>NC_141007.1:48269399-49469399 GCF_052327205.1 Somniosus microcephalus | reverse complement strand
TGCACTGGCTGCCGACCCTAGGTTTCTCTATTCATCCACACCATTCAGTGTCTTTCCATTATGTGTATGTTACCAATTCTCGTTTCTCCCCCCCCAAAAAGGTGTTATCTCACATTACATTTCATTTGCCACCTGTTTGCCCATCCCACTAACTGGTCTACATCTTCCTAAAGTCTTTTACAACCTTTCACTGTTTAGTAAATCCCCTACTTTTGTACTGAGATTGTGCTTCCTATGCCAAACACTAAACAAAGAACAAAAATGCACTAATACCAGGGGTATCCCACTTCCAAACATTCTCCAATCCAAACAACACCAATTTATCTGTTTTTGTTTCCTGTTTATTAACCAACTTTCTAGCCATGCTGCTACATTTTCTCTTGCATCACACACCTGAATTTTTCTAACAAGTCTCTTGTGATTCAACTTATTGAATGAATGCCTTCTAAAAATCCATCTACTCCCTCTATCCAATTAGTCAATTCTTCAAAAAATCTCTATTCAATTTGTCAAACATGATGTGCCTTTAACAAATCTGTGCTGATGGTCCTTGATAAAGCCATCTATTTCTAAATGCTTACTAATTTCATCTTGCATTATAGATTCGAAGGGCCCGAAACTCCTAGGTACCATTGGCACTGAGACAAAGGGCAACTGCTGCCTGCCTTCATGTCATAAGAACATAAGAACATAAGAAATAGGAGCAGGAGTAGGTCATATGGCCCCTCGGGCCTGCTCCGCCATTCAATAGGATCATGGCTGATCTGAATCTAGACTCACGTCCACTTCCCTGCCCTCTCCCCGTAACCCCTAATTCCCTTATCTGCTAGGAAACTGTCTATCTCCATTTAAAATTTATTTAATGTTGCAGCTTCCACAGCTCTCTGGGGTAGCAAATTCCATAGATTTACTACCCTCTGAGTGAAGAAGTTTCTCCTCATCTCAGTTTTGAAAGGGCAGCCCCTTATTCTAAGATTATGCCCCCTAGTTCTAGTCTCACCCATCAGTGGAAACATCCTCACCGCATCCACCCGATCAAGCCCCCTCACAATCTTATATGTTTCGATAAGATCGCCTCTCATTCTTCTGAACTCCAATGAGTAGAGTCCCAACCTACTCAACCTTTCCTCATACGTCAACCCCCTCATCTCTGGAATCAACCGAGTGAACCTTCTCTGAACCGCCTCGAGAGCAAGTATATCTTTTCTTAAATATGGAAACCAAAACTGCACGCAGTATTCCAGGTGTGGCCTCACCAATACCCTGTATAACTGCAGCAAGACTTCCCTGTTTTTATACTGCATCCCCCTTGCAATAAAAGCCAAGATTCCATTGGCCTTCCTGATCACCTGCTGCACCTGCATACTAACTTTTTGTGTTTCATGCACCAGGACCCCCAGATCCCTTTGTACTGTAGCACTTTGCAGTTTCTCTCCATTTAGATAATAACTTGCTCTTTGATTTTTTCTGCCAAAGTGCATAACCTCACACTTTCCAACATTATATTGCATCTGCCAAATCTCTGCCCACTCACTTAGCCTGTCTATGTCCTTTTGCAGGTTTTTTATGTCCTCCTCACTCACTGCTTTCCCTCCCATCTTTGTATCATGGCGCTGAACTCCGCCCCCCACCCAACCACCCTTCCCAGAAATTGTAGAGCTAATTTAAACAAGCAGAGGTATGCAGGCTGACTGTGAGGGGGGGAAATGGGTGGCGAAGGATATTGGTCCAGAAAATATCCGGAGGAGAGGCAGAGACCTAATGCAACAGCAGGGTATAGAACCTGCTACTGCTAAAAGGGGCAATGGCAGCAGTGGAGGAAGCGAGCAGCCTGGGCAACAAGGATGGCAGCTGGATCGAAGAAGTGAATGGCAACCGTCACGACAGCTGGATATGCATATTATCATAAAGGGAGATACGGAGCAGGAGGGATGGTGTGTTTGGAGTCAGGTCAGGGACCCACCAAGAACATGGTACACATTTTGTGGAGGGAGCATCGAGTTCCACCCCTCCGAACCCCAGGTCTCCTTTGCAGTGCAGGAAGAAATTGAACAACCTCACTGCAGCAGGCAAGGTATTCATTAATATTCTTGTAGTCCACCTGCCACTCATCCTCCTGGTGTTACTCAGGACCACTCTCCTCTGAGCCGCTGTCACTGTCCACCTCATACTTGTCCAATGCTATCTATCTACCGGTCAGTTCCAATAACTCTACTGTGAGTCCTGTCTTTCTTTGGTAACTCCTCTAGATGGTCACCCACTTCTCTCTCCACATTTCCTGTATCCTGAACGGACGAGCATTGCCTCTTGGGTGATTACATTTTGGAGAATATGATCCAAAAATCGCCTTGTCCTCTCTACTGCTGCAGAGTGTGGCCAGCTGCTGCTTGAGCTCAGAGATCCTACACAGTGCAAGCATGTTGCCTTTGGATACTCTTAGGATGCATAATGGCGCACATGTTGCACTTCACACACATTGCGAGAGTCTCCCTGCAATGCCATCCCGCTGTAAGTAACTTAAAAATATAGATGGTGTTAACCTTAAATAGCAATCTTGCATAAGGATCAAACTCTGCTTACTTACTTTGCGTGTATTAATTATAGAAAAAACTCCTGTCCAACGGCATGTTAAGGCTGAACTCCCCTCTGAGACTAACCTCCACACATTCCTGGCCGTTCACACTCCACTGGCCTCTCACAGCTTGAGACTGATCTCTCACTACCTAGCTCAAATCTATACAATAGCCTAACGACCACAGCTAATCACACCTCTTTTAAACCCAATGAAGTCCGTATTACCAGCTCAAACCGTCCTCAGTTAAGGCACCGGGTAAACAAGCACCTAGTATTTAACAGCTAAAATTAAACTCCAAATACAGTAAATTAATGAAAATTTCAGTACTTTTTTCCAAATCACTCCCACAGAGGCTAAATCCCACACCCTTTTGGCCATTCATGAGCCACTGGTCTTTCACAGTGTAAGATCAATATTGAATTGAGGCCTGCACTCACTTCAGGCAGCCATTAGGGTTGCCTAAAAAATAGGCTCTGATCAACTTAGCAGGGGCCCGAACTTCCTTGCAAATTGGGCAGGAGCCTCTGCACTGTTAAACTGGTTATTGCTGCAACCGTTTTAGGTCCGTACAACGGCTGCAACATTGTTAAATTTAGACCACTATATGTTCTATAAGTTAATCAATCTAATGGAAGGCCTGCTGATAACAGAGCAGAACTATCTAAATGCCAGCTTTAGATTGTAGTTTGTTAACTGAAGGTAGCTTATTTTTTGTGCTTGTGTATTGGGCCCCATTGGTGGCCAGTACTCCAACCTGCTGAGCTATGCGTGCCGTGAGTTTGTCAGTTTGAAACCATAGCGACAGGTTGCATGTTATTCTCTGACTTCTCCCAAGACAATATATGCTTGATATAAAAGAGACGGCACAATCATACACCATACTTGGATCTGTCAAATACTATACAGTAGGTCTGACAACTGGGAAGACGGCAGTTCCTGTCAATGTCCCCCTTCATTTACTGTCAAGTGCTTTTTCTCCTTTGTTTGGCAAACCAAAGATGGTGTTTGAAGAGGAGAACAATGCAATCAAGAATAAACTGGAGCAAAGCTAACCCTGTCATCCTTCATAAGTATAATACACCAATGCCTGCTCAATCAGCTGCAAGCAGCAGCTTTGTGTAAATTAAATGCATACACTTCCACACATATATATATATATATAAAATAAAGGTTATTGGAATTGTACTTGCAGATAGCTGGTAATATGATATGATATTAACGTAGAATACAAATGTGAATGGAGTTGCCAGTGGACAATACTGTTAACATGTCCAGATTCAAGCTGGGAAATTGTGCTTATAAATTGTTCCTGTTACAACCCAAATCAAATTATCTGTGTGTGTTTGAATTGCTCTCTCCCTCTCAGCTCAGGGGCCGTGGCTGCTTTACACAATTAAAGCCTGTGCGATTCCTTTGTTGTAAAATAGCATGACACAGTGCAGCAATATTTCATTTTGAAAGACCATACCACAGGAGGACTATAAAACATTACAAAAATCACTAAAGCCTCCCAGAGTTGCTTGGTAAGGAAATTTTAACTGGCTTCCTATTGATGCCACTTCCCAGACTCGCCTGAGCTCCACATTGCAAGCTAATGCCTAGGGTTTTAAGACATAAAAAATTTATAGCAATAAACATTTGAAAATCTCCGGACTGATGTATCACAATCAGTATTTCATTAGAGGGATAGCATCCATTTTGTTGATGTACAGTGGCTAGTTCAGAAAACTATAGCCCTGTTAGAGAAAAGCTGCTCTACTGTCTGCGGTAAAAACGTTAACTAGTACTGTACCAAGCAAATGGGAATACGAACTTATGAATATGATGGGCAGGAAAAGGTCAGCTGGTCCATCAAGCCTGCCCCACACTCATGATGCCTGAAGCTTCATGACTAGATACTTCCAACCCCCCGCCCCCAGCACTCATGTCATCTCCGGGGAGTGGCAAAAGAACAGAGGAAAAACCCAAAGCCAATAAGGGGGAAAAAAATCTGTAAAATTCCTCTCAGGCCCCCTCAGGTGATCAAAAGCAGTCCAGGAGATCACATGGACCATTCATACATTGCAGCTTAACTGAGCTAGCATGATAGTGGCCATGAATAGTACTTTAAGAGTTAATTAGGGATGAGGAAAAGATCCAAGATTTCATTCTAGTTGAAGTACTTCTTTTTTTTACCCCCCGATTAGGAATTTGAGCTATTTTTGCACAACTGTCTGCAGTGCTTAGTGCTATAGATAAAAGCAAAACACGCACAGAGTGAAAGCAGCTGAGGCAGAGCTACAATAATAAAATAGAAAATTCAGCACGCACACACCAGGTCAGTTAGCAGTTGAAAGAGGGAGGTTGACACATTGGGTGGGACCTTTCATCAGGACTGGCGTGGTTCGGCTGGTGAGGCCTCTCTATAGGGTTGACCAACAAATGGGAGAAGTGGAAGTCAGGAGTTGAAATATGATCATTTCAGTATTGTTGAGGAAGTGAATATTGAGTGACACATGTGGCTCTCTGATGTGAGAGCATGTGCATGAATCTGCAGAATATATCCTTTTTAGTCATGGAAGTGGCAGTGATGGTGTGAATGTGCACAGACTTGCTGTGAAAGGGAAACCTGAAATAAACATCTGCACAGTTTTTCGACGGTTTAGACATATAAGGAGTTATGTTGGTATTTCTTGATAATCTACATTTCATTTTCGCTTCTCTAGATACTGGACATGCAAAATAAATAGCTCACAAATATACAATGTCATTATATGTGCAAAACATATAATTAAAAGTAGAAACTGACACTTATAGTACTTATGTGGCGAAATATACCAGCACATATTTCACCCTCCTGTCTGCCTTCAGCTCCCGCTTTCATTCGCCCATTCAATTTCATTCTTGCCACTCTTCTCAGTATGTGCTCTCAGTAAGCCACAAGTCAGCAGATTTTCAGCAGATAAGCACACTGTGCCGGCTTCTTACATCTACAATGTATTCATGCACAGCTTTATGCTCAAACCAAAGTGCTTGCACCTTCAGTCGCATGCGCTTTAAAATCACTTCCAAATCAAAAAGAAGTTCAATTTCCTCTTAATGCACTAAATGTTATAAATGGCTAAAATATTAGCAGCACCAGACTATTTTTGCCTGCTAAAAAATATTTTCCTCACTCACCACATTGACTTTTTTTTTAATGCATCCATGCGACGAAGAAACAGATTGGTGCCTAAAAAGCTGTCCATAAGTTAACATAAATTAGCAGAGAAAGGAGGAAAGGTGTACACATTTTGGAGTTTAAAAGGGAGTAAAGAAATCTCTTTCTGAGATGTATGCACAATACACTTTATAATATAGGCTTTTTTCTGGGCTGGGTAAGGTATTGGCTAGTACTAACACTGACTTCAGTTTATCTTCACACAGATGGAACCTACCTTGCCACTCCACGCTGCTGTGTGCTGGACACTTCCCCTGCACTGTAATAAATATATCTAAAAACAGGGGGGAACCAGAAGCTGCAGCAGGTTAGAACACAGTTCTTTCAGCTCTGGACCTGGCTTTGCAAACAGCTCAAGCTGATAGTTTCCTTTCCCTCTAATGTCTGTAAGAGTGCTCTGCTAACTGGAATGAGGTTGGACAATTTCAACAGAGTTCCTGGCACAGAACGGTCCATAATTTGGCACTAAATTGACAGTTTCACTCAGAGGCCACAAGGATTGCTTGTGAGGGAAATGTTATCTTCTCGTTGAGGTCAAGTGCAGAGAGCTTTACCCAACATTTAAGCTGTGCAACATCTGACCTGGAAGAAGTTATTCCTGGTGCAAATTCCTCAAATTGACCCGGAGGTCATAATGCTACTTAATGTGCCTTCCCCCACCCCCCCCCCCCCCCAATCGAAGACAACATTTTGAAACATGTTAAAAGGGATTTGACGGAAACAGGGCTTCAAGTGCTGAAGGTACTTCTGATTAAAATTACATTATAATGACATTTTGATTTATCTTATTTTACTTCATTTTTAATAAGAGCTTAACAGAGAAATTATCTGGGGTAATGTTACCTTCTGGTCCCCGTACACAGGCAGATCTTTAGTGAGCTCCTGTTTCTACTCGAGGAGTTTTATAATTCCTTTGTGTCTGACTGTTTGCTTCTTGACAGCAGATTTTATAACTTTTATTAATTAGGACTGTCAGCCAGCTTGTCATTAGGACTATCTTTTTATTCAGGGCCCATTAAGCTGTTCTAATTCCTGGCTGCTCCCATCCCTTATACCAGATCTATAACTCTCTCTACCTCCGCATTAACATAATGATATTTGCGTTCATTATTTTCCACGAATCTGACAGGTAGAGCGAGGGGCTTCTACTCACCTGAGCAGGAAAACAGCAGTGAGATGAAGAGAAACAGAATTCCATTTACGGCCTCCGTATCCCTTTTAATCAGCCCACTGCGGCTGTGTTTGCGAACTGTCAGCAACAAATCCACATGATGATGCCTTTTTGTGTACAGCATTCAATCCTAGCTATGAGAAAATGGGCATTTTAATTTCTAGATTAGTCTTCAATCCAAGACCTGGTATGGACGTAACTGTACGTCACAAAAACGGGCAAGTGGCTGTAGATTGTACCAGTTTTAAGTCACAATGTACAGGCACATGTAATGACATCAGCAGCAGTTCAAGCTCTGTACTGACACAGGTGCTGAACCAGTAACAGGTCCGTTCCATGTGCTTCTTTGTGGCATACTAGGAAGTTTTAATAATGGGACCAGAGAAAAGCAAAAAACAGTGCAAATGTAAATCTAGGTTAATTGTCCTGTCTGCATTTTCTTTGAACCTATTTGTAGCATAATATCAGTGACTGTGGTTAAAGCCTTACCCTTTCAGCTATATCCTCCCCTTGATCACTGTCTTCATACAGAGATATAATGCAATACAACACTGCAGATTATTTATCAGGATTGATGATTTGGTTAAACTCTCATCCTTTCAGCTTCATCAACCCCTGATCCTGATTAATCCAGTGTAATATAGTACAGCAGGTTTGACACTGAACTAAATCCTCACCCTTTCAGCCTCATCACATCTGATAATTGCTATAGCACAGGTACAAATACCCAATTACTGGATATGAACTGATCTCGAACCTCGGTGCAGCTCCCCTGCTTATTCTAATTGTCAGCGCTGCGATCAGGCTGGTCAGCACCAAGCCCCCTGAGGATTCTATCAGAGAGCGCAACTGTCCCCTTTCCTGTGTGCTGTGATTTCAGACTCTGATAATTCAATAATTTCGGTGATTGTCTCTGTCTCGGTGCATCCACTGCTGCCGCTTCCCCTTAATTACTTTCATTTTGCTCATCAGGCTACACTGGGATTTTTGCACAAAACACAGTCACTGGGGTCAGGCAAGAGCTATGGGGCAGATTCATTATGAGTATACATTCACTGTCCCTGTCACAAGCACAGATGTTCAGCTACCTCACGGCAAAAAAAACTGTCAGCTCCTAAAACGGCCAAGGATCAAGAAATCCGTTTCTAAAATAAAAAACGAGACACGAGTGACCTTTAATCTCTCTTTAAAAAGATTGGCCCAGAACTCATTTATACTTCACTAAATTTCTCTGAAATCAGTTATTTATGCAGCAACCTATTTGTCATAAGTTAAAGCCTTAAGGGCTAAAACATTATTTCTGTACAAAGTGAACATTGGCCAAATGTTTCAGCTTCAATTCACAATGTTATCAGGGTGTCCTGTACAAACTCAAAAATATGAAAGTAGATGCTGTGATGAAAATAACAGTGTGATATTTACATCACCTTTTGCTTGAAATTTAAAGGATAGAGGACTTCTCCCCTGATGAGCACAGTAGGCATGTAGCACTGTTACAGAGCAGAACTACAGGTAACAGATTTCCAGCATCCACAGTATTTTGCATTTGTCCTACAGGTAACATCATTGTTTACACCACTCCTGAGGGGGTACAGACATGAGAATACATTTCTGTTACCCAACCGTCTCTAGTACAGTACTGAATGCAGTCCTGATCCACAAATGGATGAAAAGACAAATGTTAAACGGCTGCCCCTGAGAGGTCAGTAAAGTGACACAATAACATTTTATTTCAGTTCAATGTTGCTTTAAACGTCGCTGCTTTCTCTTGTCTCAGACTTGCTGTGCAAGATATTCAGCTAACACTGCTGGCACTGGCAGGTAAGACTATCCCAAGTTCCCTTGTGTTGTGAAGCCAATAGTTTTCATCCTCTGGCCTCTTGGTAACTATTTCAAATAGTTAAACCATAGCTTTTTAAAAAAAAACTTTAGCTGTAAATACAACCTTCCTATATTACACTGCTTCATAAAGTAGGGATTTTATTTTCGCTTCACAATTCAATATGAACACAAAAAAATTGTGCCACTGCACACAAATGAAATGCATACTTAACATTTTAATTTGCTGCAACATGTGGCAAATGCAGTGCTACTAATCTCAGCGGACACTTCAGTGCAGTACTGAGGGAAAGCTACACTGCTGGAGGTGCCATCCTTTGGAACACAGGCCCTGGCTGTCTGTTCAGGTTAAAGATCATGTGTCACTATTTGAAGAAGAGCAGTGAGCTCTTCTGGTGTCCTGCTCAACAATTCTCTCTCCTACACCAGACAAAGAAAAAGATTAACTGGTCACTCATTTTGTTGCTGTTTGTTAGGTCTTGCTGTGTGTAAAATGGCCACCATGTTTGCCTACATAGCAACAGTGTCCTAGGCCCAACCATCTTCAGCTGCTTCATCAATGATCTTCCCTCCAACATAAGGTCAGAAATGGGGATGTTTGCTGATGACTGCACAGTGTTCAGCGCCATTCACAACTCCTCAGATAATGAAGCAGTCCATTCCCACATGCAACAAGACCTGGACGACATTCAGGCGTGGGCTGATAAGTGGCAGGTAACATTCGTGCCACAGAAGTGCCAGGCAATGACTATCTCCAATAAGCGAGAGTCTAACCACCGCCCCTTGACATTCAATGGCATTACCATCGCCAAATCCCCCACCATCAACATCCTGGGGGTCACCATTGACCAGAAGCTTAACTGGACCAGCCACATAAATACTGTGGCAAGAAGAGCAGGTCAGAGGCTGGGTATTCTGCGGCAAGTGTCTCACCTCCTGACTCCCCAAGCCTTTCCACCATCTACAAGGCACAAGTAAGGAGTGTGATGGAATACTCTCCATTTGCCTGGATGAGTGCAGCTCCAACAACACAAGAAGCTCGACACCATCCAGGACAAAGCAGCCCGTTTAATTGGCACCCCATCCACCACCTTAAACATTAATTCCCTCCACCATCGGCGTACCGTGGCTGCAGTGGGTACCATCTACAAGATACACTGCAACAACTCGCCAAGGCTTCTTCGGCAACACCTCCCAAACCCACGACCTCTTCCACCTAGAAGGACAAGGGCAGCAGGCACATGGGAACACCACCACCTCCAGGTTCCCCTCCAAGTCACACACCATCCTGACTTAGAAGTAAATCGCCGATCCTTCATCGTTGCTGGGTCAAAATCCTGGAACTCCCTACCTAACAGCACTGTGGGAGTACCTTCACCACACGGACTGAAGCAGTTCAAGAAGACGGCTCACCACCACCTTCTCAAAGGCAACTAGGGATGGGCAATAAATGCAGTGACTGAATTTCAAAAATTAATTAATTGAGGAGTGCTTTGAGATGTCTTGAGAGATGTGACAATGTACCATATCATGAAAACCCATTCTATCATACCACCAGTGTTAAATTGAGCCTTGTACTGGGAATTGGGGGTGGGGGTAAACACAGGCACAGCTGTGGGATTGAGCCCCACAGCCAAAAGCCTCCAGGCCCAAAGATCCATTGGGTGGCTGCAACAGAAAGGCAGTACTTACCTTTTTGGCCTCCCTTACCTTGCTGTCTGATTCCCTCAGCTCATCAAATCTTAGGAGATCCCAGGTGCAAGACCTAACGCCAGTTTCCTCAGGTACCCCTGAAAATAGGCACCCTTTGATCAGAGATCTCCATTCATTTTTTAGTTGTTTTTAGGATGAGGGCAATGCTGGTAAGGCAGCATTTATTGCCCATGCTTAGTTGCCCTGACAACTGACTGGTTTGCTTGGCAACGTCAGAGGACATTGAGTCAATCACAAATAGTGGGACTGGAATCAAACATAATCCAGACTGGGTAGAGGAAGCAGGTTCCTTTCCCTGAAAGACATTAGTGAACCAGTTGGCTTTTTATGACAATCTGATAGCTTTCACAGTCAATCTTTTCTGGTGCCAACCCATAAATGGCCAAGTACTGTATGTTGAATTCAGTTTCACAATTCACCAGGATGGGATTTGCCTACATGACCTCTGTTTTAACTAGTGCGATATCATCGCGGTGGAACGTGATAATGTCACATGACCAAGTTCTACACAAGATTTTTGATGCCTCTAAGCAGCATGACATAACTAAAAGATTGATTAAGAAAGGGAAGATAGATTATGAAAGTAAATTAGCAAAAAATATAAAAACAGACAGTAAAAGTTTCTATAGTTATATAAAAAGAAAAAGGGTGGCTAAAGTAAATGTTGGTCCCTTAGAGGATGAGACCGGAAAATTAATGGTGGGAAACATGGAGATGGCAAAAACACTGAACAATTATTTTGTATCAGTCTTTACAGTAGAGGACAATAAGAATATCCCAACACTGGACAAACAGGGGGCTCTAGGGGGGGAGGAACTAAATACGATTAAAATCACTAAGGAAGTGGTACTTGGTAAAATAATGGGACTCAAGGCGGATAAATCCCCTGGACCTGATGGCTTGCATCCTAGGGTCTTGAGGGAAGTAGCGGTAGGGATTGTGGATGCATTGGTAATAATTTTCCAAAGCTCACTGGACTCAGCAAAGGTCCCGGCAGATTGGAAAACTGCTAATGTAACACCCTTATTTAAAAAGGGTAGTAGGCAGAAGGCTGGAAACTATAGACCTGTTAGCCTAACATCTGTGGTTGGTAAAATGTTAGAGTCCATTATTAAGGAGACAGTAACGGGACATTTGGATAAACATAATTTAATAGGACAAACTCAGCATGGTTTCATGAAGGGGAAGTCATGTTTAACAAATTTGCTTGAGTTTTTTGAGGAAGTAACATACAGGGTGGATAAAGGGGAACCAGTGGACGTAGTGTATTTAGACTTCCAAAAGGCATTTGACAAGGTGCCACACAAAAGATTATTGCTCAAGATAAAAAATCACGGGATTGGGGGTAATATTCTGGCGTGGGTGGAGGATTGGCTCTCTAACAGAAAGCAGAGAGTTGGGATAAATGGTTCGTTCTCAGATTGGCAACCAATAACTAGTGGTGTTCCGCAGGGGTCAGTGCTGGGTCCCCAACTCTTTACAATCTATATTAACGATTTGGAGGAGGGGACCGAGTGTAACATATCAAAGTTTGCAGATGATACAAAGATGGGACGGAAAGTAGTGAGTGAGGAGGACATAAAAAACCTGCAAAGGGACATAGACAGGCTAAGTAAGTGGGCAGAGATTTGGCAGATGGAATACAATACTGGAAAGTGTGAGGTTATGCACTTTGGCAGGAAAAATCATAGAGCAAGTTATTATCTTAATGGCAAGAAACTGGAAAGTACTGTAGTACAAAGGGATCTGGGGGTCCTGGTGCACGAAACTCAAAAAGTTAGTATGCAGGTGCAGCAAGTGATTAAGAAGGCCAATGGAATGTTGGCTTTTATTGCTAGGGGGATGGAATATAAAAACAGGGAGGTATTGCTGCAGTTGTACAAGGTATTGGTGAGACCGCACCTGGAATACTGCATACAGTTTTGGCGTCCATACTTAAGAAAAGACATACTTGCTCTCGAGTCAGTACAAAGAAGGTTCACTCGGTTAATCCCGGGGATGAGGGGGTGGTCATATGAGGAGAGGTTGAGTAGATTGGGACTCTACTCATTGGAGTTCAGAAGAATGAGAGGCGATCTTATTGAAACATATAAGATTGTGAAGGGGCTTGATCGGGTGGATGCGGTGAGGATGTTCCCAATGATGGGTGAAACTAGAACTAGGGGGCAAAATATAGGGACAGAGTGATCTCCTGGAAGAATTTCGATCGCCTAGATGGGTCGAAGAGGAATTTCCCAGATTTTTTTCTCCCAAATTGGCCATTGGGTCTTTATCTGGTTTTTCGCCTCTCCCGGGAGATCACATGGGTTCGGGTGAATGCAGAGTGATAGAAGATTTGAGGTTAGGATCAGATCAGCCATGATCTTATTGAATGGTGGAGCAGGCTCGAGGGGCCGATTGGCCTACTCCTGCTCCTATTTCTTATGTTCTTATGACACAGAATAACAAGGGAGGACTTAGACATTATGATAACCAGAGGAATAGTGGGTCTCCTGTGTCAGCTGTGGCTCAGTGGGTAGCACACTTGCCTCTGAGTCAGAAGGTTGTGGGTTGTGGGTAGCATAAAAAAGCTAGGCTGACACTCCAGTGCAGTGCTGAGGGAGTGCTGCATTGTCTGAGGTGCCGTCTTTCAGATGAGATGTTAAACTGAGGCCCTGTCTGCTCTCTCAGGTGGACGTAAAAGATCCCATGGCACTATTTCGAAGAAAAGCAGGGGAGTTATCCCTGGTATGCTGGCCAATATTTATCCCTCAACCAACATAACAAAAACAGATTAGCTGGTCATTATCACATTGCTGTTTGATGGGACCTTGCTGTGCACAGGTTGGCTGCTGTGTTTCCCAACAGTGACTCCACTTCAAAAAGTACTTCATTGGCTGTAAAGCTCTTTGAGACGTCCGGTGGTTGTGAAAGGCACTATATAAATGCAAGTACATAGATCCCTTGGTGTGCATGTACATAGATCCCTGAAGGCTGCAGGACAGGTAGATAAGGTGGTTAAAAAGACATATGGGATACTTGACTTCATTAGTCGAGGCATAGAGTATAAGAGCAGGGAGGTTATGATGGAGCTGTACAAAACGCTAGTTAGGCCACAGCTGGAACACTGTGTGCAGTTCTGGTCACCACACTATAGGAAGGATGTGATTGCATTGGAGAGGGTGCAGAGGAGATTCACCAGGATGTTACCTGGGCTGGAGCGCTTCAGCTATGAAGAGAGACTGGACAGGCTGGGGTTGTTTTCCTTAGAGCAGAGAAGGCTGAGGGGGGACCTGATTGAGGTGTACAAAATTCTGAGGGGCATAGATAGGGTAGATAGAAAGGAACTTTTCCCCTTCGTAGAGGGGTCAATAACCAGGGGGCATAGTTTCAAGGTAAGGGGCAGGAGGTTTAGAGGGGATTTGAGGAAAAACTTTTTCACCCAGAGGGTGGTTGGAATCTGGAACTCACTGCCTGAAAGGGTGGTAGAGGCAGGAACCCTCACAACATTCAAGAAGCATTTAGATGAGCACTTGAAACGCCATAGCATACAAGGCTTTGGACCAAGTGCTGGAAAATTGAATTAGAATAGACAGGGCTTGATGGCTGGCATGGACACGATGGGCCAAAGGGCCTCTTTCTGTGCTGTATAACTCGATGACTCCAAGTCTTTCTTTCTTTCCTGCATTTTTGCTGGTTGGAAAAATTGGATTCTGTGCGGCGAAGAATGAGGCAGAACATTGTTTCATTTTAATTGGAAGTAGGTAATCTATGGATTACTTCAAGACTATTCCAAAGATTGAAGACTTTTCATCCACCAGCTGAGTTACAGAAGCACTGGAAAAAATATTGCAGTGGTACGATGTGCTGCTGATTTTCAGGGATGATTAATCAGAGCTCCCACATGTACATCGTATCTTTCAGAGTCAAGAAGAATTGAAATCAGCAGAAAAACACAGATTTCATTTCCATTTTTTTCTGCTGACTTTTGACCGCCCTTGCTTCATAAATCAAGAGCTTCTTAATGACATTCCCAGCACCTTACTGAGTGGAAGCCTCAACCTATCACATTTGCATAACAGATGATGTGTTTGTAACAATTTTAATAGGTTTCATTGCGTTTATAATGTTCTGCTAAATAACTGCGAACGGATAACTACTTGACATAACAATGAAAGAGTAGACGCTCTTTGAAAGTGCTCATGATTGCTCGGGTTTTTCTAGAATCTCCACATAGGAGTTATGGTAATTAAAAAAATAATCCACAGAGCCTTTTATAATGGTCTGCCTGGAATATGATTTGAA
This sequence comes from Somniosus microcephalus, assembly GCF_052327205.1. NCBI lineage: Eukaryota > Metazoa > Chordata > Chondrichthyes > Squaliformes > Somniosidae > Somniosus > Somniosus microcephalus. The sequence continues at coordinate 49,454,618 of NC_141007.1, read as the reverse complement.
ACAAGAGCTGCTGATATACTTTACCAAAAGCAAAATACTCCTGGAAATCTGAAACAAAAGCAGGAGATGCTGGAACTACTCAGCAGGTCAGGCAGCATCTGTGGAGAGAGAAACAGAGCTAACGGCCGCGATTTCTCCGACCGAGATGGGTCCGGGGCGGCTGGGGTCGGTGTCACGGTCCCAGCCCGCTGCCGACTGCAGCCCGCTCTCTCCCAGCCAATTAAAAGGAAGCGGGTCTGATGATGTCATTTGATTACGCGTCAACAGACGGTTTCCTTAAAGGGGCCATGTCCAAATTTACTTTGACAGTTGTGCTGTCATTGTTCTACAGCATTGAGGTGCTGCAAACACTGACAGTGACTGCACAAAGGTGCATGGCTGTACCCAGGCTCGCCAATGACACCCTCCATATGCTTATGGAGGGAGTCACAGCACGCAGGGAGGTTCTCTTCCCTTCCAATGGGCGGAAGAGACCTCCCCAGGAGATCAACGCAGCCTGGTTGCACATTGCGCAGGAGGGCAGAAGCAGGGATGTCATCAGGAGGACTAGGCTGCAGTGGCACAAGCCTTTCAATGATCTGAGCAGATCACAAAACATTACTGCCAAGCCACACTCCACCTCATCCTGCTGTGCCACTCATCACATTCACATCACTCTGTCTTCCCTACCCTACTCCTGCACATCTTTACTCACACCAACTTACCTTGCACCTCCACCTATCCTACTCTATCTTCATTATCACTTCCCCATCTCACTAGCCACCCCTCACACTCACCCTCATCCTACTGCAAGCATACAAACTAACAACACACAAGGGTGGGCACTTGGGTGTTTTAACCAATGTTCATGTGAAGTTTCTGGTAATGTGCTGTCAAACATTGAAACCTTTATTTTCAGCACTTTGCGTTCTTGGACGGACAGACCCGACACCTGGGAGACTCGCGTGGAGGCGGGATGACAGCGGGTTCCCTTCCCACTGTCAATCTTTTCTATTTTGGCAGCGGACCCGCCTCTGAACCCGCCCTCTGAGCGCCGGCAAAATTCAGCCCAACGTTTCAGGTCGATGACCTTTCATCAGAACTGGAAGAAGTTAGAGATGTAACTGTTAGAAACATAGAAACAGAAAATTAGGAACAGGAGTAGGCCATTTGGCCCTTCGCGCCTGCTCTGCCATTCAACACGATCATGGCTGATCCTCTATCTCAATACCATATTCCTGCTCTCTTCCCCATACCCCTTGATGCCCTTTGTGTCTAGAAATCTATCTATCTCCTTCTTAAATATATTCAGTGACTTGGCCTCCACAGCCTTCTGTGGGAGAGAATTCCACAGGTTCACCACCCTCTGAGTGAAGAAATTTCTCCTCATTTCAGTCCTAAATGTCCTACCCCATATCCTGAGACTGTGATCCCTCGTTCTAGACCCCCAAGCCAGGGGAAACATCCTCCCTGCATCCAGTCTGTCTAGCCCTGTCAGAATTTTATACATTTCAATGAGACCCCCTCTCATTCTTCTAAACTCTAGTGAATACAGGCCTAGTCGACCCAATCTCTCCTCATATGACAAAATCATAGGAATACACGGCTTGGAAATGCAAGCATCCCGAGAAAGTGGTTTTATTAGCAGTGATGGAAAATAAACAGCCAATCATGATATACCTGCTGTAATGATCTTTTAATGCTCCTCAAGCAGCTAACAAGCCCCATATCTAGGATAAACATTGAAAAGTTCATTAATCCAGCTGTGGAAAATGGTTGAACACTAACAGTGAAAAGCCTGATTTAATGATGAGATCTGGGGGGATATTTAAAGTCCCGGCAGGAAAGCGGCCGAGCGAGCGGTAGGTGTATCCATGAGAGGCAGCGGGAAGCCCAGCCAGTTTTAACATCTGGGCCTCATTAACGTCCCTCTAGTAGGTTTTGCGAATGAAACAGCTGCCCAGCCTTCAAAATCAGGTGGCTCGGAGGTTGCCAGCCGGCCACAAGGTAAGCGTGAGGACGGGAGCGATGGGATTTCCAGGGCAGTGAGTGGATTGAGAAGGTTGGGGTGGGGGGGGGGTGCAGGGAAAAAACCGGAGCAGGTGAGACTGAAGGGATAATTACAAGTCCTAGCCCATTTGGGCTACCCCAGATCAGGCGTATTCCCCATACATTCACCTTCAACTTAAGTTAGAGATAGCTGAATTTCATAAGACGCTTAAATGGGTCTAAAGGTTTAGGCTATCTCTCCCTAAAGGAAAGGAACGAGTAAAGATGTTACCGTCCTCCAGATAGTACTTTTAATAAGTCGAACTAGACTGTAACCTTCCGAATATTATGAGGGTCTGGAATACCCCCCCAGAATTCTGCTACTCCTTACAAAAGAGTGTACAGAATTTGGGTTCGCGAGTTTATACAGAATTACTCTTTGAGATAATTCTTAAAATATATAGTTTTATTTAAGAGCCGACATTCAGTTAACAGCTGTTGAATCATTTGCAACATTAACAAGTCAAAATACAGATAGCTTACATTTCTTATTTCTCAGAGGTCCTTATTCTCAAATCTTTACTTCGTTACATTTCTTCATTTCTTACTTATTTCTAAATCCAGAACATCCACCAAAATCAATTACTTTGACTTCCCGAGACTCATAGTTAAAGACTTACAGAGATGCCTCTGAAGAGTTGAGAAATGCTTTCAGCAAGTTCTGCCTTTCTGTTGAAAAGGTCTATGTTTTATACTCTTTTTGCATTGGTTTCTTCTTTGCTGTTCTCTGCTGATGTCAGCTAATTGTCTTTATTGCTACCTCTTTCGAATGCTTTCTATTCTTACTGTCTATTCAACTAATGCATGCATAATTATTTCTCTACCTTTAAGTGTTTCAAAAACCATCATAAAAACAATGACAGCTATGGTTTCTGTTTGATGCCATTCTTATAGAAGATTTTCCATTTAATTCTTAATATTGGCTTAATTGGTTTTTTAGCAGATGTTGTGACTCTGTGCTGCTCCAAGTTCAATACAAACACAATGTAATTGCTTGGTGTCATCTATTGAAGTCATATCTTCAAAGTGTCCTTGTTGGTATCATATTTACTATGTCTATAAATTAAAGACACTTTGACCAGAGTGTTTCATGCATTTCTAGCTATCTCAATTGGTTGCATATTTAATCGTGTTTCATGTCATCCAAGTTTAACATAAAAGCTATTTGACCAGCAGGTGTTTCTTTACTTGATGTCGCCTTTTCAAAGACAGATGGTTCTTTTAATGTTTGTGTTTCTGTTTTACGTGTTCTTAACACTTTAAACTGGTCATTTTCATTGTGTTCGTTGCAAACTGTAGACCTTTCGGAAGCACTAATGGTTTGCTTCAATCTTTCATTGTTTTAGTATTTTTAACTAATTCCCATTTCAAAGCTTGCTTACAACTTTGTTATCAACTGATCTTTATCTCAGAAGCCTGTATTTCTGTTTGCAGCCTGTGTCTCCGAGGCTTTAGATTTTTAAACCCAGTATATCATGTATTAATAATATCAGTATTCTGTTCATATTACTGTATGGTGTATCTTTCTGAAATATGGCGTATTCCCTCACAAGACCTACACTTGCTTTTGCTCCTGTTCCTCTGGGCCCCACAAAAAGAAAATAAATACACGTACCTTGAGGGACCTCTTCTCCCGGTGATCAGCCTCCTTCCTGCCCGCTTCTGCCTGGCAGGAAAGCCACAGTCACTTCCACTCAGGCCAGTGTTAAAATGGCGGTGTTAAAATGCCCGATACGAGACTCCCAAAACAAGCGCTCTACTCGGAGCTCCGGCACGGCAAGAGAGCCCCAGATGGGCAGAGGAAACGCTTCAAGGACACCCTCAAAGCCTCCTTGAAAAAGTGTAACATCCCCACTGACACCTGGGAATCCCTGGCCCAAGACTGCACAAAGTGGAGGAGAAACATCCGGGAAGGCGCCGAACACCTCGAGTCTCTTCGCCGGGAGCAAGCGGAAACCAAGCGCAAGGAGCGCACGTCAACCCAAGTACTCCACCCACCCGCCCCTTCAACCACTGTCTGCCCCACCTGTGACAGAGACTGTAGGTCCCGCATTGGACTCATCAGTCACCTGCGAGCTCATTTTTAATGTGGAAGCAAGTCATCCTCGGTTCCGAGGGACTGCCTAAGAAGAAGAGGGTCCTGGTGACCTCATCGGGTGCCAACATGCATATTTAAAGAAGGACCCCGCCAGCTTCAGGTGGGCGTCCTTGGAGCCTGCAATTTAAAATTGCAGTCGGCGGGATCGGGGCGGGAAACCAGCAGGTTTGTCTCCCGCTCTATTTTAATGCCCCCTGCACCGCCCAGTTTCAGTCAGGTGGGGAGAGTTAAAACTTTCCCATGCGTTTGCTGATAACTTCTGTTATGGAGAAATGCAAGCATCTTTTTGTTGGGGATGATGGCCCCTAACTATGAAGAGGAAATGCTGAGCATGGCAATATGTCACTGGAAGTGTCAGTGCAGTCTCAGCTACTTGGAGGATCCAACTGGAGGTCTAGATGAAGTTGTATAACTTTAAAAAAAAAAAAGGGGTTCAATATTACAGTAAGTATCAGCACTGGACATTTATGGGCATGAAGGAAAACAGTAGTCGCAGCAGATAGAGGCAAAAATCACTGCACAAAGGTGTAGCAGCTAAACTATTAGAAATGAAAATAGTAGGATTATGCATGGGATGATACAAAGGAGAATATATTGTAGGAAGGAATTTCAATTGCCAAATCGCCTTTGCCTCAATCCTTACTGCTCTTTTAAAAGGAAGGCACAGCATTCAGCAGACTCTTTAGCCTCACACACTAAACAAATAACACTATATAGTTATTTTGGATTTCCAGCATCCGCAGTATTTTGCTATCGTACTATATAGTCATAGTTGCTCTATTCAGGGGTGAGAGTCTGAAAGGTGCTGGAAGTGTGGAAATTGGACTGGTGTACTGGTATATAACCACAGTAATTAAATATTCTATGATTTACATGATATCTTCAATTAATTTGCTTATAGACACTAATTGTGCACAATTGCATCTGGTGTCAATATCGTACCCACATGAATAAGAATGCTTACGGAGCCACCATGTGTAATCTGTTCTCTTCACAGAGCAAGAAGAATGCTCTACCAGGTATACCTAAAGCGGACCAATCACCTGACCACTATCCATCACCACCACCACTTGAATCAGGCACCAGCCCTGATATGCACCACAGGAAACGTTGAGGAAGCATAGGGTGAGGTACTAAGCATGTTAGAAAAGGGAAGTAGTGGCTGTGATAAAAATAATAACTTCCGGGAAGTTATGTCATCACTTCCTGTGAACTGTGAACTGTGAACTATGAACTATGAACTGTGTACATACCTCACTTCCTGTCATGTGTCACTTCCTGTTGGACTGGTATAAATACTGGTCTGTTCAGTATTGTAAGAGGCTTCTACCAGAGGCATGGTAAAGACCTCTCTTGTATATAGTGTGTTTATAAGTTACTTAAAGCTTACTTTAAAGTTACTTGATGGTAAGCCTCCTTTTTCTTACATCAGTGGCGATGAGGGGCTTGCAGATACAAGGTGGAGATGAAGTACGCTAAGGTTCCCTGCTGAGGTGTATAAGAATACACACCTGCTTTGAAATGGCAGCTGGGACAGCAGCAACCATACTGAGCAGATACTTGCATTCTTGTATATGTTAGTGGAAGATGGTCTGTGCAGTAACTAACATGCAGCATCAACTGTCTGCATTGCAGTTTTCCATTAAACATCTAGCTACACAGTGGTATCTCCAGCAGAGGCATTACTCATGAATCCTCCCCATGTTGGTATGGAGGATGGGCAATGCAAACTTAAAGAAGCAGTCACGACCAGCTTCAACTCACTTGGCGAATTGTTTAAGCAACCATGAAAAAGAGATTCAAAGATTTCGTATATGCCCACTGTTCTATACACACACACACAGATTGATGGGCATCATGAGGAGATGCCCCCAAGTAGTGGCATGCGTGAAGTAGCACAGGAGCAGCCGGTTGACATCCATTTCAGTTGTAGTTCTGTGCCATCACATAGCTCTGCACAAATAACAGGTGCTGATTCTGATAGTATTGAGCCCACAGCGAATACACCAAATGAGATCCCTGGCACAGATGCAGTCCCACCAAGGTTAGTTCCAGATACAAGTAGTGGACTGTCTGTATCCGCTGCAGTTCCCCAGTTGGCTATGTAGTCATCACCAGTGCTACTTCCTTAACTAGGGGAACACTTAGGCCTAGAAATTCAGCGGGCTGCGCCACCAGTTTGCGCCCAAAGAGGGCACTCAGTGGCTTTAGCGCCACTGGCCACACCTCCCGCGATATTTAGCGGGGCGCTAATGGCGGCGTTAGCCTGTAGCGCTGCGCCGCCACCGATGACGTCATCGGTGTGCGCAGCGCCCCGCTCCCGCCCCATCACCATATTTGGTCGCGCCCGCCTCTTTAACACCGGTCGCAAATCGCGACCGGTTCACAGGGCCTACCTGTGGCGGTAGTGGCGCAAGTTAAGGTGGAGGTGCGGGGCGGCCGCTTTTTCGGCGGCCGCCTGCCAGCACCTCCGTCCCCGGCCTCCGAAACCCCCCCCCGCGGCATTGCCGGCTGTTTCCCGAGAGCCCGGCACTTCTCCTTGGTGCCGGGCTCATTTGCCGGCACTCGCGAGCGGGGATCGCGCTGTTGCAGGCACCTCCCCCCTTAACAGTGGGAGGAAGGCCTGCAGTACCGCAGGCTGCCGTGCCACAGCATGTGGCGCTGTGGCCCTTAGCGCGGCGATATTCCGGGTGAGCGCGGGGAGCCTCGAGTAGCGGCCCGCTTCCGTTTGGGGCGCTGAAATTGAATATCGGGATGGCGCAAGTGGCTCCGCTCGCAGCGGTAATTCCGGCGTCCAGGCGAGCTTGGCACCCCAAACGGGGCCCAACTGAATTTCTAGGCCTTAGTATATTCACAACCAACAGAGAGGAGCGGTGCATGGCTCACAAGTGGCAACTATGAAAGGCAAACCCATTAAATGTATACACAAATTGAACTGTACATCTAAATAAAACTATTCATGTTCTATATTTCTGTCATTCTTTTACTGTGCAAAAAAGAAATCATCAGCTTTCCGAAAGCTAAACAAATAAAGTCCTTGTGGGCGCCTCCAATGTCTTTGTGGCCACTGCATCAATGGTCATGGTGGAGTCAATTATAGGAACACCTTATAAATCTGTTCATTTTATACGGGCAAACTCAAGGCACAGTACATTCCCTGTAATACGTGTTAATATATTTCAGTACATTAAGATATTAAAATGAAGCTATTTTCAGCGCAAGCTCCTAAGGCCAGTCATACGTTCCAACTGGAAAGTCACACCCGGCACAAAATAGATGAAGATCCAGTGAGCTGGATCGCTGCCTGATTTTTCAACTACCCCAGCACCCAATCCACTCCTGCAATATCGGTGATGGTGGACGGAAAGTGTCACCTGTTGACAGCTCAGCCGCTAAACATTTTTAACCAGAATGTGATCTTTTAAATACATTTGATGGGGAGAATTGCCCACCAGGTCATTTAAACTTCAGCAATTTTAATTAAGGAATAAGGTCCTTTTCAAGTTTTCCAGAAATCTATTTTTTGGCATTAACATTTGAAGTCAAGGATTTCAAGATAAGGTACTTTCTGATTATTTAAAATAAAGGCAACTTTAAACATTTCAATATTCAGGTATTTTTGACTGATTTTGCTTTGAAGCTAAATACTAAACAGTATTTATTCTTTGAAAATAACTTCTTGCTTTGTGCTTTACGTATTTGTGCACATACTTCTCTTTGTTAAGTATTTCACTCGTATTGCAGTAATATACTGTAGTTACTGACAGTGCTACTTCTAAATCACATTCACTGTGCACATTCACAGAGATCTTTGATTCAGCTGACTCAGAATGTATGAAATTGACCTGAGATGGACAGGTTGGCTTGTTTGCAGGAGAGTGATATCATTTTCATCCCTTTAATTTAATTCACGATGTCTTCTTTATTTCAAGTCCAAAACATACCATTGACACAGAAATGAAGTCCACTTCAATATCTGCTGATTGCTAAAGCACTTTTGTATCCTACACTGTACACAGCCGAGCTTCACGACTGAGCAAAGGATATAAACTGACTTCAGCACTGGAGATGTAACTTGTAATTGCGGTGTTTAAATCATAAAGTTAGCATTGTTGGATTCTGGAGTTCCTAAACATACTACAAATTGTGATGAAAATAATATCATAGAGTCCTGTCTTTAGCATGACTCAGTGCTCCAAGTCTCCTGTTTTTGGTGATTATTGTTTAACTGACAATTGTCTTTTCAGCAGCAGCACAAAAGTGCATTCATTTCTGACAATCCATGTTACAGATAAGTGCCTGGGGCTAGGGAAACATATATGACGTATGGACCATCAACGAATGCCAATTGTATATGAAATGAAATCAGAGTTTGGGAGCAAGGGAGAAGTAAACAAGGTGTCCAGCAGGGCAACTATTAGAATTGGGGTTGCATCTGACAAAGCACATAATCTGGGCAAAGAAAGAAGACTTGCATTTCTATAGCGCCTTTCACGACCACCGGACGTCCCAAAGTGCTTTACAGACAATGAAGTACTTTTGAAGGGTAGTCACTGTTATAGTGTGGGAAACGCGGCAGCCAATTTGCAAACAGCAAGCTCCCACAAACAGCAATGTGATAATGACCATATCATCTGTTTTTTGTTATGCTGATTAAGGGATAAACATTGGCCAGGACACCGGGGATAACTCCCCTGCTCTATGAACCCCAATGCACAGCCTGTGGGATGTGAGGATTCTCCACTGCACTCTACTGCCCCTCTGAGCTGTTAGCCAGGGTATCATTGAGCTGAGTGATGCATCTGCTTGCAGGAGAGAAACAAGAGTAGGTAGAGAACTCCTCATTTGACCACTCTCCTGCACGCTCTGTCTGCTGATATAGAGCGACATTCGTCTGGGTTTAGGAGAAGACCATTCAGTCAAGGTCTCAGTAGCAGGACCAGTGATTGCATCGGCCACTTTTTGCCAAGTCCTAAACAAAATAGGGTGCAGGAGGAGCAGTGTGGGAGTGAGATCAGGGTTTGAGTTCTGATGCTGCCTTTGCTGCTGATGAAAGTTCAATGAAAACCTTAACAATCCTAATAACGGATGTCTCCAAATCATAAGATACAGAAGAAGAGATTAGGATTTCTGTTTTAAAAATACAGTTATTGGTGTTTGGTTTATAAACAGAGCACTGAAAACTTCCAAGAAGGGATGAAGAATTGAGAAATTACAAAAAACAAAGTAACATTGTTTATCAAAAATAACAGCTACAAGGAGTGATTTCTGGCTGTAATCTAATTTTGAAGTTCCGATTCTGATTATAAACCACTGTTCGGCTTTATGATGTCATCTGAAGCCCCTCGATTAGATTACAGCTAAGCAAATGATTCCCAGGCATTCATCATTATTGCCTATGTAATACACAATCAACAGAATTTAATTCAATATGTGTGGATCATAAACCACTTAATACAGCATGTACTGAATAGAAAAGTGCTATTTCACTGTAATCAGTGGAGAGAATATTATTCAATTTTCAGATATTGGTTTCACAATTTTGGAAAAAAAAACTATCAACAGCTTCTTCCAAAGTTGCTAACAGATTCCCGTAACACAGCAAGTGCGCAAAGCTTATCTGGTGTCACTTGTGTGCCTAAAGGCTCCCCATTCTAATCAGAATATGTTACAGCAGATTAATATGTAACTTTCAGGAACATCTAATAAGTATGATTGCCCCCCCACCCCCCTCAAATTCTTACTTTACCTAAGTTGCACATGTGCCTGGGGAGTGTGATGTGCATCAGAGGGAATAATGGAAAGTGTGCTTGACATCAGCAGTTTATTTACAGGCCTGACAAAGAACATGACGCGCCTTCTGGGTAAACATCACAGCTGAATTACAGTGCATTCACACTCCACGAATATAGGATCAAGGCAAACCTGAACCCGATTTGCACCGACGGTTACAGTTATAATGTAGATTCACCCTTATCCTTTAGACTTTTACAGCTGAAGTTCAATAACCACAGCACTGAACTGCCTCTTGAATGATTCCATAGCTTTACCTCCACTACCCACCTGGGAAGACAAGGATATACCTTCTGACTTATTCCCACAGAGATTTAACACATTCACACAAAATTCCTCTTGCATTTTAACACAAGTGTTAACCCATTCAAAATAAAGAACTTGGCATGTGCGCTAAAATGCACGCAAAGGAATTTGGGTAAGAGTGCGTTAAGTGTTTACACGGGAGCAGCGCTGGTCAGGAAATAAATTCTAAGAATTCAGGTAAAGTCAGGACCCGACAGAACTTTTAACAACTTATTCCATGTGTATCAGCCTCTATAACTAAAACTAAATAAAATTCATCTGAGTAGACTTGTAGAAGGCAATCCCAGCTGGCCAACTCTATCAAACATAACACTGACCCAGCAGACTTTATTATCAGGCATGTGGGCCTACAGGGTGCCCTCCCGATAGATTTGTTGCCTGTTGCACAGTGTTGGATACCGCATTTCAGAATTTGGATCAAACCCAAATCAAACCGCCAAGGCATAGAATATTCAGATGTAATGTATTCAGAATTAATGTTGGCACCGCCAAGACCCACTCACAGGCTGCTTCTGGAACCTGCCATGTATTGTTGAACTGGATGAGTCAAAAAAAACATGCGGGTTCCCCGATCTCCTGCGTAACTTCGATGGAAACCCCAGAGAAATGGTGTAAGCAGCTGTTTCTCCAGGGTTTCTGCTGATCCTCCGTCAAAGTTACGGCAGGAGATCAGAAGGACTTCTGCAGAAATTCCAGGCGTGCATCTCCATTGCAACTTCTCCTCATAGCAGGCAGTGCAAACATCCCTGTCCACCTGCTGTTGCTTCCATTTTAAATTTAAAATGGATGCAGTAAAGCATTGTACAAATATTTCTGCCCAAGGACTGTATATATAGACACAATCCGCCTTTGTGGATTCAAATGTTGAGCTCAGATTACACCACCAGTTCACTACCAACACGTACTGGCCTGTGAAAGTCTCGCCACATCCGATCATTTCCCAATGGGAAATAACCAGTTCCACGAAAGGGTTCATAAAGGTGAATTGGAAGTAGCTCTGAGCATTAGAAGAAGAATTCTACTCCACAGGCATGGAGATTTGAATTAGTGGGTATTTGACAATCATTCATGATTGACTGGGGTAGATTATTGATTTTAATATTTTACTGTTGCTATTCTCATCAACAGAAAGATGCCCAATATGTTACAGTCTGCAGGGAAGTAGTCAATTCATATGATAGATACCATTGGTGCATTTTGATTTATTTTGGAATATGACAAGTAAATGTAAATTAGTTACATTATATTTACATACGGGGCATTAATAGTCTAATCCGTGTCCCTTATATGAAAAACTACATAAAATAAGTAGAGTCAGATGAATTTTATGGCATTTTGCTGATCTTGAATTTTTTTTTACACTTTAAAAAGGTCTTGAAATTTTGATAGTCAGTAATATTGGCCAACGAAGATTTGGGCCGAATGATGTTTAAATCTCCCATTCTACAGTAGTAATATCTGTTTTGTTATTATAGATTATGTAGAAGTCGGAGTTCCATCAGGAGTGCGGTCTTTTGAAATTATCCAGGAAGTAACCCAAACTCCTTCATCCATTAATTATACATTCCCCAGGCTATTCCTTGATTTTATCTGTTTTTCTAAAAAAACAATTGTGGTAGCTGGAGTGTAGTTTCCTCCCCTTATTAAACCATTAGCTTGGATAATGCAGAAATCTTTTAACCAGTTGAGGGCTGTATCATATATTTCACTTTAGACGACACAAAGCATTTTCTGTTTTTCCAGGACTATTGCCAAACGTAATGAAAACAAAGTCTATTCACATGAAACATGTCTCTGATCTATGAGAAGATTAGACTTTTTTTAAATTTCGGAACACATGGTGCAAAACTACCATCACAGTTTCAACAATTAAAGTGTATTGCAGAGATAAAAGATGAAACTAATGCCCTCCTTCATGCAAACCTGTTTAATGTTCACATCAGTGCTCACTGCAGTGCTATCGCTGTTAGTCCTAATTTGCTGGCAAACAAAGCTATTTAACCAATTTATCATTTAATGGGCAGGATACTGGCAAGATCTGCCTTTCGCATTTACATTGCTTCTTTAATCGTGCACACAAACATATTCCAAACAGCATGAAGCATGTATATATGCATATTAAAAATAAACATCAATGCATACAAGCATGTGTGTTATAATAGACCTGTCACACATCCAAACAGAAATAGCTACTGAGCAAATATACAGATATTTGCAGTGCATATTCTGGTGAATGAACATAAGAACATAAGAAACAGCAGCAGGAGTAGGCCAATCGGCCCCTCGAGCCTACTCCGCCATTCAATATGATCATGACTGATCCAATCTTGGCCTCAACACCACTTTCCCGCTCTCTCCCCATACCCCTTGACTCCCTTGTAGTTCAAATGTCTGTCAATCTCCGCCTTGAATATATTCAACGACTCCGCCTCCACAGCTCTCTGGGGTAGAGAATTCCAAAGATTCACGACCCTCTGAGAGAAGAAATTCCTCCTCGTCTCCGTCTTAAATGGGCTACCCCTTATTCTGAAACTATGCCCCCTAGTTCTAGATACCCCCACTAGGGGAAACATCCTCTCAGCATCCACCCTGTCAATCCCCCTCAGAATCTTATACGTTTCAATAAGATCAACTCTCATTCTTCTAATCTCCAATGAGTATAGGCCCAACCTGCTTAACCTTTCATCATACGTCAACCCCTTTGTTATAAATCTCATCATTCATCAAGAAACTACTCATGAAATAACGCTGGACGGCCAGCTGGTGGCGCCGTCCAAGGAGTATAAATACTCGGGCGTCGGCCCCAGCTTTTCAGGGACATTTTGTAAGACAAGGAACTAGTGAAGTACAACTAGACCTCCATGTTCTGAAACAAGTTGATTAAAGCCTTGCTTTATGCTCAAACCAAGTGCGTAGTGAGTTTTATTACGTCACCCTTCATCCCTGGAATCAACCTAGTGAACCTTCTCTGCACTGCCTCCAATGTAAGTATATCCTTCCTTAAATATGGAGACCAAAACTGTACGCAGTACTCCAGGTGCGGTCTCACCAGCGCCCTGTAAAGTTGCATCAAAACTTCCCTACTTTTATACTCCATACCCTGAGTTCCACAGATACATGCCCACAAAGGACATTCCCTTGCACACACATCCCTAATAAGCATACGTTCATAAGTCTCTGCTTCTCTAGCACTGGGCTACTAATCATCCCTACTCCACCCTTGGTGGCTGCTTGTTCATCCACTAGGTTCCTGTACTTTAGAACTCCCCGCCTGGTTCCCTCTGCTGTGTTACTTCCCTTTGCTTTCAAAACTCCACTAAAAATTATTTTCTTCAAATGTGCCTTCAATTCTCCACCCGAATGTTCGGTTTTCCCTATTTTCCTCCTGGTTACTGTCCACTGCTTCCCCCAACCCCACCTTCTTAATGCAAAGCCCTTCCTGGATATAAAGATTTTCAACTTGTTTCATGAAAGTCTGCTGCTACTCAGTTTCAGCCCCTCTGACTGACAAATACTAAATACCAAGAAAAAAACCCTTCTGTAGCCAAAATCCCTGTGACTCGACCTTGTATTCACAAACTACCACCCTAGCTGGTCCAATCTTGCGTGCGCCATTCTTCCGACCCACTATGTGCTCACGCCCAGCTTCTGACCTCTCCTGTGGGCATGCCCGTTGGGGTCGATTTTAACTCTACCCGCCCGGTTTCCGCTGCCAGTTAAAATCAACCAGCTGATATCCTGCCTGGGTCCTGCTGTCTTTGATCTTAACCTGCTGTCTGAGCAGGCGGCAAAGGCATCTGCCTGACGCCAACGAGGTCCTTCTATAAATATGCAGATGACTTCAGCAGGCCCAGACTGTTATTTGAACTCTGACCTGAGCAGGGACACCGCTGCGGCTCCTGTGGGTGCAACAGGGAAAGATTCGGCCTTCCTTACCCCAGAGTCACCCCGGTCCCCACACTTACCTTAGTGCTGGTGGGTAGCCAAGGGCTGCCTGAATTTCCACAGATCAGCAGCTGCGTCCCACCTACTTCCCAGTTGGCTGGCGGCATGTTAATGATGCCTGGTGGTTAAAATGGGCGTGATCTCGTTCTGCCATGGGCGGGAACCTGACTCAAACCAATGGGTTCCCACCAGAAACCCACTGGCAGTTAATAGTCTGCCCGTTGTCTGCATGCATGATACCTGTTGGGATATATCAGCAAATGAGTGTGCACTGGTTGCCCACAGACTATCGAATGCATTCAGCGATACAGCGCTCCCAGTGGACTATCTACTGGAAAAAGGTGCGGGTCAGGGAATCGGGACTACAATCGCAGTGCAGGGGTGCCAAATTTACCCTGACGTGTTCAATCTACTTACTAAACAAAAACCTTGACACAGATTCCAACACACATCTCCTTCATTTTTGAAACAAATACATAAAATGCCAGAAATGCACTGCAGATTGCAGACAGAAAAAGATGGGTTAATGCTTCAGGTTTAACCATTCATTGGAAATGGTATTCATCAGTTCTGACAAAGGGCGACACTAAAAAATTTACTTCCCTTTGTCTTTCAGGCGCTGATCCCCCTGATGTGCAACATTTTCTATTTCTAATTCCGATTTCCAGCATTCCTGCTCTACCTTTTATTTTTTCATGTATTCTGTTTCTTTAAACTGATCTCATATGTTTTAGTTATGAACGAGGGAGATAGACAAAGGAAGAAATACCGTATGAATTCTAGTATAATTATAAAATATGTCTCAGAAATAGCATAAAAGCAATACTAACAATAAGAACTTATACCCTAGAGTACTGTACTTACATAGGCTGTAACAATATGCCTCCGGGATGACATGAGTTTGAACACCATTATTCATCAATATCTCTCACTTTTGCATGATTAATTTAATGATATTTCCTTCTTGCACAATATTTAATATTTAATGTGCACTTGAAGCTTATGTAGTTCAATAACCTCTTTTTATTATATTTTCAAGAGTTTACATTCACATCCACATATATATTTTAGGAAGTCATTGTACATTTTGGTTGCATGGTGTTTGTGGGAGGAGTACATTGATACATTAAGATTTCTTGGTGCACCTAAGCTTATGCAGAGAGCAATCTGGGTTTAAGAATTGAACCAATTTGTTTGATCTTGGTCCTAGGCAGTCCGGGTGACTCGGGGAAATGGGATCTGACTACTGGTGGTCCTATTGGTTGCGGTCCTTCCCTGTAGCTAGCTTACTTCTCCGATGGTGTTGACCGGCTTTCTCCTCCTGGGAGATGGCTTTGGGTGCTGGGGGTGGGCAAGGTTAGGTCTTCAATAATAGGTTACAGGTTACTAGGTGTTCCACCAGTTCCAGGCAGAAGCCAGACATCATTTGTACAGTGATAAGTAGTAAAGGTCCTTTCGCCACATACAGTACTTGTTGTGGGTAGACCCTCACTCCACCACAGAGTGGGAATGCACCTTCTAGCAGCTAGCTCCAAGAGCGGTGGTAGCTTGTACACTATCGAAGTTACTTGGTTTGCAGCGGGTAGACCCAGCAAGCATCAGCTGGGTTCTCTGAAATTGTCCCGGTCTCTCGGACTGCTAGCTGTAAGAACTGCATCCAAATAGATCTCCAGAATGCATGCAGAAGGGTTCTAGCCATCAGGCTATCCTGATATGTAAGTCATCAGCTCTGTTGAAACTAGCATTATGGAGGCTGCTGCCTTGATCCTAGGAGGCGAGTGTTAACCTTTGAAGCTGTGGGGCTGATTTTAAAACTGGCGTTCCAGATGGCCTTGCAAGTGGTTGCGTTGCTGGTGGGGCCGGGGCTCTCCCCCTGTTAAGTGACCTGAGATGCCAGCAGATGCGCTGAGCGGCACAGAGCCGGCAGGTCAGCTGTTTCAATTACTGAGGTGCCAGAAGGCGTGAAGGAGGCGAATGCTGCAATGAATTAGCACTCACCTCATGCTTTTATCTTTCCCAGGCTGCCCATACAGGTTGAAGATGCAGTTGTGTCGGCAATGGCTGGCCTCCATGTGGTCCCTGGGCCCACGGGTCAGTGTGGAGGGAGATCAGGGATGAGGTGAACAAAGTTTGCTGGCTGCCGCTTTCTGTTTTAAGTGGTTTATTCCAATTTATTGCACGCTGCGCTTGGAGGCATTTTCTGCTGGAGGCTGTGGCTTGTTTTTTAGTTTATTTTTTTTTAGTTCTGAAGAGGTAATAAATCAAAAAAAGATCGAGATTGGAGTCCAGAGATTAAGTTGCTGGCCAGGTCGTGACATCATTGGAAGTCTCAATAACCTTTCTTAAAGCTCCTTAAAAATACTGTCAACCATAAACAGAAATTTAATTTAAAAAGGAATGTCTAGTACCAGAAGAGATTTTTGCACTGACAGCTTTAGTGCTTTGACTACTGAAAAGCACATTCAGTTTCAAACCATCATTATTTCCAGAGAAATAAAAAAAAAGTTTTAGATTAGCTTCTAATGATGACCACAAGTAACCACAAGCATTTATTAATTGATGGTGTTCTGGCAATAAACCCTCTCAGCAATACCAATGTAATCTTGTTATAACTTTGATTTTGGTACAAAATTTCTAATAAATTCTCCGGGGTAATCCGTAAGGCCTGTGGAGGGATTGGATTTACATGAAAACTTGCCTACTGTGTTTCTTTAAATAGGGCTTAGACTTAAGTCTGTATTCAATGGCTTTAAAATCTAATTCAATTCCTTTTAACTGAACTGCAGCAGTAAAACCATGCTTAACCCTTACTTTCATTTGCTGTTTTGACCAATTGGGGAAATGTCGAGTGAGCTGGGTATTGAGTGCCACAATATATCCTTTCATCTCTGGTTTTGAATTGATGGCTGTAACAGTAGGAAACCAGCTGAGCTTGGACAATTCCAATTCAGGTTCTTGGGGGCACAAGTCCAAAATACAAAATTGGCCACAACTTGACAACAACTAGCACTAAGTTGGGAGTCTCACTCAGGGAGGCCCATAAGGTTGGCCGTGGGGTGAAGGTGTTTTTGGTCAGGTCGGAGTATTTAACCAAATGCTGCCTGTTTCTCTGTACCAACAGCCCCTCACCCTGATGAGCAGAAAATAAATAAATGGTTACTCAGTTGCATATTACTGTACATGCATTTTCTTGCATTGTCTGATGCTTGGAATAACTGAAAATAGAAAGCAGGGGTTTAAAAATATTTTGATAGTATTTCCATCCGTGGTCTCTGGCAGGCTGGTGGATAAGCAATCATTTCTCTAAGAGTCTAGTGGGAGAGGGTGTTGTCATCCCGAGCAGTTTAATGTTGAATACACGTCAGGAGCCCTGACTGTTTAATGAAAGCACTTCCTATTCATGCTCTGACTGTTCAATTTGAGCTTCCAATTAAGACAATATGAATTTTTGAACACCCTCGTTCAAATCCAAAGCCTGAATTTATCTGAATACTGAACACTGAAATGGAGTCGAATGTCAGTTGACCAGCATTTTTGAATGCTGCTGCCCTCAATGGGAAAATAATGCCAGTTGTTGGTTGGGATGCTAGATGGAGATGTACCGACAAGAGTATTTCACCTCAGGGAGGGAAAGAAGAAACTGACAAGGCTAGGAAGAATGAGCACATTTTGTGAAACATGGATTTGGATGGGTGAGATTCACAATATCTGAACTGGACTACTGGAGCAAAACACTGCTTTAAAATGAATACAATGAATAAATAAAACATCTTTTCCCTATTACTGCAGCTACTGGTGCAAGAAATCCAATGTATAATGAGGGTTTGCACTCACTGAATGGATTAACAGCAAAAACACTACCAAACAGGCACAGGAATGAGGAATGCACAGCACCAGCAATATAATCCCCACATGCTGGAGAAAACTTTTAACTATATGTCTATCTAATCGACAGCCTTTCACATTTATCTGTTTTGCCGGCTTAGCTTCAAGGATCTTTTTGGACCTGCAGGAAGCCATTACTTGTCAGCTGGTTATGGAGAGGCACTGTTACAGACCATGGAGAAGTCCATAGTTCCATCTGAGCCCCTACCCTCACGCCCTTAGCACAGAGGAGTGCCCACAGGGGACAGCAATAGGGGAACGTGAATTCAGGAAAACAAAAATGCTCGGACCCAGATAGAAATTGTTATTGACCGCACAGAAGAAAGCTGATTGGTGCATTAACCCAAGTATAGGTTAATAATGTCCAGAGGCATTTTTTGAT
Organism: Somniosus microcephalus; assembly: GCF_052327205.1. Taxonomy (NCBI): domain Eukaryota; kingdom Metazoa; phylum Chordata; class Chondrichthyes; order Squaliformes; family Somniosidae; genus Somniosus; species Somniosus microcephalus. The sequence goes on along the minus strand of NC_141007.1, from coordinate 49,436,181 downwards.
CAAACTGCCTTCTTCTGGCTAAAGATATATCAATATATTATGGTTAACGGTTTTTGTTGAGAATAGATTGCAACCAACTAGGGCAAACAACCACATCTTTTATAATAGTAGCCCCCAAATCTCCACTCCCTTGCCAATAATTTAAGAATTGCGCCATTGAAATGGAAGATTGTTTGAATTTTGAATTCTTCAAATTTAGTCTGATTGGAAAAGAATTGTGGCAGATCAACTGTCTTCTGCCAACACAGATCAAGAGGATTTTGATTTGTTATTTGCTTCACGTTTTTCTTCTGAGCACAAACACTGGAGACAGTGTCCCTTTAACCACTTTACCACTGGTGAGCATACACATTATACATTGTAACCAAATATAATGTGATTGGCGAGCTGGCAGAATAAAGTTTCAAGGAGTAGCAAAATCCCGACCATGTCCTGCTCAATTTGTGCAGCATTATGCCCAAAAATACAAGTTACTACTATTTAGAAATGACTGTAATTGATTTGATAGGGTTAATGGCCCTATTAACTAGAAATTGCTATTAACGTGGTGAGCTATACCCATTTATCATGTTGTTGACACACAGGTTTTCAGTGCGGTTTGAGCTTGTTCCAGGTCACTATGTACCAAGGGATAGTTTTTAAATATTTTGTCTACATATTTTTTTCTTTTTAGCTAAAACCATTTGGCATCGAGTATCTCAGTGCCATCACTTACCATTGGAAAGTGATAACCATAGATGGGATCCATTTTCCTGAAGTAAATTAATTTTAAACTGTACTATTCTGAAGAAGGCAATTTGATCAAAATGCACGAACACATTATTATGATGCAATGTCCTTTTATCTTCAGTTAGCCGGGAATGAATGCAGCAGAGAAGAATGGTCAAGTTTCATCCATCAGCTGACTGGTAACTGTCCTAAGGAAATCAGTTCTGCAAGCCTCAATCAGGTCTTTGTAAACCAACATTCACTGACCACGACAGCCTAACATTTAACTTCTGAGCTACTAGCAATTCATTAGTTTCTTACTATTGTCAGCATTATGATACTTCTGTCTTGGAATTTTAACTCCCAGTTCCATACCTCCATGTTGCACTTCTTGCAAACTCAGCAGCTTTTGAACACTGTGACCTCCAATCTAGTATGCTCCTCATGAATAGACATGTAAAACACCCTCTATATAACACGCCTCTCATTTTAACACACTTTCATGGCTCCCAAAGGAAGCATTATAAAGAGGGTCTACTATTATTTTGCTGCAAGTTTCTGATAGTGAGTTATCTTAAATATTTAAACATAAAATTCAATTCCTTAATCATTTTATTTGCAATAAAATGACATGAAACTAATTATTTTTCAATAGCTTTCATTTAGGACTATCTATTCAGTGAGAACCAGGAATTAGTGACCACAGAGTGAATACTTAAAACGGCTATAGCCTTGTTTGGGGTGCACAACTCGGTCAATAGTAAGAGATGCATATAAACAATATAACATTGTTATAATTTAACATGTTGGATGGGAAGGAGGGAACTGAGTACTGTTACTGTTGGGAAGAGCAGATGGCATTGACTTGCAGCAGGTAAAGTATAAGTTTTGTACATGAACGGGAGTTGCAGAGTGTCAAGTCTTCTTAAGTCTCAGCTTCACACGGGTCTTGTAGTGATTATAACTTCTAATGAAAATAGTTTCTATACTGCACAATGCACTTGCAAGAGCACAGTATTGACAGTTGTGTCATCAGTTTATGATGTGAATACATGTACCTTATGTAATAAGGGATACAGATTATGGGAAGGATACTATGGAAAGTGTTTGCATACACCATCTAACTGTCATCCGTGGCTCAGTGAGTAGCCCTCTCACCATTGAGTCACAAGGTTGTGGGTTCAAGTACCCACTCCAGAGACTTGAGCACAAAAATCTAGGCTGACGCTCCAGTGCAGTGCTGGGGGAGTGCTACACTGTCGAAGGTGCCGTCTTTCAGATGAGACGTTAAACCGAGGCCCCGTCTGCTCCTTCAGGTGGATGAAAAGATCCCATGGCACTATTTCGAAGAAGAGCAGGGGAGTTATCCCTGGTGTCCTGGCCAATATTTATCCCTCAATCAACATATCAAAAACAGATTATCTGGTCATTATCACATTGCTGTTTGTGGGAGCTTGCTGTGTGCAAATTGGCATTTCCTACATTACCACAGTGACCCACTTCAAAAGTACTTCATTGACTGGAAAATGTTTGGGACGTCCTGAAAGCCTTCATGTAAATGCAAGTCTTTCTCTCTCTTTCTAAACTCACTGCTGCAATGAACCTGTAACATCTGTAAGTGTGACTACATATGGTAACAGTATAACAGCTATCATTTTTACTCACATTAGTGACACGTGACCCGAGTTCGCACTACGTCAGAAGTAAATATGGAAAGTTTGAAATTCAAGGCAATTTCACTTTTGAAATGTTGAAAATAAATATTTTTGAACCTCCTCCTAGCCACAACAGTACTCTCCTTCAATCAGCGAGGTAGAAAGTCTGAGCTATGGATTTCTGCAAAATATGATGAATGCGTGTTTCTGGAGTTGTGTTTTGACGATGCAGACAGACCATTTGCTGTTCGCTCTTCTGCTGTGTATGTAATTCAATGTACCGAACTATTTCCCACTCTCTAAACATATATTTCATACGTATTATACATATATTAGAACTTTCTGCTCACTCCCAATACATAGGTGGCCTGGCTGTGACAATTAAATGAATAATTATAGTGTCCAAGCACAATGCGTTCCCCGATTGGCTGATTTTACCCAACACAATAAGTCTTATTATCCCATGGCTCAATTTCACCCAAAGGTAGAAGAACATGTTAAATGCTTTATTACAAAGTCATTTTTAGAATATATAATTTATAACAGTAAAGGATTCTCTGTTCTTTAATTTTTTATTCAGTTGTGGAAAGAATGATTAAATAGGCTGAGGGGTAAATATTACAAATTAGTAAATTTTTACATGCTGAGGATTCCATTATATGGAAACCCCTGAACCATGAAGTTCAAATATAAAGGAGTAAGCTTATGTTAATTAATTGAAATTCTGGTGCAGTGGTGCTAGTTTCATAACAGCCTGAGTAACGGATTGTGTACTTGTCATGTACACAATCCTGGTCCCGAAAGGAATTCTTACATGAATCAACTTGACCCTGTTACATTTCTAAACAGATGTAAATCTGCTTTTATGCCAGACAGCATCAGTGGTCATTACAAAGCAGCTCACTGTCAGGAATGTCTGAAACAATGTGAGAATCTCCATGAGGTGAGCTTATGCATGGGTGTGCATCTGGTTGAATATTAACCCTTTCTTCAATACAAAATTACAGCCCAAGTTGTAGTGTCCGTGTGTTGATAGAGACACTGAAGACAGGAGTTGGTTCATAGGTGTTTACTAAGCAAAGTCTGGAGGGGTACTAACGGATATAACACAATATACAGGCTTATATAGCCTGAGTGGCCATTACCAGCATTACAGCACACATGGGGCTCTTAAAGGCACATACACTACAATTCCTCCCCTTTTAGCTAACCAGTACATCATATTTTAAGTAATTATTAATTACATATTATAAGAAAAATAATATACACATTGCTGTAGTTAATTAATTATAAGTCAGTCTCTCTGGAGGCTTCCTGACTCGGTCTGGATAATGCCTTGGTGGTGCAGTAGTTTCTGGTGGTGTAGTAGGTTCTTTTGGCAAGGTTGATTCGGCTTGAATGCCAGTGTCGGGTTCATCGGGTTCCAGTATCACCGGATCGGAGGTAGATATGGGTATCTCTACTTCATCGTTAGGCGTATAGAGTTGTGGTGTAGGTTGTCCCTTTTCGGATGACTCTATGATTTGGTCAGCATGGCACCTTATTATGCTTTCTCCGATGTCCACGGTATACATCAGTGGTCCTAGTCATGCGCAGATAGTTCCAGGCTGCCATTTCTCGGTACGGTAGTCCTGGGCCAAAACTTGTTGACCTATCTGGAAGGTTCCAGTTGGTCTTTCATTCATGCCTTGAAACTGCCGGTTCTCCACGTCCCTTCTGATGTTGGACTTGACCAAATCCAGCCGGCATCTTAGGTTCCTATTGAAGAACATCATGGCGGGAGTTTGGTTGGTAACCATATGTGTTGCATTCCTGTATGCGAACAAGAAGTTATCCACCTTGTGCTGAAGTTTTATGTTTTCATTACCCATGGCCTTTATGGCCTTCTTGAAGGTCTGGACAAACCTTTCAGCCAACCCATTGGTGGCGGGATGGTATGGGGCGGACGTGTAGTGCTTAACCCCATTGTTTTTTTAAGAACTTCCTGAATTCTTCGGACACAAATTGCGGTCCATTATCAGAACAGATCTGTTCCGGCAGCCCATTCCTGGCAAATATGGTTCTTAATACTGTGGTGGTTTTTTCCGTGGTGGTGGAGGACATCTTTATTACCTCTGGCCACTTGGAGTGTGCATCAACTGCGATTAAGAACATTGAGTCCATAAATGGACCAGCAAAGTCGATGTGTACCCTTTGCCAGGGAGATGAGGGCCACTCCCATGGATGTAGAGGGGCTTGTGGTGGAGCGTTTTGGACCTTCTGGCATCCTAGGCAGCTCTTGGTCATTTCTTCGATGTCTCCATCGATACCTGGCCACCATACAAACGCCCTGGCTAGGTTCTTCATTTTCACTCCACCCAGATGCCCCTCGTGAAGCTCCTTTAGCACTTTATCCTGGAGTTTGGGTGGAATCACCACTCTGGATCCACACATCAAGGTTCCTCGGCACACTGACAGCTGTTCTCTTCTTTGCGAGAATGCTGGCAACAGTGGTTTGCCATGTGCTGGCCATCCCTTCACTGTTAAATCGTAGACCCGTGAGAGAGTCGGGTCATTTCTCGTCTCCCTTTCAATGGCAGAATTTGTTACTGGTAGACATTCCACTATGGTAGAGTGGAACATCTCCACTGGGTCTACTGTAGGTGCCTCTTCTACCGTTGGCAACGGTAGGCACGATAAACCGTCAGCATTCCCATGCTGTTTTGATCCTTTGTATTCTATGTTGTATTGGTGTGCCCCTAGAAAAAGGGACCACCTCTGTAGCCTTTGCGCTGTCATAATGGGAACACCCTTTTTAGGGTTGAATATGGAGATGAGGGGTTGATGGTCAGTCAACAAGGTAAATTTTTGTCCGTGTAGGTAATGGTTGAATTTCTTCACTCCCCATACCAGGCTGAGTGCTTCCCTGTCGATCTGGGCATAGTTACGCTCAGCTGAGTTCAATGAGCGTGACGCAAAAGCTATCGGCCGTTCCGAGCCATCAGGGAATTTATGCGATAATACTGCTCCTATGCCATAAGGGGATGCATCGCACGCCAGTCTGATTGGCAGTGATGGGTTGTAATGAGCCAAAACTTCTTCGGATGTGATTAAGTCTTTGCATTTATGGAAGGCACGTTTACAGTCTTCGTTCCATTTCCAAATTACTCCTGTTTGTAGCAGTTCATTAAGAGGGTGTAGAAGAGTTGATAAGTTCGGTAAAAATTTATGATAGTAATTTATTAATCCCAGGAACGACCTTAATTGTGAAACATTTTCAGGTGCTGGGGCTTTTATGACCCCTTCAATTTTTTCAGGTGACTTATGCAACCCTTCCTTATTTATTATGTGGCCACAATATGATATTTGATTTCGGAAAAATTCGCACTTGGGGCGATTTGCTCGTAGGCCCCGTTCTCTCAGCCTAGTGAGCACCTGCTCCAAATTGGCAAGGTGCTCGTTGTCGTTTTCTCCTGTTACAAGGTCCCCAGTTAAAATGGAGCTAGATACAGGATCAGCTCTGACCGTAATAAATCGACGGGATTACGAGAGGCTATTTCCGCATATACCTTTAAAAGACACATCCATTATCTTAAAAACATATACGGGGCAGAAAGTATACCCCAAAGGAAAAATAAGGGTGCCTGTTGTATACAACGACAAGGAAATACAAAAGTTGTATTTATACATTCTACAAGATGGAATTTTTCTATGTTCTTCAGATTTATTATTATTATTCAATGCTTTCTTCATGACTGGAACGATGGGTGTTGCCCACTCGCTCCAATCTATTTTGGATAATACGCCTGCATTTTCCAAATTCTCCAGCTCTGCCTCGACTGCTGAATGAATTGCGTATGGCACTGGTCTTGCTTTAAAAAACTTGGGAATTGCTGCATCTTCCACTTTTATTGAGGCGGTGATGCCTTTCAAGGTTCCTAGTTTCTCTTGAAACACTTCTTTGGCGTTGGCCAAGATGTCTTTTAATCGTTCAGGTATGATGTCATCATCGGTTTTTTTCTTACTGGTCACCGTCAATGCCTGAATGGAGTGCCAGTCTAAACATATTTTCCTGATCCATTCACGTCCTAACAGCGGTGGGCCACCATCTTGTAGAATGTATAAATACAACTTTTGTATTTCCTTGCCGTTGTATACAACAGGCACCCTTATTTTTCCTTTGGGGTATACTTTCTGCCCCGTATATGTTTTTAAGATAATGGATGTGTCTTTTAAAGGTATATGCGGAAATAGCCTCTCGTAATCCCGTCAATTTATTACGGTCAGAGCTGATCCTGTATCTAGCTCCATTTTAACTGGGGACCCTGCTATCGTGAGGGTAACCCAAATGGTCTGGTAATCATCTTTGGCAAGTACATTATGTAATTTGAGACAGCTTAGTCTCTTGTTTTCGGAGTTGCTATCGCTCTTCTGGTCTTCGGAGCTACTGTCCGTCATCATTTGTACCTTTCTGTACTTTTCTTTATTGATTTTTTTTTTTCCTGTCTGTGGATTTATTTTGTCCAGATCGGCATACCCGTGCAATGTGTCCAATCTTTCCGCATTGCCTGCATGCTTTGTCCTTGAACCAGCAGTCCCTCTGGTTATGGGTGGATCTGCCGCAGCGATAACATCTTTCGAAACCCTGTGTCATTTCATGGGTGCCGAAGTCCTGTGTCTTTTGTTGTATCTCTGCAGCTCCTCTTGCTGCTGCTTCGTATGATACAGCCATACTGAAAGCCTTGTCCAGTGTTAAATCTTTTTCAGAAAGCAGCCTTTTTTGTGTTCCTTCACTTAAGAGACCGCAGACGAATTTGTCTCGAAGATAATCTGCTAGTCCTGCCCCGAATTGGCAGTGTTTTGATAGCTTTCTTAATTCGGTGAGGTAATCAGCGTTACTTTCATTTTTGTGTTGATTTCTCTTGAAGAATTTGAATCGTTCCGCTATCAGCAGCAGTGTTGGGTTTAAGTGCTCCTGCAGGGTATCAACAATTTCTTTAAAATCCTTGTCCTTTGGTTTGGCTGGAGTGATTACATTTCGTAACAGCCCGTATGCCTTTGCGCCCATTAAATTCAGCAGTACTGAAGCTTTTTTTTCATCTTCTATTCCATTTGCAGTGCAATATACCTCTACTCTTTCCACATATGTGGTCCAATCCTCTATTTCGCTATCAAAAGCATCAATATTGCCAGACTTAGGCATCTTAGAAAAGATATGGTGCTTCCCGCGCTTTTCCGCCGCTGCTGCCGATGACAACGCTGTTTCCCGCAGTTTCCGTTTTTTAAAATTTTATTTATTTACAGTTGGAGACTCGTTCCCGCTGGACTTTCTCTCTAGGTCTGAACGCCGACCTGCTTGCAGCGCCGGCCGTCTCCCGAGTGCTCCCTCCCCGTCTGTTATTGCTTGCCTCCAATTTCGCTGCTTGTCCCAGCTGTAGAGCCAGCCGCTGGAGCCCCAGCCTGACGCCCAGGAAGGATTAGCGCAGTACCTGCCACCAGCTTGGCCAGCTGGTGAAACCACAGCTTCTTTCACTTTCTTGAGTCTTCTGGACGCCCGAGGAATCGATGTCCTTGAGGTGCTGCCGAATTGCAGGTAAGTCCGTTTCCACTTCATCGCCACTGTAGTGTCCGTGTGTTGATAGAGACACTGAAGACAGGAGTTGGTTCATAGATGTTTACTAAGCAAAGTCTGGAGGGGTACTAACGGATATAACACAATATACAGGCTTATATAGCCCGAGTGGCCATTACCGGCATTACAGCACACATGGGGCTCTTAAAGGCACATACCCTACACAAGTTGAAGTAAAATGTCTCAAAGGTGGCCTGTCTTTAGGGTCCTGCTGCTATTTCCTGAAGTCAACAAAACTTCACATCTGAGTGGCATTAAGAACATAGGAAAGAGTGAGAATGGATAAGGACATTCAAAATCCATGCCAAGTAACTGCACGCCATTGGACTGCAATGTAAGTTTACATATGTTGGCTACTGCCCCGATTAGGATCAACGTAGGCAAGGAGGGGGATCAGGGGTGGATACAATGCAAATGTTTTATGTTTGATAAAGGTCAGGGGCAATTCAAGTTTCACTCACACAGAACTCTCAACTGATCTATGACTATATACACTTCTCTGCCTCTCTTCTTGGCTTTTGGATGTTATTGGTGCCAATATTCAACATTTTGCCCTCTCCTTTCTTGCTCTCTAACGAAAGAACACAAGGGACTCAGGTTCCGGGGGGTTGGGAAGGTGCAGAGCGGGCATATCGGCCGTGGGTAGCAGAAATTTAGGTCAGGATCTGGATCTATTGGGTTTCCATGACCCTAATTCTGATTGGGAAATGAGTCTTCTGCCTGTCTCCTGTACATCGAGGCAAGACGTTGGGGGCATTCCTGGGCTACCCCAAGAATTTCATCCAGTAGGCCATCCGATAGGCTTAGGTCTTGTACTGAGCCTTAAGAGGATCCCAAAATTACCAGAAAGAAAGGTATTGATTCTGTGCTTAGCAAGAAATTCACTGGCCCTCTTTCTTTGACCCCTCTTCAGAGGGCCAGGATGCCACTCTAAATTCTGCCAGCTCATTGGGTGCATTTCTACAAGAACAAGCCCTCTACCCTGACCATGGAAATGACTCGATCCTTGCGATTTGGGAAAGGGTCAACTTCAGGGCACAGTGGTGGCCTGATGTCCTGTACGGTCGCACTTCCAATGACAGAGCAGGGTTCCAGGAATTCCCCCCCCCCGCACCCCACCCAAGAGTACAATATTTGAAGATGGAGCTATCCTAATATTCATAACACATGTTAAGAGGCACTGTCAAAATTACAGGTCCCATAGTATGGCATAAATTAAACAAGGATTACATCTGCCAGCACCCTCACTTAGTGTAAAAGAAAGAAAACAGAGAGAAGGAAATAAATAAAACAACAGGAAAGAAAAACAGAGACAGCTAAGGATAAAGAAAGAACAAATCAGAGAACAGAGACATCACACAGAGACAGAAATGCCCTTGTCCCCAGTTAGTTATTCTTCTCTATTAACACACCTTCTACACCTGAGAGAATTGGCTGGAGATCTGTTCTCAAGGTCTCACCAATCCTATTTTATAATCAGCTACCGGGAGATGTGCAAGAGGGATCAAGGGTGACTGGCCATCTCATTTATTTTTCTATGGAAAATGCCTGACCCCCATTCAGCAACTTACTGAAACAACACAGTTAAGGCCTAAAGTGCTTAGGTGGGGAACTGCAGACACAGCTTGCCCCACGACTATGTGGTGTATTACGATGGAATGTTCACGGAAAATGGGGGTGGGGGGAGGGGAGGGTTAGAAACTACATCTAAAACTTAGAATTCTGGCTGATCCTAAAATAAATTTTTGAAGTGTCATCTTAAGTCTCTTGTACTTTAACTGTTTTGAAACTTTCATGTGTATAAGATCACTGAGACAGGGCCTAATGAAATTATTACCCTGCAGCAGTTAGTGTCTGCATCAGGGGAGATAGCCCCAGCAGTCAAAAAGAAGAGTTTCATAGATACACTATTGCGGCATACTGCACGAACTGAGGCTATGAAAAACGAGCAACCAGTCATGATGAACCCACAATAATGGTTCTTTAATAGTTCTCAAATAGTTAATGAGCCACTTAACCAGTAAAGATGTTGGAAAATTCATTAATCTGACCACAGAGTGGGCAATTGTACCAGAAAATGGCCCAAAGCTAACAGGAAATTTTGCTTCAGCAATGATGCACTGCAAATCATCAGACGTTTTTGGTCATGGAAGACACTCCCTGAATAAGCAACGGAGACGGCAAACATGGAAGTATGTCATCAGAATGGTGAACACAGAAGTACCTGGGTGGAATACTACACAGGTTCCTCAACAGTAACCTGAACAAGACCGTAAGAAGCAAAAACTGGCTTTTTAAATCTCTCTTCACTGATGCTTATTCATTCATGTTTGGAGGGTAGGATGGTCAGAGCAGCACTGAATATGGAAAAGCAAACCGTCAGTCAGTGCATTCTATCTCTACTCCACCATTTTGATTCACAACTGCTCATTTCCTGAAAATCAGTAAAAGGTAGAAATATCTGCCTCAATGAACCCAGCTATCATCAAGGGATACTTTCCAGCACTTTCGTGATGGGCAAGACATGGAACAGATACAGAATACCGTGCTCTGCCTTAACCTAACAACAAACCTCAGCCCCAGCCTCAAAAGGGCTGCTCTCAATGCAATAGAGTGACATTTATTTTGTCTGACATGCATCTTCGTGTAACCTTTCAGAGAACAACTGTCAAATTAGTGCTAGTTCATCAATACCATATTTGACGGCAGCGTTGACTCGTGTCCATTGAAAACGCCACTGTGCCTGCTAAAACTAATTTTTGTGTTCAAATTCACTGCACCACCAACTCAGCCTTAGTGAAGATCCTGTACCTTTGAATAGAAAGAGCAAAGTTATAATATGCACTGGAATCCCGCATTCCTGTGACTCAGGTCCCAGAGCTGAAAGGGCAGCAATCAGTGCAATGTCAATTATAAAGTGTAGGATTTGAACTCAGGTTTCAGGGCTGGAGGGACAATGTTTGAATCCATTGTATTCCCAAATCTAAACCCACAGCTAAAAAGGGGAAATGACATGGCTCCAATTCTTACTCCGGGTGTGTTTTGGGTGTGTGGGTGGCTGGTAAGTGGACTGGCAGCATGTTAATGAGGAATTTCTAACTCACCCATTGCAATAGGAAACAGGCCAGGGGTATTTTAACTCCTGGGCCTCCTTAACATGTTGTCAGTTAACGGGCGGGAAGTGGGTGGAAAGGAGCCTCTGGAAAACCAGGCGTCCCTTGGCTGGCATGAAGGTAGGTGTGGGAAGTGGGTTCACGGGCGGGAAAGGGGGAAGTCTGCGGCAGGGGAGGCTACGACTTTCCCTCTGGGGCCTGAAGGAGAGGTCTTGATCCTCCTAGCCCCACAAAGGAAAGTGAAAAAACCACTCAGCTTGGGCATCTTGGTCTTCCCGCCAGGACCGTGCTCTTCTCAGCCTGGTGGGATAGCCGGCAGCGACTTCTCTATGCAGGCCTGAGTTAGAAATCACACACGGGGCCCGATGATGTCATTGGACCTCGATCTGCATATAAAGGAGGACACCGCTGGCTTTGGGCGGGTGTATAATTCGTGGTCAGTGGGAAACGGCAGCTTTCCAGCTGGAAAGTAACCCAGGACATTTTGAACTGCCTACATGCCTGTTTTCCACTGGGCAGGGAGGGGTTAAAATTGTCCCTCTAGTGTCAATAGAGGTAGGTCCTAGAGTTAATATGATAATCATCGCACTGCTCATTATAAAATGCAGGATTTGAAACTCGGTCAGACAGTTTTGTAACACAATGTACTATTCACTCTGAGTACGGACAGGTGAAAGGACATTTGGGCTGTCCCATCAGTAAACATGATTTATCAAAGTTCTTTCAGATGCATGAAAGGCACATAACTCCCAAATCTTGTAGCGATCAGGGGCTGCAACAAGATTTTAAAAGAGTGAAGGAATGTCTATAACCCATCGCTGGTAAGATACGCTGATCATTAAATGCATATATGGTTCTGAGTAAATGAGTCATAATCTGAATTCTGATATATGGCATATTGCTGCCACCCAACAGTGCATTGCTATCAGATAACTTTCAGAAGTTACGTTATGAGTGCAAATTTATTCTAGTTGCATCACCTTTAACATTGGTCCAAAATTTGCTGGGAAAATAATGGTGAGTTCACAGTGCATGCCGTTATTAGTGGGTACAGAACCCAACAATGCGTGGCGAGGAAGTGAGTTGCAAGTCGCGAATCACCACATATTGTTGGATGATTTCCACCACTCCACCGTTAGCCTCACAAAAATCTGAGCTCGCCGTCACCCTCCCCATGAGTTTCAAGAAATTGCTGGATTTGTGCCATAAATATGAATTAAACTCCCGCAGAAAGTTCAGGCTGGTATTTCACGACGTAAGGACCCTTTTAATGATTTATGTATCTGCAATGCCACTCAAGCTCGAAGGCCCAGAAAGGAAACGTTTGAAACTGTGGAGTTTCAGTCCTGCAAGTAGTAAATGGTTTTTGGAGATTTAAATTTTTTTTTCTTTTCTTTTCTGCCTCTTTTCTCTCTCTCTCTTAATCCAGTCTTTCTTTCCCTCTCTTTCTGTATCTAATTTGACTTAATTTCACCCAATTTCCTTCTCCCTTGTTCGCTCTACCTCTATCATTGGTTAAGGAGATAGCCTATTTCATCCCGTCGTTCACCAAGGTCCCAGATGCCCCATTGACCTTGTTATCACTTCGGACTTCCAGCAATTTGCGGCGCAATAGTTTTCGGACTGAAGGGTGAGGGAAAATATGCAATTCACGGGGTACGCCACAAGATGCTCCACTCCAGCATATTCTGGCCCATTATGAGCCCTGTTTGCAGTTCATTCCCACAATAATGGCATTTAGTTCAGCCCACCCGGGCGGAGCTGATTGAAATTCCACCAACAGTAATATAGGGAACTTCCCAGAGTCAATTAATGTGTCAGGAGGTAATAAATGATGTCCCTCAATCATGTATTGACTTTTGAGATGAAATATTTGCTACTGATTTGCATTTGCCGTTTATCCCCACACAATGCTCTTGTATTACAATCCTGGAGAAAAGCACCAGTTCAGGGTTTTTTTTGGAAGTGGACAAGAATTAATTTTATACATGGAGCTCTGGTGCATTGCTTCTACAATTTTGCTTCTTCCAAGAATTTGCAGTCGTAATTTGTTTCCATTATACAACACAGATAATGCTTAGAATGGAAGTTGAGACATATACATACAGAGTGAAACTCCATGATCACAATGAACCGCAGAGACCTTTTTCATTAAAGAGGTACAGTCTTCATCAGAAAGTGTTTGACTAGCATTTTGTTTGAACAGAATGGCATTTTTGTTATGGTAATGGCCTGCAAAAATACTATAATGACCCATTTTGCCACAATTTACAGCATTACTTCCCAATGTTGTGAGCAAATAAAAAAAAAAAGATTTACCAAATGGAGCTAGAAAATCTATTGACAATTGTCAAATGCAATCTGCTGGCTCATTTAATGACTATTGAACAGATGTGGTGACACCACATAAATAGAAAATAATAATTTTTATGAGCAAATGTTAATAATTGGTTTATTGACCAGATCAGGGAATCTCAATGTTTAATTTGTGAATAAAGCAGCCTCCACTGTCACGTTTACTACAGTTTCGTGAGGGATGTTTTATGCCCATCGAGGTGATGGTCATTAGCATTGGGAATTGGAGCACTTTTCAACTTTTGGCAACCTGTGTCAGCAAATTTGGTGAAGTAAAGCACAAGCCAACTGCAGAATAAAACATCCGCTTCTATGCTCCAATGTATCTCAGCTCCAGCTTCGAAAGAGCAACTAGGTAAATTTTACATTTCCCACACCATCCATCCTTGTAGACTCTCTCAGTGAGTCTGCCAATTTAATGCTAATTAATATTGAATTATTTATAGTTCTGAGCTGTAAACTTACTGGCTGGAAACTGGATTTCGCTCTCCAGAGTCATTTTACTCAGGACCCCTTACAGCTTCCCAGGAGAGAAAATCGTCACTGCACCAGTCTAAGGTAAGATTTGAATACCAGAGCCCAGAAATAATTACCACACCTTACAACCTGGACCCCGATGAAAGGGTGGAACTTGGCTCAATATTCGGGTGGACATACTATCTCCTGTGCAGCCGGAAAATTAGCTGATTTTGCCACTTCTGGTGTTTTTGCACATCACTGCTTCTTTTCTCAACAGCATTGTTTAATGTTGGGCTACCCTGATTGAAACAGGACAGGTGAGGAGTATGGAGCCCTGTTTCACGGAGTCTAGAGCGCACTTCAATTAATTAAAATAAGTGTTAACAAAAACTAGGCAACCAGCTTGTCAACACTAAATTAGTTCCTTGTCAATGACAATTGAAAATGCCCCTTGTGAGCTTTCATTTAGCCCATTGAGACTTCATTCAAGGTCAGATCAGGATTAACCAAATAAGTGCATTTTCTACCTTCATTCTTCACTCTTGGAGTGGGGTAGAAAACTGCTTTGATGCTGCAGGTTTAGAATTGTATTATTTGCCAGACGTGCACAGACTTTTCATTTCAAGTTTGTGTCTGCAGGATGTTTGTGTCAGACACTATTGGTTGGGCACAAATCCCTCACCTCATGAAACCAAACAATGCTGAGAGGATGAGGTGGTAGCATTGAGTCTAAAATCTGATGAGAGTAATTGATCCATGATCTATACAACTACAGTTATTGTGAATGTGCTGACAGTTCACAACATAAATACCAATTTCCAGACTGACTATAAATGGGGGATTTGGCTGTGCTATATATTCATGCTCAGGAATGAAGTATTAGGTGCCATTTAATATTCCTCCCAGTTTTCATCCATCACCCTCCATATGGTTTCTTATCATTGTAAATTGTTCTAGTTCTTTGATCTTCATTCCACAATTCATCATGAATAACATCATGAATATTAATGACCCGCAGGTGTTAATTTATAGGAATAAGATGGCTGAATTATTAGGTGTTAACAATAGATTATAATGATTTCATATTCATTCCAACATCACTAAAATACTCTGCATTAAAACCACCTCATTCCCAGTATAATTTCATATACTAAGAATGTTGGATGCTGCTTTAATGCCGGGATCAGGGTATTTAGAAAGGAACAGATTAAAGTTTGACAAAGACCAAATTTAACATTAATGTTACAGTTACTTCCTTTGTTGGAGTTGTAACTGGCTTGTGTTCAAAGCAACATGAAGTTCCATTGGGAATCCTGGCCCCTGAACTTCTTTTTGCTGCATTGCAACATTTCTTTTGAAGTTCAGATACAATCTTGCTGAAAGTGTAGTTTTGAAGTACAAAGTCAGTGGTGCTATTCCAGCAGCTTTACTGCACGTTTAAAAACAGTCCAGGGATTAATATCATTTTCCAACGGCCATTTGCATGCAATGCATCCTGTTCAATGACTGTAGCACAGATTGTCCACATTTGAGTAACAGCACAATAATGCCAGAGCAGCACAAAGTGCCGTTGTATGCTACTGTACTTTGGCACTTTGCAATTGTGGCTCAACTATAACATGGAGGCACCATGCAGAAGTGAAGTGCTTCCCTGGAGTGGAGAAGGGAAACTGGAGGGAAAGTCAACCAATGTTGCCCTGACATCAGGGGGGCAATTTTGCCAGCCCTGGGGAGGCAGGACTGCCAGGAAAATGGCAGAATCTGAGGGCTGGTACCCATCCCGCCCCCAACTCGCCTCCGTGTCATCTTCCCAGGAGGCGGGTACCCGACCCGTGCCTGGTCTCGTCTCCTGGAGGCAGGAAGGGGATTACAGCCACTTAACTGCCCGTTAACAGGTAGTTAACAGGCAGTTAAGAGGATTATCCCCATTTGTCCAGCAGAGGTGCGGGCTTCCCGACATCGGGAAACCCCGCCAGGGTCAGCGAGGCGAGCAGTGGGTCTGCGGGGTCCAAAAGTGCGTTGTGGAGGTGAGTGATGCGTGCAAGTGTGGAGAGGTAAGTATGTGAGGTGAGTGGAAAGTGATAGAAAAAGTTTCCTTACCTTTGTTTCTTCCTGCAGGCTTCCATCGTTGGTGATGTGGAAGCTCTGGCATCTCAATGGCAGAGATAACAGAATGGCTGCTGCATTCTCCGTTGCAATAGCCATCTGCTTTCTGCTCACAAAAGAGGTTTGATGAGCCTTGAGTACAAGAACTCACCAAACAACAGAGAATGTCAGTGTTTGACAGCTTCTCAAAGCTGTCAAACGATGACAATTCATCTCGAAACATCATACGCTGACGTTCTCTGCAACCGGCTTCTCCTTAATTGGCCTGCTAAGCACGCTGGGCAGGCTGAACAAGGTCAATCGAGGGAAAATAGCGTGGGCTGGCCACAAGTCGATGGAGGCGGGACTAAAACCCGACAAGCAGCAGTCCTGCCTCCAACGCGCCCCCATTGGCAAAATCACCCCCAACATTTGCAATCAGGGGGACTTGCCAGGCCATGGGAGCAGGTTACTTTTCACTTGGTGAATAATATATGATGTTGAATGACTGAAAATGGGGCAGGAATAGAAAAATATACTACATGGGGGGAAAGAGGAAGTGGTAGCACAGTTAGGAATAGGTGTAAGTACTAAGTTAAGACAGCATTTTTCAGACATTAATATAAAATGATATGTGTGTAAAGATGAATGGAGAACTTAGGACCATAGAATAGAGGGGGTCAGAATTTACTGTCAAAATAACAATGAGGCTAATAGCGCTCGGTGTTATTTATGCGCAAATCGCACAGCAACTTCCGGCGAGGGCAGATGTGCGGTTGCACGCAAAAATCCAGAAGTTGCTGTTGGAGATGCGCCACTCTGCCATTTGCTTCACGAAAACAGCATCTCGTCGTCTGGCTCCCCTTTCTAATTCATTGAATGGCGTGAACTTCCTGTACTTGCCCAGTAGATATGAACTAAACTCTTCACAGAAAGTTAGGGCTCGTCCATTTCAGTCTAAGTACCCTTTTAATGGTGTGATAAGTCTTAATTATTGCCAAACAACCTCTCTGGCACTGAAAATGAACTATTAAAAGTGTGAAGTTTCATTCCTTCAGCTTTTAATTGTTGATGGAGAATTAAAAAAAGGTAATACATTTTTCTTTTTCTTTCTGTCTCTTTTCTCACTCTCTCTTAATCCAATCTTTCTTTCCCTCTCTTTAATTCACTTTCTGCAACTGATTTGACATTGAATTCACCATTCTAACTTATGCTTCCTGGTTCAGACTCTACGGGGGCGATTTTGCCAATGGGGGCGCATTGGAGGCGGGACTGCTGCTTGTTGGGTTTTAGTCCCGCCTCCATCGACTTGTGGCCAACCCACGCTATTTTCCCCTTGATTGACCTTGTTAAGCCTGTCCAATGGGCATGGCGGGCCAATTAAGGGAAAGCTGGTTACAGAGAATGTCAGCGTGTGACGTTTCATCTGTCAAAAATTTTTGACAGCTGAATTGTCATCGTTTGACAGCTCTGTGATGCTGTCAAACACTGACATTCTCTGTTGTTTGATGAGTCCTTGTATTCAAGACTTATCACACCTCTTTCTTCAGCAGAAATGAGATGGATGTTGCATCGGAGAATGCAGCAGCCATCTGTCATCTCTGCCGGTGAGATGCGAGACTCTCTGCATCCCCAACTGTTGAAGCCTGCAGGAAGAAACAAAGGTAAGTAAACATTTTCTATCACTTTCCACTCACCTCACATAATTACCTCGCCACACTTGTACCCATCATTTACCTTCACAGCGCACATTTGCACCCCTCCAGACCCCCGCAGACCCACTGCTCGCCTCGCTGACCCTGGCGGGGTTTCCCGATGTCGAGAAGCCCATGTCTCTGTTTGAAAAATGGGGATAATCCTCTTCACTACCTGTTAACAGGCAGTTAAGTGGCTGTAATCCCCTTCGCGCCTCCAGGAGACGGGATCCGGCGCATGTCGGCTACCCGCCTCCTGGGAAGATGGCACGGAGGCGGGTTGGGGGCGGGATGGGCACCTGCCCCCAGATTCTGCCATTTTCCCAGCACTCCCGCCTCCATACCCGCCTTCCCAGGGCTGGCAAGATCGCGCCCATGGCTGCTAATTTCACAATACTTCAATCTGATTGGTTAAGGAGATACACAGTTGCTTGCCCTGTTGACACAGATCCCAGATGCCCTGTAGAAGGCGCCACGCCATTTCCCACTCCCACTTACAGCAACTGACAGTGCAAAATCTCATGGAAATTAAACGGACGAGGGAAAGTCTAACTATCAGTGGGCGCCGTTTGTTTGCCGGCTGCATTAAATTCTGGCCCAGAGTGTATTATTAATGAGTGAAAAATGCTATTATAATTTTGCAGCTAGCACATGACAGCATCACTGCAATTTTTTAAAACAGACCACGGCTTCATGTCTCTTTACACTGAACTGTTATTGTATTTGGTATTGTCCTTGAAACTGTGCTACAGCTCCTGCAGTTTTTGCAGACATTTTTAAATAACCAAAGGATCCACACAGGGTACTTTGTGGCTGTGCTTTGTGCTGTTAGAGACTGACAAGTCACTGAAACTTTTTTTTAAGAAACAGATAGACAAAATTCACTTAAAACTCCACAGATTGCCTTTTTTTATTTTACTCAATTTACAATATAAAGCGAGGATAAAATCAGAGACTGTTTAAATTAAATGTCTTTAATTAATGAACGTCCCTAATTAATGAACAGTTTTAATGCATGACTTGTTTTAATCCTACAGCAGACTACAAGATCAGCAGAATTCACACTACATTTTCCCTTTGATAATTTGATGATTAGATCGCACTTCCTGCAAATAGCACTGGAGGCTGATTAAACGTTATCATGTATCGTATGACAGCAAGTTCTTTACCTTTATTCATACATTACATAATCATAGATAAGCAAAATATTTGGATTTTTCACTTCTTAAAGGGGAACTCCTAAGACATGTGCACACGTTGTATAGGATTTCAACTCCTCAAAACCTGCATACATTCTACCATGAGGTACTGAGCCTTACAGTCAGCATTACCGGGGCATCCCTAACGCATGCTTTTAAAGGAGAACCTCAGTATTCAGTGGTTCCTCTTAAATTTTTAGATGACATGTTGGAGTCACCGCAATAATCCGAAGTTCAGAATAAAAATGGGGCTCTCGTTTGTGTCTTTTGGACCCAGACGGTACATCTGAAATTATAGTGGTGTTTTGTTGGCTCTGATTGTTTGGTAGTGATAGAGCACCACAGACCAGGAGACTCAGGTTTATCTCAGCCTCTGACAGTATTCATCAGTATTGCATCAGTCAGATGCAAGAGAAAGGGAGATCTATTCGAGATTACTACATTGCTTCATGGCCTAGAGTAGCATTAAAACCTTGGACAATAAGTGCCACAAACACCATCCAGTTCTTCTTGTTGGAAACACTTGTCCGATACTGGCAGGGGCATGGAATTTAAAATAGGATGAAAGTTGTGGAAACATTATTTTTAATTATCTTGAAGTTTGCTTCTAGTTTTTGGAAAAGGACAATTATATTTTAAAAGGGGTAATGTCCCACACAATCCTGTTAAAAAGATTTCCAGAATTCTAACAGCCAGGCAAATGTGGAAAAAAAAGTGACAAAACAGGCTCATAAAGATGACAAAGGTGATACAACTAGGATAGTGGGAATAATGGAAGTGTTTGTATCTCATGGGATGAGACTTTAATAGAAGATAATGGCCATTAGATCCCAGTACTGCACCATCTCACACTCAGCAGATTTATTACAAACACATCAAGCGGTACTATTATCCAATCATAGTGTTATTGAATTGAAACCTTTTGATAAATTTATTTGTGTTTATTAAGGTGAGGGATGTGGGTGTTCAGGAGTATCGTATATTTCCACTTTTGCCATTGTCACGTCTCTGGACTTTTAAACCATTTTTCCACAGAAAAAATCTAAAAATGTTACTTTTAATGTTGGATTTTCACAAGTTGAGAAAAAAAAGAGAAAGGTGATTAATATGCTACATGGAAATTACTTTCAGCAGAGACTAAACAATAAAAAAAATCATTAGCTTGGCTAGATAATTGGAAAACATCTCATACCCATTGTGTTGAAAAGTCCTTTGATCCCTGTCTGTTTGTGAACAGGAAGCAATTAAAAAGACAGAGACAGGGACATGGCTTTTTGAAACAGGAAGGCTGTGAGGGAAGTCAAGTTTAATGAAGGGTAGAAAGTGGGAGGAATTTTACTCAGACTGAGATTAGAAATGCTGGAGAATAGTTAGAAGCCATCTTGTTTAAGTCAAGAAAGATGATCCATGAATGTAGGTTGGCATGGCATGTTCTTTATTTTGTTTTATTACACAAAGATAAGGTGTATGGATTGAATTAGTTCAGTCATGATGGCGGTTCTGTATATTCACCTTACTGTGAAATAAGCAGCTTACTGGTTCGTATCTGACTATGCATCACCCAATGTTTTCTTGGACCACCTTCAGAGAGATTGAAGAAGTACACGTGTGACACGAATATCCAACCCAGGTCACAAAGGAGTATTACTGTTACACCACTGCCTCACACTATTTTACAAACAGAAATCGGGCGGTACGAGTCCACTCCCCCAAAAAGTAAGACACACAGACTGCTTACAGGAGCAACTGATGCCACTGCACCGCAGACAGTGTCTACGGCAGTCCTCAGTTTGTTAAAGGCATCCAATCTCAATGTCACCCATGTTAGACATAGCACACCTCCTGCAGGGGCAACTTTCCTTTCCATTGCTCCACCAACCTGTTTAAATCCATGTCAAAAGAGGATCTCCTTCTGCACAGTGCAGCTTTTTTCCATTTTCCATACCAATGACCCTCATGGTCTCTCAGTGAGATTACAAACGTCAAATTTTGAACACTCTTGTCCTTTGATTTTCAGCTACACAAGAAATTGGGTTGAGGCTGCCCGTATTCATTTCAGGTAAAATCCTCTGAGCCCATAGAGAGACAAAACTCTCATTCCATTGATTTGCTTGGATTTGAATACCCTCAAATGGTTTTGTACTTTTCTGTTTGGATCAGCCACCAATCATTCAGACCAGTGTCCGGAAATGTTCCAAACTTGCGAGAAGTGTTCAAATGGCTGCTATTTTGGATGTCAGCATCATCTAAAATGTCAGTAAAGATGTTGGGCAAATATTGTTTCCATTTTGAGGACCAGCGTAATCAGTGATAAAATATTAGTGCAAGAGATTTTGTTTAAATTAATTTCAAATTTAAGTTTAATTGAGAAAAGTAGATTCTGTTTATGCTGATTTCATAAAGCAAGCATGTTTGTAAAAAAGATCAGGGACCCAATTCATAGCCAGACAATCGTGTTCTTCAAAAAATATCTTCATACAGTATATTAATTCAGCATTTTACTACTTGTATCATTTCAATAATTCACGTATGTTGATGCTTGCACAAAGTTCCTCACAGATGAAGGAAGCCTATATAGTGCTTTGATTTGCACTCGTACCTAATGATTGGGTAGCCAGTGTAACAAAGTTAATGAGTGATTTAAATCCAAGTGTAGCCACTGATTAAGTCTGAAAGTACTTTGATTAAATCTGGTTTTCAGCTTAGTGACTATCTTTTCAGCACTTCAATCATCTTCTGTTCTATTACCAGGCAGTCTGCAGAGACAGAAAGTGACTCCTGCCTCCCCCCCGCAAGGGCAACAATGGCTATGGGAGGAGATGTAATTGAGAGCACCCAGAGGTACTGCCTCCTAGATTTATCAGTTCAACCTCTACGTGATAGACTGTTAAAATTGTGCCATGAAACAGAAGAAATCTGGCTAATGTGTTAACACAATTATAGCAAATTATCAAGTAACTGATGAAAATGAAGCTCAAACACAGCCTCTCAGCCAGGGTGCAGTATCTGCACAAGCCAAAGTCAGAGGGAAGAGATGAACATGAAAGCTGTTACTAAGCCATATCTAAATGATAGTTTCAGTTCCCTCTGGGGAACTCAAACCATATTACAGTAATTCCTAATTTCTTTGATTCAGACCAATTTTAAACACATCAGCTGTTAGCTCATCTTTAATTGCATCAGTAACCATGTGTATATTTTGCAAAAGCAAAAATTGCTTCATTTAAAAATAAAGTGGAAATATAATGAATAAGAGCACTTAAAAGCGACAAAACCAAATGTAAAATACTGGGTTTGGAACTTTTAAAATTCAGTTGTTAATTACAGAAACACAATATGGTGTATCCTGTGATCTAACCACACATGGGCTTCAAGAGACAATATCATTTACATAAAAGACGGCATTGAACATGAACAGCGTTGCTTTCTAGGGGAAGCATGACGCCTGCTGCCTTTGCACCCCTTTTATTAGCAAATCGACCAAGTCTCTCATACCTTGCACCAGTGTCTAATATTTGCACGCCCCAACACTGGTAATGTTGTCAAATGATGGATATGGGGTACATTCAGCAGTTACTCTCGATAAAAGAAATAACCGGAAAAGTTTGTAGCAAAAGAGCAGCAGTGATACCCGCCCTGCTGTATGCATCAGAGATATGGACCATGTACAGCAGGCACCTCAAAGCACTGGCGAGGTACCACCAATGCTGCCTCCGCAAGATCCTGCAAATCCATTGGCAGGATAGGCGCACCAACGTCAGTGTTCTTGCTCAGGCCAACATCCCCAGCATCGAAGCTTTGACCATGCTCACTCAGCTCCGATGGACGGGTCACATTGTCTGCATGCCCGATACGAGACTCCCAAAACAAGCGCTCTACTCGGAGCTCCGACACGGCAAGAGAGCCCCAGGTGGGCAGAGGAAACGCTTCAAGGACACCCTCAAAGCCTCCTTGAAAAAGTGCAACATCCCCACCGACACCTGGGAATCCCTGGCCCAAGACCGCACAAAGTGGAGGAGAAGCATCCGGGAAGGTGTCGAACACCTCAAGTCTCTTCGCTGGGAGCAAGCGGAAGCCAAGCACAGGCAGCACAAGGAGCGCACGTCAACCCAAGCACTCCACCCACCCGCCCCTTCAACCACCGTCTGCCCCACCTGTGACAGAGACTGTAGGTCCCGCATTGGACTCATCAGTCACCTGCGAACTCATTTTTAATGTGGAAGCAAGTCATCCTCGGTTCCGAGGGACTGCCTAAGAAAAAGAAGGAAGAATGTTGTCAAATGATGGATTTGGGGTACATTCAGCATTTAATCTCGATAAAAGAAATAACTGGAAAAGTTTGTAGAAAGCTGACCAAATCCCACTCACCAGTTAGTACGAATGTGCCCACTTGTTAAATGTACAGAAAGTAGGCACGCTTAAACCGGGTGCAAGACTGGCAGAAAGTGTTAAAAGATTACTCATTCACTTGCGCTGCCACTCCAAGTGTAGCTCCCATCCCAAGAAAAGGATTAGGGGACAGAGAGCACTTTGCTTATTAAGGTTCTGTTACAGTTCAATCGCGAGAATGTCGCGCTGAATGCGGTGGGGGTAGGGGCTAAAAAAAGAAGTGAGTATTGAACTCCATGTCCAGTCTTGGTGTAAGAACATAAGAAATAGGAGCAGGAGTAGGCCATTTGGTCCCTCGAGCCTGCTTCGCCATTTAATGAGATCATGGCTGATCTGATCTTGGGTTCAGCTCCATTTCCCTGCCCGCTCCCCATAACCCTTCACTCCCTTATTGTTCAAAAATCTGTCTATCTCCACCCTAAATATATTCAATGACCCAGCCTCCACATCTTTCTAGGGCAGAGAATTCCTCAGATTTAAAGTCCCTTTAATTAACAGGAAGATTTTGAACTATGTTACTACTTTCAAATCACAAGGATCACAAAATTTAAATCAATCAGCAAAACAGTTTTACAAAAGCTAATAGCTGCTAAAACACTTGCGAAATCTGCATTGGTCCCCCCAGGATATGTAGTTGCTGCAGGCAATGGTCCACATACAGGTTGCAGACCACAGAAACAACAACACTATTGGCATTTCTCCTGTCCTGTTGGGCCACATTGCTTGTTTGCAGAAGTGCATGTTCTCACAGTCCATTTATTACAAAAAAGAAACGCAGCAATATTTATCGTGCACGGGACTTTTTTAAAAATTTGTTTATGTGATCAGAGCGTCGCTGGCAATGCCAGCATTTATTGCCCATCCCTAGTTGCCCTTGAGAAGGTGGTGGTGAGCCGCCTTCTTGAACCGCTGCAGTCCGTGTGGTGAAGGTACTCCCACAGTGCTGTTAGGTAGGGAGTTCCAGGCTTTTGACCCAGCGATGATGAAGGATCGGCGATATACTTCTAAGTCAGGATGGTGTGTGACTTGGAGGGGAACTTGGAGGTGGTGGTGTTCCCATGCGCCTGCTGCCCTTGTCCTTCTAGGTGGAAGAGGTCGTGGGTTTGGGAGGTGCTGCCGAAGATGCCTTGGCAAGTTGCTGCAGTGCATCTTGTAGATGGTGCACATTGCAGCCACAATGTGTCGGTGGTGGAGTGAGTGAATGTTTAAGGTGGTGGATGGGGTGCCAATCAAGCGGGCTGCTTTGTCCTGGATGGTGTCGAGCTTCTTGAGTATTGTTGGAGCTGCACTCATCCAGGCAAGTGGAGAATATTCCATCACACTCCTTACTTGTGCCTTGTAGATAGTGGAAAGGCTTTGGGGAGTCAGGAGTTGAGACACTCGCTGCAGAATACCTAGACTCTGACCTGCTCTTGTTGCCACAGTATGTATGTGGCTGGTCCAGTTAAATTTCTGGTCAATGGTGACTCCCAGGATGTTGATAGTGGGGGAATTCGGCGATGGTAATGCCATTGAATGTCAAGGGGAGGTGGTTAGACTCTCGCTTGTTGGAGATAATCATTGCTTGGCACTTCTGTGGCGCGAATGTTACCTGCTACTTATCAGCCCAAGCCTGAACGTCGTCCAGGTCTTGTTGCATGCGGGCATGGACTGCTTCATTATCTGTGGAGTTGCGAATGGCGCTGAACACTGTGCAGTCATCAGCGAACATCCCCATTTCTGACCTTATGTTGGAGGGAAGGTCATTGATGAAGCAGCTGAAGATGGTTGGGCCTAGGGCACTGCCTTGAGGAACTCCTGCAGCGATGCCCTGGGGCTGTGATGATTGACCTTCAACCACCACAACCATCTTCCTTTGGGATAGGTATGACTCCAGCCAGGAAGTGTTTTCTCCCTGATTCCCATTGACTTCAGTTTTACTAGGGTTCCTTGATGCCAGACTCGGTCAAATGCTGCCTTGAGGTCAAGGGCAGTCACTCTCAACTCACCTCAGGAATTCAGCTCCTTTGTCCATGTTTGGATCAAGGCTGTAATGAGTTCGAGAGCTGAGTGGTCTTGGCAGAACCCAAACTGGGCATCAGTGAGCAGGTTATTGGTGAGTAAGTGCTGCTTGATAGCACTGTCGATGACACCTTCCATCACTTTGCTGATGATTGCGAGTAGACTGATGGGGTGGTAATTGGCCGGGTTGGATTTGTCCTGCTTTTTGTGGACAGGACATACCTTGGCAGTTTTCCACATTGTCGGATAGATGCCAGTGTTGTAGCTGTACTGGAACAGCTTGGCTAGAGGCGCAGCTAGTTCTGGAGCACAAGTCTTCAGCACGATAGCCCGGATGTTGTCGGGGCCCATAGCCTTTGCTGTATCCAGTGTGCTCAGCCATTTCGTGAGATCACGTGGAGTGAATCAAATTGGCTGAAGAATGGCTTCTGTGATGGTGGGGACCTCAGGAGTAGGCCGCTATGGATCATCCACTCGGCACTTCTGGCTGAAGTTGGTTGCAAACGCTTCAGCCTTGTCTTTTGCACTCACGTTTTGGGCTCCACAATCATTGAGGATGGGGATATTCTTGGAGCCTCCTCCTCCCATTAGTTGTTTAATGGTCCACCACCATTCACGACTGGATGTGGCAGGACTGCAGAGCTTTGATCTGATCCGTTGATTGTGGGATCGTTTAGCCCTGTCAATAGTTGCTGCTTCCGCTTTTTAGCATGCATGTAGTCCTGTATTGCAGCTTCCCCAGGTTGGCACCTCATTTTTAGGTACGCCTGGTGCTGCTCCTGGCATGCTCTTCTACACTCGATGTTAACTAGGGTTGGTCCCCTGGCTTGGTGGTAATGGTAGAGTGAGGGATATGCCAGGCCATGAGGTTACAGATTGAGGTGGAATACAATTCTGCTGCTCATGGATGCCCAGTTTTGAGCTGCTAGATCTGTTCTGAATCTATCCCATTTAGCACGGTGGTAGTACCACACAACAGTGTTCTCAGTGTAAAGAGGGGACTTCGTCTCCACAATGGCTGTGCGGTGGTCACTGCTGCCAATGCTGTCATGGACAGATGCATCTGCGACAGGTAGATTGGTGAGGACGAGGTCAAGTAGGTTTTTCCCCTCGTGTTGGTTCTCTCACCACCTGTTGCAGGCCCAGACTGACAGCTATGTCCTTCAGGACTCAGCTAGCTCGGTCAGTAGTGGTGCTACCGAGCCACTCTTGGTGATGGACATTGATGTCCCCCACCCAGAGTACATTCTGTGCCCTTGCTACTCTCAGTGCTTCTTCCAAGTGTTGCTCAACATGGAGGAGTACTGATTCATCAGCTGAGGGAGGGCAGTAGGTGGTAATTAGCAGGAGGTTTCCTTGCCCGTGCTTGACCTGAAGCCATGAGACCTCATGGGGTCCGGAGTCAATGTTGAGGACTCCCAGGGCCATGCCTTCCTTACTGTATACCACTGTGCCACCACACCTGGTGGGTCTGTCCTGCCAGTGGGTGATGGTGGAGTTCGGGACATTGGCTGAAAGGTATGATTCTGTGAGTATGACTACGTCAGGCTGTTGCTTGACTAGTCTGTGGGACAGCTCTCCCAATTTTGGCACAAGTCCCCAGATGTTGGTGAGGAGGATTTTGCAGGGTTGCCTGGGCTGGGCGTGCTGTTGCGTGTCCGTAGCCGGTGCCAAGGTCGATGCCAGGTGGTCCGTCCGGTTTCATTCTTATTATTTTGTTTTGTAGCGATTAGTTACAACTGAGCCATTTCAGAGGGCAGTTAAGAGTCAACCACATTGCTGTGGGTCTGGAGTCACATATAGGCCAGACCAGGTAAGGACGGCATTAGTGAACCAGCTGGGTTTTTATGACAATCCGATAGTTTCATGGTTACCATTACTGATACTAGCTTTTTATTCCAGATTTATTTAATTAACTGAATTTAAATTCCCCAGCTGCCGTGGTGGGATTTGAACTCACCGTCTCTGGATCATTAGTCCAGGCCTCTGGATTACTAGCCCAGTGACATTACCATTACCCTACCATTCCCGTCCAGATGTATAACTGAATAGCTTACATCTCCTGAAGAGCTGTGTGCAAACGATGCTTCAAGTTTTACCAATAAAGTACTCTTTGATTAGCACGTATTCAACCTCACCTGCTGTGATTCACAAAGAACCCTGGGAATCTGAACAGAGAGCTCACATTGTCTTATACTCAACCAGACCGTCTAAAAACAGCTACAAATCATTTTGCCACTTCTTCATCAACATCACTCTGTATACTTTTGTCATTTGAGAAAGATGATAGCAAATTTTTTTTTAATAGTTACTTCTACAAACTGTTAGAATTACTGCCTTGGTGGAAAATTTATAGCATTCAGCCAATCGGTAAAGAGTTTTTGGCCCAGTAAAATCCAGTTAAAGGAAAAGCAAAGTATAGATCAAAAGCTTTTGTTCAAAGCAGTCTGAATAGAATTTATTTTGGACGCTTTAATAAAAATGGCAAATTCTTATCAGCATGTCGACTCTGAAGTCGGGTCTCCTTTCCTGCTGGTCCAGGTAGGTGGTGCTTGACTCTGACAAACTATGCTATAGTCTTGGAATGCAGAATACAATTTTGCCTACGCTACCATTTTTCAAAATCGGATGGCATTTGGCAGCATAGGCAAGAGGGAAACTGAGTTGAGAAGCTTGAAAATGAACAAAAATAAATTCTCCTCAGACTGTTTCTCCTTCTATAAAATGGTATACTTTGAATAAAAAGTACTCCCTTTAGATTTTCCACTCTCTTTCAATATTTCATTGAAATGAAGTCATGCCCAGAATATTGCAGCCTTGATAGCGTTGGCTGATGGGTGGCTTCTCAAATTGTGCTTTTTTTTCACATAACGTAATATATTTAAAAATAATAAACTCACCCAGCTTTCTCAGAGGGCAAGAGTATTGATGGCGCGTTGTGATTGGTTGGATTTTATATCATTCCAACCAATGAAAAATGCCTGTGGCCAAATCACGTGCGTCAGCCATTTTGTTTGCAGATCATAAAATTGGTGAAAAATCTAACTACTAATTTGTTTTTTAAAAAAGAGGAAAATAAGGCTCTTAATTTCTCACAGTGAATATTTGACAGAGAAGCAATTTACTTTGAAACAAAGCAATGTTATGGTTCCGCACAGTGATTGCTCACTTCGGAATGAATTTTTTCTACTGTTCGTTTCTAACATAATGCTCTTCCAATCTAACTAACCTGCCCAGAGTATGTTTTTGCAGGCGCATTTAAGTCGTTGCTGCGACACGTGGCTTATCTGACATTTATGGGAGAAAAAAAGTCACATTCAAAAAATATTTTAAGGCTGTTTTGTTGTCGAATTGCCCATCACAGCATGTTTTCAATTGTAAATAATGGATAGTCTCATTTAAATGCATTTCCTATTTGTGGTGGGTGGGTGGCTGGCTGGCAAGTTCTCAATGGGTGATAAATGAGGAATTTGAAGACAAGAACCGTTGGATGCCTACACAGCTCAACAAATTATATAAGGATTTACCCTGTAGATTGCAGTAGAGTGTTAACAAGTACAGGTCTTCAATCAGACAGCCCAACAAATGGGCCACTGAAGACTATTCTCATTGAACTGATGTTTCAGCCACACAGACGATGAAGCAAGCTTTACTCAGATTCATTTTGCAAAAATACTTCACTTTTGTATTTGAAGCAATGGCTTTTAAAGCATTTAAAGTGCAACTCCTGTGACTTGAACTGCAACCGGTGGTTTGGGAAGAAAGATTTCACTCTGGCCCTCTTAATTCTGATAGCCATGCTAATTAAATATGTTAATTTGATCAAAGGTTTGGGCAGCCGTGTACTTGAGTTTTCCATGTTTTGAATGAGCTCAACTTTATGGTGGGTGGAAGGTGGCCAGGAGAGCATTGGAATAGTCAAGTCTAGAGGTAACAAAGGCATGGATGAGGGTTTCAGCAGCAGATGAGCTGAGGCAGGGGCGGATTCGGGCGATGTTGCGGAGGTGGAAGTAGGCGGTTTTGGTGATGGAGCAGATATGTGATCTGAAGCCCACCTTGATTCCATATCCCTTAATACCCTTACCTAACAAAAATCTATCAATCTCAGTTTCAAATTTTTCAATTGACCTAGCCGCAACAGTTTTTAGAGGGATAGAGTTCTAGATTTCCGCTACCCTTTGTGTGAAGAAGTGCTTGCTGACATCAGCCTGAATGGCCTAGTTTTAATCTTAAGGTTATGCCCCCTTGTTCTGGACTTGAAATAGCTTTATCTCTATCTACTTCATCCAATCCTTTAATCATCTTAAACACCTTAATTAGTTCACCCCTTAATCTTCTATACTCGAGGTACCTTTCTGGTGATTTAGTGAGGCTCCCCAATGCATGTTCTGGCCCTATCTTTCAGACTCTGAGTTCGGACAATCTGAATTTTAGTGTGGTAGGGGGAAAGTCTGAAATCTGAATTTAATCGAAATGCTCATTTTTAACACATCAGTTTTGTCAAAGAATACAAGTACTTAAAATATTCTCAGCATTCATCTTGTTTAATGTTGTAAAGATTTGTATCTTTTGCAACCTACAAAGGATGTTCAGTCCTTAAAGGGTTGAAGGATTCTGATCTAAGGAACCATAAAACAATGTGCTGACATCTCTGGCAACCAGCCCTCAAACAGGCATGAGTGATGATTTCTGCCCAGTGCAGTAACCAACATCTAGTGCCTGATGAATGGTCTGCGTTACCGAGAGTGGCTGAAGCACACAGTAGTGTGTATGCGAGGCTCAACTGCTGGGTAAGGCAGTCTGGATCTATTTACACAGCCTAGTCAGCATGATTTATTAACTCTACAATGGCTAAAGCATTTCTTACCTGCTGGGAAACAATTTTTCCAGAAATTAGGTTCTCATAAAACATTCTGCTCTGTGTTTTGACGCATAGAGGAAAATAAGCAAAACATGGAACAGGTTTCTAATTATAGGGCACACTTAAGAAAACTGAATTCTCCAAGCACAGTATAGTGGAGAAGATGTCTGCTGTTTTGTAAACACGCGTATGAATATATTTTACAAATTTTTACTATAAACAGTGAACTCATCCCCCCAGTATGGCACATTAGTCGCTTCTGATGATTATTGATAAATACCCAAACACTGATGCCAGTTTTATTGGGAAACAGTTAATGGGAATATTCAACTGTAAATGACCAATTGATTTCCAGTGTACAGTTTGAAATTAGAACAAATGGATTTACCAGAACTTCAACTGTTTATGAGAGTGGCTTATACATTAGTGTGCTCCAGTGAGATTTATGCAATGTCTTTACGAACATACATGCAACATATGTGCTGCCCTGATAAGTATGCTATATTTTAAATATAAAGGAAAGTTGCCTACATCTAAAACATTTTTTTAAACCTATAGGTTAATATACCTGGCAGGTATAAATATCCATAGAAACATAGAAACATAGAAAATAGGAGCAGGAGTAGGCCATTCGGCCCCTCGAGCCTGATCCGCCATTTAATGAGATCATGGCTGATCATCCAAATTCAGTATCCTGTCCCTGCTTTCTCCCCATACCCCTTGATCCCTTTTGCCTTAAGAAATATATCTAACTCCTGTTAGAATTTTATAAGTTTCAATGAGATCCCCTCTCATTCTTCTAACCTCTAGCGAATATAAGCCTAATCGACCCAATCTCTCTTCATACGTCATTCCTGCCATCCCAGGTATCAGTCTGGTGAATCTTCGCTGCACTCCCTCCATGGCAAGAACATCCTTCCTCAGATAAGGCAACCAAAACTGTACACAATACTTAAGATGTGGTCTCACCAAGGCACTGTACAACTGCAGCAAGACATCCTTGCTCCTGTACTCGAATCCTCTCGCTATGAAGGCCAACATACCATTTGCCTTCTTAACCACCAGCTGCACCTGCATGTTTACCTTCAGCGACTGGTGCACAAGGACACCCGGGTCTCGTTGCACTTCCCCCTTTCCAAATCTATAGCCGTTCAGATAATAATCTGTCTTCCTGCTTTTGCCACCAAAGTGGATAACCTCGCATTTATCCACATTATACTGCATCTGCCATACATCTGCCCAATCACCCAACCTGTCCAAATCATACTGGAGTTTCTCTGCATCCTCCTCACAGCACACACGCCCACCCAGCTTTGTGTCGTCTGCAAACTTGGAGATATTACATCTAGTTCCCTCGTCTAGATCATTAATATATATTGTGAATAGCTAGGGTCCTAGCACCGATCCCTGCGGTACCCCACTAGTCACTGCCTGCCACTCGGAAAAAGACCCGTTTATTCCAACTCTTTGCTTCCTGTCTGCCAACCAGTTCTCTATCCAAGTCAGTATCTTACCCCCAATCCCATGTGCTTTAACTTTGCATGCCAATCTCTTATGCGGGACCTTATCGAAAGCCTTCTGAAAGTCAAAATACACCACATCCACTGGTTCTCCCTTATCTACTCTACCAGTTACATCCTCAAAAAATTCCATAATAAAAAATTACAATTACTAAGTGCCCAGTATTAGTTATAGCCAGTTTCTTTCATCTTAAAATGAGCCAGTGGTTCTGTTGTTTTAGAAACATAGGCCTAGAAATTCAGTTGTTTGCGCCAGCCGCTAGCGCCTTATGAGGAGGAGATGTGGGGCGCTAGGCGGCTAGCGGCTGGGCGCAGCGCGATCTGCGCCTCTCCCCAACTTCAGTAAAGATTTAGCGGCGGCGCAAAGCCTTTGCGCGCACTCAGCTGCGCGCGCAGATCCTGACGTCATTTCATCGTGCAACGCCCTTTGTGCGCCCCAAACCGGAAATTCAGTGGCGCCGCCCTTCTTTGCGCCTGGCGCCTTCAGCGACTGGTAGAGGGGAACGGTTCCCAGTCGCTGCGGGGCGCGGGGGGCGCTATTTAAAGGGGACTCCTCCTGCAGTATAAGTGGCAGCCATTTTGTGCCAATCCCTCTGTGTGAGAGATGGATATTTGGAGAGAGACAAAGGCAGAGAGCTTTCTGCTTTGACTCACCGCTTGCACAGGTACTTGTGGCTTCAGGCCAGAGCTTTGCACTTGGATTTCACTTTCAGTGCCATAGCCTTGAGTCGCCACATATAATGGGGGCTGCAATGGGTGGAAACGTTGGCTTTCTGCATTGCATTCAAAGGGATCAGAGGCGCCGTGAGAGAGTGCCAGTCATGGCCAGACGGAGATTGGCCAACAGGCGTCGGCACAGGAGGCCTTACCCACCCAGGGTATACCGCCAGCAGTTCTCATATCTGAACATGTCTGAGGAGCAGTGTGTTTGGAGGATGCGATTCAGACGGGAGGTGGTCACTGAGATCTGCCACCTGCTTCGCAGAGATCTGCAGCCACAGCCGAGGAGCAGGACGTCTCTGTCAGTGGCAGTGAAGGTGACGGTGGCTCTCAACTTCGATGCCACTGGCTCCTTCCAATCCGCTACTGGGGACATTGCCAACATCTCCCAGTTCGCGGTACATTGCTGCATCCGCCAGGTGAACAATGCCCTTTTCAGAAGGAGACGTCAGTACATCTCCTTCCCCATGACCCTGGACAAGCAGCAAGAGCGTGCAATCGGCTTTGGAAGAATAGCGGGCTTCCCCATGGTTGAGGGCGTAGAACTGATGAACCAGCAATGGTCAGGCCTTGCTTCAGGGCTGCAGTGTGCAGGGCATGGCAGCCAAACAAGTCGACCCTTCCCCTTTAAGAGCTGACCGGCACCAGCGTGTCTGCCTTCATTGAGCAACTCGCCGCACCTGCGCTGCGCCCGTCCTCGGTGTTAGTGCCCCGGATTGCCGGCTTAGCGCCTAATGATAGTCGTGCATCGCCTGCTTTAGCGCAGCAGCAACCTCTTGGGGCGATGCCACTGAATATCGGCGAAGGTGGCGCGAAGTTGCGCCGGGCGCAAACTTTAACGGCCGCCCGGCTGTAGCGCCCCAAACGTGGCTATACTGAATTTCTAGGCCATAGAACGTAGAAAAATAGGAGCAGGAGTAGGCCATTCGGCCCTTCGAGCCTGCTCCACCATTCAATATGATCATGGCTGATCCTCTATCTCAATACCATATTCAAGCTCTCTCCCCATATCCCTTGATGCCTTTTGTATCTAGAAATCGATCTATCTCCTTCTTAAATATATTCAGTGACTTGGCCTCCACAGCCTTCTGTTGGAGAGAATTCCACAGGTTCACCACCCTCCGAGTGAAGAAATTTCTCCTCATCTCAGTCCTAAATGTCCTACCCCGTATCCTGAGACTGTGACCCCTCGTTCTAGAACCCCCCCCCCCCCAGCCAGGGGGAACATCCTCCCTGCATCCAGTCTGTCTAGCCCTGTCAGAATTTTATACGTTTCAATGAGATCCCCTCTCATTCTTCTAAACTCTAGTGAATACAAGCCTATTCGACCCAATTTCTCCTCATACAACAGTCCTGCCATCCCAGGAATCAGTCTGGTGAACCTTCACTGCACTCCCTCTATGGCAAGTATGTCCTTTCTTAGGTAAGGAGACCAAAACTGCACACACTACTCCAGGTGTGGTCTCACCAAGGCCCTGTACAACTGTAGTATGACACCCTTGCTCCCGTACTCAAATCCTCTTGTAATGAAGGCCAATATACTATTTGCCTCCCTAAATGCTTGCTGCACCTGCATGTTTGCTTTCAGTGACTATTGTGCAAGGACACCCAGGTCCCTCTGCACATCAGCATTTCCCAATCTATCACTGATGCGCTATCAATTACTGAGAAAGACTGGAAGTTAAGAGAGTAACAAACAGGCTTTTATTAGCTAAAGAACGAAGGCATGCCTCTAGTGGTCGACCGGTCCTGAATGCCTGGGGAACTGCAGAGCAGCCACCTTTATACCAGGGCATATGGGTGGAGCCAGGGGCGGAGCCAGCTGAGGCATGCACAGACAGGTACAACAATGGGCAAGAGTGAACAACAGTGAAGTGAACAACAGTGGAGTGAACAACAGTGAACAACAGTGGTTTACCACAATCACCATTTAAATAATACTCTACCTTTTTATTTTTCCTACCGAAGTGGATAACTTCACATTTATCCACATTATACTGCATCTGCCATGTATTTGCCCACTCACTCAACTTGTCTAAATCGCCTTGAAGCCTCTTTGCATCCTCCTCACAACTCACAATCCCACTAGTTTTTTGTTGTCAGCAAACTTGGAAATATTACATTTGGTTCCCTCATCCAAATCATTGATATATATTATGAATAGCTGGGGCCCAAGCACTGATCCCTGCGGTACCCCACTAGTCACCGCCTGCCACCCCGAAAAAGATCCATTTATTCCTACTCTGTTTCCTGTCTGTTATCCAATTTTCAATCCATGCCAGTATAGTACCCCCAATCCCATGTGCTTTAATTTTGCACACTAACCTCTTATGTGGGACTTTATCAAAGGCCTTCTGAAAATCCAAATACACCACATCCACTGGCTCTCCCTTATCTATTCTACCAGTTACATCCTCAAAAAACTCCAGTAGGTTTGTCAAACACGATTTCCCTTTCATAAATCCATGCTGACTTTGTCTAATCCCATTGATATTTTCTAAGTGTCCAGTTATCAGATCATTTATAACAGACTCTAGCATTTTCCCTACTACTGATGTTAGGCTGACCGGTCTGTAGTTCCCGGTTTTCTCTCTCCCTTTTTTTAAATAGTGGGGTTACATTTGCCACCCTCCAATCTGCCGGAACTGTTCCATAATCTATAGAATTTTGGAAGATGACAACCAATGCAGCCACTATTTCCATGGCTACCTCTTTTAGTACTCTGGGATGCAGATTATCAGGCCCTGGGGATTTATCAGCTTTCAGTCCCATTCATTTCTCCAGCACTATTTTCTTAATAATACTAATTTCCTTTAATTCCTCCTTCTCATTAGACCCTTTTTGCATCCCCTCCTCTGAGCCGCTGAGTTCTTTTGACCTGTACACTTAGTGTGGGTCTAATTCTATACCCATCTACTGTTCTGTGATGCAGTTACACACAGAGGAATATTGCTGAATGTTAAAGGAGCAGAAAGCTTTTGTGGGTCTTACACATTGCTGAGGTTGGCTCTCATGTTGGACAGAAGACCCAGCTCTTGCAATACTCCAGCAGTCATCTGCCCCTCCAAGCCTGAACAACTGCTTACAAATACTTTGCCTGACACATTATGAAATGTGGTTCGCCCATGGTTTGGAACGCCCAAACCAGTTTGTTTCTCTTGAACAATGCTCACTATTGTGGGCTTCTGTTACGGCAGTGAAGATATGGAAACTGGCTCTACACTGGAACTGTTCTGAGCTCCAAACTGGAAACCAGGAATAGTAAGAACTATAATTAGAGCCACCTAACCAAAACAGAGCAGCACTATCAGAACTTCTCCTATTCTACATCATAGGCCTATCTCTCTCTCAAGACTCTAGGTACCTGGGCTTTTTTTAAATGCTCTCTACCCTGCACTCACCTTTTATTTTGAAATTTTAGACACCTCATGAAGGTGGATCCAAACTCTATATTTGGACACTACTCCACTCTACAGTTATGGAGCGAGTTGTCCACACCCTCACCATAGGAGAGGGCACTCAGGAAGATTGCTTTTCACTGCCTTTACCCTTTGTGCTCTGTCTGAAATCTCTAGAATCCATGATTCAGGAACATAATTAAATAGAGGGAGTAAACATTGATGGGCAGTGCCAGATCTCCCTAAAACATCAACTTATCAACTTATCTTGCTATTTTTGTCCAACCCATAACATTCAGATGAGAACCTCCTCAGGTTGGTGGTGGGAAGCTGTCAGATTTGAAGCTATGACTCTACTGAAGAACTATCGTCCATCGTTCTATGCAATTATGCTCCCAGACCACTCTTGGAAGGAATTTGTTATTCAGGAGTACATTTGTCCGAGCTTTGAGCAAACTGGTTAAACAAAATGTAAATTCCTTAATGGACATAGTAGAGGCTAATCCAGCTAGGTGTAGATACTCAACACTCTCCATTTCGTTTAGCACAGACACACTAGAAATGAGTCTCCTTCCTCAACTGAACTATAGCCTGTTAACAGTCTCCCAGTCTCTGTCATCAGCTATATTTAACAGAAGAAGCTTTAAAGCCTTTCTTTGGGACTAATGAACTAGGATAATGTCCCTAGAAGAAACACAAGAATCCAAAGCTTTGATATTTGGTCAATCAAATTAAAACACTAGAAAAAATGGATCTACTCCATGGGAGACAAGAAGATACCAGGGTGAATTATAGATTGAAATAAGCTTGCCTAAAAGAAAGGACCTGGGATCAATATTATATCCAATTTGATGCAGTACATTTTCCGTTGTCTAATATTAGCAAAAACTCAGCATGTATATAAAGCTGGTTTCCCATTTTATACTCACGGGGACATTTTCACTAATATTAGCAAACAGAAAAAAAAAGTCCCACGGTTTGGATTGGTGGAAAGGCAGCAGCAGATAGGAGAATCACAATTTGGAGCTCTGCTTTGTTCAGACTGGGGACACCTTGGTGGCATGTGAATCCTGGTGTAATGCAAGTATAATATTTATAATAGATTAATACCCAAGGTCAGGTTCATTCTGTTCCAACAATTGCAAATCAGATTTAGGCTGGATATGGACCATTTAATAGACACATAAATCAAGTTATGAAGAAAATAGTACAGAATAATTATAAAAGTGATTCACCTCAGAATTGGAAAAGTTCTTACAATTGAATTCATGGAGAATAAAATTTGTATCTAATTTTAATAATGAAGCAAAAGGATAATAAGGGAGATTTTCTGGGTCTGGACTCAGGCATGCTGGATCACATGGGCACTGCGAATATCAGAAAATTGGCCACATTCCTTCACAGGTATGCACTCCGACCCACCCAATTTTCCAATATTTGCTGAGCGCAGACAACCCAGCGTGTTTGGGCCCAGAAAATCTGCCATAATATTTCTATGGCAGTGTCATGGGGAAACCCCATCACCTCCAAGCTCCCCTGCAAGTTATGCACCATCTTGATTTGGACAAATATTGCTGTTCCTCTTCTTCTTCTTAGGCAGTCCCTCGGAACTGAGGATGACTTGCTTCCACATTAAAAATGAGTTCGCAGGTGACTGATGAGTCCAATGCGGGACCTACAGTCTCTGTCACAGGTGGGGCAGACGGTGGGTGAAGGGGCGGGTGGGTGGGGTGCTTGGGTTGATGTGCACTCCTTGCGCTGCCTGCGCTTGGCTTCCGCTTGCTCCCGGCAAAGAGACTCGAGGTGTTCGGCGCCTTCCCGGATGCTTCTCCTCCACTTTGTGCAGTCTTGGGCCAGGGATTCCCAGGTGTCGATGGGGATGTTACACTTTTTCAAGGAGGCTTTCAGGGTGTCCTTGAAGCATTTCCTCTGCCCACCTGGGGCTCTCTTGCCACACCGGAACTGCGAGTAGAGCGCTTGTTTTGGGAGTCTCGTACCGGGCATGCGGACAATGTGACCCATCCATCGGAGCTGATTGAGCGTGGTCAAAGCTTCGATGCTGGGGATGTTGGCCTGAGCAAGAACACTGACGTTGGTGCGCTTATATTGCCAATGGATTTGCAGGATCTTGCGGAGGCAGCATTGGTGGTACCTCTCCAGTGCTTTGAGGTGCCTGCTGTACATGGTCCATGTCTCTGAGGCATACAGCAGGGCGGGAATCACTGCTGCTCTGTAGACCATGAGCTTAGTGCCGGATTTGAGGTCCTGGTCTTCAAACACTCTCTTCCTCAGGCAATCGAAGGCTGCACTGGCACACTGAAGGCGGTGTTGGACTTTGTCGTCGACGTCTGCTCTTGTTGAGAGTATGCTCCCGAGGTATGGAAAGTGGTCCACGTTGTCCAAGGCCTTGTTGTGGATTTTGATAATCGGGGGCAGTACTGTGTGGCGGGGGCAGGTTGGTAGAGGACCTTTGTCTTATGGATGTTTAGTGTAAGGCCCATGCTCTCGTACGCTTCGGTGAAGGTGTTGATGATTGTTTGGAGTTCGACCTCTGAGTGAGCGCAGATGCAAGCATCATCTGCATACTGT
This sequence comes from Somniosus microcephalus, assembly GCF_052327205.1. Classification (NCBI taxonomy): domain Eukaryota; kingdom Metazoa; phylum Chordata; class Chondrichthyes; order Squaliformes; family Somniosidae; genus Somniosus; species Somniosus microcephalus. The sequence continues at coordinate 49,397,824 of NC_141007.1, read as the reverse complement.
AATTCGACGACAGAGGATGGGACAACCTTGGATCTGGACTGGAGGTGACGGAGGTTGTCCACCACCATCTGCTGTTCCTACATTGTCACCGAGTCACCACAAGGAAGGCAGCCCATCGCAAGGGAGGATGGGAAATAAATACGGCTTTGCCAGGGTCGCCCACAGCTCACAAACAAAATTGTCCATCTGAGACAGAATACTGTGCGGTGCAACCACAGTGTCTTAAGAATGCAGTATTCAATTTTTTTTTGATAACGTGCTAGCTTGTGTTCTGTTGTACCTATATCTCTACTTATCAAAACCTATAATCAAAGCAGATCGCCTGTGGTATTACTCAGTGAGTAAAAAGATATGTATGCTGTGTAATGTAGAATAGATTATCAGAGACAGAGTGGGTGAATGTCAAATTGTTTTTTTATTACACAATATTCTGTGATTATGTCCTTATTTTTGTGGAAATTGTAAATCGGTGGCTTTATTCTTTTGTTTGTGGAGCCATGAACTCAGTTGTATCTCTTACCTTTTTTTAAAGTTCAGGATACGCAGGAAGGTTTTCGATGTGCAGGTAGTGTTGGGGCCTGTGGGATGTGGAAGGAGCAGAGGAATATTGTCTCCTGGGAGTATTGTGGAGGGGGGACTGGGAGAAAATCGAGTGACATCTTGGGAGTCTGGGAGTAGTGGGAGGAAGGGCAGGGCTAAGAGGATGATCTTGGACTGGGATGGGAGTAGCAAGGTTGGGGTTTGGAACGACTTTGAGTGGGACTCTGGGGTATGGACGCAATGAGACTGAAATCTGGGAGGAGCAAAAGTGGGATGTTGGAGTATACAAGCATTAGGAGGGGCTTGTGGCTTATGGGAATGGATAAAGGGGGTGTTAGGGTGTGGGAGCAATGGGAGTTGAATGGTGGGTTTGGGAGCAATGGGCAGGACCGAGGACTGGGGAAGGTGGTCACTTGGTAATGGAGCCACTGAATGGGTCGTGCCGGGGTCTGGGAGTGGAGAGTAGTCCTGCGGTGCAGGAGGATTGTGGAATGTGTCTGAGGCTCTGGGAGGATTGGGAGAAGGGACTTTGGGATCCAGGAGTATTGTGAAGATACAATTTGAGAATGTTGGCTTCTGGGAGTGTTGGGGCTGGGTTTGGGCAGCATTGGGAAGGGGGTGTTGCCGCTTGAGCCTTCATTCATTTTGCCTCACAGAAGTTTTACATTTTGAAAGCTGGTTTCTTAGAATAACAATAGTAACTAGTTCTAATCTTTCTTAAAGAACTCATTGCTATATTGGTTGACTATATGTTGGCCAACTCAGTATAAGTGCAGTATATGCATCAACAACTAAGGAATAGATCCTGGCTCAAAGTTGTTAAAATTGTTTGCGATTGTCACTTTTGGCATTGCAGCCTGGGATTATCTCAATAAAAATGCAGTAAGTGGTTTAAAAAGAGCTTACAATTGGTTACTGGATCATGGCTGGGAATGGGGCAATATGGCCTTTTTTCTGGGCAGGGTTGAGTCAGAAATGCAATACTGACCTTCGGGACAGGAACAGCTCGATAGAACTAGTGCTCGGGGGGTGGGGTTTGGTGGTTGCAATAGCGTAGGACATCAGCTCTCAGGACACGAGTGGGGAGGAGGCACTGACTCTTGGGATCGGCTGAGCTGGATTGCTCAGGAGTGGAGAAGCTAGCAGATAGCAGCCAACAATGGTTGCAGGAAGAGGCAGCAGGGATTAGGTTTGGGCATCTTCGCAGCCTCAGACAGGTGGAGCAGTTGATAATACCTCCCTGTCCAGATGGGAGGTACAAATCAGTAATTCAAGGGACTAGAGTGGGTTAACCAGTATGAAAAACTATTTTTCTGTAATGGAAATGTTGTTTTCCTTTGGATGGGATAGGGGGTTTCCAGGAGTGTGCCTCTAATTTTAGGGGTCCTTTACAGAGTAAAGTTTGAAAAACATGGTATTACATATTGAACTGTATTCCCCAGGTGAAGACATATCTATGTCATCCTAAGGCAACTGTGTTGTGATGTGGGATAAGGGAACGGTAGCATAGTGGTTATGTTACTGGACTAGTAATCCAGAGGTCTGGACTAATGATCTAGAGGCACAAGTTCAATTCAGCCAATTAAATAAATCTGGAATAAAAAGCTAGTATCAGTAATGGTAATCATGAAACTGCTGGATTGTTGTTCACTAATGTCCTTTAGGGAAGGAAATCTGCCGTCCTTACCTGGTCTGGCCTATATATGACTCCAGACTCTCAGCAATCTGGTTGACTCTTAACTGCCCCTCAGTTGTAACAAACTGCTACAGAAAACAATAATAAGAATAACTCCCTCCCTAATAGCACTTTCACCACAAGGCGGCGGCTCACTATCACCTTCTCAAGAGCAATAAATGCTGGCCTTGCTAGGAATGAATAAAAAAAAATGTACATACTGACTATGAAATTCCTCAAAAGCTTCTGGCCCAGAATTTGTGGTCAGCGATGAAGCGACGGCGATTGCTGCTGACCTCAAAGAAAGCTGCCCACAGAGATCTTGCGATCTCTGTAGCGAAACTAGAGCTTTCTCGACGTTAATTTGATTGTAGCCCTGTCTATATAGGGGATCTCCAGCATCCAGCAGCAGTAATGTCATCAAGCTGGCTAAGCAGTCAATCACACTGAAGAATTCTCACAGACAGCAAACCAGGAAATTAAAAGCAGCTTTTATCATTCACTTAAAAAATTTTTTTTAGCAAAGAGCGAAATAAAGATAGGGACATACACATGGGGCTAAGGTAGAAGCTGAAATATCATAAACAAACTAAAAAAATTAAAAAATTATTTATTATTTTAAAAATCTAGTAATTTTTATCATAATGGAGAAATTTGACATTCCACAAATATATAATTAGTTTTTCAGGGCCAAAACGGTTGTTCAGCAGTAATTATTACTCAGAATACTGTTAAAAATCCAGTTACACCTCATTGAACAAGGCTTAACTTTTTATGGGGTTTTTAATAATGATATTAGAGTGGAAGAGGGGACGTTCTCGTCGGCTCTGGGAAGTTCCACAGCGCAACCTGTGGCGGAGCAAAGAATGACTGACCGCAACTTCAGGATTTCCACGTTTATCTGCGCATGCGCTAACTCCTGAAGTTGCGGTCAGTTTCAGAGGGGTGATGACGGTGAATGCTGACAGTTTCACTGTCATTACCACTGCAAAACCCGGGCTTCTATATCACACTAAGCAGGGTAGACCAGACTGAAATTATACTCTGTGTTGGTTTGGTGAACAGTAAGACGGCACTCTGCATCATTTATTTTGGGAGTCCCTTAAAGTGACAAGATTCTGGAAGAAGGCCATTAGATTTCTTCAGGACTCAGCGGATATGGCTCCTTGTGGGCCCTCCCCTTTGCACTCTGGGTGACCCAGCTTTCCTTGTTGAATTGGAGTGTAAAAGTAGACTGGCCTTACTGGGCTTTCAAGTGACAATGAAATGTGTGTTATGTTCATGGAAAGATGGAGATAAGATCATACTATCTAGATTTTGAGAGAATTGTTAAACATAGTGGATTGCAAGCTTCTTATCTCTAGATCCAGGGGGTAGGAAAACAAATTACTAAATGAATCACTAAATGATGGGCTTCCTGTGGACAGGAAATCGTTAAGACAGTGTTGGAAAATGGCCTGCAAGAGGCTCCCTTCTTTTGCAATAGATTGCTGGAATGTTTTGATCATAGCTGTGAAATGGCTAATCCTTGTATGTTTCTGCAATTTTTTAATGCGTTACATTCTAAACGTTTTTTCAATAAAATCTTTTGTATTAGAAAAAATGATATAATTAATAGGGTAAATCAAACAAAACCTGTATTCATGTTTGCCCTTTTATGGGGTCAACTGCACCAAGCCAAAACCAGCTCACATATAAATTGGCTTAGACTTTTGCCTATATGCCAATAAATCATAATCTTACAAGTGCTGGGAATTGCACAACGTATAACTAATGCTCAGTAACAACCTTTTTATCTGCACTTATTCTTAAACAGAAGGTTTTCAAGATGTAGAACTCTGAAAATCAGAACGAGCACACTAATCCTTACCAATGCTACCTCTTTGGAACAGGGTTGTCTTTCATTTTGGATTGCTGCTCTTTGAGTCTAGTCAAATAATAGAGACTCGAACTGAGGCAAGCCAACCTTCATAACCTTAGCTGGGCAAGTAAATAAGCACATTACAGTCAGAGAGACCAGATTGTATGAACGTTTTTCTAACAGAATGTTATTCTTGTGAGCACTACCTGCTTCACTGGTGATATTATGAGAATGTCACAGACCTATGGCACTAAATTGGAATTGTATTCATTTAGTGATGCAACACTGATGAATGTATAAACTGTGATTTACAAACCCTTCCCGTGCATCTTTGGACTTGGGTTGTTTTCGTACCTCGAGTAGAATTTTATGGTAAATAAATGGTTGATCGGAGGGTGCATTTCAGAAGGTATTGGATTTATAGAAAGCTGGAACCGTTTTTGTGTAGAACAGGGCAGCACAGAGATGATGGGCTGCATTTCAAACAGGCAGAATTGGTAGATTAGCCACCAATATAGAAATTGCCTGCTTATTTGTTTCATACTCGTGCAAACATGATGTAATAATACTAAAAGAGGGATTCCTGGACCCCAGGGAAAAGTGATTAAATGTAATGTTATAAGGTAAAAGGAACAAGGGCAAGAGAGAGGAGAAATAATAAAACAAAAAGGGAAAAGCTAAGTATTTTTCATGCTAAAGTAGGAGCATACATGATAAGTTTGCACAGTTGGAAAAATGAAAGGAAAGTCGAATATAATAAAAGTTAACCCAGACCATTGACAAATAGATTACAATATTAGGTACAGACCTTACAGAAAGGATATGAACAACACAACAAATGGAGGACAGGTAGTAAGGGTGAGAGGATTTTATAATCACAGAAAGAAAATATACAAGTGTCTTGACGGATTCAGCAGAAACAGGTGAAGGGCAGAAAAAGAAAGAAACCAATTTTTGGCTGTTGTTATCAGACTCCTGGAAAGGTGGAGAAGATCAATAGGAAAACATTTCTGCAGATGACGAAGGCTTTCAAAAGGCCAAAATATTAACAACAGGGATTTCAGTTACTTAACTGAGAAAACAAAAACGGAAAAACTAAAAAGAGATGTTCTTTTTTCTGAATGCGGTGTGGCATTGCTTCCTTACTCTGTTTGTCAAACAGTCACTGACCATCCTGGCTCTACTTTTTAAGTAATGATCAAAGGATGATACATATTAAAAGCAACTAGCATCTAGGATCCAGTGAACCCAATATTACGTTCATGAGATTATGAAAAGAAGGCCAAAATATATTGGGCTTTAAAAAGAGTAAACTTTAAGAGAATGCAAAAGGAGTTTAAAAAGTTAATTGGAACATAATTGTTGAACGAGTTACAGTAGAAAATTAGGAACTATTAAAGGAAATATTGGTGAGACTACAATTAAAATGTATTCTGACTGAATCAAAACAGTTTAAAAAATAACAATGTGGCTAAAAAGGGATATAAATAGTAGTATTAGGAATAAACATAAGGCTTTTACAAAGGTGCAAGGAATCTGGTTGGCAGGCATATTAAAAGGAAAAGCAAAAGCATGGGACAAAACTACCAATAGAAAGCACGAGAATTATTGAATACTAAAATTGATGAGAATATCTCAAAATAGTTTTCAAATATATACATAGTAAAGAAATGGTGAAAGAAACTATTGGTTACTTAAAAGAAGACAGCTGGAATCTGGGGATAAACTGTACTAGTTACTTTGGGCTGGAATTTGCCAATGGGGAGCTTTTGGAGGCGGGACTCCCACTTGTCGGGTTTTAGTCCCGCCTCCATCAACTTCTGGCCAGCCCACGCTATTTTCCCTTGATTGACCTTGTTAAGCCCACCCAGCAGGCTTAGCAGGCCAATTAAGGGAAAGCTGGTTACAGAGAACGTCAATGTATGATGTTTCATCTGTCAAAAACTTTTGACAGATAAATTGTCATCTTTTGACAGCTCTGTGAAGCTGTCAAACACTGACAATCTCTGTAGTTTGATGAGTTCTTGAATTCAAGACCTCATCAAACCTCTTTCTTTTGTAGAAATTAGATGGTTGTTGCATTGGCGAATGCACCGGCCATCTGTCATCTCTACCGCTGAGGTGCGAGACTCTCCGCATGCCCACCGATTGAAGCCTGCAAGAAGAAACAAAGGTAAGTACACGTTTTCTAACACTTTGCACTTACCTCAGATACTCACCTCTCCACACTCACCTCCACAGCGCACTTCCGAACCCCTCTGACCCCCGCAGACCCACTACTCATCTCGGTGACCCTGGCGGGTTTCGGAGCCTTCGGGAAGCCCGCACTTGTGTGGGCAAAATGGGGATAATCCTCTTATCTGCCTGTTAACTACCCGTTAACAGGCAGTTAAGTGGCTGTAATCCCTTCCCGCCCCCAAGGAGACGGGACCCAGTGCGGGACGGCTATCTGCCTCCTGGCAAGATGGCATGGAGGCGGGTTGGGGGCAGGATGGGCACCCTCCCCCAAATTCTGCCATTTTCCCGGCAGTCTTGCCTCCATACCTGCCTCCCCTGGGCTGGTAAGATCACGCCCAGAGTATCTGTTTTTATTCACGCAGAGAAGGGAAATTGCTTGACAGATATTTCTCCAAAAGGTAAAAGAGGAGAAAAACTTGCGTTCATATAATGCCTTTCACATTGTTAGGGCATCCCAAAACGCTTCACAGTTAATGAATTACTTATTGAAGTGTAGTTACTGCTGTCACATAGGCAAATATTTGCACTGGACAGTATGCAGATAATGGTGGATATACCATTATAACATTAGTTGCTCTTAAAGTAGATAAGTGGCCTAATCCAGACAGCTTGTATGCTTGAGTTTTCATGGATATGGGGACAGAAGGTAACAGAACTTTAACATTTCCTTAGTTCGCTAAACTCAGAAAAATTTCTGAGGATTGAAAAGTGGCTAATGGAAGGTCAGGAGACCTTCGTGGTGGTTATCGATCAAACAGTTTAAAGTGAGACATAAGGAACGTCTTTGAAATGGTTTTGAGAGATCTAATGGTTGAAGACTTGAAAAAGCACAACTTTTTAAAGGATAGTTGGCATGGATTCAGGTAATAGAGGTCATGTTTGACTAACCTGCTGCGATTTTTCAAAGGTATTGCAAACATGGTGGGCAGGAGAAATGCAGTTGATATATACTTGGGCTTTCAGAAAGCTTTTGACAAGGTTCCACATAAGTGATTAATGGCTACATAACAATAGTCACTGTTGGTCAAAGTAAGACAATTCACTGCAAAACATTAAGATATTTTGATGTGAAGGGAACTATATAAATACAAGTATTATTGTTATATTATAATTTAGGGTAAGGAGTCATGGTATATGAAGTAAAGTATGGTACGAGACAGAAGTTTGACTTAAAAATGGAAAACAGAAGGTACCTGTAAATGGGAACCTTTAAAATGGCTGAAGGTTAAGATTGGGGCACCCAGGGATCAGTTTTGAGGCCCTTACTATTTTCTATGCATATTAAAGAATTGGAGGGGGCATCATAACCAAAATGTGTAAATTTGGGGCAGATAGTGTGCATCAAAAAGACTCGCAGATATTTGGGGCAAAAGTACATAAACAAAGAGGGAATGAGAAAAGGCCAGTGAAACACCATTGCTTCCATGCGTCATTCATGATCTACTCTATCATACATTCTACCCCACTTAATTAATCACTTCAGGGAAAGTTCTGCAAAATTTCTCCCTTAGTGATAGTTAACAAATCTTTACAGTATCTACCTCCATATACAGCCCCATTATTCAAATTGGCCCAACAGCAGAGCAACCATTATACTTAATAATTTTATGGTGTTTGCAATAACTGCATTCCTATCCATATGGTTATCCAGCCTTTTTTTTCTCCCAAAGGAAGATTGGTATTATATTCTGATTTTCTGAATCTGATATTCTTCTGGAAAGCTAAACTACCCAAGCATGCCTTAACTCAGAGTTGCCTGGGCCCCATTGAATGGTTGGTCTAATTTCTAAAGGAACTCTAAGACTGGAAGTGCACTAGTTACTAAATGGTCAGCTTCCCTCCCACACCCCTGCACAAAGAACATAATCACCACTTCCTGTCCTTTTTTTGCTCCCTCATGTTACCGGTTCACATTCCTGAGCTTGTTTTCTACATTTCTACATTCCTTGGCTGATATGCAAGTGGATAGGCGGAGGAAACAGAGCAATGTTTTTGTTGTACCTGCTGTCTGTAAAACTGACCTGTTATGTGGCCACGTGGGGCTATCTTTCTCATGGTTCGCTAACTTTAACAGAAAAAATAGATGTGTCTTTAAAGCTGGGAACACTGCTTAATACTAACATCTAATTATTCATTAGCTGTGGCTCACTTGGTAGCACACTCGCCTCTGAGTCAGAAGGTTGTGGGTTCTAGTCCCACTCCAGGGACTTGCACACCTAAAGCTAGGCTGACACTCTAGTTCAGTGCTGCATTGTCGGAGGTGCCGTCTTTCAGATGAGATGTTAAACCGAGGCCTCGTCTGCTTTCTCAGGTGTATGTAAAAGATCCCATGGCACTATTTCGAAGAAGAGTAGGGGTGTTATCCCTGGTGTCCTGGCCAATATTTCTCCCTCAACCAACATAACAAAAACAGATTGTCTGGTCATTTTCACGTTGCTGTTTGTGGGAGCTTGCTGTGCGCAAATTGGTTGCCGCGTTTCCCACATTACAACAGTGGCTACACTCCAAAAGTACTTTATTGGCTGTAAAGCGCTTTGAGATGTCCGGTGGTCATGAAAGGAGCTATATAAATGCAAATCTTTCTTTTATTAGAATGAAGGAAAATATACCCCATGCTTTTTAGAGTAGCAGGCATAAATAAGACTAAATAAGTAGTGTTTTTTTTTGCTGGCATAAAAAATGATTTGGGCAATGAAGCACCCCTGCTACACCATCTCCGAGGTGACCTGACCAGTGCTGTGTGGTGAAGAGCTACATGACAATGAAAAAATTATTAAAATGCCATTGGTGATACTTGCCATACTGCATTAATTGGGATTTACCTTCTCTGCCACTCCCCCTGTAACATTACAATCTTCTACCACTGCAAATAGTAGGGAGGAATTAATTGTTTAAAATCATGTCATTAAAGTCTACTAATGCTACACATCATAGCACTAATGCTATTTAGCAGGACTACAAAAGGCATCAAATTCTGCCCCTGATATCTAATTCATTTCTTAGGATGGCATTTCAGATAAAGTGGCTGTTTTTCAAAATATCACAATGACTTTCAAAACAGTACTTTCACTTTATTAAGTTCACCTTTGCCACGAAAGGTTCCAAATTAAGGAATATGAAAAGACAAATGCACAGAGCAAGTTTATTTTTAGATGTAAATAATTCATCAATATACAGCTTCTGTTTATATTAATACCTTGAACGGTACAGATCTTCAATTAGGCTGTGTTTGCACTGGTACCCAGAGCAGCACACAGCTCCAATTGAGCAATGTTAATTAACTTACCCAGAGTAAATCAGTGGTTACATTGGTAGCATGAATGGAACTGAGCTTCAATTAAGCTGTGTTCACACTGGTACACAGAGTAAGAAGCAGATTCAATTATACCATGTTTACAGTGACACCCAGAGCAACAATGGTACGCGGAGCAGCACAAACATCAATGATAATGTGCATACCTAAAGTAATACAAATTCAACTGGGCAATCTTTACAGTGCTGCATTTCTCAATTAAACTGTTTACTTTTGTACACAGAGTAGAAAATCGGCAATAAGCCCATAAAATGTCAGGGATGGAAAATGGGCAATTATTGTACATCTCAAACATCCATCCATAGTGTTTTAAAAATGTTTGTCTAACATTCTGAATATGGCTCTATAAAGGTTAGATTATAAAACAGGACAAAAAACTAGTTTTGGGCTGGAAGCAGACAGCGGTCAGAGATGAGGATAATTCTTCCTGAAGTGATGCAAGCTCGGTGTAAAATATCAGGCACATGCTAAGACTGCAATCATCTACATGCACTGGAAAAATCTTAGTTGCTGCTTGTGCAGTAATTCTACTGCAACAGCCAAAGGGTGAGCCATCAGAGACTCCTATTCTTTCACTCTCTCGGTGTATTCAACAGAACACAGCTGATGAAATGAGCAAGGTATGTGATGAGAATGCCATTTGTTACTCCTTGCAGATTTCATTACTTGATTGAACTACCATTTTTTTCTCTAGTAATTGATGGAAATTGTCTAAAATGGGAAAAGAAAGGCCATGAGGAGATGAAACAAGCAAAGAATATTAAAAGATACATTTTAAATATTTAACTCTGTACTCCTTATTGTAACATTAAATGATGCACCATGACACCAATTGCCCAAAACTCCTCCAGTAGAGAAACTACATTAAATGCCCTCTGTACAACCCAGCTCTTACCTTAGTACATTTGGTGCATCTTTCTAAATATATGGCTTTCTAGAAAACGCCTGATGTCATCAGTCACTGTAAATCAGTTACACTGCAATGTATTAAAGCCATAAAAGAGTGTTTTGTTTTACTTTTAGACCATAATTGCAGGCAATGTCAAATCCTAACAACTGCCAGCTTTTTTGATAGACCACAGAAGTAAAACTACCATTTAGAATCCGTCAGGCCAATTAGCCGTAGCCTTTACTCTATAATTTCTTGATTACAACCTGTATCATTTAAAAATAGGCCGGACATTGAGGCTTTATAGTGAACAACTATGGGGGTGATATACCAACGTGCAGTTATATGGCAATAAATATCTTTACCAACACTGGCAGGGTTGCTGCAAATTCAAACATTCAGCCTCTTGAATTCAGGAGAAACTTCTTTACCCAGAGCGTGGTTAGAATATGGAACTTGCTACCACAGGGAGTTATTGAGGAAATAGCATAGATGCATTTAAGGGGAAGCTAGATAAGTAGGAGGGAGAAAGGAATAGAGGATATTCTGATAGGGGCAGATGAAGAAGGGTGGGAGGAAGATCATGTTGAGCATAAATACCGAATGGCCTGTTTCTGTGCTGTGAATTCTATGTAATATGTAATTAACTTATTAGCGGCAGTATATTAAGGCAATCAGTCAGTGCACAGTTTTGGTAACAATAGTTTACTATCTAAATAAGCAAGTAATAAGGTGCTTGACTCCCATTAGTCTGTGAGTAGGAATATGCCAGCAGAGCTGATTGAAAAAATGCCCAGCAATGCCACAGGAAGCAAGGAAGGTCTGCAGACCAACAAAATGGCCATCATTGTGGAGGACAGCCTGTGTGGAGATTGCTCAGCAGTTGAAGGCAGTTTCAACTAAGAAATAGTCAAAAAAAGGTTCAATGTTTTAAACAAAAGAACAAAGAAGATTGCTTTGAACCACTAGGCCAGGGAGGTAACGGCAGGAGATCCCCAGCAGATGGAAAAACAGAGGCTTAAAAGAATGTTTCACAGCTGTTTAGCCTGAATGTGTGGATAGAATGACAGCAGAATGAGTTCTACTACTGTCTCTGGTAAAAAATCTTTCCTACATCTGTTTTGCCTTGAAGAACATCTTAATCAGAATGATGGGATTTATTAATAGACCAGCACAACAGTACAAATGCTTATGCCACTCATTCTGTCATATACTAACTGTCTTGTCAATACATAACATTTATGTTACTCCTTATATTGCTATGAAACTCCAGTGATACATCACAAATATCCAAAACCTTTATCTCTTCACACATGGCGATCTAGATATCAATAACGCACAGCAAAAAACAATAGACCATAACCAAGTGCTACTCTTCCAGGTACCAGCAGACACTGATGTAGTAAATGATATTGAGCCATCACAACATAAACACTCACATGGTATTTCCAATGGTTGAAGGTGAACAGGAGAGGCAAATGAAAGATTACAAGGATCACAGACCAAGATGTCATGAGAAGAGCAGGTGGTTATGGAAACTGGTCATCAAAGTAAAATGGTTTGGAGCATTAAGATACCCAAGCTGCATAGTGTCATGGAGCAGTGGTTGGAAAGGTTAGAAATATGACATATGCTGTACTGAACCACTGAATATCTGCACAGAAGTCCAAATGGAGGACCTAACATTAAATTGATGCATTATATATCTACATTGCTAAGCATAGTCAAAAGCCCCGATTTTAATACTACATATCCGGCATGAATGGGGTATGCAGTGGGGATTGAAATGTCGGCAGTACGGCGCTCACTGCAGCCACGTTGCATAGGCGCCCCAGGCCATTTTATCAGGCACCTTTCATGCAGTGTGTGAATCTCTCGCCCCAGGTAGGCAAGGGCCTCATTGACATTCAAAAGTCAGCATCTGATGACATCATTCAGACCCTCACTACATTTTAACCAGCAGCAGCGAGGTCAGCACCTGGTGTCGGTCTTACAAAAGAAACTCAGCGCCAATAATCAGCAGGCCCAGAAGAGGGCCAAATAGGTTACATTTTTTGTAACAGTTTACCTGGGGGCCAAGAGGAGCAGGAGAGCTCCTCCGGGCCGCACAAGGAAGCCTTGGTCCTCCCCTGCGCCGGGCTTCCCACGATCGCCTGGGATCGCCCCCCACCCCCTCACCTATCTTGCCGGGGACCGTTCCCAAGGGTCTCCGGCTGCAGCCTCCTGCCACGTTCGCCCAACTCCCGCCTGATGTTATTGATGCCGGGTTCAGGTGGGAGTCGGTCTGGTCTATTTAAATCAGGCCCGGGAGTTAAAATGGCCTGGGCCTCTCGTCAATGAGCCGGAGAGGGCGTCAAGCTTGCCCCACTGGCCCATGCTCGATGCTTGCGCCAAGTTAAAATAGGGGCTGAAGTGCTGTGACTGAAATCCTATGTTGGTCAACTCTTCAGGCAGGTTTACAATCTGGAATGACATTCCCTTGGAGCGAGAATGCAGTCAACCATGAGGAGAGGTTTGGTAAAGCTCATAAAAGTTCATTGACTTCGCCTCAGCCAGATAGAAGGGGACTGTTATTAGAGCCAAGTCTTCAGTTCTCATGTTCTATGTTCTAGAATTCACTTACAATCTGCAACGACTTGGCTACAATTCTAGGGGCCAAGTCACAGACCTGCATATGGTCCACTCAGAGAAAAGTGATCCACCAAACCAGGTTTTACTATGCTGATATCAGATGTGCTGCTGATCCTACCACCGACTTCCATCCTAAATTGTAATCCCACCAGTTTCATTGACACCTGAAAGAAATGGTGCAAGGGCCATTGTCAGAATTGCACTGGCAGAGTGTGAAAAGATGTTCATAGAGTAAAACAAAAAATACACAAACTGTATCCCATTTAAGGATACATTTTAGGAATTTTGCTGCATCCTGTTCTTAGGTGCAGTAATGAGGATAATCGTGGGTTGAATTCTCCAACACTTGGCTTTTCAGATGAACAGATTAAGGATCTGCCTCTCTACTGTGCTTTGTGAGCAGTGATTGATTGGTGATTGAGTGCAGGACAAGTCATTGCATTAGCACCAGTGACTCCCTTAACTGAAATGGCTGAGAATGAGTTTTTCATGAACCTTCTGTGCCACAGTTGATTTGGAATATTGGAGTCTTTCACAATTCATAGCCATAGCATGGGGTTGTTCCTCACTGCCAATTAGAGGGGCATCTACATCATGAATCAGTGCTATGTAGCATTTAGCATACCAGAAAAAATGTGCAATTTATAATTCCAGGAGTGTACATGATACAACTATTCAAAATGTTTTTTTTAATTTGCAGGTGCCTAAAGTTAACTGAGTTTGCCCCCTCATTAATTGACTAATTTGCTGGTTTTAATGCACGAACATAAAATACATATAATAAACCTATGTCAATATTTGCAAAGTGGCATTAATACTGCCCAAAGTAGCTTAGAGTGCAACTTCAACAGGATGGTAATTTAGCATCAAGTTAAACCGCCCCCCCCCCCCCCGCCTCCATATTCTGCACCTACCGATCCGAAAAGGACGTGAAATTATTCAGAAGTTTACTGAAGTAATTTCTAAATTTAGTGCTTCATACAACAACAGAGCAAAGAAATTGCAGTTTCGATAGTCAATATTTGATTGATGCCATGGCAGTGGAGCTGGGCCAGCACTGTTTCTACATACAATAAAGCCCACAAGCATAAGGTTAAATTAGTTGCCCCCGTGACCTTCATTAGTCTGATATCCATGCCATACTTTATTCCCCTGACACCAACATAGCAACCACCAACTAACAATACAAAGGCACAAGAAGGTAGGACAAGCACAAATGATCTTATCAGGTAGCAGCTGAAATCTCTACAATATATTAAACAGACTAGATCTGTCCCAGATAGGATCCTACCACTGCTTCCAAGACATCCTCACTCCTCTCTGCTGCATTGGTTATCTTTGGACGGATAGGATAAAACCCACGAGTAATAATATCTTCACATTAATACTTGCAATCTAAACATGGAATTGGTTGTGGGAGCCCTATTAAAATAACTGATAGACACACTTTCAAATGCTTAGTAACCAAAAGCTCACCAAAATAATGTGGATTGCCATGTAATTTTATTTCATCTCCAATCTCACATAAGAACATAAGACGTAGGAGCAGGAGTAGGTCATTCGGCCCCTCGAGCCTGCTCCGCCATTCAATAAGATCACAGCTGATCTGATTTTGGCTTGAACTCCACTTCCCTGCCTGCTCCCAATAACCCTTGACTCTCTTATCATTCAAAAATCTGTCTATCTCCACCTTAAATATATTCAATGACCCAGCCTCCACAGCTCTCTGGGGAAGAGAATTCCAAAGATTCACGACCCTTTGAGAGAAGAAATTCCTTCTCATCTTCATTTTAAATGGGCAACCCCTTATTCTCATTCTTCTAAACTCCAATGAGTATAAGCCCAACCTGCTCAACCTTTCTTCATAAGACAACCCCTTCATCTCCGGGATCAACCTCGTGAACCTTCTCTGATCTGCCTCCAATGCAAGTATATCCTTCCTTAAATAAGGAGACCAAAACTGTACGCAGTACTCCAGGTGTGGTCTCACCAACGCCCTGTAACAGGACTTCCCTGCTTTTATACTTCATTCCCTTTGCAATAAAGGCCAACATTCCATTTGCCTTCCTAATTACTTGCTGTACCTGCATGCTAACTTTTTGTGATTCATGTACAAGGACCCCCAGATCACCTCTGTACCTCAGCATTTTGTAATCTCTCTCCGTTTAAATAATAATTAGCTTTTTTACTTATTCACCTAGTTTCTCTCCATTGTTTCACAAAGCCGTTTCCCCTCACTCTCAGCAAATCCCTTGACTCACCCCAGGGCACCTACATTTCCACCCAAACCACCTCAGCAGAATAGAGGTCCTTCAGGATTTGTGTGGTACACCCCCTTCTCTATTTCGCTCTCATAATATATATATATATATTCCAGAATCTAACTCAAGCAATTTCCTGTCAGCCACATCCAGATGACATCCACTCAATCAGTCTCAGTATTCTCTAAATCATTCAAAACAAAAAAGAGGTGGTATCTGGTTAGATGTACCATTTACAACTCCTGAATGTGATCTCATAACGGACTGTAACTTCCACTGCATGTGTTATTTGGTTGGCTTCATTCACTGTATAAATATTTCATCCAACAGAGCTTGGCTCACATATACATCCTCTCTTTGTAAGTCAGCAAAATAGCTACAGAAGTCCAAAATGAACTCTAATACACTCTGACAACAGGAAAATAGTCATTTCAAATGGACTTTTATTTCAGGTGTATATTTAAAGGACAGTCTGTGTTAATCAAGACTTGTAAACTGTAGAACAGCTATTACAGGGAGAAGAATTGCTCTGGTCATAATGTGTAGCGACAATATAAACGCATTCAAATGCTATTTCACACAGTGACCACAGACAATCTCCCCCTCACTGTGACTCCACTGGTAACGTCGCTTAACTAATAAAGAAAAACATTCCCAACTTTTTATCACGGAAACAAAGAGCAGAGGAGTATTCCTATAACTGCGGTAGGATTATAAATTTCCATATGGGTGGGCCAAGAATACACTGCCATGTGGCCCCATCCAGCAGTAGTCTGATCCAGTTTCTAAGGTCCTGTTTTCGCACAGGCATAGGTGGCTCGGTATCATATCTGTCACTGTATCCAACCTTGCTCTGCGTGTCCTGTCTCAAACTTGGTAACATTGGATTTGAAACACTTTTCCCCCCAAAAAGTGATTTCAAGGTTTAGACCTGATGTGAACACTTTGTTGTCAGTATTATTGAAAAAGCAATAAAAGGCCAGAATATGCTGGTCAGGAGAATGCTGTTTGGAGCTTATTGTGTTGATAGTTTTGAAATACAGTCGAAGTCGACAAAAATTGGACACCACAACTTTCAAATCAGTGGAAGGTGGCACTGTAAATAAAAATACAATCTAAAAAGACTGACACTTCCATTTTTCAACCTTGCCTGGTAAAGGTTAATTATTTCTAACGTGGTGAGTGATGGCAAAGGATCGCAGCAGCCTTATATCAATCTGGCACAGGCTGGTACTGCTAAGAGGTTTCAGTGTAGTGCATTATGATCACAAGTCTACAGAAAAATCAATTTTTAATTGAGTGTATTATTTGAGAGGCCCAAGCTGTCCATCATATCCTGCTAATGGAATTTCCATCCGTCTCTACTGCTGACACAAGCAGGATTCCACCTCATCTACCACCCGCATTTAATCACCCGGCTCACACTTTACTGAAAAGGGAATTAACTCTTTAGGTACACCTGTGTAAGGAGGCCTGCAAGGGGCAAATGTTCACTATCGAGAAACTGGCAGATGTACAGGAACTGGGTAAATTACGTGTTTATGCCTCCACAACAAAGACAGACATTTTTACAGTTCTTCCCCTCGCTCCACTCGGTTGACATATATTATCCAGTTTCAATAAGCAAATCAATTCCTTATGGCTTATCCCTTTGAGGTGCACATACTGCACAGTTAGATGATTTTTGCATGGCTCGGGTTCAGTTTATTTGATGTCAGTTTGCTCCTTCCTTTACCTGTGGAGGATGGTTTTTATTACCTGGTATTCACAGACATTAACAAACGGAAGAACTGAAACATCTGGTTGGCAAGCTAGCTGACCCTCAAACTGAGGATTAAAGTCTCAATATGCTACAACAGCTCCCCACCCCAGACTCTCATTATAACTTTGTTTTGATGAGGATGCTATTCCTGTTTTTCCATCTGTTTTGACTCTCATTATGGTACAATATTTGATTAACTTTAAGAATGTTTTGGGGGGGGGAGGAGATACTCATTTGGGACTGAAGAGTGTGCTACTCTCCGGCTCTTGTTAAAATGTTGCCAACTTTGCAAGGGAAAGCCAATATCCAGCTTAGCTCAGCGGAGTTGAGTCTAACATATTGTATTCACTTCTAAAATATATGACATTACACTTTGAGCTTACTCAATTGTGAAGTAAAACTCACTATTTCATTGTTCCTCACTATATATTCAGTTAATATGTAAGAAAGTAGTTTTTATTTGGCCAGCTATAAATTTGACGTGCGTGGAAACTAATATTAATAGTTAAGAGTTTCCAAACCAAACTACTGAGAAATCTAGGTAAGTATTTTCCATTTGCATCATACGGAGTGCACGCTCTCTATCCAAGAGACACATTCCACTTATCTAAGCTTAGAGAACTCGGGGGCAGGTCAGTCAGAGCCAAAGTTTAGGGACCACAAGTGTACATAAGAGCTTGATCAGCTTAAACACCATTGTTTACCACAACTTAGCCCTGTTAAGCTTTTCTAGCTAGGGTCACCTTACCCATTACGGACAATGGCTTGCAGAAACCCAATCCCTAGTGACAGACTTAACACTCCAGATCCTACCAAAGAGCCGGAATGGCTGGCCAACGATCAGTACGCACTAGAGTACTGCAGACTTGTCTGGTCCACATATTGGATTAATGGCCCCGATTTTCGGGCAGCTGTTGGGCGGCTTTTCATGCGGCCGTGGTCCGAAAATCACGGAAAAAGCGGGTCGGGACCCCCCCTGCCTGATTCCCCGCCCCGTCCGACTTTCGGACTGCAGTTTTCACGCGCCCCGCTTCAGTCCTGCCCGCCGCTGGCGGGACTGGTCGTCGGAGCACTAACAAGCAATTATCTGCTTGTTGAAGTGGATTTTCCCGTGCCGTTGCGACTTTGGGGCTTTCCCCACCTGAAACCCGCCTGCGGGGAACCCCATCATACTGTGGGGATTCCTGACTCGATTTAGACAATTAGCAAGGCTTCCCACATGCTGGGAATTAATTGGCCAATTGAGGGAAAATTGCATGGGGCTGGCTGACACTTTTTTATGTGTGTCAGAAACCCCACATTCGGGGAAATCCGACCATTTCCCACACAAGCCGAAAATCGGGCCCAATGAGTCTACCAATAGGATCAGCTTGGTTTCAATATCACAATGCACATCTTACTGGAGCAGACTTGACCCAAAGAGACTCACTTATGTCTCTCCCCACCTGCCAAGCAGGAGAATTACTATTTGGTCCTTTGAGTGACAAGCACTGGGTTAAGCCCTCACTAAGCAAACGACAGACACACCATAAAATGTGTGTGCAATGTCGCCAGTTTCCTGACCATACCATGTTACACACCACAACTGAAGGCTGATTCCACCAATCCATGAGGCAAACCAACACAGCAACTCTCAAATAATACACTCAATTATGTCTCTCTACAACCCAATTAAGGCAACACCAAACGCAGGTGGTTCAAGTGATTGTTCATATACCGGGTCACCTGTTAACTAACTTAGAAACAAACTTATCAGTTGATACAGTAAATATTTAATATATGGCCTGCGTTTGGTGTTGCCTTAGTTGGGTTGTAGAGAGACAGGCCGTTGCTGTGTTGGTTTGCCCCATGGATTGGTGGAACCAGCCTTCGGTTGTGGTGTGTGACATGGTATGGCCATATATGTTATGCAACCAAATGGCATAACATAATAAAAAATCCTTATTTCAGCCAAGCCATTTACAGGCACCATTATAGGTTGCACGACTAAGGCTGGGAGTTTCCTCACAGCTGTTCCCACTCTGCTGCAGTAACTTCACCAGAAATGTGCCGGAAACCCCATTTACGAGTGTAAGCCGCCTCTTGATCATGCCTTTTATTAAATAAATTGTTTTTAATTAAACGTATATTTAGTGAAAGCACCAGTACAATCTACTTTATTTGCAGATTGCAGAGTGCGATGACAATTGAAACAATTTCCCGGAAGCAAAGGCGCTCACCGCCGGCCCCGAAGCAAGCTTCGTACAAAGATCTCGGAATCTCCGTGTCGAGAAGTTCGGGTTTTTCTAACGTTCAATTCAAATCAATGGATTACAGTGGGGATCCCCTAGTGCGAGCTGCTGTGACATCAACAAGCTGTCTAAGCAGCCAATCAGAACGCAGAATCCTCACAGACAGTGAACAAGGAAGTGGGTAATAAAAACAGAAAGTGCTGAAAGTACTCAGTAGGTCAGGCAGCATCTGTGGAGAGAGAAACAGAGTTAACGTTTCAGCTTGGGTTATCGTTAACTCTGTTTCCCTCTCCACAGATGCTGCTTGACCTACAGCTCGCACTAGGGGATCCCCACTATACTGCTGAGCATTTCCAGCATTTTCTGTTTTTATTTCAGATTTCCAGCATCCGCAGTATTTTGCTTTTGTGATAAGGAAGTGGGTAAGCTCCTTTGATTCTAACTTTTTTTAAATGTTAGAGAGAGCAAAACAAAGATTGGGGCTCTCACATGAGGAAAAGGTAAACCTGAAATAAAGATGAATAAACTTTAAAAAAATAATTAAATTTTCTTTTAAGTTTTTTTTTATTTTTTATTTTTTATTAAAATGGATAAATTTCACACTGCACAAAATTTTAAAATTAGTTTTTTCAGGGCCATAACCTTTGTTTAGCAGTCAATAGGTTGTTAAAACCCTAGTTACGCCTAATCCCTTTGCGTCTAACTTTTAGTGGGGAATTTAACAGCGTAATCACTGCGGAAGAGCCGAAGTTTTCGTCAGTTTCCCTGATTTGAGTGATTACACAGATTGCTGGCTCTGGGGGGGGGGCGAGAAACACAGCGCAGCCTGTAGAGGAGCTGTCATTGCATGCGCCAAATCCCGAAGTTGCGGTCAGTTTCAAAGGCGGAATGACGGCGAACACGACCAGTTCACCGTCATCTGGACCGCAAATTCCGGGCCATTATTTTAACACGCAAGTTTTCAAATCGGCATACTTGAACACTAGCAGGTCCTGCAGGGAGTGAGTGAGTGAGAGCCTCAGATTTTTGTCTTGTCACATTACTGTATTTTTTGACTTACTGATGTGTTGTTTCTGCTGCTGTATATTAACAAAAAAAAATGTTTTCAGCCAGGATAGCAGTGTTTTCCATCTGGTAGTGGACATTCTCTTTTAGAAGTGAGACAGTGTGTAAATATTTGCAGGATGATCCCTGAGAGTGCACCAATATTTTCAGGTGATTTTGTTTTAAGAGAAAAGTTTGAAAACCACTGCTAAGGGTAATTTAGGACATAATTATACATGTATTGCGCTCCTTCTGCAGTGCACTACTGATTTTATATATCTATTTATGTTTGCATTGTTATTCATATGTAAAATTTAGCAACAGTCAATGCGCAGTTTCAAAGTTACTGCAAACATTATTATTAAATAATGGACAGCATTGAACAAAAACAATCGCAGTCAATACAAGCCAAGGATTCCATCTTAAACATTAAAATGATGCTTTATATAGTCACTAGTTCACTAAAAACAAATGGCCTGAAGAAATGTGATGCAAAGATTCATATTTCTTACCACATCTAGTTCATTGCACAATAAATCATAACAATTTCATGACCTCTCTGAGTCCACCATTGTTATGAGATCGGTGTGGGAATTCAGACTAGGTCAGAACAACTTCAAACAGGATCGAATTACAGCAGTTCCTTTACTCCCAGTTTGCATACGACAGCAGTTTAAACAAACTCTGAAATATTAATGAATTAGAAGCGCATCACTTTTCGCATAATTTTATTTCAACTCTTTGAGGCCATGAAAAAAGCAACTAAGTGATGAATTCAAAAGATATTCACCTAAGAGTTGGTTATTTTGGACAGATTCTGTTTGAAGCATTGGGTTCATGGACTGTTTCTTATGAAATGGTATACATAGTCTGACTGTCTATAGTGTGGGGTGGGGTGCGAGGTGGGTGAGGTGTGGGGTGGGGTACGGGGTGGGTGGGGTGTGGGGTGGAGTGTGGGGTGAGGTGCGGGGTGGGTGGGGTGTGGAGGGTGGGGTGCGGGGTGGGGTGGGGTGTGGGGTGGGGTGCGGGGTGGGGTGGGGTGTGGGGTGGGGTGGGGTGTGGGGTGGTGGGGTGGTGTGGTGGGTGGGTGGGATGGTATGGGATGGGGTGGGGTGGGATGGTATGGGATGGGGTGGGGTGGGATGGTATGGGATGGGGTGGGATGGTATGGGATGGTATGGGATGGGGTGGGATGGTATGGGATGGGGTGGGGTGGGATGGTATGGGGATGGGATGGGATGGGGTGGGGTGGGGTGCGATGGTATGGAGTATGGGATGGGGTGGGTGGGATGGGATGGGATGGGGTGTGGGATGGTATGGGATGGGGTGTGGGATGGTATGGGATGGGGTGAGGTGGGATGGTATGGGGTGGGGTGGGGTGGGATAGGGTGGGGTGGGATGGTATGGGATGGGGTGTGGAATGGTATGGGATGGGGTGGGGTGGGATGGTATGGGATGGGATGGGATGGTATGGGATGGGATGGGGTGGGGTGGGGTGCGATGGTATGGAGTATGGGATGGGGTGGGTGGGATGGTATGGGATGGGGTGAGGTGGGATGGTATGGGGTGGGGTGGGGTGGGATAGGGTGGAGTGGGATGGTATGGGATGGGGTGTGGAATGGGATGGGGTGGGGTGGGGTGGTATGGGATGGGATGGTATGGGATGGGATGGGGTGGGGTGTGTGATGGTATGGGATGGGATGGGGTGGGGTATGGGATGGGATGGGGTGGGGTGTGTGATGGTATGGGATGGGGTGGGGTGTGATGGTATGGGATGGGGTGGGGTGGGATGCAATGGGGTGGGGTGGGGTGGGGTGTCGGGTGGGCGGATGGGGTGGGATGGTATGGGATGGGGTGGGGTGGGATGCGATGGGGTGGGATGGGATGGGATGGGATGGGGTGGGGTGGGGTGGGATGGTATGGGGTGGGATGGGGTGGGGTGTGTGATGGTATGGGATGGGGTGTGTGATGGTATGGGATGGGGTGGGGTGGGATGCAATGGGGTGGGGTGGGGTGGGGTGGGGTGTCGGGTGGGCGGATGGGGTGGGATGGTATGGGATGGGGTGGGGTGGGATGCGATGGGATGGGGTGGGATGTGGGGTGGAATGGTATGGGGTGGGATGGTATGGGGTGGGGTGGGATGGTATGGTATGGGATGGTATGGGATGGGGTGGGATGGTATGGGATGGGGTGGGGTGTGGGGTGGGATGGTATGGGGTGGGGTGGGATGGTATGGGGTGGGGTGGTCTCTGATGCTGTTTCCAATTTACTTGAAACAAATTGGTCCAAGGAGGTTATATTTTGATACTTCTGAATTCAGTCTCTTTGGACCAAGACATTTATAGCTAGCTTCATATCTTTAAATTTAGTACAGCTTTAATGTAACAAAATAAATGTTCCTTTCTCCAAAAGGGAGGCTGCACTATAAAATATAACATAGTAATATTTTCATTTATATAGCATATTATTACATTGAAACACACAGTGAATTAATTTTGGAGTGAGGCAACTATTATCAATAAAGAAGAATACAGAAAGTTGACAAGAGAATTTCAAATCTGAACTTTTGATTCCTATGATATTCTCAAGTATATCAAAGAACACTGATAATATTTAACAATCTAAATTGCAGTGGTATGACTGGTCCATGCACAAAGCAAACAATAAAAATGGTACTGAAGTAACCAATCCATCACTGAATTGTGGAATGACTTCCCAGCACAACTGACTAAAAGTGCCATCTCATCACTTATTTAGGAATCATAGTTCCATAAAGAAATTGTACATCATTAGAAAGGCTTTCAGTAACATTTATCCAACTTGTTCTAAACCGCAGACAAGTTGCTTTTTAAAAGGAGTTGTGTTGTGCATTGAAGAATTTTGTGGATGTATCAGTCTCTAGAGCAGGAAATAGCAGCTCATCTTGGATAGTCGTCCTCATCTAACCTGCAGACCAGATTGCACTTCAGCAGATCACCTCATTAAGTGGGCAATATTTACAGACATAGTGAGCAGCAGGTTTTCTTTCAAAAGGTTTTGGAAAGTTGACATGGCTTTTAAAAATTATTAGAGATATTTACAGATAGATTTACTTTGAATAAATTGATGAACTGCATGGTTACAATTCTCATGTATCAAACCAGTACAATATATTCAAAGGATTTAAACTGAAGATCTAGGCTGTGTAAATATCAAAAGTAATATCTTCACTAAATCCTTCTTGTTGACAAATGACACTGTTCTCAAGGAAATCCTTCGCTGAAAAATTAACCTATAGTTTACCATTATTGCCATTCGTCGCAACAGTCCCAACACTGATTCTCAAGAGTATCCAGAATGCTGGTAAAATTTTTAGCTCTACGCTACAACTTACAAGACTCCACTGAACATTGATTTTAAAAGGACACAGTGCAATCTAAATTGATGTTCTGGTATCAGTGACCACTAGGAGTTTGGCTGAAATCTGCAAGGGAGAAGCTAGTCACCCAAAACAGATGCAGTCGAAGTGTTGGTCTGTTAATGGAAACGCCCCGTGTTGGGGGAGGGGAATTCTTTATGCATTTCTGTTAAGAAAATACCACTGTGCGACCAACACAATGGGCCACTTGTAAAATAAATGTGAATAGATCCCAACTGGCAATAAGGTGTTCAGTAAATGGCTAAGAATTAAAGTTATGGGTAATGGAGCCAGGATTAGAAATGCTTGTGCAGCCTCTGGTGCCGGACAGACTGTGTGTGTTAATAGAATCATATAGAATAGGACAACGCTTCTCTTTCCAGATTTTTCTAGTGAACAGAAATCTAATTATATAAAAGGGCAGAGTTCAGACTTCTAGAATGTTCTGAGTGCTATAAAGCGTCACGATTGAGCTTCCCCCCCCCTTCCAGAAACGCTTACAGTTGATGTTGACTAACACTTGGCAAGCTCAAGTGTTTGCATCAAGCCCACTAATTCTGACAACAGGTGGAAGGAAGAGTAGGACTTGACATGGGATTATGAACATTCTGCTCAAAACAACCATGCAAGCCACGCTATCGATTTATGAAAAATCTAATCAACATGTCAGACATGGCTACATACTTGCTTAACTTTAAGCTTGATATGAATGAATGGGAGACAAACAACAGCTGAGCAAACATTTCCTAAAAAACCCCATTCATTCAAGATCAATCAATCGCTGCCTACTGATTGCATTAGAACTACTGTATTTCTCCAATGATATAAACATAGGGCATTTCAGGAATCTACAGTATGTTGGGGCTGTGATGTCATATTTAGTCCAACTGTGACTGCAGGAACAACACATCACTTCAACAGATAGTCAAAAGTGATAGAATGAGAAAGAAAATGAGTGAGTGAGTGATTGAGACAGAGAGAAATAAAGAGATGGACCAAAACAAAGAGACAGACAGATAGACTTAGATCGATTAAAAGCAAGAGAGGCAAAGGAAATAGCTCATACACCATACAGTTACTTATTAGTCCTATTTTAAGCCCTGAAGACTTGACTCTGATGTGCTAAATATTGATATTTTTGAACAAAAATATTTGCTATGAAGCTCATGGGGAAATAGCCTTTTTCTCACACTGAATTTATTCGGTATTATAGATAGTCAGATCATTACTCTAGAAGATTTGCTATGTCTTTCATCTGACAGGTTTTTTGTTGTTGGGAATCATAATTGTGGATTGCTTTCTCAACTAAATTGTATCCCTTTGTCCCTCTCAGTCAATGTGGTAGATATTAGGCTGCGATGAATAACTGGCCCAATTTCTTCTGCCCTAACCGGTAATTCATATTAATGCAATGGGCCAAATTCTGGAATAAAAGCTATCCATACTGGAACAATGGACCGTAAGGTTCGTACAGAGTATTCTGCAATGGAATAAAAGAATCAGTTGAAGCAACTGCTCCTCATCCCGTCTATATTCTGTATAATATATCACTTCCCCCATCTATATGCAGACCAGTAGGTCTTGCTAAGATTAGTTGCAGTTTCAACCTCAACACCACAACTGTTCACCCTGGGGGTCAGCTTTTACGGGGACATCACCATTACAGCACCTGTACAATCATTCTTGCTCACCATCCTTTCTCGTGTGACGTTTGCAATCCATCTTGATGCTCTCTCGACTGCTCTCTTGATTTCCTCCTTTCCTTCTTGAGTTACACTATCAGCAAACCTCTCTATACAAATTGCATAGCATATATCCCTCATTTTGTCTCATAATTTTTTGTTGGTCTTACTCGTTATTGACACCAATACAGTGATGCATATTCTGGAACAAAAACAGTTCATACCATTACAACGGACTGCAAGGTCAGTAAAGGGTGCACTGTCTACATTCTGTATTGGATTGCATTTAATTCGTAACACTGAAGATGGGCTTTATACAGAGTCTCAATAAATGTTTTAAAACACTTTGAACTGTGACCCAATATTTTCCCAGCTCATGAGTAGACTGAGAAATTAGTTTTTAGGTTTGATTCCCCTTATACGCCACTGCATACTCAACTCATGTCCTGATTTCAGGATTCAATTGTAGTGTCCCACAATCCTCATACTGTAATTGAATGCTGAGATCAGGTCAATCACTTGAAAGTATAACGGTTTGTATCGAGTGTGACACTCCAGTAACCAGCAAATAACCAGTCACTTATGGAAGGGACTCGGATTTAATATCTACAAAATGGAGTTTTGCTTGTTATGTTTTAGACTATAAAGAAATATCTAGTTTAAAATGGCTACAATTCAAGCCAAAACAATGGTACCAAGAGAGACCAACAAACTGAAATGTAGCGTGACCCGATTTAAATTGCAATGGGGGCACATAGTGGAGACAGGCATCCAACTTAGCTGCAAGACCTGAATAATGCATGTTAGGTAAGGGTATTAAGGGTTACAGATCCAAGGCGGGTAGATGGAGTTAAGATACAGATCAGCCATGATCTAATTGAATGGCGGAACAGGCTTGAGGGGCTGAATATCCTACTCCTGTTCCTGTGTTGTTTAATAGGGACTCATTCCCTAACTTACATTAATTATAGCAATTATTTGGTAATTAGATTTGAATCACAATCACTTTGATGTAATTTTAGTTTGAATAGTAAATATAGGGCATGCATTAAATGTTAGTAAGGTAATATTGGATGGCACCACTAGGTGAAACAAAGAGCAATAGTGTTTTTGCATAGATAACTGCTCAATAAAGTTTTCTACCTTTTGAAATGGTTTGCTATGTGTATAGTTACTTCAACTGAAGAGTTCGAAACAGATTGGATATACTTCAAGTAAGTTTATATATCATCAATCCTACATGAACAGAGCAGTGTATAAGTATAGGAGATTTATAATAAGGAAGTTAATATATTAAAAAAAATATATTTAGTACTTATTAAGTAAATAAATGCTTCATTTTCAGAAAATAAGACATTTCTTCTTTGTTATGCTTAAAAAACCACTATTTCAGAGTCATATTCATAAAGAGCTATGGTGGCATTGAGGAAGATAGACATTCTAGTGCTTTGCCTCCCAAAACTACCAAGCAGTATTCTCACATCTCCTGGATGTAAACTGCCGGATATCGGACTATTCCCCACCTCTTCCAGTAAAACGCATTGCTCCAAATAAATCCTGACTGAGGACTAAAGCATTAAAATGCTAGTTCTGTGAAGAATTATTTATGTAAATTTTACTAGCATTTGAGATTAGTTTCAGTTTTTTGTCTCAAATATTACAATATTGCAATCATGATGACAGTCTTTTAATCAAGTATTTATAAGCATAAGTGCTTAAATACTTGTTCAAGACCTTAATTTTTCTTTTTCATTAATATTCTGCCCAAATTAAAATATTTTCATTTCATTTTGCTGTCATCAGTGGACGGGTTTCCCATTTTTGCTGTGGTGCTTATTTAACAAAAATTTTTTCAGAGTTTTTGTCCTGGTAGGGTTTTAATGGTTATTTTCTTGTTAAACCAAAAACCAGAATGTCTTGGTATATTTCTCAATTGCTGCTAATCCATTCAGACACGTAATGTGCTCGTGGTGGATTCCTCTATGCACTCTTTTAAAATAAATGGGTTAACACCTCATTAAAATAGCACACAGAGGAATTTAATGCCAGTTAAGCATTCATGCGGGAACAGCACTGGTCAGAAAATATTTGCCTCAACATTAAACAAACAGTTACCTTCAATGTAGAGTTACAAATCTTAGTTCCGAAAAACAGTTTTCTTGTCCAAAGTATTTTTCTACGCTGCACACATGTAAAAGCACTCCTGATGTACAAACATTCTCCCAGATAATATGGCCAGAGGTTAAAATTAACACTGTACAAAATGGAACCCTGAGATAAACAGAGGTTTCATACCCTTCATATTCATGCTGATTTTCATTATGTGCATTAAAAATCCAGGATAATTGATTGCAATATTTGGAACAAACTAGCATTAGATGACCAAATTAACATTACCTTGGTCAACATCTTATAAAAACCATTACAGGTATAATGAAATCCGACAAAACAACACGTCCTTTACAGTAGTCAAGGCTAGTATTAATATTCAATAAGATAAGGCTATGTGAAATATCATTTGATAAAGCTATCTGCTGGATTCCAGCTTCAGCAGAGACTGTTAAAGAGGAAAAGAAACAGAAAGAAGCAAAGATGAAAATATGGAAACAGGGAGGAAGAAAAAGGTGAACGCGTTTATTTTGAAATCCTTGTTAGATGCACTTTATTTTTCAAAGTGTCTGTCAGAGTTTTCTAGTCATTTAGGCTGCTGTGTGTGGAGAATGCAACCTGTCTGACTGTGACAATCACAATGCGCTCACTTCGATCTCACACACTAATGAGAGTCAACTTGAAAAAGCCCATTGAAGGGGCAGAAAATTACTCTCCAAGAAGGAATTGACTGATTCACATCATTTCTTGAGGAACCAGTGACCTGTGAATATTTCATTACAGAAAATCGTGCTGTACATATGAAAACAACTGCGACTGCTGTACCACAGTACTGAGACGGCAGGCAGTAAAACCTACACAGAGATTCACAGGCAAATCGCCAGATGTAGATAGTAAAACATACGCAAGGACTGACAGGAAAACAGCCAGGCACAGGTTGCAGAGCATGCATGCAGAATGACAGATGTACAGACAAGCACAGGCTGTAAAATATTTGCATAGATTGATAGGAGCAAAGTTGAGACACAACCTGTGAAAAATATATACAGATTGAAAGGGTACAGCTGGGCACAGGCTGTAATATATATACACAGACACAGACTAACAGGGTACAGCTGGGCCCAGGCTGTAATATATATACACAGACTAACAGGGTACAGCTGGGCACAGGCTGTAAAATATTACAGCCAGACCCATTCCTGTGACCCTCATTTTCACACATGGTATTCTGAATGCCAGTGAGCTCCATTTCAGCCAAAAGATGCCCTGGCACAAGTGATTTCCACCTGTAAGTGTGACTGTGAACAGGTGAAGGTGTAAATTATTCATGTCAGACAATGGGGTAGATTTTCCCGAACCTGTCGGGAAGAAGGCGGGACTTCCCCTTTCGGGTTTTTGACCCGCCTACTTCGACGTCTGGCCAATCGGCGCGATTTTCCCTTGATTGACCTTGTTGAGCCCGCCCAACAGGCTCAGCAGGCTAATTAAGGGCCACCCGGCAACAGGTGACGTCACAGACTGCAATTTCATCTGTCAAGAGTTCTTGACAGATGAAATATCAGTGTTCCACAGCTGTTTGAAGCTGTCAAACACTGACAGTCTGACTTCTAACATGAGTCCTTCTGCACAGACTCAGTTAGAACTCTCACCGGCACTCAAAGCTGAAGGCTGTCACTTTTGACAGATCGCAGCCATTCAGCTTTCAGTTCCGGCTGAGTGATGCGCTCCTGACGGCTACAGGAAGAAAGGCTGTTAAGGTAAGTACAGGTAAGTAAAAGTTCTTTACACACTTTAGACACACCAAACACACTTACCTTTACACTCATGCACCCATCACTCACCTGAGCACCGACATCGCGACCCCTCCAACTCCTTCAACTCGACGGCCCGCCTGCTCTAACCTGGCATGGTTTGGAGCCGTCGGGAAACCCCCACGAAACCCCTCCAAATAGGGATTAGGCTAAAAACTGCCTGTTAACAGACAATTAATTGGCACTAATCCCTTCCCGCCTGGTTTTGGCGGGTCCCAGTGCGGGGCGGGTACCCGCCACCCCTGAAACTTACGTGGGGCGGGGTTTTGGGCGGGATGGTGGTGGGACCCCCAAAGTCGGGATTTCCCCCCCCCCCCCCCCCCAACGCCTGAAACCCCGCCTGATGGCTCCACGAAAATCTAGCCCAATGTGTCAGCAAGGACAGAGGTTCCTGTTGCTTGGAGTCCCATGTGTAGCCAGACAGTGACCACTGGAATGTGCCCATTGCACTTCTGCACCCCGCAGACCCACTGCTCGCCTCAATGCCCCTGGCGGGGTTTCCTGACGTCGGGAAGCCCGCACCTCTGATGGAAAAATGGGGATAATCCTCTTAACTGCCTGTTAACAGGCAGTGGCTGTAATCCCCTTCCCGCCTCCAGGAGACGGAACCTGGCGCGGGTCGGGTGCCCGCCTCCTGGGAAGATGGCACGGAGGCGGGTTGGGGGCGGGATGGGTACCCACCCCCAGATTCTGCCATTTTCTGGGCAGTCCTGCCTCCCCAGGGCTGGCAAAATTGCCCCCCATGTCTCTCACTAAACTTATTGGCAATGGAGTTCTGTGCGTGCCTCTTCACATGTTATGGTAGAGAGGACAGGATCATCCACTTTCTCATATTAAAACATTGCTAAAGTAAGGTTATAAAATCGCCAGGAGGTCCCTTGGTTTGCTGTTATACTGCACCAGGTTCAGACTCCTAGCAATGAGAGACTGCCTACATCAGGTGGTTTCACATCTTCGGTTTTGTGTGTTTGTGCATTGCATTGCCGAGTAATACTACCACTTGTGCATTATTGCACACACAAAATTGCTTTGGACCAATGCAGAAGAGGCAGATAACTGCATCCTTAGTCACTGGAGCATTACCTCAAGCAAAAGAGTTTCTTCCATTTGCAGCTTGCAAGGTTCACTCGGTTGATTCCGGAGATGAGGGGGTTGACGTATGAGGAAAGGTTGAGTAGGTTGGGCCTCTACTCATTGGAGTTCAGAAGAATGAGAGGCGATCTTATCAAAACATATAAGATTGTGAGGGGGATTGATCGGGTGGATGTGGTGAGGATGTTTCCACTGATGGGTGAGACTAGGACTAGGGGGCATAATCTTAGAATAAGGGGCTGCCCTTTCAAAACTGAGATGAGGAGAAACTTCTTTACTCAGAGGGTGGTAAATCTATGGAATTTGCTACCCCAGAGAGCTGTGGAAGCTGCAACATTAAATAGATTTAAAACGGAGATAGACAGTTTCCTAGCAGATAAGGGAATTAGGGGTTACGGGGAGAGGGCAGGGAAGTGGACATGAGTCTAGGTTCGGATCAGCCATGATCCTATTGAATGGCGGAGCAGGCCCGAGGGGCCGTATGGCCTACTCCTGCTCCTACTTCTTATGTTCTTA
The DNA here is from genome assembly GCF_052327205.1 of Somniosus microcephalus. Taxonomy (NCBI): domain Eukaryota; kingdom Metazoa; phylum Chordata; class Chondrichthyes; order Squaliformes; family Somniosidae; genus Somniosus; species Somniosus microcephalus. Next base: position 49,366,772 of record NC_141007.1, on the reverse strand, counting down.
TATGTATATCTAATTTATGATGCATGATGATTTTACAGAGACTGTTCAACATAGAAATACTGTTTGTTTTATTCTTTTTGTTTCAGTGGGACGTGGAGATGCTGAATTACTAGTTTAAAAAAAGCTTTATATTTTAGGTGGTTGACAAAAGACACATCCACTCACGTCTATTCACATCCTCTCTCTATGTTAAAATGTAATGAGGAGTTGTTAAGGGGCTTTTATTGGCTTGGATAATTGCAATCTCTTCCTGCCCTGCAATATTCTCTCTGCATTGTTTCATTTAGATAGTTCACTAAATCCCAACTGCATTGTGCAGATAACACTACAAGACTTGAATTGTTTTATTGCATGCCACTGAAAGATAGTGTGACAAAATAAATACCACTAGTGCATAATACAGATGATAGAGTTCCATGATCATTTTTTGACTATACAGAGAAGTATGTGGCGGTATTGCAGTGTCAATGTAGATTTTTGGAAGGGGCTGGGTAGACAATTGGGTAGCAGGTAATGGAAGATGGGAACAAGTCTCCTTTAGTAAAAATTCCACCATGGATTTGGCCCTTAATGCACAATATTAAAATAAACTATTAATACAAATTCACAGAATGCAGCTAGGTGAAGAGTGAGCAATGATATAGCCAAGCATAGGCTGTAAAAAAAATGTATTATCCACAGGGAAATGACAAGGTGTATCCTGTAAAATACACATAGGTAGAAAACAGCATTGTGCTGAACACAGACTGCCTGCATTATATAGATGATTAGTGGGGATTGATGCATACACAGCCTGCAAATTATAGAATGCCACACAGGAGCTCAGCGTGTTCTAAAAAGCCCACCGATTCACGGGAAAGCAGGTGGGTCCAGCATTTAGAGTGCAGGGCGGTACAGTGTTAAAACTGCAGGTGGTAAGATGCATGCAGATTGAACTGAAAACCGTTTGGCATTATACTGTAATGACAGGTTGCAAGTTGCACTCAGATTCATGTTGGAACAGCTTGGCGCAGCAGTGATGGACATATCACTGGCCGACATATACGTAATGAACCCCTATGGATTAGGTATGTGGATTGTAAATGCGTAGGCTATAGAAATCCCACATTTCATACATAACATTTACATATAAAAAAATTGTCTTTCCACTATTGCGGGACAAAGTTACGTGTGCTCTTTAAGTGCCTTTAGTCAACTTTTCAGGGATAATAGTCAGGCAGCTGAGTCCATTTGAATTAAAACCAGTAGTAAAGATCGCTGTCTAACGTTGACATGCTTATCAAGAGATAGTACCCTGTTATTGTCATTTCATAGCAAATACAGTGCAATTAAAACACTCACAGTTATGACTAATACTGTGATACTGAGATTGTCCTAATCCGAAAACATGAAGCTACATGGCAACGACTGTATTGTCAGGACTCTGTGAGTTAGATGTTTCACCGTGTTGCTAATGATCATTAAAAGTGAAATGGATTATATTTAGGGCTGCTTTGGGACCGAGTTGCCTTTCATGTCAGCTGAGCTACACCAATTTGGGTTCACTTGTTAGAGACTTGTTTTTGCCTCATATAAAGTGCCCTGGGGCAGGAATGGCATCATTAGCTGATTGTTCCCAGCCCTGTTTCTCAGTTAGTACAGTGAGCTAACACAGTTTGAATCTGACTCCAGATTATTAGCCAGTGAGTTGACTCCCCAACTCCTTAAAGGTCAAGTCTGCGTTTTGAATAAATGGTGATTTTAACTATTTAGATCTGGCTAAAGCCCGCAGAGTGCTGATTCACCTCAGGCCAAGCTGAATATCGGAACCCGGGCAGTTTGCTAATCTCAGGAAGGTACAATAAATTGTCATTTTAACAAAAAATGATCCAAATTCAACCTGGCCAAAGGGTTATCAAAGATCTGTCACTAGGTAAAGTGTTTTGCAAGGGATGTGCAATGATGTAATCACTGGGACAGTAATGTTGTCGTGTCACTGATTGGGAGGGCATTTACTCCAAGATATTTTTAATCTTAATGTAAAATGCAAAAGGAAATTCATTGCAAAAATTCTAACTGCAACAGATCCAGCAATTGCTGCAGTGGGAACCTCCCCTTCTGGTCAACATGAAGCACTTTCAAATTGTCAGAACGGTCTGCCCCTGTCAGAACATATGACTTATCCTGCCCAATAAACTCTTTAATATGGCAACCATATCCTGCTAATGAAAGATTTCCTGTGTTTGAGATTATTAGCATTTTAAAGTCCTCGCTAGCCATTGCCAGCAGCCAAGTGTTGTAGATACAGGAACCCTGTAGTCAGTTAAAGTGCTCTGTATTTATTTTTATTGCATGATCGAAACTTGACCCTGCTTTTACGAGACATTCTATCTTTAAATGTTTTATTGAAGATCCAGTGTTTACGCCGATCATACCCTGGAGGCTTTGCTCCGTAGAACATTGCCAGAGCGGCTCTGCTTCTCAATCCAAAACAATGTGGCAAAAGGTCAAAAGATTGTAAAGTTGGAGATGATCAGGGTGTAGAGGTCAGCTGTTAAGTAATTCACTGTGTAAAATCTGTAAAAGAACATTGATCAGCGGCCAGTCTCCATACAGCAGGGATGGGGTTTGGCAGAGGGTACATGGATCAAAGAACTGGCCACTCTCTCGTTCAGTGTTCTGATAACCTCACAAAGTTTAAGTTGGAAACCGCAACATATTCATGGAGCTGGCTGAAATTAGATTTGTGAAGTATGAGCTTAAGAATTGAAACAATATTGTAACATATCAGTACTTTGTGATTTATCTCGAGACCGAGACTATTGCACTAATAACTAGTGTGAAAGACTCGTAAGTCACAATTGTCACGGGTATGAGTGACCAAGGTGACCTTTTAGATTAATGAAAAAGTTCACCAATATGGCAATCTTCTATCTATCCTACATGAACTCTTTGAACGTATTCTAGGATGAGGTATGCACCATTGTTGAATGAGTAACTGCAGTTGGGTATTTCTGTTGCAGTTGATCATCATGTTCTCAGTCCATGGAATGATCGGTAACACCCAAGAATAAACTACAATAAATGAAACCTATGATTATCGTATTCTTCCCTCCCCCCCCTCTTCACTGTGATAATTGTATACCACAGAAAATGGGTTAAGAGCACAATCAAGTCTTTGTACAGTCACAAAGAAAGGGACAGTTCAAAGGAAAATTAGAGGATCAATAACATTCAGCAATATCATGATTGTCAGCATATTATAATAATGGTTTATAAACTGATAAGTATGTCTGAGCACAAAAACAGTAGTTTCTTTATATCTGTGGGCTGCTACTAAAGTCACATATAAATAATCCAAGTAAGAACAAATCTCCGGTGCCCCATTTTAACCATGGTGTGGAATTCCAGCCACGTTGTCTGCATGGAACACCAGTCTGACTGAGCTCCTGTCCTAATGAGATGAAGAATCTCATTTAATACCTTTTGTATTTGAAAAATAAATTGCACAAAAAATGTGCTGCTCACTTAACCAATGTCACTGGGTCAAAATCCTGGAACTCCCTCCCAAACAGCACTGTGGGAGTACCTTCATCACACGGGACTGCAACGGTTCAAGAAGGCGGCTCACCACCACCTTCTCAAGGGCAATTAGGGATGGGCAATAAATGCTGGCCTTGCCAGCGACGCCCACATCCCATAAATTAATTTTTAAAAACTGCGTGTTGGTCATTTCTCTGGGCTGGCAACCTGACGGAGAGTAGATGTACAGTCAGTGGATGACCTGGTTATACGGGGTGCTGGCTCAGATCCTGTCAGCGTCCTCGCCCTGTGGCATTGCAGCATTTATTTAAATTACAGACAGAATAAGTTCCACCAAATTCTTTGGCTGTTAACGCGGCCAGTAACTCTACAAATGTGCTGGCAACAATACTTAACTTACACTTAGAACTTCTCATAAATTAACAAACGATTGTTGTCATTGTAAAAAGTTCCATCTCCTGAAATAATACATTTTGTAGAGAAGCTGCAAAACTTGATAATTGTGGAATTGAGTAAACCTGAACATACTCCTGTAAAACCAGAAAGGTGAGGGTGGGAGTGAAACAATGTACGGAACATGGCCCTTCCATTTACAAGGCCGAGGAATCTATTTACCCAAAGAGTGGATAAATCTAGCCTTCAAAGGGGAACTCGTCCATTTTATAAATAAATATCAGCAACAATAAAAAAAAGTAACAACAATGCTTTAAATGAACAGCCTGTGTGGAAAATGATACCTGCAGTGAGGTACAATGTACTCCTGTAGCTGAAGTATTTAGATGATGTCATGAACGGGAGAACTAAGCTCAATTAAATTATAGCATTTAACTCACTTTCAGAAATGTGTTATTTTATAGCAGGTACTAAATATTTTAAAAACATCAAACTGTTTTATTCTTGCAGGAATCTAGCAGTACACAGAACAGCTAGCTGCAAGGCTGAGGTGGCTTATTAAAGGACCTGTTGTTAACCATTAACTATAATATCCCATACACCTGATAGTATGGACTGTCATACAGGAGCATTTGCAGTATTACTAGTCTTTTGGCAGCTTATAAAACTATGACCACAAATTATTGATATTGAAATTGTTAACACTGACACTGTGATGTCACTACCAGCATCAATAATTCTATGTGACCTCAATAATCACTGCCATCTGCATTTTTGTGGGACCAGGAGCTGCAGGCGGGAATGAAGCTAAATGTAGTCTTAAGTGAATGAATTAATCGACGCGCATTATGCCTGGAGATTCACCTCCTAACAGCTCAGCACTGGTCGAGGAATTGTGCTGTTTTATGGTTCTGGAGTTTGGAGACTCGCTGCTGTACCATGTGATGCTTCAAAAACCCTCAAAGGAAGGTCTGAAACAGCGGAACCTTTGAGAAACCAACCCCTTCAGTGTTTAAAATAAGACTAGAAAGAGGCACATCACTGCAAACAAGTTTTTGCCCTTCCGTAAAGAAACTTGGCTTATTTTCACTAACTTTGGGCCATTTTTAGTTTCTGTAGGATTAATATTTTTCATATATTTGCAATCAACATAAGCAGCTCCAGTTGCTGAACTGATTGTTCCAGACAACAAATACAGGAAACTTTGTGCTATCCGGCACCGACGGGACCGAGCTGTTGCCGTTAGGTCAAAACTGCCAGACAAACCAGCGCTAATGTTGAAACATACGGAGATTTTGAGCTCCGTATCTGGCAACAAACCCTGTTGCTTAGCAACAGCTTCTAAACAGTCGGCCGTACCTTGCAAGCGTCTCTGTAGCATCTCTGTAGCTTAGCAACAGCTTCAGCGAGACCTTGCAGAGCTTGACTGTTGAGAAAAAAGCAACGAAAAGAGAAAAAAGCAACGAAAAGAAAAAAAACCTAACGAAACGGCTCCTGATTTTTGCCGGTGGCTTGAGCTTGCCGGACATTTAGCCTCCGGATAACACAAAGTTTTCTGTAATACAATTAACTCATAAAGCACTGAAAAAAGCTTTCTGACTTTTGTAAAATATTTGAAACAATTTTTCAATCAATTTCTAATGATGTTATAAAGTGGAATTACAGCAACTTAATATTTTTGGAACACGTGTTAATTTAAATGTAATTTTGCTGCTAAAATGTTATTGAAAATTCCCTTAGAAAGGTGAAATTATTGCTGGAAGTAGCAACTGAATATTACTTCAGATACAATCACAAGATAATTATACGTAAGGAAGGCCATTCAGCCTATCTCAATCCAGTTATCCAAAAAGTTCCTAATGTCCCCCATTATCACATCCAATTGTTTCTTAAATGATTCCAGAGTTATTTTTCCACTATTCTATCTGGAAGTTTATTCCACACATTGATCACTCTATGTGAAGAAGCATTTCCTGATATCTTTCACTAATTTGAATCTGTGTCCCTTAGTTCTACTCCCACAGTTTAACATGAAGTAATATTCTGGGTTACCCTTAACAATCTTCTATACCTCTATAACAACAGAAAATGCTGGAAAAACTCAGCAGGCCAGCCAACATCCGTGGAGAGAGAAATAGAGTCAACGGGGTCAATTTTCTGGCAGCCGTCGGGCGGCTTTTCATGCAGCCGGGGGCCGAAAATCGCCGAAAAAGCGGGTCGCGACCCCCCCCCGCCTGATTCCCCGCCCCATCCGACTTTCGGACCGCCGTTTCTCTCCAACCCGCTACAGTCCCGCCCGCCGCTGGCGGGACTGGTCGTCGGAACAGTAATGATCAATTATCACCTTGTTTAAGCCGATTTTAGGGTGCCCTTGCGACTTTCAGGGGTTCCCCACGCAAAACACGCCTGCGGGGAACCCCGCTGATGAAACCTGGCGTGAAGCTAGCCGGCTTGCTTGCTGTCAGCTGCAGGTCAGGGAAAGCTGCGATTTAAAGGGACAGCATTTGTATGTTGAAGGACTTTGTTGTTGCAGGTTTGGGGCTACTTCTTCAAGGCTTGGGCACAGCTGTGGAAGGTTGGAGCCTCACACACTTCTCCAATGCGATCTCCTGGGAAGCCCCTCTCGCCACCCTCACTCAGCGCTTCCTCAGCAGAGGCATCTACAAGAAGCATGGGACGCCTTTTTTTCCTTCCCTTCTTGCCATTAGAGGATCTCCAGCAGCAGAGGCGGCAGCAGCAGAACCAGGAACAGCAGGATGAGCACCAGGAGCACCAGGCTGCTGCTCACTCACCTGAAGCTGCACAGGCCAGAAGGGGCTAGCGCTTGGAAGTGGCTTGAGAGCACCTTGCTGCGCTTTAGGGGGCCATGGGGACCCGTTTCTGCACTGGCAGTCCTACTCAGAAGGACTTCCATGAAGGTCTGGTTTCTCTGTTCAATAGATGGCCAACGCTGCTCAAGAGATGTCATTCTCTTATGAGCACTCACCATGTTTTCTGTACCCTGGCGAGTTATCTCCTCCATGGAGGTTGCCAACCTTTCCATGGTGATGCGTTCATGCGCCAATGACTCCACAAAGGCTCTGCTCATGGTCGCTATGGACTCCTCCATTCGCTCCACACTCGCAGTGACCCTGGAGACAAACCTGCCAGAGACTCCTGCATCTGTGCATGGAGATCCATCACCTCTTCTCTTGCGGATGGACCCAGAGGCAGAGGGTCGACATGCAGCGCAGCTGAGCTGAGCTGGCAGAGTCCTGCACCCTCCGACAAGGACTCTCCACTGCTGTCCCTGTCTCCAGAATCTGCTGAGGCTCACTTGTGAGCTGTGAAGCACCAGGTGACAACACTACTCTATGTCCCGAAGGTCCCCCCGAGGTGTGAGTGTCTGCGCTGGTGCTGGGTGTGCTTACTTCTGCTGATGCTGCGCCCTCAGAGGTTGGAGCTTCCTCTGAGGCATCTGGCTGCACAGCCTCTTCCTCCTCCACAGTGGGGACGGGGGCTCTGGATGGTCCTGTGGGGGAGTAGAGGAAGGAGTTAGAGATGTGATGCCAAGGTGACATGCACATTTGAGTTCACATCTGCTGACACCTGCATCCATGCAGCCTTGGTGTCAGTGGGAGGCCTCTTCCTGCCTGACTTAGGGAAGAGGACCTCCCTGTGGGCCCTAACCCCATCCAATAATGCCTGCAGTGAAGCTTCGTCGAATTTGGAGGCAGCTCGGGGTCTGGCACTGGCCACAGCTGCTGCAGGCTCCTCTGCCATCCTGTATGGTTCATTTGGAAGCCTTCAGAGGATGCAGTGCTTGCTATGGACCTTGAAAGCACCACGAATGATGACATCATACTGTGGGGCTTTCTGACACGAATTGGACAATTAGCAAGGCTGCCCACATGCTGGGAATTAATTGGCTACTTGAGGGAAAATTGCGTGGAGCTGGCTGACATTTTTTTGTGTGTCAGAAACCCCACATTCGGGGAAACCCGACCATTTCCCACACAAGCCGAAAATCGGGGCCAACGTTTCAGGTCGAAACCCTTTGTCAAGACTGAAAAAGCACAGGAAATGAAACAAATTAAAAGGCCAGTTTGGGGGCTGGGGGAGAACATACCTCTATACCTCTATATATCTCACCTCTCGGACACCTCCTTTACAAGCTGAAAAGCTCAAGTCTATCCAGTCATTCTTCATAACTCAGGCTCTTGACACTGGAGATTAGGCTCGTGACTCTTCTCTACATTGCCTCCAGCATTTGAAAGCCTTTCTTGTTTTTTGGTGACCCGAACTGGATGCATTATTCAAGGTGCAATCTGACTAGAGCACTGTGCAGTTTGATCATTACCTCCTCTGACTTGTATTCTATGTTTTAGCTATGTCACTCAACATTCTACTGGCTTGGTTGTTTGCTACTCTGCATTGGTTGGATGGACATGTTTGAGACATGACATGTAGTAAGTAGTATGCTTGCGAGGAAAAAGGTGACTTTGGACCTCTGGTTCCCAAAGCTCTCCACCACTGGAGTTTTCCTCTTGCTATCTCTGGTTCTGTTGTAAACTAATTGATAAAGATTGATTTCTATGATTAGTCAACAACTCCATTATCACTGTATCATGTGACTACCAAGATGGTAGAAGTAGATGGACCTTGGTCTTTTTTCGTCTAGCAATTCCTATGTTTAGCGTTGAGTCTACTAAGACTCCTAGGTCCCTTTTAGCTTCATCCTTAACTTTTTCAACACCATTCATGTTGTCGAGGTTGAATAAGAGAAAATACAAGATCCATCCTGCTAGAGACACAATTCTTGGGTTTTACAGAAATGGGTGAAAATGATTTGTCCTTCTGCGCTACAGTATAAAACAATCACCACCTCACTCAACTGCACAACATTCATAGCGTGCAGCAGTACAAAACTATCTGTGTAAATCTTTAAACATAAACTAAAATCTGATCATGCAGCTGCTTGATTATTCGATCATGCAAACATTTGTTAGACACTAATAGAAACTGAGTGACTGATCAAATTGCCCTTGTGCTTGTAATCCCAGTACCATTAAATCTGTTATCTGTGCTGCATCAGCACTCAAAAGATTTAAAGAACTAAAATCTTCTGGAGATGCAATTCTGCAAATTTTAGTTGATTAACTAAAAATATTGGTACTGTTCCTATCTACATGTTTGTTAAGAAGGCTTTAATTGTTAAAAGGCTTTCTCAAATTAGCAGTTTATGTACATGTGTGATATATATACATATCATTAATTTATAGAAAATACACACAGGAAATTTGTGATTAAATTATAAATAAACAGGTTAAATGAATAAAATGCTCAAATGTATGGAAAAATTCTCAATTTGCAGCTCTCTTACGGGAATAGCAACCTAAATTGTATCTTCTTCTGTTTTATTTTTAATTTTGGTACAGCAAAAAAATACTACGGTCCTCAAAGGGGTAAGGAAAATTTCAAAAGCAATCTAAAATTTGTACAAGATTACAATTTTCTAATTTAGAAGAATTATATGACTGAATTATGTTACCTCATGGTAATTTCTTATTAAAGTTCACCAATACCTAGTTATTAACAAATGAATTTTAAGACAGAATCTCAATAATGATGAATTATTCGTACATAAGAGCTCTCATTTTTTGTTGCTAATTAGTTTATCACAGGTAGAATCAGATACTCTTTCAAATTTATAAGCAATAATCTTAACCCCACTTTCTTTGAGGCTCTAGCAAAGGACGTCACTCATTTATCATTTTCACTTTCTTTGTCACTTTTAAGTAATGTATTAGCCCCACAGTAACTTGTTATTTGAGATCAGCCCCATGAACCTTTCCATCAGGTTGGAGTTAATTTACACCTGGTGCAAAGCCTTTGTGACGATACTACTTATTAGACGGGGCCACCTAGTAGAGAGGGTTTCACATCTCTTCATTGTGTTCTGAAGTTACAGTATTGGCCTTACTCTCAAGTTATACTGCTGGTTTCATATCAATGTGCGATAAGAAATTGCTTCATATTGACAGCAAAGTAGTACAGGAAACTTTCGTTTATCCGGAGGTTAAATGTCCGGAAAGCTCTATCCAGGAGTCGGTTCAGATAAGTTTTTTTTCTTTTCGTTGCTTTTTTTCTCCAGTCAGGCTCTGCAAGGTCTAGCTGAAGCTGTTGCTTAGCTACAGAGACGCTTGCAAGCTACGGCCGACTGTTTTGAAGCTGTTGCTAAGCAACAGGGTTTGTTGCTAGATGCGGAGCTCAGAAGCTCCGTATGTTTTAACATTAGCGCTGGTTTGTCCGGCAGTTTTGATGGGACAGCAACAGCTCAGTCCCATCAGTGCCGGATACCAGAAAGTTTCCTGTAATGTAATGGCAGCCAAAGATCCTTTTCTTAAAATAGTATCTACTAAATATAAATTGGAAATACTAAAGTGGTTCCGATTCTGAGTTGGTAAATGTAATGCTTCACGCCCAGTGGGCAGGATTTTCATTGGGCCGTGGAGGCGGGATTGGAGGCATGTGGGGGGTTAAAATCCCAAAATCGGGGGGCACGAACCCATCCTGCCCCCAATCCGCCTCCATGCCGGAAGGAGGCAGGTAGGGGATTAGTGCCAATTAACTGCGTGTTAACAGGTAGTTAACAGGCAGTTTTTAGCCTAATCCCTATTTTCATTCTTGAAGTGTGGGATTCCCGACAGCTCCAAACCACGCCAAGTTAGCGAGGTGGGCCGTCGGGCTGAAGGGCTTGGAGGGGTCGAGGGGGTCGAGATGTCCGGTGTTCAGGTGAGTGATTGGTGCATGAGTGCAGAGGTAAGTGTGTTTGGTGTGTTTAAAGAAGTTTTACTTGCATTTACATACCTTTACAGCCTTCCTTCCCTCAGGTCTCGGGAGTCCCTCATCTCACCGGCACAGAAAGCAGAATGGCCGCGATCTGTCAAAAATTGCAGCATTCAGCTTTCTGTTCCGGAGAGATCTCTAAATCATCCTGAGAGGAAGGAATTAACTTAGAGTACATATTGTCAGTGTTTGACAGCTTCAAACAGCTGTCGAACGCTGATATTTCATCTGTCAAAAGGTCTTGACAGATGAAATATCAATCTGTGACATCACCTGTTGCCGGGTGGCCCTTAATTGGCCTGCTGAGCCCGCTGGGTGGGCTCAACGAGGTCAATCAAGTCAAAATCGCATGGGTTGGCTACAACTCGATGGAAGCGGGACTACAACCCCGAAAGTTGTAGTCCCGCCTCCTACCTGCCTCCTCAATGAAAATCCAGCCCAGTATGTCGGTAAAGCCATACCAAGTAGTGGTAAATGACCCAGATAATAAACAGACTAAAGAAGGTATATACAGCAAGTTACTGCGGGGCTAATATATTGTATCCTTGGGAGATACTGACCACAGAATGATCAAGTTCAACTCAATTTGAGATTCAAAAATACAGTGGACTAGGAGCCAGGTAGACAGTATAACGAAGGCTAACTTTGAGGAAATGAGGGAAACGTTTAAACATATTGATTGGGGGAGTTTGTTCAACGGCATTTCAGTAAAGATCAAGTGAAACATCTTTAAAGGCATATAATGCTGAGCATACAGGATAATTACACTTCTGCTTCTTAGGCAGTCCCTCGGAACCGAGGATGACTTGCTTCCACATTAAAAATGAGTTCGCAGGTGACTGATTAGTCCAATGCGGGACCTACAGTCTCTGTCACAGGTGGGGCAGATGGTGGTTGAAGGGATGGGTGGGTGGGGTGCTTGGGTTGATGTGCGCTCCTTGCGCTGCCTGCGCTTGGCTTCCGCTTGCTCCCGGCGAAGAGACTCGAGGTGTTCGCTGCCATCCCGGATGTTTCTCCTCCACTTTGTGCGGTCTTGGGCCAGGGATTCCCAGGTGTTGGTAGGGACGTTGCACTTTTTCAAGAAGGCTTTGAGGGTGTCCTTGAAGCGTTTCCCCTGCCCACCTGGGGCTCTCTTGCCGTGTTGGAGCTCCGAGTAGAGCGCTTGTTTTGGGAGTTTCGTATCGGGCATGCGGACAATGTGACCCATCCATCGGAGCTGATCGAGCGTGGTCAAAGCTTCAATGCTGGGGATGTTGGCCTGAGCAAAAACACTGACGTTGGTGCGCCTATCCTACCAATGGAATTGCAGGATCTTGCGGAGGCAGCGTTGGTGGTACCTCTCCAGTGCTTTGAGGTGCCTGCTGTACATGGTCCATGTCTCTGAGGCATACAGCAGGGCGGGTATCACTGTAGACCATGAGCTTACTGCCGGGTTTGAGGTCCCGGTCTTCAAACACTCTCTTCCTCAGGCGACCGAAGGCTGCACTGGCACACTGAAGGCAGTGTTGGACTTCGTCGTCGACGTCTGCCCTTGTTGACAGTAGGCTCCCGAGGTATGGAAAGTGGTCCACGTTGTGTACACACCCAGCATTAGACAACACAGGTTAACAAATTGTGGGCTGGATTTTGCCAATGGGGAGCTTTTGGAGGCGGGACTCCCACTTGTCGGGTTTTAGTCCCGCCTCCATCAACTTCTGGCCAACCCACGCTATTTTCCCTTGATTGACCTTGTTAAGCCCGCCCAGCAGGCTTTGCAGGCCAATTAAGGGAAAGCCGGTTATGGAGAATGTCAACGTATGACGTTTCATCTGTCAATAATTTTTGACAGATGAATTGTCATCGTTTGAAAGCTCTGTGAAGCTGTCAAACAATGACATTCTCTGTAGTTTGATAAGTTCTTGAATTCAAGACCTCATCAAACCTCTTTCTTTTGTAGAAATTAGATGGTTGCTGCATTGGAGAATGCAACGGCCATCTCTCATCTCTACCACGGAGGTGCGAGACTCTCCGCATACCCACCAACTGAAGCCTGCAGGAAGAAACAAAGGTAAGTACACTTTTTCTAACACTTTGCACTTACCTCTCCACACTTGCACCCATCACTCACCTCCACAGCACACTTTTGGACCCCTCCGACCCCCTCCGACCCACTACTTGCCTCGGTGACCCTGGCGGGTTTCAATGCCTTCGGGAAGCCTGCACTTGTGTGGGCAAAATGGTGATAATCCTATTTTCTGCCCGTTAACTACCCGTTAACAGGCAGTTAAGTGGCTGTAATCCCTTCCCGCCTCCAAGGAGACGGGACCCGGCGCGGGACGGCTACCCGCCTCCTGGCAAGATGGCATGGAGGCGGGTTGGGGGTGGGATGGGTACCCACCCCCAAATGCTGCCATTTTCCCGGCAGTCCCGCCTCCAAATCCAGCCCTGTGACTTCAAATGGCTCAACAAATCAATCAGAAGCAAAATGAGGAGGAATAATGACCTCTACAAATCCTGCAGTGAGAAAGATGAAGATGTTCAATGGCTGAGTACAAGAACGTGGCTCGTCAGAAGGGCAAAGAGCTTGGCTGCAGACAATAAAATAGAATAGTAAGAAATTTTTTCAATACTATAACAGCAAGGGGGTCTCAAAAAAGAGGGGAGAACCCTAAAATACACAAATGAAGTCCTAATTGAGAATGAACGTAAAATAGTTTGTAGACTAAATAATTACTTCTTTCAAGTACAAGATGTGGGCAGCAATAGCAATCGTCTAAATAAAAGTCCAATACTGGCTAAAAGGGCTTAAAATAAATAAATCTCCAGGGAGAGATGGTATTTATCTTCAAGTAACGGAGAGTCAACAATGAGGTTTGTGATACATTGATGGTTGGTCTATCAGAGGTTAAAAGTACTGAGGAGGTCCTGGTAGATTAGATATGTTGCCCTTTTTCAAAATAGGTGACAACAAGAAACATATTAATCTTACATCAAACCTTGTAAAATAATGGAATCAATTGTCAGGAGTAAATATGAGGATTATCTGTTTGACAATAACCTAATAAACAGCAACCAACTTGGTTTCAGAAGGGGAAGATCCTGCCTGACCAACTTTCTTGCCCTTATTGAGGAATTGGCATCCAAAGTGGACTGTGGAAAGCCATACTACTACATGGTGTATATTGCCTTTCACACAGCATTTGGCAAAGTAACAGGTACTTGTTAGAATAGGTCTATCAGGGTGAGGACAAGTGCTAAGTGCAGTGTCCTAGGGGTCACTGTTGTGACCATTACTGTTTCTAGTTAGATTCAGAAGCTCAAAACAAACTGCTAAGGTAAAGTAGCAGCGGATGTTGAATCTGAGGAAGTAGATCGGGAACTAAACAAGTAAGACAAAATATATAAGATGGCATATCAATGGCAAATGAAATTTAATATGGACAAGTGCAACATAATGCACATAGGAAGGGAAAATAGATGTCATTTCCATGAATGATGTGATATAGCTAAGAATGAAGTTAAAAGAAATCTGGAGTTGTGGTACTCAAACACATTCAACTAAAAAATGGAATAGAAAGTTAGGACTGATATCAGGAAATTCTTCCTCACTGGTTAGAGTGATGGTGGCAAAGATGTTGGAATCATTTAAGAAGCAGTTTGATTAAGAAGCAGCACGGTGGCATAGTGGTTAGCACTGTTGCCTCACAGCGCCAGGGACCTGGGTTCGAATCCGGCCTCGGGTGACTGTCTGTGTGGAGTTTGCACATTCTCCCCGTGTTTGCGTGGGTTTCCTCCGGGTGCTCCGGTTTCCTCCCACAGTCCAAAGATGTGCGGGTTAGGATGATTGGCTATGATAAATTGACCCTTAGTGTTAGGGGGATTAAATATGTGGGGTTACGGGGATAGGGTGGGATATGTGTTGGTGTAGGGGTTACGGGGATTGGGTGGGATATGTGTCGGTGCAGGCTCGATGGGCCGAAATGGCCTCTATCTACATTGTGGGGTTTCTGTGTTCTGTGATTCTGTAATAGAAGGGAGGAGGAGCTGTAAAGTCTGTCTAGATGTATGAGTTAAGAGGGGTTGAATGGCCTTCCTCATCTGTATTTATCTTGTAATCTTCTGTGTCTTTAATCAGTTGTGATAGAGCTAATTATTCAGATGTCTTCCCAGACAGGACATGTAGCTCATCTCTATATCTTCTGGAGTTAGTGTGGCAATTACTGTTGACATTTCAATTTATCTATATTGTATTTAACTTAGTTGATACTAAATATCTTCTTTAGGTAGTCTGCAATTAATAATCCCTACAAAATACATTCCTTCCAGCTATGTATGACTTTCTGAAAATCCTTGTTATTAAGATGGCACAAAATATATAGATAATTATATCCAGTTTTCTGTTTTATTAAACACTTTGCTAAAATGTTATTACTTTTTTTAACATGATCAAGTACTTATTTGTAAGGAATGTAATTAAAACATTTCCAAATTTTTCATTAATAAAGTAAATAAACAGCATTACAATAGAGGTGAGATTTTAAGCCGACAATCACTATCTGAACCTAATATCTTTGTGAAAAATTGAACATTCTTATGATCTGTGTCTTGCTTTCATTACCTAATGGAAATATCCTTGGAAAGTGTGCAGCTTGTTAATAGGTTCATCCTGATGGTTATGTTTCAGTATGTAAGACTGTGGTAGTGTGCATTTATCAAAAGTAGGAATAATATATTGAATATATCAATAGGAGGCGATTCTGCTATTTCCAGGGAATCAATTGTGGATTACTGGTCACTCCTGATTTTGTAACAGGTATTTTTCAAACTAAAATGCTATACTTGGATACTGTTATCAAGGCTATACCTGACATTTTAGAATCCTGACAATCTCCAAATGTATTATCCTCATTCTAAACAATAATATGAGCATGGAGAATATAACAATGCAAAAAAACTAAACTTTAGACTTGCTGTAGGTTTAACAAGTTCAGCTTCTACAGATTGAAGACACATCTTATGAAAACCTAGGCGTTCTGGTAATGTATGCTTCACCTTAATCTCCTGGGGAGGAAGCAATATCTTTACCAAAAGTAGAGGGAGTGGGCCTTTGGCGTAGCGGTAGCATCCCCGCCGCTGGGCCAGAAGGCGTAGGGTTTCGAACCCCGCTCCAGACAGTCCCGGCAAGTGGAGTCGGAGCTCTGGCTCTAAATTCTGGGTTGACATCCAGCGGGATACTTGCGTCTGTGGGTGTGGGTGGCCCCCCCCCCACCTCGTATGGGTTGTGGGAGCCCGTAAAATCCTCCCACCATAGGACTAACCACCCTAATGGCTGGTACGAAGATGGTTACGGTCACGGAAGGAGCGTTAATCGCGGCCAGAAATCCTTCCACCACTTCATACAGTTCCCCAAAGGGAACAGTGTGAAGACACATGCGACGACGACCAAAAGTAGAGAAAAAATTATCTCAGCCTTCTACATTTCTGCATATAAGCATCATTTATTATAATCACACTACTCAGTCAATACTATTCTCCTTCACGATGCTGACCAACCCAATGTCCATTTTAAGGTACTGCAGAGATGCTTAAGCTTTTTTTTTAGGAACCCATCTTACTTTTGCTTTCTTTGCCAAGGTAGTCTGAGTATTGACCCCTCTTCCAAAGGCCCTTCTTTTTGTATCATTTCTAAGACAGCCTTCTTTTACATACCCTTTTCCAAGCAGCCTGGCTGTTCACTGTCCTTTTCCACCTCAGTTACTTTTTTTTTTCAATTTTACCTGCTCCCCTTCTCTTTCGCTGGATGGTGTATATTTTCATGGCGGGGGATAAGCAGAGGACCTGCTGCTGCTGCCCTGCTATACTGTTAGCAATTTCTCGAGTGCTGCCTAGGTATCTCCGCAGCCACTGTTCCCTTTCTCCTTGTGGGGAAACGTTTAGTTATTGTTCAGTGCCTTCATCAGTGGTAGGCAAAAATCTGGATCTTGATGTGTGGGGGCAGTGCAAGCGTGAGCCTGCAGGCCCCATTTCTTGGGAAGGCACTCTCGGAGTCAAACACACTGCACTATTTTCTTGAGACAGTCTCCTTTTTCAAAGACACTCTCTATCCTTCATTATTTATGGCGCAAGTCCTAATCTCATCCCATTTTCAGAGGTCAAACCTGGCCTCATTGTTCTGCCCAGCTCACTTAATACTGATACAAGATCTAGTATTACAAGACTGTTGTAATCTGTTCATAATGTAGGCAAATAACCACTTCCTTCCTTTTTCATTAGATTAACAAAACCCATTAGCTGTTTCCTGCAGCATCTCATTGATGCTGAATGGGAATTTTCTGGAAGTTAGCTTAACAGCTCATGAGGTTCAGTGCTGAATAATACATCGAACTATGGCTTTTTTAGATTGGATGATTTCTGCTCTCACTAAATTTACAAGGATGGTGAAGTTATTTTAAAACACTGTTGGGAGGAAAAAAAAGCCAAGAACTGTTCTGACCACCTAATTTCATCTCCCACCAACTGATCAGTCCTTATGTTTTCACTTACATTGAAACAATATAAGGAGAAATATTCAACATTTTATAAAGATATATACTGATGACCAATACAACGGAATCTTTTATATATCTTAACTTCCAATGCATTTCAAATTAACTTTAAAGAACACCCAGGTATACCACAGGATGTTCGACTTACTGTGCTCCCTACATGAAGGGGGCGATTTTGTGAATGGGGGCGCGTTGGAGGCGGGACTGCTGCTTGTCGGGTCAATGGCCCGCCTCCATCGATTTGTGGCCAACCCACACTATTTTCCCTTGATTGACCTTGTTAAGCCTGTCCAGCGGGCTTAGCAGGCCAACTAAGGGAAAGCCGGAGGCAGAGCACGTCAACGTATGACATTTCATCTGTCAAAAATTTTTGACAGATGAATTGCCATCGTTTGACAGCTCTGTGAAGCTATCAAACAGCGACATTCTCTGTAGTTTGATGAGGTCCTCCATACAAGACATCGTCAACCTACTTTGTTTTACAGAAATGAGATGTTTGTTGCATCTGAGAATACAACGGCCATCTCTCATCAGCAACACGGAGGTCCGAGACTCTCCGCATACAAACTGACTGAAGCCTGCAGGAAGAAACAAAGGTTAGTACACTTTTAAAAACACTTTGCACTTACCTCAGATACTCACCTCTCCACTCTTGCACCCATCACTTACCTTCACACCACACTTTTGCACCCTCCCCACAACCCCCCCCCCGACCCCCGCAGACCCAGTACTCACCTCGCTGAGCTGGCAGGTTTTGGAGCCTTTGGGAAGCCCACACTTGTGAGGGCAAAAAGGGGATAATCCTATTTTCTGCCTGTTAACAGGCAGTTAATAGGCTTTAATCCCTTCCTGCCTCAAGGGGAGGGGACCCGGCGCAGGACGGCTACCCGCCTCCTGGGAAGATGGCATGGAGGCGGGTTGGGGGCGGGATGGGCACCCGGTCCCAAAATTCTGCCATTTTACCGGCAGATACGCCTCCATACCCGCCTCCCCGGGGCTGGCAAAATCGCTCCCTAAGTATTCAATGATGTTCGGAGCCGATGAACATCAGGTAAAATTGAAACAGTTTGTTGGGCTCGTTTACCTTATTCCCTGGTTTATGTGCATGCGCAGGACTCAGTCAAGACCATACCCCCATTCTCCTACTGTGATTTTAAAAGCTTACATGATGCTCCTGCTCCCCTTTCCCCCTCCCTCAATGGACCTGGTTGTTGGGAATGTGTATTGTTGGTTCCTGTCTGTGCTACGCCATACTGCAGCCTGAAACACATCATGATTACAAAAGTTAGGAATGTCTTTAATATTGCTTTTGGCCCCTTCTTAGATGCAGGCCACGTATGTATTTTAGTTCCAGAATTAGTCTGATCTTGAAGAATAAAAGGCACTATTTACATACTTCATGCAGTGAAACATGATGTGGATGGAAGTATGGGGTGCTGAAAAGTTAATAAGATTTTATCCAGCGATTGAAATGATTTCAAACAGTATGGCTACAAGAGTCAGGCACAGTGTATAGAAGGATTGCACAGTGATTAAGTACATGTGACCATCACACATACTGACTCAGTTCCCAAGGGCTCTGTTTAGCTACAGTACACATATGGAAACATGCTTGTTTAGTGCCACATGACTGTCCTGCCTCTAGCACTGTGACCAAGGCCAGTAAACTCCATATGAGCCAATGATACACTTCTAACAAGAGTGGTCAGTTTAGTTAGTTTAATGGTTTATGGATGGACAATTACCATTGGCAGTATTGGAGAGTGTAGTGTAGTTCTGTCCAATTCATACATTGCTCATAGACCCTTCAATGGTATAGCTGAGCAGCCACTGCATTTTCAGAAATATGGGGCACATATGCAGTTGTAAGATTATAAGCGAATAAAGTCACCAATTTAATTCAAGCTGATGAGTGAAAAAGTGCAAGGCTTAATAAACCTATTTTACTTCTTAGGCATACTGCATTTATGTAAAAATTAATTATGGAAAATATTGCTTCCACCAATCATTACTGCAAAGGCAGAGACAGATTATGTGTTTATTGAAGTTATTTCCTTGAAAGCATAGAGGCATAATCCTCAAGATGGGACCAATTGTAGCTCTTCAGCACTGAATATTATTCACTATATTACAAATTCTCACTGCAGTTTTCTGCTATATACCCATTTACTAATAATGAGGGGGATTATGACTGCAATATATTAAAGACATGGTCCTAACAGGCTCTGTCAATGGTCAGTGGGTAAATGCACTGTGATCTAGTGCTGAGTTATATACAGACATGGAAAGGTGGCCTCTGGTTTGTGGTGAGTTAGCCAATCTCAGCAGGGGTGACGATGGGAGCACTATAACTGGTCTCAGTGTCTCCAAGCTAGAGCAAGGTTCCCATTCTGAGTGCTATCAGTAATCTCCTGCTGGAAAGTACATGCACACAGATGTTGGGTAAGGACAGGATAAGGCACAGCTGTGATGCCCCTGCAGGTGAATAGCCTGCCAACACTCACTGCCAAGACTTATTCCAAACCGAGGACCCTCGTTCTTTAGAATGAAACTCATTGATCTGGATTTTTTTTTAAATCACCAATTTTGATATATAAAATAAACAGACGTCCTTACACTTAACTGATTTACAAACTGCCTATTTACTACCAGAAATCACACAGCTAATATTTGTTTATAAATATGACTCAAACAAGAAAAATGGGTGAAGATATGGGAGGGCTACCTGCACCTGTGAATCACTGCCTTCAATCAGTTTCTTTATCAAATAACATTCATGAATGTGGTGATGCAGAATTTTACAGAATGGGCACACAGTCCAGGCATCTGATATATCATTCGGTGTGTAGTATACACCACTTTGAAGCAAATCAAGAATTCGAATTCTATTATTTTTGGATGTGTAAGGGAAGAGATAGAGAGCGAATACCCCCAGAGGTCAGTCTCCATTTAATATGAATGTCTATTGTGTGTTATGGTGATCTCTGCTTCTAGTGCCGAGGACAGATAATGTGACTGTGTGTACAGCCTCCTGCTTCATTCCCACATCTTAAGATGTTACCACTGATTTTCGGAGACTCCGCTGGCTGTGTGGCGCCTTGCTGGTGATGGACACAGATTGGAAAGTAGTGAGCGCTCCTGATTTGTGGCAAATGAGTTACCTTTGTTTTCCTCTTGTCACCAGCAAGCGTCTTACTCAGGGAGCTGGGTTGCTGCATTGACTCAAGTCAGCAGCTTCCCTCCATGCAGGTTGGACCTGTGCCTTTACTGGAGGGTGGCCTTCAGTCCCAAACAGGGTTAGCTTCCTTTGGTGCATGTCCTGCAACAGAACCTCCAACTCCCCCGCTCCGAAAGTAGGAGCGCAGCCCACATGTCCGTGTTGGTCCCACGGTGAAAAATGAGTTCACTTTTTCTGTCGCTGTAGTGTATGTAACTGTTCTACCTTTAAGAGAACTATTGTATGTAACCATCCACCTTTAAGAGAACTATTTTAGGTGTGGCACTACTTTATCTTGGCTGCTGTATACTGTAATACCGACGGTGACCACACCGGTATATAAGTGCTGTGTCAGGATTTATTGGGCAGATTCGCCCTGACCTTCGAATAGTAAAGTCCTGTTAAAGTTACTCTTGTAGTCTGTGTATTAATTCGCCATAATACCTACAGACTTTACAGTGGCGACGAGTTCGATCTTACCCTGCGGCAACAATACTTCCGAAGCAGTTAACGAGCGTCGAGAAGAGGCACCCACCCTCGTCGTTCTGCTGAGAGAAAACTCGAGTCTGCAGAGCAAGGAAGAAGGAAGAATTCAGACACGAAGCCTTCCATCAGCAACAGGCACTGATTGTCCCTTCTGCCACGGTGGTGAGTGAGCCGATCAGCACGAGAAGCAAGTCGGCCACGGTGACTGTGAGTAAAGGGAAAATAAAAAAAATAAACGGAGGATAAGGGCGGTGAACTCGACCACGGTCGGGGGAAAGGAGCCGGACAGAAGTCGGGCCCAGAGGCGCTGAGACTGGGGCAGCGTGGAGCACGGAAGCCGCGGTACAAGCGGGCTGGGAGACGCAACGGCGTCGTGAGACAGCTAGACCGCGACCGGCGAAAAAGGCCGGGCAGCGACCGAGGCCACGAAGCGCTGCGACCGGGATCGTAAGGCGCGGGAAGATATAAAAATAAATAAATCGCGGAGAACTCAGCCGCAGCCGGGGAGGAAAGCACCAGACTGCGAGAGGGCTGGGAGGCGCGATTGGAAGCCGCTGAGGGAGAGACAGAGCCCGAGCGAGCGGGAGAGACAGAGCCCGAGCGAGGGAGACTGAGCGAGATCCAGCCCAGCGGCTGAAACTGTTCGCCGTCAACGGGTTGTACCCAGCGCCGGTTGCCCTGCCGAGAAAAGGGAACAAGGAACACGCTGAAGCCGACGCGCAGGCTGCGAACCCCGAAAGCCAGCGGTCGTCGCCCGAGGGAAAAGCTTACCCCTCCCGCCAGGGGAAGAAACGCGGGAAGCCGCCAGAGGCGGGGAAGAAGACAGAAGCGGGAAACCGCCATTTTGAAAGTGGGCGGGGAAAGAAGACAAGCGCGGGAAACCGCCATTTTGGAAAAAAAAAAGTTAAAGAAATATTTCGTTGTTGTTTCTCAGAAAGAGGGTGAAGATGCCTAAGCGTAGTAACATCAACGGTTTCGATTCCGATGTGGAAGATTGGGCCACGTATGTAGAACGCATCGAGATATATTGTAAGGTCAATAAGATAGCAAATTATGACAAAGCTCCAACCTTACTAAACTCAATGGGTGCGAAGACATACGGGTTATTGAAGCATCTTTTATCACCAGCTAAACCGGCGGATCAGTCTTTCGCTTATATTGTTGCTGTCCTGAAGGATCATTTGAACCCCGCACCGCTGATGTTAGCGGAACGATCTAAATTTTACGTGAGAACGCAACTAAAAGAGGAAAGCAACGCAGAGTACCTGGTTGAACTGCGTAGACTAGCAAAATACTGCCAGTTTGGGGTAAATCTGTCAGAGGCACTGAGAGACAAGTTCGTGTGCGGAATGTCGAAGGAAGGAATACAAAAACGACTGTTCGAAGAGAACGATCTTACACTTGAGAAGGCTGTCCTTATTGCAGCATCGCACGAAGCCACAGCGAGAGGCACGGCGGAAATGCAGCGGAAGACAGCGGTACTCAGTATGGATCAAATGACTTCGGGTACAACGAAATGTTATCGTTGTGGGAAGACAACACACGATCAGAACCAATGCTGGTTTAAAAACCAGGAATGTAGGAAATGTGGCAAGCCTGGTCACATAGCTAAAGTATGCCGGTCAGGAAAGAAGACCAGCAATAATAAGTCACTGCAGAAGAAGTACAGAAAGGTACATAAGGTGACTGGGAAGAGTACAGATGAACAGAATTCGGATTCAGACTCCAACAGCAAGGAACTGGGTAGTCTGAGGATTCACAATGTGAGTAAAGAAGCTGACCGACAAACTATCTGGGTCACACTACAGATTGCAAAAGTCCAAGTGAAAATGGAAGTGGACACCGGATCGGCGTTGACGGTCATGAATAAGCAAGATTACAAAAAGTTGTTCAAACATATTCCCCTACGGGATACGGAGATAGTATTGCAGACATACATGGGGCATAAAGTATACCCCATCGGAAAGATAAAAGTCAAGGTGAGACACAAGGGCAAAGATCACCGAGGAATGGACATGTATGTGCTACCCGAGGGAGGTCCACCACTTCTGGGACGGGAGTGGATCAGGAAAATAAAGATAGACTGGCACTCACTAAACACAATGACGGTAGATTCCGGAAAGGAAGATGTCAAACCTGAACAGTTGTCCAGAATATTGGACGAAGCTAAAGAGGTATTTCAGCAAGGACTGGGAACACTGAGAGGAATTAAGGCAAAAATCAAGATTGCAGAACATGCAAGCCCAAAATTTTTCAAAGCCAGATCGGTACCTTACGCGATACGACCTGCTGTGGAGGCAGAACTGGAAGAGCTTGAACGTTCAGGGGTACTGTCTAAGGTGGACTGGAGTGAGTGGGCCACGCCCATTGTTCCCGTCATGAAGTCTTCATCAAGTAACAAGCCAGGGGGACCGGGAAAGGTCCGCATCTGCGGAGACTTCAAGATCACAGTTAATCCGGTGCTTCACACGGTACAATACCCGCTTCCGCGGATTGAGGATATCTTTGCTTCATTGTCTGGCGGGAAACACTTCACCAAGATAGACCTGGCACAAGCATACTTACAAATGGAAGTCGAGGAAGAGTCGCGCCAGTATCTCACAATCAACACACATAGAGGCTTGTATCGTTATAATAGACTGGTTTTTGGAGTAGCTTCGGCTCCAGCAATTTGGCAGAGGGCCATGGAGCAGGTCTTACAGGGGATTCCAAGCACTCAGTGTTACTTGGACGATATCCTGATTACAGGAGAGGACGAGGAGGAACACCTCGCAAATTTGAAACTGGTGCTCACCAGGTTGAAGGAATATGGCCTTCGAGTTAATCGCCAGAAATGTGAGTTCTTCCAGAAACGGATCTCGTACTGCGGTCATGTCATTGACCAAGAGGGGCTGCACAAGTCACCTGACAAGATAGAAGCTGTCGTGAAGGCCCCCGCTCCGGAAAATGTATCACAGTTGAGATCGTTTCTGGGGTTGATTAATTATTACCACAAGTTTCTGCCAAATCTATCCACGGTGCTGCATCCGCTGAATGCTCTGTTGCGGAAAGAAGTACCATGGAAGTGGAGCGAGGACTGTAAGAAGGCCTTTTGCAGAAGCAAGGCGTTGATTACCTCTGAGGAAGTGTTGGCTCATTTCAACCCAACGTTACCTCTTCGTCTAGCTTGTGATGCTTCCCCTTATGGAATTGGAGCAGTACTTTCACACAAGTTACCAAATGGCTCGGAAAGGCCAGTCGCATTTGCGTCCCGATCATTGACCTCCGCTGAGCGAAATTATGCTCAGATAGATAGGGAGGCCCTCAGCCTTGTGTGGGGAGTAAAGAAATTCAATCATTACCTGCAGGGCAAGAAGTTCACATTACTGACAGACCACCAGCCGTTGGTGTCCATATTCAACCCTAACAAGGCCGTTTCCACTATGACAGCGCAAAGGCTACAGAGGTGGTCCGTGTTACTTGGGGCACACCAATATGACATCAAATACAAAAGGTCCAAACAGCATGGAAATGCTGATGGGTTATCGCGCCTACCGTTGCCAGTAGTAGAAGAGGTGGCTACAGTGGACCCGGTAGAGGTGTTCCACTCATCCATAGTGGAATGTCTACCAGTAACAAATTCGATGATCGAAAATGAAACAAGAAATGATCCGACTCTCTCACGAGTCTACGATTTAACGGTGGAGGGATGGCCAGCACATGGCGAACCAACGCTGCCCGCATTTTCGCAAAGAAAAGAACAGCTGTCAGTGTGCCGAGGAACCTTGATGTGTGGATCTAGAGTGGTGATTCCACCCAAACTTCAGCATAAGGTGCTAAAGGAGCTTCACGAGGGGCATCTGGGTGGAGTGAAAATGAAGAACCTAGCAAGAGCGTTTGTGTGGTGGCCAGGTATTGATGGAGACATCGAAGAAATAACCAAGAGCTGTCTAGGATGCCAGAAGGTCCAAAACGCACCACCACAAGCTCCTCTGCATCCATGGGAGTGGCCCTCATCTCCTTGGCAAAGGGTACACGTCGACTTTGCTGGTCCATTTATGGACTCAATGTTTCTAATTGCGGTGGATGCACACTCCAAGTGGCCAGAGGTAATAAAGATGTCCTCCACCACCACGGAAAAAACCATCACAGTATTATGGACCATATTTGCTAGGAATGGCCTGCCGGAACAGATCTGTTCTGATAATGGACCGCAATTTGTGTCCGAAGAATTCAGGAAGTTCTTAAAAAGGAATGGGGTCAAGCACTACACGTCAGCCCCATACCATCCCGCCACCAATGGATTAGCTGAAAGGTTTGTCCAGACCTTCAAGAAGGCCATAAAGGCCATGGGTAATGAAGACATCAACCTACAACATAAGGTAGATAACTTCTTGTTGGCGTACAGGAATGCAACACATGCGGTCACAAACCAAACTCCCGCCATGATGTTTTTCAATAGAAGACTAAGATGCCGGCTGGATTTGATTAAGCCAAATGTCAGAAGGGACGTAGAGAACCGGCAATTTCAGGGCATGAATGAAAGGCCAACTAGATCCTTTCAGATAGGTCAACAAGTTTTGGCCCGGGACTACCGTACCGAGAAATGGCAGCCTGGAACTATTGGGAAAAGGCTAGGGCCGCTGATGTATACCGTGGACATTGGTGACAGCATCATAAGGCGACATGTTGACCAGATCATAGGGTCATCCACAAAGGACCAACCTACTCCACAACCTTACACGGCTAATGTTGAAGCAGAGATACCCAGAGCACCTACCTCCGATCTGGTAATACTAGAATCAGATGAACCTGACACTGTCCTTCAAGCCGAATCGACCTTGCCAGAAGAACCTACTACCCCGCCGAAAACTACTACACCACCGAGGCGTTATCCGGACAGAGTCAGGAAGCCTCCAGAGAGACTGAATCTGTGAACTGTTTTGCATAAGTTGTATATATGTTATGATGTTATGTTAATGGGGAATAAGTATGTTGTAAGCTAAAAAGGGAGGATTGTAGTGTATGTAACTGTTCTACCTTTAAGAGAACTATTGTATGTAACCGTCCACCTTTAAGAGAACTATTTTAGGTGTGGCACTACTTTATCTTGGCTGCTGTATACTGTAATACCGACGGTGACCACACCGGTATATAAGTGCTGTGTCAGGATTTATTGGGCAGATTCGCCCTGACCTTCGAATAGTAAAGTCCTGTTAAAGTTACTCTTGTAGTCTGTGTATTAATTCGCCATAATACCTACAGACTTTACAGTCGCCATCAATACTTGCCCTTTAAAAATGAGCTGCAGCCTGTTCAAAGCTTCTGCCCCACTGGATTTTGTGCTTCCCAGCCAAGCGTGCTACAGGTCAAGCTCTCGAGGCAAGCTTTTCATTTTACAGTACCCATCAATGTAGGGGCAGGGACCCTCATTGGAACACTCTGCATTAGCCACCCCTCCCCCTGAGCTGCTGGCACACAACAGCATGCTCTGCAGGCCAGCTTAACTTACCTTTTTCCCCATTATTGCAAATCAGGGCTATAGTACACAGGGTGAATTCACCAATCTGGCACACACTGTTACCAGTTGGCCAACAGACAACTGACAAGTGGGAGTTTGAGCCCTTGCTTGGTAGACAACAGGATCCCTCCTGATTGGCATGGGAAGCAGCACCACTTACCATAAAATGCTCGGGTGCATTGGCACCATCCTCCTAATCATGGACACACACCATACCCCGGGTGCATGAGCAAATATACGCTACATTAGTTCATATACCCATCCTCCAAGTAACACCTTCCAGCAGCTGTAGTCCCAAGCCTCAGAATTTCATCATCAGCTATTAGATGGACATCTCCCTCGAGCGTGGTGGAAGGACCACAGGTTCAGCTAACAATGAACCAGCCACCCTAGATGGTCAAGTCCAATGCTGCAGCATAGATTTACTTGCCACTAATTGCTTAATCTAGGATGCAATGCAAGAGCCTTTGGCAACGATACATATTAGGCACGAGACTGTCTCACCACCAGGATGCTAAGCAACAGGTTGGTGTAGGCCAGAGGCCCTCTCCCCGCAACGGTTTCCTCACTTTAGCCGCAAATCCACCTCGCATCTTGGTTGTGGATCTCACACATCGGGGGGTGAAAGGCCGAGTGAAATCTGCTGGGATTTGAATCGAGGACTTCTTGGCTCCGAGTCCAACGGGCAATCAACCGTGCCACCAAACATTCATGGTAATGAAAGTCGCCACCAATCAGCAAAAGCATTAACACAGAAAGCAGGAGGTGCTACTGCCACGCACGTATGTGCAAACACGATCGGCATTCTCCTTCTGTTAAGAGCTATTGAGCATTTCATTTTTACAGCTGTTGCAGTCTGCAAGCTTTTCAAATTTCAAATGAAATGACAGCAACAATTGAAAATCAAACTTTTCTACAATACTAACTATGAATGTCCATTATGAGCTCATATTTCTGTGAGTCAGACATTCAACTCATTTTCACAGCAATGCTGGAGTCTGAAAGAATCATGATGATGATAATTTCTGGAAAAGCCAGTAATACACATAACCTTACTAAAACAAATTGGTCTGCCCTGGTGCACATAGACTTTTAAACCTACACCAGTACATGTAAAATAAATCCTTTGCAACCTTTCATTGGACGACACGAGAGTTAGATCAATACATTTACCAAATTTTCATAAAATTTGCTCTTCTTGCTGACCATGCACTTCCAGGTCTCTGCCTATAACTCTCAAACTGACAACTTAATATTCAAGGGTATTTTATTTGACTATGTATAACACAATGAATATTCAAATAACAGTATTTTTTTGTTGAGCTATATATGCGCTTCCACTGAATTTAATACATTATATAATGGCTTCCACAAATGCAAATTTAAAAAGTTTCAGTTTGATATGTGCTTCCATTTGTTTCTTTCCACACTTCTGAATCCACGCACCATGAAAATACAATAAAAATGTTAATCCACTTCACAACAATGACAGTACAATTCCACAGTCAGACACTGAACTGACTCCAGAGCATAGCAGTGAGAGACCCCTCAGGGAAGCTGTCTCACATCACTTGGGCTTGGCACTACACGGAATACAAGATCAGTGCTATGCTGAGCTGGGTTTAAGAAGTACTCAGAGGGACACTGGACTTCTTGGGTACTTCATAAATTGAAGCAGAGTTACCTTTTAATGTTTTGAGAGTGTAAGCACTCACACCCGCACTGTCAAAACATTAGACATTTACCCTGTCACAGACCTTCCCTTTTGTTCAGCCTTCGAGGCTGAGATAGATTTTTGGACTCTAGGGGAATCAAGCGATCTGGAGATTGGGCAGAAAAGTGGAGTTGAGGTTGAAGATCAACCATGATCTTATTGAATGGTGGAGCAGGCTTGAGGGGCCGTATGGCCTCCTCCTGCTCTTCTCATGTTCTCCCTTCCTCCTCTCCCCCCTCTCCCCCCACCCACCTCTTTCCCTGCCTCTCTATTTGCTTAAAAACTGTTACACCGCTAACTTTTTCCAGTTCTGCCGAAAGGTCAGTGACCTGAAACATCAACAATGTTTCTCTCTCCACAGATGCTGCCTGACCTGCTGAGTGTTTCCAGCATTTTCTGTTTTTATTCTATATTATATTAGACATTTACTGGTTGAGAGCATGCACAGAAGTCTTTCATGGTGACAGAAATGCTGATTTGCAGCCACAAACAGCAGTATAACTCCAGCACTGCTGGCTATGAACAGCTCTCTGCAGCTACTGATTCCAGACCAGTGGTGCAATACAACTGCAGCTTAGCACCTGTGTGGCGGAGCCACCAAGGGTCTCAGAACAATTGGTAATAATCCCTTTAACTACAGTATAGTGCAACCGCGGACTGCACCTTTAAACTGCCTGTTAACTGTACTGTATTGTGTTTTCCTGCACTCCACGTGATGACGTCATGACGCCGCTCACGTGACCACCAGTGGCGCGAAGAACGTGATGACGTCATGACGTCAACTTCCAGAATCTTCCAGTAGTCGTCGAGTGCCCAGCAAGCTGTATAGACCTGTATACCGTTTCTCCTGTAGTTTCCCTGCTAACTTCGTTGTTCATTAAAACCTGTTGATTTGATTCATCGAGTCGAATACTTTATTCAGCTAGGAACCTCCGTTCCTACATTGGTGACCCCGATCTCGTCGGACCACTTTCGTCGAGGATGAACACGAACGCCGTCGCCCTTAAACTGCCGCAGTTCTGGGAACAGCAGCCAGCAGCATGGTTTTTCCAGGCAGAAGCACAGTTCGCTCTCCGAGAGGTCTCAGCGGATGCGACCCGTTATTATTACGTGGTTGCCGCTCTCGACAGTGCCACAGCCTCGCGGGTCGTCAGCATCCTTGGAAGCCCACCGGACGAGGGCAAGTATGAAGCGCTTAAAGCCCGTTTGCTACAGATATTTGATCTTAACAAGTCGGAGCGGGCACGCAAGCTTATTTCCATGCCCGGCCTCGGAGACTCCAAACCGTCAGAGCTGATGAGCCAAATGCTCACTCTGTTGGGCACGGAACCCCAATGCTTTTTATTCCGTGAGCTTTTCCTCTGCCAGCTACCCGAACCGGTTCAGGCGGCATTGGCCAACACTGCCATCACAGACGGTGCTGAACTCGCTGCAGAGGCAGACAAGATTTTTACTGTCACTCAGCAATGTTGTGCAGCCGCGAGGCGCTTTTCCCCCACGCGAGAGAAAACCAGCCCGCCCCCGGCAGGATGGTGCGCGTACCACGTCCATTTTGGCGCCAAAGCTTGATGCTGCCGGCCTCCTTGCAGTTTCCCTCAAGAATACAAAAAAAAACTCCAACAAGCCCGCGTCCGCACGGACGGATGACAAGGCCTAAAAACCAGAGCAAGTTAGCTATGGCGGCGGGCTCAGCGGGCAAACTCATTTATGTTACGGATTCCATCACGGGCCGCCGATTCCTGTGCGACACCGGTTCACAGTGCAGCATCCTCCCGGCTTCAAAGCTGGACCTACTATCCGGCAGCCATGGACCTTCCCTCGTGGCAGTTAATGGCGCTGCCATGCGTACGTTCGGGAAACGAACGGTAAACCTAACCTTCGCCGGTCAACGTTTTGTCTGCGACTTTATTACAGCCAAGGTCTCACAGGCCATCCTGGGGGCTGATTTTTTCTGCGCCAACGGTCTGCTAGTCGACGTCCAACACTGCCGACTCATTAATGCGTCCACTTTCCACGCAGTGCCCTGCCACCGCAGCACCGCCGTGTCCTGGTCGGTGGCCTGCGCGGTTCCGTCGCAAGACGGTTTCACGCGCCTACTCGGCGAATTCCCGGAGCTCACCAGGCCCACGTTTTCGGCTACAACCACTCGACATGGGGTGGAGCACCATATCTCCATGACCGGAGCACCCGTTTACGCTCGGGCGCGGCGATTAGAAGCCGGCAAGCTGGCAGCCGCAAAGGCTGAGTTCCAGACCATGGAGCGCCTTGGGATCATCCGGCATTCAGACAGCCCTTGGTCTTCCCCACTGCACATAGTACCCAAACCAGGCGGCGGAGGCGACCGTGCGGGGATTACAGACGCTTAAATGACGCCACGACACCGGACAGGTACCCGATTCCCCACATCCAAGATTTTTCGGCTCATCTGGCTGGAAACGCTATATTTTCTAAAGTGGATCTCGTTCGTGGATATCACCAAGACCCGGTGCACCCTCCAGACGTCCCCAAAACGGCAGTCATCACTCCGTTCGGCCTTTTTGAGTTCCTCCGCATGCCATTCGGTCTGATAAATGCAGCTCAAGCATTCCAGCGTTTGATGGACTCTGTATTACGGGACCTGCCCTTCATTTTTGTCTATTTGGACGACATCCTAATAGCCAGTAAGGATGCGACAGCCCACATGGCCCATTTACGCACACTGTTCGCTCGACTCAGCCAACACAGCCTTATTGTCAATCCGGCCAAATGCACGTTCGGTGTATCCTGCATTGATTTCCTGGGACACAGGATTACCCCAGAAGGTGCCGTCCCACTAGCCACCAAGGTAGAGGCAGTTACCGCATTCCCGCAGCCTCGCACGGTCAAATCCCTACAAGAGTTCTTGGGGATGGTAAATTTTTATCATCGTTTCGTCCCCAAAGCGGCCCGGTTAATGCAACCTCTGTACGAAGCACTAAAGGAAAAGGCGGGCAAGGATGTTCTCACTTGGACACTGCAAATGGACCAGGCGTTCCGCGATACCAAGGCGGCGTTGGCAGATGCAACTATGCTGGCACACCCACTTCCGGGCGCGACGGTTGCCCTCACTACGGATGCCTCTGACTACGCCATCGGAGCAGTTCAAGAGCAATGGGTCGACGGGGGTTGGCAGCCGTTAGCCTTTTTCAGCTGCCAACTGCGCAAGAACGAGCGAAAATATAGCACTTTTGACAGAGAGCTGCTAGCCCTGTTTTTGGCCATCAGGCATTTCCGTTTCCTCCTAGAAGGCCGCCCGTTCACTGCTTTCGTGGACCACAAGCCGCTCACCTTCGCCATGGCCAAAGCAGCGGAGCCGGCAGAGCCTTGGTCAGCTCGGCAGCAACGCCACCTCACGTTTATATCCGAATTCACGATGGATCTGCGGCACGTGTCAGGCAAGGATAATCTCGTGGCAGATTGCCTTTCCCGAGTTCCAGTCCAGGCAGTCCACCTGGGCATCGATTTCGTCGGACTGGCAGGAGATCAACCAGCAGACCCAGAGGTACAAGCGTTTCGGACCACGCCTTCCAGTTGGCAGGTTGCTGACGTACCGTTTCAAGAGGCAGGAACCACGCTCTTGTGCGACACATGCATGGGAGTGCCCCGGCCAATTGTGCCGGTTGAATGGCGCAAGAAGGTATTCCAGGCAATCCACGGGTTATCTCACCCGGGGATGCGGGCTTCTCAACGGCTACTGTCTCGCAAATTCGTTTGGAAAGGCATGCATATGGACGTCCGGGACTGGACAAACAATTGCGTCGATTGTCAAAAGGCCAAAGTCCACCGTCACGTCAAGGCCCCGCTGGCAGACTGCCCGGTGCCTGAGCGCCGTTTCGACCACGTTCACGTGGATTTAGTGGGCCCCCTTCCCGGGTCACGTGGATTCACACACCTCCTGACAGTCGTAGACCGGACCACCAGGTGGCCAGAGGCGATTCCCTTGGCCGCCACCACCGCAGCAGACGTAGCCAGGGCGTTTCTTTCGTCGTGGGTAGCTCGTTTCGGGGTGCCATCAGACATCTCCTCGGACCGCGGTCCGCAATTCACCTCAGAGCTGTGGAACGCAGTGGCACAAGGCCTGGGCACCAAGCTGCACCGTACCACCGCGTACCATCCGCAGGCGAATGGTCTGTGCGAAAGGTTTCATCGGTCCCTCAAAGCGTCCCTCCGTGCCAGCCTGAGAGGACCCAACTGGGTGGATAGGCTCTCATGGGTGATGCTAGGCCTCCGGACAGCACCAAAAGAGGATCTCCAGTCTTCATCAGCTGAGCTGATTTATGGCCAGACACTCAGAGTGCCAGGTGACTTCCTCCCTCCGCACACCGAACCATGGTCTGCCGCTCAACAGCTCCTACTTCATCAGGAGGCGGCCAGGAATTTCAGGCCCGTCCCAACCTCGCAGCATGACCTGCAGAGGCCTCACGTTCCGACTGAGCTCATGAGTTCGGACTATGTCTTTATTCGACAAGACGGTCACAGAGACCCCCTCAAGCCGCCGTATACCGGACCTTTTCGTGTCATCTCCTCAGGTGATAAGTTCTTCACAGTCGAAGTCGGTGGCAAGTCTGATACTGTTTCGGTCGACCGGCTCAAACCAGCCCATCTGGATCGGACTGAGCCTGTCGTGGCTGCCCAACCGCCCCGCCGTGGCCGACCGCCGTTAGCCACCAGACCAGCTGTGCATCCACCCACTGTCGAACAGCCCGATTCGGCCTCCGACGTGCCCGCACCTCTGACTACCGTTTCTGCCTCGCCCAAGACGCCGCTTCGGTCGCAATCCGACACTGGTTCTTCGAATAACGCCCCGTTTCCGCTGCCTGAGTTTCGTCGCCATTCGGCCAGGATCATTAAGCCTCCTACTCGGTTGACAATGTCTGTTAAAGTGGATTCTGGGGGGGCGCCTGTGGCGGAGCCACCAAGGGTCTCAGAACAATTGGTAATAATCCCTTTAACTACAGTATAGTGCAACCGCGGACTGCACCTTTAAACTGACTGTTAACTGTGCTGTATTGTGTTTTCCTGCACTCCACGTGATGACGTCATGACGCCGCTTACGTGACCACCAGTGGCGCGAAGAATGTGATGGCGTCATGACGTCAGCTTCCAGAATCTTCCAGTAGTCGTCGAGTGCCCAGCAAGCTGTATAGACCTGTATACCGTTTCTCCTGTAGTTTCCCTGCTAACTTCGTTGTTCATTAAAACCTGTTGATTTGATTCATCGAGTCGAATACTTTATTCAGCTAGGAACCTCCGTTCCTACACCTGCTTCATTCTCCAACAGAAAACTCCAAAATTAAGTGTGAAGACTTTAGGCCTAGCGGACATCTTAAGATTCAAAGATGCTGCTCCGAATTCAGGACAGCGGGAGAGGATTAAATTCACCCACAAATTCGGAATGTCCCGATTACATCGGGGAAGTTGAGAAGCATACCTTCACCAGAAAACATCCATGATCCGTTCTGGTGCAGAAAGTCAAAGTTACCTATCTTTGCCATCATGCAGAAATAAGGTGTAAAATTGAACATCCCTAATTCGCATCGATGTGAAATTTTTATTTTCTAGCCAGGTCCACAGAAGTGAAATATAAATCTTAAAACTGATGTAAATGGGATGTGGGTGGACACATTGACCCTCACTGCACTTGCACTTAAATCTAATGCGGAGATTTTCATTGTTCTGGTGCCAACAGCATAGCATGAACACCGTTGGTAGTAGCTCACATAGAAAAAACATAGAAAAATAGGAGCAGGAGTAGGCCATTTGGCCCCTCGAACCTGCTCTGCCATTCAATATGTAGGAAGTCACACAACACCAGGTTATAGTCCAACAGCTTTATTTGAAATCACAAGCTTTCGGAGCGCTGCTCCTTCGTCAGGTGAAGTCTAGAGCAGCGCTCCAAAAGCTTGTGATTTCAAATAAAGCTGTTGGACTATAACCTGGTGTTGTGTGACTTCCCACATTTGTCCACCCCAGTCCAACACCGGCATCTCCACATCATAGCCATTCAATATGATCATGGCTGATGCTCTATCTCAATGATATCACATCGCTATCACTATCACATCAGTGTAAGTAAGAGTGTCTCCGAGACCTGGGCCTAACAGCCCCTTTCAATCAATGGAAAACTTACCGGTGGTACAGGAGACCGGGAAGTAGTGCTCTCCTCGTTCTGCATGGGAGAAAATAGATGCTACACCCCCTCCCTCCCCACCAGTATGAGTAGACAGTACCAAAGCACATTCCTCATTCACACTGCGTAATGATGGTATTGCACCAGTGTCTGCCTTCTATTGCCTTATATCATAAATATTAATTTCATCATAATTTTATTTTTGCTTTTAAAAAAAAATCGTACCAGTTATACTTGTTTTGACATAAAGTTTTGCTTTTGTTTGTCACAAAAAAGGTCTCCCAGCTGGTGTACAAAGATAAGACCTGCTCCAGGCAGCTCTTCTTATTACACCTACCCAGCAACTTTACAGCCACTGGATGGGAAAGATAATTCTGCTGTGCATAGAATCATAGAAATGTATGACAGAGAAGGAGGCCATTCAGCCCACCGTGTCTGTGCTGGCCGAAAAAGAGCTAATCCCACTTTCCAGCTCTTGGTCCGTAGCCCTGTCGGTTACGGCACTTCAAGTGCATATCCAAGTACTTTTGAAATGCGATGAGGGTTTCTGCCTCTACCACCCTTTCAGGCAGTAAGTTCCAGACCCCCACCACCCTCTGGTTGAAAAAGTTTCTCCTCAAATCCCCTCTAATCCTTCTACCAATTACTTTAAATAAATGCCCCCTGGTTATTGACCTCTCTGCTAAGGGAAATAGGTCCTTCCTATCCACTCTATCTAGGCCATTCATAATTCTATATACCTTAGTCAAGTCTCCCCTCAGCCTCCTCTGTTCCAAAGAAAACAACCCCAGCCTATCCAATCTTTCCTCAGCTAAAATTCTCCAGTCCTGGCAACATCCTTGTAAATCTCCTCTGTACCCTCTCTAATGCAATCACATATTCTCTGCAATGTGGTGACTAGTACTCTAGCTGTGGCCTAACTAGTGTTTTATACAGTTCAAGCATAACCTCCCTGCTCTTATATTATATGCCTCAGCTAATAAAGGAAAGTATCCTGTATGCCTTCTTAACCACCTTATCTACCTGTCCTGCTACCTTCAGGGATTTGTGGACCTGCATTCCAAGGTCCCTCTGTTCCTCTACACTTCTCAGTATCCTACCATTTATTGTGTATTCCCTTGCCTTGTTAGTCCTCCACAAATGCATTACCTCACACTTCTCCGGGCTGAATTCCATTTGCCACTTTTCTGCCCATCTGACCAGTCCATTGATACCTTCCTGCAGTTTACAGCTTTCTTCCTCACTATCAACCACCCGGCCAAATTTTTTACATCTGCAAACTTCTTATCATGCCCCCTAGATTGAAATCTAAATCATTGATGTATACCACAGAAAACAAGGGACCTAGTACTGAGCCCTGCGGAACCCCACTGGAAACAGTCTTCCAGGCACAAAAACATCCGTCGGCCATTACCCTTTGCTTCCTGCCACTGAGCCAGTGAGAATGTGGCTCTCCGCCCCATGTCGTTCAGTCCCACAGCCTTGCCCAATCTAAAGTGCTAGTTTTCTATGACTGTGCCCGGATGCTATGGGAGGAACAAGGAGGGAGAATCAGAGTCCAAGTGTTAAATATCTGCAAGACATATGAAAGCTAATGTGAACACCACTTTAATAATACGGTGTGGAAAAAAGGAATTAATGATAGAAAAAGAAAAGCAGAAGGTTGATCAGACTGCCCTTGCTCCATCCCCACTGCTGCTAAAACTCTTATCTACATATTTGTCACTTCCAGATACGGTTACACCAACACTCTCCTTACTGGCCTTCCATGTTCCGCCCATCACACATTACAAATCATCCGAATCTCTCCTGCCCACCTCCTTTCCCACACCAAGTCCCACTCCCCCCTCACCCTTGTCCTCACCAACCCTCATTAGTTTCCTATCCCTTAATGCATTGAGCTCAATATTGTTATCCTCAGCTGTTCCTACCTCTTCAACCTCCCTCAAGCTCCGTGTTCCTGCCTGTTGAAATCAAAGGAAATAAAAATTGGGCGGTTTCTATCACAGATGGGCAATTTGCCCCACTAATTTATCGCCCAAACAGTGAAGATGAAAATTTACCCCTTATGTCTGGCGTGTATCCGTCATACTCCAGACGTCACACTTCAAAGCATTGCACTTTGTTACACTTTATTACAGATACAAGATAGGAAAGCCCAAGTTTCCCATTTTTTCTCATAGCTCAGACCTTTTACACTAGATATTAGCCTCGTGGCTCTGCTGCCTCCAGTGCTTGAATGTCTGTTTTGTTTCTCTGACCAGAACTGAACACAAGCTGCAGTTTGACATTCAGTTTGATCACCTCCTCCTCTGACTTGTATCTTACTTTTTTGGGGGGGATGTAGTTCAACATTCTGTTGGCTTCTGTATTGGTTGGAAGTTGAACATCGAGCATAGAGTCAACTGAAACTCCTTGGTCTCATGAAGCCGCATCCTTGGCTATTTCTGGCTACGTGGGAGTACCTTCACCACACGGACTGCAGCGGTTCAAGAAGGCGGCTCACCAGCATCTTCTCAAGGGCAATTAAGAATGGGCAATAAATGCTGGCCTTACCAGCAATGCCCAGATCCCATAAACAAATTAAAAAAAAGACGGCCAGTATATTTCTTTTTACCCGGAGCCTGAAACTTTCTAATCTGCAAAGTTCCGTCGTCACAGAACAATTAAACTCGGTCTTTATAAAACAGAACATCACCCACAGTTAAGTTGAGCAATGCCACCGGAGCTCTGCTCATCTCTGGTACATGCAGAGGTGTCATGTGGCGGCCTTCGATATCGAAGTCGCCATTCTACTGACGAACTACTACCGCTGGCTGCAATGTTAAACTGAACAACCTCACCATCTGATTTTACTTATTTCATTTCCTTTACACACACACAAAAAAAAATCTACAATGATTTTGAGGTTGTGTCTCTTGGCTGGATCAAATTTGTCTATTCCAAATCCATAAGATGCATGAGAAAGTATTTGTGGAGCTGCAATAGGGTGATATCACCAATTACTTGGCGCCCCAATGAAAATAGATTACATTACTTCTGTCCTCGCATATCTTCTGTTGTCACCCAAGTTGCCAGATGGCACAATTTTTTGTGGCCCTTTACAAACTGCCATTGACGTTGGCATTGGGCATGAAATGCAGTTTTCTGTTGGTGCCGCCAAAAAAGAAATAAAATTGGGGCCACAGAATTGAAATGGTGAGAAACCAAGAGTGAGACTGAGCATTGAGCCTGTCTCAGCAGTCAGTATGCAAACACTGTTATTCCTGAATGATTTATCGATGGCTGCTGGAGGATTACAGGGATTTTGCTGCCTCAACTGCCTCCCTGATGAACAAATCAAAGCGTTTGAGTCCAGTGATGCAGAAAGTAAACAGTAGCCACTTGCTTTTTCTAACCAAATCCCTCAGGCTGAGACCCTGCAAAGCTGAGTGAATCTTGTCTTCACAGTTAAATACAGAGAGCGAGATTTGAGAGAAGAAAAAAAAACCATGGGCGAGCGAGACCCAGATGAAAAATCAGTTCTGCAAGCTACGTTGTTCCAGACAAATGTAAAAATCTGCCATAAGAATTTATTTATTGCCATTTGACAGCTGAAGGGGTAACAGCACCTTCAGGCTGTTCAGGTGGCCTCTCATTAAAAGCATGGCAAGACAATAAAGCATTAAGAGATTTGTTCATTGTAAATTACCATATAAATCTGTCAAACCAAGGCTGCATTTGGATCAGGAAAAAAAATGGAAGTGATGCACACATAGCAGGACTGATAGCTCCAGATGCATTCCATACCACTGACAACTTCTTTGTTTTGCCATTTTTCTGTGTTGCTGCCGTTCCTGTTGATTTGCAGCCATTTTCCATTGATTGCGGAAGGACTG
The DNA here is from genome assembly GCF_052327205.1 of Somniosus microcephalus. Taxonomy (NCBI): domain Eukaryota; kingdom Metazoa; phylum Chordata; class Chondrichthyes; order Squaliformes; family Somniosidae; genus Somniosus; species Somniosus microcephalus. The sequence goes on along the minus strand of NC_141007.1, from coordinate 49,328,562 downwards.
GTTGAGACGAGCCTTGTTGCAAACTATGTTTGGTTGTCCGCGTTTTGATGAGGGGATCATTTTCCTTTGCCTTCTTCGCAATTCCCTGTTTTATTCCCAGACCACACACCATCTGCTAACACCATTTTATCCAAGTGTCAGGAAGTATGCACAAGGAAAGGATTAATGTCTCCTATTTCCCCTCTCCACTACGGAGAGGTTCCAGACCCTTGCTGAGTATATGAAAATCGGAGCAGGCTGAGATTGGAAAATTGGCCACATGGGGGATGAAATCTATGTTTCACCACTACCATGGAATGAGTGAATGGTGTTGTTAATATATTTAAAATACTGTACAGAGCCTTAGAAAACACACCGATAGGTGCCAAGTAATAAACAGTAATGTCAAAGCAGAATGTCTGTTTTCCAATAAGTAATCTACAAGTGCTCATGGTTAGCTAATGTTAGCTAATGACTGAAAATAAAACCTAGAAATTTGCTGTCAGAGATTGGCATTAAATAGTTGCATTCTAATGCAGCACTGTTGGCGGCAAAATCATTATTTCACATTTAATTAAATTTTATATTTACACATTTTTACATATTTGGGGATGGCAATGGCAATGGCATTTTTACATATTAGGGGCAGCACGGTGGCATAGTGGTTAGCACTGTTGCCTCACAGCGCCAGAGACCCGGGTTCGAATCCAGCCTCGGGTGACTGTCTGTGTGGAGTTTGCACATTCTCCCCGTGTTTGCGTGGGTTTCCTCCGGGTGCTCCGGTTTCCTCCCACAGTCCAAAGATGTGCGGGTTAGGTTGATTGACTATGATAAATTGACCCTTAGTGTTAGGGGGATTAAATACGTGGGGTTACGGGGATAGGGTGGGATATGTGTTGGTGTAGGGGTTATGGGGATCGGGTGGGACATGTGTCGGTGCAGGCTCGATGGGCCGAAATGGCCTCTATCTGCACTGTGGGGTTTCTGTGTGTGAATGTCAGCAATGGAAACTGCCAAAGTAAAAAGTAATTAAAAACACTGGGCTAACAACAAAGTCCCTTCCCACAGGAAAACTTTAATCACACAAAATAACTGGTGTAATGCTAAGTTTAAAAATAAAACTCCTGTGTATTATTGGCAGAATCAAAAGAATGGATAACTCCATTGTCCCACCAGGATGTGACCGTATTCTGCTTGCATGGACAATATGGGAAAGCGTTGTCAGAAGCCAGAAAAACCTACTGCAAAATGCTAAGAACTCTGTGCGAAGGAGATTCCATCTCCTCCTATACATGTGACATATCGTATATACTGTATGGTGTAAACAAGAGTGCATAAACTGAACAACCATGAATTAATCTCAAAACATACACAAGTCATAGAATGTACAATTCCACAAGTTGTGCACAGATTGCTCCTTCCAACCAATGTGCTCTTTAGAATATTTCAATATTAAACATCCAGGTAACCGTTCTTGAAAAACACTGCAGTATTATGAGTTTTACTGGTATTCCCATAAAAGGAATCAGGTCGACAAAACATTTTTAATGATACAGAATTATGTGCTACTTGTCACATTTAAATTGAATTTGCTTAACATGCATTAAATTTCATGTCAAGACTAATATAGGTTGTCTGTCCTTGTAGACCTTCAGAAAAGGACCGTAGCAGTGAATCTATATTCATCCTCACTACTCATAACTAGTCATCAAAAGCTTCAAATATCACCCAGTACCTGAACATTGCAGGAACCTGGGAGTATCACAATCACTACTCAAGCACCGTGCTTACTGCCACTGGAAGTTTCATCCTGGGCCCTGTAGGGAACCACTGACCCTTTATAAAACAAATGTACCACGGAGGGACCTTTATCTGTATGAAATGGAATTACCAAACCTGACACAAGTATCAGCAGCAGTTCGAGCAACACATTAAAATCTTTACTAGGGTCATCTGAGAGAATAAGAAAGCAAGGGGAGCCTGGTTTGGATTTATTCCAATCCAGTTTTAGAAATAAGAAAGAATATAATTTTTTTATAGGTTTGCAGTATGTAGACTCATTATGTATTGTCTCCCACACATGCTTTGGGAGCTCAGCCCACACCATCTCCTGTAGCAGTAGCGCTTTTGACTCATATGATCAACCATCTTTCCTATAACTTAGATTTGAAGTTTTCTCAAAGGTTTAATTTCAGTTGAATTGGCTTATAACAGATTTTAAACTTAGTTATAGGGCATACATTGACGTCCCTTTAACTGGATTAAAGGCACATCCAGTAGAATTTAATTGGGGAGTTGCAGCATATGCTCATGTTTTAGTTGATTTGGAATGTGTGTGTTCCTTTCGTTAATTAAGGACTGTGGGGGGGGTTGATTTTCTTTTCTAGCACAGAGTGGGCAGGTGGTAGGCGGAGCAATCACATGGAACTGTGAGAGACCTGATCCATTTTCATGGTTGGGCTTCATTTAAATTTGATTGGCGAGTTGCCAGTGCTCAATGACATACAGTTCATCGATGGGGAATTTGGGGGGGGGGGGTGGGGTGGAGAGCAGGCTGGGGGTGGGGGGGGCGGGGTGGTATATGTTGGGAAATCCGGCAGCTCCTCTGTGGAACCAAGCCAGAAGTAAGTTTTTAAAGGGCAAGGAGGCAATCCTGGAAGCGGGGGTGGGGGTGCACGGAGCGAACAGCAACTCCTCCTGGTCCCACCAAGATCAGGGCCACACGTTTTTTTTCTGGGCACTTTGGAGCAGATTCTTTACGAACCGCTGGATCGGCCAACCATCCAACTCCAGGTGTGCTGACCCTGCCTGCAGTTCTGGGGTCAGCATCATATGCGTAATGGAGGGGAGTGCTTGGTGTGAAAAAACACTTGTTATTTTGAGGTTGCCCAATGGGTGCATAGGAAATCAGATGCTGCTGCAGGATTTAAAAGTCTGCAGCAGCTTAAAAGAAGCTGCGCTCATTCTTCGTGACTTCGAAGGCAGAAATCTTGTTTGTGGTGCACAATGTCTGGAACACCATGGTTTTCAGATATGATGACAGTGGAAGTGCAGCACGGGATGGAGCACTGAAGGTCCCCCAGGCAAGCTGCTCAATAAGAATGACAGGAGGTAACAAACCATGTGAGTGCCATCAGCAACATACTGCCTAACGGGAGGCAATGTCAAAATATGTTCAATGACCTTACCAAGGTAAGAGAACACATTTCTATGCCATGAATTAATCTAGAACACTGATAATGACCTCCCTCTCTCACTGTCTTCAGGATGCACTTAACATAATCCTTCCCCTGCAAGTGTTCCTTCACTCAGATCCTTGTATGCATTCCGGCCAATATTTCCAGCTGTTTGATGCATGTATGTGGCACTACACCTACCATTGGCTGCATATTGACACTTAGATATCATTGTGCATCTCAAAACAATTACAATATCTGACTGCTTTACTCTGCCCATAACAAAAGAGAAAACACCTACACAGAAGTGGAAACCTCACCTTTGTACACAAGCCCCACCTGAGGAGGCTGTCCTGCAAATCCTGGGGAGAGAGGTTAGAGAGAGGGCAATGTAGGAGGACTGGCCCCAGCCAGCTGCCTCACGTACTGCTTCCTGCTCGAATAGCACCTTCTCAAGGGGAAAGAACATGGAAGGAAAGCCTAGGCATTCGCACATGACGCAGTTTGATACTAAAAATCTGCTTACACTGAAGTTATATGTGCAGAGACTTCAAAAGTTTGTGAGCATGTTTTAGGAGGTGTTAGGAATGGGAGATTTATGATTTGACTGTACGATATAAGGTACTGTAGGTGAAAGCATATTTGTGGGAAGATAAGGACAGGACGTTAATCCAGTGGGATATTGTAAAGTTAAGAGAAGATCTCCCGTACGAGAGCTTGGCCAATAGCTATAGTAGCCGGTGCCAGGTTCTGTTCTGCAATCTCCTCAGGTTGCTCATGGTGATCTCCTTGCTCTGTCGGATGGGACTTTTCCTCCCTTGGGGCCTCCACGATGATGATGCCTGTTGGCAGGGTAAATTTGTACAGCAGACAGGATACGACCACAATCTTTGCCTCTTAGCCAGGCTGTATTGCAGGACTCCCACAGATCTATCCCGACACCTGAAGCACTGTATCACCATACCAATGGTTTTCCCAGTGATTACTCGGGTGGATGTAGGTACTTCATTATACCTGTAGTCAGCTGGTGTCCTGGATACCAGAGTGATGTCATGAGCCATGGCTTTAGAGGATATCTGTGATTGCCCAAGAGCTACCTTGCGGCTTGTCTTTGTGGATCAAATAATGATATGATCATGGACTGCCTTAAAATGAATTGCTTTGCAAGAGAGCACCGACTTGTATAATCCAGTGTTGATGGTCTCAAAAGAGCTGAATATTCAGCAAGTGAATTCCTTTCTGATTCATGTAAGCAGCGGTGTTGGGCAATGGAGCATGCAAGACCACATTGGTGTAATTTATAATCCACTTGGACCTTTGGAGATCATGTCAATCCATAAAATTGTACAGTTTTTTTCAGGCTACTGCCGGTTGTCCTTTGGATGGACATGAAGTTGTTTGCTAGAGCAAAAAAAGCTATCTATCACCTTTTTAATACATCCATGTAATGCAGATTGAGTAATGTGGCTGTACTGCCAGTAGTACCTTGGAATGATCCTGAGACATAGAGGTTGAGGGCCGTCCTGGCCTTCACATCCATTGGCAATGCTGTGCCTGTGACTGAGTTTGGCTGTAGGTCACTTTGCAGCATGTAGCATCATTCGGTTACAGCCCTTCTTGTGAAACATACCCTGAACCAGCACTGCTTCTCTGACAGTTAGAAGCATTGGTGTCTCTGTCTGTACGTGCAGGTGCAAGAGTACTGGTGGGTGGGTGCAGAGTACCTCTGGTGCAGTCGGCCCCATCTTGCATTCCTCTGTTGATATAGGGGGATTCAGATGAGGAAATCAATGATGGCACTATTGTAGCTGTTGGGGAAAAGAAAATGGCTGCACCACAACAATGAGACAAAGGCTCGTCGTCACCAACGTGAAAACAGCAAAAAAAAAACAAGAAAAACAAATTGGACTGAAAATTGTGCAAAGATTCTTTTTACCATACTATAGAATTCCGAGCATTAGCAAAGAGCGCCTTGAGAATACTCTCTAAAAACCGAGTTAAGGATCTCAAGTAAAATCTCTAAATCGGTCGAGATACCAATACTCTGTGGATTGCAGAGTGTGTCAACCAATACTTCTTTTGAAAGTCACCTAATATCAAAGTTTGTGCCCAACACCTTCCTGTTTGAAATGAAAGTCGGGTTTTTTGGCAAAAGGTTTGGAATTTGAGAGAGTGTGGCTCTCGACTCTCCTTCCGCTCATGTTTCTGTGGTTGGTGCTGTGGAATCTGTGCCAGCGACCACAAAGAAAGACGAGGAAGCCAGTGACAATCTCGGCTGTGAACAAGTTGCAAATGATCCAGCTCTAATCTCTGTTCATGGGAAGTATTATTACTGAATGACATAATGTTATTTGAATGATATGAAAATAATGATATTTCATATGCAAAACAACAGTGGTCTACACTTCAGATCTGTGCATGATCTCTCCTGCTGCACCTTGCATTTAAATCAACCATTTGAGCTCTCAAAATAAACTTGGCTTGGACCTCAAAAATGTCAACAGAGAGAGAGAGAGCAGTGAAGAGCCTCCATGCAAACACATGCTGTTCCTACTGTAATATTAACCCTCTGAGGGCAGCAATTGAAGCATGACATCAAATTAACATTTATATCAAAGATCTTAAGCACTCTGCATTTTTTTTTCAATTTGGGTTGAACATTGGGCTGAGATTTTTAAAAAAGCCCTTGGTTGTAAGTCAAATATTCCTCTCATTCTACTTTATAGTAATCTACATGAGTAATTTACAGGATATCATGTTTGCAAAGATGATGGTAATAGTAAATATGTACAATTCAATTCAGCAATAGTGGAATATACCAAATTCTTGGCAAAATTGTTACTAAATGCCAATTTGATTTTGACATCAGTCAGTATTGGTACAGGCAGTGTTGATGTATGCAGTTCATTCTTTCCCTAACCTATTGTTCCTAAGTAGATTCCACTGTACTTTAAATTGGCAAAGGACATTCTATAGTCGACAGAACAAATTACATTGAAAATTGTTCTCCTCATTTCTATACATAATAGAACTTGCAGACAAAACAAAATATTACAGATAGCAACTGATGATAAGACCTGAACCAAAAAAAATAAGGAACCACATTAGACATTGCACAGGTCAGTGCTGGTCACTTGTATGTATGCTGCCATCCTGTAACTCCCGCATGTGTAGTTGGGTGTGAGTTATGATGATTGTATGGCCATGACTGGTAATTTCACTGCCCACAGGATCAATATTTCACACATGTGAAAATGAAAATGATAATTCAGACGTGTGAAATAACACAGTCAGCAGCAATGTTCGGTGTTCCAGGATTCATTTAAAGATACATTTCAGGCTTTGCCAGGGGCAGCACAGCTAGAACAGACATCATTTATTCTGTAGGCACTCTTGGTATTCTTGCAGTCCCTGAAGGTGGAAATAAATATTATATTACATGCATGAAAATATATAACAGTTCTTTATTCTGGGACCATATTAAAGGGGCAATGTTGTCTGGTAAAGTGTCTCTGATAACAGCCAGCTAACAGGCGATAAGTGCTGTGATGTGATGAGGGCATTATGTCAGCAAACAGATCTATTAATAAGTCTCTCGCCCTTGATCCCCTTTTTCAAGTTAGATTGATCCAGTTCATTTTTAAAGTTATCAATTGGCCTAAAATGGTCGACTTTTTCTTCCTAATCTACTTCCCGTTAAATACATGTGATAATGATGGGATCCAACGCCAGGCACACGTAGAGTGCAACGCACTGGCAGCCCATTGCCTTAAATCGCTCAGCCACCAACCAATTGCACCTCATATTATAAACGTTTAAAGTTCCTTTCAAACCTGTAACAAAACACTCTAAAGTTTGCAGTGAACCAAATAAAGTTTCTGCTCCATTAAAAACATTTCCTAGCATCAGGGATTTGGAATGACATTTCCTGCCTGTGCTGGAAATTTAGCTTGTCTGAAAACTCCACAGAACAATAGCAACGGTTTTCTAATTGTATTTTAACTTGTGAGCAGGATCTTATCTCACTCATGCTTCAGATCCTTATGAATTATGAGACTATAATATATATTGGCCATAGAATTTCCCAGTAATTAACTGCAAATTATTTCTCGATAAAGTTGCAGAAATGCGTCACAATCATTAATCTTTCAGATTAAATATCATCACGCATTAATTACACGCAGTGCACTGATAGCCAGTGTCCGCAGCGACAGCTACTGCAAACACTAAAACAGGCCCAGAACTGAATAAAACGCCCAATAAAATGAACAGTATATATATTATAAAATGTAATAGATATCCTGGAGTGATTTCAAGACAGAAATTAATTGCGGGGTTCAGATGATGTTTATAAACTTCTTGAGCTTTAATCCTGCAGTTTATGATGTCTTCTGAGTTCTTGAATTAATTGCTTTTTAATCACTCTGGGATAGTTATTATATCACCTCTGATCTACACTGTGAATGCCTGCATCCTACCTACCAGCCCATCTAGGAAAACAGGTGCATACCCACTAATCCACCATGAAAAGAAAGGATAGGAAGGAAGAAATCATGATTTTTTTAAAGTTTCTCCAACGCACCTCTAATATAACAAAGCTCTATTTCCCGCAGATTAGCTGGGCGATAGACAGAATGGTGAGCCCACTGCATCAGTTACTGGCCCACATGCTGTCCACAGAAGGGAGCATACTGGAGATAGGCAGGAAGGCACAACAGCAGTTAACCTGGCTTCATTACAATGTTGGCCATGACAAAGTAGCAAGAATCCTACCTTGCACAGCATTACATGTACTGAAAAGAAAAATGAAACAATATCTTTTTATTTAGCAGCGTGGTGGTGGTAGAACTGAAGCACTGGCACTTCTGTAGCCAACACCAATTGCTTTTGTGCTGCTAAGTCCACATTTTCAGCCTGTTTTTCTAAAGCCGTGAATTTATTTAAAAAAATAAATTCAGTGCTAAAAAGGTGAAATCAGGTTTCTGCATGTATGAGAAATCATTAAATCAAGTTTGCACCAGTGCAAAAAAAAAATTTAAATCCAAGAGTTTAACTTCAACTGTTCGGGCTCTCATGGGAATAATACTTCTTTAGTAATACTCGCAATTTGTAAGAGATTCTTTTTGTTCTGATAAATCCATTTCAAAAATGATTAATTTGAAAAACTTTTTAGCTGAATGGGTCTGCAAGGCGTAACTAATTATTCTTCGAACAAATGAAAAATGTCAAAATTCGATTTGGTTAAAACATGAAGAGAATGTTTGTCACTAGAGATGCTACAGGATTCTGACCTGAGAAAGCGGGAGAACTGGATTGTCTGTTATTCTCTTATCACAGTAATTACAAAGCAATAGAATTGTGAAACAGTGACAGCAAAGGGGTTAAAAGAACTTTACAAGATCGGTTCATTTCAACAAAAGAGGTCATATTTCCAGGGACAATTACATGATTCTTGGTATTCTGCCATATTATGTGACTTAAACCTGTATTATGATTGTAATTTATTTTAAAATTATTGTACCATCAAGAAATTGCCAGGCCCTCCTTGACTAAAAATGAATTAATTAATGGACCTTATCTGCATTAGATTTCTTGGTTAATCATGAGTTATAACTCAGATTTGCCTGGTGCATGTCAGCCTTGACTCTCAGCTTGGGGTTGGGGGAAACACGGAAACAGATGGTCTGAAATCCACAGAAGTGTAAAATACGCTGCGACTCTCACCAGGGTCTAACTGGCAGCTGCAGCCAGGCTACCGCTCCATATGCAGACCATCACTGACCATCTGCAAAGGGCAAGTAGGGCAGAATAAATACCTGTTTACTTGACACTGCTGACTGCTTCCCACACCAACTAAACCCTGCGTGGAAACCTCGCTTCCTGTGATTCCGCTTTCCCCCCAAAAAAACATTAGTAATTAATCCAGGGGAAGCAGAGCAAGGATTTTTGCCACCAAAACAAAGTGACATTGAAATTTTGATTTGATTCCAAAAATACTGTCAGTGCAGAAATGATTCACTATATTTCTCTGATAATGCAAATGGGCACTTAAATGAAGATAGATTTGAGTTTGCCTGTGTATCACGTGTGCTGCGTCAGGATTGCATGAAAGGAACGAACCAATAAAAATGATTATTTTGGTGGTAATTTATACAAGAGGTATATAAAAAATTAATGTCAGCATCAATGCTGTTTTCCTCTAATAACATTCTTCCACTCGTAAACTTGGCATACTATAATACTCCATTTTTTGTATTCATGATTATAACACAAAACTTTAAACATCTTTCACCCATCATTAAAAAACTCAAGGTACACAGGTAATGCAACTTAACTGGCAGATTCTGTCACTGGTCTTCAGGCAGCTGATGAACCTACATGGTTGGACCTGGCATCTAACCAGATAAGTTGTTCTGCCCTTGCAGACAAAGGATACATTTTCTCTGGCACTAGACAGTTGAATTTCGTCAGGTTCAAGATATGCTGTCCATATGAGGGTTTCTGTTCTTTCACCTGTATTTTCACCATGTCCTGATAATGTCATTGCCTTACTTCAATCCCTGCTATTTTTTTTATCCGTTCGTGGGATGTGGGCGTCGCTGGCAAGGCCAGCATTTATTGGCCATCCCTAATTGCCCTTGAGAAAATGGTGGTGAGTCACCTTCTTGAACTGTTGCTGTCCATGTGGTGAAGGTCTTACTATACTTCTTTGTTGCGGTTTGGTACCACTGAGTGGCTTGCTAGGTCATTTCAGAGGGCAATTAAGAGTTAACTGTGGGTTTGGAGTCACAGATACCAGGTAAGAACAGCAGATTTCCTTCCCTAAAGGACATTAGTGAACCAGATGGATTTTTATGACAATCCAGTAATTTCATGGTCACCATTACTGATAGTAGCTTTTTATTTGAGATTTATTTAATTAACTGAATTTAAATTCCCCAGCTGCCGTGGTGGGATTTGAACTCATGTCTCCGGATCATTAGTCTAGGCCCCTGGATTACTAGTCCAGTAACATAACCACTACGCTACCGTATCCCAACACTTACATCCTCTGTTTAAAAAAAATTACTTCCATTTTGCCTTTTGTCCCACTGCAATTTGGACTTATAAGGGTATGCTTCCTTGTTCATATCAGCATCCTGCTCTATCTCTTCTGTGATCGTCCAGTATCATTTTGGGAGTCCACATAAATATACCAGCAAGTTACCCTGCCTAATAGACAGTTGCCATTATCACAGTTGCTTCTGAGGTATCAATACTGCATTTGCACAAGCTGAGGTCTGAAGGAGCATCTGGCTCCATATTCTGCACCTCCACCATCTGTAATGAATCTAATACAACTGTAGCTATCTCCAACTGCTGGCCTGACCAGATGGGCCACACTGCTACACCAGGTGATGAAAATGCTGATTGAGAGGCTGTAATTGTTCAATGGATTAATTTCACCAAATATCACCGTCTTCCTCCAAAGCAAACTACAACCATCGAATCCCATTTGGCCCAGAAGGTGTCCCCATGACTTTTATCCCAACAGCCATGTTTCTGAACATCTCATGCTTCATTGTCAAGAAATACTGGACAGGCATTACATAACCTAACTGTCACATTGTAAATACAAGGTTTAGATTCTCAATTTTTGGTGATAAAAGAACAATCTTTAATAATATATTAAAAATCTTACATCTGCACACACTTCCTGTCAACTTTTCCATTATAATTTTATACGTCCACATTTATAGTGGAAACTGTCAATGTAAACTTGTCACCCTGTAAATATATCCTCCTGCCAGAGGTTACACTACAGTGCCTCAACTTTGCTAAGTTCTAACCAACTCTGCATTTCAAATTGCCTTAAGTTTTGCTATTTAACTACAAATAATATCAAATCAACATATTTTGTAAAAATAAGGACAAAGGGGGAGAAATTCGGTGGAGGCCCAAACGGGGCGCCAAGCTCGCCTGGGCGCCGGAATTAGCGCTGCGATCAGAGCAGTTGCGACCGCCGGAAATTCAGCTTGAGTGCCCCAAGAGGGACACGGGGCGCTGCTCGAGGCGCTCCGCGTCCCTCTTAAGGCGCTGAAACTGAATATCGCAGCGCAACGTGCCACAGCGCCACACGCTGCGGCACGGCATGCTGCGGTACTGCAGGCCTTCCTCCCATTCTTAAGGGGGAGGGGCCTGCACCAGCGCGATCGGAGATCGCGAGTGCCGGCAAAAGAGCCCGGCACCGAGGAGAAGTGCCAGGCTCTCGGAAAACAGCCGGCACTGCCGCGGGGGGAGATCAGGAGGCCGGGGACGGAGGTGCTGGCAGGCGGCCGCCGAAAAAAACGGCCGCCCCGCACCTCCACCTTAATTTGCGCCACTCCCGCCACAGGTAGGCCCCGTGAACTGGGCGCGATTTGCGGCCAGAGTAGCGGAGGCGGTCGCAAACAAATATCGCGATCGGGGCGGTAACGGGGCGCTGCGCACACCGATTACATCATCGGTGGCGGCGCAGCGCAACAGGCTAACGCCGCCATTAGCGCCCCAGCTAAATATCGTGGGGGGCGTGGCCAGTGGCGCTAAAGCCACTGAGTGCCCTCTTTAGGCGCTAACTGGTGGCGCAGCCCACTGAATTTCTAGGCCAAAATGTTTAACTTGGGACAGAATTATGCCTGCGTGTCATGGTATAATTATGCCCTGCTTCTAACTCCACCTCGTCTCAATCAGCAGCCCGTTTTACAGCCTGCCCAATTTTCTTCTCTTTTTTTCCAGATTTGAAAGTTCTAGCTTTAGGGCTCTAGAACATGTGACTCTATCAGAATTACCTATTGTTGGTAGAATCCATTAATTGGAAGGCAGAGATTTCTCTTCTATGCCTAATTTATCATCTCTAAACAGGTTATTGAGACAACGCTCTTCAGGATGAACTTTTTGAAGAACCTTATGGCCATTGTTTTTATCTGCTGGTAGAAGTTGACCTCAGTGTACATTCCTCAGAGCACATATATAGCGAGAAAAGTAGAAGCCCCTCCAAGGTTTCTTGGTGGTCCTTTGTCCCAGTGGGTGGTTCATTGTACCAACATCCTTAAAATTTGCTACTTCATCCTATAACATTCATCCAGTCAGAAGGTTGTGGGTTCAAGTCCCACTCCAGGGCCGTCAGCACATTTATCCCTCAACCAACAGTGACTCCACTTCAAAAATACTTCGTTGGCTGCAGAGTGCTTTGAGACGTCCGGTGGTTGTGAAAGACGCTATATAAATGCAAGTCTTTCTTTCTTTCTATGCTAGTTGGAGCTTTATCTTTTGATATGCCTGGATGATATTCTGCTTGCAGCAAGTTCCATGACTGCTATCCACCATTGTTATTCCAAGTTACTTTATCATCTTCTCAAAGCTGTATATTCCGAGATTTATGTATCCAAGTTGATGTTGACTTCTACTGATCCTAACACCCTCCACATCCATACCTCTAGTTGACAATGCATGGAGTAAATACAATACACAACCATACTTGGTGGCTTTCACAAAAATAGATAGTGAGTTATATTATTGGAAAGAATTCTGAAGGGCAGGATAAATCTTCATTTAGAAAGACATGGATTAATCAAGGATAGTCAGCACAGATTTGTTAAGGGAAGGTCGTGTCTGACAAACTTGATTGAGTTTTTTGAGGAGGTAACAAGGAGGGTTGATGAGGGTAGTGCATTTGATGCAGTGTATGTGGACTTTAGCAAGGCTTTTGATAAGGTTCCACATGGCAGACTGGTCACGAAGTTAAAAGCCCATGGGATCCAGGGCAAAGTGTCAAGTTGGATTCAAAACTGGCTCGGAGGCAGGAAGCAGAGGGTAATGGTTGATGGGTGTTTTTGTGACTGGAAGGCTGTTTCCAGTGGGGTTCGGCAGGGCTCAGTACTAGGTCCCTTGCTTTTTGTGGTATATATCAATGATCTAGACTTGAATATATGGGGTATGATTAAGAAGTTTGCAGATGATACTAAAATCAGCTGTGTGGTTGATACTGAAGAAGGAAGCTGTAGACTGCAGGAAGATATCAATAAATTGGTCAGGTGGGCAGAACAGTGGCAAATGGCATTCAATCCGGAGAAGTGTGAGGTAATGCATTTGGGGACGGCTAACAAGGAAAGGGAATACACATTAAATGGTAGGACACTGAATAGTGTAGAGAAACAAAGGGACCTTGGAGTGCATGTCCACAGATCCCTGAAGGCAGCAGGCCAGGTAGATAAGGTGGTTAAGAAGGCATATGGAATGCTTGCCTTTATTAGCCATGGCATAGAATACAAGAGCAGGGGGGTTATGCTTCAACTGTATAAAACACTAGTTAGGCCTCAGCTAGTGTACTGCGTGCAGTTCTGGTCACCACATTACAGGAAAGATGTGATTGCACTAGAGAGGGTACAGATGAGATTTATAAGGATGTTGCCGGGAGTAGAGAATCTTAGCTATGAGGAAAGACTGGATAGACTGGGTTTGTTTTCCTTGGAACAGAGGAGGCTGAGAGGAGACCTTATTGAGGGGCCTAGATAAAGTGGATAGAAAGGACCTATTTCCCTTAGCAGAGGGGTCAAAAACCAGGGGGCACAGATTTAAAGTAATTAGGGGATTTGAGGGGAAATTTCTTCACCCAGAGGGTTGTGGGGATCTGGAACTCACTGCCTGAAAGTGTGGTAGAGGCAGAAACCCTAACCACATTTAAAAAGTACTTGGATGTGCACTTGGGATGCTGTAACCTGCAGGGCTACGGACCTAGTGCTGGGAAGTGGGATTAAGCTGGCTAGCTCTTTGTTGGCCAGTGCGGACACGATGGGCCGAAATGGCCTCCTTCCGTACTGTAACTTTCTATGATTCTATATATTTGGCTATGGGCTATGTACCCAAACTCACTTGATGGCCTATCAGAAGAAAAAAAGTTATTGGATTGTATATCTGATACATAATAGAAGTGTCCTTTGTTTAGGTTTCCATTTTCAAGTCTGTTTCTTTCTATTCATATTTCAAGTCTGCAGAATATAACACACCATCTGAAAGCTAAGTATGCCATGGCAATATTAAAATAAAATATGTAAAATTTTAAGGTAATCTCAATTGGTGTGCATTCATGTACAATATTTTTGCATAATTTGTTGGTCTCGGTAGTAATACTGTTCTAGGTGATTAGTATTTAGCTTTTTACATTTTCTGCAGGACAGCATGAAATCAGCCAAAATACCATACTGTATCGGTCTGTCTGTAAAACCTTTGAATATATATGACTGATATATACATGATTAGAGCACAAACACAACAGTTGTTTAAAATGCTTAGAACAGGAAAGATCTGAGACCTTGTAAGGTGTAGATATCTAGAGCTCCAGTCCTATATTATAGCTCCTTGTGAAAAAAATCCCTCAGTAATTTAATTTTAACATGGCAAATGTATTAATGGAACATGCAATGTCTAAATAACCAGTGATGCATTAAATACTTAATTGTAAATGTTGTTTGTCTACATTTACTTTAACAATGGAGAAAAAGTAGAACAATTGTGCAGATAAAAAATGTCATCTGTGCATTTTTTGTGTGAACAGAATGGAGTGTACATTTCATGCTCCAAGTAGCTGGAGGGAGCATCAGGGACAATTCCCATTTGGCTTGTTTGAAAGCTCTTCAATTTGTGCTAATCAATTTGGACCATCCAAAGAGAAATACCGCTTGATTTTGGAATGAATTTGAATTAGTTTGCTCCTTTAAATTGAAAACTCTTACACTTAACAATTTATATTTCTGTAAAATATTATGTTTCATACTGTATTAGAATATAAACACCAGTTCCATTTAAAATGTGAACACAAGTACAAGTAGACTAGGGCACTTGAAGTGCCCTAGTCTACAGGGCTACGGACCAAGAGCTGGAAAGTGGGGTTAGGCTGGATAGCTCTTTTGTCGGCCGGCGCAAACACGATGGGCCGAATGGCCTCCTTCTGTGCTGTAAATTTCTATGATTCTACGAGGGCTGTAAATATTTGGCAGGCATACCATGAGAAAAAAATTGATAGCATAGCAAATGAAACTAAAATTTTAAAAAGGTAAAAGTTAAGGAAGGTATAAGAATGAAACAATCCCAGGCAGGCTACCCCTCACTATTTGTGATCAGTGCTATGAAAATATTATCATCTACTGCCACAGGCAAGTTTAATCTCCCATCCAATAAATATTCCTGTGTCTTCTATCTCAGGTCTAGGGTGGCCCTTGAACAAACAAATTTTCTAGGCCAAAGGCAAAGAATCACTGTGGCAGATGAAAAGTTCAATGGGAAATAACATGAAATGTTCCAACATTAAAGATAGAAAGGCTGAATAATGCTCAGCTTAAAGTGTTTATAGAATGATACCAGGTGTATTTTAATGTATTTGTGGTAATCATTAACTTGGCCAGAGTTTAGTGCATACATATAATTTATATTACACAGATGCATGTTGAATCCAAGTCACATTCACATATTTTGCTGTGGACTCCTTAGTATACAAAAGGCTTTTTAAATGCTCCAGGAAAAGGAAACAAAACAACGCACTGGTCCTGTCACTGATTGTATTAGCAGAAGCTGAAACCCTCATCGATACCCTTGTCACCTCCAGACTTGACTATTCCAATGCTTTCTTGGCCAACCTCCCATTTTTCACTCTCCATAAGTGTCAGCTCATCCAAGACTCTGCTGCCCATATCAGATCCCACACATGTCATGTTCACCCATCACCCCTGTCCTCACTGACCATCATTGGGCTGCTGGTCCTACAAAATTCTCATCATCGTGTTTAAATCCGGTCTTGTCCCTCCCTATTGGTAACCTCATTAAAGCCCCCACCCATTTCTTTGACTGGCCTCTGTGCATCCCATCTTCCTTTACCCCACCTTTGGCAGCTATGTCCTCAGTCATCTTGGACCAACCCTCCCTGAACCCCTCTGCCTCTCCACCTCCCTCTCCTCCTTTAAGACTCTCCTCTTTGATCGAGTCTTTGGTCACCTCTCCTAATGTCTATTTCTCCAATCCAGTATCCATCTTTCGTTTTGATTACACCCCTGGGAAGTTTTTCTACATTAAAAGGTACAAGTTGTTCTTGTCATTGTTTTATCTACTTAGAGGACATTTGTACTATCTGAATCCATTCTCACTCATGATGTCCTTGTTGAGTGAAGGCTGATACACAAACAGCCTTCAAAAAGTGTATGCACCTGCCTATTATAAATATCATTGAAGTGCTACTAATAAAAATACATTCATATAAAAACAAGTTTGAAGGTGCTGTCAATATGTATAGTTTCCATCTTACTACGTAACCCTCAATTACCACAAGCAAATTTAGCCATTAGAATCATTGGGTTCCCCTAAACGTTTATTATACAAAGTTTCTATATGGACTACTCAAATCGGGGACTTTTGCCAGAAGCACCAAATATAGTTGTTTGCATCATCAAAATCTGCGTTAATGTAACTTGTCTAAACCACCTCACCACCACAAAATGAGCAACTGTTATCATCTCACCCCTGGATACTCAGCAATTATCATCTCATCAGTAGGCAGAAAGTCATTATTACCATCTCAGCACAGGCTGGATAGCAATTATTACCATCCTGGAGGAGGACAACTCTATTACCAAGTAGCTTCAGAGTTTGTTTATTAGAAATCAGTTTGGATCAGTCCTTCTACTAAACATGGACAGATAAAACCAGTATCAGGCTGCATCAGCCTCTGTGCTAAATGTATACAGATGAAACCAATTCTGCTCCAAATGAACTCTCAAATCCTCAGTGTGTAAAATCTTTTAATTGAATTCCTGTGCTGTTCCCTCTGCCCATTGAAATGCCAACAGAAAGATGTCTGGCTTTGGTCTGTGGGGGGTGCTACCGTCTTCAGAGGGGGATCTCTGGGAGAGATTTGAAACGCTTACAACTAATCAATACAAAAAGAATGAACCTGAACCTCTTCATTTCTAACGCTGTGGAAATATGTCAATACAGGGATTAAAGTGATCTGTCTTATTGATTCCCAAAGGACAGGCCTCCCCCTGAGGTGCTATCACAACTCCAACAGCACTGCAGTAATGTGTTTGCCTTCTCAACCATAAAAACTACAAATTACTGCTCTGAGGGGAACAGACTGCCCCCGGAGCAGGCAGGCAGATTACTGAGCTATTTACCTGAATCACTGCTGGTTGCAGACATCGAGCTGTAAGGTGGAAAAAAAAACAGGCAATATCTACATTATCTATAAAAAAGAGGGAAACAGGGGCGAGGTAGTTTGGGAACCAACAAATGGAACAACTAAAAGTGGGACAGAGAAAGAGAAAAAAAGTAAAAACATTAAGAGGGGAAGATAAGATTTATCTGGATTACTAGATATGCTTTCTCCATATATAAGTATATACACTAAAATTGCCAACCATATTGGCTTTGGAAAATAATCTCTTCATCCTATAACTTCAGTTTGAAGGAAATCCAGAAACTGACCATGGAATTTGGACTAGTCACCATAATTTCTAATTTCATTAATCCAGTGCATTTCCCAGCACTATGGATGTTATGCAAACAAAGAAGATAGAAACATAGAAACATAGAAGATAGGAGCAGGAGTAGGCCATTCGGCCCCTCGAGCCTATTCCGCCATTTAATAAGATCATGGCTGATCGTCCAAATTGAGTACCCTGTTCCTGCTTTCTCCCCATATCCCTTGATCCCTTTAGCCTTGAGAAATATATCTAACTCCTTCTTGAATATATTTAATGAATTGGCCTCAACAGCCTTCTGTGGTAGAGAATTTCACAGGTTCACCACTCTCTGGGTGAAGAAATTCCTCCTCATCTCAGTCCTAAATGGCTTACCCCTTATCCTTAGACTGTGGCTCCTGGTTCTGGACTCCCCCGCCATCGGGAACATCCTTCCTGCATCTAGTCTGTCTAGTCCTGTCAGAATTTTATAAGTTTCCATGAGATCCCCTCTCATTCTTCTAAACTCTAGCGAATATAAGCCTAATCAACCCAATCTCTCCTCATACATCATTCCTGCCATCCCAAGTATCAGTCTGGTGAATCTTCGCTGCACTCTCTCCATGGCAAGAATATCCTTCCTCAGATAAGGCGACCAAAACTGCACACAATACTCAAGGTGTGGTCTCACCAAGGCCCTGTACAACTGCAGCAAGACATCCTTGCTCCTGTACTCGAATCCTCTCGCTATGAAGGCCAACATACTATTTGCCTTCTTAACCGCCTGCTGCACCTGCATGCTTACCTTCAGCGACTGGTGCACAAGGACACCCAGGTCTCGTTGCACTTCCCCTTTTCCCAATCTATTGCTGTTCAGATAATAATCTGTCTTCCTGTTTTTGCCACCGAAGTGGATAACCTCGCATTTATCCACATTATACTGCATTTGCCATGCATCTGCCCAATCACCCAACCTGTCCAAATCATACTGGAGTTTCTCTGCATCCTCCTCACAGCACACACGCCCACCCAGCTTTGTGTCGTCTGCAAACTTGGAGATATTACATCTAGTTCCCTCGTCTTTACCTTGTTAGCTGGAATCAGCAATGTTGCTTCCTAGGGGAGATGTGGAGCCCAAAATTTTCCCTTAAAAAAGTGTTATAAGTAGCAGAGACGCAAGTGGTAGAGAAGGAATAATGGTTGGAGAGGCAGAATGATTGACCAATTGAAGATAATTACTTATTTTATCTTACTCCCCCTGACTTCGAGTAATTTATTTTTGATCTGCGCAACAGCAAAATGAAGAACTGATTAACATAGGTACCTCTCAAAAGTATCAGTGCGATGATGTTAGGTCACCACATTGATGTTCAACCGTTGCCTGGATACAAGAAACCAACTTGGCAGCCCAACCAAGAAAAAGCTATAACTTTCACAAAAATGCATTTTTGGGACTGTTCTACCTGCTGGCTAGGAAATATCCACAGAATAGGAGGACCCAAAACCATTCCAATGGAATTTATTCAACAGAATATCAGCAGGTTCGGAGAACAATTGACGTCATGATTGAAAACCTAGGTAGACTTAATGTGAGCGGGATATGCATATCCTTTGTTTCTTAACCTATCCCATTACCATCTCCTTTTGCCTTGAATATCTCTTAATGTCTCTTAACCTCTCCTGCCTTCTATCCTATCACAGACCTTCCCTTTTGTTCTTTCATCCCCTCCCCCCTTTCCCAGCCCCCACACTTGTTTAAAAATCTGTTCCATTTCCTGCTTTGTTCCAGTTCTGATGAAAGGTCATCGACCTGAAACGTTAACTCTGTTTCTCTCTTCACAGATGCTGCCTGACCTGCTGAGTATCTCCAGCATTTTCTGTTTTTATTTCACAACAATATATTTCTTTGTTTCAGGGTGCATTTATATTGTAATTTTAGTCTTCTTGTGAAGCGGTTCCTACTTCACAGCAACACTAAAGTTTCATAAAGTTCCATACAATTACAGAAATCAGGGCCCCTGGACATTTTTTAAACCTATCTAGAATTGATTTAAACTGCTCTTATAGAGTAACCAGGTGTTAGCAATGTCAAGTCCATCTGTGACTATTTTGATCCTTTCTTACCATGTTGGAAAAGATATGAAAGCACATGAAGGAAGGAAGCAAGTGTTTTGACGACAGTCCCTGGGCTTCATGCTAACTTTATTTTCACCAGTCTTGGTTCCTGAGATGCAGCTAGGTCACTAAATAATGACAATCCACATTACAATAATTTACTACCAAGGGGGCTGACAATACTGCTAAACATTTGACTAGTCAACATGACTTTGGCTATTTATTACATTACAACAGCGACTACACTTCAAATGTACTTAATTGGCTGTAAATCGCTTTAGGACATCCTGAGGTTGTGAAAAGCGCTATATAAATGTAAGTCTTTCTTTTTTTATTGCTTTCTGTATTTCTTACATAGTAATATTTTAACAGTTTCAGGCATTGGTTTAATTGTCTCTGTGCACAGCAAATATCGTGTACACATAAATTCCTGTCTGCACTATTTTAACGCTCCTGTTAACTTGGAAATTTATGCAGGCAGATTAACTGGTGCACTAAAAACAGCACATAGAGGAAAGTAACGCACAAATGAGCAACACGAGATACATCTACACAGTATGTACATGACAAAAATATACATGAGACATAGATAGGCAAAGGAAGAGGGAAAAAATGTTTCTCAATTGCCATATTAGATTTCAAAAACATATTATGAAGAAAAATAAAAAGCCCCGAGCCTGACCTAGGTTGGTACAGTATGTGTGACTACATAAATAGATGAACAATCTCTGTTGTTCATCGTAATGCATACAGCATACGGATATAAATGTATCTTTATGTTAACTTGTCATTTTCACGTCCTGAAGCCAGGATATCTATTGAATCAAATTTGTAATTCTGCCTTCTGACACATTTAGGAATCCCATCTACCAATTCATGAATTCAGTGATTTTCTTTTCTGTAACTCTCGCCACGAACACACAGGCACAAATCATCCATAAATTGATGAACTTAATAGCTAGCAGAGAGCTGTTTGATCCATACTGTAATTTCCTCCCAAAACACAGACACAAGTTGACCAGCCAATTCACCAACCCAGTGACCAGAGTATTCTGACTCTCCCGCTCATGAGGCCACATACTAACCACAAATTCATCAGCTCAAGAGCAGTCACGTACTCTCTCTCGCTACCTACTGATCCCCCACTATGAGCCGCGCATTGGGAATAAGGCAATCATCAAGTAGTTTGTCCTTAAGTGATAGCACCGGAAAGTGCAATGGGCAAGCTCACGGCTCAAAGCTTGTATTCAATCAAAACACTTGAGAAGTTCAGAAACACGAGCAAAAACCTGATTAAATCTTAATAATTCTGCAGTTGGAGATGGAAACTGGCAATATCACAAACCAGTTTATGCAGTTGAATCTTCATAATATGCAATCTTGATGAAAGCAAATTTGTAGTTATGACCTGATTACATGCATTTTTTTTTTAAAAAGCTCAGTGATTAGCCAATGTGTAATGAATTTATTACATGAGAGAGGGGACCAAATAACTAATTGAAATTGCAGGGGCAAATCAGCTATGTAGGTCCTGACTCTCAAACATGGTAAAATTCCATACATAAGGGCTTAAGTGCGCTGTGTTCTTTTTGTACCACTACAGTCAATGGTGAGTCACTACACCCATATTTTAACATACTCATGGGCTGGATCTACATAATTCACGTGCGCCTGTAGCATTTGTGAATCATCTGATCCCATCACTTCAGGGGGTACATTCTGTGTTCAGCAGCTTACCGCTGGATTAACATTAAACATAATTGTGAGCCGCCAGGTGTCTTAATAATTTGTCACAGAAATTGTTTCAATTCTTAATTCTCTGACTTTTTGGGCTTCTAAATATTAATGAGGTTCTTCATTTTCAGCTTTTACTGAATTTCAGATAATTGTAGGCTTGTTAACACTACAATTTTTGAAATGTTGTGATTCTTGTGATATTTGGTTGTATAGGCCTTTTTTAACAGCGTTAGCCTCTAGGTCATCTTCAATGTTTACTCCTGTCTCCTCCCCAGTACACCATCAGAAAATGATCTAAATAAGATAAAACTAGGCAATTCATAGAATTTTACTTCACAAAAGGAGGCTATTTGGCCGATAGCTTCTGTGCTGGCTCTCTGAAAGAGCTATCCACTTATTCTCATTCCCTTGTCACTGTCACTTCAGCCTTTAACTTTTTTATGTTTAAAATTTTTATCCACTTCCTTTTTTAAAGCTATTATGGATTCTGTTTCCATTCATTAAAAAAAAACCTCAATCTTTCCCTTTGTTCTTTTGGTGATGGCCTTAAATATAGGCCCTTTTGTTACCAACTCACTGACCACATTACTTGAAAACTATAGGAATATTTTTTCCTTTTTGCAGCAAGTAGTTTTTATGCTGTTCTGTGTAGATTTTGTGGACAAATAACAGACGCTGGCCACAGTTTTTTCGGTATCAGTTTTATGAAGCATGAATTCGATAGCAGAAACAGAAAAAAGCGAGCCTACCATGATACAGCAGTGATAATGCTCCAATGTACTTCTGAACCATCTAAATTTCAAACTTCATTGGTATAAGTAGTTAATATTTAGTTCATCCAGCTGCCGGAAGTGCAGGGGTAAGCAAAGCCTTGTAAGCAAAGGCTGGCTGGCCAATTTTAAAGCTAGACTTACTGACTTAGACAGTACATAACGCGAGAAAAGAAATTGTCTTTTTGGTGCCTCATGGCCGTCAAGGTCAAGTGTGGTAAAACATAACAGAGAAGGTGAACTCAGGGTTCAGTACAGGGATAACCCAGAAGGAGGGTCAGAAGATGTTTCACAACATGAAAAATATCACCAAATATTACTGTGAATTATCACCAAAATACAGATTATGCCAATGAAAGGTGTGTGCATGTGTCGATATATATTTTGGTCTTCTTACCTAAGGAAGGATATACTTGCCTTAGAGGGGGTGCAATGAACGTTCACTGGATTGATTCCTGGGATGAGAAGGTTGTCCTATGAGGAGAGATCGAGCAGAATGGGCCTATATTCTCTGGAATTTAGAAGAATGATACGTGATCTCATTGAAACGTATAAAATTCTTAGAGGGCTTGACAAGGTAGATACTGAGAGGCTGTTTCCCCTGGCTGGAGAGTCTAGAACTAGGGGGCATAATCTCAGAATAAGGGGTTGACCATTTAGGACTGAGATGAGGAGAAAGTTCTTCACTCAGAGGGTGGTGAACCTTTGGAATTCTCTACCCCAGAGGGCTGTGAATGCTCAGTCGTTGAGTATATTCAAGACTGAGATTGATACATTTTTGGACATTAAGGGAATCAAGGAATATGAGGATAGGGTGGGAAAGTGGAGCTGATGTAGAAGTTCAGCCATGATCTTATTGAATGGCGGAGCAGGCTCGAGCGGCTGTGTGGTCTACTCCTGCTCAAATTTCTCATGTTTTTATAAGGCTTTTTCCTACTGACTGTAAGAAATAGATTATCATTGTGTCAAAGTATTCTTCCATAACATGGTTACGATGGACATATGTATGCATTACAAATAACAATTTTTATTTTTCAGGAAAATAAACAAAAACACAGGTAATAAAAACAAATTTGATATTTTGTCATGAGTATCGAGAATTGCAGCCCTTTTCTATATTACAGGCAAGATCATTGGTTTTCCATTTTCACGGAAAAATCGATAGAAATCACACAATATGATCCCTAAAACTGGTAAGAATTCTCAAATCCCATGTAATAAAAATGGAACTTGACTCATTCAATTACTGTAAACCAGCGGCCCTGATTATAAAGTTGAAGGGCTAGTTCTGACTGCAGCCAAGAAATTAATTAACTTCATTGTGCCAAAGCACGGTTCCTTATTATGGGAATGTTGAACATATATGCATTATAAATGGAAGGGGCTAGTTCTTACTGACACTGATGCCTGAATTTCAAACTGCCAATTCACCCTGCCTTAATTCATACTGCTCTTATTGTTAAAGGCAAAGTGGCACATAATCGAAGGACAAGGATTATAACAGATTGTGGGCCTCCTAGGAGAAACCACTAACTGTATATGAGAGCAGACTTGTTCAGTAAATTGGAAGGGATGCTTTTAAACCCATTGGGCCTGATAAAGTTGGAAAAGGGAAGTACCACGCACTATATTAATCATATATTCTACAGTTTGCTCCAAATCATATAGCAACGTGTTCAGATACACTAATTGTGCACAAGAGTTTAATAGTTCATGCGACAACGCAATACTTGTGGACTTTTATGTTATCCCTCTGATCCTTTCACAGAGCAAAGAAAGAATCGGCACAGCAACAGTGATCACCATGGTCACTTGTGTTAAGTACCAGCACTGGTGCAAACACCTCGTAACCTAAGCCCTGGAATGGGGCTTAAACTCGCAACTTTCTCACTTGGAAGCAAGAGTGCCACCACTGAGCTAAGCTGACAGAGGCTCAGTGTCCTACATATCCCTCCTCAGTTTGATTGGGATATAGGTTTTTCAACACCGGATGTTAGAACACTTACTTGCCGCCATACAATCCACATGACTTGCAGTGGAAGGTGGTGTGCATAGAATGCTCCCGTAGTCATGTCCAGCTTCAATGTCATGAGAGAGCATGAGACAGCCACGATATAGGGATTAAAAGGACCCATATCTGCTCAGAAAGATTATGGTGTGGAGATGCCGGAGTTGGACTGGGGTGGACAAATGTAAGTCACACAACACTAGATTATAGTCCAACAGCTTTATTTGAAATCACAAGCTTTCAGAGCGCTGCTCCTTCGTCAGGTGAAGTGGAGAAATGCATAAAGACACAGCTTATATAGTCAGAGAATCATGTCAGATGTTTACAGGTAATGTTTCCAACTGCCATTTATCACACCTCGGCAGAGGCAGTTGGAAACATTACCTGTAAACATCTGACATGATTCTCTGACTATATAAGCTGTGTCTTTATGCATTTCTCCACTTCACCTGATGAAGGAGCAGCGCTCCGAAAGCTTGTGATTTCAAATAAAGCTGTTGGACTATAATCTGGTGTTGTGTGACTTCTTACAGAAAGATTATGGAGCCTCATGGGGACATGGCCTCCACCAATAGAATGCACAGAGAGAGCTGGAGCAGCTGAATGGGGCTCGTGTCAGCAGCAGCCCTGTGCCATCATGCACATATGACTGAGCCCCCAGCATTTCAAGCAGACCCCCAGTATTTCAAGCAAATGGCACTTCTAGCATGAATACAGGTACATTAGATGGATTCACAAATACTGGTATGGGTTTGCATCCCGTGCAGCTGGCCAGTTAGCCGAGGTTGCCACCTATCATGTCTATTCCATCAACTAAAGGTACACTTGGGAGTAGAGAACCTGGCGATAAGCTCACACTTTAAAAGTGGTAAAAACACCAAACAATTAAAGCACGTGAATAAACACTACATGCCCTGAAAGATAATATAAAATTATGCTAATTTTAATATATTTTGAAGTCAATCTTTTATTTTACAGTATGGAATGTGTCAATTGTCCCAAGGCAAATCAAACTGAACATATGCAGTTCTCTGCAAATATATTTAGTTTGTTTGGCAAGTGGATTGCCTCTTCTGCCCTGTATGACCCAAACCTCCCTCTCCTCCTGCTCCCACTGCACTATGCGATAGAGGGTAATTGCAACTATTCTGACAGGATGAAAGATTCTCTGTGCTGTTCACTTCTGTCAGTGCCATCATGCTGATACTTCCAAATGCCTTGCCCTCAGCAACTTTGTCACCATTTACAAACTTGGCGATTTGCAGATATGTATTAATGTTCTTGATTGATACAGGTGATTTAAAATATAGCTACATGTTTAAATTTCCCATGTGAGTCACAAGCATTAAAAACCTTTCTGCAAATCACAGGGCCTGCGAGTGAATTATAAGTGTTGGTGGCACTGCCCTTTGTTTCAACAGTGGGCACTTCAGCAGTGAGAAGCGGCTGACAATTAAAGGTTCTAAATCAGACAGGCCTTTAATGTGCGGGTTAGAGATCCATGGTTTCGAGAAGGGTTGGCTTCTGCTCAGCACCGTTCTGCAGGAGCTGCACCGAAGGCTGAGCTAGGTGTATTTTCATGATAGGGAACAATCAGATGGCATGCTCATGTTTCCTTTATGTAGAATTTTCCTCAGAGAGCGAACCTCCATTCTGAATAGGAGCTTGGGATTCACGTCACCTCCTTTACCAGCTGTGTGCAGTTCGGCGTGATTTTCTTACGATGGGCCTCTAACAAGTTCTTGACGATCTTTTTTTGTACAGTGTACTAATTTACTTCTGCTCATCTCTGAGAGTAGCAGTAATAACAAACTACAGTAGTTTGTTGCTGCTTCCTGCTAGTCTTGCTCTCCCATTCACTGGTGACTACTTTCTCATTCAAATGAACTCCAGTTGAAGTTTACCTCCGTATAATTAGTGAGAAAGACCGGGTGAGTAAATGTGCACGAGTTTTCTGTCGAGTTTCTGTACCACTGAGCTTTCCTCCTAGAAAATGTAATATTTATTCTATCCATTTCTGATTTTTTTTTAAATAAAGATACTGGCAAATTCCTTGGAAATTGAGAAACACAAACGAACACTGAGCATGAAAATAAAACACACCAATAACTTAGACAGCCCTAAATTTAGACTGGCCCAATGTCATGATACTGCGATCACAGAATCACAGAAACCCCACAGTGCAGATAGAGGCCATTTCGGCCCATCGAGCCTGCACCGACACATATCCCACCCGATCCCCGTAACCCCTACACCAACACATATCCCACCCTATCCCCGTAACCCCACGTATTTAATCCCCCTAACACTAAGGGTCAATTTATCATAGCCAATCATCCTAACCCGCACATCTTTGGACTGTGGGAGGAAACCGGAGCACCCGGAGGACACCCACGCAAACACGGGGAGAATGTGCAAACTCCACACAGACAGTCACCCGAGGCCGGATTCGAACCCGGGTCCCTGGCGCTGTGAGGCACAGTGCTAACCACTATGCTACAGTACTATGAAATGTACTACAGTATCTTCAAATTGGTAATACAGGTAATCCTGGGAGCTGGTGTAATAACAATTCACCCAGTCCACATACCTGAGCAAATTTTAACAAAACATTTGTTCAACAGTTTGTATCACCACACAGATAGTAGAAAAATGATCAAATCCCTTATTTTTGCACCTTACAAATTAGTGATATAATTATCCTGATTCATGCATCTGGTTGGCTACAATTTGTTCATTCTACAGTCAAAATGAGGGTTGTATTGTATTTTGAAACTGCAGTCAGATAGATGGAGTACAATACATCAACCTTTTTGTTAAAAAAGCAATTAAGGACAAATAATAAATCAAAATATAAAACAAATTTAGTAAAGGCCAAGTGCTACAGCTGAAATGTTTGCATAATTATGAAGAAGAGACAGATACATTAAAATGACATTTTACCCTTTCCAATAAGACCTGAAAGGACTCACTGATACGGTGCTTTTTGCGCCTCTGAATCTGTAACATGTGCTTACAACTGGCACTGATAACCCTAGAAGAATGAAATTTGGCAAAGTGCTAGAATATCACTAAAATTAATGTGATGTTACCTTCCAGGCTGCTCTGGGGCAGCCTGCACTTTATGCAGCAGCTGACAGTTGTGCCTGGGTTTGAACCATCTGAGACTCAAAGTGCCCCTCATTGCTGAAACACACTACCTATCAACAAGTCGAGACCTGTCCAAGTGAAGGCCTGAGAGACACCCTGGCAAATGATTCATTTGGCATCTCAGACATGGGCCAGTGCTATCCCGGGGAGAACCTACAAAAAGGGATAGAAAACAAGGAACACAGGGGCAAAATGTAAATAAACTGAGACAAATATATATATCAGGTTTTTACACCACAGATGTTCAAAATGAAGTTAAAAATTCTACCCTTCAAATAAATAACTTGTTGCCCTGTTGGTAGAGCAGAAGAATATATATTTTGTGTCCATATTATTTGAGCATCATAAAGACCTGACTATTGTCTATGGCCAGTTCTGCCCCAGTGTTCCTCGTTTTCTATCCCTTTTTGTAGGTTCTGCTGGTTTTAAATGACTGAACCATATATTGCTTGCTTTACTGTAATTTTTCTACAAAAATTAATGATGTCCTGGTCACTGTTTGCTCAGTAGTTGACTGTACCATCCATAACAAGGTGATTAATCTAATGGACAGAGATGTGAAAAAGACATGTTATGGATATGGATACAATAGAACCCCAGGGGTTAATGTAACACCATTAATCTCATTGTACAAACCTGTTTCAACCTCAATACTAATGTGCAGTAAATACAGAAATCTATGAAAGGAATCCATTTAACCAAGACTGTGAAGCAATTGTCTCACTCAACTTCGGGAAAATTCTGTCGGTTATCTTTATTTGGTACAAATTCTACTTCTAAAGTGTTCACAAATCTCCTTTTAAGGAAACCAGTTACAATATTGGAATTTTGGACAAATAAAGCACACTTCTCTTTATTTGCATTAAAAAACAATTCTTATTCTGAATGTTTCACTTATAAACGTATCTGTTTTCAAATCACTCCATGGCCTCGCCCCTCCCTATCTCTGTAACCTCCTCCAGCCCTACAACCCTCTCTACGCTCCTCCAATTCTGGCCTCTTGTGCATTCCAGATTTTAATTGTTCTGCCACTGGCAGCCATGCCTTCAGTTGCCTGGGCCCTAAGCTCTGGAATTCCCTCCTTATATCTCTCCACCTCTCTATCCTCCTTTAAAACACTCCTTAAAACCTACTTCTTTGACCAGGTTTTTGGTCACCTGTCCTAATATCTCTTGTGGCTCAATGCCAAATTTTGTTGAATGGCGGAGCAGGCTCGAAGGGCCGAATGGCCTACTCCTGCTCCTATCTTCTATGTTTCTATGTTTCATAATGCTCCTGTGTTGTGCTTTGGGATGTTTTACTATGTTAAAGGCGTCATATAAAGGCAAATAGCTTTTGTTGTTGACAGTTGCACTCAAGTTACTTCATATATTACCCGACACTTCCTAACATGCTAGTTGCCCGTTCTTTGGATCAAAATTAGCTTAATGAGAAATCAGACCTAAAAACTGGTTCATGTCGGCCTGTCGGTACAAATTGGACACAGGGAACAATCCGATACTGGGCCTCACTTACATGAAGCCAGCAAGCTGTAGACGCTTGCTGGGTGTCCCCAGGCAGCTGGCCGGCAACGAGGATTTCAACTTCGGGCCGCTGTGTCACTGGCAGCGTCTCTCAAGTATGTCCTGGAAGAGGGTGGAAGCGCTTTTGAGGGAGGGTAGCGCGATCGGGGGCTGGCAATGGTCTTCAGCACTGCAATGGAGCCAGGAGGAGCACTTCTACCAGCTCCACATTCATGTATGTATGTTTTTTTTTTAATTTACCTTTTTGGTGGCGGCCCTTTAAGGACCTCTGGTCAGCCGCATGTAGACCATATTTTTCTGAACCCAGCCAGCCGGGGCCCTGCTGTGTTCGGAACAGCCCAATTTTGCATGGGGGTCCTCAAAGAGATTTTAGGCCCCTATTTCCAAATGCAAAGGACTTAACTCCTGTTTTAGGCACAGACCCTGGACGCCTCTTTTTCTGCCTTTGTGATTTTGCCAGCAGATTGTAACTTTGAATGAAAAAGAGCGCATTTCTATTTTACTTGTACAGAAGAAAATATGACGCAGCAAAATTTAAAAAAATGGACTGGTCTAAGTTGAACCAGATAATAATATCTTCCTTTACATACTTTCATTTCCCCATGATCGGATCTCTTGTGCCGCATCTGGTGCTCTGTGCCTCCTATTATTCAACTACATTACAGCACAATCCCTATTAAAAATTCCAGCTGACAATATTCAAAATCAGCAAGTACTAGAAGTAGCTGATGATATTTCACAAAAATCTTTTTTTCTGGAAGTTGTTTCAAGTGAGATTAGGTAGGTGTTACCAATTGTTCTTCTTTAACCTCTCCTTACACTATACTGATAGACAGAACGCATATACATCTTAAGACACAACCAATTAATATTTGTGAAATCCGGTCACTGTTAGATAGCCAACTGCGGGAACTAATTTGCACAATGCAACATTCCACAGACAACAATGAGATGTTTTTGATAGTGTCGGTTAAAGGTTGAATGTTGACCAGAACACCAGGAGAGCTCTCTGTTCCTCTTCAAATAGTGCTCTGGGATCTTTTATATCCACCTGAAGAGGCAGGTGGGGCTTTAGTTTAAAGTCTCACCTGAAGAACAACACTCCCTCTGTACTGCACTGGAGCATCAGTATAGATTGGGGCTTAAACCCACATTTTCTAACTCAGAGGTGACAGTGATACCAACTGAGTCAAGGTGCCACTAATGTTATC
This sequence comes from Somniosus microcephalus, assembly GCF_052327205.1. NCBI lineage: Eukaryota > Metazoa > Chordata > Chondrichthyes > Squaliformes > Somniosidae > Somniosus > Somniosus microcephalus. The sequence goes on along the minus strand of NC_141007.1, from coordinate 49,298,428 downwards.
TGATATTATTAGATGATCTGCCCAATAGCCCACAAAACAGTGAACGAAAATAACTGTTCTTGTATTTCTCAATCAATATTTTGGTCACCTCTTCAGCAAAAATCTAATCGTTTATGCAAAGATGGAGTATTCGTTGAGGTAATCCGCTCCTGAAACCCTCATCCATACCTTTGTTACCGCTAGACTTGACTATTCCAACGCACTCCTAGCTGGCCTCCCACATTCCACCCTACGTAAACTTGAGGTCATCCAAAACTCGGCTGCCCATGTCCTAACTCGCACCAAGTCCCGTTCGCCCATCTCCCCTGTGCTCACTGACCTACATTGACTCCTGGTTAAGCAGCGCCTCAATTTCAAAATTCTCATCCTTGTTTTCAAATCCCTCCATGGCCTCGCCCCTACCTAACTCTGTAATCTCCTTCAGCCCCACAACCTCCCGCGATATCTGCGCGCCTCTAATTCTGCCCTCTTGAACATCCCTGATTATAATCGCTCAACCATTGGTGGCCGTGCCTTCTGTTGCCTTGGCCCTAAGCTCTGGAATTCCCTGCCTAAACCTCTCCGCCTCGCTACCTCTCTTTCCTCCTTTAAGACGCTCCTTAAAACCTACCTCTTTGACCAAGCTTTTGGTCACCTGCCCTAATTTCTCCTTATGTGGCTCGGTGTCAATTTTTTTTTGTCTTAAAATACTCCTGTGCAGCGCCTCGGGATGTTTTGCCACGTTAAAGGTGCTACATAAATACAAGTTGTTGTTGTTGTCATAATAGGGAAACTTAGCGGGGTGTACTATATACAATATTTGTACCTGTTTGAGATTGTTACCAATTTAGGGTTATGCAGGGTCAGCGTCTCCAAGTTACATTGTCACCTTCTGAATTCCAATTAATAAACTCCACTGGATTTCCGAGAAACTTATTAAGCTTTACTTCACACTGTTTGTATTTATACTGCAGCCAGTGTGAATCCCATGCTCTGCTCCCCGAGCTAATCTTACACCATTTACTTAAATTTGATTTAGGTGACCATACCTGAATGGCACCACGGGTTCCATTGATGCAAAACAGAAGCCATTAAATGTCGACGTAAACTGTGTCGGATAACTGGCCTATAAATGTTACAGTCTGAACATGCTTTCTTGAATCAAGGAGCTTACAAATTGACAACTTCACTCCTCTGCTCAGTAAAATAATACACAGCTCCCTATAGTCCCTTTTCTCGAACCTGACCTGAAACTGCCTCTCGATACTAGAAGATACATGATTGCTAATTGGTTGATTGATTAATAATTTGGAAATGCAATTTAGACAAATAATATGTTTCAAAAGGAGAGTGAGATAATTCTAAAACAGAATAATTGTTTGCCTTTGACTTTTTTTTCCAAACTAGGCCATTTGCTAAGCAAATGATGTACTAAAGAGTGACATGTTGGTTGAAAGAATACCCGCAACAGGTAATTAGTGACTGTGAGTCATCTATTGGTCCCGTGTGGCCACTCTGTATTTATAAGCTAACTCAGTCAGACCCCGGCAGTAGGTTTTTTATATAAAAAAATAGATAGACAGACAACCACCTTACAAAAATCATAACTTTATTGATGTTAGTTGTAAAATAAAAACTCTAGCTGCCTGTCACTGTCTTTATTGTGGCTTTATCTGCTGGCAGGTCTTGATGTACACTCACTGTTGGTGTCTACTCTCTTGCTTGTAAATCAGGAACACAATTGGCAGCTATTAACTGGATAACCCCCAATAAATACACTTCCAAATCTCAAGCATAATGTAATAGTGTTGCACTTATTAAACAGATATCACAGAGCCTGTGACATGATACTGGGCACAGCCATGAGGAGGCAGCAACTTAAATAAAGTTGGCATATTTGCCCTACTCTTGCTGAAAGTCATTCTTAAAGGGAAAGTGCACTTTTATCACATAATACAAAATGCTATTAAGTGGTGCTATCTTCATTCTTACCATGTACAGCAGGCACCTAGGCACCGCAAAGCACTGGCGAGGTACCACCAACGCTGCCTTCGCAAGATCCTGCAAATCCATTGGCAGGATAGGCGCACCAACGCAGTGTTCTGGCTCAGGCCAACATCCCCAGCATCGAAGCTCTGACCACGCTCGATCAGCTCTGATGGACGGGTCACATTGTCCACATGCCCAATACGAGACTCCCAAAACAAGCGCTCTACTCGGAGCTCCAGCACGGCAAGAGAGTCCCAGGTGGGCAGAGGAAACGCTTCAAGGACACCCTCAAAGCCTCCTTGAAAAAGTGTAACATCCCCACCGACACCTGGGAATCCCTGGCCCTAGACTGCACAAAGTGGAGGAGAAGCATCCGGGAAGGCGCCAAACACCTCGAGTCTCTTCACCGGGAGCAAGCGGAAGCCAAGCGCAAGGAGCGCACGTCAACCCAAGCACCCCACCCACTCACCTGTGACAGAGACTGCAGGTCCCGCATTGGACTCATCAGTCACCTGAGAACAAATTTTTAATGTGGAAGCAAGTCATCCTCGGTCCCGAGGGACTGCCTAAGAAGAAGAAGAAGAAGAAGATCCCTACATCTCAGTTGCCCTTGTTAGCATGTTTGATGCAAAGGAGCAAACATTTTATATAGAAATCCCGTGTCCTAACTCGCACCAAGTCCCGTTCACCCATCATCCCTGTGCTCGCTGACCGACATTGGCTCCCAGTTAAGCAAAGCATCAATTAAAAAAATCTCATCCTTGTTTTCAAATCCCTCCATGGCCTTGCCCCTCCCTATCTCTGTAAACTCCTCCAGCCCACCCACCGATATATCTGAGCTCCTCTAATTCTGCTCTCTTGAACATCCCTGATTATAATCCCTCAACCATTGATGGCTGTGCCTTCAGTTGCCTCGGCCCTAAGCTCTGAAACTCCTTCTCTAAAACTCTCCACCTCCCTAACCCTCTCTCCTCCTTTAAGACGCTCCTTAAAACCTACCTCTTTGACCAAGCTTTTGGTCACCTGCCCTAATTTCTCCTTATGTGGCTCGGTGTCAAATTTTGTTGTACAATACTCCTGTAAACTGCCTTGGGACGTTTTACCACGTTAACAGCGCTACATAAATACAAGTTGTTGTTGTTGACATATTGAACGGTGAGTGACTACCCATTGGTGTGAGTTGGGGTAGGAAGACACTCCAAAATAAATGCAGAGATTCCTGAATTAGGCAGGCGCAATGCTAAATATATTGATATGACAGAATAAAGTAGAACAAATTCAGATTGTTTAAGGCCTTTCATGTAGGATTTATGCTTTTAGTAGACCTTGCATAGGATGTTTATTTAATTCGGCAACCACCACATATTAAGTCCAGGAAAGATTACAAAAATAATTCTGCAACTTGTGGTCTGTCACAGGGAAACATTTAATAATGACACATTAAGTATGACTTTAATTATTTAAAAAGTAGGGTGTTCAGAGGCAAGGGAATTAAATAGTGGAGCAAAAATGCTCATTTTATACAAACTGACTACAACATGAGGTCAGTGCCTCACTTGAATCAGATATAAAACCTTTAAGCAGTATGCCGTGTGGAAGTGGTTGGATTCATTGTCACCACATTTGGAACAATAGAGAGACTAACCAAATCAGTGAGCTCAGGAGGAAAATAAAAAATAAACCGGAGTTAATAACAACATGAAAAAAGAATTGAGGTAAATCAGTGATATTACATTTGGCAGCATATCACTATCACAGCACTTTCACAGAAATAGCTAGTGGGAAAAAAGAGTAAATGTATCTGGAGAGTTCAACTGCAATCAGCGATTTATTCAATTTTCACCCACGTAATTAAGGTGAAGGTCTTTCTCTGGTTTATTACTTGAATACCTTAAATCTTAATTTCTCTTGTGTCCGAGGACTAGGTTTGGGAAATTGTACTGCTGAGCAAGGTGAAACATATTAATTTCTCTCTCTTTAAACGTTTGTGCAATAAAATGCAACAGGACTTCTCTTTTTCCAAGGAAAATTCAGGATTTCATTTTTATTACATTACCATTAAAAGATAATAAGAACACAAGAAAGTCTGTTGCAAGGAAAGCCCATTTGTCCTGTTAAGCCTGCTCCATCCATTGTTCTTTTATGATTAAATTAAAAAATAGGATTAAAAAATAGGACCTCAAAAGGTAATAATCTCAGGATTGCTACCAGTGCCACATGCTAGTCAGAGTAGAAATAGAAGGATATTTCAGATGAATACGTGGCTAGAGGAATAATGCAAGGGGGAGGGATTCAAATTCCTGGGACATTGGAACCAGTTTTGGAGGAGGTGGGACCAGTACAAACTGGACGGTTTGCATCTGGGCGGGATCGGGACCGATGTCCTAGGGGAAGTGTTTGCTAGTGCTGTTGGGGAGGGTTTAAACTAAAATGGCAGGGGGTTGGTAACCTGTGCAGGGAGACAGAGGAAAGGGAAGCAAGGATAGAAACAAAAGACAGGAAGGAGAAAAGTAAATGTGGAAGGCAGAGAAATCAAGGGTGTAATTCAAACAGGGCTACAGCAAATCAGGGCTACAGTAAATAATAATTCTAAAAGGACTAAGAGTGTTAAAAAAAACAAGCCTGAAGGCTTTGTGTCTTAATGCGAGGAGCATTCTTAATAAGATGGATGAATTAGCTGCGCAAATAGATGTAAACAGATATGATGTAATTGGAATTACAGAGACATGGCTCCAGGGTGACCAAGGCTGGGAATTCAACATCCAGGGGTATTCAATATTCAGGAAGGACAGGCAAAAAGGAAAAGGAGGTGGGGTAGCATTGCTGGTTAAAGAGGAGATTAACACAATAGTAAGGAAGGATATTAGCTCTGATGATGTGGAATCTGTATGGGTAGAGCTGAGAAATACCATGGGGCAGAAAACATGAGTGGGAGTTGTATATAGACCCCCAAACAGTAATGCTGAGGTTGGGGATGGCATTAAACGGGAAATTAGAGATGCGTGCAATAAGAGCACAGCAGTTATCATGGGTGACTTTAATCTACATATAGATCAGGCTAACAAATTAGTAATAATACTGTGGAGGAGGAATTTCTAGAGTTTATACGGGATGGTTTCCTGGACCAATATGTCGAGGAACCAGCTAGAGATCAGGTCATCTTAGACTGGGTATTATGTAATGAGAAAGGATTAATTAGCAATGTTGTTGTGCGAGGCCCCTTAGGGAGGAGCGATCATAATATGATAGAATTCTTCATTAAGATGGAGAGTGAAGTAGTTGACTCAGAGACTAGGGTCCTGAATTTAAATAAAGGAAACTACAATGGTATGAGGCGCGAGTTGGCTAGGCTGGATTGGGGAATGTTACTTAAAGGGTTGACGGTGGATAGGCAACGGCAAACATTTAAAGATCGCATGGATGAACTACAGAATTTTTTCATCCCTGTTTGGCATAAAAATAAAACAAAAAAGGTGACTCAACCATGGCTAAAAAGGGAAATCAGGGATAGCATAAGATCCAAGGAGAGGACATATAAATTGGCCAGAAAAAGCAGCAAACCTGAGGATTGGGAGCAGTTTAGGATTCAGCAAAGGAGGACAAAGGGATAATTAAGAGGGGGAAAATAGAATATGAGAGTAAGCTTTCAGGGAACATAAAAACTGATTGTAAAAGCTTCTATAGATATGTGAAGAGAAAAGGATTGGTGAAGTCAAGCGTAGGTCCCTTGCAGTCAGAATCAGGGGAATTTATAATGGGGAACAAAGACATGGCAGACCAATTAAATACATACTTTGGTTCTGTCTTCACAAAGGCGGACACAAATGACCTTCCAGAGATGTTGGGGAACATAGGGTCTAATGAGAGGGAGGAATTGAATGAAATCAGTATTTGTAGGGAAATGGTGTTAGGGAAATTGAAGGCATTGAAGGCCGATAAATCCCCAGGGCCTACTAATCTACATCCTAGGGTACTTAAGGAAGTGGCCCGAGAAATAGTAGATGCATTGCTGGTCATCTTCCAAAATTCTATAGACTCTGGAACAGTACCCATGGATTGGAGGGTAGCTAATGTAACCCCACTATTTAAAAAAGGTGGTAGAGTGAAAATGGAGAATTATAGACCGATAGTGGGGAAAATGCTAGAGTCCATTATAAAAGACATAATAGTAGAGCGCTTGGAAAACAGTGACAGGATCGGGCAAAGTAAACATGGATTTACAAAAGATAAATCATGCTTGACTAATCTACTGGAATTTTTTGAGGATGTAACTGGTAGAATAGATAAGGGAGAACCAGTGGATGTGGTGTATTTGGACTTTCAGAAGGCTGTCGATAAGGTCCCGCATAAGAAATTGTTGTGCAAAGTTAAAGCACATGGGATTGGGGGTAAGGTACTGACTTGGATAGAGAACTAGTTGGCAGACAGGAAGCAAAGTGTTGGAATAAACAGGTCTTTTTCAGAGTGGCAGGCAGTGACTAGTAGGGTACCCAGCTAGGACCCCAGCTATTCACAATATATATTAATGATCTAGATGAGGGAACGAGATGTAATAGCTCCAAGTTTGCAGATGACAAAGCTGGGTGGGCGTATGTGCTGTGAGGAGGATGCAGAGAAACTGCAGTATGATTTGGACAGGTTGGGTGATTGGGCAGATACATGGCAGATGCAGTATAATGTGGATAAATGCGAGGTTATCCACTTTGGTGGCAAAAACAGGAAGACAGATTATTATCTGAATAGCAATAGATTGGGAAAAGGGGAAGTGCAATGAGACCTGGGTGTCCTTGTGCACCAGTCGCTGAGGGTAAGCATGCAGGTGCAGCAGGTGGTTAAGAAGGCAAATGGTATGTTGGTCTTCATAGCAAGAGGATTTGAGTACAGGAGCAAGGATGTCTTGCTGCAGTTGTACAGGGCCTTGGTGAGACCACACCTTGAGTATTGTGTGCAGTTTTGGTCGCCTTATCTGAGGAAGGATGTTCTTGACATGGAGGGAGTGCAGCGAAGATTCACTAGACTTGTAGTGTATGTGCTTTAAGTCAGAACTACTTTTTACAGCTCCTGTATACTGTAGTACCGGCAGTGACCACACCGGTATATAAGCTGTGCGCATGCCTCTGTACCCCAGTCTAGAGATTACCCTCCTCCGGTAAAGACCTGTTATTTGTTTATGTACAGCATCCGTGTAATTATTTATCCACTGAACCACGGATCTAACAGTGGCGACGAGTGTTGATGCGAATCTACCTGCAACATAAAAAAAAAGTCGAGTCCAGGAACACGGGCGTCGACCGCGAGCAACCGCCCAGCAGTCAGGCGGAGATCCAACTTCGCTGGGGATGCTGTGGAGAGCCGGGCTTCGTTCCCCAGCCACAACGAGCAGTAAGAGACCGACGACAGGTCCAGAGCAGACCCTTCCCAAGCAGCGGCGGCTGGAGCCGACCGACGGCAGAGAGAGAGAGCCGGGCAGCGTCGATGGGGTAAGAAAGAGGGTGAAGAGAGCAGGGCGCAGCCGGGGGTTGATCACCGAGCGGCGTCGAGGAAAATATTGCAAACCGGAGAGAGAGAGGGTAAGAAACAGCCGGGTTCTAGACTGAGCGGCGTCGACAAATATCAAGAGAAGAACGCGCAGAGCACAGCCAGGGATCACGGGCTGATCAGGGTCCGCAGGGCGAAGCAAGGGGAGACGCCATTGAGCCGCGGAGAAGCAGGGAGAGCGCGGGAGGCGCCATTGAGCCACAGAGAAGAAGGAAGAGTGCAGGAGACGCCATTTTGCGAAGCCGCAGCGGAGAAGACGGGTGAGCGCGGGAAGGAAGGAAAGCGCGGGAGACACCATTTTGTGCCAGCGGAGAAGAAGGGGAAGCGCGGGAGGCGCCATTGGTGATAGTTAACGCACAACCAAGGATGCCGAAGAGTGGCAGTATCTCTACGTTCGACAATGAAGTCGAAGATTGGGCGACATATGTGGAACGTATTGAGGTGTACTGCAGGGCGAATGAAGTGCCAGATGCTAATAAAGCACTGGTTCTGTTAAATTCCATGGGTGCAAAAACTTATGGGTTACTGCGAAATCTAATAACCCCAGAGAAGCCGGTAAACAAGAATTTTGAAAGCATAGTAGAAATCCTACAGGACCACTTAAACCCCACACTGCTGCTAATAGCAGAATGATTTAAGTTCCATAAAAGGAACCAACACAAAGATGAAAGCAATGCTGAGTACCTAACGGAACTGCGCAAGCTATCGAAATACTGCCAGTTTGGAGCAGGACCAGCAGACACATTAAGGGATAAGTTTGTGTGTGGGCTACAAAGTGAAGGAACCCAGAAACGGCTTCTATCAGAAAAGGACCTTACGCTGGACAAAGCTTTCAGTATGGCAGTATCACACGAAGCAGCCGCAAGGGGCGCTGCAGAGATACAATGGAGACCGCAAGAATATGGCACCAACGAAATGACCTATGGAACAGGGAAGTGCTATCACTGCGGCAGAACAACACATGACCAGAAAGATTGTTGGTTCAAGGACCAAGTGTGCAGACAGTGTGGGAAAGCAGGACACATAGCAAGAGTCTGCAGGTCTGGGAAGAAAACCAACAGTAAGAAATCTCCACAGGAGAAGTACAAAAAGGTACACCAGGTGATGGACAGTGGTTCAGACGAACAGAAAAGTGACACAGACTCCTATTATGTCCGTGTGTAATTGAGACACGGACTGCAGGAGCTGGTTATAACAGGTCTTTACTGAGTGGAGACAACCTGGAACTAGTATGCAAAAGTTACTACACAGCCTTATATACAGGGGTGGTCACTGCTGGTACTGCAGTATACAGGGGCTGCAGAATATAGTTCCTTCTGCAAAGTACATACACTACAATTCCTCCCCTTTTAGCTAAACAGTACATAACATTCGATTAACAATTAAATAACATATTTACAATTACAGTTGCTGGATACATTAGTTGAAGTTAAGCAATTATAAGTTCAGTCTTTGAGGAGGCTTCCTGATTCTGTCTGGATAACGCCTCTTTGGGGTATCAGGTTCTTCTGGCAAAGTTGATTCGGGATCAACGTCGTTGTTTGGTTCGTCTGCTTCCAATGTCACCGATTCTGAGGTAGATGCAATTGGTACTTCGGTTTCATCACCAGGTGTATCGGATCGTGGTGTGGAATTGACTTTTTCCAGTGACTCTAGAATCTGGTCAGCATGGCGTCTTACAATACTCTCTCCAACGTCCACGGTATACATTAGAGGTCCTTGCCGTGTACAGCTCGTTCCTGGCTGCCATTTCTCTGTGCGGTAGTCCCGGGCCAAAACTGGTTGACCTATCTTAAAACTCCTGGTCGGCCTTTCATTCATATTCTGAAACTGCCTGTTCTCCACATCTCTTCTGATGTTTGGCTTAACCAAATCCAAGCGGCATCGTAGTCTTCGATTGAAGAACATCATGGCTGGAGTTTGGTTGGTAACCGCATGTGTCGCATTCCGGTAGGCAAACAAGAAGTTGTCCACCTTGTGTTGTAGGGGTATGTCTTCATTACACATTGCCTTGATAGCCTTCTTGAATGTTTGAACGAACCTCTCAGCCAATCCATTGGTGGCTGGATGATATGGGGTGGATGTGTAATACTTAACACCATTGTTCTTTAAGAACCTCCGGAACTCTTCAGACACAAACTGTGGTCCATTGTCGGAGCAAATCTGTTCAGGCAGCCCATTTCTGACGAATATGGTTCGTAAGACTGTGATAGTTTTTTCTGTGGTGGTTGAGGACATTTTTATTACCTCTGGCCACTTTGAATGTGCATCCACCGCAATTAAAAACATCGAGTGCATAAATGGACCAGCAAAATCAATGTGCACCCTTTGCCATGGAGATGAGGGCCACTCCCATGGATGTAGAGGGGCTTGTGGTGGGGCGTTTTGGACCTTCTGGCATCCTGTACAGCTCTTGGTCATCTCTTCGATTTCTCTATCGATTCCCGGCCACCACACAAACGCTCTGGCTAAGTTCTTCATTTTTACCCCTCCCAGATGACCCTCATGAAGCTCATTGAGCACTCTATCCTTCAATTTGGGTGGAATTACTACTCTGGATCCACACATCAAGGTTCCTCTGCACACTGACAGCTGTTCTCTTCTCGGCGAGAATGCTGGCAGCAGTGGTTCGCCATGTGCTGGCCATCCCTTCACCGTTAAATCATAGACCCAGGAGAGTGTCGGGTCATTTCGTGTTTCCTTTTCTATGTTTGCATTCGTCACAGGGAGACATTCGACTATGGTCGAGTGGAATATCTCCACTGGATCTACTGCAGGTGCTTCTTCCACCGTCGGCAACGGTAGGCGCGACAATCCATCAGCATCCCCATGCTGTTTAGTTCCTTTGTACTCGATGTCATATTGGTGTGCCCCTAGGAAAAGGGACCACCTCTGTAGCCGTTGTGCTGTCATTATCGGTACGCCCTTCTGAGGGTTGAAAATGGAGACAAGAGGTTGATGATCAGTTAGTAGAGTAAATTTCTGACCGTGCAGGTAGTGATTGAACTTCTTCACCCCCCACACCAGGCTGAGGGCCTCTCTGTCAATCTGGGCGCAGTTACGCTCGGCTGAAGTTAACAAGCGTGACGCAAAAGCTATCGGCCTCTCTGAACCATCAAGGAATTTATGTGACAGTACCGCTCCAATGCCGTAGGGAGACGCATCACACGCCAGTCTTATCGGTAGTGATGGGTTGTAGTGAGCCAATACTTCTCTTGAAGTGATTAGGTCCTTACTCTTCTGAAAGGCCCGCTTACATTCATCGCTCCATTTCCATGCTACTCCAATTTGTAGTAGGGCGTTCAGTGGGTGCAGAATTGTGGACAAGTTCGGCAAAAACTTATGGTAGTAATTCACCAATCCGAGGAATGACCTTAGTTGCGAAACATTTTCAGGCGCTGGAGCCTTAACAACCGCTTCAATTTTGTCAGGGGACTTATGTAACCCCTCTTCATCAATCACGTGGCCACAATACGATATCTGTTTCTTAAAAAACTCGCACTTGGGGCGATTGGCTCATAGCCCATGTTCTCTTAGTCTAGTGAGCACCTGCTCTAGGTTGGCAAGGTGTTCACTGTCATCTTCACCTGTCACTAGGATGTCGTCCAAGTCACACTGAGTCCCCGGAATCCCTTGCAGGACTTGTTCCATCGCTCTTTGCCATATCGCCGGAGCTGATGCTACTCCGAATACCAGTCGATTATACCGGTAAAGACCTTTGTGAGTGTTTATCGTGAGATACTTCCTAGAGGATTCTTCAACCTCCATCTGCAAATATGCTTGTGCTAGGTCAATTTTTGTAAAACGCTTCCCTCCAGATAGCGAGGCGAAAATATCTTCTATCCTCGGAAGAGGATATTGTACTGTGTGAAGGACAGGGTTCACCGTCACCTTGAAGTCCCCACAGATGTGAACCTTCCTTGGCTCCTCAGACTTATTGTTTAACGTTTTCTTCATGACAGGAACCAGTCTACCTTAGATAACATGCCTGCATTCTCCAGATTCTCCAGCTCTGCCTCGACGGCTGGGCGAATTGCATATGGTACCGGTCTTGCTTTGAAAAACTTGGGAATTGCATTCTCTTCTATTTTTATCGAGGCGGTTACGCCTTTAAGAGTTCCCAGTTCTTGTTGAAATACCTCTTTGGCGTTAGCTAAGATTGTTGACAATCGTCCAGGAGTGACGTCGTCATCCTTTTTACCAGCCACCGTCAGTGCCTGAATGGAGTGCCAGTCTAAACTTATCTTTCTGATCCATTCACGTCCCAATAACGGTGGTCCACCATCTTGCAGTATGTACAGATACAATTTCTGTATTTCCTTGCCGTTGTATTCAACAGGCACCCTTATTTTTCCTCTGGGGTATACTTTTTGCCCCGTATACGTCTTCAAGACAATGGATGTCTCTTTCAAGGATATGTGTGAGAATAGCCACTCGTAGTCTCGTCGATTCATGACGGTCAGAGCTGATCCTGTATCCAATTCCATTTTGACTTGGGACCCTGCTATCGTGAGGGTGACCCAAATGGTTCGGTGATCTTCTTTTGCGATTACGTTGTGAAGTTTGAGACAGCTTAGTCTCTTGTTCCCGGATTCACTATCGCTCATCTGGTCTTCGGAACTACTGTCCGTCATCTTTTGTATTTTCCTGTACTGTTCCTTAGTAGCCTTTTTGTTGTCGTTAGTCTTCTTCCCAGACCTGCAAACTCGTGCAATGTGTCCCATCTTTCCGCATTCCCTGCATATTTTGTCCTTGGACCAGCAGTCCTTCTGGTCATGGGTTGTTCTGTCACAGCGATAACATTTTTCAAATCCCCGTGTCATTTCGTGGGTGTCGTATTCCTGTGGCTTTTGCTGTATTTCCACAGCTCCCCTTGCTGCTGCTTCGTACGATACTGCCATGCTGAAAGCCTTATCTAGCGTCAGCTCTTTCTCTGAGAGTACCTCTTCTGGGTTCCTTCACTCAGGAGTCCACAGACAAATTTGTCCCGTAGGGTATCTGCCAGTCCTGCTCCGAACTGGCAGTGCTTTGATAGCTTGTGTAGTTCTGTAAGGTAATCAGCATTGCTCTCATCTTTATGCTGATTTCTCCTGTGGAATTTAAATCTTTCTGCTATCAGCAGCGGTGTAGGATTTAGGTGTTCCTGTAGGATATCAACAATTTCGTTAAAACTCTTCGCCTTCGGTTTGGCTGGAGTAATCAGGTTCCGCAATAGGCCGTACGTTCTTGCACCCATTAAGTTTAGTAGTACCGATGCCTTTTTCTCATCGGCTACTTCGTTTGCCTTGCAATATACCTCGACTCTTTCCACATACGTGGTCCAGTCTTCTATTGCATTATCGAAGGCAGTGATATTGCCAGTCTTCGGCATCTTGGAAATCTAAGATGGCGCCTCGCTATGCTTTGCCTTCTTCCCCGATTGAACAAAATGGCGCCTCCCGTGCTTTGCCTTCTTCCCCACTGGATTAAGATGGCGCCTCCCGCGCGTTCTGTCTTCTCCGCTGTTGCTAGCGCTGTTGCTGGCGTTTTATGCCTTGATGGTGACACCCTATGGTCTTCGCGCACTTCCCCCCGCGCTGCTGCTAACGCCGCTCTCCGCGATTCCCGTAGCAAACTGCAGCTCCTCGCGGCTTTCTGCGCTTCTAATGTTTTTATTATTTCCCCGTCGTCGGAGCAACCCTGCGGAACACTTGCCTCCCTCTTCTCGGGTCTGTACGCTGCCCGGCTTCGTAGCACCGGCCGCGCCCTGTGTGCTCCACCCTCTCTCTCTCTCCTCTTCCCGACAACGCTGCTCGGCCCCGTTGAAAAGTCACCCGATCGAGCTCTAGACCGCCGCAGCCCAGGAAGGATCAGTGTACTACTACCTGCCACCAGCCCGAGTAGCTGAAACACCATCGACAGGATAACCAAGCCCCGCTCTCGACAGCCTCTCCTGCAAATCTTCAACTCCAATGAATCAGAGGCGGATGCGCACGGTCGACGCCCGTTTCTTCTGTTTGTTTGATTTTTTTTTCTTTCTTCCTTCTGGCCTCGACCTCTGATAACTTCGCTTCAGGGATGGATCCTCATGAGGTGGTGCAGACTGTAGGTAAGTTCGTATCTGCTCGTCGCCAGTATTATGTCCGTGTGTAATTGAGACACGGACTGCAGGAGCTGGTTATAACAGGTCTTTACTGAGTGGAGACAACCTGGAACTACTATGCAAAAGTTACTACACAGGCTTATATACAGGGGTGGTCACTACTGGTACTGCAGTATACAGGGGCTGCAGAATATAGTTCCTTCTGCAAAGTACATACACTATAACTCCGGAAGCAAGGAGCTGGGTTGTCTGAAACTACATAATGTAACCGAAATGGAGGATCACCAGACCATCTGGGTTACACTCAAGATAGACGGAGTCCAAGTGGAAATGGAATTTGACACAGGGTCAGCTCTAACAGTCATAAATCAAAGAGACTACAAGCGGCTATTTTCAGACATACCCTTGAAAGCTACAGAGATTGTCTTGAAGACGTATACGGGGCAAAAAGTCTACCCCAAAGGAAAAATAAGGGTGAAAGTGACATATAAAGGCCAGGAAATACCTAAAATTGATATATATGTATTGCCAAATGGAGGACCACCACTGCTAGGACGTGAATGGATCCGAAAGATACATCTAGATTGGCATTCCATACAGGCACTGAAGGTGGAGGCCAAAAAGGATGACGACGTCACACCTGGACGACTGTCAAAAATGCTAACTGACGCAAAAGAAGTGTTCCAGGAGGGGCTAGGAACACTAAAAGGAATAACAGCAACAATTAAAATAGACGATAATGCAAGCCCAAAGTTTCTGAAGGCCAGACCAGTGCCTTATGCGATCAGACCAGCGGTTGAAGCAGAGCTGGAAGGGTTGGAACGTTCAGGAGTACTGTCCAAAGTGGACTGGAGCGAGTGGGCTTCACCCATTGTCCCTGTAATGAAGAGGTCGTTGAGTAATACACCTGGGGAACCAAAGAAGGTCCGCATCTGTGGGCATTTTAAGGTGACAGTGAACCCAGTCCTTCACACGGTGCAATATCTGCTTCCACGAATTGAGGATATTTTCGCCTCGCTATCTGGTGGTAAACGCTTCACCAAAATTGATCTAGCCTAGGCGTACTTGCAAATGGAGGTAGAAGAAGCTTCGAAACATTAGCTTACGATCAACACCCATAAAGGTCTCTATCAATACAACCGGCTGGTGTTTGGAGTAGCCTCGGCTCCGGCTATCTGGCAAAGGGCGATGGATCAGGTCCCGCAAGGGATTCCAGGGACCCAGTGTTATTTGGACGACATCTTGGTCATGGGCGAAAATGACGGTGATCACCTCGCTAACTTGGAGAAGGTGCTCGCCAGATTAAAGGAATATGGGCTACGAGCTAATCGCCACAAGTGCGAGTTTTTCCAGAAACAGATCTCGTATTGCGGCCACGTAAGTCCCCTGACAAGATTGAGGCAGTAGTCAAGGCTCCAGCACCGGAAAATGTGTCACAACTGAGGTCATTCCTCGGGCTGGTAAACTATTACCACAAGTTCTTACCAAATTTGTCTACGGTATTACACCCGCTGAACACCCTACTGCAAACAGGGGTACCATGGAAGTGGGATGACGAACGTAGACGAGCTTTCCAGAAGTGTAAAGAATTGATCACATCAAAAGAGGTGTTGGCCCATTTCAACCCAGCACTACCAATTCGTTTGGCATGTGATGCATCACCCTACGGCATTGGAGCGGTGCTGTCGCACAAATTCCCAGATGGGTTGGAGAGGCCAGTAGCCTTTGCGTCTCGGTCACTAACCTCAGCCGAGCGCAACTACGCCCAGATTGACAGGGAGGCCCTCGGCCTAGTATGGGGAGTAAAAAAATTCAACCACTATCTGCATGGACAGAAGTTCACCTTGCTGACTGACCACCAACCACTTGTCTCCATCTTTAATCCTAAGAAGGGCGTGCCAGTAATGACTGCACAGCGGTTACAAAGATGGTCCCTGTTTCTAGGGGCGAATCAATATGAAATAGAATATAAAGGCACGAGACAGCATGGGAACGCTGATGGGCTATCGTGCCTGCCACTGCCTACTGTGGAGGAAGCACTAGCAGTGGACCCTATCGAGATATTTTATTCGTCGATAATTGAACGATTGCCAGTAATAAACGCGGATATAGAGAAGGAGACCCGCAATGATCCGACGCTGTCACGGGTATATGAATTGACGGTGAGGGGATGGCCAACACATGGCGACTCACTGTTGCCAGCATTCTCATCCAGAAGAGAACAGCTGTCAGTATGCCAGGGGACAGTGATGTGTGGATCCAGAGTGGTGATTCCACCCAAGTTAAGGGAGAGAGTGCTAAATGAGCTACATGAAAGTCATCTGGGGGGAGTGAAAATGAAAAGCCTAGCTATGTGTGTGGTGGCCGGGAATCGATCAACAAATCGAAGACCTAACTAAGAGCTGCTTAGGATGCCAGAAGGTCCAAAATGCACCACCACATGCCCCTCTACACCCATGGGAGTGGCCCTCCTCTCCATGGCAACGGGTGCACATTGATTTCGCTGGTCCATTCATGGACTCAATGTTCTTAATAGCAGTGGATGCTCATTCAAAGTGGCCTGAGGTGATAAAGATGTCTTCAACCACTACAGAGAAAACGATTGCAGTCCTACGGACCATATTTGCCAGAAACGGGTTGCCAGAGCAGATCTGCTCTGATAATGGACCACAGTTTGTGTCCGACGAGTTCCAAAAATTCATGAAAAGGAATGGGGTAAGGCATTACACATCCGCCCCATATCATCCAGCCACCAATGGATTGGCTGAGAGGTTCGTACAAACCTTTAAGAAGGCGATAAAGGCCATGTGCGACGAGGAAATTCCACTACAGCATAAGATGGACAATTTCTTATTAGCCTACCGAAACGCGACACATGCAGTTACCAACCAGACCCCGGCCATGATGTTCTTTAACCGAAGGTTGAGATCTCGTCTGGACTTGCTCAGACCAAATGTGCGAAGAAATGTTGAGGACAAACAATTCCAGCACATCAACGAGAAGCCGACAAGGAGCTTCAATGTAGGACAACCAGTCTTGGCCCGTGACTACCGAACAGAGAAGTGGCAACCCGGAACGATATGTACAAGGCAGGGGCCATTAATGTACACAGTGGATGTCGGGGAGAACATTGTGAGACGCCACGTCGATCAGATCTTAGCATCACAGGAATGCGTCAACCCCATGTCTCGAGTACCTGGGGATGAACCCGACATACCGGTAGTATCTACTTCAGACCCCGTAGCAGTGGAACCCGATGAACTACCCGATGAAACGGGGTCAGAATCGCCTCTGCGCCAAGAACAAGAACCTCCGGAAAGGCGCTATCCCGAAAGGGTCAGGAAGCCGCCCCAAAGACTGAATCTATAAATGGACTTTTGTTATTGAATGTACATGTAAAAATGTAATTGTTATTTGAATATTAAGGGGGTATTATTAATCTAAAAAGGGAGGAATTGTAGTGTATGTGCTTTAAGTCAGAACTACTTTTTACAGCTCCTGTATACTGTAGTACCGGCAGTGACCACACCGGTATATAAGCTGTGCGCATGCCTCTGTACCCCAGTCTAGAGATTACCCTCCTCCAGTAAAGACCTGTTATTTGTTTATGTACAGCATCCGTGTAATTATTTATCCACTGAACCACGGATCTAACAAGACTGATACCTGGGATGGCAGGAATGACATATAAAGAGAGATCGGGTCGATTAGGCTTATATTCGCTAGAGTTTAGAAGAATGAGAGGGGATCTCATTGAAACTTATAAAATTCTAACAGGACTAGACAGACTAGATGCAGGAAGGATGTTCCCGATGGCGGGGGAGTCCAGAACCAGTGGTCACAGTCTAAGGATAGCCATTTAGGACTGAGATGAGAAGGAATTTCTTCACCCAGAGAGTGGTGAACCTGTGGACTTCTCTACCACAGAAGGCAGTTGAGGCCAACTTATTAAATATATTCAAGAAGGACTTAGATATATTTCTTAAGGCTAAAGGGATTAAGGGATATGAGGAGAAAGCAGAGACAGGGTACTGAATTTGGATGATCAGCCATGATCTCATTAAATGGCGGAACAGGCTCGAGGGGCCAAATGGCCTACGCCTGCTACTATCTTCTATGTTTCTATGATTATTGTATCCTGGAATTCCCCCTTCCCGTATCAACCCAGATTTTAAAAGTCAGATTACATGGAATCAGCAGCCGTATATCATTCTACGCACTCATATTGCCAATTGCTTCCTCTCATAGTCAAAGGCGAAGTGTGTTGTTGCGCTCTCTCCAGTCAGTTGCACTATTTGTTGCATTTTTAGCAAGGAGAATCCTACTTTCAGCAGATTTCTGCTCTCTCCAGATGAAAGAATATCATGCTCACACGAAGAAAGAGATCAGATGAAAATACTAAGAAGCCAAGTTTGGCTTATTCCCACATGAGCAATCGTGCCTGAATTGGGGCTCAGGGTTCAAACTCCACACTGGATTCAGTGGAGCGGCTCCATTTAGAATGCCAGGCAACGACTGTGGGTATATTAAATGATCTGCACACGCTCTCACTGCTGCTCTCTCCAGTCCACTGGTTCCCTTTATCCTACTACTATCCTGTCCCATAAAGGAACAAAAATAAAAACACATTAAAATCCAAAAGTGACTGTGTATGTAACCCTCATTTCGTTCAGGTGCACAATTTTGTTTATTTTTAAATATATATATATATATATATATATTTCTATGCTATTTTTATTTTTATCAAAGGTCAAGGCCCAAACATGACTGGTGGTCAGTTGATTATTGGAAAGTTTTATGATGTTTCAAGTCTTACTGAAGTGTCCCATTGTGACTGAGTACAAAGACTTGTTAAAACACCTGCATCATGACATTTCTGTATTCTCTGTTTGACCATTTTTGAAAGGCACCAGGCACATGATGGCAAGTCATTTATGACATTCATTTAACAAGTGCTTAATGAGGTGGCATATGGATGGATAAAATCCCGGGTTCTGCAGTGGAGAGAGATTTTTAGAAAAGGGCTATCCATTTGTTGGAATTTACTTCAGGAGACTTGTTCTTTTTTTTTACGTAATGATAAGTAAATCTGAAGACTACACAGAGAAGGTGACCTTGCCAGTAGAAGATAAAGAATGACAATAAACATAATGTTGGTAGCAAAATATAGGGAAAAAATTCTGTTTTGGAACAGCGTCATCTTTCACCTTCTCTATCCCGCTCCGACTCACGGAGAGACATTCAGTGTTTACAGGTGCAGTGCCTTACACTCGCTAAACTCAACTATATTCTCTAAGTGTACCACCAATTACTTCAGTTTAAGGAAGACTGTTTCATCTACACATAAGAGTATTTCTTTCTGAGTCTACACTTACTGGTCCAGCCACAGAGACCTTAGTGATTTCAGTTCTAAAGGGTTCCCATATAATATAAATATAAAGCAGCATTTGTCTTGAAGTGACATTTTGTACTGTACAGTACTTGTATAAAATCCTGTGTAGAAAATTCATGGGAAAACATTTATATACTTAACAGTGGACTGAGCTCTGGCCATTAAAGACTCCCACCTGCAAATAATACTGTAGGAAAAGTACTTCAAAGAACAGAATGAAGGGTTACAAATGTTTTATAAAACTTTTTTTTAAGTTCATATTTTCCTTCAATTTTCTTCTCTTCTGAAAATACTGGCTCAAGTTAAGTGCACTTCCATGGACTCCCGAAACCTCTAGTAAGTCATCTAAGATAGCATTCTTCATGTATAAGCCTGGACATAGTGTATAAGTCGGCTAATTTATCATGGGGAGCACCTCTGCCAAGTTCATGCCCATTTTCACCTGATGCTCACACACGTGCACTTTTCAGTAGGCGTTACTGGATGGTGACCAGGACATAAGAACATAAGAAACAGGAGCAGGAGTAGGCCATTCAGCCCTTTGAGCCTGCTCCGCCATTCAACAAGATCATGGCTGATCTTCAACCTCAACACCACCTTCCTGCACTATCCCCATATCCCTTAATTCCCTTCGTTCCCAAAAATGTATGGACCTTTGTCTTGAACATACTCAATGACTGAGCATCCACAGCTCTCTGGGGTAGAGAATTTCAAAGATTCACAACCCTTTGAGTGAAGAAATTTCTCCTCATCTCAGTCCTAAATGGCCGACCCCTTATTCTGAGACTGTGACCCCGTGTTCTAGATTCCCCATCAGGGGAAACGTTTTCTCAGCATTAACCCTGTCAAGCCCCTTAAGAATTTTATATGTTTCAATTAGATCACCTCTCATTCTTCTAAACTCTGGAGTGGGAACCCTGGCTGACAGCCCAGGATCACTGAGGTTAAGTATAGGGCTGTTACTGCAAACTTGACTGAGCTCAGTTGACTCAGCACAGAATAAAGGCATGGAACCTGTTGGATCACGAGAGCTCAGTTCGACACTGGACAGTACATTTACCTGCTGGACCATCGGAGAAACAATCCAAATTCAACAGTCTGAGCGATTAAGTTAAAACATACTCAATCTCAAGGATTAGGAAGTAAACATCTTACTGATAGGAACACAGGCTCCCTTGATCCTAATGTTTTTGCCAGAGTGTCACATTGGGCTGTGCAAACACCGTATTCTCTAACCTATTGTCTAACCATAACACATACCATGACGCTTCTTGCATAAAACAGCTTGTCTTCTAGACCACAAAAACTAAGATGCTCATATTCCATTTAATTCTTACATTGCTGGATTACTAAACCCTTATACTTCCAGCCACAAAGCTGCTACATTCTTGGGCTTTGCAACCATTCAGCTTCTAGTGCTCGAGTTGGATTGTCACTCAGCTGCCTTAAGTCGAATATCTAAGATGAAACTGATTGTGATATGTCCACTTAAAACAGCTGGGTGCTAATTAGAATCAAGCCGCAAGATCACAGAAGCAGTGTACTAAACTCTTCACAAAACTGCTGAGCTCTCAGATTGCCCTTTCTTATTATCCAGTGAAGCAGAAGAAGGAATATAAAAAGGCTGCGGCATTTAATCCAGTGACTGCCTGTGCATGCACGTGATTGCCAGGCAGTTTCTGGTGCACTAGTGTAGGGGCAGTGGAGTGTGTAATGTCTAAGCTGTTCATAAACTTCATAATACAGTATCAAGGTGTATCTTAGGCCATACATTATAAATGAGAAGTGAATTACTTTCTCCATTACTAATGGATGACTAGGGGATTGGCAGCTCGGTGCTGGGCTCTGCCAGCAGGGTTCTCACTGAATGATAGCCTCACTAACTCACCTTACAAATCGCTCCGCGTGACAGACACCGCACATTCAGCACTAGCTCACTTATTTCTTCCTTAAATTATTGGATTTTAAAAAGGCAACGACTGCCTAAGGTGAGGAATTCAACTTTCTGCTTCCTAGAATCAGACACTAAAATTAGGTTGGAATGCGTTTAAGAGCAGAACAGACATCTTTCACACTTCAGAGGCTCTGTATTGTTTATTACATTTACATTTTAAAACATGATTACAAGTTAGCCACAATAACTGGAATTATAAAACTAGAATTGTCACCTTGAAAACAATGCTTCTAATTCTTTGTCCCTTGATTGCAGAATCTCCATTCCACCTTGTAACTTACCTACCATAAATACCAATAAGGAAGTCTAAACTAATTGACAGAAAAGACCAAACACCTCAGGCCTTAAATCCAAAAAGTTTAATTCAACCACAATTGCAGCCAAATTCTAATACTAAAAATTGGTCTAAATCAGACGTCAAGTTATACAGAAACCCTTATTTACGACAAAGCAACAGACTCCATTCAAATTGGGTCTAATGAACTAGTTTAGAAGGAGTGACGGTGTCAGCTTTATACTGTGGCAATACTGCATTTTGGAGGTCAGATCGGAGCTGAAATTGGCTGAAATCTGACCTGTGAAATGCAGTATATCTCAGCAGGTTTATTCATGGTGAATCAGTGCCAGTGTAAGCATAACCACCTCAGAGATTGATTTCAAACTGGTGCTGATTCAGATATGCATCAGTATAATCTGACTGTGAATTAGCACTCTACCATGCAACACTGTATCTAGCCTATTCCACCTCTTTTCCATTGTTGCCACTATTTGGTTTTCAACAAATAAAAACAGACAAAAAGAAAAGCCGAGACCACCAGAAACAAGGATGTAGCCCTCCTCTACTGCAGTGCCCGTGGCTGAATTCATACCTCCCAACAATCACCACCACTCTGGATTAGCAAGAGAAGCTGATGAGTGAATTGGCCACCAAGCTAAGTGCACTCGAGTAAATTACTTCAAAAAGCTGTTCTTTCTCTGCCCAAACCAAATACAAGCATTTAAAAAATAATTTTAAGAGTGCTCAGACTCCAGTCCCCACTGAACTGGAAGTGCAGCTAATACATATTAAGCAATTTTTATGCTAATCAAGCAGAGGCAGAGTTGTACCAGGAAAGAACATTTGCCTTTTTTCATGCACTTAAGCCAGATATGTTATAACATGGATTAGACGTAAGGTAAAATTTGTTCTACATGGTCTCAACGGAGTGCATTCCCCAATCTTCGAAGAACAATTTCTACAGCCACAAGGTGACATCTCTATTTCCAACACCAGCCATCCTATTGGCACTGAATTATGGGCAGCTTTGCGCTATAGGAGCTGGGTTAAGCTTATCCTTATTTGACTTAGAGCCCTGGTTGCCTTTGAAAGAGGAAAATTTCATCCTTCAGGTCTCGACTGAAGATGGATTTGAACCCCAGGTTCTAAAGGTGAAAGGATGATGTGGAATTGCATTGTTCCATTCAGACCAATTGAAACATTTTTTTAAAAGAAAATTAACCATTCATTTTCTAGAGCTTGGACATTCATCAGCTCCAAACTCCTACTGGTATCCAGTGCCAATAACGTGGCCTCAGAAGTGCTTCCTTACTTATTGAATTGCATATAATTTCCATTTGGTTTCAGTGATGCAGAGGAAGTGTTTGTGTTAAAGTGCAATGGTGATCTGGTTAATATTTGGTCATTTTATCTGTAACAAAGCCAGAAAATCGGAACAAGGCACCTCCCTTAAGATTCTAACCCTGCTAACCACCCTCTTTCTCTATAACAGCAGTGGCAATGCAACACAAGGGAGCCAATGCCATTCCTCGATAGGGTCATTTACCATTTATATCTATTAATAAGTTCCTACAAACTGTTCCTTTCAATAGGACTATCTCTTGTCATCACTAGTACTGAGGTGGTAGTGCTTTATTGATATTATTATTACAATATCCTAAATTTATCCAACCACTTTGAAGTCTATGCGTCAGAAAGAAATAGTTTAAATCAATATGAAATGTTCACTTCTATTCAGCCTCAGTAGTGATGCTGGCTTCCTCTTCACTCTCAGGCGCTGCTAAACAATGATGAAGAGAACACATTAAATGGAAACACCAGTTTGTACTAAAAAATCTATGAAACTGTAATTTGTTCAATGAAGATTACTTTCATGAGTAGACCGAGGTCAACACACTTGCAATTTACATAATTGTTTGAATTGTCTGCTGAAGTAGAAGAGGCGGGATTGAACAGACAGTTCCCCCTTGGAAAAAGAATGAAAATTACTTTAATCTGTGATGATGAGGGCTATAGTTATGGAAAACTGAAAAGAGAAAGAATATAGTGGAAAGAGCAGCACTGGAAGTGCACAGAAGATATTACAAGCTGAAAACATGCACCGTATTTTGAAAGATTCTAAAGAGATCTCTTACAGAAGGAGGTAGAGATAAGGTCAGTAAGCCAGCTTGGGCTCGAAGGTGCAGTTTGATTAAATTCAAATTGCTTAAAACCTATTGACCCAAAAACTAGATTGCAACCAAATCTCAATTATGTGCAGATCAGTAGGTGGTAGGGGAAGCAGTAGCACCACTTTGGTGACCATTTTATTAACACTTGGGGCTGGGTGCTTAAGTTCAAGATTGAGTTGGATCCTGATACAGAATTTTATTTCTTGAATTTCCAAACCGAATCATAAGTCTAGAGTCTTCAATCTTATTTTTTTTTTTATCAGCCTATTCACGTAATATAAAATCTCCAGCGCCTCTCAGCTGGCTGTGCACGTTCTCAAATATTGGAAAGTTGTTTATTGCTGAAAAATCCCTTATTTCAACTCACCAGTTATCCAAACAGGCTGGATCTCCCAGTATACTGGTCTGATTTATTCACCTATCTGAGCAAGGGTGTCTGGCTGAATTTTGCTGTGGATGAGTGTCAAAGCTCTTTCCACAGCTGGAGATAGTTAAGCCAAGTGCTGTAAGTATTTGCAGGCAAAGGAATCCCCCTTGTTGGCATCAGTCACCAGCGGCATTTGATGTATTTTTATAGCAGGATTAAAAAAAAGTTGCCACTGGCAGGAAGACAAGGAAGGGATGTCTGGCTGTAAAATAGTGGTCAGATGAGAAAAGCCGTAAAACAGTAAAAATCCTCTTGAAATGCTTTTTAAGTGGACGGTTTGAATCCTGGCCCACAGAGGACATGATTCCAGATGTGCGCAAGGGACAACCTATGGCTTTCAAAGCAAATTATCTCACTGGTGCAGTAATAATGGTGTCTGTTTTAGGAAAAGTTAAACATTAGACATGGATTGCAAATTCCTTGTCTTCGGCCCATAAATCTGCTATTCCATGTGGGTGTGACTCAGAAATGGTGTTACATGCACACGTTAGGTGGTGAAAGTACTGCTCACTGCAAAGTTTTGCCCTCTTGTTACGAACCACTTACTATAACAAATGATTTTATAAGTCGTGACTTATTTTCCATTAAAGTCAGTAAATGAACTCTAGTCTTCATAAGATGGATCCCTATCATGAAGAGCTAATTTGTTGGTCTCCATGAAAGTAATGATAGAGTCTCACTTCATTTACATTTGGAAAAAAATCTAAAAAGCAGCCAAGAACACTACTGCAGTACATCTCTGACACTTAATACTGCTCGAAGGACCCTGGCAAGTCCCATTCACCACCCAACATTAGCCTGATACTCATTTTGCAAGGCCTGCTACTTTTATCTATCACCGTTGCATAGTACTTCCCACTGAATGTTCCTCTAGTAATCTCTTCTTTTCTTTTGTGATCCAATAGTCACTGATACATGCTCCAAGCTGCTCAAAGTTGGCCTGAGAAAACATGCTGAATATTAAGCACACAACTTCATTGATCATGCAGGGATTACCTCAGCGGATGTGCCACGGTTCCAAAATAGTGATTCAGGTTTGCGTCAAGGAATGCTTCAGGCAGCAGATTCAATGTTCCAAGCTTCCATAGACATCTGCATCTAGTTGCCAGATTGATGTTCCAAGCACTCTTTCAAAAAAACGATCTGCTGAATCAATACAGGTGGCATCTCTGAAACAGATACCCCTCCACTCGTACTTCATGTCTGGTGCGGTTACATCATCATCGTCAACATACCACTGATAATCACTATATTAAAATCAAACATGATATTTGCTGTTACTGGAAAATTATAAAATCTTCTGTACTTTCAGGCTGGATTTTATCAATGGGGGCGCATTGGGGGTGGGACTGCTGGTTGTGGGGTTTTAGTCCCGCCCCCAATGACATCCGGCCAACTCACGCTATTTTCCCTTGATTGACCTTCTTAAGCCCGCCCTGCGGGCTTAGCCGGCCAATTAAGGGAATTCCAGTGACAGAGGACGTCAGCTTAGAGAATCTGTCAAACACTGACAATCTCTGTTCCATGGTGAGCCCTTGTACTGAAGACTCACCAAAACCTCTTTCCTCAGCAGAAATCAGATAGCTGCTGAATCTGAGAATGCAGCAGCCATTCTGTCATCTCTGCCGTTGAGATGAGGCACCTCCGGATCCCCAAGGTTTGAAGCCTGCAGGAAGAAGCAAAGGTAAGTAAACTTTTTCTAACACTTTACACTCACCTCTCATACTTACCTCTCCACACTTGCACCCATCACTCACCTCCACTTTTCGACTCCTCTCACCCCCGCAGACCCACTGCTCGCCTCGCTGACCCTGGCGAAGTTCGCAGCCGTCGGGAAGCCCGGACTTGCAGGGGCAATTGGCTGTAATCCCCTTCCCGCCTCGAGGAGATGGGTCCCTGCGCGAGTCGGGGACCCGCCTCCCGGGAAGATGGCACGGAGGCGGGTTGGGAGCGGGTTCGGTACCCGCTCCCAGTTTCTGCCATTTTCCCGGCAGTCCTGCCTCCATACCCACCTCCCCAGGGCTGGCAAAATTCCCCCTTCATCTTCAAAGTCCAGAAATAAAGACAAGGGTTTGTCTTGCCAATCCTTTTTTTGAGCTGACCCTATTTAAATTGGCTTGTGCCTCTCCTCTTTCCAATAAAGGGTTTCATTTAGCTGGTGCTAAAACAAATTCAAGCTCAGAAAAGACTACTCTTCATTGGGTGTGTACACAAGTATGCTGCACATGGAAGGAAACAGAAAATATATTAAAGTGATAGTTTGTAAAACCAAATGAAAAGGTACTAAAGTCTGTGAGCTCCTAGTCAGTAAAAAGCTATATGCCAGATTTAGTACCAGATCCACACACAGGCAATGCTGAAAGAGCTGCATAGATACATTGTATGTGCTGCGAGTTCCCAGTACCAGATCCACATACAGATAAGCACAGGACCACAGAAGTGTTACTAGTCAGCAAAATGCTATTCCCCAGCTCCAGAAACAGATACAGGTAATAACAGGACCAGATTGGCACCGTGTAGATTCTGTTAGTCAGAAAAAAGCTGTTTCCCAGTTCATGTTATTGCTCCTATAACATTTTGCATCTAATATTCTATTAAATATGGCCAATGAAGTTAACAATTCAGATACAGTATGTAGTACATCAAAAAGAATCAACATCACCAGTCTGAGTATTATGTTGTAGATGCTGTTCACTAAATTGTTCTTAAAAACACAGTTATTAAGGTTTAAGAGAATTACTGGTGCTGTCCGTGTGAAGTGCTGGCCATGGTTTAGAAGAAATCAATAGTTTCTCTGCATTAATGTAAGAGATAATGGCTCCTGTCTGATAAATCTCACTCTACGCTCATTGTGATACCCTGATCCTAATCAGCATGAGGCTCAATTACTGACATCATTGATTTTGAGGCTCAAGTGGGATTCATATTATCATGCCGACAAAGGACAGAAAACCCAAAGCGTTTCAGACATGCAATCTTTCTCTTTAAATACGTGCACAAACCCCCGCCCACCCCCTACTTATAGGCTATCCTTATGAAACTTACAGAAAACAAACACGTGGCATACAGGAAGGTCAGATTAGTTGGTCACCCACCAAATGCCTGCTACAGTTATTGTAGAAGAGGGAATAACTACACGTACAGAGGCAACTAATAAAAATGTGAACATTTTTGACTAGGATTTGGCTCTAATTTACCCTGTGACACCAGACTAATAAGTCATTTGTAGATCTGTTCCATAAGATAAATTCTGGGACTGAGTATTAATGCCTTGTTGCTGTGGTCAGCAGTGAACTGGACTGTAAATCCATATCATTCTGAATTAAATTGTTTCCAACCTGCAGGGTAAATGATTAGATATTTCTGTATAGATAGATGCACTAAAACTAATAGCCCCCTTTCTACTCTTAACCTTAGATATGGGATATGAATTATTACATCCATATACCAGTATTTATGAAGCACATTTCTACATTCTCCTTCCTGAAAACATGATTTTTTCACCTGGATCTACTTTATGTACAGTTATCACACACACATCACCTGTTCTTTGACCCGCTCATGGTACTAATTTCAGAATGAATAGAATTGCTGAATTTAATAAAGTAGTCTTATCTGAATAAATGTTTATGCATGGCAATTTTCCAGGCTTGACAACAATTTCCTTGTGATGACACCATTATGATTTTTTCTGCCATGATAAGGTTAAATGCTGTACAGGAAATTTAGTTGCATTTCAAAAAAAAAGGTAAGCGTTCAAACTGTAGCAAGTGGAGTGGCTGCTGCAGCATAAATCTTCCTCAAATGGCCAACGTATTCACCAAAATTGTTCCTCATTATTCTGGGAACTGAATCTCCACCTCAACCACATCATAATGTCCCTTTAATTCTGGACAGACACTTATTTGTAGCTATCTCACAGGATAGATTCTACAGTGAACATTTTGGAATAAAACCAAATGTTTTCTAAGAGGCAGGTGCAGAATGTCTCAAGGTTTTACTAGAAGAAAGTCTGACAATGAAACTCTGTAAACGCACATGGAAAATGCTAGTTGAAGAATGCAAAGAGGTTCTATTGTATTACAGTGAATGATCCCTGGGGCCAAATAGGGAGTATCCAACATGATGGCAGTCATTGGGGGGAACTTTAACCGAACTTGCTGGGCGGGAAACCCACGGGTTCAGGTGGAACGCTGGTTTTACACCCCACCCAATATTGCTCTCCATCGACTTCAATAGAGAGTAAAATCAGGCTGGGTGTTAAACCAGTGTTGCACCCAATCTGGTCAGTTTCCCGACGGGTGGATTAGGTTAAAATTGCCCCCTTTTTAGCCGGACATGATTTTTAACAACAGTGTGACTGCATCATTGAAACAGTAAAAAGAAAATTGTAATTATGCAGTTGTCAGCAGACTCAAATAATAGCGTAATGCTGGAGACTCCTGATGTGTCCAAATGGATTTTTTTTTTAACCTTGCTGGATGATCACAGCCCCATGAATGTAATTTCGCTTTGTCTTGATAACTTTCTTTTCAAAAGTGGAGCACTACATCAAATAGTTGAGTTTTGTATATACCACGGACACATTTATAAGCTTAAAAATATCAGCTATAAGTTTGAAATTAAATGTGCGAAGGGAAAGATTTAGGTGCAGAAAACAACAAATTAAATTCACCAATTTCACGAGTGGTGGGGACAAGCATTATTGAATACGGAATCTGGTTCCAAAGAAAAACAACAAAAATCTTGCATGTAACAGGCTTGGGGACACTCAGTCAAAATTATAGCACCAGGAATTCAGATAAATCATGAGAAAATGGAAAGTGAGTTGCAGCAGACACACTTGTTAATTTAAACATTCTGTTTTGTTTTTCTTCCTCTCCCCGCTAAGGGTTGTGTTTGTTAATGGGGTACACTTCCACAGAGACTGGATGTCTGGTACAACACACAAGTAGCCATTTTGCCATGTGGTCTAAATACTAAGTGGTGGCAGGTGACTTGATCTGAGGGGACATCACAGCTGAGCCCAATCTTCTCCTTATCCAATGTGCACATGCATGCATGTTCCGGCTGCAGTCACCAGACAGGAGTCAGGTGTGGAAATCCTGGCTGATTTTAGTTTCCTCCAGCCCAGGGCACCACGCTCAGTTGTGGTGAGATCAGCGGGATTCTCTCTCTTTTCTGTCAGTTGAGCTCAGTTAACTGGGATCAGAGGTATCAGTCAGCCTTCAGTTCCGTGATCTGAGGTATCATCAGTTCCTGGTATCGGTATTTGATATTGGAGGATTCTTTCACTCCCCAGTACACAAATCTTGGATCTGAATTATCTCTTACATGTTAAGAGAAACAAAAGCAAAGCCAACCCTGAATATCAATAAGTTCTGGTAATGAAGTCTTCTTTACCCTCCTATTGAAAAGTATTACAGAATCAGCCTAATCCTTTAAAAAAAAAATTGTGTTAGAACGTGTTCTAATTATTTTTTCAAGCCTTCCTCCTCTTTGTAATCAGAAGCACTTTTGACCCCTCTCTAGTGATGTTTCACAAGGGTCAAAGGTGTTTATTAAAAAAGATTGGGCTGAAAATTAATTAAATGTGATGGAAATAAAGTCTATATCCCTTGAAATGCAGACGGAGTCTTTTGTCGACGGCTTGGGTCATTAACTTTACTATGATGAAATCAATGCATTCACTGAAAATAAACAGCCATCCCTGAATTTCAAGAGTGTGGACAGAAATTCTGAGTGATTAGTTTTAACTGCACCATGTGTGCAATGAAAGAATAGGTGCGCATTGAAACTCTATCCGCACTAGTATTTATTATTTTTAACAACCTTATTTTTCTGCTCTCTTTCCAATAGAGATACCACTAACGGCAATGAAGGGGGAAGCTGGAAATGTTATGGAGAAAAGGCAGATGCCGACGGGCCATTCTTCTATTGATGGTTTGACAGTGCAGCAGTTAGCACCCATCGCTGTTTCAGAAGTCACAGATTGAGTCCCATGGCTGCCAGCCTCTATTGTGATCAGTGTTCCCAGCTCTTGGCTGGAATGTTAGCTGTACCGCCTTGCGAACATGCCATCTGTGTGGTGGGGCATCAACCATTTCACTTGCCAGCCTCTGGAATGACATCAGCAGCAGAGAAATCTGCAGGGTGCCAACTGGATCCAGAGTCTCTAGCAGGAAAGAGGAAAGCTGATTATTTAGTTGTTATAATGGCAGACAAGGGGCACATCTGTCACTGAAAGATTACTTGCAAAGAAATACTGAAGTAATTTTATTTTAACAAAAACTAACAAGACCTAGTATTGCAGTGGAACTTCAATTGTCCAATGCTGCCATTGTCAATGAAACGTTTTGAGGGAGTTGGGAGAGCAGCAGGAATTGTAATTTTTGCATTCATGAAATGCCACAATAGTGACTATTTAATAAATGGAAGTGCTTATTTGAAAAAAAAATAATTATCCACTAACTCAAGCCAGCCTCTGAAAAGACTCCGAGCTTTTGGCTCCTAATGATTAGCATTCCCCTGCTTCTTGGCACTCTTAAAACATCACCTAATCGGATAAACTACTGAATTGACTTTGCATTTCACTTGAATTTACATCTGATAAGGTAGGAGTTTGTCAGGTTACAGGACTAGGAACAGCTAGCTATACATTTTTGGGGAAAAAGAGCTGTGCACTGAAAGTGGCTCAGCAAGCCTCCGGTGCCTGATTGTGTTTCGTACTGCTGTGGTGTGCTTGAAAGCATCGTGAATTCTTTTGTATGCTGATCTGTCGCTATGGAAGCAGGCAGTAACAATAAAACCTAACTAAAACAAAACTTTTAATTGCATAAACAGGATAACATAAAGGGCCCGATATGGTAACACAACTAGCCTTAAGTACTAGATTTAATACGTGCGAATTAGTATGGTAGAATCATGATTGTCTATTCATTTTCATTATCTACTGGGGGGCATAGGGTGTCTCCTCTTAAATGTTCCACTTAAATGTTTTGGTTGAGAATCTATCCCACAGCCACTACTCTGTGAGGGGGAGGGGGAAAATTCTGCTCACCTCTTGTCTCACTCAAGACTTGTACTCATGTCCTCTGCTTCAGCGATCAATCTAAATTAAGCAACTTGCTTACATTTACATTATCTATGACTGTCATTTTAGAGATCACAGTAACATAATTTACAGTGAGCCTTCCAACTGCTAATAAAAAAAGAAATTTAAAAAATGTAAAATTATGTATCTGAAATGATAATAATGTTGCCACCTACGCAAGAGATCTTTGAAAGTACAATAATTTTGTCACATGCATAAAAAAATGGCAGAGCCATTATGCTAGATTAGGGTGCATGTTTACAATAGCTTGCATTGTTGTATAGATTTCCTAATGTAACAAGCATCTTAGAGGTTTTAACAAGACACCAACCAGGAAAAATGGAGACCAAAGTATGGTCAAAGAAAATGTTTCAAGGATTCTTTCAAAGGCAGGAATGGAGTTAATGGGAAAAAGGGCATTGGGATGCAATTCCAGAGGAAAGTTACATAGAACTAAGAGATTGGCCTCCACTGGTGGAGCAGAGGGTGTGAGAAACAGGTAGTAGACTGAAGTCAGAGAAGCAGAGGGTGTGAGAAACAGGTAGTAGACTGAAGTCAGAGAAGCAGAGGGTGTGAGAAACAGGTAGTAGACTGAAGTCAGAGAAGCAGAGGGTGCAGTCAGGGTGTATATTAGAAGATTGTTGCAATAAGGTGGAGCACGGCCATGGAGGAATTTGAAGATGGGGATAAGGATCTTGAAGTTGATTTATTGGGGCACAGAGAGCCAGTGGATCAGAAAGATGGCTGTGCAGGACTTAAGAATGGGAGAGGTCACAGAGTTTGGCTAAGCTGGAGTTTGCAAATGGTTCAGGGAGGAAGGTATCGAAGAGAGCACTAGAGATGGTAAGTCTCGAGGGGGGTGTGGCATGACTATAGGTTTCAACTGCATTTGGGGAAAGGCAGGACTGTAGCCAGGTATTGTATCAGAAATGAGAGAAAGCAGCTTTGGTTATGGACTGGAATATAGGTAGAAAACTCAGTTCAGGGCCGAGCAGGCATGAAGATTGTGCACCATCAGATTTAGCTCGCGGAGGCAACCAGGGAGGTTGATTGGAGTGTGGGATAGAGGCATGCAAGTCCTGATGGGGGATGAAAAGGATGGCTTCAGTTTACTGATGTGGAGCTGCAGGAAATTGGAACTCATCCAGGACTTGGTGTCAGACAGGGATTTTCAAAGTATCATTAGAGCCTTGTTGTCAATGATGGAGGCGGAGAGGTAGAGTTAGAGTTACAGGTTTCACCTAATTGAGCACTGCTTACCTGTTTGATTTACACAAGGTATTGGGTGTGAATGTCCTTGTTACAGTTTTCATTCATTAGTGTGGCTGTCTTCATTATTTGGAATTGAGTTATTCAGGGCCGCCTATAAGTGAAATATAACTAACTCATCACTGTCATCAATGCAGTTGAGCTTGCGTGGTAGCTGTCTTTCTGAGGCACTGGAGAAGCAGGAGTTTTCTTTTTGCAGGAGCCAAAAGAGGATGTATGACTTAATTGTGACGAGGTACAGCAGGGTGTCCATCCCTACACATTTGTCATGCAATGAAGAGTCACTGCTGAGGTAACTGAACACGACTTATGTTCTGTGTGGCATGGACTTGATAGCAAAAGTTTAAGTGATTGCTGTCAGTTAGAGACAGCATGTGAAGTCTGTGAGATCAAAAGCAGCAGCTGTAAGGCAAAAGTACTGTCAGTACCAATTGTTTCAGCAAGTAAATGACATTTTTGTTATCACACATATTGGCGAGAACAAAAATTCATCACATAGAAGCAAAAATAAAAGCAAAAACAAATGCAAAATCTGGCACAGATCCTGGCAACTGGGAGAGATACAAAAAACAACAAAAGGTGACAAAACAGATCGTAAGAGCTACAAAAAGGGAGTATGAACATAAACTTGCAAGCGATATCAAAATCAACACAATTTTTTTTACAATTATATTAGGAAAAAGAGGGTGGTCAGGAGCAAAGTGGACCCCTTGAAAACTGATAACGGTGATATTGTAAATGAAAATAAGGAAATGGCGGACATGTTGAATAATTACTTTGCCTCAGTATTTACAGTAGTGGAAGAGGATACCATGCTGGACATCCCAAGGAAACTAATATTGAATCATAGAGATGGGGACTCACCAAAATTAACGTAAGCAAAATAGCAGTAATGAAGAAAATAATGGCACTAAAGAGTGACAAATCCCCAGGACCAGATGGTTTCCATCCCAGGGTTTTAAGGGAAGTAGATGAGCACATTGCAGATGCCCTATCATCTTCCAAAGATTTCTCGATTTGGGAACCGCTCCTTTAGATTGGAAAATTGCGCATGGTAACTCTGCTATTTAAGAAAGGTGAGAGAGGGAAACCAGGGAATTATAGACCAGTTAGCCTAACATCTGTTGTCGGGAAATGACTAGAGTCTATAACAAAGGATAGAATGACTGAACACCTCAAAAATTTTCAGCTGATCAGAGAGAGCCAGAATGGATTTGTAAAGGGTAGGTCATGCCTGACAAACCTGATTGAATTTTTTGAAGAGGTGATGAAAGTAGTGGACAGGGAAATGTCTACGGATTTTATTGAAGTTAGGAAACACTTCTACAGGCAAAGGGTAGTAGAAGTCTAGAACTCTCTTCGGTAAATGGCAATTGATGCTAGGTCAATTGTTAATTTTACATCTTAGATTTTTGTTAACCAAAGGCATTAAGGGTTATGGGGCAATGGTAGATACATGGAGTTAGGTCACAGATCAGCCATGAGCTCACTGAAAGGTGGAACAGGCTCGAGAGGCTCAATGGCCTGCTCCTGTTGCATTTGTCCTTTCTATAACTTCTATAGCTGCAGTATCTCTTCCTAACTTTGAATAATGAGGTCTCATAAAACAGCTCAGAACTATGCCGGGAATGGGCTGAGTACGAGGAGTTTCAATGTATGTTATAAAGTAAGTGACTTTATTATTCAGGAGGAAAAAATAACTGTAAATAGGTTGAGAGAGAAATGCTGTGAGATGATCTTAGATTGTAATTCTCACTGGCTCTCTGAGTAGAACAATAGTGTTCACATGAATAGTTATTGAAGCCATTCTGCATTAGCACCCCAGGGCTGCTTAGAATCATGGGAATGAGGAGATAAAAGTTCACAGCACTGTTCTGATATTCTGATAATGTTGTTTTGGATTGGGGAGAGGAAGGCACAGATAGAATATCCTGGATGAAAAATGGTGAATACCTTAACATTTTGGTAATAAATCACAAAAGGTCTGCTTTCTGCTACTGGTCATTCCTCTGCTAAAAGTCACATTTCCTTTTTTTTTCTCATCAATTTTGACCCCACTCCTCTCCTCAAGGACTCCTTGTGGGGGTACAGCTCTACAGGCAGCCATCATCCTCTGGTACCTCACCCAAGTAACCATCATTCATATGTGTACCATGACAATGAGAGTTTGGTAGGCTATTTACCAGCAGTTTGAATCAAACAGAGTGCAGTCCTATCCTCACAAAGAAAGAAAGACTTGCATTTATATAGCGCCTTTCACAACCACCGGATGTCTCAAAGCGCTTTACAGCCAATTAAGTACTTTTTGAAGTGTAGTCACTGTTGTAATGTAGGAAACGCGGCAACCAATTTGCACACAGTAAGGTTCCACAAACAGCAATGTGATAATGACCAGATAATCTGTTTTGTTATGTTGATTGAGGGATAAATATTGGCCAGGACACCGGGGATAACTCCCCTGCTCCTCTTCAAAATAGTGCCATGGGATCTTTTATGTCCACCTGAAAGAGCAGACGGGACCTTGGTTTAAGACTCATCTGAAAGACGGCACCTCTGACAGTGCAGCACTCCCTCATCGAGGAGTATCAGCCTAAATTTATGTGCTCAAGTCCCTGGAGTGGGACTTGAACCTAAAACCTTCTGACTCAGAGGCGAGTGTGCTACCCACTGAGCCACAGCTGACACACAAAGATGCATTTTCACAAGATCAATGATTAATGATTAATTGGCTGGTTTTGCCCATCCTAAGTCAGTGGTGCTGAGGCTAAATGTAGCACCCGTACTGAGATCAACTAACTCACCACACTAAATCTGAATCCATCTTTGCCTGCATGGCTCAGCTAGTCACTTGATAAAACTCATTGAAACATCAGGAAGCATAGCGTCTTCCTTTGTGTAAAAGCAATATCCGTTACACAGCCCTCTAAGCTCTCTACGCGACATCAGTTTGATGTGGGGGAAAAAAAGCAGAAAATGCATGGATGCTTAATTAAAAACCAGGGACAGAGATTAATCAGAACAAAAAACAAACTGACACAAAAAATGGTCTTCCATTGACAACGTAACTGTAAGGCACTTGCATCGAAACTTTCAATGTTTTTACCTGATGCAAAAGCAAGATGAAAAAGTAACAGCCCTGAATTTGCGGTCAGCAGCATAACTAAGGAGTATGCCACCGACCTCCCAATGGAATTTGCACTTAGCTGCTGCGAACCCCTCTTCGAGGAGTTGCTTGGAAACGCTGTGGAGTTGCGCGTGGCGTAGTGGCCCACGGATCCCAGGGCGCACTGTTGTGATCACTTTCACTTCCTGACTCTTAGCCCATCAGGAAACATAGAATTCTCTGATGGGACAGCATTAAGCTTTGCAGAAAGTCCATCAAATTGCCCCCGCTGTTTCGAATTGATTACTGAAGACCCTTTCCTTAGTTTGTGGGTATGCATGACTTTCTGCATGATATTAAACATTCATATTTTCATTTAAAAATGTGCAGTGAATCACAAGAGGAGTGACTGTGATTAGTAAACACAAATTATATACGTTTTGTTAATTGCTGACTATTAAAAAGCAACTCATTTAAAATAAAAAGGACTGGTAAGATGAACAAGTCTGAAGTTTTACCTAACACAGTAAAGTGAAGTTATTTTGATTTGCACAGTTTAACCTAAATGCATAGATATTAAAGTAATTAGTGCACTTTAGCAGATCGTTAAATGTTTCTGGCCTTTGGATAGGAAACATAAAACTCACTTAGGATGCTTTTATGTCCAGTTTACTCATCCACCCCTCCCCTTACGCCGCTCAACAGGCTCCTGCGCCTGTTTGCACCAGCCGTAAAAATGTTAAGGGCAATTGATGCGCAGTAATAGCCCACCCTTTCGCCAACACATCTTTTGAATGAGGACTTGAAAGTCGCAGTGGATCATCTATCTATTCGGAACTTAAAAGATCGCATGTTCAGGATTTAGCACATGTGGAAATCCTGAACATGAGGTCAATTTCAAAGGCAGTATTAAACCGTACTCTGAGAGTACACCGTCATGCCAACTGTGGATTCAGGGCCATGATTTTCCAGAATCATTTTTTTTTCAGTCATATTTCAAGAGTAAGAACAAAAGGTCCACGTTCATTCTTGCAGCTAGAAATGCTCCAATAGTCACTGCAGATCAATCTGATAGTGACAATATTTACCATAATGCAGTTCTTGAGCTTTTTAAATAAGCTTTTCCAGGTGCACGGCAAATACAACATCAAAGGAAGACACCATCTTATTCTCCCAGTTTCTCCTTCTCCATTGAATCTATTCTGATGACTCTACCTTCTGCACTAGAGTCTCTGAAATTAGCGAAGTTTTCCTCCGCTGTGTTTCCCCTCTGCTATGTTCGCATCTGTTCCTTTCCCCATGCTTCTGCCCTGATCTTCTCTCACAACCTCCATAGTGCTCTGATGCTTGCCACTTTAACTCCCCCTCTGCCTTCTCTGTCATTGACCTCCGACAGTGTTCCAAATAAGCTCAATTCAAGCCTTACGAACAATATCACATCTTTCTCCTGGGACCTTGCAACCTTTAGGACTGAACCTTGACCTCAGGAACTTCAGCAGTATCCTCATTTACAAAGCGGTTTGAACTCCACGCCTGAACCCCTGGTTTTCCATCTCTCCCATGTTCCACATCCTTCGTTACATCCGTTGCCTTTGTTTCTTTAATATTTTAATGCTTCTGTCCATTATTCTACTGAAATGATCTGTTAAATTATTGCACTCATGATTCCTCTTTTTTTAAAATATATATTTACATTTCCTCCTCCCTTTTTCTGATTGTATTAATATGTCTGTCTGTCTCCTATTCTCAGCACTGAAGAAGAGTCTGCACCTGGAATGAAAACTTGTCCATTCTCTCCACAGATGCTAACTGACCCGCTGTGTGTTTCCAGCATCTTCTGTTTTTGTTCCGGAAAAAAATTGGACTTTGGTTTTGCAAATGAGAAAGAGCTTTCACTAGATCACCACCAATGCATACAGGAAACTTTGTTATATCCGGCACCGACGGGACCGAGCTGTTGCCGATCTATCAAAACTGCCGGACATACCAGCATTAATGTTGAAGCATACGGAGGTTTTCATCTCCGTATCTGACAACAAACACTGTTGCTTAGCACTGTTTCTAAACAGTCGGCCCGTACCTTGGAAGCGTCTCTGTAGCTTAGCAACAGCTTCAGAGAGACTTTCCAGAGCCTGACTGTTGAAAAAAAAGCCACGAGAAGAAAAAAAAACTAACAAAATGGCTCCTGATTTCTGCCGGTAGATCAAGGTTTCCGGACATACAGCCTCCGGATAAACCAAAGTCTCCTGTACTATGAAGGCACAGCTGAAATTTGGCATATTTACACAACAGTGCACAATGTTTCAGTGTAAAAGAAATAACTTGCATTTATATAGCGGCTTTTACAACCTCAGGATGTTCCAAAAGGCTTCACAGCAATGAAGTATTTTTGAAGTGTAGTCACTGCTGTAGTGAGGGAAATGGCCAGATAATCTGTTGTAATGGAGTTTGCAGAGGGATAAATATTGGCAGGCCATCACGATAACTCTCCTGCGAATAGTGCCATGGAATATTTAACGCCCACCTGAGAGGGCAAATGGGACCTGGGTTTAACATCTCAGTTGAAAAACAGCATCTCCCATAGTGCAGCACTGCCTTTTTTATGCACTGAGGTGTTAGCAAAGATGATATGGTCAGGTCCTAGGCTGGGATTTAAACCCACGACTTTCTGACTCAGAGGTGAGGGTGCTACCACTGGAACAAGGCTGACATCTTGTACTTTTATTACATTTCCCTATGTTACTCACTAAAGTTAAATAGTGCTGTATATCATAGACTTTTATTTTCCTTTGTCTGCAACCCAGTCTTCCTCATTCATGTATTCTTCGATAAGGTTGGATGAGTAATTGGGTATTCCATTGGGTTTAATCTAGGATGAGCATAACTGGCTGACTCAGCTCTGTTGAAATTTATATGATGAACTGTGCCATGATGAAATAATATTTGGACACTGTAGCACACTGTACCACGAAGAATTAAGACACAAGTTCACCCGATGTTTTCCAAAATAAACTGTTCCTGAACTTTGCCACACCATTGGGGGAGGTGCTGAGCAGAGGCAAGGCACTTCATAGGGAGGGGCAATTAGCAGCATAGTAACCCAGTGTTTCCCTCATGCACAGCCAAACAATCAAGTCAAGAGTGACACAGGCAGGAGGAGGGTTGCATTGTTTGTCCTCTTAACAGCAGGATGGTGTGCAATGTGAGGGTACCATGAGAGGGTGGAGAAAGCAATTTTTGAGAAAAGGCAAACATACAAATTGATCTCCACTGCAAAACCTGAATAACTTTGAACAACAACAACAACTTGCATTTATATAACATAGTAAAAACGTCCCAAGGCGCTTCACAGGAGCGTTACCTGACAACATTTGACACCGAGCCACATAAAGAGATATTAGGAAGAGAGACCAAAAGCTCGGTCAAAGAGGTAAGTTCTAAGGAGTGACTTAAAGGAGGAGAGAGAGAGAGAGGCGGAGAGGTTTAGGGAGGGAATTGCAGAGCTTTAGGGCCTAGACAGCTGACGGGACGGCCACCAATGATAGAGCGATGAAAATCAGGGTTGAGCAAGAAGCCAAAATTGGAGGAGCGCAGAGATCTTGAAGGGTTGTAGGGGCTCGAGGAGGTTACCAAAGGCCATAGTTTTTCCTCAAGTTAGGCACTTTTATCTCCTATCTATATATTAAGAAAGTTTAATATGAGGAAAAATGTGGTGTACTGTAACTTTGAATTATTAATTAGAAATAGAAATAATATCCGCTGCCAAGGCTTGTTTAGTCATTCCTAGTCTGAACAGCCAAGAATCTAAACTCCTGGTTATGAGCGGAGTGTTTATTCTACCTAAATGTAATTAGCTACACTGGAAGAAGTAAATGTTCTCTATGCTCAATGACAAAGATTGGTATCATAAGCTGCTAGTTTTAAGTTTACATAGAGAGCTCAAAAACTCCCTCAACTCCTGACTAATGATTTCAAGTTGGTGCTTCTTGTTATTAAATGTGACTCGAGTGAATTTACTGTACCTTGACTCCAGTTATATAAAACATTCCAAGGGTTCCAGCTAATTGTGTTTAATGGAGGATTTGCAAACTTCCTCTTGACAATTGTTGAAAAGTCCGAACTGAAGTAGTCAGTAGGGAGTAGCACCGTACGTTAGGAGCAGTAAAGAAATTTTAATTCATGCGAGAACAAGAAAGAAGGTAAATATTACTGTACCTAACGGGCTAAATCAAATATCTGGCATTATGGCAAATGGATCCATTTTATCCTGAAAGCTAGAGTCAAGGGAAAGAAGATTGAAGCACTCACTTATCCACGTGAAGAAATTCTAAGAAAAATAATCAAGTATGGATGATTGGGTTTAATGAAATTTAACACTCCATCTAATCATTTATATAAATCGTTATTCAGTTTAATTGATTGGCTATTGCTATTTCAATGACAGATGTGTACAAATAAAAGGCATTATTTTGTATTATAAGATACAAAATAATGTTACTTATACTTTATTTTCAGCAGGAGGTGGTAACCGTGGGGAGCATGTTGACGGAGATGGCACTGGGGTCCTATCTACATTATGGGACCCAGACTGGCATGTAGTAATGAGACTCCTGCCTGTTTCCTTGGCTTGGCAGCTATTTCAAGGTCTGGACTAAAATGACACGGGCAGGAAGACCGCAGGAAGTTTTTATTCAGTGATCTAAGTCTCGCTACAGCCCCATTAAAGCCTAAAAATGGGGCTGGTATAGAAACCAAAATCACCCCCATTCTGTTTAACAGGGTCACTGAATAGCAATCAGAGTTGCAGATTCTTTTCCCCCCCTTCACTATGTTCGGGTTACTAAGGATAATTGTCCGTCTCATCGAACATCAGCTAGCTCCTCATAAATCAGGGATAAAATCTGGGCCCCTCTGATCTATTTGGCTTTGTACCACGCTACATGGTACACTTATTCACAGAGCCATTGGGGAGCAAACAGTTTCAGGCTGAATGTCAGCTAATTGGAATCTGCAATGCCTCAAATGAAATCCTTGACCTTAGTCAATGCATTCGCTAATCCACAGTATGACTGAATATATTCCATACTGATGTTGAGTCTGTGTTCATTGAAATATACTGTTTCAGGGCACAGTTATAAAACAGATCTGTTTAAATAGAGTGAAGAGTCGTGTTTTGGTGTCATAGTGCTTTGCATTATAAATATGGGTTGTTCCTCTGTGATTCTTCACATGGCAAGTTCTTAGTTATCTAATGGAAGAATGCAGCTGAGGCTAAGCCATTTCTTAAAGGGAGGGAAACCTGTTCTTTGTGACTGACTGAAGAGTCACATTTGGGACCAATCAGATGGCCTCTTGAAGGGAATGGTGTATTATGTGGGGCTCCAAAGTTCAAATTATGAAATTTAAAACGACACTAAAAAGGCAGCCATAATTTCATTCTGGTTTCATGTTCAAAATTGAAATGGGAGAGGCACAAGTTTGACTAAAACCAGCTGTTTTGGTAAAGGTTACATATGTACCATTGATAGGTCGATATTATTGAGGGGATACCTCACTGAAACCTCCTATGGGAAACCCCACTCTTTTCAAGGTAAGTACAATTCCGACTGAGTGTTGTGTGCTGATTAAAACACATGTATCATAATAGGGGTAAGAATCAAATTTTCTTCATTTCTAACAGCCTAAAGATATTGTTTAATTTGCAATCAGAAGGTTAATGTGACTTGCCGATGCTATCACGTGCCTGTGCAATGAACGGCATCTAGTCTAATGGGCAATCTCCAGCTGATTACATATTCAGCACTTCTGTGGAAATTAGATTTTATTAATTCAATTCTGCTGAAAAGCAGCGTGCCATAATAAAATGAAATTTGTAACTATTGCACAGTTAAATTAGCTAAATAGAGAGGAAGGAGATGGCAGAAAATTGACCCCAATCCCTTAAAGTCTAATCAGACGATGAACTCTGCTGCTAATAAAGTTGAAGGTGAAATGTAGGAATAGCTCACATGAGCTGACAGAGGCCACGGGTCTCTGGGTGGGATACTCCTCTTGGCATCACCTAGAACCAGTTAGAAAGTTTTAGTAAATAACTCAAGGCACATGCATGGAGCAGACAAACACCAAAAGAAAAAATCCCTCGTGTCGTACAATTAACATCTTTAGTCTAAAGCTAATTCTTTGGTGCCAATTAGAGCCAAATTAATCAGCACTTTGTACTATAAACTCACGTGCAAGTTTTTAATATGCAATTGTAGATTCCTCTCTGCTCCAGACTGGCACAATGTCCTGAAGTTTAATAACGGTGCTTTCCTTTAAAACTAAGGAAGTCGACTTATTAATTTTTCTCCAGTACCATCTGTTATAAAGATACAGGTATTCATATTTCTGCAAGTAGAGGTCAATTTCAGCAATTAAGGAATCATGTAATCGTGGTACTAACTTCTGCTCTTTAACCCTGGAGTCTGATCCTGTGATTGGCAGGATTCCAGAGACAAGGAGCAGAGGGTGCCAATGAACTAGTGGCATTTTCCTAACCTGCCCTCTGCTGCAAAACTTAAATAGCTTCAGAACAAATGGCAGTAAAAGGATTTTTTGAACTATGTTTATTACATTTAATGTACATGGAAACAGCACAGATATATTTAAACATGCCCAGTAAAATGTATGGGACAGGTTGATGAAATTCAAAGCAATCTATATTAAAATATCTGTATATAAAATATATATAAAATGCCTCAGGGGGACGCAGAACCCATTTTATTTATTCACTTTATTCCTCCATTAATATATTAAAAACAGTACGTCAGCATGCTCAGACATCATACAGTGGACATCACACTAGTTTCTGAGGCAAAATAATCTTAAAACAAAGAGCAAAGAAAGGATAGTTATTTAAAGCTGGGTGCTTCTGAACTGGAGCTTCCAAAGCAGACAAGCACTTTACAATTTGCAAAGCTCCCTGACCAAATGATTAAACATTGAATCACCAAAGCTAGGAACATAGGAACAGGAGTAGGTCATTCAGCCCCTCGAGTCTGTTCCGCCATTCAATGAGATCATGGCTGATCTGGGATCTAACTCCGTATACCTGCCTTCGCCCCATATCC
Organism: Somniosus microcephalus; assembly: GCF_052327205.1. NCBI lineage: Eukaryota > Metazoa > Chordata > Chondrichthyes > Squaliformes > Somniosidae > Somniosus > Somniosus microcephalus. The sequence continues at coordinate 49,256,045 of NC_141007.1, read as the reverse complement.
CTTAATACCTTTGGTTAACAAAAATCTATCAATCTCAGATTTAAAATTAACAATTGATCTAGCATCAATTGCCATTTGCGGAAGAGAGTTCCAAACTTCTACCATCTTTTGTGTAGAAGTGTTTCCTAACTTCACTCTTGAAAGGCCTGGCTCTAATTTTTAGGCTATGCCCTCTAGTCCTAGAATCCCCAACCAGCGGAAATAATTTCTCTCTATCTTCCCTATTATTTCCCCTTAATAGCTTGAAAACGTCATCAAATCACCCCATAACCTTCTAAATTCCAGGGACTACAACCCTAGTTTGTTTAATCTCGCCTCGTAATTTAACCCCTGGAGTCCAGGTATCATTCTGGTAAACCTACGCTGCACTCCCTCCAAGGCCACCTTCCTAAGGTGCGGTGCCCAGAACTGCTCACAGTACTTCAGCTAGTTTTCTTAACAATAATTAGGCTTTGTTGCCTTAAAGGGGCATGGCTCCAACTTATGCGCTGCATGTCATAAAACCCCCGTCCACATAAAGGAGCACATCACGTGACTTACTGCGAGCACTTTCATATCTGATAAAAATAATATTCAATAACAATGGCCCGGATTTTACCGGGCCGATGATGCCGTACGCACAGCATACGCCGTTGTAAGTCCTCCGGATGACCCCGCAAGTTCCGGGATTCCGCATGCGCTGTGTTTGCGCAAAAACCCGGAACTTGCAATCTGTCAAGTTTCTCCTTAACAGGTTGTCCACCCGTGCCCCCAAAACACTTTCGGTAGCTATTTGCTCAACTACTGTCCAGTGTAATGGTTAAAATAAAGGTTAAATTTAAAAAATTTAAATGATTAAAACATAAAAACATTTTATTCTGGCCCAAAATTTTTGTATTATCTTTCAAAAAGTTACATTTTTATTTTGAATGCTTAATCAAAGTGACTTTTAATTAATTTTGAACATGGGAATATTTAATTTTATTAGAATTGTGTTTTATTTAGGGCTTTCTCGTAAGCTTATGGAGATTCCGTTCGTCAATGGAATCTCCATAAGCTTATGAGGAATCCCCCTTTCTAATTGTTTGGATGGGCCCACGTGATCCCAGGGACGCTTCTGGACCACTTGCATCCCTGGAATCTGTGGGCCTTTACACAGGCGTATGCCTGGAGGCCCAGGACCCGAAGACTCCGAAGCTCCGGAGACACCAGGTACTTAGATTTTTTTTCAGGTCGGAGACATATTCTTCTGTTATGCCTTCGACTGCAAATTCAGCACCTATATTTTGTGTAGGTTTTGCCTTTTCAATATTTACTGCTCCATGCCCCGGCCTTGCCGGGTTATTCGGGCAATTTCGGCCTAAACTGCACCCAACCGCCTCACCATAAATATCAGGACCTATAGGTCTGAATATTATATGTATTATAAATCAATACATCACTCCTGGCCAAGAAGGAATAACACTCACCTGCAGGAGACACTATAAACTTAATGAATATTGCTGGTAGGTGTTGCTCTGTAAAACAATTGCAACAGTCACCTGGAGGAATGCCCTTGGGAGGGGAGAGAACTTTTCCAAAGTTGACAGGTTACCTTAGAATCGCTCAAGTGATGTCTTTCAGATCTGTGGCATGAGAGGTCGTCTTAATAAAACATTTTCAAATGGAAGTTAGTGCCTCTAACTGGATAACATAGCCAAGTGCAACATGCTAACGTAAAGATACCGAATAAATCAGTTCTATTTTACAGAAAGTTTTGGAGCATTTGGTCCTTGGCCTTCACCATTATCCCCAAGATAAATCTGATTGTGACCAAGTAATCTGGCCAGAGACCTCCTTCTCTCACACAGGGGCATGGCAATCTAGCATGCCAATGTATTCTATTACCATATACAATCATCATGCAATGTTGATATCTAAACAGCACCGGATTCATTTGGGATGGGTCTTTCCCACTGAACAAATACATTCCAAGATGCACCTTCAAGAAACTACTACTACCATTTTATTCATTGAGGCAAAGTGAGCATTGCTGGCAGCTCTCAAGACTGCAAAAAGACAAAATGTATTTCCTCCCCATTATTGCTTTCGTGGGTGGTGCTCATTTTTGTAATTATTTTCTGTATATTGTATTTTCTGTGCTGTAGTGTTTATATCTATGTCTATTTTTGTGTCACATTAGTGGGTACGCTTCATTTTTGATCATGGTGTGGGATAAACATTCATTATCTGGTTGTTTACTGAGAGATGCATACATTTTGTTCCTGGCAGTTCAGCGTTCCTGGCATTTTATTGTGATATGGATGTAAGTCACTGAAGCCGACTGGAACAAATTTCCACTTTGACCATCACCATGTTAAATTCCAATTTCAGATTTAGAAGGTTTGAGGCTGCATTACAAGTGTGGCATTGGTGTGAAGCAGTTTCCCTTTATACTTTTGCTATTGTCATCGTGTAAATCTGGAATCAGAGGCCGACGTGACTCTGGAGTGAAGTGGAATGAGACTCTGTAGAGGAGGGAATCGACCTGATATTTGGATCTCCAGAATCCAAAAACATCTTTCCAAAAATCCAATTGCTCATCTGTAACGTAGTTATCAGCTAACAGTGATTTCAGTGACAGACAGAAAAGCAAAGAAAAATTGCCTGTGGTAAATAGCTCTTATTATTAACGGAAGGAGCTGCCTGCAGTAACCAGCACACACTCACATTACTTAAATGAAAGATTACCCCACAAGTTGAGCAAGTTGCAGTGTGCAGCACCGTTACTTATTACTGACTCTATGGGTTACTCTTTGCAATGAACTGGATGAAATGAGAGCATCATTTCTTATTACAGAAATTAAGGGTTACTTCTCGCTGTAAATACTCTACAGTAACAGTATAGATTTGTATTACTGACATCATTTGTTACTCCATAGAGTGAATTGTCTGAGTAAACAATATAACTTCTTATTGCAGAACTTTTCAGAGTTTTTTCTTGCAAGTCAAAATTTCTGCACTTAAAACATCACAAAAAACCTCCTGGTAGATCAGTAATTGTCACCCGGTGCCTGCTCATTCGGCAGCTCATCGATGCAATAATGGAGCAGGTCATGTTCTTGCACTGTTAAAGGAAGTATTGTACACTTTCAGGGATCCAACTGGATCAGATGTTCCGGGAGCACAACAGGTGGATTATTGGAAAACCTCCCGGGTTGCTCGCAGATTAATCTTTAGTTCCCGGAGACTCCAGGACAATCCAAGAGTTTTGGCAACCCTAGCCACAAACTCCATACCCTTGTTGCAGACTATATCCCCCTCCCCACCCACTGCCTCAGTTTGAACCAGACTGCTCACAACCTTGGCAGTCTGTGCGACCCTGAGCTAAGTTTATGACCCCATATCCTCGCTATCACAAAGACCACTAGTTTCACGTGTGTAACATAGAAATACATAGGAGTTAAGACATGGAAACAGGTCATTGGTCCAAGTTGGCATTTATCCTCCATGCGCGCAAATAGTCTCAATCACATTTACCCACCCTGGTCCCATATTTGTTATCCCCTTTCCATCATCCACCTGTCCAATCTAATCTTAAATGCCAACATAGTTGCTGCCTCAACCAATAACCCTGGATGTGAATCTCACAGTCTCAAACCTCGGAGTAAAAAAGGTTTCTCATGCCCTCTGTTCAAAATCTCCTACATTTAGTCTTGTATCTATGGCCCTCGTTCTTGACCCCTTATCTACTGGAAACAGTCTGCTTCTATCTACAATACTTTGTCCCATCCTTCCATAATTTTAAATACGTCTATCATATCTGCACTGTTCTAATACAAAAATGATCCAATTTTTCAACTCTTTGTATTTGTATTTCCTCATAGCAGGCAGCATCCTAGTGAATCTATAATGTACCCTCTCTAAAGCATCAATATCCTTCTTATACTATGGCGTTCAGTACTGCACACAGTACACTATTGGGTCTTATTAAGGTTTTATATAAGGTTAACATTACCACCCGGCTTCTGTAGCTCTTGTGATAAAGCCTAGAATTTTATTAGCTTTTTTGTTTACAGCTTTATCAACCCGAGGTGTTGCCTTTAATGTCCTGTACCTGTATGTCAAATTGCTCTGCTCTTCCACAGCACCGATCCTACTTCCATTCAGAATTGATTAATGCTGGGGCTATTTTTTAAACCAAAATGAATCACCTGATACTTGCTGACATTGAATTCCATCTGCCACTTTTTATCTGATTGCCCCATCGTATCCCATTACAGCGTTCTTTGGTCTTCTAAAGAATGAACTATACCTCCTATTTTGGTATCGTATTCAAATTTGGACACTATGTACACTGTGTATAATTAGATTGATATACACAGTGAACAGAAGTAGACCCAGAACTGAACTCTGTGGGGCATCTCTATCTACTTCTAACCACTCTGAAAAAATGCTCTTAACCCCTACTCCCCTTCTATCCAATTTTTAATCCAGTTCAATATCCTCCCACTAATTTCATATCCCTTAATCTTCTCTAGTAATCTCCCATGCTGGATCTTGTCAAAGGCTTTCCTAAAGTCCATGTACACTGCATACATTGCATTTCTCCCATCTACCATGTCTGTTACCTTCTCAAAGAATCATCCTCCCTTCCTATTCCTCAGCCCATCTGCTGTTGAAACCCGTATATGTGCCTTTGTCACCTCCAGACCTAATTACTGCAAAGCTCGCCCGGCTGGCTTCCAATCATCTACCCTCCATACATTTTAGCTCACCCAAAACTTTGCAGCCTATTTCTTATTGCACACTAAATCCCACTCACCCATCACCCCTGTCCTCGTTGACCTACATTATCCCTTGGTCCTCAACACCTCAAATTTAAAATTTCCATCCTTGTGTTTAAATCCCCCCGCCCATGGCCTCACCCCTCCCTACCTCTTTAGCACGCAAACCCCTCCTCCTGAACACTCAGTTCCTTTGACTCTGGCTTCTTGTGCATCCCCTGTGTCTCTCCATTAGTAGTCATGTCTTCAGCCGCCTAGACCCCACACTCTGGAGTTCCCTCCCTGTACCCCTCTGCCTCGCTACCTCCTTCTCCTCCTTTAAGATCCTCCTTAATATTAACCTCTTTAACCAGGCTTTGGGATCTTTTTCTTTGTTAAAGGTGCTATCTAAATACAAATGATTGTTATTGTTGGCAGGGGGTGCCAGGTGCTAACCTAAGATGCATTTAGCTAAAAGCCCTTCTGTCCATAGATACAAAATAAATTGGCCCAAAACACCATCAGCAACACCATTCTGAGAACTTTCTCCACAAATGTCAATATGAATCTATTGCTGTGGTATCATATTGTTCAGACCAACCATAAAGAGATTCTTAGCATTATATACAAACCAAGCACGTTACATTTATTGAATAGATTGTGTGATATATGAATGATGCTAGTGTGTTTTGCCACAGTCCTTACCCTTGGGGTTGGTGGATTGGTGTGTGATGTCGAACACCTAACCAATTACATCTAAGTACCTCCTGAGTGGAAGAGGTAAACGTGCTGGCCAACTGCAGTGCATCAGTGACAAGCTACTGGGATATTGGTAGCCCACACCTCCTTGGGCTGCACACTGTATGAGCTTTGCATGTAAGTCAGCCATGTCTGGTACCATGGTGGCTGCATGTTGCTGCCTACTTTCTGCTACACCACATACTTCAAGATGGGAGAATGGGAGCGTGGTCATCAGTCTATAAAGTGTGTCTCCCCTTTCCCTGGCTCCTTGCATGATAGGTTTGGCCAGGCATTGGAATCTATCTTCTCTCACTCTTTAACACCCAATTATACAGCCTTCCTGCTCAATAAATTTCTGTTCTCACCTTCCCACTACAGTAGCAGCTCTTAAAATTCCTCCAAATTACAGTCCTCAGCTAATTGTGCTTTTCCCACCTCATCGACCATCCCTGCTTGAGGGATGCAGCCCACATTCTGAAAGCAGTAAACCGTGTACAAACCAGCAGTCTTTGCAACACATAAAAAACAAAAGTTGACTCCAATAGCCCACAAACAGCAATTTCCAGGTTTACATGTGTATTTTGAATCTAACAAGGGAATTCAACATTCAAGGGTTTAACCTTCAGAACAATAGAGCTTTGCAACATCAATTTGAGAATTTATACACATCAAATAACATTTTTATTTTATCCCATTAATGTGGTGAAAATAGTCATCCAATATTATGTTTTGTTACAAGGCCTTAGATTCCCAAAAAGCAAGCAAAATGGCAATCAAAATTAAAACAGCATCCTTTCCTTTTTATTTTTCTCTCGGTGTTCACCTTGGAACATTTTTTTATTTTAAAAGCACTGTATAAATGCAAGTTATTGTTCTGGTGTGGATATCCATCTTTAATGAAGCAGGTCACACAAGCCCTATTAAAGAAAATCACGAATGTTGGTTTATTTGTCAATCAAATTAACTGTTGTTGATAAATCTAAGAAATCAATAATCTAGTCCATTGTATGTGGTCAACACTTTGTCAACTGGTTTTGTGGTGTCAAATGATTTGTCAATATAGATTGTCCACCACACAGTTTGTCAATTAGTTTCATAATTAGTATCCATGATTTGTTGACACGATGTTGACACAAGCAGCTACGTCTTGTAAGCAAATTATTAAACCAGTTTGTCCACTAGATTTCGTTAGCTTCCAAGTTTTCTGATCTGGTCACTGAATGGATTGATCATTAAAACACCCTGTTGACAAATGGTGACATCAAATGTGTCAGAATACCATAAGTTTATACAAGTACAATGCTATGATGCAGTTGGGCTGAGATGACTTTGGACCTGTCTGAAGAATATGCTTGCAGATCAACGATTAAGGGTCTGTTGGTGTACACTTCGCCTAATTTTGCAGCGTCTGAGCCAACTGTACTACCATCGACTCTTCTAAAATGGGAAGTGTCGCAACCTCTAACACTTAGAAGAACAAGGGCAGCAGACACATGGAAACACCATCACCTCCAAGGTCCCCTCCAAGTCACACACCATGCTGACTTGGACATATATCATATCATACTTATATCCTGCATTGTCGTTGGGTCAAAATTCTGGAACTCCCTACCTAACTGCATTGTGGGAGTACATTCACCACACGGACTGCAGCGGTTCAAGAAGGCGGCTCGCCACCACCTCTTCAAGGGCAACTAGGGATGGGCAATAAATGCCAACCTTGCCAGCGACGCCCACATCCCAAGAATGAATAAGAAAAATTACAATACAATAGGACAAATAGAATTTCAGATATAGTCTAACCAGCTTAATAGATTCAGATTCAAACAGTTAAAAATTATACAAAGAACAATTAAATATCAACAGACAGAAATTTTAACCAGAATACACATTGTTAAATATCTACAGCATTGGTTATGAGGTAGCTGTTTCCAACATTAGAAAAGAACACATTTTGGGCGTTGATCCAGCTCAGATGATCTCCAAAGACTTCGACTGATTACTCTCATTTAATTATATTACATTATCCATTATTTCATTCCAGACTTTTACAGAAACAAAACGATTACCATAAAGGAGTGAATGACAGGCCCAGTTGACTGACAGATCACTGCTTCATTTTGAAACCTGGAAATTGGAATTCTGATCTGTGGAAATACGAAGAATGCTGCATCATTAGAAGATGCACAAGGAATATGTAGTTTGTCCCACAAGGAAGGGCGGTCTCAGAACACCACAGTTGGTGAGGAAGCTGTGCTCAGAATGAAATAAACATTGTACCCAATGTGTATTCGGTTTATCTCAATTATTTTTTGACAAGTCAAACAGAAGGACATTTATTAAGAGGTTATTTTTGAATAGCTGGCTACACATGCACTGATCTAACGAATCGGCGATACTGCTAAATATTAGAAAGGAAATACGATTCAACAATAAAACAGCAAGATGTACTACAGAAATATATTCAGCACCAAGCTAGTTTTTAAGTCACTAGGCACAGGAGTGAGCAAACCACTTGCATACTTAGAATCTCAAAACCAATAATGGATTTATATACATCTGTATTGCATCCCTGATCTATTATTTGGAATCATTCAAGGTACTATCCTCCCCACTCTTAATTCTATTCTTTGAAACATCTGACATGTTAAAGTGAACAGCATTAGACAATTGCTAATGTAGAATAATAGCATTTTGAAAATTGTGCAAAGCACTTGTCTGAAGACCTAGGTTACAACTCTTGTATGACATAAACATAGAATAATAAATATAATAATGAGGTAATGCTGCAGTTGGCAGACTGAGTAGCACAGTGGATTATCACACCTTCATTTTGCCTTTAGGATCTAAGTTTTAATCTAGGCCAAACTGCTGGATGAATGTCTCCTTTCTCTCCAACTCTAAAGGTCTTATGTAAAATGACATGAGTTTGGGTTGTCCAACCAGATGTGAGATTCCAGAACAGAACTCCTCACAATTTGCCACTAACTGGTAATGTCTTCCAGAGATACCACAAGATAATGCTTTTTTAAGGTTGGGGCAGAATATGACCATATTATACCTTACCTGACAGTGCTTAATGCTGAAACTGGATACCCAAAAATAGAATAGAGTTACATTCCCACACAATGACGTGAGACAATGAAGGAGAGAGGAATTGCATCGCTTATAATCACAAACCCGAACCTTTTTAAAAATGTACAAAATATTTTGTTGTTGCTTGTCCCAAAGCCACTGTATTGCACTGGTTATATAATATATAAATATTTACAGGGTTATTCATTTTTTTTGAAGGCCTTTCATTCTAAAAGAGGGGTTTTGAGTTGTCTGCGCGCATTAACTGCACAGCTTGTTTTCTTTTGATTTTTGACAAGCAAAAAAAGACCCAAATATAAATTATATAAATTAATAAAACAAAAAATAGCTATCATGTAATTGAGTTTCAACGATGTTATGAACTATTAGAGTGAAGTTAAAATGTTTTGCAAATGTTACCTGCATTGCACAATTAGAGTACAGCCTTGGACTCAATTCCTAATATGTACTATTTCACATAACATGCACAGTTTGTGCTTTTTAAATTAAGAATTACCACTTCTGTTCCTTACTACTGTTTGGGGAGTTCCATTGCAACAGTGCTGTGAGTGTTTACAAGAGAGTATTAACTTCCTTTGTGACATCATTACTGCAGTATTACCAAGGAATAATTTGCAATAGGTTATAAGGAAACTCTATACACAGTGTATGTCATTACCTCTTGTCCCAAGTGAATAGCTGTTAATTTCACTGCCCACACTATCAACATGTGTGAATATCAAAAGGAATAATTTGTATGTATGTATATATATGTAATACCACAGACTAACATGTATTCACACAAAATAAGGACTTACTTAATGTAGAAACAAAAACTGTATGAACAGGCAAGAACTTATTTAATGTTCAACCAAGAGCCACATACTGATGGAACAAATAATAGCGACAGATATCTCACTCACTAGGGTGATTCTGAGTGTTCCTTCATTCGTGAAAGACATTCCTAACTCACTTGTGCCTTGTGCACTTTAAAATATTTTTCATGAAAAAACTGCTTCACATTAGACCACTGGTTTCATGCTCCGCATATGTATAACATACAGTATCTCGACTACTGGAAGATACAAACCCAGATTAGTTGTAGAATTCCAGGTTAGTTGCAGAATCATTTCGCTGTCAATTCAATTATATGGAGTTTCTGATTTAGGAATAGCAATTTACTAAGTAATCCTAAATCAAGCCATAACGTGATCCTTATTCTTCCTGTTAATACTTGCCGCTTTGAGCAATCTATTACTTAAATTCTAATGTTAAGTAGCCAAGGTTTGTAAAAGATAATTTCGCTAATATTTCCGTCATACCAGAAGTGTTCTATTGTGACTCAGTTTCACTTGCAGAATGAAGGAATAAAGCCGGCTGGAGTACAAATAGAACCGATTTGTCATTCTTTTTGGGTCTACAGAAATTCTAGTCTAAGCATAATCCAGCTTCAAGCATGAAATTTCCAGGGAAATATATACATTTCCAGCATTCAACTGGAATGCAAAACTATCTCTAAGGATATAAATGTACTGCACTGTTCTTCAAAAGTTTCTCTTATAAATTCATCTCATTAACTGGCAGAAAAATCTTGCAGCACCCAGAGGGTTAGCCATCAAAAAAAATTAACCTTAAAAATGCTTGGAATTTTGTATCAACCCCAGATCAGATATTTTGCCTCTTGGAAAGAAACCCCTACTGCCCAGTGATGTGAATATGATTGGGGAAAGAAAGCTAATCAATAGTGAATGAGGAGGTGCCGTCGTCAGGGATTTTAATGTGTCAGGATTCATTTAAATGTCGAGTGTTAAGGTGGCAAAGTGGATCATTATTTGCAGATAGCCTCACAGCCCCCAATTCACTTTTACATCCGATTAGACCAATCAGCTTTGAGAATGGAACTCCACTGTAATGCACAGAAGGGCTTTATATCAATTAACTGTGTTTTCTGCCTTCTGCTGTTTGAACAGATAAGGACCATCTCCAAAAGGTGCAAAATTCAATTAAAATGACTATTGATTACATTTCTTATCTTGTAAATAATGTTCTTACTTCCTCTTTATAAAAAATTCTATGTGTCCACTTTATTACCATTCCTGTGCTGGTTTACCTCTAGTAAATACAGAAAAGATATATAAAGGCTATATAGCTAGACACGTCTGGGGGACCAGTGTTTTTTTGATTCCCACAGACCATGAGTTGACAGCCTCAGTTGGACCACTAGGCACAACACAAAATGGAAACTCGATTCATAACCAGCACGAGGGAAAACTGCGCCAATGACAAAAGCAGCTGCCAGGTGGATGCTACAGCAGACAGTGACTCCCTGTAACTTTTTCTCTTCCTTGCTCACAGAGTAACAATCTGACTCCCACCAAACAGCTTCTCACAGCATGGCTCAAATCAGAATTCATACATGGAAAGTCCTAGGTGAAAGCCACGCATCATGCCACTCACTGACACACCAGATTGGGAAATTCAGTGTCCTGCTCTACTATACCACCCCGTGCAGCGGATACATTTTACAAAATATGTCATAATTATCCAGCATAGCTTAAATGCAGTAACGAGGTGAAGCAGAAGATAATTTAATAATATGCAATTAAGTTCAAACTTATGTGACGGTGGGCAGAGAGGGAATTAAACAATGTACTGGGAATGAACTAGCATGGCATTTAGGGTTGAATGTCAACACAATAATACAGCATTGTGTGGGAATGTGGCATTCGAGTGACTGGGTAAAAGAGTGGTATTACACTGGGGAAAACTGAGAAAATGTGCAAGGTGTAAATATTATGGGGATGGAATTATGTGACAATGGTAAAATATTTATAACAGAATGACATGTTGATAAGAAAGCAGTATCATCACATGTAATACAACAGGAATTCTATTTCTTCCAGTTGTGGAAATTCCTTTGGATTATAGTAAGGGTTGTTTGAGTAATTTTCTATCACCATAATAGGGGTTATATTATTGTGTTGCTGTTGGCAGGCCTCAGTCATTACACCATTGTAAGGAGTGAGATGCACCCTGTGCAGTCTTTATCATTTCCATTCATAATTAGGGCTAATTAATTTATGCAAATGTGGGTTAATTCACTCTTATTAAGAAGTTTCAGGCAAATATTGCTACGCCAATGACTCAATTTCATGAAATTTTGTATACAAATTAGTATCAATATTTATCTTGCTTTCTTAATTAAAGACTCATTTGTATCTTAATGAGGTCTAATTAGTACTAATTAAGAGCAGAACCTGAGAGAGAACAGACTGAGAGTCAGGACATGATGCAACATTAGTCTGTGTTAAAAGAGCACATATTCGTTTCACTAAAATACAAAAGACTTTGCTTTCTCTTATCCAACAGTGCATTCATATTTGGTACATGAACAAGTACATTAAGGTGGTTTGATTTTTAATTGTCATGTTTTTACAGAGCTAATGTGCATTTAGTCACCTCTATAGTTTGGTGTGCCTTTGTGTCAGATGTGTGTGTGTTGTGTGTGTGTGGTGTGTGTTGTATGTTTGTGTGTGTGGTGTGTGTTGTATGTTTGTGTGTGTTGTGTGTGTTGTATGTGTGTGTTGTGTGTGTGTGGTGTGTGTTGTATGTTGTATGTGTGTTGTGTGTGTTTGTGTGTGTTGTGTGTGTTGTGTGTGTTGTATGTGGTGTGTGTGTGTGTTGTATGTGTGTGTTGTGTGTTGTATGTGTGTGTTGTGTGTGTTGTGTGTGTGGTGTGTGTTGTATGTTGTGTGTGTGTGGTGTATGTTGTGTGTGTGTGGTGTATGTTGTGTGTGTGTGTTGTGTTGTGTGTTGTATGTTGTGTGTGTGGTGTGTGTTGTATGTTGTGTGTGTGTGGTGTGTGTTGTATGTTGTGTGTGTGTGTTGTATGTGTGTGTTGTGTGTGTGTGTGTTGTATGTGTGTGTTGTGTGTGTTGTATGTTTGTGTGTGTGGTGTGTGTTGTGTGTGTGTGTTGTGTGTTGTATGTTGTGTGTGTTGTGTGTGTGTGTGTTGTATGTTGTGTGTTGTATGTGTTGTGTGTTGTGTGTTGTATGGTGTGTGTGTTGTGTGTGTTGTGTTGTGTGTGTGTGTTGTGTGTGTTTGTTGTGTGTGTTGTGTGTTGTATGTTGTGTGTGTGCTGGTGTGTGTTGTGTGTGTGTGTTGTGTGTGTTTGTTGTGTGTGTTGTATGATGTGTGTTGTATGATGTGTGTGTGTGTGTTGTATTGTGTGTGTGTGTGTTGTATTGTGATTGTGTGTGTGTGTGTGTGTGTGTGTGTGTGTTGTGTGTGTTTGTTGTGTGTTTGTGTGTGTGTTGTATTGTGATTGTGTGTGTGTGTGTGTGTGTGTGTGTGTGTGTGTGTGTGTGTGTGTGTGTGTGTTGTGTGTGTTTGTTGTGTGTTGTGTGTTTGTGTGTGTGTTGTGTGTTGTGACTCATTCGGTAAACCAAGCAAATTCAAAGTAGAAGCAGTATTGGAACGTCATCTGGTTAGCAACAGGGAAGTCACATTCACAGCAGGTACAATACACAAACATCCTAGGACATTTTTAATTACTTATATTTTCAGCCCCTAGGATGAATCTGAAGCAATACATTAAAATGTATTTATTCTATCGCTACTGGGGAAAAAATCCTTAACTTATTAGCCTCCCAAGGAGGATGAAGCTGCAAAAACGACAGTTTTGTATTAAATACAACAGTCATTTAAAAACAATGAGAGAAAGTGGATGTTTTTAAAAAGATGTAGGATTCGACAAAAACTAATTTCAAATCTCAGCATAAATGCTGCAGATTGCTGGGTTGACGGAAACACATTTATTGGGAACAAGAAGGCACATACTGCAGTTTCCAAAAGTAACATTTCAAATAGTTAAGCACTATTGATTTCATTCTTTATTTTGAAAGGCAGTTAACTCTTGCATTAATCCCAGCACCGTTGTTAATTTTTGCACCAGCACTAATCTCTACATCTGCACCAACCATTACAGCAGCACGAACTCATGCAGATACACGAGCCCTGCTACATCACATGCAGCATGAACGCGCCACCTTAGGGTTACAAAGTTGGAGTTGAAAACGAGTGTCAAAATCTTTTACTATGTACTGTTATTACAATTTGAAATGAGTGAGCTTCGAACACAATACTGACTAAAAATACCGGACTCAATTCAATCAGGGGGGCATCAGGCATGAGCTCTTATTAGAGATGGGCTGCTTTTAAGCTGTACTCATCTCCCATTCCCTCCCTCAGTCATAGCACAGGATTTCCATGCTGCTGCAGTGAGGACTCGAAGATGCTCATTGCAGTAATGCAGCATTCAGAATTGGAAACAAAAATTCTTTCAACATCGAACCTTGGAGTAATGCCATCAATAATGGCATTCTGAGGTGGCGTAATACCGAAAGTGGCACTATTGGCCTCACCTCCTCCTATCCGGAAGGTATTAACTCTTACTGAGGTACAGTTTCACATACCGCCAGTCCTCTGATGCCTTGTTTAAGTGACCATTCTTCATGTGTGAGCCTAGAGTGATTCAGGAACTGTCCCTTTAGACTGGAATATTTTTATAGTTACATTCGGAAAAAGGGGGTGGTCAGGAGCAATGTTGGCCCCTTAAAAACTGAAAGTGGTGATATTGTCAATGACAATGGGGAAATGGCGGACATGTTGAATAATTACTTTGTGTCAGTATTTACAGTAGAAGAAGAGGACATAATGCCGGAAATCCCAAAGAAACTAATATTGAATCGGGGACAGGGACTCAATAAAATTAACGTAGGTAAAATAAAAGTAATAAAGAAAATAAATGCACTAAAGTGTGGCAAATCCCCAGGGCCAGATTGTTTCCATCCCAGGGTTTGAAAGGAAGTAGGTGAGCTCATTGCAGATGCCCTAACTATAATCGTTCCAAAGTTCTCTAGATTCAGGAACCGTCCATTTAGATTGGAAAATTGCACATGTCACTCCGCTATTTAAGAATGGCGAGAGAGGGAAACCAGGGAATTATAGACCAGTAAGCCTAACATCTGTTGTGGGGAAAGTGCTAGAGTCTATAATTAAGGATAGGGTGACTGACCGCCTCAAAAATTTTCAGTTGATCAGAGAGAGCCAGCATGGATTTGTGAAAGGTACGTCATGCCTGACAAACCTGATTAAATGTTTTTGAAGAGGTGACTAAAGTAGTGGGCAGGGGAATGTCTATGGCTGTTATTTATATGGACTTCCAGAAGGCATTTGATTAAGTCCCACATAAGAGACTGTTATCTAAGGTAGAAGCCCACGGAATTGAGGGCAAATTATGGACCTGGTTAGGAAATTGGCTGAGCGGCAGGAGACAGATAGTAGGGATAATGGGTAGGTACTCAAATTGGCAGGATGTGACTAGTGGTGTCTCGCAGGGATCTGTGTTGGGGCCTCAACTATTCACAATATTTATCAATGACTTAGATGAAGGCATAGAAAGTCATATATCCAAATTTGCCGATGACACAAAAATAGGTGGCATTGTAAGCAGTGTAAATGAAAGCATAAAATTACAAGGGGATATTGATGGCTTAAGTGAATGAGTAAAACTGTGGCAAATGGATTTCAATGTAGGCAAATGTGAGATCATCCATTTTGGACCTAAAAAGGATAGAACAGGGTACTTTCTAAATGGTAAAAAGCTAAAAACAGTGGATGTCCAAAAAGACTTGGGGGTCAAGGTACATAGATCATTAAAATGTCATGAACAGGTACAGAAAATAATCAAAAAGGCTAATGGAATGCTGGCCTTTATATCTAGAGGACTAGAGTAAAAGGGGGCAGAAGTTATGCTGCAGCTGTACAAAACCCTGGTAAGACCACACCTGGAGTACTGTGAGCAGTTGTGGGCACCACACCTTAGGAAGGATATACTGGCCTTGAAGGGAGCGCAGCGTAAGTTTACATAGGATATACGGCACAGAAACAGGCCATTCGGCCCAACCAGTCCATGCTGGCGTTTATGCTCCACTCGAGTCTCCTCCCGTCTTTCCTCATCTAAATCTATCAGCGTAACCCTCTATTCCCTTCTCCCTCATATGCTTGTCGAGCCTCCCCTTAAATGCATCTATACTATTCGCTTCAACCACTCCCTGTGGTAGCGAGTTCCACATTCTCACCACTCTTTGGGTAAAGAAGTTTCTGCTGAATTCCCTATTGGATTTCTTGGTGACTATCTTATATTGATGGCCTCTAGTTATGCTATTACCCACAAGTGGAAACATTGGCCTAGAAATTCAGTAGGCTTAGCGCCCCATTTGGGGCGCTGGAGGGCCTAGCGCCGGAGTTATGGCCAGTTGGCAAATTCAGTGGGGCCCTTCCGTCGGCGTTACACCGGCTGCGCTGCGCCGGCACCGATGACGTCATCGGTGTGCGCAGCGTCCCGGTTGCCGTGATGACGGGCCCCAGCGCCGAAATTGAGTTGCGGCCGCCTCGCCCGTGGCAGCCGCAACTAAGACTTTGGCAACCGAGTCTTGCAGGAGTTAGCGCTGGCGCATTAAGGTCGCGCGGCGGCCGGCCGCTTTCCCACTGGCCGCCTGCCCGCACCTCCCTCCCCGGACTCCTCCACCACCCCCCCGCGGAACAGATGCGTCTGGCCTGCAAGCCCGGCACCTGTCCGAGGTGCCGGGCTCATTTTTCTGAACATTTGAACGGCCAGCGGGCGGGTGCAGGCAGCTCCTCCTTAACTGAAGGAGGAGGCCTGCACTTCCCCAGCCTGCTGCACCGCATCGGGTGCCGCAGCGCCGGAATTGCGCCGCAATGCGGCACTCAGCGCCCATTTCGAGGCGCTGACACCCTCTAGTAGCGCCGGCAGCCGTTTGGGCGCGGCGCTACTGAATTTTTGGCGCGCGCAGGGGGACTTAGCGCCAGCGCTAAATTTCCGGCGCTAAAGCCCTGGCGAACCCACAACCGAATTTCTAGGCCATTCTCTCTGTATCCACTCTATCAAAACCTTTCATAATTTTAAAGGCCTCTATTAGGTCATCCCTCAGCCTTCCTTTTTCCAAGAGTAAAGAGACCCAGCCTGTTCATCCTTTCCTGATATGTATACCCTCGCATTTCTAGTATCATTCTCGTAAATCTTCTCTGCACCCTCTCCAGTGCCTCTATTTCCTTTTTATAATATGCCGACAAGAACTGCACGCAGTACTCCAAGTGTGGTCGAACTAAGGTTCGATACAGGTTTAGCATAACTTCCCTACTTTTCAATTCTATCCCTCTAGAAATAAACCCTAGTGCTTGGTTTGCATTTTTAATGGCCTTCCTAACTTGTGGCGCAACTTTTAGTGATTTGTGTATTTGTATTCCGAGATCCCTTTGTTCCTCTACCCCACCTAGACTCGCACCCTCTAAGTGATAAGTGACCTCCCTATTCTTCCTACCAAAATGTAATACCTCACATTTGTCTGTGTTGAACTTCATTTGCCAATTATTTGCCCATTTTTGTTTACCACAATGATACCTGGACTTCAGGGGTTAAGTTACAAGGAGAGATTACACAAATTAGGGTTGTCTTCTCTAGAATTGAGAAGGTTAAGGGGTGATCTGATTGAAGTTTTCAGGATATTAAGGGGAAAAAAAAGGTAGATAGAGAGAAACTATTTCCACTGGTTGGGGAGTCTAGAACTAGGGGGCATAGTCAAAAAATAGAGCCAGACCTTTCAGGAGTGAAATTAGGAAATGCTTCTACACACAAAGGGTGGTAGAAGTTTGGAACTCTCTTTCGCAAACGGCAATTGATGCTAGATCAATTGTTAAATTTAAATCAGAGATTGATAGCTTTTGTTAACCAAAGGTATTAAGGGATATGGGCCAAAGGCAGGTGGAGTTAGATCACTGATCAGCCATTAGGGATTTAACTGGAGGTGGTATCAGTGGCAGCGGTATTTAAAACAGCGGGAGACCAGGCAGCGTGGACCTAATTGGACCTAATCACACCCCAGAGGAAAGCACAGGTTCAGGAAGGAGAGGGTGTGATTGTTAGGGAGCAGGGTAGCTGGGATTGAGGAGAGGTTGAGAAGGATGTTCTGCAGAGACTGGTCCTGTCCAACAGGTACAAATTACTCGCTACCTGTGAGGACAAGGAGAAAGACTGCAGCGAGGACAGCCACAATGCAAACCAAGGCACAATGGCTCAGAAGGCTGTCCAAGGGGGGAAGAGCAGAATAGAAATGTGGTAGTGATAGGGGACGCTATAATTAGGGGGATAGATAGTGTCCTCTGCAGCCAAGAACAAGAATCCCAAAGGGGGTGTTGCCTATCCGGTGCCAGGTTATGGGATATCTCATGGCAGTTGGAGAGGAACTTGGAAAGGGAGGGGGCATATCCAGTTACCGTGGTCCATTTCGGAACAAACGGCATAGGTAGGAACAGGGAGGAGGTATTGCTGAAAGAGTATCAGGAGTTAAGCTCTAAATTAAAAAGCAGGAACTCGAGGGTAATAATCTCTGGATTATTGCCTGAGCCACGTGCAAATTGGCATAGAAGCAGACAGATCCTGAGAATTAACATGTGGCTAGAGGGCTGGTGTGGGAAAGAGGGGTTCTTTTTCATGGGACACTGGCACCAGTTCTGGGACAGGTAGCTTTACCGATGGGACGGGCTCCACCTGAACCAGGATGGGACCAGTGTCCTAACGGAAAGGGTAAATAGGGAGGTGGCAAAGGCTTTAAACAAGTAAGATGGGGGGAGGGATCTACAAGAAACATAACCAGCCTTATAGACAAAACAGGAAATTATAAACAAAACAGGAAAAGAGAGCATAGGAAAGAATAAAGTAAGAGAGGACATTGATGGCAAGGGAATAAATAGAGTTATAGAACAGGAGTCTAAAAAGATGGTTAAACATAAAGTGAGAGGAAATCCTATTAAAAATTAGTTAAACTGTCTGCAATTCACACAGCGTCCGTAATAAAACAGGGGAGCTGGAGGTAATCATGTGTTGCGAGGAACCAGAAATAGTAGGGATTACTGAGACATGGCTACAGAAAAATCAGGACTGGGAATTAAACATTGCAGGGTATAACATATTTAGAAAAGATAGAGAGGGGGAAAGGGGAGGTGGAGTAGCTGTACTTAGTAGAGATAACATAATGGCAGTAGAAAAAAGTGATGCAGATATCAGCAAGACAAAAATAGAATCCATATAGATAGAGATAAAAGATAATAAAGGATCAATCACAATAATAGGCGTACCCTACGGACCACCTAATAGTGGAAGGGAGGTGGAGGAAGAAATATGCAAATTAGAGAAATGAGTAACAAAACATAGAATAATAATCATGGGGGATTTCAACTACCCAGATATTAATTGGACAGAAGAGGTAGGAAAAGGGGATAAGTTCCTACAATGTGTGCAGGACCCCTTTCTAACCCAATATGTAAAAAGCCTAACAAGGGAGGATTCGCTATTAGATCTAGTAATGGGGAATGAACCAGAGCAGATAAGAAGTAAAAGTAGGGGAGCATCTAGGTAATAGTGACTATAATTTAATAAGCTTTAAGATGATAATTGCGAAGGACATAAGTATGACAAAAACCAAGGAAATAGATTGGAGAAAAGCTGATTTTGAGGGGCTGAGAATAGAACTTGGGAAAATAAAATGGGCAATAATATTGGCAAATAACGATGTAGAACAGCAATGGGAAACATTTAAAATGGTGTTCAACAGAGTGCAGGAACAATATATTCCGCTAAAAGGAAAGAACAAACTAAACACGAATGAGACTCCATGGCTGAATAAAGCCATAAGGAAACAATTGAGGGTAAGGAAAGAAGCATACATTAAGTACATAGACAGCAGGGGAGTGCATGATAAGGGAGAATATGAAGAGATTAGGAGATAAGTCAAAAAAATAATTAGGAAGGCAAAGAGGAACTATGAAATTAAATTATCAAGGAACATAAACAAAATAGTAAAATATTTTACAGCCACATCAATAAAAAAGGAAGGTTGGGATGGGAATAGGGCCATTAAGGGATAGACAGGACAATACCACAGTTAACGACAGGGAGATGGCAGAAATATCAAATCATTATTTTGCTTCAGTATTTACCAGGGAGATAGAACAGGTGGACATGACATTGGATGATGAGATTAGTAATGAGATACGATATTCTGCCAGAACATTTCACACCTAATCTGAGCCGTCTTTTGTCTCCACTAGTCCTATCACCATCTCATCTCGTTTTGAATACCTCTTAATGTCTCTCCACTTCTTTTGTTCTCTCCCAGCCCTGCCTTTCGATCTATTTCATTTCCTTTCCAGTTTTGAAAAAGGGTTAGACCCGAAACGTCGGCTCTAATTTCTCTCCACGGATGTTGCCTGGCCTGCTGAGTTTTTCCAGCATTTTCTGTTGTTAATTAGTAATGAGATAAGTGCATTTAAAATAAAAAGAGGGGATATATTAAATAAACTACTCAAACTCAAAGAGGATAAACCCCTAGTCCAGATGGATTGCATCCACGCATTTTAAAATAATCTAAGGAAGAGATAGCAGAGGCATTACTATACATATTTAGTAATGCGATAGGAAAAGGTGTAGTGCCAGAGGACTGGTGGATAGCTAACATAATACCTATATTTAAGAAGGGGGATAGAACATGTCCAGGGAATTATAGACCAGTCAGCTTAACATCGGTGGCAGGAAAAATAATGGAATCCCTACTAAAGGAGAAAATCGAAGAACATCTAAAAACCAAAATCATAGTAATAAATAGTCAGAATGGATTTCAAAAAGGAATGTCTTGCTTGACCAACCTCATTAAATTTTTTGAAGAGGTAACAGAGAGAGAGTAGACAATAGTAATGCAGCAGATGTCATTTATCTGGATTTTCAAAAGGCCTTTGATAAGGTACCCCATAATAGACTGATGAACAAGTTCAGAGAATGCAGAGTCAGGGGACAAGTAGCAGAATGGATAGCTGGCTTCAAGACAGAAAGCAGAGAGTGGGAGTAAAAGGTAGCTATTAACAGTGGCAGAAGGTGGGTAGTGGTGTTCCACAAGGATCAGTGCTGGGACCACTGTTGTTCACAATTTATATTAATGATTTAGACTTTGGAATCAAAAACAATTTCTAAATTTGCAGATGATACCAAATTGGGGGGGGGGGGGGGAGGATAATCAATACTGAGGAGGACTGCAACAAATTACAGGAGGACATTAATAAACTTGCAGAATGGGCGAATAATTGGCAAATGAAATTCAACACAGATAAATGTGAGGTATTACATTTTGGTAGGAAGAATAGGGAGGTCACTTATCACTTGGAGGGTGCGAGTCTAGGTGGGGTAGAGGAACAAAGGGATCTCGGAGTACAAATACACAAATCACTAAAGGTTGTGACACAAGTTAGCAAGGCCATAAAAAAGCAAACCAAGCACTAGGGTTTATTTCTAGAGGGATAGAATTGAAAAGTAGGGGAGTTATGCTAAACCTATATCAAACCTTGCTTAGACCACACTTAGGGTACTACGTACAGTTCTGGTCGCCATATTATAAAAAGAATAGAGAGGCACTGGAGAGGGTGCAGAGAAGATTTACAAGGATGATACCAGAAATGCGAGGGTATACATATCAGGAAAGTATGAACAGGCTGGGTCTCTTTTCTCTTGAAAAAAGGCTGAGGGGTGACCTAATAGAGGTCTATAAAATTATGAAAGGTTTTGATAGAGTGGATACAGAGAGAATGTCTCCACTTGTGGGGAAGAGCATAACTAGAGGCCATCAATATAAGATAGGCACCAAGAAATCCAATAGGGAATTCAGAAGAAACTTCTTTACCCAAAGTGTGGTGAGAATGTGGAACTCGCTACCACAGGGAGTGGTTGAAGCGAAAAGTATAGATGCATTTAAGGGGAGGCTGGACAAGCCTATGAGGGAGAAGGGAATAGAGGGTTATGCTGATAGATTTAGATGAGGAAATATGGGAGGAGGCTCGAGTGGAGCATAAACACCAGCATGGATTGGTTGGGCCGAATGGCCTGTTTCTGTGCCGTATATCCTATGTAATCTCATCAAATGGTGGAACAGACTCAAGGTGCTGAATGGCGTACTCCTATTCCTATGAGCTTGAATAGTGACAGGCTGTCACCAAGCCTGACATCTTCTTGTGTACCTTTCTGCTGATGTCATTAGTCAGCGTTCAGAAGGAGACAGGTGGCTCATTTTTTTACCTTGCCTTCCCCAATATCACCTGTGGCCAGCTGGAGCACCCTAAGTTCTACCCTCAGCTGAAATCAGACTGGAATGAACCTTGAGGCACCTACTATGAAATTAATTTACTGGATGGGGCAGTGTATGGAGCTCCAACAATTTGTGTCATGTAATATTGGGACAAGGATTCATGCCGATGATTCCCCTCCAGAAAGGGAGCTCCTCGTTTCATTGCCGTCTGAAGGAGGTAATGGGTAGAAGCCAGGGAGGAATGGTAAACTGAAGAACAAGTACACTGGGTTTGTCTTGCACGCTTCCTCATGTGCAGCTATTGAGCTGTCTTTGCAGAGGTTGGGCATCAAGTCCCGTACCACCTCTCTCAAGAGGGGTACGATGCCTGGCACAAGAAGCAAAACAGAGAAAGGGAATAGAGTGCAAAATCCCCCAAAAAGATATGAATGCATAACTAAATTTACTAACCGTAGACAATGATGGGACATCTTTAATGGGATTGTTTCATTTCTGCTGGATACTTGTTGGATTTATATTGCTGCAGTTGGGAAGAGGAGTGGGAAAATATCTTTTAAATTTTTATGCCAATCCAGACACTTCTTTTCCAGGACTATGGCATCAATGTGGAAGATATTTCATGAGGGGATGAATATTAATTGAGCATTAGGTTCCTCCATATTGCACCGCTGAATAAAATAAATCTTTGGTACCATGGTGCTACAAATTATGGTTTACAAAAGCTCCGACACACACAGCCAAATAAAATCTGGATTGTGTACCTGACAACGACATTGTGTAAAATAGAAGACTGAAAAAGAAACTGCTCCACAGAATTAAGGGACCAGCTGTTAAAGTTCAGGGAGGGGCTGTTAAAGTTCAGGGTGGGACTTTTAAAGTTCAGGGAGGGGCTGTTAAAAAGAAAGACTTGTATTTATATAGCGCCTTTCATGACCTCGGGATGTCCCAAAGTGCTTTACAGCCAATGAAATACTTTCTTTAAAGTATAGTCACTGTTGTAATGTAGGAAACACAGCAGCCAATTTGCACACAGCAAGCTCCCACAAATAGCAATGTGATAATGACCAGATAATCTGTTTTTAGATGTTGATGGAGGGATAAATATTGGCCAGGACACTGGGGATAGCTCCCCTGCTAAAGTTAAAGGGAGGGGGAGGCTGTTGTTTTTCCTTTTTATTTTATACTACTACTCTATCCACTTAATTTTTGGGGTACAATTTGAAGAGCGATGAAACAATCATAGGTTTAAAACAACCACCAGACCAATAGGGCCGTTCTAAATGCCTACTTTTGATTAACAGAGATAGAGCACATTTTAAAGAATTCTAACGCTTTAGCATATTGAAGGGAATGCTGGGGGGAGGCGGTTAAGGGCAGGGGCTGTCAAAGTAATAGGGTGGCTGTTAAAGTTAATGTCTGCAATGTCCTGATTAACCAGTGATTACAGCTGTATGTAATCAATCTACATTTTGAGCACCTCAGAACTGGCTACTGA
Organism: Somniosus microcephalus; assembly: GCF_052327205.1. NCBI lineage: Eukaryota > Metazoa > Chordata > Chondrichthyes > Squaliformes > Somniosidae > Somniosus > Somniosus microcephalus. Next base: position 49,232,798 of record NC_141007.1, on the reverse strand, counting down.
ACACAAGCGCCCACTTAAACCAGGTCGGGGTTTCAACAACATAAATTGAACAGATTACAGCTACAGCAAGCAAACATGGAATGTAAAACAAATAGCAAACCATTTCATCTAGGTGACCATAAACACGTTTCTTTGCAGTGCTGAGTTTATTCTCATTTTTATGCGTGTTTACTGTAAAACTGTGGTAAGCATAACAAGTACGGCTGAGCACACTTGTGATTATCTGAATTATTTCACAGGCGCAACATCAGTTTGGATATCCAAGCATTCGCATAACCTGAAGGAGTTAATGAAAGGGTTAAATTGTACAGCACAAGATTATAATAACAACAGAAAAGGCTGGAAGCACTCAGCAGGCCAGGCAGCATCCGTGGAGAGAGAAACAGAGTTAATGTTTCAGGTCTGTGACCCTTCGTCTTCCTCCCCTCCCGCCTCTGCACCTGCATAAAACCTGTTACATCTCTAACTTTTTCCAGTTCTGACGAAGGGTCACAGACCTGAAACGTTAACTCTGTTTCTCTCTCCACGGATGTTGCCTGGCCTGCTGAGTGTTTCCAACGTTTTCTGTTGTTATTTCAGATTTCCAGCATCCGCACTATTTTGTTATTGTACAAGATTATAATAGTCTGTTTCAGAATGAACGGAGGCTAAATAAATCAGAACTGTAACAGGGGGCTGGATTTTCATTCAGAAGTCGGGTTGGAGACGGGACTACAACTTTCGGTGTTGTAGTCCCGCCTCCATCGAGATGCGACCAATCCACGCAATTTTAACTTGATTGACCTTGTTGGGCCCACCCAGCGGGCTCAGCAGGCCAATTAAGGGCCACCCGGCAACAGGTGACGTCACAGACTGAAATTTCATCTGTCAAGATGTTTTGATAGATGAAATATCAGTGTTTCACAGCTGTTTGAAGCTGTCAAACACTGACAGTCTTACTTCTAACATGAGTCCTTCTCCACAGATTCAGTTAGAAATCTCTCCTGCGCAGAAAGCTGCAGGCTGTCATTTTTGACAGATCGCAGCCATTCTGCTTTCTGTGCCGGTGAGATGATGGACTCCTGGAACTTAGAGGAAGGAAGGCTGAAAAGGTAAGAAAATGTATGTAAAACTTATTTAATCACTTTAGACACACCAAACACACTTACCTTTGCACTCACGCACACATCACTCACCTGAACACCGACATCTCGACCCCTCCAAGCCCTTCAACCCGACGGCCCGACTCCTCTAACTTGGCGTGGTTTGGAGCCGTCGGGAATCCCACAGTTCAAGCTAACAAAATAGGGATTAGGCTAAAAACTGCCTGTTAACTACCTTTTCACAGGCAGTTAATTGGCATTAATCCCTTCCTGCCTCGGGTAGGCGGGTCCCAGTGCGGGGCGGGTACCCGCCTCCTTTGAAACTGGCATGGAGGCGGGTTGGGGGTGGGACCCCCGATTTCGGGAATTTAACCCCCCGCACGCCTCCAAACCCGACTCCACGGCACACTGAAAATCGAGCCCATAGTGTCTTCAAATGTACAATATTATATACCAAATGGTTTATGCAACAGCAACTCACAAGCGTAAGGTTACTTCGAAGTTTCCTTTCTTGGCCATTCCCAATGGACTCTAAACCTATTCAAGATTTTTTGATTTGGGTGACCACAAACAGTCTGGTGGACACAACAACAACAACTTGCATTTATATAGCGTCTTTAACGTAGTAAAACATCCCAAGGTGCTTCACATTATCATGTGGGATGTGGGATGGGGGATGGGTGCAATAATGATACTATCGGTGTGTCTTGTGGCACTTTGCGAGTAATGTTTCTTCCACTTGAGCTCTCAAGTTCCAATCTGGCCCAGACAGCAGGGATGAATGTCTTGGCATGTTATAATACGATTGTTTCTTTGTTGATGCCTGAATTCAAGCCTGGTCCAGAGGGAATGTAGGTCTCCATTCTTTGACAGGGATAACACAACTCATTATGGCATTGGACTTTCAAAGGCATAGATGTTTTGTTCCGACAACTGTTGAAGTTTGCATTGTAAAATGCACTGGGAGAGTTTCAGATTCATTTCCCAGTTGATTCAAGTGCCACAGCACAAAACCATCTCCATAAGTTGCAAAAGGAACATAACAAAAACACTACTGAAATGGATCGGCAATACGGAAAAGATGTTTGTAGATGGAATATCATCGAGAATATCGGGATGAGATGAAAGGGTGCAAAATTAGCAAGAAGGCATTTACAAGGATCAGTGCATTAAGTACTCACAGCAGCTGCCTGTCTATCAAATAATTGTTTAATTGACTGCTGACAGTGGTTATTGATTGATAAAATGAATTATCTCTGCTTCCTCATGGGAAAGCCCTGAATTTCAGTCCCCACCCCCACTCCCTACAGAGCTACACTTTCCCTGTTTTTATAGCACTGTTGACCCTTAGTATGCAACTCAGCTAAAGTTCCATTCAACATGCAGGGCTCGGGGAAGGTTTAAGACTATTTTGCTCATTCAATTATTTAATTTTTTTGTTGGGAGAGGTCTTGATTGAGTAAAAAGCTGCTCAAGACAGTGCCCACCAGGAAGAGTCAAATAAATCCGAAGTCTCTTAAAAACAAATAACATTTCCAAACCAAGATTTGTTCGCAATAGAGAAATTACCTTTCAGTACTACCAGCTGATCAAAACCAATATTGCTTTCCCTTCTTAATTAGTACTGGAATCGTATAATGTTTAATTTAGCCAGAATATTGATTTCAGGAACATAAATATCTTTAACCTTTTCTACATAATAGAAAACCAGGCAATTGCAAAGTATTGTAAGCGCAAGATACCATATGGGACTGATGCAGGTTTTCTGTCATAATTGCTAATCTGACTGTATGTTATATTCAGTCTGGTAAGCAGTTATAAAAAAACAAATCACAGCACAACGGTACCAACCTCTGCATTACTTGCGCAATGAAATTCCAGTGAAGTATTACCCAAATCACTGAAACAACCTGTTTTTATCTCCCTCACTCGTTTCCCACCCCCCCCTCCAAGAGTTATATTGTGAGTGCTTCTTTCTGCAGAAGCAGAGTGCGAACCGTCACAATTCAACACTGCCAGCCCAACTATTGCAGGCACATTGTCAGTCAGTGAGGTGGCATATTGTACAATATTGCATGCCCACTTCAAACTGATTATTTTCCTATCAAATTCATGCTGCTTCCACTGCGCTGCAACAAAACTGGAAGGCGATCAGGTTGGCTAATATTTCAAGGAGAGGACTCGCGAAGCAAATCCTTTATTGTAGAAAAGTTGAAAGGGTGATCTATGGGCACCATTCCTTCAGGTCTATGAGGATAATTAGTTGGTAGAAAAAAATCTGACTATGAAAGATGTTTCCATTACCATTTAAAATGTTACAAGCAAAGCCATTAGCAAATAGGATTATATGAAAGAGATGTAACGTGAAATATTTCCAATGCAAAAAATGTCTTGTTATTTAGCACTCGAGGGGATGTCGGCCTGCCAGCACAAATTGGACGTGGGGAGCAATGCCTGCTCCAAGAACAGGTAGGCCTGAGGCCCGATGGAAATTGGGCCTCATTTAAATTTGGCCGGCGAGCTGGAGCCGCCTGCTGTACATCCCCAGGCAGCTCACCAGCAAAGTGGACATCAATATTGGGCTGCTGCCCGATATTACGATAAGTAATTACATTTCTTTTGTTTACTGGACAGTTATTTCTTCTCTAAATCTTGTATTCAATTACATGCCATATGCTTTTCTGAAGTCCACCAGGGAACAATTACAATGTGCTGCATGATGACAATTGTTTTCTGTCCTCATGCTGGGTAAGGTTCCAGGGTTGCTGTCAACCTTCCTGTGCCAACCCAAGAGGTTATTCATCACAAAAAAGCCAAGACAGTATCGCCAGGCTATTCAGTCATGAGATATTATAGCTGAGCCTCATCCAGTCCTCATCTAATGTCTACATGTGTCATTTTCAGGAGAAGTCACTCAGTAGCAATTAGGAGCAAGGTCCTGGTCAACCACTTTGTCTCTTCCCTAGTCTAGGTACACAGAGTTCTCTAGGAATGCTCCCACTGCTCTCCCAACTTAGGTCGGCTAACTCAGCACAGATCCAGGAATCAAATCTATGGCCTTCCTGCACTGCACAATAAAGAGTCATTGGAGAGTCCATGCTTTCATTTTTTAAAATTCCAAATATCAGTTTGATCAGAGAACCTTTCATGCTGGCCTTTTTGAATTTTCACAGACTTCTCCGTGTGTGTTATACGAAATAGCTTGGAGCCTATTTGCTGGGGGAGAAAAGATTTTTAAAATAAAAGACATAAAAATAGAGAAATAGTAAAACTTTGCTTTCAGAAATAATTTGCTCTCCGAGTATATACAATACCTTCACTGATTAGACGTTTCGGAAAAGCACCTTCCATAATTAATCTTGTTAGAAATAGCAACACTTGTGATTCATGCCTGGGTAACACAGAAACTCACTTGGGTTCCCCCTAAGGCTTCATGGCACTGTGTCAAAATGGCAGGATATCAGATTCCCTCGAATTTCATGGAGAAAGTCGTCAAGTCAAAACCTTTACAGTGGGGAAGTCACAAGGGTGATCTATGAATGCCATACCTTCAGGTCTAGGAGGATATGATCGGTTTGATTAATGTTTCATTTTCTTATTCATTGTTTACACTGATTAAATCAATGCTGTACATTTTAATAAAAACAAGTCTTAAAAGGAGAGAAAATCGCAAGCTAAAATATTATTGTCCATTTTCTGTCAGTGTAGAATTATTTTATGTCAAAAATGTCAATAAAAAATTAGGGAATGTCAGCTTCAAATTAAATTTCAGCAGGTTGCTAACATGTCAAAAAGGTCTTAAATAAATCTGCTCACCGTAAATCTTTGACAAGCATGGTAATATTGTTGATGCCATAACATCGTACCAATTAAAATGTTCAGGGTTTCAATCCGTTTCTATAATTTGACTTTATAATATTCAGCATTAGTACTCGAGGGCTAGATTTCCTTACAATCCCCAGCATTTTCATGGACTCTTTGTAGGAATTTTTTTGAAAGGCATTTAATGATGATACTAATATCTTCAGTGTAGCATTGCCCTGAGCTTCCCTGGCTCTCACCCCCACCCTCACCTCCACATGCCCTTTAAACTAGAGGGAATGGTGGATGAGCTGGGGCTGGCTGGAGGCTGTTTGAATTTATGTTGGGGAGCCAGTGGTGTGAAATTTAGCAGGAAATGAGCTCAGACTCTGGAGGAACTGATAATTGAACTGTAGTCGGAAAGGGTCATCACAAGCATGATTAAAGTTTGAAGACTGAAGACCAGCCCTGGCTATTTTATTTTCATGTCTATTTATAGTCTTGTTGAACAATTATGAAACAATTGTTTGCAAGCAGCCCCATGATGCATCAACATCTTTCACAACCAATTGACCACAGGTTCCAGTTCTGTTGCTGCTTGACAGTTGCAATCAAGTTGATCTGTTCTCTTCTAAGGTACAGCATCTTACAGAAAGAGAACATATCATTGGAAGGCAGTGGAGAATGACACATAGAGGCAGAATTCAAAAAAATCCATTGCGTTAGAAGTGCGCCTGAATTCAGACCAATGCTGAGGATTATCTAGTTGTCTCGTGAATCTACTTGTACTTTTGCTTCAGTGACCTTCCCTGGTAACTTATTGTGCAAGTCTTGTTCCACACCCTTTGTGTTAAAATTCCACCTCAGTTGCCTTCTTACTGCTAAATTTTATTAGGAATGTTTGTGCTCATCAGACTCAGAGTGAGGTGAGTGCTGGGAAATGGAACATTTCAGAAATTAGCAAGCATGCCCAGCTCAGGTATAGCATGAGTAAAATTGCCTCTACTGTGCCCAACCAAGGTCTCAGAGAAGCACCTTCTACTGCCTCAGGGTGATACATCCCATTTTCCTGTGGTCTCTCTAAATGAGATTTTCAATTTAGTGCCAAATTAAGGATTGTTTTGCATTAGACTACACATTCGTTACAGGTAAAGCTCTTACAACTATTGGACAGATCAAAGTTTTAGTTTATTAGCTGGTTTTGAAGCCAGGTCCCAGAGTTAAAGGGCCAATGTCTACAACTGCACCACCCAGCACCATACTCGTAACTTTTTCATTTTTATCTACTCCACAGCGAATAATTTTCTGGATCAATTTAGTCATTCTTAATAATCTTGAAAATGTTTATTAGATCACTTCAAAGTCTTCTTCCAAATTCTTTAGCCTTTCCTCACAAGTTAGATCCCTAATATCCTCTATACGGTCTCAAGGGAAATAATATCCTGAGGTCGGATGGAAAGGATTGCTTGAAATGCCTACATTCTCATATCTATCCAGATATTTTCTAGACAGTTGCACAACAGGTCTGCATTATCATGCAAAACCTTAAAATGATCTGCCATATTAGTTTCAGACAGAACGTTGTAGCAGACTGTGGTATTGACACAAGTGCAAAAAATCCTTTCTTTTAATAATGCAGTAATCATTATAAAGCCTGGTAATGCAGCTTAGCAACCTTTATAACGTGCATTGTTTCTGGCCTCCTGATTAATGAAGGAAGTGCACAGTACAATATGCCCTTCACTGTAGCATAGTTTTCAGATTGCTCCTGAAGGGAGTATTATAGAGAGGGGTTACTGTATTGATACATGCTCTGCTGTTGCAAATCATTTGTGAAGCAATGGAACAATTACTTTCCGCATGACCAATGCCTGAAAGCAGCCATGTGTGCTTTTCTGTGAGAAGAACTGACTGTATGGGATTATTCAGGTCATAGCAAACCTAAACACCACCGTATTTAGCAGCATTGAAATAGTCTGTCAGTTAGGTTTGCAGAAATCACTGCATTTCAAAATCAGTTATTTGAAACATTCAATAAAAGGGACAGAAAGTCAAAAATGTCTGCGGGTCTGGACTTCAAGTTAACTATATGGCAAAGTTGAGTGATTGAGCTTTGATGTGTTAACTCAGGCCAGTTTGACCAAATGATGCTGTCCCTTTAAACTTCAACCACAAAAATGCATACAGGTCAATGGCTTGCGTTTCATGCTGACAGTCAACGTTTTGGGGATCAGCCCAGGTATCAGTTTGCTGATTTACAAAAAATCAGTGTGGGCTTGATACTGTTATTTGAACAGGAGTTCCTGTCTATAGTGTACAAGGGCTAGAGTCCTTTACATTAGTGGCAACGCTGCTAGGAAAGGCACTGAGGAGAAACGGGAGGAGGAAATGGATGCAAATAAAGGGGAAAAGGGTTAAATTGGTGCAAATAAGAGGGGGAAGGGAGAAATAAATGCCAATGGAAGGAGGAATTAATTGCAGTGAAGGGGGAAGAAGTAAATTAAGAAGAAAGGAAAGGAAGGATATGGATGGCAATGATGGGGAAGGACAAAAGGGAATGGATGATAATGAAGAGAAAAGGAAAGGGGGAAATGGTTGTCAATGAAGGGGAAAGGGAAGAGAAGACTTGATGGCAATGAATGGGAAAGGGAAGTGGAGCACTCAGGGCAATGAAGGAAAGGGCAAGGGGCTGGGATTAGTGATTTGAGGGTGGAGCGAGGAGAAGCTAGTAGTCAGCTGGGAGTACCACTTCAGGTGAGGGAGAAATAAGAGTATCAACATTAACTGACATGGAGTGAGGAGGGAGAGTGTCAACATTAACTGACATGGAGTGAGGAGGGAGAGTGTCAACATTAACTGACATGGAGTGAGGAGGGAGAGTGTCAACATTAACTGACATGGAGTGAGGAGGGAGAGTGTCAACATTAACTGACATGGAGTGAGGAGGGAGAGTGTCAACATTAACTGACATGGAGTGAGGAGGGAGAGTGTCAACATTAACTGACATGGAGTGAGGAGGGAGAGTGTCAACATTAACTGACATGGAGTGAGGAGGGAGAGTGTCAACATTAACTGGAGGAGAAGAGGGGCGAGAAAGCGAGTTCAAGACTGCCAGCATAAAGTAAGTGCATCAGCGTGAACTTGGGGGACGAGTGTCATGATGAATGGAATTGGGGTGAGAAAGCCAGCTGGAGGAATAAAACTGCCAGCATAAATTAAGGGGGAAGAAGAGTGTCATAAAGAATGGGGTGGTGAGATAAAAGACAGTTGGAACTGGTGAGGTGGTTTAAGACTGTCAGCAAAACTGAAGTGGGGGGGGGAAGAGTGCCAACTTGAACTGGGAAACTGGGGGTGGGGGGGGGGGCGAAGGAAGAGAGCATGAACTGGGGGAAGGGCTAAGATTGTCAGTATAAACTGAGGGAAAGAGAGCTAGCTAGAAGTGGGGGTGATCTAGGAAGACAGCAGCATTTACTGGGGGGGGGGGGAATTGATGCCCGAATGAATGGGTTGGGGTGGGGGAGAAGAATACGAGCTGGAACTGGGGGAGGAGGGGTGGGGACAAGACGGCTAACAAAAACCTGAGGGGGAAGGAAAGCGTGCCAGCTTAAACTGGGGTGGGATGAAGAGGAGAACCAAGTTGAAATGAGAATTGAGATGGGGACGGCGGAGGGAGGAGGGGTAGTGAAGGAGTCTGGGAAAAGTGTCAATGTGAACTGGGAGGGTTGAAGGAGAAGAGAGTACCTCTGCGAAAGGATGCTGAGTTGAATGGGGTACAGTCTCTGTGAACTGGGTCCAGAGGGACAGAGTGTCTCTGTGAACTGGGATGGGAGGTGTTGGATGCGGGAGAGCAACTGTTGATCTAACTTTTGGGGAAGAAATGGTCTGGTTAGTCTGTGGAAAATTCAAATGTCACGTTGATTATCCTTTATTTAAGATTAAAAATCTATCAATTATGAAGCACAAAAGTGTTTAAGATGAATTAGAATGCATAATTTTTAATATAAAGTTTCCTGGGGGGAGCATGCCCCTAGATGCCTCCTGGAAATGCACCACCAATTTTGTGCCTTCAACATTTGGATTGCCCTTTCCAGGAATGACTTTTTTCCTTCCAGTACAAGTGAATGAATGTTGGGTATACCCAGAGCTAAAGTTACAAAGCTCATGTTTTCACACGTCATAGGCCTATAATCAGGACCGTTTCAAAGCAGTCAGCTTTTGAGAGATGCCAAGTGGCTTTTGCCAATTTTCTCTGGTAATGGATGAAAATGGCAAGTCAAAGCCGATTGCGTAACAAAAAGGAAGTTTATGATGGATTGGATTCTGCTGGCTTTAATAGAGCAATCTTCTATTTTAAAAGAAATCAAACAAAAATTGAAATGGTGAAATTTGGATGGGTTTAAATTTCTTGGCCTGCAACCACGTGCAGCCTTAACAGATAGTGCTGCTAGACACTGCATATGGCTGCCAGTCAGGACATCAGATTCTGCCAGATCTGAATCAAATTATGTTGTGGTTTTCAGTCTGCACTTTATTTTTTTTAAGTCCTTGATTTCAGGATGTTAATGGAGACTGATTGACATATAAAACTTGCTGCATTAGAATGTTTTTTAACCTATTTTACCTCACATAGTTGAAGACTAACACAGTTTGTGTTCATACACAGAGTGTTTCAGTTCTTCTGTAATCATTCCTCATCCCACCCTTCTATCTCTACACCATACATATTTAAATAGGTGTCACTTCCAGATAAACACACATACTTCTACTGTGTGAGCTGCACAACTGAGGCCAACTTTAACTGTTACTAGTCTGAATCATTCATCATGCCATTCACAAGAGAGTCACAAAATTATTTCCAAAAGAATTGCATCAAACCTTTCCAGTATGAATACCAACTTCAAACAATGCTCCCATTTTCTACAATAATGTGCAAAATTGAAACCCTGTACAAGTCTAAGTTGTAGAATTGGAGAAATATATATAAAAGGACACTGTTCGTTGAATAAGCTATTAGTATGGTAGTGCCACTGTAGTCCAATATTTTTTTTTGTTCGTTCATGGGATCAGGGCGTCGCTGGCAAGCCCAGCATTTATTGCCTATCCCTAATTGCCCTTGAGAAGATGGTGGTGAGCTGCCTTCTTGACCCGCTGCAATCCGTGCGGTGAAGGTTCTCCCACGGTGCTGTTAGGGAGGGAGTTCCAGGATTTTGACCCAGCGACGATGAAGGAACGGCGATATATTTCCAGGTCAGGATGGTGTGTGACTCGGAGGGGAATTTGCAGGTGATGGTGTTCCCATGCGCCTGCTGCCCTTGTCCTTCTCGGTGGAAGAGGTCGCGGGTTTGGGAGATGCTGCCGAAGGAGCCTTGGCGAGTTGCTACAGTGCATCTTGTAGATGGAACACACTGCAGCCACGGTACGCCGGTGGTGGAGGGAGTGAAAGTTTAAGGTGGTGGATGGGGTGCCAAACAAGCGGGCTATCAGTACAGCAATTTGACTATGGTCTACAAAGGGTTAATATAAGGTATATATCCTCTTACTACTTATAAAAATTATTTTTGCGGTTCAGCATTTCCAGTAACTCCTAGCTATCAAAGCATTTACGTGGCATTTTATTCAGCCATATTTATTCAAAGTCGGTTTTTCCATAAATTATGATCGCTTTGTAAATTCAGCATGTGACATGCCCACCATCAATAGCGGAGTTTGGACAAAGGGACTGTGTGACTTATATCTGGGGGAGTGATGCAACCAGTCATGAAACTTTACAAATAACATTGGAGAAGTCCAGCAGGACTGATCGACTTTTCGCAGCTCATGAAATATGAGATTGTGGAAAGCTTAATGTGCAATGCTGCATTGCAACACACACACACAACAAAGAATAGAGCTCCTTTTTCAGCACGGTGCAGGAGGCAATTTTAATCTTCCAACTGTAGAGCTGGTGCAGAAATGCTCCTGCAGAGCTTTGAGAGGGTTGGGTACAGTATTATTTTTTTCCTCTAGACCTCTTAAAGGCATCTATTGAAATCAAAGAGGAAACCAAATCAAATCAAAGTGCATCACTCCAACTTAAATTTCCACATTTCTTTCATCCTAATTTTTTTCTCTTGGTAGAAGTTAATTACGTTTTGCTGCAATAACTCATTGCTTGCCAAGGCCCTCGTGAATAAACCAGAGTGCACATGGATTCATTGGTGGTAGATTGGTTTCAAGTTTTGGAAATTGATATGAAATTGATAAGGAGATTGATGTTTAGCTGAAAGTGCAGCTGTAAGAAGCCGTATGATCTGAAAACAAAGATTAGTTTGAAAATATCAAAATTCTTGCAGTGACCTCGGGATGTCCATGCTCAAAACACTGTATCATCACAACCAAATCCCTGAGCACTTACAGTAACCAGCACTTCCAGGTAGCAAACAAACTTAAGAGTTGGGTTTTACCTTTGATGCGCTATCAATTACTCAGTGGTTTACCACAACCTTGTTATCTGTGTGGAAATTCTGGTGAAAGTAATGGCATGTGCACATTTTGCTTTCACCCCCACCCACCCCCATCCTGTCCCTTTTGGTTCTGGATGTTTTTGGTGAAGCCACATTTTAATGTCTTGAATACTAACGTTCATTGGAAGGTTTTAAAACACAGTCCACATATTTCTTCATCTATATTTGCTCCCCAGGATTTTCTGTGTATTCCGAGTGCTCAGTACTATTGAGAATTGCAGAAGCATGTGGAAACACAGAATATTTAATGATTAGCGGTATTTTCTGAATAAACTAATAAAGGAGCTCAAAGGATTATTTTTTGTGAGTAGCTATAGTAACCAAGGTTCTGCCCCAGGCTTTACTTCATCATCTACATTTTACAAAAATCTTGCATGCTGGAAAAGTGCGATGGAAAGCAATTTTTATTTTACTAACTGCAGCATTTTCCAGTAACATAGCTACAGGGTGCTCCATCGATCGACCATGAGATATGCAAACGATTCCACAAGTGACCTCACTCCATAACCCATGAGAGCGGAAGTTCTGGGTGGTCCAGTTAGGTCAGGTCATGAGCATGACAGCTTCCATGCCCCGTCAATGAACATACAGTCAGTCACCTTCTTCCACCCTGAAACTGCTCTCAAAATTTTTTTTTTGGAAAGACACTTTTGACAATTTATTTCGGTTTTGCTGAAATTTTTATGGGCACTTATTTTAATTAACAAAAAATAAAAGTGCCTGTTCAGTTCGATGGAGGCAGAACAGAATGGAGCATTATTAAGTGATGCTGTCAAACATGTTCCATTGCTATAGGGTAATACTGGGCCACTGAGTACTGATGCATGCTATCCTATTCAGTGCATGTTACTCAGTGGTTGACAGGACATCTTTCATGGTATCACTGGTGTAGAAGTGTCAGGGAAACATCCAGTAAATGACCAAACAAACAGGCTCTGGACCTCCTCTATGTATACTCTACTTAAGTACTAGTAAATACCGGCATTCTTTAAAAAAATTGACTAAATTTTTACGTCTATACTTGCTTCTGTTGGGGGGGGGGGGGACCGGGAAACAGTACCTGAAAGTACAAAGTGGTACATTTAGAATCAGTCTCTTACGGTCCCAGATTCTCACAACAGCTCCGCACATGTTATGCAACAACTGGGGAGTGGCAAGAGGGGGCTCCGTCCTATTATAAATAGAGAAGCCTGCCTGCCCTTTTTTTTTTAAAACAAATATTAGGCTTCATTGTAACTATGTCCAGGAATCTGTTGTTCATTTGTTAACTACTTGATAAATTTCTTAAAAGTCGATGGACCTCATTTCCTTCTCATCGCTGTGTACCAGAATGACATGCCATGTAACAGAATGTCACTGACTGCACGGCAATCAGGTAACAGCTGTGCGAACTGTGGGGAGTGACATCCTGAAGGCACTTCAATACAGGGTTTGGGCAAATAAAGGTATTAAAGGGCGAGATGTTCCAAGCAGCCTCAGAGCTATCTTTACTTTGAAATAAATTGATAGCTTTGTATCGGGAAGCTCCTGCCTGCCTCACTTTTGTTCAGAAAGTGCCACCTGAACTTTTGTATCATTTTATTTCCCCCCCCTCTCACGCTTTATCGTTTTGGCACATTATCTTTATTCTTCATATTTTCTGCAACCTTTGACATAAATTTTACATTCATTCTATCCTCATTACAACATGTCGCAGTGAGCCAAGGATCTTGTGTGTTATAATGAGGTGTGTGCTACAATGAATGTTCCATAACGGCAGTAAATGGAACATGAATAATATTGGGAGCCAAGGTTCGGTAGCCTTATAACAGAAAAATGATGTTAAAATGGAGAGCCCTATAACAAGAATGCCACATACCGTATTAAATACCATGCCTCTTTATACAATACCATCCCTAGTTATTCTCCTGCTTTACTGAACATAACTATCCCACGAGCACCAATCACCGCAAACGTATTGACTTACCATCGGGATTTTTTCCCCCATTACGTTACTAGCACTTTAGCCTGTAGTTTATAAATTTAACTACTTAGTTCTGAATTATTGTGCATAAAATTGAAAAGCTTTTTATCACATTAAAAAAAAATAACCTGAAAATAAAAAGAGGGGGAAAAACATGCACAAAAACAGTGAAAGCATTCTCCACAGAAATGCAAATATCACCATCACTAATGCAATAACCATGAAACAACTACTACCGATCTCATTGAGCTAATCAATTAATACAACATTTTTATTGGAACTAGCAGTTTTTGAAGTGTTTGTAAAGACTGCAAAAAAATCTTTTATAATGAGCCGTCTTTCCCGATAGTTAGCAATAGTAATTCACAGAATTTCATTTTTGTTGACTAAACATAAAAAAAACACCAGTGTCATGCTGAGGTTGCCACATATTTAGAAAACAGCACTGTTGGAGTACAAAGGGTTAAGTAATGATGGAAAGATGGCTTGGTATGGCACTGAGGAGAGAGAAAGATGGATGTGAGTCCTGTCTTGAAGCACTTAATTTATAGAAGAATTAAACTAGCTGAGCAGATGGAAGAAGATACATGAAGACACAAACTGCTGCAGCCTTTCCATCCCAGACTATAAATTAGTCTGATAAATGGGAAATTTATGACCTTAAAATATCTACCATCACCTATCATTTCCCTGGTGCTGTCACTGTAATGCTATGAAATGCAATGGGAACTGCAGAACAAGGAAGGAACTCGCACTACACCAGAGGATCCCTCAAGGAAAAGCCCAGGTATTTGACAGCACAGCTGAGATAAACAGTTGAGCTCAGACACAGACCCCATTCACAACACCGAGACCTGCTTGTATTTTCTGTTTTAAAAATCTAGTTCATGATAATAGCACAAAACAAAAGCAGCCTAGTTCAACCACAAACAGGATGCAAGCAGTCCTCTGTGGTGAAGGGTTGTTAATACAGGCGATGTAAATCTCTCTCTCTTGCTCTCTCGTTCTGTCTATACAGCACGGAGTACTGAACACAGCACCTTCCCCTACATAGACAGTGCTTTCAATGCAACAAAAGACTTGACCTCATAAAGCAAGGGCAAGACAAAGGAGCCCATTTCAATAAGGCACTTACCTCCTGGAGAAAGAGAAAGGCCGGAGTGCAGGGGATGGTATGAGGGAGCATAGCTGAGTTGGACAGCAGGATGCAGCCGGAGTTTGCCATTGAGCAGAGCATGTATCAGGACAGTGTGTGTGTATTGTGTGTGTATGTATATCTCTGGAGCTCACTCGCGCTCGATCTCGCTCTCTCTCTCTCCCACTCAACTACTTAAACTGCATTAATAAAGTGCTGCTGTGTACTCTGTTCTTGAGCTGAATGATCAATGCAGCGAATGCTTATATCCTGTACCATTTAAGGAGAATAAGAGAGGGGGAGGATCCCTGCTTTCTAATAATGCGATGTTGTGTGTGTGTGTTTAGGGGGTTATTGTACAATGAACGAGGAGAATTTCTCAACCAAGAGGAATTAGAGTACTAATGTAAACCAGCTGTTTGTGTGAGAATTAATAAAGTAATTAATAAAGTATTTAATAATGCAAGTCAGGTTACATATTTGTGGGACAATCTGAACTTTAAGAAATGAAAGCTTGGCTTTTCAGTTTTAGACCCACACAATCTTGAGCTGTTCCAGATATTTGAGAAGTTGTTATGCCTTATTTAATATTTTTTGAAGTGCATGTTGTGTGCTACGCTGCACTCAGTAAATGCAGAACTGATTTATCTGAATTTATATATTTATTAGGAATATAGCATTAAGAGATGTTTGCCTAAAGTATCTTGTAGTAGAATCGCTAATACTTAAAAATTAAAAAAAATCCGCTATATATACACATCAGCAGGAGAGTTTTGAACCATCCAAAGGTTTTGGCTCCGAAATTCCCGGTGGAGTTTGTAGGGTCACTGAGAGGGCACCTAATTAGCATGGAGCAGGTGGGCACATATTTGGCACCTGCTTACCTCATGCATCTGAAAACATTGGCACTCACCTACCCTTGCCCAGCCCCACCAACCCCCCAGCTTTGCTCATCCTCCCCTCAGCCTCTCTAGTAAGGGGGGGGGGGGTGGAATGAGGGGGGTCAAACTGCAAAAAAGATTTGAAAAACAATCCTCTTAGAAAGAAAGAAAGACTAGAGCCTTTCACAACCTCAGGACATCCCAAAGCGCTTTACAGCCAATGAAGTACTTTTGAAGTGAAGTCACTGTTGTATTGTAGGAAATATTGTATTTGGGGATCCAGGCCACTTTGTTTGGCCTGGTGGGGCTCACATCCCCCCACGTAGAGTCCGGGATGCCTCACCTGTAACCCCCCCTCCCCCCACCCTGCCTCACTGGGCATACGGAATCACCAGGTTGTGAATGAGCCTGAGAAGCAGGATTTCCTGGCATAGAGAGTCTTGGCACCTGGCCATCATTTGGTTTGGAAAAGGGCACTGAGGAGACTTGAGGAAACAACAGAAACCCAGCATAAACCAGGTCCCCGCTGTTAACCTGATGGCTCTGCCATTCTCCTGCCGGATTTACGGCTGGAGACTGGAGGAACCCCTGAGGAATTTTGGAGCCTCGAGTATGCACCAGCCAAAATGCTGTAAATAAGATTTGTAATAGTGAGAACAGGTTATGGACAGCAAAGCTGAAAGAAAATGATAAGAATAGATAATGATAGAAATCCATAGGAAATATTTGCTTCAAAATAATACCCATGGAGCATATTTTTCCTCTTTGATCATTTTAGTGAAAGAGTAGACGTGAATAAAATGTTGGCATGAAGGACCAACAGACTGTTTGCCTGTGTGTAGTGCTGCGCTGAGGATTCCCACAAACATTGGGGGCCAAAAATGCTGGGGGTCAAAATACCATGGCCCTTTTGGTAGGCTCCCACCATTACTCTAGTGTGAATGGAGCAATAGGGCTGCAAATTAGACCAGGCCCTGGTTCTGCTAGGTTCCAGCCTTCCACAGAGGTTTCCTGGATAGCGCTGCTGGAGGTGGAGCCTCTGCCTGCCCTAAGCAAGTCCATCAATGCAGGAGGAGGCCAGACTGGGAACTCCCTATGTCAGGAGTTCATGCCTCTGTTCCCCCTCAGAGGGACCTGGTGTAACATTATTGATAGCTGCTGATCAAACCAGGTTATACCAGCCAACTAAAGGGCAGAAGTGAACCCCACCAGGCCACAATACTGGCCTGGACCCTCAAAGAAAAAATATTACAATATTATTCTTATGTTCTTATTTTAATTTATTTGACTACAGGATGCTGAGCACACTATTATCTTCTTTCTGCGCTGGATTTCCGGCCTCTCTACCATGGCAGGCCTCCAAGGTACGGCCCTAGTGGCCCACCAGTACCACTAAAAGCAAGGGCCCTCCCCGACCCTGCGGACTTTGACGGGATCAGCAGCAGAGGTCCTGGGCCGTTGCATCTCAACACTTACACCAGGATGTGCCCCTCCCACCCCCAGTTGGATTTTCGTCCCCCCAATGTATTGCATATCAAGGGAATTAACCACCAGCTTTTGCAGCATTCCTTAGCCGCACAATCCAATCCAATAGTTATTATTTTATTCCAGATCAGACCTGATGTTAGTCAATTCAATGGAGAGAAAATGAAGTTTCACCACAGAAGTGAATATTGCAGAGGAAATTTCAGCCTAAGAGTATGGATGTAGCAGCCATTGATGGGTATATTGCAGTATGGCAAAAGAGAAGAGTGCGGTGTGAGAGAGCAATAGAGTTGCAAGGCTCGCAGTAGGTAGTCGCCTGAGCCGCAGCTCTCTCCTGCAACACAGTCAGCAAGCTAAGCATGGTGGTGCAGCGGTGCACCAGAAACTTTACTCGTCCCAGGGAGGATATGCAAGCTGACCCATAAAGACCCGCAGAGACAGTGAACCTTCTGCCGTGTACTGCAAGTGGCAGTGAGGGTCACTACTGCTCTCAACTTTTCTGCTACGTACGCTTTTTTAGACACTCACGAGACAGATCAGCTGTTTTGCTCGATTGGCCTTTGGACACTGGGAGCTAATTGCTCCACCTCTGGCGTTGTTGCCAGTAATCCCGCTAATAAGGCAAATCATTGAACGCGGCTTGAGCTCTCCACTGGGCAATAATTGAACTCCCTGTGCCTCAGGTCAGCAGTTAAGAAAACCACCAATGAGCATGAGGGACGGCTAAGCATTTACTAAGTGCTTTAACAGCGCTAATAATTGTGATAAAACCGGCTGTGGCCACTGAACTAACTGTAAGAGCAGAGTTACAGGAGACATCATGGCTGCTATCCATACAAGAAAAGCACATTTCACTGACTGTGTGGTATTGTTGCTTATAGATGAAGTGCTGGCTCTCAACAGGAAATATTTGGGTCAGCGAGTTATACAACTAAGACCCATTCATCTCATGCATGGGAGGATATGACACAGTGAGTTAATGCACTGTCTGAAACCAAGAGAACCACCAAAGAAGTGTCGAACAAATTCAGTGACATCAGGAAAGCCAAGGCAAATAGAAACTACTCTGCACTGTACATCATATTGTGTTCAGCCAATAAGGTTAGAGGTGTTTCGTTGCTATAGCCACAGCTGACAAATATGGTTTGTGTTAAGGTAGCTCTCATCTCAAAAACATAACACAAAAAGAGATGGGTTCAACATTTATGAATGGATCAGCCAATAACCTATGGGAACCTGCAGCATAAAATAGCTGAACACTTACTGCAAGTATAGAAAGATATTATAAAGTTAAAATTGGTGAAGGCCATGTAATCGCTCCATTTATTTGCCACTCGTGCACAATTGTAAGTGGAAAAAGGTTTGCAGGATAGTTAATCCAAGCAGCACACATCCTTAAACAGTGTAATCTTTGTACCATAATATGTGATCTTGCCATCATTCAGCTTGTTGCAGGCCAAGGCCGCTTACCGTTCAAAAGTAACTGGTGGTGCCTGTTACCACGTGAAACCCCAGCACTTAGGCTTTCTTCATTCAGCAGCCCCCAGACAATAGCAAATGCATCAGTGTCTGCAGATACACCCTCTGCCTGGGAAGCAATTAGAGGTAGAGCTAGAGGAACACCCAAAATAAGGAATACATGCCTTATTTTCACATCACATGGACTGTACCTTAAGTACGCACTCTCTCTATAATCACCATGTATGAGACACTGCATGGTGATCTTGTGGATGAGCAAGCTGGCATGTCTCGACTCTTAGATAGCAGGATTTTAACCTCTTACAAGCAACCAGGAGACAACAAGATCAGTGCCATCCCTCCCACAGGAATGTTGTTATCAATTGCTGGGAATTACCCAACAATCAGCAGCTCCACTGAGGGGCAATACCTTTCCCATAAGCTGCAGGGGAGCATCAGCACCTCATTGCGCAAGCAGAAAGGATGGTCACAATTGCCCCAATGGCATTTCAATAGCAAGAGTGTTGGAGCTATGTGGAATAATGTGGCAGTGATCTGCGGATGCTGCTGGTGTCTGGCAGTAACACCGCATGCACATAAGCTACATTCTCAAGCTCCTCTTTCTTTTGCTCATCATTCTCCTGCTTGCTGATGCCGACCTTAATTTTGCTATTATGAAGCATATTGCACAGCATCAATATTTTAGATGCTTTCTCTGGGGCATGTTACAAGGTCCCCCTTCCCCAAATGATTCAGCCAATACACTCCAACGCAATGCTGAATAAGCACTCTCATTTTGGCATGGGCCTCACTCTAGCATTCCTCAACTTCACTGGTTGTTACAACAACTGGTGTCATCAGCCAAAGTCAAAGAGGATAGCTGGAATCCCCCAGGAGCCATCCATCCAGCCTGCTATCACCCTGCAATAGATCTTGAATGTTGGCACGTCACAGGACATATGAGTGATGTTGAAGGGTCAACACTGGAGGGCACTGGCGGGTGTGATCCCGGCGTAACCACTTTAAGCTGTGCTCATGGTGGAGTGCTCCTACAGCTGGAGTGCCACACAATGGCATGACTTAGTAATGATCTCCCTGATAACTGCATGCATTGCGGAGCAGTCATATCCAGGTAGCTGTTCCTGAGATGCTAGATGTGTTCCCTGGTTGTCTGATCTTATGGCCTGGACTTCCATTCACCCCTTTTGTCTTTTGTACTTGTGCGCTAAATACAAGAAACATTGACAATGTTGTTCATTATGCAACAATGTATTATTTGCTGAACTCTTATTTTTACTTCAGCTGAAAGTGAAAGAAATGATTGAAGTATTTTAGTAGAAATCAGCAGAGGACATAGCCGGTGGCTCTAATAATGCAAGAGTCAGGTCTTCATTAACCTTAGCAAGCTTGTAAGCACCTATCAAAGAAAGTCCCCTCAAGATTTTAACTCCAGACTGGAGCTGATGGAGAAATCTAAGAGGGATGGTCCCTGTCCGCCCCAGTGGAGTGGGGCCGAATTTCAGCGACAAAGTCACGTCCCAATGACGATATTGAGATGTGGCATGCCATTCTAACTGCAGGCCCAACTAAGGCCCGCATGGGCTCAAACCTGCTATGAAAAGCCCAGGCACGTCAGTTATAATTTAAAAAAAAAAGTTTCTTGTAGGCCAGGAGGAGCAAGAGTGCTCCTTCTGGCCCCACAACGTTGTCATGGGCCTCCCCTGCCCTGGGCTTCCCTTCCTTGCCCGATCATGGGCTTTCTAATTCCTCCAGTTCCATACTTACCCTGCCAGGGACCGTTTCCGTGGGTCTCCGGCAGCGGTGTGAACCGCCCCCCCCCCCCCGCGGATTTTGACTCCCGCCACCACCCCCCCCCCCCCCCCCCCCCCGGCAGTTATGTCATTACTGCCAGCTTTGGGCATGAGTCAGTGTTGCAGCATCTGAATGAAGCCTGGGAGTTAAAATCTCACCGGCTTCACACTCCAGGGGGCCATACAGTTCACCACCTGCTTCAGCTCCCGCACCCCAATACCCGCCCCAAGTTAAAATCAGGGCTCTAATTTCCGTCTGTAATGGCGCTTGCTGCTAATACGTCAATTTTTGATGTTCTGTGCCAGGCATAATGCAATGAGTTCTGGACCAAAAACCCAGTAGAGAAATTAACCCCTAATGCTTTCTTTTGGCATAATGAAAGAACAGATTGCAAGATATATTAAAAGTGAATTAGGTTTTGCAGTGCCTATGTGTGTCTGATGTACTTCTCTCTCTTGTTTTCCCCTCGCCTGTCATGAACTTCTCTGTACTGTTGTCATGGACCCCACTACTAATTGTACCCTCAGGGGAAGTTGCTACATAGACAACTACAGCATTGTCCATAATCATAATTCAATATGAATTTACTGATTTTGAGCTATTGTTATAATATATACAATTCACAGATTAGAAGGGAGAAAAACATCTTTGTCCCTTCCTTCCATCCCAGTGATTCATGCACATCAAAACAATAGCACAAAACCAATAACCTGTTATTGCACCTGGTGAGCTGTAAGAAGTTATGCTACCTGTATCTACGACAAACCCTGGTGGCCCTGTATCACTGCCAAAGGTTTCCTTTGCCAGAGTTACTGTGAGTGATTGCTTCCAGAGGTGGAGCCTAAGGGCGCTCGTGAAGGAGTATGCGATGACACAAAACTGTCAATGTCATGTTAATGACTGCTCCCGTGCTACTCTATACATGCCACTGCTGGAGGACACATGCCCATTGACTTGTGTGAGAATAAAAGATCTGTTAGATGTCAGAATCCTGCCCTTCTGGTTGCATGTACCTCATCTCCAAATGAGCAGAAGCTAGCAATGACTGGATCTTTTAATTTGGACCCCAAAGCCTCCAAGGCAGAAATGGAACCACTCACGAGAATTCCCCAACTCTGCCTCTGCCCTGCATAAATGAGGTCGTCACTGTAGATGCCACTTGTGTTACGTGGTCAATGGCAGACTGCAGTCAAAGCAACTTGATGGTTCAACCTCCCATGCCACTTTCCAATATCATGTGTGTCGAGGGGTCTGAGAGACTGTTCGACACAGACCCATGTTCTAGCAGCTTCCATTGGATAGCAAGTATAATAAAGTCTGTAACCACATGAAACTGAAGAGAGGCACACAGCATGTTGGATTTCTACCAGATGGCCCCTCATAAACTTGCACTAATGCTGTCCTTTCATCACCAATGTCACCCTGCACTCATTCAACTTAATGATGATCATTTCCTGTTGTGAATGTGTCTCTATTGGTGCTTCCTTTAAGTAGGCTTGATGACAGTTGATGCTTGGGTGAGTGGTGCTCTTGAAGAGTACATGGGCCACCACTGGGTTCTTTTCACTCTATGAAGAGCAAATAGGATATTATGAGTACAGCAATGCATTTGGTCACTGTACTATCATTACAAGCACTATTATTCTTGTGCAGAAACACTGTGGGGTGATTTTGCCAGCCCTGGGGAGGCGGGTATGGATGTGGGACTGCCAGGAAAATGGCAGAATTTGGGGGCAGGTACTATCACCGCTCCCAACCCGCCTCCGTGCCATCTTCCCAGGTAGCCGTCCCGTGCCATGTCCCGTCTCCTTGGAGGCGGGAAGGGATTAAAGCCTATTAATTGCCTGTTAACAGGTAGTTAACAAGCAGAAAATAGGATGATCCCCTTTTTGCCCTCACAAGTGCGGGCCTCCCAAAGGCTCCGAAACCCGCCAGCTCAGTGAGGCGAGTAGGTGGGTCTGCGGGGGTCGGGGGGTGCAAAAGTGTGCTGTGACGGGTGCAAAAGTGGAGAGGTGAGTATCTGAGGTAAGTGCAAAGTGTTATTAAAAGTGTACTTACCTTTGTTTCTTCCTGTAGACTTAAGTCGGTGTGTATGCACAGAGTCTCGGACCTCCGCGTTGGAGATGACAGATGGCCGTTGCATTCTCAGATGCAACAACTATCTAATTTCTGTAAAAGAAAGAAGTTTGATGAGGTCCTGAATTCAAGTCCTCATCAAACTACAGAGAATGTCAGTGTTTGACAGCATCACAGAGCTGTCAGGCGATGACAATTCATCTGTCAAAAATTTTTGACAGATAAAACGCCGAACGTTGACGTTCTCTGTAACTGGCTTTCCCTTAATTGGCCTGCTAAGCCTGCTGGGTGGGCTTAACAAGGTCAATCAAGGGAAAATAGCGTGGGTTGGCCAGAAGTTGTTGGAGGCGGGACTGAAACCTGACAAGTGGGAGTCCCGCCTCCAAAAGCTTCACATTGGCAAAATCACCCCGTGTTACTGTTGATGAAACATGTCATGCAAATCATAAACTATATGATCAATATGATACATACCAATAGTTCTACACACCTCTCCACTGTCTGCAGTCCCAATGCCTTGCAGACTCTTCCTCCTGAATAACTCAACAATTGTTCTCTCATATGCAGTGTGCTGTTTGTGGTTGTATGGTCCATCACCAAGCTGTGCTCACCTGGTTTTCTTCAGAATTGTGGACTCCACAGCTAGAGTAACAAACTTTTACATTCATATTGGTCAAGTAACGGTTTGTGATTTTTTGACCATTTTTCCAGAGAAAAAAGTTTGGAATAGAGTTGCATTTAAATATTGGGTTTTTAAAGCAAAGTTTATTCAGACAGGTTTAAAAAAAAAAATGCACAGAGGAAAAAGAGGTTTAAATGCTACTGGGCTATGCATTGACGTGGTTTCCCCAAAAGACTGTAAATATTAAGTAATAAATTAGCTTGTCTCAGTAATCGATAAACACCTCAAACCCATTGTGTTGGGAGGTCCCTGGGTGCTTGGCAGGCTTTGCCTGGAACAGGCCTGCCCTTTGGATTGTGAACACGATGAGATAAAAACAGAGGCATAAACACTCACTCGGTTTAAAAAGAAAGCTGCAACGACAGCTTAGAATGCAACAAGGGTAGTTAGAATTATTTTGTTTAAATCAAGTAAGACAACCTATGGGGAACATAGCGATTAATTATTTTTTATTATTACTTGTAGATAAGCTGCACTGATTGAGCTAAGGGAGTCCAATCATAACTATTGCTCCGTATGTTTACTTGCTATGAAAAAAGCAGCTTGATGATTTGTACCTGGCCTCATCTTACCAAGTGTTTCCTCGGTCCACCTTCAAAATGATTGGTGGGGTGCATGTGGGGACAGGTGCAAAAGACACAAATATCCAGTTCAGATCACATGGGCTATAATTGTTACGCCCCCGAGTTACGCTATCATATAATTAGATATTGGGCAATACAGGCACACCTCTAAATGTAAGAAGCTCAGACCACTGCTTTTTTGATATATAAATTACCTGGATATTGGAATACAGAGTAGAATTTATAAATTTGCCAATGACACCAAACTTGGGGGTGTGGCAAACAGTGAGGATGATACCAATCGACTGCAACAGGACATAGGAAGGCTAGCAGAATGGGCAGACAAGTGGCAGATGGAATTTAATACAGAGAAGTGTGAGGTGATGCATTTTGGCAGAAGGAACAGGGAGAGGCAATATACACTTAATGGCACAGTTTTAAAGAGTGTGCAGGGACAGAGGGACCTGGGAGTTAATATGCATAGGTCCCTGAAGGCGGCAGGACATATTGAGAGAGTGGTTAGCAAAGCATATGGAATCTTGGGTTTCATAAATCGAGGTATTGAGTACAAAAGTTATACTGAATCTTTATAAAGTGCTGGTTAGGTCACAACTGGAGTATTGTGTCCAGTTCTGGTCACCACACTTTAGGAAGGATGTGAAGGCCCTTGAGAGGGTGCAGAGGAGATTTACCAGAATGGTTCCGGGGATGGGGGATCTTAGCTACAAGGACAGGTTGGAGAAGCTGGATTTGTTTTCATTAGAGCAAAGGAGGTTGAGGGGTGATTTGATAGAGGTGTACAAGATTATGACGGGTTTGGATAGGCTAGACGGGAAGAGGCTGTTTCCACTAGTTGATGGTACAAGGACTAGGGGACACAGATTTAAGGTTTTGGGCAAGAGATACAGAGGGGATATGAGGAAAAAAAATTTACGCAGCGAGTGGTGAGGACTTGGAACTCGCTGCTGACGGAAGTAGTGGAAGCGGAGACACTCAATGTTTTCAAGGGGAGACTGGATAGGCATTTGAGGGAAATAAACTTGCAGGGCTACGGGGATAGAGCGGGGGAATGGGACTGGCTAGATTGCTCTGCAGAGAGCCGGCACGGACTCGATGGGCCGAATGGCCTCCTTCTGTGCCGTTATGACTCTATGGGCTCGATCTTGCCAGCCCTGGGGAAGCGGGTTTGGAGGCGGGACTGCCAGGAAAATGGCAGAATCTGGGGGCGGGTGCCCCTCCCACCCCCAACCCGCCTCTGTGCCATCTTCCCAGGAGGCGGGTAGCCAACTCGCACCGGGTTCCGTCTCCTGGAGGCAGGAAGGGGATTACAGCCACTTAACTGCCTGTTAACAGGTAGTTAACAGGCAGATAAGAGGATTATCCCCATTTTAGCCACACAAGTGCGGGCGTCCCGAAGGCTGCGAACCCCGCCAGGGTCATTGAGGCGAGCAGTGGGTCGGAGGGGTGCAAAAGTGCACTGTGAAGGTAAATGATGGGTGCAAGTGTGGAGAGGTGAGTATCTGAGGTAAGTCGAAAGTGTTAGAAAAAGTTTACTTACCTTTGTTTCTTCCTGCAGGCTTCAGCCCTTGGGGATGTAGAGAGTCTCGCATCTCCGCAGCAGAGATGACAGATGGCTGCTGCATTCTCCAGTGCAACAACCACCTAATTTCTGTTAAAGAAAGAGGTTTGATGAGTCTTGAATTCAAGAACTCATCAAACTGCAGAGAATGTCAGTGTTTGACAACTTCACAGAGCTTCCCCTTAATTGGCCTGCTAAGCTTGCTGGGCGGGCTTAACAAGGTCAATCAAGGGAAAATAGCATGGGTGGGCCAGAAGTTGATGGAGGCGGGACTAAAACCCGACAAGTGGGAGTCCCGCCTCCAAAAGCTCCCCATTGGCAAAATCCAGCCCTATGACTCTATGACTTATGGGAGTGACTAGCATTGCTGATAATAAGGAAATGTCTAAGGCATGTCCCAAATTCATAACAAATGTGTTAGCTGCTTTATTACAATTGCATTGTGACCCGATAAAGGTTTTTTGTTACTGCTAACAAAATCTGATTCTCAGGAACCTCGCGTTTCAAAAAACATTGCTTCCTGTAACTTAGTCAGAAGGTTGTAAATTGCAATGAGACATGGGCACTTCTCCCAATTTTCAATAAAAATGGACATTCTAGCTGTACATTTTTTTCTAAAGAGTGAGCACTTGAATTAAATATTGTTCGGCATGCATGCGGTTATTCTTTTAATTAATATGCAACAAGCATTTTTTTCTAGCTGGAATCTTACTTAAAATATCCATAACATTATTAATTTTGCAGGAAATCTGTTCTTGGCTATAACAAATGTATTCTTTCATAAATTTTGCACTGTTAGTAGAAGCACTAAACTCCTCTTGGTGTGCCACTGAGGAGGAAGGAAGATGGATGCGAGTCTGGGAGCACTTAATTTATAGAAGAATTAAACTAGCTGAGCAGAAATGGAACAAGATGTTCCAAAAATACTTAAATTAAACATTCATGGGAATTACTTCGCTTTCTGAAATAAATGTCTACGCGATAGAACATTCTTGGAAACCCATGCTGAAGAGTTTCTCTTCCACTTTTAGCCCTCACAAGGCATGCTAAATCAATAGCTGGCAAAACCAACAGAGTTGACTTGCACCCGCAGTTTAAGTTTATGAGTCTGTAGGCGCCTAAATTGTACGTAACAACATATAAATCTAAGAGGCTAGGAAAAAACCATCAAGCCTGTCCAATCCACATACAGAGCAAACAAGTACAGCTTTTACCCACCCCTTAACTGAGCAACAAGTGAAAGGAAAACAACTGTGGCCAATTTAGGAGAAACTATGTGAAATTGTTCCATGACCACCTGAGGCAAGTAAGGCTCCAGGAGGCTGTGATACTCATCATAAACCCAGCTAATTAAGTAAGGCCTCAAGCGCTCCAAAAATCTAGATTCTCAGCACCTGCAGCACCTTCTTTGTTTCACTTCTAATTATCGGAACTGGTTGCCGCCATATGTGGCATGGCCTACAGCAAACAAAAAATAATTTGGTAGAATTGCATAGCCTACCCATACCATTAGCCAGCCACCTGCAGCTAAAAAAAAAAAATCAGGCCATGAACATTTCTCATAATGTGAGCTGACACTCTAGTGCAGTACCAAGGGAATGCTGCATTCTCAGGGGAGTCATCCTTCAGGTGAGATATTAAACCGAGTTCCCCATCTGACTGCTCAGATAGATGTTAAAGACCCCATGTCACAACTTAAAGAAGAGCAGGGGAATTATCTTGGTCTGCTGGCCAACATTCGTCCCTGAACCATTATCATCAAAAACAGATTAACTGATCATTTATTTCATTGCTGTTTGTGTGGTCTAGCTGTGTGCAAAATGGTCATGTTTGCCTGCATAGCAACAGTCATTTTACTTCAAAGTAATTCCATGTTTGTGAAGCACTTTGAGATGTTTCTGAGATATGATAAGGTGGCCATATAAATGCAACTCTTTTTTTTACATTGACACTGCTGTGCATCTACTTACTGCCCTGACCCCGCTGGTTGCTCGGTTCCCACTGGTAAGTAGATTTAACACACATGTATCCGGATTATACTGCTAGCTCCCATTTCCTCTCACACATAGAACACTAATGTGTAGGCATGAAAATGACACGTGATGCAACGCATGGAATTCAGAGTTTGGGAGGAATTGGCAACGTCAGTGTGTACGGCAAAGGAACCTTGGTGACAAAAGTAGCCTAGATTTTCAGATCAGCATTGTTATCAATGACAATAAAACAACACCAATGATCTAGCTTCAGGAGTCAGCTGGAGTGCGAGAATGAAAAAAAGGGAACCAGCAACAAAGAGAAATGATAAGAGAAGCAAAGACACATAAAAATAAAATTGGAAGTAAGCAAAGGGAACAGCAACAAAGTAGAGAAGCAGTTACGCTGAATGACATAGAAACAGAAAAATAGGAGCAGGAGTAGGCCAGTCAGCCCTTCGAGCCTGCTCCGCCATTCAATATGATCATGGCTGATCCTTTATCTCAATACCATATTCCCACTCTCTCCCCATATCCCTGGATGCCTTTTGTGTCTAGAAATCTATCTATTTCCTTCTTAAATATATTCAGTGACTTGGCCTCCACAGCCTTCTGTGGTAGAGAATTCCACAGGTTCACCACCCTCTGAGTGAAGAAATTTCTCCTCCTCTCAGTCCTAAATGTCCTACCCCATATCCTGAGACTGTGACCCCTCGTTCTAGACCCGCCAGCCAGGGGAAACATCCTCCCTGCATCCAGTCTGTCTAGCCTTGTCAGAATTTTAGACGTTTCAATGAGACCCCCTCTCATTCTTCTAAACTCTAGTGAATACAGGCCTAGTCGACCCAATCGCTCCTCATACAACAGTCCTGCCATCCCAGAAATCAGTCTGGTGAACTTTCGCTGCACTCCCTCTATGGCAAGTATATCCTTTTTTAGGTAAGGAAACCAAAACTGCACACATTACTCCAGGTGTGGTCTCACCAAGGCCCTGTATAACCGATGAGTAATTTCCCTGCATATTTCAACAAAAAACATAGAAACAGATTCAAGATCCTTACATATCTTCACCGTATGTTTACAATCATGTATCATGTGCTGGAACAGTAGATGTGAAATACAGAGGAAGACATTATTCTACACAAGAAACGCCTGATATGGCAGCGCCACGATGGAGTGCAACAGAATTGTCCTATGGGAGGTGTTCTATGTTTACACCTGAAGGCAAAAATCAATAAAAGTATATATTTTTTATTTTGCTCCCATTTTTTCTTGCCCCTTTGGGTTCCTATTAAAGGCCTGTTTCTGTGCTGTACATTCTATGTAAAGGTCAGAGGAGTTAACTTATATTCTGCTTCATCCATTATGGGGAGACCTCTCCCATACACTTTCCTCCCATTAACATCCTGGTAGAATCGCAGGTGTTAAAAAAACTTTAAAAAATGGGATGATATTCTCAGTACCAAGAGAGAGTTTGCTGTAAGAACATTTGGTACAATACAAATGGCTTAGTCAAGGCTTGTGCCATAAACTCGATCAAATTAAGATGAGCTTTAACCACCTGAAAAATTCTATCCACAAAATTAAGTATAACTCTCCCTCTCCAGCTATTATACAGTTGCCTGTGAAAGCAGTACCTGACCCTGAATCACTGGACAGGGAGTTAAAGTAGCAAAGTGCAAAATCTAACAAATTAGCACATTAAAAATGAAGACAGGCTGTTCGGTCCTAATTGTATCACGGAAAAAATCTGTACCCGATCAATATTTCCTATTGCCAATGCTTTTCAGAAGGTATTGCTGAGGTTTCGTTCTATGGGCAATAATCTACCACCGTAACTTCGGCAGAAGTTTGGTGAAAAGCCTAGAGAAACGGCGAAAATGGCCGGTTAGACCATTTCTGGGCCAATCTCCCACCAAAGTTAGAACGAGGGTTCGGGAGAATCCCCTTGGAAATTACTGGTGCAGGTGCCTACGTGGCCATTAATCATGCACAAGCCTCACCAGTGAGACTGTATAACTGCGGGAAGCATCACTGCCAAGCCATATCCTGTCCTTACCTGACACCTGCACACATACACACCCAATAAGGCTGACTGAATAGCAAATATGAGTGGGATCACTGGCTGATTGTATCCTTCCCCGCATAAGGGTGTGAAGGCGAGTTATAGTTCTCCTACTGTTGCCCCAAATGAGATCAGCTACTCCAGCATAAATTGTGCATTAACCTGGCTTCTTTCTGGTGTATGTGGCTCTGGTACTCACCGTGGAACCTTACTGAGCCATCGGGGAGCCCTATGCCTAATCTTTAAGCACTGGAACAGAAAAATAAAACCTACTTTGCCGGCTCATTTTGAAGTAATATTCTGTTTTGTTTCTGGTTTAGACTTTGATTGTTGGACTCTGCTCCAGCTTTCTTATGGTAGAATTCATGTCGGATAAATAGAATTCTTGTTGAGGCTTCAAGAGGCGAGGCAGAAAAAGACTGACTGCTCAAGTCTTCAGCGTTTTAGCTTTGTTTATTTATCCAATGTACAGAGTTAGAAAACTTTATGCAAAGTGCTGCTCTGTAGAGGTGGGGTGTAAGAGAATTTGAATCTGTCACCAAATATGGTTTGCAGCTTAAACCTTTTATTGTCTTGACACACGCAATGTCTCTAAGCAGTAGTCATACGGAGAAAAAAATGCAATTACCCCGCTTTTCCTCTGGGTAGAGATGTAACCTTCATCAAACCTTTTGTTCTCATCTCTCTTTACAAATTGTGAAGGAAAGCTCAAGATCTTTATAGGCCTCTAGTCATGCATACTGTTCTAGATGATTCATTATGGCATGTCAAGTGTTTGTTATAGACAGGACCCTCATAAATGAGATAGTTCCTATAAAATGCCAGGTGCCAACTTGTTTATCATCTTGGCCCATTGTCCCGCTTCTTATCGCTATCTTGGTTATCTTGTTTCACAATGTGGCGCCAAAAAAACAACAGCACAAATCACACATCCTGTATCTCAGCAGAAAATAAGCAACACACTCAGCTAAATTGTACAGTTACATTAAACCCTAAAGCATCCTGGGAATGAACAATTTAACCATTTCATTGTTTCTAGCTATTGTATAGTACAAATCCACAAGCCATTTAGAAATCAAAAAGAAAACAAAAACCTTAATCCTATGAGATTGAACCTAATCCTAAACCTATGTGTATATATATATACACAAATAAGGTATCTTACAGTGAGATGTCTGTTTCCTTCATGCAGCATTCATATGTTAGGTTAGTCAAAAAGACTCCCATGGAGAACATAGGGACATAAGAAAAATCAAGGATGAGAAAAGGCCATTCACCAATTGACATTTATTACATAACAACAGACTTCATTGGCTGTAAAGTGCTTTGGGACATCCTGAGGTCATGAAAGACATTATATAAATGCAAATCATTCTTTTATCCCTCCGGTATCCTAACTTTCTTGTACCATCCATCTGCATCTTCAATATCACTAATATGTTTGTCTGCACAACTCAGCCCGGAAGATTATTCCAAACACTTTTCATTCTTGAAGTAAAGAAGTTCTTCCCAATCTCTGCTTTACATTTATTTTTACTAAATTAAATTTCTGCTTTCTGGTTTTGCTGTGCTGGCTCATTTTAAAGCAATATTCTGGGGGGTTTTCTGGCCTGCATCATTTAATATTTTATATACAGTAGGACTCCATCCAATTGAATACAAGAGTGCCAAAACTCTGGAGTTACCTGAGGGCCTGGCCATCCTTAGTGGCTGCCCGCTCATCAGTTGCAATGCTCCCAAAGGATTTTCCCATAAGTTGAGGCTTAAATTTTAATCAGAGTCTATTTTAAAGTCTTGATGCTTTATCCGTCTCCTCCCATTTGACTGTGAAGGAAGTTACCAGCTGGTACAGTAACTGACATGTCTTTGACGATACATGCTCTGCTCGCTGGCATTTTAATTGAGCTTCTAGTTTTAAACAGTGCCGGGGAGTGTAGTGGAGTGTATGCTGACTGTAAAAACAGCAGTTGCCTGCCGATCACTTCCTTCATAGTCAGGCTGGTGGAGCGGCATTGCACTGGCACTTTATAACAACTTTCAGTGCAAAAGTGAAGTGCCAGTGAATGGAAAACCTGACTAGTGGAGCAAAGGTACTCAGGCAGGCAGTCGCCTCCTATTATCTCCACACTACCAGTGCTCCTGAATTTTTAATCTACTGAATGGGTTCCCTACTGAAGTACTATCCAGACAACTCCACTGGTCTTCAATAATCATCCTTCTAGACTGCAGAGCTTCAGTTCCTACAATCAGCTCATTCTCTTTCTACTTTGGACCAGTCTTGCTGCTCTTCTACTCACCCTCTCTTATTCATGGATATGACTTTTGGGACATGGTGACCAAAAATAAACACAAAACTCGAAATGGGATCTTACTAGTGAACTGTAACTCCTTACCATCATTGCCAGATCACATTCTAATTCTCCCTCTGCCAATTCAATTCCATTTAGTGGATATTTAGGATGCATTTTTTATTGGCCAATGTTGAAAACTTAACATTTGTTAGTAGTAAATGAATTTGCCATTTGAATACCCAATTACATAACCCAAAGGTGTCCTATCTTTTGGAGCATTGCATCAGATTCTTGTGATATAACTGATAAGGGAGCCCTGTCTGATAATGGTGAAGGCATTTTAGTGTGAATGTGAAGCAGAAACTGCTTTGTCCCAATGTAAAAGTTGTACTGTTAATACACACGGAGGGCGGAATTTTCCCGGGTCCCACCTGCACGGTGCGGGGGACCCGGGAGATGGCAAGAAACCCGGAAGTTTGCTTTTCCCAACTCCACAGCCTGCGTGCAATGGAAGGGGCAGGTTCCCTGTTCGGAAGTCAGCCTGATTGACAGGCTGGCTTCCAGTCTTGCGGGGAACGCGGACCAGGGGGCCACAACCACAGGTAGGTGCTGGGCTCAGGATGGTGGGAGGAGGGTGGGGATCAAAGCCTATGGAGGGGGTCCCCGACCCCGGAGTGGGGGTACGATCCCCACCCTGGGACCGGAGTCGCGATCCCCGGGGGGGGGAGGGTTCCAGGCCCAGAGGGGGAGGGGCTGGCCCGATCCCTGGGGGGGTCCGATCCCCAACCCCAGGGAGGGACAGGCTGATGGTGGAGGAGATTGGGGGGCCGGGAGGAAGCATTCTTGCACCTCCCGGCCCACAAGGATTGCTCCCCGATGCCGAGGCCGCCTTGTTCCAGCCACCGGGAATCCTGTGCCCCGGAATCCCTGGCTGCACAGCAGGTTAAAGTAGAGGCTTCAGGCCTCATTATCATATTTAAATTGTCAACCCGCCTCCTGGTAGCGGGCTGGCAGCCCGTCCCCCGTCCCGTCTGAGTGAAAAGTGAAAGTGGGTGGGTTGGGGTCGGGTTTTACATTTTTATAACTTTCACTACCCACCCCCCTCCCTCCAACCCACCTGTTCTTACCTCTGAAAATTCCAGCCTAAGTTGCTGTCTCCCCATTCATTTCAGGCCCTCTGTGCTCCTTCACTGCAGTGTCCCTCTTTCTCGCTCCTCCTTTACTTCTGTGTATCTCCTTTAATTCTCTCCCTGTCTGCCTTCACTTCAGTTGCTCTGTCTTCACTTCAGTCTATCTCTTGTTCATTTTTGCATGTTCTCATTCTGCTATGACCGCTGTATTTTCCCCCTCTGCTCTTTAACTTTCTTTTTTCTCTTTCCCTTCTGTTTTTGCCTCTCTCTCTCTTTTGTTAGGAATGGATATTGCATCTGGGACATGCCAGTGGTGCTGCTGTATTCCGGGGTGGTGTCCGAGAGCTGCTTGGTTTGTGGCTCGTGTGGGCAGGATTTCCGGCATCCTTAGGCTGAGCCTCTGTGAGCCTGAGTCAGTCAGTCAGTTGCTCCAAGATGGGCACCTCCTTCTGCTCTTTCTACATGTTGGGCGGTAATTCCTTTCCCAGAGAGTAGGGAGCCTCTGGAATGCGTCGTCAGCTTATAGAAACATAGAAGATAGGAGCAGGAGTAGGCCATTCGGCCCCTCGAGCCTGCTCCGCCATTCAATGAGATCATGGCTGATCATCCAAATTCAGTACCCTGTCCCTGCTTTCTCCCCATATCCCTTTAGCCTTAAGAACTATATCTAACTCCTTCTTGAATATATTTAATGATTTGGCCTCAACTGCCTTCTGTGGTAGAGAATTCCACAGTTTCACCACTCTCTGGCTGAAGAAATTCCTCCTCATCTCAATCCTAAATGGCTTACCCCTTATTCTTAGACTGTGACCCCTGGTTCTGGACTCACCCGCCATCGGGCTTGTGTGGTGTGTGCTGACTCTTGGCATGTCTTCAGAAAGGAGCTGGACCAACTCTTGGCTGGAGCAGAGATCACATCATATAAAAGGTAAATGGATTAACTGTAAACATATGCATGTTGAGTGTAATCTCCTGGATTGGTTTTGATCACCTGAGAGGGTCGGAGACAAACTTTCCATATTTTTTTTCCCCATTATTGGCCCTGGGTTTTCTTCTGATTTGTTTTGCCTCTCCCAGGAGGTTATATGGCTACGGTTGGGGGTGGGGGAACGGAAGTGTCTAGTCATGATGCTCCAAGCATCATGAGTGTGGGGCAGGCTTGCTGGACCAGCTAGTCTTTTCTTACCCATCATTTCCATATGTCTCGTATGCGTCCACACCCATTACAAGGCTACAGATAAAGGGAGGGCTATTAATGAAAAGTGCACACCTCTGAACAACCCACTAAATAGCTGATGTTCCAGTTGCTTCATGGGAATTTAGAAAACAAAAATCACAGGCAGCACCAAAGGCATTTGTCAGCAGGAGTGTGCAAGATTGGCATGTAGCTCCTGCTCCCAGCAGCATTGCTCATTCCCTTCAATCAGGATCTGGGATATTGTTCTTTCTTGAGGCTGAAGGAGCAGGCACTGCATGGCCATCCAGTGCACACCTATTCACAACTGGTAGCACTGCCTGTGATTTTTCTTTTACATTTTCTTTTAAAACCCACCAACAGATCAGCTTTTTCTATTGGGGAAACTCCATGGATTGGATAAATCAGCAAAAGGCAGATTTGGCTCAGGAGCTGCAGGTTGGACCTCTTAGCAAAGCCAATCTAAATCCTCGGCAAATATCCAGCAGCAGCCTTCAGCCCTGGTGATTTCCATATTTTAGTTTTCTGAGAAAACCTGAGATCCACGTCATTAATAGAGATGAGAAACACTGAACTTGAGGACACCCCCCTCCTGACATTATACTTTTCATGAGGATTGTTTCCTTTTTTTTACCAATTTTGTATAAGTCTTGTTTTGTACCCCAAGTTCCTATGGCTATTAAATTTAATTAAAAGTTCATCATGTGGAACCTTGTCAAAATGTTTTAGAAAGTCTGAATAATTTATATCATCACGAGTTCCACCAACTACTTCATCTTTAAAGTTGTCAAAAGAAGTCAAGGAGGCTCGTCTTTTCCCTTCTACCTCCAATTTCTTATGTAAGTTACTCTGTATAGACTCTTCCAGCCCACCCACTAGAATAATTTCCATTGTTTTGCTTGTAACTGATGTTAGACTAATGTGGTTTTACCCTTTTTAGAAGTAGATACTGCATTTTCCTGCTTCACTGTGAAACCTGAGCAGTGCCCCTATTAATTCCTTCATTACAAGGGCGATTGCCCTGCAGGTTTCTTCCCGACACTCCTTGAGAACCAGAGAACATATACCACCTGGCCCATTAAATATTTTACTTTCTTCAGATTCATTGGGCGCGATTTTGCCAGCCCTGGGGAGGCGGGACTGCCGGGAAAATGGCAGAATCTGGGGGAGGGTGCCCAACCCGCCCCCGTGCCATCTTGCCAGGAGGCGGGTAGCTGACAGTTAACAGGCAGATAAGAGGATTAGCCCCATTTTAACCACACAAATGCGGGCTTCCCGAAGGCTCCGAACCCCACCAGGGTCACCGAGGCGAGTAGTGGGTCTGCGGGAGTCGGAGGGGTGCAAAAGTGCGCTGTGAAGGTAAGTGGTGGGCGCAAGTGTGGAGAGGTGAGTATGTGAGGTAAGTGGAAAGTTTTCGTAAAAGTTTAATTGCCTTTGTTTCTTCCAACAGGCTTCAATCGGTGGGTATGCGGAGAGTCCCGCACCTCCACGGCAGAGATGACAGATGGCCGTTGCATTCTCCAATACAGCAACCATCTAATTTCTGCAAAATAAAGATGTTTGATGCGTCTTGAATTCAAGAACTCATCAAACTACAGAGGATGTCAGTGTTTGACAGCTTCACAGAGCTGTCAAACGATGACAATTCATCTATCAAAAATTTTTGACAGATGAAACGTCATACATTGACGTTCTCTGTAACCGGCTTTCCCTTAATAGGCCTGCTAAGCCTGCTGGGCGGGCTTCACAAGGTCAATCAAGGGAAAATAGCATGGGTTGGCCAGAAGTTGATGGAGGCGGGACTGAAACCCGACAAGTGGGAGTCCCACCTCCAAAAGTTCCCCATTGGCAAAATTCAGCGCAATCTCTTTTAATTTTGGAGAATTTTAACTTCCAGAAAACTACTCTTACTGTTCTGCATCTACAGTCCACCTTAGGATCAGGAAATTCTGGTGTGCTCCCAAGTGATAATGAACTATTTTTCATGGCACTTGTTAAAATTTTCCTAAATAGTATATTACAGGGGAGTTAGGGAGTCAGAAGTCCAGCATTGTCACACTTTGCTTAGGTTTTTCCAAAATAATAGTGAATGTTTAGTCTTCACGTAATAATTTATAAAAGCCAGGTTATTTTGCTGCCATCATCAGTTAGATACAAGAATTGTCAGTGTCAAGAGAACACCTCTTGCGCCTCTTCCAGAGGCTACCAATATGCCTCACTTGTTGCATGGCCCTACATAGTGGGCCCATCAGAAATAGCAACATAGTCTACTGGAATGTAAAATTTGCTCCTTGGTTGAACTCAAACACTTGACCTGTAAATGAGATGGAGTTAAACACTAAGTGCTTCCACATGCTACTTCACTTGGGGAGAACAGATGCTACTGCTGTTGTGTTAGTGACTGGATCATTTGCTCTTCTTTATTTGAGCCATGCATTAAGTACACACAGCTAGGACTTTTATAGTTTGTGACAACAGCACTTAGACGCCTACAGCTAAATGTACTGCTTTAGACAACCATTCATTCGAATAGAGATATTGAGGTAGATTTTTATCTTCACCACCTGGGTGGTAATCTGGCAGAGCTGATTGCCCGACCTTTATAAACCCGCCTGAATTTCACTCCATTGATTTCAGATAACTGGGTAGTGAGAGAACTTACCAAAGTCTTTGCTTCACAGCTCACAGAAGCAGCGCCAAAGACATCCAGGAGCAGCTAGAATTCCTGGTGAACTTGAAGAAATGCCAGTTGGTTTCTCTCAGATCAAAACCTCATTGGACTATTTCTAAGAACATTTAGGAACATTGTCAATGTTAATGCAATGGCTTTCTGAGAATCAGATCCTCATGCATACTGTTCATTGTGGACAAGAATCTTGATAGTAAAAGGTACTTGCATATACCCTGGGGTTCCTTATACTCAGTAACCTTTGTGGTGCCAATAACATAAACTATTCAAATGAAATTGCTGACAAGGCCTCCAAGCATTCTTCTCTATGGAAGAAGATACTGATCGAGTAGAGTTTCCCTGCAGGAATCCCAATGGTAAATAGATCTGGAGATTATTTACGTTATGTCTGTAACAAACCAAAGTTACCTCAACTCTGTTTGGTTACACAAGCATCCTGACAGAAAAGAATAATATGTAAAGTTTTTACTGTACAATGCTCTGTCTTCCTTCTTCTGTCTGTGAATGCAGGGAATTATTGATTGTTTTTTGGTGCCAGATTGGAGAGGACTGTCTTTTCCAGCGTCAAAGTATTGGTGCTAGGTTGCAGACGAACATCACCTGGAGTTTCACTGATATCTTTGGGACCATTATGTTCACTTTCCCACAAATCACTGTCCATGCTGGGACAGTGTCCAATATTCGTGGCATGGCGTGAATGAACAGGGACACTTGTGTTCTCTCTCAGGACGGCAGCACGTGTGACCCTTCCACAAGCTCCATCTGATGCTTGCAAATACGGCAGAATGGACACAGTGCCAGGTTGGACATGCAGCAGCACACGGGATGCAGCCTACTGCAGGCCCATCTCAAATCCAGCTGCTGTGAGACAAGCACCAGCCACCTCAATCCCAGGAGGCTCAGACTACAACACAGCCACCAGTTACTTCCTGCACGTCTGTCACTGAAGGAGCACCTGGAAAATAGCACACAGCTAGGGTCAAGCACGTACACTTCATACCTTTGCATAAATAGAATGCACCATGGTAGGAAGTACGAGGCACACACACAATACATGTTTATACACCATATTACTTTCATATAAAGTGCTGTTGTCTAGAACTTTCAAAGTTTTTTATGGAAAGAAAACTGTTCATTTGTTTGAATGAGAAATATTAATAAATGCTTTAGAATCTACAGCTCCAAATATAAAAGCCATTCCCACTTTTTATTGCTTGGGTGCTGAAATTGCTTTTATTCAATTGGAATTACAGAACAGTTACTAGATTTAAATATGATGACTCCACTCATTCAGGATATTATGAAAATATTGCTTAGGTGGTTCATAAAACAATAAATTCTTGTGAATAATAAATGCAGAAGAGAAGGATTTATTTTACTTTGGTGGTTGGTGTGCAAATCAAAATGATATATTAATGTATAAATAATATATTACAAACATCTGTAAAGTATTAGTCCTCAGAGATTGATGACCACATTTCGCTTAAATAAAAATAACAAAGTTAAGTTTTATCAGTTTATTAAGAAAATACTGCAAATAAGGATATCCTTAAACTTTTAATACGTATTGAGTTTTACTATAAAGTAATCAACACTGGAGATGCCCTTAGTATTATTCTGGTGGATGGGAAATGATACAAATTGTACCAGCTCCAGAAATGTATACATTAACTGTGTACATGGGAGAAGGGTCAGTAACCAGAGGACACAGATTTAAGTTAATTGGCAAAAGAACCAGAGGGGAGGTGGGGAGAATTTGCTTTATGCAGCGAGTTATGATCTGGAATGCACTGCCTGAAAGGGTGGTGGAAGCAGATTCAATAATAACTTTCAAAAGGGAATTGGGTGAATACTTGAAGGGGAAATATTTGCAGGGCTAAGGGGAAAATGGAGCGGGATAAATTGGATAGTTCTTTCAAAGAGACAGCACAGGTATGATGGGTCAAATGGCCTCCTGTATTGTATCATCGTATGATTCTATGATTCTAGATCACTGCTCAAATCATTAAATTCAAGGATTAGATTAAAATATTCTGAATGGATGGTAAGAGGCCAATATGTCCATGACAAGTGAATAATGACAAAGACACAAAGAGCACAGTAACTTCAATGACAAACCCCAAGGTTCTATGACAGGCGCTCCTAGGTTCCAGTCTTAGTTTTGAGTGACTCTTTAATTTAAGCTTCACTTTGAGGGGGGAGAGAAACTGAATTTGTTTTGCCAGGGTCAGCCAATCTACCTGGGCAAAGAACTGGCCAAGGAGCCATTCTTACACCATACAGTAGAATGGTGTGCCCTTGTAGGTTGATCAGTGCGCAACAAAGAAGGGAGCTTGCAGTTGAACAGAATAGTATGGACATAAAGAAATATGTTCGGGAGTAAAGATAAATAATAAAACAATAATAATCAAAGTTAAAAAAGCACATATTTTACATTAATCAGCGAGAAAGATGAATTAAATGCAAAAGGTTTTTTAGCTTACCAGAAATAGCATTAGTTATTATCTTCATCCTCTGTCAGAATAGATTCTAATTCGCATTCATCATTCCAAAATTAAAATGTGGCCGGGAATGGATTAGAAAAAGCATTCAACTATACAGGTGCATTGTCAAGCGATTTTATGGTAAATGCAGTTTAATTTTCCTACAATGTAATAAGATTTAATGAACTCTTAGAACTTGCCCCCTTACTGCAATCTCTGTAATATGGATTCCCTGATCTCCAAGATCGATGAGCTCAGTGCAGTGCCAGCTCATTGCCAACATCCAATCAATAACTAATACTGTAGCAACGGTGATGCTGCTGAAGTGAAAGCCCGAGCTCAAAGAATGGTGCAGATAACGGCAGTAGAAGAAGGTGCACTACAGCCACCATCAGGAGTTGCAACCTCCATAAGAGCAGACTTTACTGGAAGCTGCAAAACTCCACCTCACCATAGCAGAGCAGAGAGGCTCTGACAAACTTCTGTTCATTGTTGTGGCTCTGCAGCAAACTGGAACTATTTCAACATGTTAGCCACATCAGCATTCCCATCAGGCACTTTATTTTCAATGTATTTAAACTTCATCAATTTTACCTTTGTCACTTTTTTTTTTTTTACACAGCCTGATAAAAATCCTTCTTAATCTTTGCATATCAATATAAATTCCTTGATTTCAAAAATATATAAGTTGCTCAATCAAAGTGCACCTGGTTGTAAATAAAAACTTCACATTTCAATAACCTACATCAAATATATATGCTGTATCATTTTGAACAGGTGTTGGATTATAGTTTGGAGACAACCAGGTAGGTGAAATAACCATAGTCTCTTTTAGATAGAAAATGCATGAGAAGATAAAACTGACCTTCCATAAAATCTTACCCTAAGAGTGCTCTAATTCAGCATGATATCCAAGCTCTTATGAGGCCAAATTCCTAAATGTTGTCTGACTAACTCAGATCGCAATCCTAAACAAGCATGAATTCAGTCAAGCTAAGTGGGGTTTGGAAGTTACTTTTCCTGTACAGTTTGTATTTGCTTTGGAATACACTAATGGTATTCAACACAAAGCGAAATTAGAAGTATATTATTAATCGAACAAGTCCCATACAAACACATGTACAAATGATATATTTTCTTCGAATTCTGAACTGCTGAGAAATTGGTGACAGCTCTTCATAGTTTTCGTTTACAAGCTATTTACAATGTGTAGAATTATAAAGGCCCAATTATCAAAGGTTGAATTGATGGTTGAGCGCCTATGGAGGAATGACCAACTAATTGGTATTTGAGAACACACCTTGCAGAAGAAGACCAATTGATAAATCAGCCATAGAACACCATGTAGGTAATGGACCTAATGATCAACAAGCAGCAGCACATCATGCAGAGGGTGCACCACATGCTCAACTGATTAATGAACAACTTCTGTCCTTACGGAGAGCACTCACTGATCAAAGAACACCATGAAAGAGAAGAGCTAATCAACAAACTACGAAATACTCTGTGGAGACCTGCGGATGAATAAATGTGGAGGAAAGAATGGATCAATAAAAAAAAAATCACATAATGCTGTGAAAGGTGTGGATCAGTAACTGATATCGCACTCAATTCATGTCTGCAGTACACAGTGCATTTCCTTTTTAAAGCAACAATGTTCTTGCTTCAGAGGAGAGCAGGCTAACAGTTTTTTGTCAGTAATACTGCATAGGTTTCTCAATCACAAACAAGCTCGATACTCCTGTGCAAATCGATGCGATATCAAATTTGGAACAATTTGTTTCTCAATCAATCTTATACCCATTGTTTGTCTGCAAATACCCGTCAATATCACATCCAGTGCGCAACTCGGAGTGTCCCATCTATATCACTCCCATTGCACGTTTGCAAGCTACTTCACTATTGCATGGTTGTTATCCTTAGATTTTATCATTGAATTTATACATGCAGTGGTGCAATCAGAAAATGATAGTATAAAGCAGCTAAAGTACATCACTTTGGCTGTTCTGCCTCCGTCAGGACCCACCTGAGCGCTGGAGTAATACTCTGTCAGCTTGAGTGTAACAGCTGGAATTAACATAGTAACCGCCTACCCCACCCACCCAAAGAAACCAGTGCAGGACATGGTGTTTATTGAAACCACCCTATTTACTGACCAGCCTCGTTGGGTTGGTAGGCTCATGCCAGTAAGTAGAATGAGCATGTTTGCAACTGGGTGAAATGGACTACACATACGAGACAATTCAGTTTGTTCTGCAATTATGTGAATCACCAAATAGGAAAGAGGCAGTGAGTGAATTTCTGCATTGCAGAGGAGAGCAGATCATCACTATCTGCGCCACCACAATAACTGGACCAGCATGAGCGAGGTAGTGTTGTTCTTCCATCCCATAATTTAGTGCAGATCTATAGGCGCCTGATCAATATCAAACTCAGTGTACATTTACAGGCTTCTCAATCAATATGACACCCACAGCTACACCCAAGCCACACTTGCAGGCTTCCAATCAATGTCATACCTGGTGGACATGTGGAAGCTTTCAATCAACATCTCGCTCAGTCTACATCTGCAGGCTCCATAATCACCATCACACCCAATGAACATCTGTAGGCTTTTAAAACATTACACAATATCACACACCAAACACAACTGTAAGGCTGTAAACTGCTACAGCTCAATGGAAAAAAATGCTGCATAAAGCATCCTTTATCTCATTAGGTGTTTACAGTATAATTGTCAGCAAACCTCACTATTGTGAGTATCCTATTAACCAATGAAGTTACCAGAAGTGGATATCTTCAGGGTATTGTGGCATAAAGACAATTTTTTTTGTGGCTCAGCAGGCTACATACATTCAAGTCTTTTTTTTTGTTTGTTGATGGTACATACGGCTCTGTTTCCTGCCCCCGCCCCCCCACCATCATCTTCTTCCCTTGCAATGATCTTCCTGGGCCATAGATCAACGTGACTAATAAAGCAGGTGGACCACCTGCTACCAGGTCTCCATCTGTTACTTGGAAGTCAGCTCCAAGGAAGTGCATGGCATTTGGCCGCCGATGGCACTCTTTCCAATGTCTTTGCCCTCTATGGGGAAATGTCTGGCGGCTTGGCACTTCCCCACAGCAGCACAGACGAGAACAACAATTCAGGTTTGAACCTAATTCTCACCTCTTAATGGCACTATGACTTTGAGCTCCGGCATACTACTCCACATGCTGCCCCTCAAGACAATAGTTATAAAACATTTGTGATGTTACAAGGCCATTCGCAGAATGTATTTTTAAAGACACTTAGATTTTTGCTTTTTGATAAATCATTGGGAATGAAACACAGCAAAATTGTCCACCTTCAAAGCTGTTGTGCCCTTCCAGCCAATTTCTGCTTTTGAAGGTCACGAGGCATTTTCTTCTCATTATTAAACAGATTTTTTTTTCAAACAGTAACTTATTTTATTGCTCCCCAGTGGCCTAGTCAGTGGCCTCCCAGGCTTATATGCTGGAAAAATGACAAAATTTAAAATGTTCAAAGTCAGCAAGTTGTGATTTCCGTACCATGCCAATCACTAACATCCCCGGTGGTAGTGGGATGATGTGCACTTACTGGTCGTTGTATTGTTATTCATTCAGTTAAGCAGAATATCATTCTACAAAGTTGCAACATCTCCAAGTAATCACTGAGTGATTTAAAATAGCCTAGATTTAGATTTAGACAAAAATACACTACAATATGAACTGTATTTCTATTACAAAAAGAAAATACTGCAGATGCTGGAAATCTGAAATAAAAACAGAAAACGCTGGAGCTACTCAGCAGGTCAGGCAGCATCTGTGAAGAGAGAAACAGAGTTAACGTTTCAGGTCGATGACCTTTTGTCAGAACTGGAAAAAAAGCAGGAAATGGAACAGATTTTTTAAGCAAGTGTAGGAGCTGGGAAAGTGGGGAGGGGATGAAAGAACAAAAGGGAAGGTCTGTGATAGGATGGAAGGCAGGAGAGGTTAGAGACATTAAGAGATATTCAAGGCAAAAGGAGATGGTAATGGGACAGGTTAAGAAACAAAGGATGGCTCCAGATGAAGTGTAAATTGCGCTGGCAGAATGAAATACAGCTGCCCTGTGGGGGAGAAGAAAAGAAAACACAAACCTTATAGCATTTTGAAAATTAAATCAAATTCCTTACAAAAGCAGGGTGCTCTTTCTAGATAAGAAGAAAAATATATTTTATTTCATCACTGATTTAAGGCTGGGCCAATGTGAAACATGAACCAAATAAGTATATTCAAGCATATGCAAATGAAACAGGCAGTGTTATTTATCTATCTAATTAATAGTTTGTAGGTACTGACAGAATTTAATTCAAAAACTTTTGCTGATCCATTTGGAATTTCTGTAGAAATTCTATAAAATATAATTCTAGTGTGTAAAATTCTAGCATGTTACACTGGTAAAATTTACCCCCGTCGTATTTCCCTCTTCTTCCTCTCCTTCTCTTAAATTCCTGCCCCC
Source organism: Somniosus microcephalus (assembly GCF_052327205.1). Classification (NCBI taxonomy): domain Eukaryota; kingdom Metazoa; phylum Chordata; class Chondrichthyes; order Squaliformes; family Somniosidae; genus Somniosus; species Somniosus microcephalus. The sequence goes on along the minus strand of NC_141007.1, from coordinate 49,189,448 downwards.
CCCCCGCCCCATGCCTTACGCTATTCCTCTACCAAAATGATAGAGAGGCATCTCTTCCCCAGTGTTGTGTATGTACCTTTAAGGGAATAACTGGTCTTAGACTGCAGTACCGGCAGTGACCACCCCTGTATAAAAGGCGCTAGCAGGCTTCTGTAGTTTCAGTTTCAAGCTGCCTCTTGTTCAGTAAAGTACCTGTTAAACTGTTCTCCTGAAGTCCGTGTATTATTGAGGCGCGGACTTTACAGTGGCGACGAGTAAGTTCGAACTCATCTGCAGTGTGGCATCATCTCTCGGGGATCTCGCCTGAAAGGAAGGTCCTGGAAGGTCGTAGTCTGAGCAACGGGCGTCGACCGAGGGCAACCGCCCAAAGAATCCATCGGTGTTTGGAGAATTGCGAGAGAGACTGTGGTTCCAGCGAATCGTGCTGGTAGCAGGTAGCGCGCTGACCCTTCCGGACTGCGGCGGGCTCAAGCTCGATCGAGTGGCTCTACAAATCGGGCCGCGCAGCGTCGCCGGGAAAAGAAAACGAGAGAGAGAGGGTAGAGCGCACAGGGCGCGGTCGGTGCTCGAGAACAGGACAGCGGAGAGAAACTAAATGGGGGGGAAGGAAAGTGAGACGTGCCGAAGCTGCGGGTCGCCGCCATTACCCCGTAGAACGCTAGGAGCAGCGTGGCAGTAAGGGGAAGAAGCAAAAGCACGGGAGGCGCCATTTTATCCCGTTGGGGAAGAAGCAAAAGCGCGGGAGGCGCCATTTTAAATCGCCCAAGATGCCGAAAAGTGGCAGTATCACTGCTTTCGACAACGAGGTAGAAGACTGGACCACGTATGTGGAAAGAATTGAAGTGTACTGCAAGGTAAATGAGGTGGCCGATGGAAAGAGGGCGTCGGTATTATTAAATCTGATGGGTGTGAGTACGTACGGCCTATTGCGGAATTTAATTACCCCAGCTAAACCAATGGAGAAAGGTTTTGAGGAGATTGTTCATATCTTACAGGAACACCTAAGCCCTACACCACTGCTGATAGCAGAAAGATTCAAGTTCCATAAAAGAAACCAGCACAAAGATGAGAGCAATGCTGACTATCTTACGGAACTACGCAAGTTATCGAAGCACTGCCAGTTCGGAGCAGGACTGGCAGACACCTTACGGGATAAGTTTGTCTGCGGGCTCCACAGTGAAGGAACCCAGAAACGACTACTTTCAAAAAAGGACCTGACGCTAGAACAGGCTTTCAGCGTGGCAGTATCCTACGAAGCAGCAGCACGGGGAGCTGCGGAAATACAACAGAAACCACAAGAATACAGCGCTAACGAAATGGCGTATGGAGCCGAAAAGTGCTATCGCTGCGGCAGAACAACCCATGAGCAGAAGGACTGCTGGTTTAAAGACAAAATATGCAGGCAATGCGGGAAAATGGGACATATAGCAAGAGTCTGCAGGTCGGGAAAGAAGACCAACATGACAAGAACTACTAAGGAACAGTACAGGAAAGTAAAGAAAGTGACAGATAGTAGTTCAGAAGATCAGGAGAGTGATAAGGACTCCGGGAGCAGGCGACTAAGTTGTTTAAAGTTACACAACGTGATCGCAAAAGAAGATCACCGAACCATTTGGGTCACCCTCATGATAGCAGGGTCCCCAGTGAAGATGGAATTGGACACAGGATCAGCCGTAACTGTCATGAATCGACGAGATTATGAGCGGCTATTCTCACACACACCCTTAAAGGACACGTCCATTGTATTGAAGACAAACACGGGGCAAAAGGTCTACCCCAGAGGAAAAATAAGGGTGCCAGTTAAATATAACGGAAAGGAAACACAGAAACTATACATGTATATACTACGAGATGGAGGACCACCATTATTGGGACGTGAATGGATCCGAAGACTACAATTGGATTGGCATTCCATTCTGGCACTAACTGTGACTGACAAAAAAGATGATGACGTCGCACCTGGACGTCTGTCACAAATTCTATCTGATGCGGAAGAGGTGTTCGAACAAAGACTTGGGACTCTAAAAGGAGTAAAGGCAACCATAAAGATTGAGGATAACGCAACCCCAAAATTTTTCAAGGCCAGACCGGTGCCATACGCGATACGCCCAGCTATGGAAGCTGAACTGGAGAGTCTGGAGCGTTCGGGGGTGCTGGCTAAGGTGGACTGGAGCGAGTGGGCCACACCCATCGTTCCTGTAATGAAGAAAGCATTGAGCAGCATGCCTGAGGAGCCAAGGAAGGTTCGCATCTGTGGGGACTTCAAGGTGACTGTGAACCCAGTCCTGCACACAGTACAGTATCCGCTTTCGCGGATAGAAGATATTTTCACCTCACTATCTGGAGGGAAACGTTTTACAAAGATTGACCTGGCTCAAGCGTATCTACAAATGGAGGTGGAAGAAGCATCTAGGAAATACCTCACGATAAACACTCACAAAGGTCTTTACCAGTACAATCGACTGGTATTTGGGGTAGCATCGGCCCCGGCTATGTGGCAGAGGGCAATGGAACAAGTCCTGCAAGGGATCCCGGGGACCCAGTGTTATTTGGACGACATCCTGGTTACGGGCGAAAATGAGAATGAACACCTTGCCAACCTGGAACAGGTGCTCACGAGATTGCAGGAATATGGGCTACAAGCCAACCGTCCCAAATGTGAGTTCTTCAGGAGACAGATCTCGTATTGTGGCCACAGGATTGATGAGGAAGGGTTGCATAAGTCACCGGACAAGATTGAGGCTGTAGTCAAGGCTCCAGCACCAGAAAATGTGTCGCAACTGAGGTCGTTCCACGGGTTGGTGAACTACTACCATAAGTTCTTGCCGAATTTATCTACAATTCTGCACCCACTGAACGCCCTCCTTCAAACTGGTGTAACATGGAAATGGAGTGATGAGTGTAAGCGTGCCTTTCAGGAATGTAAATGCCTAATCACTTCAAAAGAAGTATTGGCCCACTACAACCCAACACTACCGATTCGGTTGGCATGTGATACGTCACCTTACGGCATTGGAGCGGTGCTGTCACACAAATTCCGTGACGGTTCAGAGAGGCCAATAGCCTTTGCATCGCGCTCGCTAACCTCAGCCGAGCGTAACTATGCCCAGATTGACAGGGAGGCCCTCAGCCTGGTGTGGGGGGTGAAGAAGTTCAATCACTATCTGCACGGGCAGAAATTCACCCTACTGACTGATCATCAACCCCTGGTCTCAATTTTTAACCCAAAGAAGGGCGTTCCGGTGATGACGGCGCAACGGCTGCAAAGATGGTCACTGTTTCTAGGGGCACATCAGTATGACATAGAGTACAAAGGTACGAAACAACATGGAAACGCTGATGGGCTGTCGCGCCTACCGTTGCCTACGGCGGAAGAAGCACCTGCAGTGGACCCTGTGGAGATATTCCATGCGACCATAGTCGAATGTTTGCCTGTTACAAACGCAAGTATTGAGAAGGAAACCCGAAATGACCCGACACTCTCTCGGGTCTATGATTTGACGGTGAAGGGATGGCCAGCATATGGCGACTCACTGTTGCCAGCATTCTTGCCAAGGAGGGAACAGCTGTCAGTGTGCCGGGGAACCTTGATATGTGGATCCCGAGTGGTAATTCCACCCAAGTTGAGAGATAGAGTACTCAATGAGCTTCACGAGGGTCATCTGGGAGGGGTAAAAATGAAGAGCCTAGCCAAGGCGTTTGTGTGGTGGCCGGGAATCGATAAAGAAATCGAGGATATGACCAAGAGATGCACAGGATGCCAGAAGGTCCAAAACGCTCCACCACAGGCCCCGCTACATCCATGGGAGTGGCCCTCATCTCCATGGCAACGGGTACACATTAATTTCGCTGGTCCATTTATGGACTCAATGTTTCTAATCGCTGTGGACTCCCATTCGAAATGGCCAGAGGTCATTAAAATGTCCTCCACCACCACGGAGAAAACTATTGCAGTCCTAAGGACCATCTTCGCCAGGAATGGGTTGCCAGAACAGATCTGTTCCGACAATGGCCCACAGTTTGTGGCTGAGGATTTCCGGAGGTTCCTGAAGAATAATGGGGTGAAACATTACACATCTGCCCCATATCAGCCAGCCACAAATGGATTGGTTGAGAGGTTTGTTCAGACCTTTAAAAAGGCCATAAAGGCAATGTATAATGACGACATACCACTGCAACACAAGGTGGATAACTTCCTGTTTGCTTACCGGAATGCGACACATGCAGTAACCAACCAAACTCCAGCCGTACTGTTTTTCAACCGGAGACTAAGATGTCGCTTGGATTTGCTCAAACCAAACATAAGACGAGATGTTGAGGATAAGCAGTTCCAGCACATAAATGAGAAGCCAACCAGGAGCTTCAAGATAGGGCAACCAGTCTTGGCCCGCGACTGCCGAACAGAAAAATGGCAGCCAGGCACGATATGCACACAGCAGGGACCACTAATGTACACAGTGGACGTTGGAGAGAGCATCGTGAGACGCCATGCTGACCAGATTCTAGAGTCACAGGAACAAGCCAAACCTGTACCACAAGCACGTGCACCTGGTAATGAGCCCAAAGTACAGATTGCGTCTACCTCAGAAGCAGGGGTATTGGAAGCTGACGAACCAACCAATGACAATGAGCCAGAATTGACTCTACCGCCAGAACAGGATACTCGAGAAAGGCGCTATCCAGTCAGGATCAGGAAGCCTCCTCAAAGACTGAACTTATAAATGACTATTCCAGTTGATGTATATATTACTGAGAAAATTGTAATTGTAATTAGTTATTATTTAGTTGTTAAATGAATGTTATGTACTGTTTATCTAAAAGGGGAGGAATTGTTGTGTATGTACCTTTAAGGGAATAACTGGTCTTAGACTGCAGTACCGGCAGTGACCACTCCTGTATAAAAGGCCCTAGCAGGCTTCTGTAGTTTCAGTTTCAAGCTGCCTCTTGTTCAGTAAAGTACCTGTTAAACTGTTCTCCCGAAGTCCGTGTATTATTGAGGCGCGGACTTTACACCCAGGCCTCTACCAATGCCACTCTTGTGGTGGTCACCAAGAGACATGGAAGGTTGACATAGCTGGCATTCCCGCTGATTTCCTCTTGTACCTCAGGACCTCCTTGAATGGCCTCACTGTGGCAAAAATATCATGTAGAGAATTTGAAGATGAGCCTATGCACATTACCAATCTGTTCTCCAGCCAGCTCTCCTCATAATTCTCTGTTTCTGATGCCTCAGTCTCTGAAAAAGCTTTCGTGCCTCTGGAAAATACAGCTACTATCCATTAATTTTTCTAAGACCTAACTTGTAACATTTAATTTACACTGTTCCTGCTGTTTGAGCAGTTTGGGTGACTTTCTACACCTGATGTCTGTTAATAGATTATGGCAATAGATCTGACATGACACGTGTCTGAACTGGTGATCTGATTGCTCTGAAACACCCATGATAAATACAGTAAATAAATATGGACTTCCCTGAAATAGTGCGCAGAATGCAGTTCACAAAAATGTTTCTTTTTGTACAAGATGTTTGTTTCATTTGCAATTATGTGTACGAAACTACAAGAGATCATGATTGCATAGCAGTAAGATGATCAGCCCACAACTGAATGAAATTTATTACAGTACCTTTTTATGACACTGAGAGTCGGTTTTCATTATCTATTGATGCTTGTGTTATTATATCCCCAGTTGCTCAATTGTTTTGCTTGTACAATGAAAATTTCCAACACTGCACTCTGAAGCTCAGTTCACATCTTTTAATTGCCTATTTGTGAGGCATATTTGCACCTGAGTTGTACAGAGTTCCTTCAGAAAAGGAAGATGTACTTCAGTACCACAGATTCACACCCATTTTTCAATTAGTTGTGATGATTTCCACCCAATTTTATGCATTTTGCTAATCTGTAATCTATTGGATAAATACACAGCTCAAACAAAAAATGTTCCAGGCTCAATTGCTGTGATAGGTTAGCTAACCGTAGGCAGGGCAGTAACTGGAGTGCTACAATCATCTTCAGTATCTCTGTGCTAAGAGGAAGAAAATAAATCAACCGGATAGGGTGAGCACTTTGCCAAACATCTATGTTCTGTCTGTAAGTGTGAGGCTGACCTCCCTGTGCCTCACCACTTCAATATTCTGTCCCTTTCCTAATCTGTCCTTTTTTTGGCCTTGTGCACTGTTCCAATCAAGCTCAATGCAAGCTTCAGGAACAATAGCTCATCTTTCTCCTGGGCTGTTTACGCTCCTTTGCTCTGAACACTGACTTTAACAACTTCAGACCTTAACTAGCCTCTTACATTTTATTGCCTGTTCCTATCATCCACCTTCCACTTAACTTCTTTCCAATTTGGAAGGGATTTGTGTGTATCTTTTCTGTGCCTTCTCACCATCTAACTCACCAGTTTCCAATCCTTTTTGTTCTTTTAATGCCTTTCCCTTGGTTTGCTAACATTGGGGTCGATTTTCATTGACCCGTGGAGTCGGGATTGGAGGCGTGTGGGGGGTTAAAGTCCCGAATTCGGGGGTCCCGACACCATCCCGCCTCCATGTAAGTTTCAAAGGAGGCGGGTATCCGCCCCGCACTGGGACCCGCCTACCCGAGGCGGGAAGGGATTAGTGCCAATTAACTGCCTGTTAACAGGTAGTTAACAGGCAGTTTTTAGCCTAATCCCTATTTTAAAGCTTGAAGTGGGGGATTCCTGATGGCTCCAAATCACACCAAGTTAGAGTCGTCGAGCCGTCGGGTTGAAGGACTTGGGGGGGTCGAGATGTCGGTGTTCAGGTGAGTGATGGGTGCATGAGTGCAAAGGTAAGTGTGTTTGGTGTGTCTAAAGTGTGTAAAGAAGTTTAAATTACCTGTACTTACCTTTACAGCCTTCCTTCCTCTAGGTTTCGGGAGTCCATCATCTAACCGGCGCAGAAAGCAGAATGGCTGCGATCTGTCAAAAGTGACAGCCTGCAACTTTCTGTGCCGGTGAGATTTCTAACTGAGTCTGTGTAGAAGGACTCAGGTTAGAAGTAAGACTGTCAGTGTTTGACAGCTTCAAACAGCTGTGAAACACTGATATTTCATCTGTCAAAACGTCTTGACAGATGAAATTTCAGTCTGTGACGTCACCTATTGCCAGGTGGCCCTTAATTGGTCTGCTGAGCCTGCTGGGCGGGCTCAACAAGGTCAATCAAGTGAAAATCGCGTGGATTGGCCGTATCTCGATGGAGGCGGGACTACAACCCCGAAAGTTGTAGTCCCGCCTCCTCCCCGACTTCTGAATGAAAATCACCCCCATTGTCTTTGTAGATTATCCACCAGTTTTCACCACTTTCAAGGTTTTCAAGAAACCTCTTGGCTGGCCGTTAAACTGCCTCTCTTTGGCAGGGTCAGCTTGGCTGACTCTATTTTCAGTTGTTCCCTCTCTTCATTTTGCACAGTCTTATAAAGGGGTTTTCTTATCTAGTGCTGGCAGACTTTAACCCATCTTTTCTCTTTTCAGATGCTGGTGGGCCTGCTGTGTATGTGCCTCCTCTTTTTATTTCACATTTTCAGAAGATGTTTCCATTTGTGAGGGAGTCCAAAACTAGGGGTCATAAATATAAGATAGTCACAAATAAATCCAATGAGGAATTCAGGAGAAATGTCTTTACCCAGAGAGTGGTGAGAATATGGAGCTTGCTACCACAGGGAGTGGCTGATGTGAATAGCATAAATGCAGTTAAGGGGAAGCTAGGGGAAGTACACGAGGGGGAAAAGAATGGAAGGAGGTGATGATAGGGTTAGATGAAGTAGGGTGGGAGGAGTCTCGTGTGGAGCGTAAACACCAGTATAGACCAGTTAGGCCTTAAAAGCCTTTCCACCATCTACAAGGCACAAGTAAGGCATGTGCTGGAATACCCTCCACTTGCCTGGATGAGTGCAGTTCCAACAACACTCAAGAAGCTCGACACCATCCACGACAAAGCAGCCCGTTTGATTGGCACCCCATCCCACCACCTTAAACATTCACTCCCTCCACCACCGGCGCACCGTGGCTGCAGTGTACACCATCTACAAGATGCACTGCAGCAACTTGCCAAGGCTTCTTCGGCAGCACCTCCCAAACCCGCGACCTCTTCCACCTAGAAGGACAAGGGCAACATGTGCATGGGCACACCACCACCTCCAAGTTCCCCTCCAAGTCACACACCATCCTGTCTTAGAAATATATCGCCGATCCTTCATCGTCGCTGGGTCAAAATCCTGGAAGTCCCTCCCTAACAGCACTGTGGAAGTACCTTCACCACACGGACTGCAGCGGTTCAAGAAGGCGGCTCACCACCACCTTCTCAAGGGCAATTAGGGATGGGCAATAAATACTGGCCTTGCCAGCGATGCCTACATCCATAAACAAATTTTAAGAAAAGGCCAAATGGCCTGTTTCTGTGCTGCAATTCTATGCAATATTTAACTTGCACTTTTTACTTTTTATTCCCACCATGAATCCACACTTTTAGGAGAGGAGTAGTAAGAAAACATAATTTGCCAACAATGTACAGGAAACTTTGGTTTATCCGGAGGTTGTATGTCCGGAAACCTCGATCTAACAGCAGAAATCAGCAGCCGTTTTGGTTAGGTTTTTTTTCTTCTCCTAGCATTTTTTTTTTCTTCTCCTAGCATTCTTTTTAACAGTCAGGCTCTGGAAAGCGTCTCTGTAGCTTAGCAACAGCTTCAGAGATGCTTCCAAGGTACGGGCCGAGTGTTTACAAGCTGTTGCTAAGCAACAGTGTTTGTTGTCCGATACGGAGATGAAAACCTCCGTATCCTTCAACATTAGTGCTGGTCTATCCGGAAGTTTTGATAGATCGGCAGCAGCTCGGTCCCGTCGGTGCCGGATATCGCGAAGTTTCCTGTATTGTAATCACTTCTATGCATTTTTCTTAACTACAATACATTAAATTTACCATTGCACATTCCTTATTTGGGTATCACCATTCTCTAACACACAATCAGGCCTGCAGCTGCCCCTTCATAGCTCCAGATCCTCATACCTCTATAGTATCACTAATGTACTCTGAGGGACATTTGTTTCGTCTTTACTTTCTATGGGCAAAACCACAGAAGATGACCTAGCTCTACCTTATAATTGGCATCATAATATACACACAATAACTTTGTACATGTTACAGGGCAGGAAAAAAATTGAAAAGCTGAGAAGGGATCATAGTGCTTGAAGGGTTAAATGTAGCTTTTGTTTGGCAGTCCTTTGGAAAGATCCCAAATGAATCAAAGCTGCAATGTAACTCTGGTAGTTCCGTGGGTGCTGACATACAATGTGTCAGCAAATGTTGTGCTGTCAAAACTGCCAAGGGAATCTCGGTTTTGCATAATGGAATTATCAGGGCAATTCTGCAAACCATAATTTTTAAAACTGTGTTGTGACAGAAAAAACTCTGCAAGCTAAAAAAAAAGTAATCAAAGTACTGTCCCACTCAGAGCCAGTGATCTGATGTAAGCAATGGAGCTTCTTATTGCAATTGAAAGCATTCATCCAGATCCACCCAATCTTGGAGAACTTTACCCGAGCGCATGTTTTGTAAGATTTTGAGGTTTAAAACTTTTACCTCTCACAGGATCTTCGTTTCCCCCATCAAAGTTCCACAAAATGGTACAATTACCCTAGTTTGTTATAGGTTTCCTTCTCTAGTCAAATCTTCCTTGGTACATCAGTTGACCAGAGATCTTCTCACTCCCACAGTCCTACAAATCGAACTCTGGTACTCCCTCTCTCCCAGGTATCAGTGGCTTACAGTCAACCTGCTGTACTAATACCTGTACTACAAAACTATACAATTAAAACTTTGGGCTCTATTACAATAGACTGAAACATAGGATATACACAACAGGACCTTGTTCCAAGGTGCTTTTCTTATAATATCCTCCTGTCTGCCCAGCTTAATGTGTTCTCCCTGTCTCCAACTGTCTGTACTGGCTCCCCCACTACACTCACTCAGCACTCCCTCTTCTGGCCTTTTCTTAAATTACACATAAATGGAATATAATCTTCCATCAACCCCGAGAAATATTGTAATCAAAGTACAGCTATAAATCCATCCTTTTTGGATGTGGAGGTAAATTCCCAGATCTTGTCCTAATACCTTTGCCGTTTTGTACCTTAAGTTTCTGAAGTGGTTTCTGGTCCAGCTCCAGAGATTTTTTGCCCGTCTTTGCTTCGGTTATCAGTGGCCCCAAAGTGCTAGTTTGCGAGTATCTGGGTATATCTTTTCCTATTGCTTTGAGGATGTGAACAAGTTAAAATTCTTATAGGTGTTCAGATAACATACGATCAGGGTTGTTGAGGTTACTTGTTGCACGGTTCCTTTGGTCTTTGTGTTTGTCACCAAGACTTTGTCACCTCGTCACTCAGATTAAGTGACATGTTGTCCCTTTCTCTTTTCCCTGAACTTGGATATAACTATTGAGGACCTGCTGGTGACATTGTCATGATTTTTTAAACTGATCCTGGCAGTTACCCTGGGATGATGCCCAATGGTACCCTCCCATTGGCTCCGCAGGACTTTGCAAGGTCAGTGAGAGGCACTTTATTAGCATGGGGCAGGTGGGCACAAGCACCACTTCCAGTGCCCGTCTGACTCATGCCCATTGAAACTCAGTGTTGGTCACCCTGATGGGAAGAAGGGGTTGCCTCCCCCGACCTTCCTGGGGCCCCACTGGAGTTATGATGGCAGATCAATAGAACATGGAATTTTTGGACCAATGTATTATTCTTCTGCGGAAGTGTAGCTGTGTGTATCATTAAGTCTACAAAATCCAGTTGATGTTAAATAAATACTGGATGAATTAATTCAAAGGTTACTTGCTCTTAGGCTGGATGTCAGAACCCTGGAGACTTTTTATGTACATTGAAAATTATTGTTTTTGTTCATACTTTAAAAAAAAATTGGCTCAGAAATTTGCATTGGACACTGTGTGATGTCTGAAGTATGATGATACCGTAAAGTGTGGTGCATAGGAAATGCATGCATACACAACATTTTACAATAGAGAGATAGATATTTTTAAAGGCTTGGCTAAACAGTAGTATCAACATTTCTTACCGTACCTGATGAGGGAGGGCGAGAGGAGAGGAGAGATAGGCTGCAACAGCAGAGCAGGAGTTGGAGTAAAGACCTGAATTAGGCCAGAGAAGAATGGTGAACAGAGATCTCTAGCAGCAGCAGGCAGGCAGTCATTCACCACAGAAGATGCAACAGCAATCAGCCAGCCAGCCAGTGCAGCAGCTAGCCAGCCGCAGCAAGAATGCTGAATTCAGTACTGACAAAGCTGCCGTAAAAGCCCACTATCTGCTGCCACTCCCAACGCTGCTTTGTTGCTACAGGGCCTGTGCTCAGATGGAGAGAGGCTGTCAGCGAGCAGTGAGGGTGGGGCCTGGGAGGATGTGGGGGAACTCAGACTGTCAAAAGATAAGGAGGAGAGGAAAAGGTCCAGCAGAGGGAAGTGGGGCTCAAAGGGGAAGGAGCAGAAAGATATAGAGGACGTAGGCTCTGAAAGTGTGGACAGGGAGTGGATGGTGGTTTTTGCAAATTAAAAAATCTTAATAGATGTTCAACACCTGCAAAAGGGCACTCTTCAGCTGGGCCATAAACTGTCTAGATATATTTAAACAGTATATTGCCTTTTGTACAAAGTTACTGCTATAAATTCATCGGTTGTTACTAAGAATCTAAAGAAGATTGTACGTTTCAAATGAATCTTCACAACCCCCAATCCCTGCCTGACCTGAACTGATGAAGTATGGCTGATTCAACGGATGGAGGAAAGGTTAGTAGGTGAAAGCAGGCCAGTGTTTTCACACCATGTAAGCACACACACTCTCTTGGGAGCCAGATTGGAACAGTGTGAGGTTGTGAAGCTGTCTCGGTTCTCTCTATAACTTTCTGTATGAGAAGCTAGGGCTGGAATGAATGAATGAATCTCTCTCTTCATCTTGGGAGCTGTTGTGAGGAAAGTTTCTCTAGATTAGTAGATGCTTATAAATGCCCAGCTCCCCCCTTCAGGGATAGACCTAATTATCAAGGTAGAAGATACGAGCATAAAATTACTGGCTTTATTACTTTTTTAAATAGCTTTTAAATGCCATGTATTATTCTGCTGCTCAAGTGTAAGTGTGTGTCTCTTTAAGGCAGGGTGTCCAAACTCCAACCTGAGTTCTGGAAAACCATCCTTGAAGCCTTGGCAACTTAGTCCTATTTGCGCTTATATTCTTTATTTGACCTGTTTGAATTTGTGGGTTTGGCGGGTTAGAAAGGCTTGTTTTTAGAAGTGCTGTCTCATTGATGGATAAATCCTGAACTAGAACATCAAGATTTGTTTGCACCAGAAACTTGAGATACATGGCAATTAATGGGAACATGGATTTAAGTAGCGATTGAGTAGACTGGGCCTATACTCTCTGGAGTTTAGAAGAATGAAAGGTAATCTCATTAAAACATATAAGATCCTGAGGGGGATTGACAGGGTAGATGCTGAGAGGCTGTTTCCCCTGGCTGGAGAGTTTAGAACTAGGGGGCATAGTCTCAGGATAAGGGGTCGGCCATTTAAGACTGAGATGAGGAGGAATTTCTTCACTCAGAGGGTTGTGAATCTTTGGAATTCTCTGCCCCAAAGTGCTGTGGATGCTGAATTGTTGAGTATTTTCAAGGCTGAGATTGATAGATTTTTGGATTCAAGGGCTATGGAGATTGTGCGGGAAAGTGGAGTTGAAGTCGAAGATCAGCCCTGATCTTATTGAATGGCAGAGCAGGTTCGAAGGACCGTTTGGCCTACTCCTGCTCCTAATTCTTATGTTCTTATTAAACTTTATATGCGGTCTGGAAGACTCCATCTTTGTGGCCCACGAAAACAAAGAGCTTTGACATCCTTGCTTTATGGCTACAAAATTTAATTGACATTAAGTAATTACCTACACAGGTCAATGAAGAGGTTGCAGATATGTGGCTCCAGTATTCTGTTGCAGGAAAATTTGTCTGCACATTCCAAATAACTGCAGTTGTTTTATTTTTAAATGCTTACCAACACCAAAGTATGACACAGAAATTTTCATTGGACTCTTTGTGATGTCTGAAGTGTGCTAAACAGAAAATACATACAGAAGTAAATTTCTATTAATATTATTAGCTGATTTCCCATGCTTTTGCTTAGAGAATGCTTGTTTTATAAGGACCGGAAGATTATGCCATGTAATATATTATTCTGCTGCTGCTAAAATATACTGGTGTGTCCCCTAAAGTTAGCCAAGTCTATTTTATATTAAGTTAGTACTGGGAGAAGGCATACACCCTAAGCTGCTGAGAAGGGTTGGAAGTGGTTTGCTCCAGGGATCACTGCTGGGTCCATTTTTGGTCTTAGTGCATACGGTATATAAATTATTTGAACTTGGGCACAGGAAGCACAATATCAATATTTGTTTAGGACATAAAACTAGGGGGTTTGGTCATCAGTGAGGAAGATTGTAAAAGACTTCAAGAGACATGGGCAGGTTAGCAGATGACAGACGCCTTGAAAGTGCACATTCAGGTACAGGAAACTTTCTTTTATCTGGCACCAACGTGGTGCCGGTTCATCAAAAATTCCGGATAACCGAAAGCTATAGTAAAAGATACGGAGAGCTGAGAGCTCCGTATAAAGCAACAAACCCTGTTGCTTAGCAACAGGTTCAGAACAATGGCCACAAGTTCCAAGCGTCTCTGTAGCTTAGCAACAGCTGCAGCCACACCCTTGCACAGCAACAAATGGAGGAAGGCAAGTACAATATGAAGTAAAACTTACCTGCACCTACTCCTGAATTTTGCCGGTTAACCGAGATTTCCGGTTATTTAGGTGCCGGTAAATTGAAAGTTTCCTGTAGATAAAATGATAAAAAAGGCCTATAGCATTCTGAGTTTTATAAACTGGAGCCTAGAGTATAGGAACAAATAAGTTATAATAAATTTATACAAGACAATGGTTAGGCCAGAGTTAGATACTGTGTGCAGTTTTGGATGCCCTGTTACAGAAAGGATGCTAAAGCAGAGGTTCACCAGGATGAGAAACTATAGTAAGGAGGAGACACTGAGATACTGGGACTATTTCCACCAGAATAGAGAAGGCTAAAAGGAGATTGGACAGAGGCTTTTAAAATGATGACAGGTTTTGACAGAATGAATAGGGAACAACTATTTCTCTGGTTGGGGAGTGACTAAAGTTCATTCATTTGAAATCATCATTAAGAGAGTGATTAAGAGAGGGTAGGAGCAATGTGTTTACATGGAGAATTATTACAGCATAGAATGCTTTGCCATAGTGAGGTAGGAACCATTGTAAATGGCCATAAAGGTAGAATTTTAAAAAGGATGGAAACTCTGGGGGAGGACTTTTTGTTCAAAGTACAAAGAAATGTGTGCATATGCAAAGTTTTTATATTATAGATAGACAATATTTTACAACATAATACTAAAATTATAAAATGACAATGAAAGGGTGAAATGCAGAATTCATAAATCCTTAAAGACCAGAAAACCTGTGAAGAGATATTGGAATCAAGGGGCAGGATTTTCATTGGACCATGGAGGCGGGATTGGAGGCATGTGGGGGGTTAAAATCCCGAAATCAGGGGACACGAACCCATCCCGCCCCCAACGCGCCTCCATGCCAGTTTCAAAGGAGGTGGATACCCGACCTGTGCTGGGACCCGCCTCCCCGAGGCGGGAAGGGGATTAGTGCCAATTAACTGCCTATTAACAGGTAGTTAACAGGCAGTTTTTAGCCGAATCCCTATTTTTATTGCTGAAGTGTGGGATTCCCGACGGCTCCAAACCACGCCAAGTTAGCGAGGCGGGCCGTCGGGCTGAAGGACTTGGAGGGTTCGAGATGTCCGGTGTTCAGGTGAGTGATGGGTGCATGAGTGAAGAGGTAAGTGTGTTTGATGTGTGTAAAGTGTTTAAAGAAGTTTTACTTACCTTTACTTACCTTTACAGCCTTCCTTCCTTCAGGTCTCGGGAGTCCCCCATCTCACCGGCACAGAAAGCAGAGTGGCCGCGAGCTGTCAAAGGTTGCAGCATTCAGTTTTCTGTTCTGGAGTGATCTCTAAATCAGCCTGAGAGAAAGGAATTAACTTAGTGTACAGATTGTCAGTGTTTGACAGCTTCAAAGAGCTGTCAAATGCTAATATTTCATCTGTCAAAAGTTCTTGACAGATGAAATATCAATCTGTGATGTCACCTGTTGCCAGGTGGCCCTTAATTGGCCTGCTGAGCCCGCTGGGTTCAACAAGGTCAATCAAGTCAAAATCGCGTGGGTTGGCCACAACTCAATGGAGGCGGGACTACAACTCCGAAAGGTCCCGCCTCCTATACGCCTCCAGAATCAAAATCCAGCCCATGGTCTGCAAATGTAACTGGAACAATTATTGTCGTCAGGTATGCAAAGGTTTTCCTTAACAAAGATAATGTAAGACAATCACAACTGTATTTATAGGACTTGCAAGTTTATTTTCTTTTAAATCAGCAACTTATAAACATGTCCAACCATTCTTAGTCAATAGGCAGAAAGACTAGCTCATGGTTTTATAACAGGGTAAATTAACTTTCAGATTTTCACTTGAATTTTCTGCTTTCACCTTATAAGTTGTTAAAGGTCCTTTTAAAGCAATAACTAACTGGCTGAGCAATTTCCCAGTCAATGGAGCAAATTACAAACATGAAACAAAGTACTTCTAGATCAACAATACAATTATTTCTCACACCAAGACAGATCACCATTCAATTCAGATGACTGTAGGCTCTAACAACCTGGCTTCAAACTCCTAATTCTTTCTCACAGAATTCAGTCTGGTCTCCTAACTCAGGGACTTAACTTTTTGCTGGCATGATTACTATAACATAAGGAATGACTTTTGTAAATGCTAACACATTTACAATAGTCATAAAACTGACAGTGAGAAATTTGTTGCATTAACTCCTCTGGGTAGTACAATGTTCCAATACTTTTTTTTTCGATTTCCTCCCTTCCTCTCCGGAAAGCACTGACTCATGATTGGGTGTGAGTTCAGGGATGCCAGTCACATACACATACCTCAACAAAGTGGTATTCTGCAAATTCTATAGACTCTGGAACAGTTCCCATGGATTGGAGGGTAGCTAATGTGACCCCACTATTTAAAAAAGGTGGTAGAGAAAAAACGGGGAATTATAGACCGGTAAGCCTGATATCGGTAGTGGGGAAAATGCTAGAGTCCATTATAAAAGATGTAATAGCAGAGCACTTGGAAAACAGTGACAGGATCGGACAAAGTCAACATGGATTTACAAAAGGTAAATCATGCTTGACTAATCTACTGGAATTTTTTGAAGATGTAACTGGTAGAATAGATAAGGGAGAACCAGTGGATGTGATGTATTTGGACTTTCAGAAGGCTTTCGATAAGGTCCCGCATAAGAGATTAGCGTGTAAAGTTAAGGCACATGGGATTGGGGGTAAGGTACTGACTTGGATAGAAAACTGGTTGGCAGACAGGAAGCAAAGAGTTGGAATAAACGGGTCTTTTTCCGAGTGGAAGACAGTGACTAGTGGGGTACCACAGGGATCGGTGCTAGGACCCCAGTTATTCACAATATATATTAATGATCTAGACGAGGGAACTAGATGTAATATCTCCAAGTTTGCAGACGACACAAAGCTGGGTGGGCGTGTGTGCTGTGAGGAGGATGCAGAGAAACTCTAGTACAATTTGGACAGGTTGGGCAATTGGGCAGATGCATGGCAGATGCAGTATAATGTGGATAAATGTGAGGTTATCCACTTTGGTGGCAAAAAGAGGAAGGCAGATTATTATCTGAACGGCAATAGATTGGGAAAAGGGGAAGTGCAACGAGACCTGGGTGTCCTTGTGCACCAGTCGCTGAAGGTAAGCATGCAGGTGCAGCAGGCGGTTAAGAAGGCAAATGGTATGCTGGCCTTCATAGTGAGAGGATTCAAGTACAGGAGCAAGGATGTCTTGCTGCAGTTGTACAGGGCCTTGGTGAGACCACACCTTGAGTATTGTGTGCAGTTTTGGTCGCCTTATCTGAGGAAGGATGTTCTTGCCATGGAGGGAGTGCAGCGAAGATTCACCAGACTGATACCTGGGATGGCAGGAATGACATATGAAGAGAGATTGGGTTGATTAGGCTTATATTTGCTAGAGTTTAGAAGAATGAGAGGGGATCTCATTGAAACTTATAAAATTCTAACGGGACTAGACAGACTAGATGCAGGAAGGATGTTCCCGATGGCAGGGGAGTCCAGAACCAGGGGTGACAGTCTAAGGATAAGAGGTAAGCCATTTAGGGCTGCGATGAGGAGGAATTTCTTCACCCAGAGAGTGGTGAACCTGTGGAATTCCCTACCACAGAAGACAGTTGAGGCCAATTCATTAAATATATTCAAGAAGGAGTTAGATATATTTCTTAAGGCTAAAGGGATCAAGGGATATGGGGAAAAAGCAGGGACAGGGTACTGAATTTGGATGATCAGCCATGATCGCATTGAATGGCGGAGCAGGCTCGAGGGGCCGAATGGCCTACTCCTGCTCCTATCTTCTATGTTTCTATGAGAGCTTAGACAATCAGTGACTGCAGGCTAGTTTCCACCACCCTGAAGCACTGGGAGTTCATGATTCCTAATTTCAACCTGCTCAGCTGAGAAGGCAGCTAGCACTCAGCACTCCTACCCAAAGCTGGCAGGGTCCTTTTTTGCATACGCATGTCGGAACCAGACTGCAATTTTTAGTTGACGATCTGAATGAGAAGCCACAGTGAATTTTCTGGCCAACCTAGCGGGGAAGATGATCAGGGCCAGAAGAGATTTTTATTTTTATTTTTCCTTGTGGGGACAGAAGGAGCAGGAGTTCACCTCTGCTCATCTGGCAGGAAAACGGCTACCCGTGAAGAGCAGTGCAGACCTCGTCTCAAATTACAGGGATATGGTCATTTAGATAGTTGGGGTGGGCCGTCTGCACCTGCAAGGGCACATCCGAGGCACCCGTCCCAACTGCAGACTGGAAAATTAGAGTCGTGACACACCACTCCATCGGTGTAACAGAGGCCTGGGCTGCAGGGTTAAGACTAGCAACATTTGAAGTGTTCCTAAGACAGCAAATGCCCATGCTTATCAAGGTAATCAATCCCCTCTGGGATCGTTTATTTGCTCTTTTATTCTGAGGCCTTACTATGTAACTCTGCCAGCCATGACCCTTGATGTACCAGCTGTGGGCAGAATATCTGCCCGTGCCCCCAGTGCCGACCGCCCCCCCACCACACACATACACACACATATCACACAGCACTGGAGAATGGCTGCAAGGAAACATAGGGCAGAATCCACTCACAACCTGCTGCTACCCCATTTTTTGGTCCCCAATTGCACGATCCTTAAGATTTGCAGTGGAGCAATTGCAGAACGGCGATCACAGCATCTTACCATGTGCTCAACAAGTTGCTACCTTCAAGTGTCCCTCATAAACTTGTGGCAATGGTTATATTCCTAGTTGGCCGTTTTTGTAGAGATGTTTAGGAAGCTCATCAGAAACCCAATGGTTTCCTAGCGTGCTAGGCCTGAACAGCTAGGAAACCGGCTCTTTGGAGGTTGCTTCCTCTATCTGAACCCTATCTTCTTCTAAATAGTCTTCAACTAGAGCAATCAATGTCTCAACTAGGACATCAGTCCTAACAATAGCCAGCATCTGCACTGGAATTCGATCGATCACATGTAAGGGGACAATTAATGGTTGTTGAAGTGAGCACTTTAATCACTCAAACTCAGTATTACATGCAGGGGGATAAGATTAATAGGTTGCTGACATTTACCTTCAAGTAGCAGCATCTCAAACTGTACCACAGATCCACTTGTCTGGCCTAACAATACTGCCAGACTAAACGGAAGTTAGTAATTGTGTTTCATAATTCTATGCCCAACTATATCATTCAAATTTGAAGGTTAAACCAGATAAACATGGCTATATCTAATGCAACATTACATCACAAATGGTGATAGATCATGCAATTTCTAGATTTGACACCAATATATTATCTGATTATCATCTATCGACATATACAAGTATTACACCACTACCTTGTCCTGTGTATCACATAATTACCAAATCCTGGCACATGAATGCTATTCTGAAATCTAGTATCACTATCACACGCCAATTAACTGATCTCCCGCGGCATTGCTCATAGACAGAAAGAAAATAAAAGTTGTGTTTTTTTCCCCTTCATGTAACTGTCTCTTTGCTTGTCTTCTGCTCTAATGATTCGTGTTTACATCTCTCTGTCTTCAAACCTTCTGTCTCTCGGTCATTTCTGAGGCACTTTCTCTTCTCGTCATAGTCATATCTGTCTGCTTTGTGAGTCTCTCACTTTCTATTGTGTCTCGATATCTGTCTAGCTTTGATTCTGCCCCACTTGATTTGCCTCTCTCTGAGTATTTGTGACCCTTTCTGTTTGCCTCTTGCTGTAGGTCTCTCTGCTTACATAACAACACTGACTAAACATCAAAAGTAATTCACTGGTTGTTCTGAGGACATGATAAGGTGCTATATAAATGAAAGTTCTTTCTTTCTCTCTTCTTTGCACGTGTCCTACTTTCTGCATATACCTCCCACATAGCTTTTCTATCTGTTTCTCTGTGTATGTATTTCTCATTTTTGCATTTTCTTTCTGTCTGTTATTGGGCATGCCTCTCGCACACACTCTTCAATTCTGTTTCTCATTTTCTGTTTACTTTTTGAATCTGTTTTGTCTCTTTATTCTTGCTGATGTTAGCTGTTGTTTTGTGTATCCTGTGTTTTTTAAATATTTTATTCAAGGGTGCACCATACTTTTGCGAGTACTCTACATGCATGAAGGTGCCTTTTAAGTGGCACTGAACATTGGCAGAGGCTCAGAAAAGGCCCGTAAAGCGTATGCACGCACCACTGAGGAGCGAGAAAGGCAGTATTGAGCTGTCGGGGAGGTGGGTGCAAGCAAAGTGGGAAAACATCATGAGTACTACTGAAGGGCAAAGAAGTGACACTGAGGGGCACTGATCATGCATGGGCGGTGGGAGGGAGAGAAAAATGAGACTCAAGGCCCAGCCTAAGGATTCAAGCTCCAGGAAAGCAGTAGGAGGCACGTACAAGGCCTCTGAAGGGAGCAGAGGCTGAGCAGGCAAGGTTCCTGGAAATACAGCATATGGGTTTTTTTAAAAACAGAATTTCTTTTAATGTGTTTGTTATGCTGTAAATTTTCTTTCTAAGGTTTTACGGTGAGGTCAGGTATGAACAAACATTGTTGCTCAAAGAGCTTTTGATTATTTTTCAGAGACGTGATTGATTCTCTTTTCGTAAATAGTAATATTTTTGAGAGTGAAATAAGTGCATTTTGGTTGGTTGCTTTTGAGTGAATATAAACTCTCAGCCGATCATGAAGCTCTGCATACATCAGACAGACGCAAAACTTTTAATTACTGAGGTATAGTTCCAACTGGGTCAGCACTGCTGTAAGACCCACCTGAACCTCAAGTGTAAATAGCACTAACATCTCCTGGTCTAACCTCAGTTATTCACAACTCCATATGCAAACTCAGATGGATCTGGGGATGACAACACTCTGAGGAAAATTGTGTGCAAGTCCAATTTAAAGGGATGAGGACAAATAAAGAGAAGTGTCACAAGAAGGGTGGCAAAAACTTAGAAAGCTTCTGAAGAGCATTAAAAGGCACCCTGCCATCCTTCTTTCACACCATACCATGCACAGCATGATGTGCTGTGATTGGAGTGCTTTGAAAAAACATCTAGCAGAATGGTTAGTTAGACATTGACATCTCATTGAGATGTTTCCAGGAGTGTGATAACACAGCTTTCTTTAGGAAGAGGAGCCTCCACTTAAACATATACTGAAATATGCCACCTCCCTCTGCGAGTGCAGGAGTCCAGGTGCTGCTAGGAGAGCAGAGAGCAGCTCCTGGGCAGCCTGACCTTCCTGACATCCCTCTTCAGCTTTTCCACTCCTTCTGAACATGTCAGCTTGGAGGATCCCTATTAGCAAACCTTCTAGTGCCAATTAAAGGAGTTTGAAGCAAAGAGGAAATCACAAATGGGTCAAAGGCACATGAATGTCTAAGTGCCAGATGGAAAAAAAAAACAATAAAAGAAAAACCTTTTGAAGTCCTGAAGCACTTACAAAATCTGTAGGCCTCTTAAAGGTCCTCCTGTCTGCAGGATTACATGAAACTCCCTTCTTGCCAGGTTTCAGTGGGTCTTCTGGGGACTTAGCATCCAGTGCATCTGCAGGCCAGCGAATGACACAAGGCCCTTCCCCTTTCCTATTTACATATGTTAATGAAGTTCCTGCCTACTATGGATGGGAGCTTCATATGCCCGTTTCAAGCCGGACCAGAAGATTCAGCAGGGCCTGACACCAGTGGGAATGCAGCAGAACTGACTCCCACCAGATTTTCCTGCCTCTACCCCTCTGTTAGTGCCCCAAATCAGGCCACGAAGGAGACATTATGACAGGAGTAGATTTTCTGGCAAGCTATCTGGACCAGTGCGTGCGCAGGTCAGTAAATTGTGGGCTCACGATTGGGGCTTGAACCCATGACTTAGTGAGACTTAACAGTGCTCCTTGCAAACTACCTGACTTCATGGGCAACCGTTTTCTGCTCTTGCTGGTCCACTCCCACAAGGAGTAATGCAAGCCGAGCACTGTATGTAGCTAGAATGTTTAAATATTATTTTCAGCAATTGAGCTTTCACACTGCAGCAATGTCTGCTGATATAAGTGATATGAAGGTATTGAACAATTGATGTACTAACACAGCAATACAGGGCGCTTCACTCTTAACTACCTAATCTGCCAGCTCACAAGATTAATTGTATGTCCTGAGCATGTTAGTGCTTGAAAAATCTTCAAACAGCCATTTCTTAAGACAGAAGCACAGATATTACAGTGCTGAAGGAGGCATTCAGCCCATCATCATGCTTATATGTCAGTGCTTATTCTTCCACCAGAGCCATCTACTCTAATCCTATGTTGCTGCCCTTTCCCAATATCCTATGGCATGATGGAAATTAAAGCACAAAGGAGGTGATTACAGCACAGAAAGAGGCCATTGGTGAATATAGTAACTGTATATCACGTCACTACTGTCAACCAACATTGATAAATCTAGAATATGTACCACCGCTGCCATGTCCTGACATCAATATATCATATCATAAGATACTTACAGCTGAGGAAGCCTATTTGGCCCATCTTAATTCATCCATCTAGAATGACCGTACACTAACCCCACTGCTGCATAAAATTATTTCTTAACTGATTCCAGGTTTATTGCCTCTACCACTCTGCCAGGAGTCCATTCCAAGTGTGGATGGCTCTCTGTGTGAAGAGAAACCCTCCTGATATCAATCCTAAAATTACATTTTGCTAGTTTGAAGTGGTGTCTGACGTAAGAAAACTACTAGGCACTTGGTCTAAGCGTTAAACAAAGCTTTAATCAACTGTTTTACAACATGGAGGTGATGTGCCTTCAATAACCACAAAACTAGAAGTTATAGACTTTAACAAGTTGGCTTTTAATCACTAAGATCAGAGCTAACATCTCAACACACTGACTGGCTCACAGGAATGAGTCAGAGAAGTCAGGGAAGAGGAAGTGAAACTATACACCGTGTGGGGGAGGGTAATATCCATGAGTGCAAAACGAATACAGGCAAGACAAGCAGATTTCATTACAGGAGGTCTAGTTGTGTTCTTCACTAGTTCCTGTTAAGAATGTCCTGCGCAATCTGGGCCCGTGCCCGAGTATTTATACTCTCCCTGGACAGCACCACCCATAGGCCGCTCAATATTATTTCATAAGTCTTTTTTTCATGAATGACTGATACATGTCAGTGTCCGCTTGTCCTACTCCCGCAGATGAATTTGAAGTAACGTTCTGGATTAACTTTTCCCACACCATTTACCATCTTAAATACCTCTATAAGATCACCGCTCTCTCTAGTCAATCCTCTTAACTCAGGCCCCTGATACGAAGGATCGGCCTCATGGCTCTGCTCTGTCGCCAGTGCTTGAATGTCTGCCGTGTTTCTCAGCGAGCACATTGGATACAATACTGGTGCAATCTGACTAGATAATTGTACAGATTGATCACATCATCTTCTGACTGTTCTGACTATGTAGTTTAATGTTCTATTATCTTTGATTATTTCAAACTAAAACCATCTCTTCAATTACTGTGATTGTCTGACAAATATATGTTTAACACCACTGCCATCTCCCATTTTGGCTACATCATACTATTGCTTTTTCTGACATGATCTTATCTGTGATAGATAATACTACTACCACACTCAGATCAGTTTTATACATAAATACAATTACAATCCCTTGACATTGATGTATTTGTGATCAATCGTATCACTGCAATCACCTAACATTCATCCATCTACTTTTAATAAAATTAGAAATGGTGGAAGTCCAAAGCTGATCAGGTAGTGTGTGAAAGAGAACGATAAGTTGACATTATCAGGTCTGACCCTTCATAAGAGCCCAAAGCATGAACCTAGATTTCTCTATCAGATGCTGGTTGGTCTGCTGTGCGTTTTAAGCATTTTCTACCTTATTTCAGATTTGCAGTATTCACGGTCTTTTTATCTCATCAATAGAGGTTTAATGTGTCACATAGAATCATAGAATGATGCAGCACAGAAGGAGGCCATTCCTCCCATCATACCTGTGCTGGCTCTTTGGTAGAGCTATCCAATTAATCCCACTCCTCTGCTCTTTCCCCAGAGCCCTGTACTTTTTTCCCCCCCATCAAATATTTATCCAATTCTCTTTCGTGAAAGTTACTATTGAATCTGCTTTCACCACCCTTTCAGGCAGTAGATTCCAGATCACAACCACTCGCTGCGTAAAACAATGTTTCCTCCTGTCGCCTCTGGTTCTTTTGCCAATCACCTTAAATCTGTGCCAAAAAGAAAATACTGCAGATGCTGGAAATCTGAAATAAAAACAGAAAATGCTTGAGAAACTCAGCAGGTCAGGCAGCATCTGTGAAGAGAGAAACAGAGTTAACGTTTCAGGTCGATGACCTTTCGTCAGAACTGGAAAAAAGCAGGGAATGGAACAGATTTTTAAGCAAGTGAAGAGGCTGGGAAAGGGGGGAGGGGAGGAAAGAACAAAAGGGAAGGTCTGTGATAGGATGGAAGGTGGAAGAGGTTAAGAGACATCTTAAATCTGTGCCCGCTGGTTACCGACCCTTCTGGAAACAGTTTCTCCTTATTTACTCTATCAAAACCCTTCAGGATTTAAACAACTCTATCAAATCTCCTCCTGATCTTCTCTGCTCTAAGGAGAACAACCACAGCTTCTCCAGTCTCTGCACATAACTGACGTCCCTCATCCCTGGTACCATTCCAGTAAATCTTCTCTGTACCCTCTCCAAGACCTGGACATCCTTCCTAAATTGTGGTGCTCAGAATTGAACACAATACTCAAGCTGAGGCCTAACCAGTGTTTTATAAAGGTTTAGCACATCACACCTATGACGAGATTTCACTAGGCCTGTGCCATACTGCACAATTGATATTACTAGCCAAAGCATTCAGTTGCCAAAACAATTCAACTTTTAAAAATTGATAGAACAAAACTTTGTAACTGGGCAACTTTACTATGAGATTAACATGCTTATAAGAAGTTTTGTATGGATTCATGTCCACTTGAGAAGTTAATCAAGGCTAATTAAACTTGGGGGTGATTTTATTAATGGGGGCGCATTGGAGGCGGGACTGCTGCTTGGTGGGTTGATGTCCCGCCTCCATCGATTTGTGGCCAACCCACGCTATTTTCCCTTGATTGACCTTGTTAAGCCCGCCCAGCTTAACAGGCCAATTAAGGGAAAGCCAGTTGCAGAGAACGTCAACGTATGACACTTCTTCTGTCAAAAATGTTTGACAGATGAATTGTCATTGTTTGACAGCTCTGTGAAGCTGTCAAACAGTGACATTCTCTGTAGTTTGATGAGGTCTTGAATTCAAGACCTCATCAAACTTCTTTCTTTTACAGAAATGAGATGGTTGTTGCATCTGAGAATGCAACGGCCATCTGTCATCTGCAACACAGAGGCCCGAGACTCTCTTTATTCACACCAATTGAAGCCTGCAGGAAGAAACAAAGGTAAGTACACTTTTACTAACACTTTGCACTTACCTCAGATACTCACCTCTCCACTCTTGCACCCATCACTTACCTTCACACCACACTTTTGCACCCGACCCCCGCAGACCCAGTACTCGCCTCGCTGACCTGGCGGGATTTGGAGCCTTCAGGAAGCCCGCACTTATGAGGGCAAAAAGGGGATAATCCTATTTTCTGCCTGTTAACTACCTGGGAAGATGGCATGGAGGTGCGTTGGGCACCCATCCCCAAATTCTGCCATTTTCCCGGCAGTCCCGCCTCCCCAGGGCTGGCAAAATCGCCCCCTAAGTTACAGGGGGGGTTATCAACCATTTCATCACGCCCAATACGGACTTGATTTCAATCTAAGTCCCAAAGAGGAAAAGGACAGTGACAGCAAATACCCTTCACCAATGTAGTTTGAATGAAGTGAAAATTCTCCCTGTCCGTCCGGCCCACTGCCCCACCTAATTCCAAACATTCCAATGCAAACGGTGAAAAAAGGTGGCATAGATGAGTGCGCTGACCGATGAGAGAGACATCTGGCCAACTAAGGATCGATCAAAGTCGAGCACAGCGTCGAAGATTTAAGGTGTACCTCAGCAGTTGTGCAAGAAAATGCATCATAGTTTAAAAAAAAATCAGCTCACTTATCAATAATTAATCTCACTTAAAAAAAGGAGCCCTGATGTACAGAAAATCTCCCCCAGCTTCCAGAACAAAAGGCAGCAACCAACATGAAAATTTCACGGCATTATTCATGCACTCCACCCACTATTCGCCATGCATTGCTCTAATTAAACAAAAAACCCATAGAAAAACCTCAACTATTGCACTGACAACCAGATCCAGCAGCCAGCTGTGTTTTCACTAAAATAATTCAAAAGGCCTGTCAGTAAAAATTCATCAGCTGACTGTTCTCCACAGTGAGGTTCTCCAACAATACTTGGATGCAGATTTAGCTCAATATGAAACCGGGGCCATAGTTGGCTTTATTTGAGGAAAACGGAGTAATGTTCTTTTTTTCCGTTGTACATTATGACCCAGGTAAAGAAATTCTGGGAAAGTCAGTTGCAGGCTTGTGATTACAAAGGATATGATGATGTTAGTAGCAATGAAAAATAACTGTAAATCACAATGCAGCTGCAAAAATGATCCTTTAACGCTTCCCAAACAGCTGACAAACTATTTAACTGAGTGTAAATGTTTATTTAACTGTGGAGTGTGCATTTTTCCTTTGAATCAAAAATGGATCAATACCCTTGGAGTTACTGGCCACTGCTGTAAAGAAGCAACTTCAGGAGACTATTAGTGTGGAGGGACAGCTCCCAGCTAAGCAAAGGAGGTAAAGACTGTGGCAGGAGGGGTGGAAGAAGTTACACAACTTTAAAAAAAATCATAAAGGGAAGATATGAATATTACTTTAAAGTAGTACAGGACGTATACAGACATGTAGGAAAGTAGGATTTAGTGAACTAAATAAGGAAAAACACTATATTCATGCATAGATATGTTAGCAAAGACATAGCAAGGAATGTAGAACGTCAGTGTTCTTGCTCAGGCCAACATCCCCAGCATCGAAGCTCTGACCACACTCAATCAGCTCCGATGGACGGGTCACATTGTCCGCATGCCCGATACGAGACTCCCAAAACAAGCGCTCTATTCGGAGCTCCAGCATGGCAAGAGAGCCCCAGGTGGGCAGAGGAAACGCTTCAAGGACACCCTCAAAGCCTCCTTGAAAAAGTGCAACATCCCCACCGACAGCTGGGAATCCCTGGCCCAAGACCGCACAAAGTGGAGGAGAAGCATCCGGGAAGGCGCCGCACACCTCGAGTCTCTTCGCCGGGAGCAAGCGGAAGCCAAGTGCAGGCAGCGCAAGGAGCGCACGTCAACCCAAGCACCCCACCCACCCGCCCCTTCAACCACCGTCTGCCCCACCTGTGACAGAGACTGTAGGTCCCGCATTGGACTCATCAGTCACCTGAGAACTCATTTTTAATGTGGAAGCAAGTCATCCTCGGTTCCGAGGGACTACCTAAGAAGGAAGAGCAAGGAATGTAGAAGTCAATGAAGATTATGCAAACAACAATGTATGTCTCTATGACGCAAGGAGGAAGGAAGTTCTTTGTGGCACATCAGCCTGTCTCACTTCACAATGTTATGTCTGTAGGATTATTTTACAAAGGTTGCAGTATGGAATGGAGCACCAGACAGGAAAAACGTCATTCCTTGTGAAGAAAGAATTGCTGAGTTAACCAGGAGGGGAAGATTGGAAGGTGCAAGACCTTCTGAGATTAGAGGACAGCGCAAAACACATTGGGCTGTATATTCCGATCCCTACGGGTGGGTACGCGCTGTGTACCCACCCGTAGGGACATCGGAAATGTCGGTTTCAGGCATGCACAGCGCATGCGCTGAAAACCGGCATTTCCAATCTGTGAAGATCCTCCGGCTGCCCTGGAGAAGGGCCTCTGTGGGCAGATAGTTCCGCTTTCTGGAGACCCTCCGCCCGCCGAAAACCTTTAGAATTCTTACGCCTGGTAAGAGCAGGCGTAAGGCCTGCTTTTACCAGGATAAGAGTTGAAAAAAGTTTTAAAAAAAATTTCAGTCATTTATCATTTAAAAATACTTTAAAAAAGCATAAGTTTATTTTAGCCCCGTAAAAAACTTTAATTATTTTTTTCAAAAAATTAAATTTTTGTTTAAAATATTTAATTTATTGTAATTTCAACTCATTTTAAAAATGTGATTTAGAAAGAAAATTATTTAATGTTTTGAAGTGTTTTTGGGGTAATCTCCATTCATATATTTGACTGGTCTATCTGTCAAGTGTATGAAGGAAGATTCCCTTCTTTGATTGGCTCCCCATGGCCCATGTGATCCCAGGGACGCTTGCGAACCACCTGTGCCTCTGGGATACGTGGGCTCTGTGCACTTGGGGCTCAATTTTGCCATTGGGGTGGGCTGGGGGCCTGTCAGCTGCTTTTCGTGTTAGCCACCTGACTCCAATTTGATGTGGGAAAAATATGCGATTTTCACCTAATTGGGCAATTGATTTCCAGTGTGTGGGAACCCCTGGCCCAGTTAGTCTTTCCATCCTGAAAGTCGCCTCCGATGATGCCATCAGTGCTGGTGGATTTAAGGCCTGCAAGCAGCCTTGCTTCTTCTGCAGACTGCAAACCTTATGCCCTTTGGTGTGATAGATTCCTCCAGCCAATATGTCCAGCAGTAGGCCAAAGTCTGCACCAAGGTTTGATGATGCCGCCCTGCAAGCTCTGGTGGAGGGAGCAAGAGGAAATAAGGAAGTGCTCTTCCCTTCCTCAGGGAGGAAGAAGCCTCCCCAGCAGATGAAAGCTGTGTGGATGCAAGTGGCCCAGGAGGTCAACTCGTTGTCTACGTGCTGCAGAACCTGGATTCAGTGCAGGAAGAGGTTTCATGACCATCTGCGCACTGGAAAAGCGAGTATGACTTTCCCATCACCCTCAATCTGATCCCCATTGCCGCTCCTCACCAGCACTCAGCTTTGACAACCTCTTCCTCCACATCCCACTTGACACTGACATCCATGCACCCTTACCCATTCCCTCTCTCTCTATGGTCACATTCACCTAACTATTCAACTATGCAGCCCTCACACTCCCTATCGCTGTGATGCTATGAAAACAACTTACAACACACAGGGAGGGCCCTTGGTCTTGCCACCTCACTCCATCTTTGTCTCTTTCTAACCATCAATGATATGGATTCTCTACACTCACTCCTTCATTCTCACTCAAACTCCACTTGTCTCCCTCATTGCAGGAAAAGAGAGCTCACAATAAGAGGGAAAGAGCGAGGACAGGAGGAGAGCCACCCTCAGTAACCCAGCTCACCCCCTGGGAGGAGGCGGCCCTGGAGATCGTGGGAGTGGAGGAGGATGCGCAAGTGGGGGATGGACAGATGGTTGCATCAGAGGAAGCTGGTGACAGAATAGTTTATCATCTCTCTCAGTGACATTGCATGAGTCACTGATAATGATTCTGATGCTCTAACAGATTGACTTTTGATCATCTGCAATATTCAATGTGCATGTAACCTTGGCCTCGCATCTCTGACTCTTTCCTTTACTCCCCCACAGGACCGTCGCAAGCACCCGTCCCCACTATCCAGGAGGAACAGCCTGAGCCTCCAGACTCCTCAGAGGAAGCTGCAACCTCTGAGGGCGCAGCGTCAGCAGAATTCAGCACAGCCAGCACCAGCACAGACACTCACACCTCGGTGGGACCTTCGCGAGATAGTGCAATGTTGTCACCTGGTGTATCACAGCTCACAAGTGAGCATCAGCAGGTGGTGGAGACAGGGACAGCAGTGGAGAGTCCTAGTCGGAGGGCGCAAGACTCTGCCAGCTCGGCTCAGCTGCATGTCGACCCTCTGCCTCCGGGTCCATCCAGAAGAAGAGCGGTGCTGGAACTCCAGGAAGAGGTGCAGGAGTCTCTGGCAGGTTTTGTCTCCAGGGTCGCTGCGAGTGTGGAGCGAATGGAGGAGTCCATCGCTAATATGAGCAGAGCTTTTGTGGAGGCGTCGGCGCATGAACGCATCACCACGGAAAGGATGGCAACCTCCATGGAAAGGATGGCTACCGTAGAGGAGAGGATGGCTATGGCCATGGAGGAGCTTAGTCGCCAGGGTTATGAAAACACGGTCATTGTTCAGAATAGACTGACATCTCTTGAGGAGCGATGGTCAGCTATTGAGCAAACAAACCAGACCTTCAGGCAAGTTCTCAGGAGTAGGGCTTCCAGTACAGAAATGGGTCCTCATGGCCCCCCTGAAATGCAGCAAGGTGCTGTCAAGCCACTTGCTAGCTCTGAAGTGGGGCTGACCCATGAGAGAGATGTTGGTGGCATACAACAAGGAAGTGGGGGCTCCTCTCCAAGTGCTCACACGACCGTGCCACTGCAGAGCTCTTGGTCAGAGCCCCACCAGAGTCCCCACCCAACTGAGATCGGCAGGAGCAGCAGACTGTTGCCGAGCCCTCACAGGTTCGCAACCCCAGAGGACGCCCACCAAAAGTGTCGAGGCAGGAGCAGCAAGAAAGTGAGCAAGAGGCCTCCACATCTGCTGAAGCCACAGGGGAAGCACCACGTAGGAGCACGTGTAAGAGGAAGATAATGCACAAGTAGTCACAAGGGTAGTCACTTGGGTGTAATGTTGTGTTTATTTTTAAAATGCTATCACTTGCTTATTGTTATAAAAAATTCTGATGGCAAACTGTTGCAGTTGTGGCATGTGTCATTTTGCAAATGGGACATCAACATTGAGGGCTTAGGGCAACTTGCAATTTATGGTGGTCAGAGCGATAGGAATCCGCAGCTTCTTGGCCATTGTCAATGGTCTGATAAGAATGTGTGAGGCAAAAGTGTTTGATTGTGCAGGCTAAGCAAATCTGGCCAAGATGAGTGTGTCCCTTGCATCCCTGGCAGCAATGTGGTCGCGCGCTGGGGCCTTCTGGCCTGTGCAGCTTCAGATGGGTGAGCAGCAGCTTGGAGCTCCTGCTGTTGCTCCTGCAGTTGGTGCTGCTGTTGTTCAGGGTTCTGCTGCTGCCGCAGCTGGTCTTTGTCCAAATCTGATGCCCAGGAGGAAAGGAAATAAATGGATCCCATTCTTCTGGTATATACCTCAGTTGAGGAAGCACTCATTCAAGGTGGGGAGAGGGGTTTCCCAGGAGGTCACACTGGAGATGGGTGTCAGGCTCCAAACTTCCACAACAATGAATAGGCCTGTTAAAAGATCCCCCAGACCTGAGACGACAAAGTTCTGCCACCTGCAAATGATGATTGGTGAAAACTCCTTTTTAATGGTGGAGCTGCAGCTGTTAGTAAGCAATCCACTTGTGCTGCCGCCAGGTTTCGCTGGAGTGTTTCAGAGGAGGCGTGCAGCACGTGGGAAAACTGTTAAAATCAGAAAGGCCTCTCAAAATGGGATTATAGAGGCACTTAACTGGTTGTTAAGGGCCTTAAGGGCCTATCCCGCCTCTTGGAGGCGGGATGGAGACTGGGTCAAAAAACTCGCATGTGGGAAAATTGCTTGGAGGCGGGATGGAAGCAGGATTGGGCCCGCCCGCCAGTTTTTGCAATTTTAACAACTCACACGCCTCCAAACCCGCCTCCTCGGGCGTGGCAATATCGAGCCCTTAGAGTTCGAGAGGTCCAGCATCGGAACTATACACACCTCAGGAGCCCTCAGGTAAGTGCGTAGATTTTTTCCAGATCGGAGGCCGATCGGAAAATACGGCCCACGGTATGTACTGCATTATACAAATATTCCAATTGCACAATATGTTACACAGTGATTGTGCATAAGCATAAATTTGTGCCTATGGCAATAGATACGTGTGCGTATTTGCTCAGAATGTAGCATCAGCTGTCCTCACTCTTGAGCTTAATCTAAGAACATCATTCACCAGAGCACTAACCATCATCACTACCACTTGAAGCAGATACAGACATTGCAGGAGCCGTTGGCACTGATGTTGAGGAGGAGACGCAGGGTAAGTCACTAAGGTACCAGTGTGGGGGTTGATGAGGAATCAATAGGTACAGGGTGAGACACAGCACGATTCATGCTTCTCTTTGTAGCCATTAAGCCAAAAGATCACTGCCTTCCCACCTGTGACTATCTTACTTAAATGGTCATTTAATAAAATGTCCATCTTCTGGAATAGAGAAAAATGTCCCTGAGGGAGGGAAGAGTCTAAGAAAGGCTCATCACTGCAGCCCTTCTCCTGATGCAACCAGCTATAGCTGCAAAGCTAAGCTGTAGTCAAGGGGCCATTCACTCCCTCGTAGGCCAAAGGCCAGAAGGTTTCTGTACTTTTTCCTAGAGTTGTTTCCCAATTGATAACCAACAAATCTACACAGTCTGGCAACGAACACTGTTCCAGACGTGTGCTGTAGTCTCCCCCTTCCTGATCTTTGTTCTCTTTCAGTTCTCCGCCTTTTTGCCAGTAATGAAATTTAACTGTGCCTGCACAGCTATCCAGGCCTATAAAAGCCATGTCCCAGTACAGCTTTTGTTAAATTGGATTGTAAATATGTCTCAAATGCCGTTGTCAATTGGTTGAAGTGCCTTCTTTTAAGTCATGAACTGCAGTAGAAAGAAACTTTGGGGCTGACAAATCCATTTGGTGATCACGACCAATTGCTTTGCCTTTTTTCATCATCAATCATGTTATTGCAATTTTCTTTTCCGATTTTGTCCTCTCCTGAAGAAGTTGACTCTTTCTGGGGCTACAGTTCCATGGCAATAACAGTCCCCTGGGACCCAGGCCAAGTACCCATGTTTCACGTGTGACCATAGACAGCTACTGAGGTGAATAGCACAGACGCATTCAAGGGGAACCTCGACAAGTACACGAGGGACAAAGGAATAGAAAGATATGTTGATGGGGTTAGATGAAAAGGGGTGGGAAGGAGGTTCGTGCAGAGTATAAACACTGGCTTGGACCTGTTCAGCTGAATGGTCTATTTCTGTGTTGTAAATACTTTGTAATACTTTGTAATTATCAGTAGGGGATTCCATTTTGGAGAGCATCATGGCCAAATCCAACCCTGACTGGACTCTGAAGCAAGTCTCTTTCTTTTTTAATTGCTCCTGTCCCAATGTGCATACTCGTCATAAATCCCTGAAAAATCACTGCTCATAGCCCTATCATCTGTAACTTGTTATGTGGGTTGCCAATGTATAACATATTCAGCTGTCTGCTGTTAAATATTTAGTTAAATGCACTGAGTATGGTTTCAAAATAGTTTGAGTCTTTAACTTTTGTTCATAATTCAGAAATATTCATTATTCTGGTACTCCCACAGAAAATGAAATTGTATAGCTTTAACCCACATCATCGGGCATATTCACTGATCCGTTAGTTTAAGCATCTCTTCAGCTGCCCTATTGGAGAGCTGTACTCGAAGCAAGAATGGGTTGGGAATAGTGCTATAACATTACAGCACTCTCCAACTTGCAATCCCTTTGCGCGTGGTCCGACTCTAGGGCGCAAGGTCCATGAATTTACCCTTATATGTGTGATCAGGAGCGCATTGGTACAATTGCATTGGTGCAACATCATAGCAATTCACCATCTAAAAGCGGATAACGCACGCTAAATGGTGTGGTTTCTTTCTGTGAAGGAAAACTCCAGGAAAGGTTCACAGAAATCATATTTGTGAACTCTACATAAGTATTGACCATTGCCTTATGAAACAATATTTGAGTCTGTGCTTCAGAAATGGATGTCCCAATTACCAAGTTGACCACAGCATTAGTTCATTCCCA
This sequence comes from Somniosus microcephalus, assembly GCF_052327205.1. Lineage (NCBI taxonomy): Eukaryota > Metazoa > Chordata > Chondrichthyes > Squaliformes > Somniosidae > Somniosus > Somniosus microcephalus. The sequence continues at coordinate 49,155,901 of NC_141007.1, read as the reverse complement.
CACTCACTTTTAGATGGTGAATTGCTATGATGTGACGGCGTTGAATGCCAACCGAAGAATTACGCCAGATTAAGAATTTATTGTTGGGGAGGCTGTGGGACTACCTACTATGATGCAGTTCTTTATGCTACAAAAGCACCCAAAGCTTTTAAAATAATATATTTTATGTTTTTTATTTGTATTCTGGAATGCTACATCCCTGGAGACTCATGACAGAACTGTTAAACAATCTCCTCTAACATGTTACACCAATGCAATTGTACCATTGTGCTACTGATGACAGATATAAGGGTGATTTCATCGATCCAGTGGCATAGAGTCAGACCACGCTCAAAGGGATTGCAAGTTGGAGAATGCTATAATGGTGTAGCACTATTCCCAACCCATTCTTGCTTTGAGTCCAATAGGGCAGCTGAAGAGATGCTTAAACTAATGGATCAGTGAATATGCCCGATGATGTGGGTTAAAGCTATACAATTTCATTTTCTGTGGGAGTACCAGAATAATGAATATTTCTGAATTATGAACAAAAGTTAAAGACTCAAACTATTTTGAAATCATACTTCGTGCATTTAACTAAACATTTAACAGCAGACATCTGAATATGTTATGCCATTGGCAACCCACGTAACAAGTTACATTTTCTATCAGACATAAAAAGCTGTTATGAGATCAACATCAGTGCCTCCACATCTACCCCGCAGCGTGAACTGACAGAGGCCAAGTTCAACTACCACAGCGCACTCAGAGAAGCCAACTGACAAATCACTGGCAAACTTAATACATGTGTATTCACAAAAATCAATTTTTTTCATAAAACAGTTGTCTACAAGCATTGCCCAATATAAAATGTTATTTTACGTTTTGAATTATGCTGGATTATATTTTCCAACTGTTTCCAATTTCGATGACCAATGTCAACTTTAGTTGACAGCAGGAGCACTTGCTCTATTTGAGTTGGCTTGAATAAACCATAAATATTTTCTAGAATCTGTAGCTTTAAAGTGGAAGACATTGCATTGAAATACTTGCCAGCTTAATGGCACTATTACCAAAAATCCACCCTGTGAAGACTCAACAAAATGTCAAACTACATGATAAATAAAATAATGGGATGAATTATTCAAGAAAGAGAGTCAGTTAATAATATTCAGAGACTAGCCTGATGGAAACCTGGGATACAGTTTAATTATTGTTTTTAGCATTGGTACTAATGTTGGCAGTGATGTCATGCGCACCATGGCACAAAAAGTGGGGTTTGAAGTAATGAAGCATCAGAGAGGATGGTCACACATTTTCTATTACATCTGCAGTCAAAAAGACCAAATCCATTACCTCAGCTGGTAAACGCACTTCTCGGTGTGGAACTAAGGAATACAAAATAGGAAGACACAGCTTTGAACCTGAACTGTGATGTGTCAGCTGGTGTCAATTAGGGACAGCAGTAAGGGCTGCTTAAATTAGCCCAGTTCCCTGTACTGGGGAACGAGGGAACATTCGTCAGGTTTTCTCACTCCTGCTGGTTAATCAGCGATTCCTGCTGGAAAACTTAGAACATTGGCTGAGGATAAAATTGAGCTCAACTGTGGGCGCACCTCACGGTAAATTGCCTGCCAACACTCGCTTCTAGGGCGATGTGAAAAATGACTACCTGTGTGAGGTACTCAACAGGATCCAATGTGAGCAGAATTACACTTTAGTATGAGTCCTTTAGGAGAAGAGGGCAGAAAACTAAGTTGGGGGGGCAGAGGGAAGTATAGAATGGACCAAAAAAAAAAACAGGCATTTCTGGAAATGGCATAAATATTGCTTAGCTTCTCTGCACAACTTTAGGTTAGAATTTTTATTTATGCCACAGGACACATTACAGCAAGGTGTCTCATCCACACTACTGAATCTAGATTACATTATACTAGAAAAGTTCCTCGTGTCCGCAGTGCTGTGTATGAAAGACCTTCCACAATTCCCTAATCTACAATAGAAACGTAGAAACATAGAAGATAGGAGCAGGAGTAGGCCATTCGGCCCCTCGAGCCTGCTCCGCCTTTTAATGAGATCATGGCTGATCATCCAAGTTCAGTACCCTGTCCCTGCTTTCTCCTCATATCCCTTGATCCCCTTAGCCTTAAGAAATATATCTAACTCCTTCTTGAATATATAATGGTGAAACATTGAATTTTATAGCTGCCTGTAATGCAGGAAGTAAGGAATTACACTACTGTGTCATTAATATCATTTATCAGCACTGAAAATGAAGCAAAACTCAATCTGTAGTGGTGAATGTACAAGTATTTATGGAGAAACACACACACACACATGTTTCATTTCCACCCAGGGGCCCCGCAGTATGGGCCAGAACCCGGCTTCACTACAATTAATCCTCATATCGACTGGATATTTCAATTTCAGTCTGTGTGGGGGGCGACTGGACGTGGGAAGATCTTCTGTCCGCCACGCCCTATGTCAAGGGGACATGTCAGGGGAGATCCCAATCTTTCCTGGGTAGTTCCTCCCTTTACATTTTCAAATGCCCCAAACCTTGACTTGAATAAGGTAATCAATCCCCTCCAGCAGCGAAACCTCTCTCTTTTCTGAGTGGCTCCAGTGGTAGCCGAAGACCTGGGCTCATTTGGGCCTAGGGGCAACGGTCCTCTGTCTTTAAAGGGTGGATCGACTCAGGCTGAGGTTGCTGCCACTGATAGGCCCTTGGCAGGCACACAAGATATATAAATGACACCATCCCCGGAACTGGGGATAGGGTTTCCGGTTCCAGGTGAGGCAGGGTGGGTGTTGAGCTCCACTGTGATTCCAGTGGGGGACAGGGCCCGAGGAATTTCCAGTTCGATATGTCGATATCTAATACACATGTTCATTAATTCACACAGGCATGAAGTTACACCAACACATCCGAGGGCCACTGCTGGCCTGCGATCAGCCCCCCTCCCGTTGTCCTTCCCCCCATCTAATGTCTTTCCCCACTCCTCCTGGGATATTCCTGATAGGCGCAGCCCAAAATTGATCCGTTGGCAATGGGAAAACAGCTTCTGGAGGTCGACAGGCATTGACAGCTCTCCTAAATGATTGAAATAAGGCCCAAAGCCCAATTTCAGGTGTCGGTTGGACCCATGGCTGTCTGTGCCACATTGGTCATCCACCTGAGAACGGGCCATAACCAATTTCTACCCCAATGTCCTGAAACAAATCTCCTGCTCGCCACCATCTTTTTATTCCATAATTATGTAACCAAGAAAAGTCAACAAGAATGTCAATGGTCATTTACATTTTTGACCCAAGGAAAAAGATGAGGTAATTTTATGGCTGAGACAACAATTTAAATCCAGTACCTCATTGGCAAACACACTTCTTAGTATGGCACTAAGGCATGAAAAAGTGTAATATCCCCATCGACACCTGGGAATCCCTGGCCCAAGACCGCACAAAGTGGAAGAGAAGCATCCGGGAAGGCGCCGAACACCTCGAGTCTCTTCGCCGGGAGCAAGTGGAAGCCAAGCGCAAACAGCGGAAGGAGCGCATGTCAACCCAAGCACCCCACCTGTGACAGAGACTGTAGGTCCCGCATTGGACTCATCAGTCACCTGCGAGCTCATTTTTAATGTGGAAGCAAGTCATCCTCGGTTTCGAGGGATTGCCTAAGAAGAAGGCGGCATGCAAACTGGAAAGAGGCAGCTTTGAACACTGACCTGTACAGACAGACATCTCAAAAGTACTCTTTTAATTAGAGATAATTGGGCTGAACACTTTGGAAGTTGGGAAATAGGACAAGTGACTAAATTGCTGACTATTAAAAAAGGACACTTCGAAAGAATGCTGCAGCAGTGTGTTGATGAGTTTTGTTTCAGTCCTAATAGTAACTGATTATAGGTCCTTATGATACACTGCTTAAACAAATAAAAAGCAAAGATCATTTCCTACAGTAAAAACTGAAACATATCTGTAGTGTATGTAACCGTTCCACCTTTAAGAGAACTATTTTAAGAGTTGCACTACTTTATCTTGGCGGCTGTATACTGTAATACCGGCGGTGACCACACCGGTATATAAGTGCTGTGTAATGATTTATTGGGCAGTTCCGCCCTGACCTTCAAATAGTAAAGTCCTGTTAAAGTTTACTCTTGTGGTCTGTGTAATAATTCTCAATATAACACACAGACTTAACAGTGGCGACGAGTACGATCTTACCCTGCGGCAGAGATACATCCAAGGCAGTTTAACGGGCGTCGAGAAGAGGCATCCGCCCTCATCATTCTGCTGAGAAAAGACTCGGGTCTGCAGAGCAATGGAAGAATTCTAACACGGAGTCTTCCATCAGCAACAGGCAGGATCATCCCTTCTATCACGGTGGTGGGTAAGCCGATCAGTGACGAACAGCGAGTCGGCCACGTTGGCTGTGAAATAGGGGAGGGAAGATCGGAGGATATAAGGGCGGAGAACTCGACCACGGCCGGGGAAAAGAGCCGGACAGAAGTCGGGGCCAGAGGCGCTGAGACTGGGGCAGCGTAAGGCACGGAAGCCGCGGTGCATGCAAACGCAGCCGGTGTGAGAGACTGGGCTGCAAGAGGGCTGGGAGACGCAACAGCGTCGAGAGCAAGCTCGACCGCGACCGGTGAAACAGGCCGGGCAGCTACCGAGGCCGCGAGGCGCAGCGACCGGGACAGCAAGGCGCGGGAGAAAATTTTTTAAAAAACGCAGAGAACTCAGCCGCAGCCGGGGGGGAAAGGACCGGACTGCAAGAGGGGCTGGGAGGCACGATTGAAAACCGCTGGGGAGGGCGAACGCAGCAATACGGCAATCGCCGTTACAGCCAGCGGGAGAGACAGAGCCCGAGCGAGCGGGAGAGACAGAGCCCGAGCGAGCGGGAGAGACAGAGCCCGAGCGAACGAGCGAGACTGAGCGAGCGGGAGAAGAGACCGAGCGAGCGAGGGAGACCGAGCGAGGGAGACCGAGACCGAGCGAGGGAGACCGAGCGAGCGAGGGAGAACGAGACCGAGCGAGCGAGGGAGACCGTGCGAGCGAGGGAGACCGAGCGAGCGAGGGAGACCGAGACCGAGCGAGCGGGAGTGACAAGAGACAGCCAGCGGGGGAGAAAGGCAAACGAGGGAAGCCGCCATTTTCGGAGGTGGGGAAGAAGACAAGCGCGGGAAACCGCCATTTTGAAAGTAGGCGGGGAAGAAGACAAGCGTGGGGAACCACCATTTTGAAAAGAAAAAAAAGTTAAAGAAAAATCTCTTTTTTGTTTCTCAAGAAGATTGCGAGGATGCCTAAGCGTGGTAAAATCAACGATTTCGATCCCGATGTTGAAGATTGGGCCACGTATGTAGAACGCATAGAGATTTATCGTAAGGCAAATAAAATATCAAAGAATGATAAAGTACTAACCTTACTAAACTCCATGGGTGCGAAGACATACGGGCTATTGAAGCATGTTCTATCACCAGCTAAACCGGCGGATCAGACTTTCGCTAATATTGTTGCTGTCCTGAAGAATCATTTGAACCCCACACTGCTGATGTTAGCGGAACGATTTAAATTTTATGCGAGAACGCAACTGAAAGAGGAAAGCAACGCGGAGTACTTAATTGAACTGCGTAAGCCAGCGAAATACTGTCAGTTTGGGGAAAGACCGACAGAGGCACTGAGAGACAAATTCGTGTGTGGATTGTCGAAAGAAGGAACACAAAAGCGGCTGCTTGAAGAGAATGATCTTACACTTGATAAGGCTGTCACTATTGCAGCATCGCACGAAGCCGCAGCGAGAGGCACGGCGGAAATGCAGCTGAAGGCAGCGGTACTCGGCGTAGATCAAATGGCTTTGGGTACAACGAAATGTTATCGTTGTGGGAAGACAACACACGATCAGAACCAATGCTGGTTTAAAAACCAGGAATGTAGAAAATGTGGCAAGCTTGGTCACATAGCTAAAGTATGCCGGTCAGGAAAGAAGACCAGCAACAAAAAGTCACCGCAGGAAAAGTGCAGAAAGGTACATAAGGTGGCTGAGAAGAGTTCGGATGAACAGAATTCGGATTCAGACTCCAACAGCCAGGAACTGGGTAGTCTGAGAATTCACAATGTGAGTAACGAAGCTGACCGACAAACTATCTGGGTCACACTGCAGATAGCAGGAGTCCACGTGAAGATGGAATTGGACACCGGATCGGCGTTGACGGTCATGAATAAGCAAGATTACAAAAAGTTATTCACACATATTCCCCTACGGGATACGGAGATAGTATTGCAGACATACACGGGGCAAAGAGTATACCCCATCGGAAAGATAAAAGTCAAGCTGAGACACAAGGACAAAGAACACCAAGGAATGGACTTATATGTACTACCTGAGGTAGGTCCACCACTTCTGGGACGGGAGTGGATCAAGAAAATAAATATGGACTGGCACTCCCTAAAAGCAATGACGGTAGATTCCGGAAAAAGAAAAGATGTCAAACCTGAACGATTGTCCAGAATATTGGATGAGGGCATAGGCAGCAGTGACAGTAACAAAGCAGAGAGTGAGAACTCGGTGAAGACAATCAGCTCAGACTCTGGAACTGATGATGGTAAGACCAGCCCATGTGCAAAAGACAAGTCTAAAATGGACTTGCAGACTAATGATGGAAAAACGAAGGAGTGCATAAATGCTTCAGAAGAGAACAAAGTATCAGAACAGAATTCCACTGAACAACAACAACATAGTTTGACAGAGAATTCTGAGTCTGTCCAGTCTACAGACATGCACATTTCTGAGGAACACCGGGCTCGAATTCAACTCCATTTCAAACTACAACAGCAATTAGAACAAATGATTCGCCGTTTTGAGCAAGAGATGAATGCAAAGAAAAAGTTCTTTGACACAGAGTTGGAGAATCTGGGAAGACAGCAAAAGCAGCTGATGGAGAAAATGGAGCAGGAACACACAAACCGTCTGCGCGAGGAGGCCAAACGAATCAAAGCTGATTCGGTTTCTGAAGGTGCGTGCTCTAATTTGGTGGAGCAAAATGTTCAGCAACTGAAGGCGCTTGTTAGCAGGTTGCAGGCAGAAAAGGCTGATTTGGTTGCCATGAATTCTGAGCTCCTACTGAAGTTGGGTGCAGCATCACCGGACGATTCATTTGTTGAAATTCGAATGGTGGAGGCTGCGGATGATGGCGAATTAAAAGCAACAAAGGAGCCCCAGTGCAAGGTTACAAACAGCCCTGCAGCCTATACGTCAAAAACACATGACGACAATACTGGGAAACGTCTGATGTCAGAAGAGTTAACGGTCAGCCAACTCCTTCATATGCTGAGGGACAAGACTCTGAAATTGGAAAAACTTGAACACGAGCTTCAATCTTCAAAGGAAAGGGGTTCGGAGCTCTCAAAAGTTATTGAAACAGCTGCTCCAGTAGAGGGATTGAATAGTCCGAACAATCAATCTCCGAATGAAGTTGAAGTATTGAAATCACAAATGATGTCATTAGTAAAAGACTTGCAGGAAGCCCAGAAAAAGCTGGATGAAGCTGAACACATGAAGAAGTCTCTTCAGGAGAGATGTCTGGATTTGGAACAAAAGCTGGCTAACGTCCAGCTGGGCATGGAGGAAATAGAAGACAATAGAGAAGAGGCAGAAGATGATGACTCATCTGAACCATTATCACCCCTACCAGGTCACGCACGTGGTCCCTCCGAACTGAGCCAAATCAGTCTGGAAGTAGAAAAACTTCCCAAGGTACTCGAGCCTTTAGAAGTCAGCAATGCTGGTTCTGAAGTTACAAAAGTTCAAGCTGTTAAGTCCAGTGAAGGACTATTAGATGAGTCACCCCAGCAACAAGAACCTACTACACCATCAAAAACTACTACACCACCGAGGCGTTATCCGGACCGAGTCAGGAAGCGCAGGAGGCGCCACCGCAGAGACTGAATCTGTGAACTGTTTTACATGAAGTTGTGTATATATATGTTATGATGTTATGTTTAATGGGGAATATATATACTGTCAAGCTAAAAAGGGAGGATTGTAGTGTATGTAACCGTTCCACCTTTAAGAGAACCGTTCCACCTTTAAGAGAACTATTTTAAGAGTTGCACTACTTTATCTTGGCGGCTGTATACTGTAATACCGGCGGTGACCACACCGGTATATAAGTGCTGTGTAATGATTTATTGGGCAGTTCCCCCCTGACCTTCGAATAGTAAAGTCCTGTTAAAGTTTACTCTTGTGGTCTGTGTAATAATTCTCAATATAACACACAGACTTAACAATATCGTGAGCTGCTATATGTTAGAAAACAGAGCACCAAATGCACGCTCTTGATTACAATACAGCATAAACCTATCAGAGGGGGTTAAGTTCAGGTACAGAGGTGAAAATGCTACCAGCTCAGCTAACTGAAACCCTCTTACTGTATTACAAAGAAATAGCTAATAATCTTTTTCCAACAGTGTTTTTAACTGTTATTTGGATAGCATAGAGCTTATGAATGACAGAATTCATTGTGGTGATCAGGTCACTCTAGTCTGTTTTTTTCATAGCTTTTTTTTATACAGTAATAAATATGAATGAGTAAAAAAAAATGCTGTGGACAAGATTATATTGAACCCAGTTTGAAATTCGAGACACACTTAGAGAAAACAATTCACTGTTAAGTGTGCTCCTGTATTATCTATCAGCGCACCTCGTAAACTTCTTGTCTGAAATAGGATAGAATTTATTTTTCACTGTAGCGGATAATTTCACTGCAGCTGCTGAACCTTTCCCCACAATCTTCTGAAGTCTTTTACTCAGCGCAATACTGGAATATAGCCCCCTGCAGCACCTATAGCCTTTTCACCTTAACTAAGCCAGCTTTCACTTGCTGTTACATCTCGAAAATTCTCAGTGATATTTCAGCACCAAGCCATTATAGCTGCTCTTTGTGTTGGCTCAGTACTTTAACCAGCGTTTACTATTTTAGGTCGCATTCCTTAGAATTTTGGCTAAATTACTGAACATTAGAGGCATGCAACTGGTATCTGGGCTAAGTCAAGTCCGACTGTTCGTTTTCTTACCAATGGTAATTTGTTGGGATTTTGTGGAACAATGTCAATATTTGTAGCAGAAGCATATTTCAGCAGAGCAGCAAAAGTCTTATGAAAAGGAGCTCTCCGAGTTATGAAGCATTGGCTGGGTGCCGACTGTATATTAGGGACAGCACCCAGTTCGTAGGAATTGTGTCAGTGTTCCCTGTGAACTATATACTAGAATTGATTTGTCATTTGCAGTACTCTAGCCAAAATTAGCAATAGAAAGGCTGCTGAAATGGAAGCATTGAAGTTATGTGCATCGGGAATAGCTTCTAAGACATATGGATTCATAGGGGTCGAGGCAGTTAGATTTAATGGGAGGCTCATTTAAATCTAACTCAAAAACTGACTAGCATACAGAGTACTTCAAATTTACAAACCCTCAATGTTCAAAAGTTTTTTTTTAATTCAAAAAAGATCAATTTGCTAGTTTCAATATCTACACAAATTTCATCTGCATCACCTCAGCTTGATCATTACGTGTCAGCTACCATGGATCAATCAGTGCATGCACTATTGTAAAATGCTAACACTCTGCAAGATCTTATCCAGAGGGAACAGATTCACAATATCTGATTATAAGCTGGCATCAATATAATTACGGTATTACATAATCCAAATATTTCAGTAATCAATACAAAACATGACATACAGTTATGTAGTGTGACCTGTCCTTTGGCAAGTTACTCACTGAAGATCATTCCAGAAACTGGAGATTAGCCCTCTGCTGGCACCTGTGTTTTGTTCAGATGTACCAGGGCTGGAGAATCATTCATCGACTGCATGAAAGATCCATGTAGAGTGATTACTGGGGCAGATGAAAAGGTGCTTCAGTGAAAGCAAACCACACAGGAAGCACCCGTTCCAGTACCCACACAGGAAGCACCCGTTCCAGTACCCACACAGGAAGCACCCGTTCCAGTACCCACACAGGAAGCAGCCGTTCCAGTACCCACACAGGAAGCACCCATTCCAGCACCCACACAGGAAGCACCCATTCCAGCACCCACACAGGAAGCACCCATTCCAGCACCTGTGATGAAATATGCCAGTCATCACTCACAGTATTCTCTGCCTGTGACTGTGGTTTAGTTTCGGTTTCATTTCCCTTACCTCAGTTCCGTTTCCTCACCATTGTATTGTATTGTAATGTATTGTGTGTAGGGCTCCGCCCATACCTGGCCCCTATGTAAGCTGGCTCAGCCTGCCTCGCATCCAGTACAGCAGACCTCTGGATGGAAGATACCTCCCCACTGGGTGTTACCTTCTAAGTTAATAAAAGCCTTGTTTTGTTCCGCTAACATTGAGTCTCGGATTTATTGAGGCACGTCAATTTTATTAACTTACTTTTCAACACAATGGATCAACTCTTGAAACCCGAACGTTTGGATTTGGACCAGCATGCTTCGGACGCATCGGCACGCTTCAGACACTGGTTTATGTGTATGGAATTCTTCCTGGACAATTCCGCAGCCGTCAAAGGCGCCACGGACGCTGCAAGTATGAAACTCGGAATCCTGCGGAATTGGGTAAGCCACCAGGTTTACCCCCTCATCCAAGACGCCGACACGTACCCAGCCGCCTGCGACATCTTAAAGGCACATTACCAGCAGCCTACGAATGAGGTGTATACTAGGCATCTGCTCGCTACTCGCGCACAGCGACCTGGGGAATCGCTGGATGAGTTCCTAGGCACCCTGAAAACGCTTGGCAAAGACTGCAAGTGCCAAGATGTAAAAGCCGCAGTGTACACTGACGAGCTTGTTCGCGATGCCTTTATCACAGGCCTCAGCTCCACTTACATCCGGCAGAGACTGCTGGAAAAAACGGGATTGGACCTGAAACAGGCTGTGGACACAGCGCGATCCCTGGATGTGGCCCAGAGAAACGCGGACGCCTACTCATCAGCCCGTGCCGTCCACGCCGCCACGTGTGCACCAAGGGCGCCGCCATCTTGGAAGGCATCTTCCCCGCCCGGCAGTCCGACACCGTCGGGGCCCCGCTCTCCCCCCAGAAGCCCTACGACAGCCGCGACGCGTCGGGGACCCAACTGCTACTTCTGCGGGCAGCCGAAGCACACCAGAAACCTGTGCCCGGTGAAAGGCACCACCTGCTTTAAGTGCGGTAAGAAGGGGCACTTCGGGAAGGTGTGCAGAGGGAACCCCGCCGGAAAACCCGCCACCGCCGCGTGTGCGCCGTGGGAGCGGCCATCTTGGACGCCATCTTGCCCGACCTCGTGGGGTCCGCCATCTTGTGAGCAGACAGCGTGGACGCCATCTTGTCTCGATCAGGGCCCTACAGTGGCATCGGTCACAGTGGACCAGACCAGGCCGCGCCCGCTATCCAAATCAATGGTGGACATCGAGGTAAACGGGTGCGGGGTTAAATGTTTAATTGACAGTGGAAGCACGGAGAGTTTTATCCACCCTGAACTGGCACAACAACTCTCCCTAAAGGTGGTCCCTACTCGGGGTACCATCTCTATGGCTGATAAAACCCAGACATCGACCATTATGGGTTACTGCACGGTACAATTGTCCGTTAACGGAACTGTATACGATAATTTTAAAGTACTAATCATGAAGAATCTATGTGCGAGCGTGATCTTGGGCCTGGATTTCCAGTGCAACCACCAAAGCATCACGCTCAAGTACGGTGGGTCCCAGCCGCCCCTCACAGTGTGCGGTCTGGCTACCCTGAAGGTAAAGCCGCCTTCGCTATTCGCGAACCTTACCCCTAACTGCCGGCCAATAGCGACCAAAAGCAGGAGGTACAGCTGGGAGGACAGGCGGTTTATCGCGACCGAGGTAGACAGGCTCCTGAAGGAGCGCATTATTGAACGCAGCAACAGCCCGTGGTGTGCCCAAGTGGTGGTGGTAAGGGGTAGCGAGAAGAAACGGATGGTGATCGACTATAGCCAAATGATCAACAGGTACACCCAACTAGACGCCTACCCGCTACCCCGCATATCAGAAATGGTGAACCAAATTGCCCAATACCGGGTGTTCTCCACCATCGACCTCAAGTCAGCGTACCACCAGCTCCCTATCAGACCAGAGGACCGCCCGTACACCGCCTTCGAGGCGAACGGACGCCTCTACCAATTCCTCAGAGTCCCCTTTGGGGTGACGAATGGGGTCTCGGTCTTCCAGAGGGAGATGGACCGCATGGTCGATGACCAGGCAACCTTCCCCTACCTCGACAACGTCACCATCTGCGGTCACAACCAGCAGGATCACGACTCGAACCTCGAGAGGTTCCTGAAAACCGCACAAAAACTCAACCTCACCTACAACGAGGACAAGCGCGTTTTCAACACCACGCGCCTCTGCATACTAGGCAGCGTGGTGGAGAATGGGGAAATCGGACCAGACCCCGACCGATTGCGCCCCCTACGGGAGCTGCCCCTGCCCAACACTCCCAAAGCCCTGAAAAGGTGCCTGGGGTTATTTTCTTATTATTCCCAATGGGTCCCCAACTACTCCGACAAAGCCCGCCCCCTCTTGAAAGCATCCTCTTTTCCGCTCCCTGCTGAGGCCCATGCCGCCTTCAAAAGCATTAAGCAGGATATTGAGCGGGCCATGCTACAGGCAGTGGACGAGAACACTCCATTTCAAGTGGAAAGTGATGCGTCTGACTTTGCCTTGGCGGCCACCCTCAACCAGGCGGGGCGGCCCGTAGCTTTCTTCTCGAGGACCCTCCAAGGGCCCGAGATCAGACACTCCTCCGTGGAAAAGGAGGCCCAAGCCATCGTGGAGGCAGTGCGCCACTGGCGCCACTACCTAGCCGGCAAACGCTTCACCCTACTTACCGACCAGCGGTCGGTAGCGTTTATGTTCAATAATAAACAGAGGGGGAAGATTAAAAATGATAAGATTCTTAGGTGGCGGATCGAGCTCTCCACCTTCGATTATGACATCATTTACCGGCCAGGGGCCCTTAACGAATCCCCTGACGCCCTCTCACGAGGGATGTGTGCCAGCGCCACCGGGGATCGGCTACAGACCCTCCACAACGACCTCTGCCACCCAGGGGTCACGCGGCTGTTCCACTTCATAAAGTCCCGCAACTTACCCTACTCGATTGAGGAAGTTCGGTCTCTGACCAGGAACTGCCACACTTGTGCTGAGTGCAAGCCTCGGTTCTACCGCCCAGATAGAGCCCACTTAATCAAAGCTACACGGCCCTTTGAGCGGCTCAGCTTAGATTTCAAGGGCCCCCTCCCGTCCGTCGACCGTAATGTTTACTTCCTGAACATTGTGGACGAATACTCCCGGTTCCCATTCGCCTTCCCCTGCCCAGACATGACCAGCGCCACGGTCATTAAATGCCTCAACAGCCTGTTCTGCCTGTTCGGTATGCCGAGCTACATCCATACGGATAGGGGGGCGTCCTTCATGAGTGAAGAGCTACGCCAGTACATGCTGTCCAGGGGGATCGCCACGAGCCGTACCACCAGCTACAACCCCCGGGGTAACGGTCAAGTGGAGCGAGAGAACGGGACAGTATGGAAAGCAGTCACTCTAGCTCTAAGGACCAAGGGCCTCCCTATCTCCCGCTGGCAGGAAGTCCTCCCAGATGTGCTCCATTCGATACGGTCGCTATTGTGTACTGCCACTAATGCCACGCCTCATGAACGAATGTTTGTCTTTCCCCGGAAATCCACCTCAGGCTTATCCATGTCGTCATGGCTCTCCACCCCAGGTCCGGTATTCGTGCGAAGGCATGTGAGGGGCCACAAGACGGACCCTCTCGTGGAGTCAGTGCACCTACTCCACGCCAACCCCCAATACGCGTATGTCCGGCACGCCGACGGAAGGGAGGACACCGTGTCCATAAAAGACGTCGCCCCAGCCGGTAACGACAACAACCACGACAACAGCAGCAACAACGATCACAGCAACTCTTACCCACCCACTACTTACCCACCCACTACTCTTTCATCACCCCCGGAAGAACATCGACCAACGGTACCCCCACCAACAACCCCTTCAACAACCCTGGCGGCACCCCCGGCAGAGACCCAGGAGGCCACCGGGGACACCCAGCCGACACCCGCGGCACCACAACAGCCACGTCGGTCACAGAGGACTATCAAACCCCCGAACAGACTAAATCTATAGAAGGGGTGAATGTGATGAAATATGCCATTCATCACTCACATTATTCTCTGCCTGTGACTGTGGTTTAGTTTCGGTTTCATTTCCCTTACCTCAGTTCCGTTTCCTCACCATTGTATTGTATTGTAAAGTATTGTGTGTAGGGCTCCACCCATACCTGGCCCCTATGTAAGCTGGCTCAGCCTGCCTCATATCCAGTACAGCAGACCTCTGGATGGAAGATACCTCCCCACTGTGTGTTACCTTCTAAGTTAATAAAAGCCTTGTTTTGTTCCGCTAACATTGAGTCTCGGATTTATTGAGGCACGTCCACACAGGAAGCACCCATTCCAGCACAGGAAGCACCCATTCCAGCACAGGAAGCACCCATTCCAGCACCCACACAGGAAGCACCCATTCCAGCATCCACACAGGAAGCACCCATTCCAGCACCCACACAGGAAGCACCCATTCCAGCATCCACACAGGAAGCACCCATTCCAGCATCCACACAGGAAGCACCCATTCCAGCACCCACACAGGAAGCACCCATTCCAGCACCCACACAGGAAGCACCCATTCCAGTACCTACACAGGAAGCACCCATTCCAGCACCCACACAGGAAACACCCATTCCAGCACCCACACAGGAAGCACCCATTCCAGCACAGGAAGCACCCATTCCAGCACAGGAAGCACCCATTCCAGCACCCACACAGGAAGCACCCATTCCAGCACCCACACAGGAAGCACCCATTCCAGCACAGGAAGCACCCATTCCAGCACAGGATGCACCCATTCCAGCACAGGAAGCACCCATTCCAGCACCCACACAGGAAGCACCCATTCCAGCATCCACGCAGGAAGCACCCATTCCAGCACCCACACAGGAAGCACCCATTCCAGCATCCACACAGGAAGCATCCATTCCAGCACCCACACAGGAAGCACCCATTCCAGCACCCACACAGGAAGCACCCATTCCAGCACAGGAAGCACCCATTCCAGCACAGGATGCACCCATTCCAGCACAGGAAGCACCCATTCCAGCACCCACACAGGAAGCACCCATTCCAGCATCCACACAGGAAGCATCCATTCCAGTACCCACACAGGAAGCACCCATAACAGCACCCACACAGGAAGCACCCACGCTAATACCCATATAGGAAGCACCCAAACAGCAAGCACCTATACCAATATCTACCCAGAAAACACCCACACCAAGACCTACTCAGGCAGCACCCATATGAAGACGTACACAAGCAGCACCCGTGTCAGCACCCACACTCGGACACATGCATGTAGACCCACACCAACTCCATTCCATTCTGACAGAATACCATTAATCCTATAAATACGATAAGCATGCTTGTACCAGGACACTAAATTTAGTATTTTGCAAGGTTAGCATTTTTCATTTATTGACAAAATACCATTAACCCTCTGAAACACTAAAGTAATTTAGTGCCTAATCACCATATATGACAAGGTTAGTATTTTACAATTTATTGACAGAATGCCATTAACCATCTGTAGCAGAATTACTGTTGGTAGCTGTAAAATGCCGTACAAGATTTTGTAACCATTTACTCCCTCCCTGTTTTACTTTACATTTGTAAAAATATAAAAAAACTGAGGCAGTTTTGGGCTGGATTTCAAGATGCTCTTTTGCAGATCTGTATATTTTGTGCTCCTGTTATGTCCTATCTAATTTGCTTAATTTACATGTACAAGCCATGATTCTTGCATAAAAATGTGTACTTTGGATCAATTCCCTGTCCCATTGTTCCATATGGCATCAAAGCTTGATCCGAACAGCAACATTCAAAATCTGTATTATTCAGATGAGATAGGACAGCACAATGCATTAGCTCGCAAGATACAAAATATCAATATTGCTGTAATAAAGTGAAATATGAAGTAAATTTGTTTATAAATTTTGAACTGTTGTTCTTAGAAATAGCAGCACAAAGTGAGCAAGGTGAATGTATATTCTAAAGGATTGTGATATGAGGCCGTGACTGATTTTTCATTTATTTCAATTGAGATAGTTTAATTGCATAACCCTCTGAATTGCACGTTTCCAGTCCCAATGTTATACTGTTTATGTCATAATATTTTTATTAATTATTTTATTTCCAAATAGCGATGTTTTAGTCCCAAGGCCCTGCAGCATTTTGCAAAACATTACCAATATAAAAATATTGCAGATTTAAGGAAGTACTGACTGCATTGATTAACCTAATGCTACAGTAAAATGCACATAAGTACATGCCACTGCAGTATGTTTGAATCACATGAAAATAAACATTTTCTACTTTTTTCTTAATCTTCATAAAGCTTTTATTAAAATTATCCTCTCAAGACTCATTTGGAAAAAAAAATCTTAAACAACAATTTCTTGCAAATTCAATTAAGCTGTAATACCTTGCACTGCTGTGATCTGATTCCCAGGTCAGACTGGCATTCCAGCAGTATAACTGGAGTGGAATTGCCACCAGTTGGGCACTTTTTAATCAGGTACAAAGAGCTCATATCATGCCACCTCGGTTTTATCGCAAGATATATTTAAAAATCATGGGGTAACGATGAGCCTACATAAAACCTTAATAAGGCCTCAGTTAGAATACTGTGTGGAGCATTGGACTCCAAACTATAGTAAGTTTATCGAGGCTTTGGAGAGGATACAACACAGATTCATTAGGATGCTGCCTGGTGTGAGGCAATACAAATACAAAGGAAGACTTGAAAGATTGGGTCTTTTTCATCAGAACAACACAGATTATGGTACAATATAAGAGAAGTGTTTAAATGTTTGAAAGGATGGGCTAGGGTAGATAGAAGCAGACTATTTCCAGTAGTGGAGGGGCCAAGAACAAGGGACCATAGATACAAGATTAAGTGTAAGAGATTTAGAAAAGAAGGCAGGAGAAGCATCATTACACAGGGAGTTGTGAGGTTGTGGAGTTCACTTCCAGGGTTAGCAGTTGAGGCAGAAACTAAGTCAACATTCAAAATTAGATTGGACAGGTGGATCAAGGAAAAGGGGATGAAGGGATATGGGAACAGGGTGGGAAGACTATTTGTTCATGCAAGGGTAGACGCCGACACAGACTGGTTAGGCTGAAAGACCCGTTTCCCTGTTGTAACTTCGACATAGTTCTATGTACCACCTCGGCTTGCCAGTGGTTACATACAATTCCATAGAGTTTACAGCACAGAAACAGGGCCAACTGGTCTATGCCAGATTTTATGCTCCACACGAGCCTCCTCCCACTCAATTTGCTTCATCGCCCTCTAACGACATATCCTTCTATTCCTTTCTCCCTCATGTACTTATCTAGCTTCCCCTTAAATGCATCTATGCCATTCGCCTCAACCACTCCATGTGGTAGTAAGTTCCACATTCGCATCACTGTCTGAGTAAAGAAGTTCTTCCTAAAATCCTTACTGGATTTATTAGAGACGATCTTATATTTATGGCCCCTAGTTTTGGACTCTCCCACAAGTGGAAGCATCTTCTCTATGTCATAAAGTCATAACGGCACAGAAGGAGGCCATTCAGCCCACCGAGTCCATGCCGGCTATATTTACCCTATCAAACTGCTTCATAATTTTAAAGGCCCCTATCAGGTCACCAAGAGAAAAGAGCCCCAGCCTGTTCAGTCTTTCTTCACGCTCTCAGTTCTGGTATCATCCTTGTAAATCTTTTTAGCACTTTCTCCAGTGCTTCTGTGTAATTTTTGTAATATGGAGACCAGAACTGTGCAGAGTACTCTAAGTGTGGTCGCAGTACAACTAACACCAATGTAAAGCCAACTCTTGAACTTTGAAATAGGTATTTTCTTTGTGCTTCGAATTGAAATTTGATTCTTACTTTAGCAGAACCACTATTTAATATTTAGCACATGAATAGTGAGTTGTCAGTATGTAAAAATAAAACTTATTTTGTGCTCCAGTAACTGCATATATAACTGAGATTGTCTATCCAGGGAAATCCTCTTGAATAGTAAAACCACCTGCATTATTCTATCAGGATGACTTATCTCAATATATCGTTCATTCAAATTTCAAGTACACAATGTTTCTACAATCTATCTAATGCATTTCCTATAAAGTGTTTATGCTTTTTGTAGTGAGTCATCTGTATTTAATACCACTGATTGCACTATATGATACTCAAGACCGTGGAGATCAATTTTTAAAGCCCCTGTTAGTTTATTGTAGTTTTTTTCAGCTATCAGCCTATCTCTCACGCATGATTGTTTTAGGTCATAACAATGTTAAGACATTTCCATGAAAGTATTTAGTTTTAGATAAAATATCATTCAGTGGAGGGAGGGGAGGCAAATGCAACTGATTCGTAAAGATAAATTTCAAGATTTCCAACAAAATTAATATATTTCCCCCCCAAAATCTATACTAAAGCATGCCTCCTTCTCTACATTCTAATCCTCTCACTGATCCAAGATAATCCTGGAGAAGGTAAGGAGAACTCAAGGCCTCTCTTCAATGACAAACCACCTCCTCTGCCCTTCTTCCTCGGCTCCCTCTCTTTAACTCGAATACTAAATATGAGGAATTTATGGATTTCGAAACCATTCATAAGGTGTGCCTCCCCATATCCTTGTCCCAACCCCAGGTCTTTCTGCAGCCTCACTCTTTGAACTTCAATCTGGTTTCCAACCTGTCCACAGTACAGGAAACTTTGGTTTATCCGGAGGTTGTATGGCCAGAAACCTCGCTCTAACGGCAGAAATCAGCAGCCATTTTGGTTAGGTTTTTTTCCTTCTCCTAGCATTCTTTTAACAGGCAGGCTCTGGAAAGCGTCTTTGTAGCTTAGCAACAGCTTCAGAGATGTTTCCAAGGTACGGGCCGAGTGTTTACAAGCTGTTGCTGAGCAACAGTGTTTGTTGTCAAATATGGAGATTTTCATCTCCGTATGCTTCAACGTTAACTTTGCATGTCCGGCAGTTTTGATATATCGGCAACACGCCGGTCCCGTCGGTGCCGGATATCAGAACTTTTCCTGTACTAGGACAATCCTAGTCAAAGTCAATAGTGACATCCTTTGCCTCTTCGTCTACTTCACCTCTCCATGTCACTGTTTCTTTTAATTCATGTTGGAGCTCAGGCGTGACTGGCAATGCAAGCATTTATTGCCCATCCCTAGTTGCTCTGAGAAGGTGGTGGTGGTAGTGGTTTGCTACAACTGAGTAACAGTTAAGAGCCAACCATGCTGGTGTGGGACTGGAGTCACACATACAACAGGTATTCTTCCCAGGTATCCTTCCCCAAGGGACATTAGTGAACCAGTTGGGTTTTTACAGCAATCCGACAGTTTCATGGTCACTTTTACTGATACCAGCTTTTTATTTCCAGATTTTTAAAACTGAATTCAAATTTTCAAACTATCATGGCGGGAGTCGAATTCACATTTTCTGGAATATTAGTCCAGGCCTCTAGTCCAGTAACATAACAGCTACACAACCGAACCCACACATAGTTCATTCCTTCATTTTCCTCCACTGTCCCTTCTCTGTGACAACTTTTGTGGCACTGCCCTAGCTTGGTTCTACTCATACCTTTCCCAACAAAGCCCACACTCCACCTGTATTGGCTTCTACCTACACATTACCATAGATGTATACCAGGGCTCCATCCTTTGAAGCCCTTTTTTTCCTCATTAACTGATTACATCATTTTTTTGGCATGGAAACAGTGTCACGTGTATGCTGATGACACCCTGCTAAAGCTTTCTCCCATTACCTTTGACTCCTTAACCACCATTTGCTTTTCAACTTGCTGAGGTAACATCAAGTTTTGGATGATCAAGAACTTTTTTGAACTCAACATCAGCAAGACCAAAGTGACTCTGTTCAGCTCCTGCCTAAAACTCCACACCGTAAGTCCACGACTCCATTCCTCTGACTGGTTGCTCAATCAGGAAACAATGCATAGTCTCAGTGTCCTGTTTGACACAAAGCTGAGCTACATCCTAACCACCACCAACACTGTCTATTTCCACCTCTGCAACACTGTCCTTCTTCACCTTTACCTCCACTCATTGAAGCCCTTATCCATGCCCTTATTCCAATCCTCTACTTGTTGGCCTCCCAAGTTATGCCCTTCACAAATTACAACCCGTTCAAAACTCATTTGCTTGCACCCTATCCTACACTATCTCCACCTCCCCATCACTCCTGCCTAGCGAACCATCAATTTCAAATTCCATGGCTTTAGTCCGCCCTACTTCTGCAATATCCTTCAATCTCAGATTCCAGTTTGCACCCCACTCTCTTTAGATTCTGACCCGCTCCATTTCCTGGCCCCACATTCTGGAATGTTCTTCCTAAACCCTGCCACCTTGCTGTGTACCTTTTTCTCCTCTTCCAAAAGCCTCTTCAACATCGACCTCTTCAATCATACTTTATCACAACCCATAACCCATCTAACAGCACCACTGCCTGGTGCTCAGTAAGTTTGTCACCTCTGTGAAGCACTTTCATATGGTTTTTTTTAATGAACAGTATTGGTGGTGTTGGTAGATTTAAAATGGTCCACCAATAATTTGGATTTTTCCACTACTCGCAGACTGAAAATACTTTACAATCATAAATTAACTACAACTTGCATGTGCTATAGAAACATCAGACACAAATGCATTTGCAACACCAAAAACTATTTACAAGGGTTTTAGTGTATGCTTGGTAATATTATCATTTGTCTTTAGACTAGAGTACATTATTATTGGATTCTTCTTCAGATGTGAAAATCAATCAGTGATAGGACTATTTGCAATAGAATATTACTGCCCACAGGCAGTGCTAGTAACAGGAAATTCCTTTCCATAGATGCATCGCCATGTCAGAAGAGGAACATAATCTAGTTATATCCATCTCGTCATGCAATAGGTGGACTGTGTTCACCTAAAAATGGGTAATCGCAAGAATTTGCTGGTGCCGGCAGCAGCACACAGCTGATTATAAACAAACACTGACCATTAAAGTAAGTGACCTTTTAGTTCATCTGTGATCTCAATTAGGATGCTTTATGTACTAAACATTGGATTGATGCATCAGTGTAAAAAGCAATTTCAGTTCTAGTATGAGTGCTGTAATGAAGTGTACATATTGTGAAATTATGTTTCATAGTAATGAAAACGCTCTCACTTTTAATAACTCATATACCATTATCCAACCAAATATTTTTTCAGTCAAGGCTCTTAACTTGACTCGCAAGTTAACATACGTATGGTCAGCGTGATCTCCTGGAATGGTTTTGATTGCCTGAGGGGGTCAGAGAAGAATTTCCCAGAGTTTTTTCCCCCTTTTTGGGCCTGGCTTTTTTTTTTTGTCTCTCCTGGGAGATTTCATGGCTGCAGGGGCGGGGCGGTAGGAACTGTCTAGTCACGATCCTCCAGGCATCATGAGTGTGGGGCAGGCTTGATGGGCCAACTGGTATTTTCCTGCCCATCATTTACGTATGCTCAGAACTTGCAGCCCCCATCTCATAGTCGGGAAACCGCCAACTCTAGGCTACGGAAGAATCAGACACGCTGTTCTCTTAGTGAGGATTACCAGGCTGGAATGTTTTGTAGGTGAATGAGAGGGGATCTCATTGAAACTTATAAAATTCTAACAGGACTAGACAGACTCGATACAGGAAGGATGTTCCCGATGGCAGGGGAGTCCAGAACCAGGGGTCACAGTCTAAGGATAAGGGGTAGGCCATTTAGGACTGAGATGAGGAGGAATTTCTTCACCCAGAGAGTGGTGAACCTGTGGAATTCTCTGCCACGGAAGGCCGTTGAGGCCAATTCATTAAATATATTCAAGGAGTTAGATATAGTTCTTAAGGCTAAAGGGATCAAGGGATATGGGGAGAAGGCAGGGACAGGGTACTGAATTTGGATGGTCAGCCATGATCTCATTAAATGGCGGAACAGGCTTGAGGGGCCGAATGGCCTACTCCTGCTCCTATCTTCTATGTTTCTATGTTTAGGAATGTTGATAACCCTGGCAATGTTCCCCAGTTGCTGGCTGGCATTGGTGTGCGGTGAAAGAAAAATAATGGTTATGTTATAAAAATGAGCTAGATATTCTTTTTCTTGCCATTAGTGATAAATTCAGTATTGGCCCTGCAGATATCCAGAGTTTGAAATCTGATGCTAGACTATAATTTCGGTTGGTGTTACGGTGTTAATACTGCCAACAACACAGTGCTGTTGAATTGTAGCTGAGCATCAATCAAGCAGCTGCAAAGGAACATAGGAACAGGAGTAGGCCATTTAGCCCCTCAAGCCTGTTCTGCCATTCAATGAGATCATGGCTGATCTGCGACCTAATTCCATATACCTGCGCTCACCCCATATCCCTTAATACCTTTGGCTAACAAAAACCTATCAATCTCAGATTTAAAATTAACAATTGATCGAGCATCAATTGCTGTTTGCAGAAGAGAGTTCCAAACTTCTACCACCCTTTGTGTAGAAGTGTTTCCTAATTTCACTCTTAAAGGTCTGACTCTAATTTTTAGACTATCCCCTCTAGTCCTAGACTCCCCAACCAGCGGAAATAGTTTCTCTTTATCGACCCTATCAGTTCCCCTTAATACCTTGAAAACTTCAATCAAATCACCCCTAAACCTTCTAAACTCCATGGAATACAACCCTAGTTTGTGTAATCTCTCCTCGTCATTTAACCCTTGGAGTCCAGGTATCATTCTGGTAAATCTACACTGCACTCCCTCCAAGACAAATATATCCTTCCTAAGGTGTGGTACCTAGAACTGCTCACAGTACTCCAGCTGTGGTCTAACCAGGGCTTTGTATAGCTGCATAACTTCTACCCCCTTATACTCTAGTCCTCTAGATATAAAAGCCAGCATTCCATTAGCTTTTTGATTATTTTCTGTACCTATCCACGACATTTTAATGATCTATGTACATGGACCCCCAAGTCTATTTGGATCTCCACTGTTCGAGCTTTTCACCATTTTGAAAGTACACTGGTCTATCTTTTTTAGGTTCAAACTGGATGACCTCACATTTGCCTACATTGAAATCTATTTCCCTCAGTTTTGCCCATTCGCTTAATCTGTTTGTAATTTTATGCTTCCATCTACACTGCTTACAATGCCACCTATCTTTGTGTCATCGGCAAACTTGGATCTGTGGCTTTTTATCCCATCATCTAAGTCGTTAATAAATATGGTAAATAGTTGAGATCCCAACACAGATCCCTGCGGGACACCACTAGTCACATCCTGCCCATTCTCCCGACTCTCTGTCTCCTGCCACTCAGCCAATTTCCTAACCAGGTCAATAATTTGCCCCCCAATTCCATGAGCTTCAACTTTAGCTAGCAATCTCTTTCACACAGAATTTCACAGAAACCCCACAGTGCAGATAGAGGCCATTTCGGCCCATCGAGCCTGCACCGACACATATCCCACCCGATCCCCGTAACCCCTACACCAACACATATCCCACCCTATCCCCGTAACCCCACGTATTTAATCCCCCTAACACTAAGGGTCAATTTATCATAGCCAAACAACCTAACCCGCACATCTTTGGATTGTGGGAGGAAACCGGAGCACCCGGAGGAAACCCACGCAAACACGGGGAGAATGTGCAAACTCCACACAGACAGTTACCCGAGGCCGGATTCGAACCCGGGTCCCTGGCGCTGTGAGGCAACAGTGCTAACCACTATGCCACCGTGCAGCGAGACTTTATCAAATACCTTCTGGAAGTCCATATAAATAACATCCATAGACATTCCCCTGTCCACTAATTTTGTCACCTCTTCAAAAATTCATTTAGGCTCGTCAGGTATGACCTACCCTTTACAAATTCATGCTGGATCTCTCTGATCAGCTGAAAATTTTCAAGGTGTTCAGTCACTCTATCCTTAATTATAGACTGTAGTAATTTCCCGACAACAGATGTTAGGCTAACTGGTCTAGAATTCACTAGTTTCCCTTTCTCACCTTTCTTAAATAGCGGAGTGACATGCGCAATTTTTCAATCTAAAGGAACGGTTCCTGAATCTAGAGAACTTTAGAAGATTATAGTTAGGGCATCTGCATGCTCAAGGCAACAAATCATAAATGGATCTGGTAAGGTAGCTCTGATGACATTTCTTGTGTGGGACCCGATAAAAAGATGTTTAGAAGTTAAGAAGACAAACTCATCATTAACTTATGGAGCAGCTACAAAACACTTGGGTTTTGAAATGATGCTGTACGAAGATTGGCAAATAAGCGCTTTACACGTTTGTATTCAATTCCTTAGTCTGCTATTTAAAAAAGTTACACTTCCATTAAAATAGTGGACCAAGGAACTTAATATACAGGAAACTTTTTTTTATCCGGCACCGACGGGACCGACGTGGTGCCGGTTCATTAACAATTCCGGATAACCGAAAGCTATAGTAAAAGATACGGAGCTGAGAGCTCCGTATAAAGCAACGCACCCTGTTAACAGGTTCAGAACAATGGCCACAAGTTCCAAGCGTCTCTGTAGCTTAGCAACAGCTGCAGCTACACCCTTGCACAGCAACAGATCGAGGAAGGCAAGTAATAAAACTTACCTGAACCTACTCCTGAATTTTGCCGGTTAACCGAGATTTCCGGTTATTTAGGTGCTGGTAAATCGAAAGTTTCCTGTAAATGCATTGAGCATTTGCAAATTAATTTTCACACAGCTTAATTTAAAGGCATTAGCATTTTGAACTTATGCAACAGACTGCTACTTAGTGTCGTCAGAGAGACTTGGTTGAAGCATTCAAAAAAAAAAGGTAATGGATAAATTCCTGATTCAACAGCGAGTAAAGGTATATCAGCTTGGTACCATAGCATAAGGTAAACATTGTCTGTGTGTGTCCTAAGGTGCCAGCCTTGGTTCAGTGGTTTTGCGTCAGAAGGTTGTAGGTTCAAGTTACATTCCAGAGATTTGAGCACATAATCCAAGCTGACAATTCACTGCAGTGCTGAGGGAGTGTTGCACTGTTGGAAATGCCGTCTTTCGGATGAGGTGTTAAACCGAGGTCCCGTCTGCCCTCTCAGGTGGGCGTAAATGATCCCATGGCACTACTCATAAGAACATAAGAAGTAGGAGCAGGAGTAGGCCATATGGCCCCTCGAGCCTGCTCCGCCATTCAATAGGATCATGGCTGATCCGAACCTAGACTCACGTCCACTTCCCTGCCCTCTCCCCGTAACCCCTAATTCTCTTATCTGCTAGGTAACTGTCTATCTCTGTTTTAAATTTATTTAATGTTGCAGCTTCCACAGCTCTCTGGGGTAGCAAATTCCATAGATTTACTATCCTCTGAGTGAAGAAGTTTCTCCTCATCTCAGTTTTGAAACAGCAGCCCCTTATTCTAAGATTATGCTCCCTAGTTCTAGTCTCACCCATCAGTGGAAACATCCTCACCGAATCCACCCGATCAAGCCCCCTCACAATCTTATATGTTTCGATAAGATCGCCTCTCATTCTTCTGAACTCCAATGAGTAGAGGCCCAACCTACTTTTAACCTTTCCTCATACGTTAACCCCCTCATCTCCGGAATCAACCAAGTGAACCTTCTCTGAACTGCCTCGAGAGCAAGTATATCTTTTCTTAAATATGGAAACCAAAACTGCACGCAGTATTCCAGGTGTGGCCTCACCAATACCCTGTATAACTGCAGCAAGACTTCATCCCCCTTGCAATAAAAGCCAAGATTCCATTGGCCTTCCTGATCATCTGCATACTAACTTTTTGTGTTTCATGCACCAGGACCCCCAGATCCCTTTGTACTGTAGCACTTTGCAGTTTTTCTCCATTTAGATAATAACTTGCTCTTTGATTTTTTCTGCCAAAGTGCATAACCTCACACTTTCCAGTATTATATTTCATCTGCCAAGTCTCTACCCACTCACTTAGCCTGTCTATGTCCTTTGCAGGGTTTTTATGTCCTCCTCACTCACTGCTTTCCCTCCCATCTTTGTATCGTCGGCAAACTTAGATATGTTGCACTCGGTCCCTTCCTCCAATTCATTAATATTGATTGTAAAGAGTTGGGATCCCAGCACTGACCCCTGCGGAACACCACTAGTTACTGATTGCCAGCCCGAGAACGAACCATTTATCCCAACTCTTTGTTTTCTGTTAGATAGCCAATCTTCCACCCATGCCAGTATATTACCCCCAATCCCGTGATTTTTTATCTTGATCAGTAATCTTTTGTGTGGCACCTTGTCAAATGCGTTTTGGAAGTCCAAATACACCACATCCACTGGTTCCCCCTTATCCACCCTGTATGTTACATCCTCAAAAAATTCGAGCAAATTTGTCAAACATGACTTCCCCTTCACAAAACAATGCTGACTCTGTCCTATTAAATTATGCTTATCAAAATGTCCTGTTACTGCTTCCTTAATAATGGACTCCAACATTTTACCAACCACAGATGTTAGGCTAACTGGTCTATAGTTTCCAGCCTTTTGTCTACTTCCCTTCTTAAATAAGGGCGTTACATTAGCAGTTTTCCAATCTGCTGGGACCTTCCCTGAGTCCAGGGAGTTTTGGAAAATAATCACCAATGCATCCACAATCCCTACCGCTACTTCTCTCAAGACCCTAGGATGTAAGCCATCAGGTCCAGGGGATTTATCCGCCTTAAGTCCCATTATTTTACTGAGTACCACCTCCTTAGTGATTTTAATCGTGTTTAGCTCCTCCCCCCCATAGCCCCCTGTTTGTCCAGTGTTGGGATATTTTTAGTGTCCTCTACTGTAAAGACTGATTCAAAGAAGAGCAGGGCGTTCTCCCCAATGTCCTGGCCAATATTTATTCATAAAACAATAACAAAAACAGATGATCTGGTCATTGCTGTCTGGAAGACCTTGCTGTGCACTAATTGACGACCGCGTTTCCTACAGTGACTACACTTCAAAAGGTATTTCATTGGCTGTAAAGTGCTTTGGGATGTCCTAAGATGCTATATAAATGCAAGTTCTTTCTTTCTTTCTGTACACTGACCTATGTGATGAACAGGGCTGATGGGCTTTTGCTCAGTCCTACCCTTTTATATTCATGTTTTAAAATCATAACAAAGACCCTCAGATAGCAACTGTGGTAGACTTCCCTTGAACATTCTTACTTTTACAGTAGCAAAGATGCTTACTAATCTTTCCACTTATAAATTAAGGAGGATGTAGAGAGGTTAAGAAAAAGACAAGATCTGCATTGCACCAACAACAAAAATAGAACACCCAGTTGTAAATTCTTCGTTGCACTAATACAGCTAAACACCAATAATGGAATTTTTTCCTATTCATAGTCGACAGAAGAAAATTCTTCCCCAAAGCACATGATCAATACTACTATACATCACAGCTGTCACCATCAGGGGAATGTTGGGAGTGCGATTTATGATCAAAGTGTCTGAGAACCATCACCAACCCATTAAACACGTGGGGCTGTGTTTATTTTTAAGAAAGAGGGATGCTAAAATAGATAGCATTTTAAAAATAAATTAAGTAACTTTCACTCCAAACAAGTTAGAGTTGATCGGTCTGTTTACATAATATTTAAATTCATAAGGTCATGACCACTTATAAAGATGAGAAACCATATTACCTCATCCATTGATGTATACAACGGAAGCAGCTAGAACATGCCTAGAATGCTAACGTTCCCTTAATGTCCACTTGCACTTGTATTGAATATTCACTGTGCAGCATCTGCCCTGGTGCAAGGCAAAAATCCTTGTCTTGTTTCTTCCTCCCCAATAAATGTGACCAGACCCCCAAGCCATTCAGGGGGGAAGACCACCAGTCTCTATCCCAGGAATACAAGGTGATAATGAACGGGGAGATCTTCTGTACTCGGGAAGTCCGCACCACCTCACACCATTCTCTAACTGTAGCTGAGGAACAGGAGACCCAGTAAATTCAGTAGGAAACTGGCGGATAAAAATTTCCCAAAGACGCTTAATACCACAAAGGACTGTGTTATACTGTGGGTTCTCCACATAATCCCATGTCACACATCAAGGTTTTGACACGAGTTCAGTGCAACTGTATTTGCCCTTCAGAGGTAAGTGCCATGTACTGAAGCTACTGTCTTCGGTCCCCGCCACAAACTCCGTTCCCTGGCCACCGACTTCATCCTCCTACCTGGCAACTCTCTGAGGCTGAACCAGACTGTTCGCAACCTTGCTGTCATATTTGACCCTGAGATGAGCTTCCGACCACATATCCGTGGCATCACTAAGACCGTCTATTTCCACCTCCGTAACATCACCCGACTCCGCCCCTACCTCAGTTTATTTGCCGCTGATGTCCTCATCCATGCCTTTGTTACCGCTAGACTTCACTATTCCAATGCACTTCTGGTTGGCCTCCCACTTTGTACCCTCCATAAACTTGAGGTCATTCAAAACTCTGCTGCCCGTGTCCTAACTCGCACCAAGTCCCGTTCACCCATCACCCCTGTGCTTGCTGACCTACTTCGGCTCCCCGTTAAGCAACACCTCAATTTTAAAATTATCATCCTTGTTTTCAAATCCCTCCATGGTCTCGCCCCTCCCTATCTCTGTAATCTCCTCCAGCCCTACAAACCTCCAAGATATCTGCACTCTTCCAATTCTGCCCTCTTGAGTATCCCTGATTTCAAATGCTTCATTGGCAGCTATGCCTTTAGCTGCCTTGGCCCTAAGCTCTGGAATTCCCTCCCTAAACCTCTCCGCCTCTCTACCTCTCTTTCCTCCTTTAAGACGCTCCTTAAAACCTACCTCTTTGACCAAGCTTTTGGTCATCTGCCCTAATATCTCCTTATGTGGCTTGATGTAAAATTTTGTTTGATAATGCTCCTGTAAAGTGCCTTGAGACGTTTTACTATGTTTAAGGTGCTATATAAATAAAAGTTGTTGTTGTTACTGATGTACACTTTGAGGTGGACTTTTGGTGAGGTAAACAGTGCAGCCATTTAATCACTTTCTCTTGTCTGGTCTTGCTCCGATATTATCACGGCTAAGTGAATATTGGCCTTAACAAAGCCAGTCAATAGCTTTGTAACGGCACGGAGAAATTTTCTCTGGAGAGTTATTAAGGCTGTTATGTCCTCTAATTAATATATAAATTGGAGGTACTAAGGCTTGGTGGTCAACATCACCTCTGGGATTCAGAGCCAAATGAGAAACTTGGTCAATCATTAAGAACAGCATTACCGATAATAACGCTGACAGAATTAGGAGAAAATGCATTACCAGCGGCGTTAGCACTACTTAACCACTAACGCCATGTGTAACATCTAACAGCGTATGGTTTCCCTTGGCCTTGTTAGTAGGATGCTGTTTTCAATATTCACTATTCTTTACACATTGCTTTAAAAATACAGTGAAGAATATGATGCAATCAGCACCGAAATGTGCTGATGGATAGTGAGAGTCTTTAAAGTTTAATGGTGTTTGCTATAATGGCTGTGTTATGATTACTGTGGTGAGCCATTTATGAAAA
This sequence comes from Somniosus microcephalus, assembly GCF_052327205.1. Lineage (NCBI taxonomy): Eukaryota > Metazoa > Chordata > Chondrichthyes > Squaliformes > Somniosidae > Somniosus > Somniosus microcephalus. The sequence goes on along the minus strand of NC_141007.1, from coordinate 49,126,222 downwards.
ACAATCATCTTAAAAAAAGGTACGGCAAGAGAAGCAAATTATATGCTACTAATTTCCATACCTTTTAACCTTGAGATATTCAATTCATTAAAATTTAAATTACTAACATTTATAAACACAAACAAAAATGTACAAAATCTAGATAGTGTTTTCAGTGGAAGCACTTAATCCTCTGTCTTACCGGTTTAATAGTGCAAGTTGCTTGCCGACTGCTGCAAGCAGACTCTAGGGAACTCTCCCAGCTCATTACCCGAACACTTAGATTTGTTGAGATGCACAGTGCTATTTTCTCATGACTGGCCATCAGGTTGGCAAATTGTCCAACTGTCGAGTCTACATCTCCGTGTGAAATGTGTAGTATTGAGCATCAAGCCAACACAATCAGGTTGGCATTTTATCGCAACAAATTTACAGCAGGAAGCTGCGAGGTTCACTGTAATCATTTCCAGAGTGCTTTATTTTTTGTTGATGTGTAATATTCTCACCCTGTGTGTACCAATTTTAACTGATACCATTAATGTCTGGAGGACTGATGAAAGCATTATTAAGTTATTAAGTTGAGCCAAATTTAAAGAAATTGCTATTTTTAATTATATTGAAGAACTTTTCCCACATGTGCCATGTCAGTGCTCCTAACATGGCTACATGCACACCTATATAAAAAATTAAGCCATATAATAAAACCATTTGTTCACCTGGTATTTAATGTTAGATAAAACATAGGGCCAGAATAGCAGTGAGGCTAATGACACTCGCCGTTATTTATGAACAAGTGGCACAGTAATTTCAGGCAGCTGCGCAGTTAGACACGGATATCCAAAAGTTGCAGTCCAAGTTGCGCTACTGTGCCGTTAGCTTCACTAAAACAGCATCTTGCTGCTTGCCTCAGCATTGAAATGCATTGAATGGCGTTAAGTATTTGCATGGTAGATACAAACTAAGCTCACCACAGAAAGTTAAGTCTTGTCATTTCAAGTCTAAGTATCCTTTTAACCACATGGTAAGTGTTAATTACTGCAAATCCACCTCTCTGGCACTGAAAAGAAACTATTACGAGTGTGGAGTCTCATTCCATCAAGTTTTAATTGTTGCTGGAGGTTTTAAATATGTAAATTTTTTAATTAATTTTTTTCTTTTCGTTACTGGACGTGCAAAGGCAAGTCTAACTAACAGCAGATGCCGCCAGATGCCCTGCTATGGCAAATTATGGCTCAAAGTTACAATTGCTGAACTTAAACATTAGCTGCAAAAGTCAAAACTCTTCACAGTCTATGTTGTATGTTTTTGATTTTATCAGTATGATTTTGCTGATCATGAGATTGCAAACTGTCAAAACATTGGTCCTTAATACAGCTCAAGGGTAGAGCAGATATGGAATTTGCACAAGTAATACTACACAAATTCTGTTGCAAACCAATAGCAAACTATTATTATTGTTTGTGATAGGACAGAATGACCAGGCAATAAGATAGAAAATCCACTTATTTTTGTCCTTTTTAACACTGAAGATATATTTGAAAAAATGACCAATTTTCTAAAATTTTTGGTCATTATGCCAACCATGGAATTCATCCCTATGTTACTTTTTCCTCTGAGTTATATTATATGATTTTTTTTGTTTAATTTGTTCATGGGATGTGTGCGTCACTGGCAAGGCCAGCATTTATTGCCATCCCTAATTGCCCTTGAGAAGGGTGTGGTGAGCCAACTTCTTGAACCGCTGCAGTTCGTGTGGTGAAGGTACTCCCACAGTGCTATTAGGTAGGGTGTTCCGGATTTTTGACCCAGTGACAATGAAGGAACGGCCGATATATTTCCAAGTCAGGATGGTGTGTGATTTGGTGGGGAACTTGATTGTGGTGGTGTTCCCATGCACCTGCTGCCCTTGGCCTTCTAGGTGTTAGAGATCGCGGGTTTGGGAGGTGCTGTCGAAGAAGCCTTGGCGAGTTGTTGCAGTGCATCTTGTAGATGGTACACACTGCAGCCACGGTGCGCTGGTGGTGGAGGGAGTGAATGTTTAAGGTGGTGGGATGGGGTGCCAATCAAGCGGGCTGCTTTGTCCTGGATGGTGTCGAGCTTCTTGAGTGTTGTTGCAGCTGCACTCATCCAGGCAAGTGGAAAGTATTCCATCACACTCCTGAATTGTGCCTTGTAGATGGTGGAAAGGCTTTGGGGAGTCGGGAGGTGACTCATTCGACACAGAATACCCAGCCTCTGACCTGCTCTTGTGTTTATGTGGCTGGTCCAGTTAAGTTTCTGGTCAATGGTAACCCCCAGGATGTTGATGTTGGGGGTTTTGGCGATGGTAATGCTGTTGAATGTCAAGAAGAGGTAGTTAGACTCTCTCTTGTTTGAGATGGTCATTGCCTGGTACTTCTGTGGCGCAACTGTTACTTGCCACTTATCGGCCCAAGCCTGAATGTTGTCCAGGTGTTACTGCATGCAGGTACGGACTGCTTCATTATCTGAGGAGTTGCAAATGAAACTGAACACTGTGCAATCATTAGCGAACATCCCCACTTCTGACCTTATGATGGAGGGAAGGTCATTGATGAAGCAGCTGAAGATGGTTGGGACACTGCCCTGAGGAACTCCTGCAGCGATGTTCTTAAGGACTCAGCCAGCTCAGTCAGTAGTGGTGCTACCGAGCCACTCTTGGTGATGGACATTGAAGTCGCCTACCCAGAGTACTTTCTGTGCCCTTGCTACCTTCAGTGCTTCTTCCAAGTGGTGTTCAACATGTAGGAGTACTGATTCATCAGCTGAGGGAGGGCAGTCGGTGGTAATCAGCAGGAGGTTTCCTTGCCCATGCTTGACCTGATACCATAAGACTTCATGGGGTCCGGACTCCGGAGTCAATGTTGAGGACTCCCAGGGCCATTCCCTCCAGATTGTATACCACTGTGCCAACACCTCTGGTGGGTCTGTCCTACTGGTGGAACCGGACATACCCAGGGATGGTACTGGAGGTGTCTGGGACGTTTGCTGAAAGGTATGATTCTGTGAGTATGACTATGTCAGGCTGTTGCTTGACTAGTCTGTGGGACAGCTCTCCCATTTTTGGCACAAGTCCCCAGATGATAGTGAGGAGGACATTGCAGGGTCGACTAGGCTGGGTGTGCCTTTGTCGTGTCTAGTGCCTGTCAATTTTATTCTTATTGTAGCTTTTTGTAGTGGTTTGATGTAACTGAATGGCTTGCTATGCCATTTCAGAGGGCAGTTAAGGATAAACCACATTGCTGTGGGTCTGAAGTCACATACAAGGACGGGGTTAGGATGTCAGATTTCCTTCCCTAAAGGACATTAGTGAACCAGATAGGTTTTTACGACAATACGATAGTTTCATAGTCACCATTACCGATACTAGCTTTTTATTCCAGATTTGTTCAATTAACTGAATTTAAATTCCCCAGCTGCCATGGTGGGATTTGAATGCATGACCATCAGTGCAGGCCTCTGGATTACTAGTGCAGTAACATAGTCACTATGCTACCGGACCCTGTGTACCATACTTATCACATCAATATTAAAAAATAAGTTAAAAAAGGCATGTTTAAATCACACTTTTCAAAGACACAATTTCCATTTTATATAGCATTGGCACCAGTTCTGGGGAAAATGGGACCCATTCCACAGGTAACGGGCTACATCTGAACAGGAAGGGAGCTGATGAATTGCCAAAATGCGCAAATAGGGAAGTAAAGAGTCATTCGAGGAAGAAAGCAAAAGAGCTTGCATTTTTACAATGTCTTTCACATGCTCAAGACACTCCAAAGTGTTTCATAGCCAATTAAATACTTTTACAGTGTTAAAAATACGTTCTGTTGTAATCTTGGCAAACACAGCAGCCAATTTACACACAGCAAAGTCCGACAAACAACAGTGAAATAAATGACTGGAAAATCTGTTTTTTTTAATGTCGGTTGAGGGCTAAGAATTGGCCAGGACAATGGGAGAACTCCCCTGCTCTTCTTTGAATCGTATCATGGAATCTTTTACATCTACCCGAGAGAGCGTGCTCAGTTTGGTTGAATGTCTCATCCAAAATACAGCACATCCGACAATGCAGCAATTTCTCAGATAAATTGGCACACAGGAGTACAGATCATCATTGGGAGGTCCTTAAAAAGTAGATGACAAAGGTACAGAATTAAAATAAATCATTAAAAAGGGAGACTCTTTCAAGCTTCAGAATCCTGTTGACAAATAAAGACGTGAGAAACAAACTAACATTGAAGAAGAGGGTACAGGGGCCTATAGGTATGATAACAATAAGATGGAATATGAGAATATAAAAGTTGAGAAGTAATGGTAAATGTATATAAAACCTTATTAAGACCATAATTGTTCTACAGTGTGCAGTTTTGAGTTCCACACTGTAGGAAGGATACTGAAGCAATAGAGAGTGTTCAATGCAGATTCACAGCCTGGTATGAGGAAATGCAATTACAAAGAAAAGTCTGAAAATATTGACGCTGCTTTCATTACAACAGAAGACATTATAGGATAATTTAACAGAGGTATTTAAAATTGAGCGATGGGGCCTAAGATAATAAGGATAGTATTCGATTAAAAGAAGAGGCTTATAATGTTGCAAAGAATAATAGTAAACCTGAGGATTGGGAGAGCTTTAGAAACCAGCATAGGATGACCAAAAAATTGATAAAAAGGGAGAAAACAGGAGAGTAAATTAGCAAGAAATATAAAAACAGATTGTAAGAGCTTCTACAAGTATGTAAAATGGAAGAGAGTAGCAAAAGGAAGCGTTGGTCCTTTAGAGGCTGAGATAGGAAAAATTATATTGGGGAACAAGGAAATGACAGAGACTTTAAACAAATATTTTGTATCTGTCTTCACAGTAGAAGACACAAAAAGTATATCAAAAATAGTGGGGAGCCAAGCGGCTAATGAGAGTGAGGAACTTAAAGTAATTAATAGCAGTAGAGAAAAAGTACTTGAGAAACTAATGGGACTAAAAGCCGACAAATCCCCTGAACCTGATGGCCTACATCCTAGGGTTCTAAAAGAGATGGCTATGGAGATAGTTGATTGCACTGATTGTGATCTTCCAAAATTCCCTAGATTCAGGAAAGGTCTCAGCGGATTAGAAGGTAGCAAATGTAACCCCGCTATTCAAGAAAGGAGGGAGAGAGAAAACCAGGAACTACAGGCCAGTTAACCTGACATCAGTCGACAGGAAAATGCTGGAATCCATTATTAAGGAAGTGGTAACAGGGCACTTAGAAAATCGTAATGTGATTAGGCAGAGTCAACATGATTTTATGAAAGGGAAATTGTGTTTGACAAATTGTTTAGAGATTTTTGAGGGTATAACTAGCAGGGTAGATAAAGGGGAACCAGTGGATGCAGTATATTTGGATTTCCAAAAAGCATTTGATAAGGTGCCACATTAAAGGTTGTTAAGCAAGATAAAGGCACATGGGGTTAGGTATTAGCATGGATAAAGGATTGGTTAACAGACAGAAAGTAGAAAGTAGGGATAAACAGGTCATTTTCAAATTGGCAGGCTGTAACCAGTGGGGTGCCGCAAGGATCAGTGCTTATCGGATGCCTTTTGAAAATCCAAATATACTACATCCACTGGTACCCCTTTATCTACCCTGCTAGTTACATCCTCAAAAAACTCTAATAAGTTTGTCAAACACAATTTACCTTTCATAAAACCATGTTGACTCTGCCTAATCATATTATGATTTTCTAAGTACCCTGTTACTAATTCCTTAAGAATGGATTCCAGCATTTTCCCAACAACTGATGTCAGGCTAACTGGCCTATAGTTCCCGGTTTTCTCGCTCCCTCCTTTCTTGAATAGCGGGGTTACATTTATTACCTTCCAATCCACTGGGATCATTCTGAATCTAGGAAATTTTGGAAGATCACAACCAATGCATCCACTATCTCTGCAGCCACCACTTTTAGAACCCTAGGATGTAGGCCATCAGGTCATGGGGATTTGTCAGCTGCAAAAAGTACTACTAGAGATCATGGCAACTTTTAAGAATAGTTAGATAGGCGGTTGAAGGAGGGGAGGGTAGTGAGGGGATATGGAAGCATGGTGGGCACATGGGATTAAGACTGTTGGTTAACAACAACACAGGCTGGTTGGGTCGAATGGTCTATTTCCGTATTATAATTTCTATATAATTCTATGTAATCTCGAGAATGCTTTCCCTAACATAAAGATAACATATTAGGTACTACGCTGTTTAGAGCAATCATTTGTGCTGGTAATTAGGTCAACCTGCTCGTTAGATCAGGACCACTGTGCATAATGTTAGCATGCACTCTTACCAATATGAACTAGAAATTATAAAATAAACTATTTATTTCATTCAAAGGAATTTCTCCAGGAAATCAGATTTGAAAACTCAAAGGGCATGTAACATTGGGTGGTCTAGTGCTACAGACATCGATGGGAGACCCAACATAGTATAAGTGGTAGGATGGAAATTTATGGCCCAGATAATCATCACAGTCTAATCCTGGGCTACATGTTACAATAAGCAAAGAAGGAATTGGAACTCAGAAAGGAGGCGGTCAAACAAGTCAATCCAGACTGCATTTGTGTATCTTTTGTCACACCATTACAGACAGCTTTGCCAAATGTCTGGGAACAAGTCACCTGTCGGTCCTTGTGGGTGAGGGAAAAGTGTGTGGCATGGGGGGGCGGGGGGAGGTGGGGGAAACTAAAACTGAGGATGAAAAAGATAAAATGTCACATTAAAACAAAGGTACAGCGATCCAGTCTCGAGTTGGATTCGGGTTTTTTTTCCCAGAAGCAAAATATTCACTTTAATATTCCTCCCACGTTTTATTAATTTTTTCTATGATTATATTGCCATATGGTTTCAAAAATAAATTCAATAAAAATGTGCAAACGATCCGATGTCATAAACAAAATTCTAGGAAGCACCACTACTCGAATGAAAATATTTTGATGCTCCTTTCAGTATTAGAGATGACAACACAGGCAAATTGAATATTTTATTCTCTTTGCACCCAGCAACAGCATCAAGCATTTTGTCTAAAATGACAGGAGCTGTAATGGAGAGCTCCTCTTGATACAAGGGCCTGGAATGACCTCATAATTTTCGGTGCAACAGCGGCGCAAAGGCCGTGTATCGCTACGTTTTGCTGAGGAAACTCGTGCGCACGTGACTTAATGCCACTTTTGTTTGCCAGAACCTCTATTTGTGTGAATGTCCTCGATCCTTTGCGTCGTTCCCAAGTTACCAGCGCCGAAATGCCACTAAGCTCATTAACAGAACCCCCCCCCACCGTACAGGCCTACTGTGACCTGTTCATGTCATCGGGTTAGTTTCACTGACATTTTCTCCTCTCCCTTTCATTTTTCCCACTCACCATCCAAGGCCAAGTGTTCAGATGAGTAACCTGCCCTCAAAGCTCCACTAACTCTGGCCGTGCCTTCTGTTGCCTAGGCCCTAAGCTCTGGAATTCCGTGCCTAATCCTCTCCGCCTCTCTACCTCTCTTTCCTCCTTTAAGACGCTCCTTAAAACCTACCTCTTTGACCAAGCTTTTGGTCACCTGCCCTAATTTCTCCTTATGTGGCTCGGTGTCAAATCTTTTGTCTTTTAATACTCCTGTGAAGCGCCTTGGGATGTTTTACTACATTAAAGGCACAGAGAGGCTGGGATTTATTTCTTTCTTGCTATGGAGTGGGACTGGGGGGTGCTGATTGATGGTTCACAGATATTGCACCATGTCTGGATGGGACAGGCTTGAGAGACCAATTGCTCTTAGCCTGCCTTTCTTTATCATATGTTTGTACATTCTGATTTTTTTACCCCCTCCCCATTCAGAAATGGCAGGATTTTGTTTCCTGCATCGACACAAAGATGTGACGTAGATCAAAAACTCTGCAATATCGGCTGTTATGGACAGAAGTCTGGCTCTATTGACTTGTAAGCTAACTCTCCTGATCATCTTAGTTTAATCCCGATATCTGCCATTAATAGTTAGACAGGAAAACATTTTTAAAGTGACATACAATAGAATAAAATACACAGAATTTCCTGAAAACTTGCACCCAAACGATGGTGTAATGCCGATACTTGGTGCAAAAGATTGAGGAAAATCTTTTGTGACTTGCGCCAATTGTTGCGCTGTGCTCGAATTTCCTCGAACTTTTGCACCAATTCCGTGAAACCTCTGCCAAAACCCGGCACCATTGTTTATGTGGGCCATTGCTATCAATGTACTTAAATTAAAACAACAGGAATCTTGTGGGAAAAAAGTGTTAGCACAGGTTGAGCGTCCCAAATTCAGAATTCCAGAATCCGGAATGTTCCAGAATCCAGACTCCGGGACGATTGGTGGCAGGGGTCCGGAATCCATAAAATGTTCCGGAATCTGGACACCCTGAGGAAAGCTTACCAAAAACCGGAACCTGGGCCCAGGCATTTCCGGACTTGGCACGTGTTTCTGATGTCCGAAGTCCGGAAAGATTGCAACCTGGGATCAGGTGTTTCCGGACTTCGGACATCAGAAACACATTCCGAAGTCCAGAAAAACCCGAAAACCGGCTCAGCCTCGGACCCGAGGTTGTCAGATTCGGGACATTCTACCTATTATATACACTTTGATAACCATTAAAATGTATACCACATTAAAGAAAAATAGCTGGCCTATTAGAACTACAACTGCCAAAATCAGTAGATTTATGCTGAGGCCTCACATCTACTTGGTATACCAGAACACTGTAACTCAATTCACTTGCAACTCTTAAAGGGATAATAGGATCAAGAATATCTGGGTTCCATTCTAGAAATTCCCATCAACCAATATACATGTTGATTTACAGTAACTGAGTGTAAATGTACCACAATTATGCTACTAAATGGTTTCATGCAGAGTTTTGAAAACTGCATAAAAACTTCTACAAAACTTTTACATGAAGGCTGCATATCTGAAACTCCTGATCTTTATTTCTTCTGTCATCTATTTGAGAGGTGCTACATAGACTACTTTGACCCAGCACAGCTAAATAGCACTGGGCCATGACACAACAATAGCAACTTGTATTTATATAGTGCTTATAACGTAGTAAAATGTCCCAAGGCACTTCACAGGAGTGTTATAAGACAAAAATTTGACACCAAGGCCTAGAAATTGGGTTTTGGCTTAGCCAGGGCTTTAGCGCCGGAAGTTAGTGCCGGCGCTAAGTCCCCCTGCGCGCGCCAAAAATTCAGTAGCGCCGCGCCCAAACGGCTGCCGGCGCTACTGAAGGGTCTTAGCGCCTGGAAAAGGTCGCTAACTGCCGTTTAGCGCCGCAATTCCGGCGCTGCGGCACCCGATGCGGTGCGGCAGGCTGGGGAAGTGCAGGCCTCCTCCTTCCGTTAAGGAGGAGCTGCCTGCACCCGGCCGCGGCCCGCGCAAATCTGTTTAAAAATGAGCCCGGCACCTCGGACAAGTGCCGGGCTTGCATCTGTTCCGGAGGGGGGAGGGGGAGAAGTCCGGGGAGGGAGCTGCGGGCAGGCGGCCGGCGGGAAAGCGGCCGGCCGCCGCGGGGCCTTTAATGCGCCGGCGCAAACACATGTTGGACTCTGTTGCCAGAGTCTTAGTTGCGGCTGCCACGGGCGAGGCGGCCGCAACTGAATTTCGGCGCTGGGGCCCGTCGGCATGGCAACCGGGACGCTGCGCACACCGATGACGTCATCGGTGCCGGCGCAGCGCTACCGGTGCAACGCCGCTTTAGGGCCCCAGGGAATTTTTCAACTGGCCATAACTCTGGCGCTAGTCCCTCTAGCGCCTCAAAAGCGGCGCTAAGGCTAGTGAATTTCTAGGCCCAAGCCACATAAGGAGAAATTAGGGCAGATGAGCAAAAGCTTGGTCAAAGAGGTAGGTTTTAGGGAGTGTCTTAAAGGAGGAGAGAGAGGTAGAGAGGTTTAGTGAGGGAATTCCAGAGCTTAGGGCTTAGGCAGCTGAAGGCATGGCCACCAATGGTTGAGCGATTATAATCAGGATGCTCAAGAGGGCAGAATTAGAGGAGCGCAGATATCTTGGGGAGGGGAGCGGGGGTGGGGCTGTGGTTGTGTGAATGGTGGAGATTACAGAGGTAGGGAGGGGTGAGGCCATGGAGGGATTTGAAAACAAGGATGAGAATTTTGAACTCGAGGCGTTGCTTAACCGGGAGCCAATGTAGGTCAGCGAGCACAGGGGTGATGGGTGAACAGGACTTGATGCAAGTTAGGACACGGGCAGCCAAGTTTTGGATGACCTCAAGTTTATGCAGGGTAGAACATGGGAGGCCAGCCAGGAGTGCGTTGGAATAGTCAAGTCTAGAGGTAACAAAGGCATGAATGAGGGTTTCAGCAGCAGATGAGCTGAGGCTGGGGCAGAGACGGATGATGTTACGGCGGTGGAAATAGGCGGTCTTAGTTATGCCGCAGATATATGACCGGAAGCTCATTTCAGGGTCAAATATGACACTAAGGTTGCGAACAGTGTGGTTTAGCCTCAGACAGATGCTAGGGAGAGGGATGGAGTCAGTGGCTAGGGAACGGAGTTTGTGGTGGGGACCGAAAACAATGGCTTCGGTCTTCCCAATATTTAATTGGAGAACATTTCTGCTCATCCAGAACTGGATGTTGGACAAGCAGTCTTGACAATTTAGAGACCGTGGAGAGGTTGAGAGAAGTGGTTATGAGGTAGACCTGGGTGTCGTCAGTATACATGTGGAAACTGACGCTATGTTTTTGGTTGATGTCACCAAGAGGCAGCATGTAGATGAGAAATAGGAGGGGGCCAAGGATAGATCCTTGGGGGACATCAGAGTTAACGATGTGGGGGCGGGAAGAGAAGCCATTGCAGGTGATGCTCTGGCTACAATTAGATAGATAAGAATGGAACCAGGCGAGTGCAGTCCCACCCAGCTGGACGACGGTGGAGAGACGTTGGAGGAGGATGGAGTGGTCAACCGGGTCGAGAAAGACGAGGAGGGATAGTTTACCTTTGTCGCAGTCACAAAGGATGTCATTTGTGACTTTGATGAGAGCCGTTTCAGTACTGTGACAAGGGCGGAATCCTGATTGGAGGGATTCAAACATGGAGTTCCGGGAAAGATGGGCTCAGATTTGGGAGGTGAACAAATGTTCAAGGACTTTGGAGAGGAAAGGGAGGTTGAAGATGGGGCGGTAGTTTGCAAGGACGGAGGGGTCAGGGGTTGGTTTTTTGAGGAGATGACGGCAGATTTGAAGGAGAAGGGGACAGTACCCGAGGAGAGAGAACCGTTAACAATGTCAGCTAACATGGGAGCCAGGAAAGGAAGTTGGGTGGTCAGCAGTTTGGTGGGAATAGGGTCAAGGGAGCAGAAAGTGAGTCTCATGGACACCACCCGTTTTCGGGCCATATGCAATTTTTAGGCCATAGTAAACAATGAGGAGGATGGAAACAGGAGGACATAGACAGACTGCTGAAATGGGCAGACACATGGCAGCTGAAATTTAACGCAGAGAAGTGTGAAGTGATACATTTTTGTAGGAAGAATGAAGAGAGGTAATATGAACTAAATAGAACAATTTTAAAGGGGGTGCAGGAACAGAGAAACCTGGAGGTGTATGTACACAAATCTTTGAAGGTAGCAGGACAAGTGGAGAAGGCTGGTAAAGCAGCATTTGGGATCCTTGGCTTTATTAATAGAGTACGCTAAACCTTTATAAAACACTGGTTAGGCCTCAGCTGGAGTATTGTGTTCAATTCTGGGCACCTCACTTTAGGAAGGATGTCAAGGCCTTAGGGAGGGTACAGAGGAGATTTACTGGAATGAGACTAGGGTTGAGGGACTTCAGTTATGTGAAGAGACTGGAGAAGCTGGGGTTGTTCTCCTTAGAGCAAAGAAGGTTAAGAGGAGATTTAATAGGGGTGTTCAAAATCATGAACCGTTTTGATAGACTAAATAAGGAGAAGCTGTTTCCATTGGCAGAAGGGTCAGTAACTAGAGGACACAGATATAAGGTGATTGGCCAAAGAACCAAAGGCAACATGAGGAAACATTGTTTTACGCAGCGAGTTGTTATGATCTGGAATGACTGCCTTAAAGGGTGGTGGAAGCAGATCTACCTGTCAAAAGTGTGAAGGGGGATTCCCTTCTCCCATTGGCGCGCCTGGCCCATGTGATCCCAGGGACGCTTGCGAACTGCCTGCGCCCCTGGGATACCTGGGCCTCTGTGCGCACGCACCAGGAGAGGCCCAGGAGCGGAAGAGTCCGGACCTCGGGAGCCCTCAGGTATGGGCGTAGATTTTTTCCCGACAGGAAGCATCCGCACGCAGGATGCATCCTATCGGAAATTACAGGCCAGTATAATTGCAGATTTATCAACTCTTACAACGAGACACTTTCATGTAATCTATTTTAATGCATCAGACTCAGAAAAATAAATATGGCTCAAACTTTTTAAGCAGGTTTGCTATCTGTCTTACATTTTTGCTCCTAAAAATAATTCTCAGATATTGACAATTGCTGTAATTATGCAGCCACATGCTTCATAACTGTAGACTTCATGGTTGGAGGAGCAATCAGGCCCTAATTCATACACCTTGTAATGCTGTTACTAAACCTTCATGCATTTGTATCAAGGAAAAATAAAAATGAGGGTGCTTTTCTGTGTCATGACCCATCCCCACAGCCAGAGATGTTAGCACTGGCGTGGGATATTTAGTCACAAGGCCTTTGCCGCAGACTTGCATTTATTACTTAAAAATGGCAAACTATTCGTCACATAAGCCACAGGGATGACAAAGTGAAATGCTGTTTCTTCTTCTGCCCTGTCTTCCTCTTCTTGTCTGCTTATTCTCTGTCTCCCCTTTCCTGCATTTCCATCTCTGCAGATCACTTTGCTGTGGGATGTGCAGATGTTTTCTCCTCCTTTCTCTCACTGGAGACTTAGTGAGACAACTGCATAGTAAAGTTAGGCCACCATTTAAAACAGTAATAGAAGCAAGCCCCCAATTAAAACAATAAGGGCTTAGAGTTTTAGTAGAGGGTTTTCATTATTCCTGAGTCAGCTGGGATAGCTCCAGCTCCGTAGGGATCTCTTGCTTTCTCTTACCCTTCAGTACAAGAAAGCAAACGCATGTTGGGAATTACCAGGCATAGTGGACACATGCAGGAGACCACAAACCTCGGAAGGGAGGATGGGAAATTGTCATATCCCACGAGGCTCCCACCAAGTGCAGAAGAGCTAGTCGGTCTGCATGGCCACCACAGTCACATTGCTGCCGCCTGTACAATATAAAGGAGACTATTTCAAAGTCAGATTCAAACTATTCTATTCGGAGGTAAAAGAGAGAGTATAAAAAAATACTGCATTGCAACACTGAGAAAATCACCCTGCAACTTTTCAACTTTCTGAAAACTCATTAATTTTTTTATTTTTATTTTGTCAAATAAAGGAGTAGGCAATAGTCCAGCCAAATATTGACAGTAGATGTGCTTAGTGTGTTGTGTGTTCACTGTGTTGTAAGTGCTGCTTTCCTCCTGAATACCCTAAAGTTAATATTAGTACAGGATTTACCAAGGCCCAAGAGTGCAGTTAGACAGGGTTTATGGAATGGAATTGGCGTAGTGTCTCTAAAAATAGAGTCTGAGCAGCACGTTGACCATGGGAGACTAAACACAGCAAAATCTCGCAGCTAAAACGCCAAACAATCACACAAATTAAACCCCCGCACACAACCTCCAGCTACCCCACCCGACTGACTGCAGCAGATCAAGTGTAATAGCCTTTGCACGTTGATTGCAGGAGACTGAATGTAATAAACCTGCAACACAGGACTTCGGGAGATCGAATATACATGGCCGCAAAGAGATTGAGTGTAGTAATCTCTGTTCATGGACTCCAGGACATAAAGTGTAATAACTCTGTGTTCATCAGAGATTGTGCATTATGTGGTATGAGTCTGGTCTTCAACAGGGCAAAGTCTAGCCTTTGTACTAAATGTCATTTTGGGGTGGTACAATAAAGAAAGTTTAAAGACCTATCCTAATTTATAGCTTGGTAACACTTTCTACCCTTAGTTCTCCTTAGTTTTTGTCCTAATCACTGTTAGAACACTGCCAGGCAGTTGATCGAAATACTCAATCTTCTGGTTACCGTCAGTATAGCGAAATACACCAAGTGCTAGGCCACTAGGTTTACTCCTCTTATTCTGCAGTCTTACATATCCTGGGACAATTCAATAAAATACTTGGAAAAATGAACATTTAATTGAACCAGCTCATAAAAGAAATCAACCCTGCTTCCAAACAAAGTCGGGAATGGAACATTTTTACTTTTCAATTTGTACATTTAGGAAAGTTTCATTCCACAGATTCTAAAGCAGTCTCTTTGCAATTTAGTTTGTAACCAGCTAAAATCAGCAGTATTTTATGCTGCATTTATAATACTGAGCTGCTGCTAGAGGAAGCACTGACCCTGCTGTCAGTGCTGGAACATAAATAAGGTGCCACTGGCAGCACAGATTATCAGCTCAAGAGGTGGTTTCCCTGTTGTCACCAGAGACACCCGACAGCTAGCGGCAAGTATCACAATTCTCAAATCCGCCCCACAATGTAAACGCAGCAAATTCTCAAGCACCAGCAGTGAAAAAACTTGCTGAGCTGCTTCAAGTAGAAAGTTCAGCAATATATCTGCGGAGTTAGTCCTGATATTTAAACCTCTGACTTAATGTTGTTACTCAGTCAAAATATATTTTTTGTCATATACTGAGTAACTTTTGGCCAACTTGAATCTTGTCCATCAAAAAGTTTCAAACCTTTGAGACATTTTATTTGATGATCTATTTTATGTCTCGGCCATCATCGTTCATGCACAATTTCTCACCAACAAAATCCTCAGAACTGAGATGTGGGAATGTACGGAAGACGATTCTGTATGAGTGGGACTGCAATGTCAGCTTGACGGGAGGCTGTTTTCCACTATCAACACGAAGAATCAAAGGTTAAAAAAAAACTGCTTTTAAATGGGGAAGATTTCAGTCCAGAAAGGGGTAGCAGACTGTCCTCTAAGCAATGTGAACACGGAAAATTATTATTCCATGTTGCTCAAGTTCTTGTCCTTCAACGTCTTATGTACTATTGCAGACTAGTTTTATGTAACCTGCTGTATTGTACTGATTGTCTATGGCTTCTTAACCCAAAACGATGCCACAGTGTAGGAGCAAGTGGATGATTCTCAAGCTTTCACGATTTGGTCTATTCAGTAGGATTAAAAGAGCATCAGGAATTTGTGGCTTGCACACCAGAAATATCCATACATAAACAGGGACCACATTTTGCGAAAGTGCGGAAAATGGCAGTGGAGTGAGTGAAACTGCAAATCTCAAAGGTTCTGAGTAGTTACGAAGACTATCTAAGTATATGCAGCTGCTAACAACCTTTCTTTTCCTTTCTTCATCCCAACTTTCACCCTCTTTTCTCCTGAAGTCAGGAGCTCGTCCTGTGTCCTGGCTCTACAGCTGTCAGCAGTTCTTTGGCCATTTTCATGTAATAGTCTATGAAGGAAGGTGTGGGAGACTACATGACCATGGGCGGCATCGTAGCTTAGCTTGATCCTGTCCTCTCCTGACATTCACGTGTATCTGTACTTTCTGGTATAGTGAGCAGAGAAGTAGGACCCTGGTTGATTTTCCCCTCCGAGTCTGGAGGCACTGAATCCAATTAGGACATCCTACTTCCACCCTGACTGAGATTGGCAAATTCATTGCAGACCAGGAATCACACCTGGGTCCTGCCTGACTTGTATGGCCCAGGGACAACAACAAATAAGCTGGATCCTACCTGATCTGTATAGTCCAAGATTATAGTAAGTTTGCTACTATTTTTAATACTTCCAAATCATATTTGCACACAATAATATCCAGTTTGCAGCCAGAAAATCCTAATAATTCCACCTTAAAAGGAATGCACCTGCATCTTAGTTGAATTAACAGCCACAAATAAACTGCCCGATACTTCAGAATTAAAAGTAGGGTGACAGCCCAGAAAGCCATGGAAGAACAAAGCCTCGTCCTGGTGTCAGAATTCACTAATTAACACATTCAAACTTCCAGTGAAATCTCCCTGGTTTGTCTTTTCCCCTTTGCTCTGCCATGCTGCATCTTTGCCAAGTAGTTACGAACCGCAGTGAGTAAATATCTCATTGTGACAGTCGCTAACATGCTGAACAGTAATGGAGTCAGAACAGAAACAGCCACTTTTAATCAAACCTGTCATCATTTGTTTTTCTCAACACGTTGAAAATGCCATCCTCTTCCACACCAGCACATTACTTATACAGTGCAGCAGAGACTGGGAGGAAGCTCCTTGCAATAAGCTTAAACCTCCTCATCTTGCTAACAAGGGACAGACGCAGATTGGTGTCTGGAAAACACAATGGCCACGCGCTGTAATGCATGTGAGCGACTGAACATTACAAGACTGACTGGCAGAGTGGTGCTGGCTCACTTCAGGGTGTGGGTGGTGTATAGGGCCTTTCTCATCGTGTAACAAGCGTGCAAAAATGTGAGATTAAAGATGACACTGAAAGCACAACCCACCCTCATTATAAGGCATTTTGTTAAGGCACAAGCTTTGCTAAAAGGCTAATGGTTTTTAGGTCCCAACTTTTTCATTTTGTCTGTCGAGGGACATTCGGTATCGTATGCTGCTCATTAAAGCTCACGGATGCCTGCCTCCAGAGGACCATGTTATAATGAAGGTGGAGTGCAGCTCACTGATCCTATCAGCAGTTCAGTCATCTTATTTCTGAATGTATTTTAAGTTGTAACGTATACTTTTGAGTAACGTATACTGATTGAAGTCACCATGCTGTGAGACTATATCATAAACAAGTCTTTATCTGGCTCAGTACCCAAAGGAAGTTCCTAAGCACTTAAGAAAACAGAGGTTACAATGAAACCACTAACTGGTCAACACTCTCGAGTACTGCAGGTGGCTTATGGCTCGGAGCAATTCTCAAACTGCAGTCATACGGTAAAGTTGTGGTTTATTTTTTTTTTACAAACTTTTGGTCTTTCATTTTCAGTGACGTTGTGTCCTTTTTTTAATCTTTTATTTAAACCAGAAGACAGAGGAAAATAAATAATGGTAAAAGGCAGACGCATTCACGTTAACGCAGCACTGTGATAGATGCCAACAGCATAAAACATTAAGTAGAGAGTGTGATTAATTATTCAATTAAATAATTATTTACTCATCTCTAATGAGTTTGCACGAAAGCATGATTTTTATTACCAAAGCTGTGGTCAGTGCTCAAAAAAGCATTCTCTTCTACAGCAGATATGAGAGTTCTTTAATCAGAATTTCGAATAACACTTTGAATGAATAACAAATTCAGCACATTAACCAGCAAAATCACTACAAAACACATCACCAGAAATCAGTTTTGGTACTCTCAATCTATTTTCCAGTACACACACAAGACGACCATGTAAACGGCTCTAAAATTGGTTGCTACACAAGCCATAATCTAGGAGTTTTGTTCAGCCCATAAGAAAAGATGTTGCAAGTAACTAGTGCAGGAGTGGGTGGTCTTTGGGGTTTACGTTTAGGCGTATTGTTCTCACACAGCCCTTAATTCCACTTGAGCCGTGAACCCCTGGTGTGGATGATACAAACTGAAAGGCATTCAATTTCACAGCACAATGGTGCTTAGTACAGTGAGGGATAACAGTACTGAAAAAATGTACAATATTAAAGTATATAGATGGGTACATCCACGATGTTCTTCCTACTGAAGTACGGGTTATCTCGTCCTTAAACATTATGCAGATTAGAGGAAACAGCTATGTATGAAGAAATACCATTTTCTTTTGTGATTCTCTTGTTCCTGCTCTTCACAGCTCTTGTTTCTACTTGTTCATTATTTCTTACTATCTCATGTTATCATCTCTCTGCCTCAGTCCTTCTCTTGTCCCCCTGTGCCCTCAGCTCAAATTCTGCTTTCAGTAACACAGATCCTATCTGGAGGCTTTCCACAGGTCACTCTGTTATCGCTGTTAACAGGGATTACATTCTTGCTCAGAGCTCTGCTGTGATAATGTTCATTTGTACTATTAGGTTACCATTCGGAGACTCTGTGAAATTGCAGCTCGCAGCAGAATGACAATTTCACACTCTAATGTCATGAAGAAACCAGCAGATAATCGATGCTAAATGAATTATGACATGTATTTTGATTACTTCAGGAAACTGTAAACATTATGGTGTGATGTACTGAAATAGCTGCTCATATTATCATATTATATCATGAGCCTTAACAACAGAACTGCAAGTTTCCTGCCGTTTACAGTCTGTAGCCAGTGAGCCAAACAAAACCGAGGTCCCTGCCTCCAGACTGCTTTGCATTTTCTAGTTAGTGAACCTAATAGCAAGAATTTGATTTTCTCGGTCTTTTTTGCATTCTGTCCCTCCATTCTTTCCCCTTTGTCTCTCTCTCTCTCATTAGCTCTCAATTTTCTCTTTCTCATTCATTAACTATGTTCGTATCCCAAGGGAATCATGCGTGTCTTTACTGGGGGGTAGAACCCCGAGGCATTACTTAACAGAGCGGCACAGTACTGATGAAAGATCTGATCAAGCAGCAGAACTAGAACCATGCTAGATGCGCTACCAAGCAGGGTAATGAGGCAGGGATTTGGAAATGGGACACAACACCTGCAGCCTAGCATCTTTAGGTCTGCGACGAGTTTGAGAAAAGACAGAGATAGAGCTCTTGTCATCTGTGACCTTTATGATATTGAATTAGAGTGAGGGCATTTCTGAAGCTTAGCCTCGGTGCTTGAACAATATTGGGGCGGGGTGGAGACATTCTAGTTCTCGATGCAAATTCTCATTCCTTGGTGCTCGTACATAAACTGTCCAATGTTATACCAAAGAGCTAATCCACGCTGTACAGGTTAGTTTTAAACCTTGTATGGATCCTTACACACTCCAGTCTGTGGTGTGCCTTCTACATGGGCCATAATTCAAGATCTGTTCTTGACCCTAAAACAGAATAGATTTAGAATCTGGGAGCTGGATATTGCACAGGACATGCACTGCCCAATACTGAAAAATCATTTGACTTTCTCTAAATGATGCAATGTCTGTTTGGTACAGTTGCCACGCCATGTTTTAGAGCTAACCAATTTTGTCTGCGTTTTATTACTTTCCTATACTGCAAAAAAAAACAAGAGAATGACGACATTCGCAATTTTGTTCCGAATGAGAAACAGAACTGCGCTATCAAAAAGTATGAAACAGGCACAGAACTGTGTCATGGTTTTTTGCTGATTTTGATTTTCTTTACTGAACCAGTCATATTTCTTAAATTGTGAACCAAAACAATACCATTATATACCCTCTGATCTCGGCAAAATAATGGAACAAACAACACATATATTAATAAAGAAACAGCTTCATATTTTGTGAAGGAAGCAGCTTCACACTGCTGTCTCAGAAACATTGGAAGCCCAAATATTTTGTAGACAGTTGTGCTGGCGTGCGATTAGCTCCTTGACGGAACGGTCGCTCTTGTATAGAAATATAAAGAAGCAGTTTTTCTGTAAAGTGCCAGATTACTAATAATTATTTAGCAAAATAAGTTAGAGATTTTTTTTTAGAATATCACTCTTAAACCCCTGACAACTCTTTCACTGAGTATATTATGACTACATATGTGAGATGACAGCATGCCAGTGAGTTTGCTAATAAAAGTATATTCCAGCATCCAGTGACACTGATACTGTGAGGGCAGTTAGAAGTTATCAATTCATTGTATTAGGTTGGACATTATGCTATTCTCACATTCAACGTTGATGAAGTGTTGAAATCATCACCACATTCCTCTGTAGACTTTGATTACTATGTATTGGACTCTGCCCTGGCGCTGCACTGAGCAGGATAATAATCATTAGTGTTTTTATTCCTAAACCATTCAATTCATTGCTAGAAGACCCACCAAATCATGCTGGTTATTAAAGGTGCAAAATAAAAAAAAACACAGCATGCACCGAACATCAACATTGAGAACAGAAAGGAAAATCTGTTACAGATTTCAGAATAAATGTGTTTTTGAATGCTTTTAAAGTTGATGTTTTGTTATAAAGGAATAAAACCCAAAGGGGGGCAGTTTCCACTCCCTGGAGGCATACACTAATACAGATGCAAAATCACAGACAAATTGCCCCAATTTGTATCTATGCACAAAACGTCAATTTTGTCATTAAACACTGAAGGATAGAATTATAATACACAAAATCTCTTCTGTTGAGTGCACACACTTCACAGCCAGTTTGAGATCTACAAGTAGAGAAAGGGCTGTCCCTATTTTTAATGTTCAAATGAGTTTGATTTTAGTTTTTTCTTTCTTATTATGTTATCATCCTCCGCATTCTGATCTCTACTTTTAAGTTGCAAATTAGTTCCGAAAACCTTTATTTTAAACTAATGCTCACAGATGGGAACAAGGGGAATCTGAGTCCCAGCTCGATACAGAATCTGACCAGTGCTGTTAGAGAAAAAACAATCTGTGGATATAAAGGGGCCAATATGTCCACTTCTGTCCATACAGTAATTGTAGGCATTGTATTTATTGCATACCTATGCAGACAAGAAAAGGGAAAAAACAGTGCAGAATCTCCACGGGTGCATTTGTAATATATGGGTGTGAAGAGGGCAAATAATGCATTATACACACACACTGTGAACATACCCAATTACAATGATGAAAATACCACTCAAAGTATTTTCAGACATACTGTAGGGCTCACATCACTGCTGTCATCCTTTACAGTCCCAGCCGACTACTCTTTGTAAGTAAGATACTCTGGAAGACAAAAACTTCTGATGACATTTTCCTTGATACCTTTATCACACATTGCATTAATAATTAAAAAAAATGCTTGTTCAGTATTTAAACTAACCCTAAAACCTGTCGCAGTAGTAACAATACAGTGAAATACCTCAGCAGAGATAAATCTCGACAGGCCTGCTGTATACATCAGTACAGACTTGTACTGTCACATCAGGGTTACAACCACAGATTGATTTTAAGATCATTGCTGACTTCATTGAGACACTCTAACTCCCAAACTAGTTCCTAGTTTTGAAGTCGATTTTGACAGTGTGTGCACGGCACATGTACTGATAACACAAAGGTCATAGGAACAGGTACACTGTGAGACCACTGTAGCTCTGTTTCAGGTCTAACTTAGAAACTAGTCTATAACAGTAGCCCCTGTATTCAGCCACATTCTGTAATGCAACTAGAATTATTTCTTCAACACAATTATTTCTTCTAGTCATTAACAGCAATAACGTTGTGATTCTTAAAACTTTTTTTTAACCTTATAATTCCCAAACACCTTTTTTTTAAATTATTTTATTAAGTGAATTATTGATACCACATAAAAGAAGAAAAATTCTTGCTCATAATTATTGTAAAATATCTTTCAAATTTGTGTACATGAAAACATACTGGACATGATCACAGAACAACTATAACAAATTTTAGCAACCATTTCTAGGAGGGTTTTAATTCATTCTTTGAACAGAACAGCCTAGGGTCACAGGTCTAATATAAAACCACGGTTACCAACACCAGACATTTTAATTCCTACCGTATCTCAGTTTTACAAAAGCCTTTGATGCTACCAAGAGGGCAGCATTGAATGAAAAATACTGAATAAGACCAGCATATTTTGGGGACAGGTTTAACCTTAGTAGGAAATGGAAAAAAGGGGGGAAAATTAACACACTTCAGTGGGCCAGACCTGCCCTACTGCCCTTTAATTACACAAGAAATGGTGTCAGTGAACAGAGAAGCCACTAGCTCCACTGAATCTCTGCTTAAATGTCTGCAGAAAGCAACCAAGAGCCAATACATTTGATTACACTCACAGACCAGCCAACTACATTACACTAACAGCCTTGAGACAGCAACTCAACACTTTAACAGAGTCCAAAATTGCCGAACAAATTCACATTCGCAAGAAAGGCCTAATACGCAGATTTTTGTATCCCAGGAAAGAATTCTCCTCAATTCAACAATTAACAAATTGCAGCATTTTTTAAGCTCAACAGTCTGTGTGGGTTTTTTTTCCCCAAAAGCAACAGCTCACTGATCAATCACGTTCAGGCTACCAGTCAAATTCCAGCCAGCTCGCTGACAACTTCCAACTGCATTCGGTTATTGCTGCACTGCACGCTCTTTACTTGCATAGGCACAAAGTTTCCTTCAACACACACATTATAACGATAAAAAGCGTAAACCACACTGTGGCATCCAGGAGGTTTCGTTTTCAAACCTACACATATATTTTAATGCCAATGAATGGGTTAAAAGCAGGCAACTATCAGCATTAACCCTTTTCCTGCAAACTAATAGCCTGTGTCATTCAACATCTGTAATAAATTGCCAGAGCTAACAGTGGCTTTTGAGCAAAGCTGTGAGCTGCTTAATGTGGAAAAACAGTTCCAAGGTGTACCTACCCAGAAATACATCATCATTTCGAAACCCAGGATAGTCAGAGTGTCTTCAATGGGAGGGAAACGCAGGGATACTGCAGCGGCCACCAAGAATCTCTTTCACTCTCTTGTGTTCCCTGGCTCTGACTGAAGGTAGGGTGTTTCTCTTCTTTCTTTTTTTTCTTCTCTCTCACTCCCTCTCTTTGTCTCTCTTCTCTCAGCAGTATTACACTAGCTGTGATCTGCAGCAACCGTCTCCTTTTTTTTCTCACAGCTGAGCTTGTGTGGTCAGAGTCGATCGTGTGGCTCTCGGTTTTTTTTTGCTGTCCCTTATTGGTAGAACTAAATCATTCAGTTGAAACTGAAATCATATGACAGTTTACAGCAGTTTAAGCCATTCCGGGTTTGTGTAGCTTGTTTTTTCCAAACTAACAAGAAGAGCAAAAAAAAAAGTGAGAGGGATAAAAATTGCAAAGGGGGGAGGGGGGTGGGGGAAGGGTTGGGGGAAATTATTGGTTGCAGTAAAATAAAATGCACACAAATGGAACAGATACAAAATAAAAAGCACTGGTTAAACTGAGTAGTACTGTAGTCTTTTTACTGCAGTGTTGTTCAAATGATGGGGCTGCGAGTCTCGGTCTTTCCAAGCGGCCCAATCAGAATGCAGACACTGTGCTGAAGGCTTTGAGATGAGAGACTGCACACATGGTCAGCTGGGGTGGAGGCAGCTTTGGCCAGCTGGCTTGCTTGCTCCCAGGAACACTTAACCTGTGTCAGCACTTTTCATGTAATTCCAGCACAGGAACGGTCCAGCCTCAGAATTACCCACATGCTTCTACTTAGAACCTTTTATCACAGAAATGCATCATGTTTTTCAAGCATGAAGAAAACAACACTTTAAATAATTTAGTGCTAAAGCAGGAGAGGTTGGTCCCTGCTCAGAGGGATTAGGGCAGAAAGTAAAATTCTATACCCAGCTGCAATCTACAGCACGGCAACACATTTAACTTTCACCTCAGTCAGTCAGGTGGGGGGGTGGGGGGGGGGGGATAAAAAAAATAGAAAAAGTAATATATTAATCCATATTAATGCCATTTATTGAAAATGCTAATGTAATTGTATCGACTAAAGCAGCACAACAGTTAGGTGTGTTGCAAAGATTCAAACGGTTGTTTGCAACCGTTGAACACAGAACAAATCATGCATTTCACCAAGTTTGTCCTGTTGGGTTGCTGCAGCGATTCCTGCTACCGGGAATGTGACTACAGCACGCTGCTGATATGGCATGCAAATGAACAAACAGGAAACTATTCACATCCGACTTTCAGTCACTGACGGGTAGCGTTCCATTTACTGTTTTGTCTCCAATTTCCCAGAAAGAGCAAGAAAATAAAAACCAAAACCCTTTCACGGGTCTTCTTGTGTGTGTTTTGCAGGGGGTGGTGGGGGGTGTAGGGGGAGGGGCTGTTATTGCTGGTTCGTTCCTTATGGGAATGAGCAATAATTTCACTGCCCAGGAGAGTGATAATTCACACAAGGGAAAAATAAAAACAATAATTACACGTGTGAATTAGCTCTTGACAGTTGACAGCTGCACATGACTCTCTAGAATAAATTGAAAATCTGCACCAAAAAGATTGCAAAGATCATTTCCTCTAACAGAATAACTGCCTCATTGGAGTCAGTGTGTGCGTGGCACTTTTGTCAATCGTGCAAAAAAAAATTCTTCATACATGTAAAAGAACTCTGGTGACCCGCTATTGTTGTTTAAATATGTATCTGCTCCGTGGACACAGCAGCAAGATCAATTGCAGCCAATGGTATAAAGGTGCATGGTACTGTGCCAGGAAGAAATACTTGGGCAGTTTCTTTGGGCTGGTTTCAAATTTGGATTTCGTAGAAAATGTAGATTCCTCTCGTCTAGAAATCTCACCTCACGTTGACTAATTGCTTCACTTCTACTACTGACTCTGACCGAGCAGTTGCAGTACTTTGGACGGGTTTTAAGTTGATTGGGCTGTGGTCAGTTTACCTGATACTGCTGAGCCAGCCAGCCAGCAATACTATTCACAATCCCTTCCCCCCCGCCCCCCAATGTTCTCCCCTCCTCTCCTAAAAGATTAGGTTTCCTGGGTGCAAGTGCCCCTCTAGTGCTTCACCCAAATGCCTGTTCCTCAGGCGTGAACCTAGACAGTGTGTGGCAGCAGGCTGCTCAATGTGGAGGGCATCAAATTTGAGCCTCGCCACTGCTCTCACATCCGGTGTGGGGGGGGGGGGGGGGGGGGAGGTGGGGGACAATTTTAATCCAACCCACCCGTCGGGAAGCTGAAGAGATCGGGTGCAATGCCGGTTTTACACTCCGCCCATTTCACTCTCCAATGAAGTCAATATAGAGTGATATTGGGAAGGCTGTCAAACTGGCGAGCCATCCGATCCCATCAGTATCCCGCCAGGCGGGTCAGCTTAAAATGAACCCCCATCATGTTCACACATACATTTTCCATCGTTCAGTGTCGATCGGGAACCCTGGCCGATTTTTTCCACCCCGCTGTAGCCCAGATGTGCTGAGGCCAATTGTAGCACCTCAAATGCTGCCTGATTTAACATCAACAGTAACTTAGTAGTGAAATAAAAATCAAAGGAAATTTGAACTAGTAGCATTATAGAGGTGTCACAAAGTCCTCAGTGGACTGCAATCATGTTTCAGTTTAAAGTGTTAATTGCTGCCAAGTATCTGAATATCTAGACAAGAACTAGATTAATCAGTGTGTGACGGAAGTTGATTATCATTTTTGATTTATTTGTGTGGATTAAATACTATTCATTAAATGTTTTGCCATCTGTGTCTCTTGAAAGTTAATTCTATAAAAGGATGTGTAATTATTTATCTTTTTCCCCATTTTAAGGCTCAGTGAATTGTTCTTATTAATATATGAAAAATGTGTACTGGCATTTCTTTTCATTCAAATAGATTGTAATGCATTCTGAATTCATTGAATATAAAATGTCCTTCGCAGCTTTCCAAATACACACCATATTGAAAATATTTTGCACTGAATATTATGAAGCAGAATTAGAGAAATGCAAGAAGCAAGAGAATATTTTGCTAGTTTTCAAATGAACAAAAACATTGTTGTTAAATCACTTTAAAAAATGGTGAAATAAGCTCTGACAATCCCAAAGGTGAAAATACAACAATCAAAAGAAACTCCAACATAATGCAGAAAAAAAACTGCACATCTGCCCTGATAATTTCAATCTTTTATGACACAAATCTATTTTGAGCAGATCTCTTAATCAGCTCATTGTGTACTTGTCCAGCAATGAAATGAAACATGAGGAATGTTTATGCTAGGCAATGGAATTCCTTCCTATTTTAAATGCTCAGTTTTGGCACAGACCAATCCCAGATATTGCTCAGCCAGAGGTAAACTAGAGTTTCCTCTTCTCTCCTCTCATCATTACAGCTGGCCTCAACCTCAGAAAAAAACATATTATTACACCAGTGGTCATTTTCCAGTTCCCATACCAGTCACTCTAATGGTCTCCCTAAGTGACACTGATGGCCCAAACTCATTTTAAGCAGGGCCTTTTATAGCCTGCAGTGAGGGGTGACTTTCATCACATCAATCTAGCTTGGATTCTGAACTAGGCCCCAATAGCTCAAATAGCTGTATGCCAATTCACTACATCACCCAGCCTCCTTTCTCCAGGGCTGCATTCCCTCCCTACCCCAAGGCTCTGAGGCCAATTCCAGTAACCTTTACTCCCATCCTGTACGAGATTGTTTAACAGCGCAGACTAGGGAATTGAACGTGGGATCTTCCTACTCAGTGCAGCTAATTGCTCAGCGGATAAACATACTGAGCACTGGGGGAAGCTCACAGACACATTGTTAAAGGTTTTATTTTGACATGTGACAAGTTAAGAAGTTTGAAACTTGCAAATAGCATACCGTTTCCTAAGTGGTGGCTGGAGTGATATAAATGTACATTCTCGGGCCAGTTTGTCTCATTTAAATATTAATCTGCCTTCCACTTGGACCAATTTTCAAAAGCACACCATGGAACTCAAAATAGCAACATCAGGAAATTGGGACCATGACAGTTAGTGGAATCCTAGCTTTTATTTTATTTGTGAAGTGACTCTCACACCTTTGAATTCTGCTTCAGTTTTGTGAAATAAAATTTGGGATTCCACTCTTGACCGTGTAATTTCCTCTCTTTAGTTCCTCACAAACAACACTGGCATGCAGGTTTGCCATCTGCTAAAAGGTTTTCTGATGTGGGTTCAGACCACTAATAAACACAGAGCTTCCCTTTCATTTTCTCATACATACAACATAACTTCCACAGCAGGGGCAGCACGAGAGGCTCTTACAGAATAAGCTCATCACATCATTAATCCTCGGTAACAGCATATCAGTTAAGATTAATCAATAGTAAAAAAAAAAATATCGGTACTGGTGGCGCTTCTGTCTCTTATTGTTCATATGAAATGCAGATAGAGTAAATTTGAATTGTTCGGTGAAAACAGCTATTCAAGAATAGTGCAGAGAAGCTGAAGTAATTAAGTCTATGCAGCAGTGGACCTGTGGAAACTGATTTACGCTGTTTAATAATGCACACAAAGGCATTCCCTGGCTAATACATGCTGCAGTTTACAAGCAGCCTCATAAACCATTAACTCGCTGACCAGCCAAGCACACTTCATCATCTCTCTACTGCCTGGCATCCTCTCTGTGAGGCAGTCACTCACTAGGCATGCTCATTTCCCTCTTTTCCTCTTATAGCAAGCCACTTAGGGAGCTTGTAGTTTATTGTCCTTTTGTTTTTGCTTCCCTCTCAGCTAAATTTAGTCAGCGACAAGACGGTGCTTAGCGCTTGCTTTAACGGAGAAGGGTCATCTCAATTTAAAGTCACGTTCTACTCTCTCGTTCTCTCATTTTCAGTCTATCTGTCCATTAATCTCTACTCTCTTTCTTTCTCTCTTGTCCTATCTGTACACCTCTATTCCGAATGTTCTACTATCAGTCTGCTTCTCCTGTCAACTCTTTTACACCGAACCCCATTTTGTACCATTAAAAATAACGTATCAATTATATAAAATATAGTACTCCCTCGCAATGAAAACTCAACATGATGTTAACTGTTAATCTGCTGAATGATAATTCATTATGTATTGTTCAAAGTATACAGAGTTTATGGCACGGTAGCATAGTAGGGAGGCACGGTGGCATAGTGGTTAGCACTGTTGCCTCACAGCGCCAGGGACCCGGGTTCAAATCCGGCCTCGGGTAACTGTCTGTGTGGAGTTTGCACATTCTCCCCGTGTCTGCGTGGGTTTGCTCCGGTTTCCTCCCACAGTCCAAAGATGTGCGGGTTAGGTTGATTTGGCTATGATAAATTGACCCTTAGTGTTAGGGGATTAAATACGTGGGGTTACGGGGATAGGGTGGGATATGTGTCGGTGCAGGCTCGATGGGCCGAAATGGCCTCTATCTGCACTGTGGGGATTCTGTGATTCTGTG
Organism: Somniosus microcephalus; assembly: GCF_052327205.1. Lineage (NCBI taxonomy): Eukaryota > Metazoa > Chordata > Chondrichthyes > Squaliformes > Somniosidae > Somniosus > Somniosus microcephalus. The sequence continues at coordinate 49,098,205 of NC_141007.1, read as the reverse complement.
ATATGTTTACAGGTATTGAATCCATTGAAACCCCTATTGCTGGTCAGTCAGTAGTAGTAATTATTGCTATTCCATCAACTGGGAACCTAAATCCTCACAGACATATTTCTCCAAATTCAGCACTGTTTTTCTCAAATGATAAGACGCAACTGATAATCGGTACAGACTTGGGAAACTACCGAAGAGCAGTTACACTGTGCTCGTGCGGTCTTTTCATTATGCTCATGTGCATCTCAGCCCCATTTTTCCTAAAACAAATGTGGGCAGACTTGAAATTTTCTTCAAGCCCAGTTTCTTGACTTTTGCAGGGATGTGTCTGAGCAATCAGAAAAAAACCTTGGAATTTAGTGAACTATCTGAAATCAGCCATATTGGTAGGGTTCGTAAATGATTCGGGAAGAAGCACTAAGCAAATCTCTGGTCCGCCTTCCTTATGGCGTTTTGGTAAATGGCAAAGAAATTATGTGCTGTTGAGATTCTTTCTTATTCAGTTGGTGTCAACCAGTCGTTATACCCATGGTAGGGGAAGTTTAGAAAAAAATGGGCACAGAATGGGCAATAGTGCTCAAAATCAATGATGTAAAATTCTGCACATTTGAATAATGTATTTTTTTTAAATACCTGCGTAATTCTTGTAAGATAAAGTGAGCCTTTATAAAAAGCAATTAAGCCTCATTTAAGAATCTGTGTTATCAAAAAATATATTTCTCAAGAAGGAACTGAGCATAGGCATCAACTCCAAATGGAGCAAAGTGATCACACACTGGATCACACAAAATATATAGGGAATTACAGTATATGCTTTCAGATACTAAAAAGTATATTCAATACTAGAAAACTGCATACTTTATATAATGGATGTAGTCATCCTCATATCACAATTCCGAGCGTATGGAAGTTGGAATATTAATGCATTTTTTCCAGACATGAATATCCCAGTTTAGCACAGGGTCAAGGGTTCAATTCTTGTTAGAGATGTTCTTTTTCTTTGACAGCCACTACAAACATGAAAATGGTGTGATGGTTTCTAACAAGAGGAACTGTTCTCTCTTGTTGCTAAAATATATACTGGATGAATATCAGCATCTGCCTTCATTTATGCAAGAACAGTCCCCAAAGATTTACTGTTCAAGCCAATAATTATGTGCTGTTGAGATTCTTTCTTATTCAGTTGGTGTCAACCAGTCGTTATACCCATGGTAGGGGAAGTTTAGAAAAAAATGGGCACAGAGTGGGCAATAGTGCTCAAAATCAATGATGTAAAATTCTGCACATTTGAATAATGTATTTTTTTTAAATACCTGCGTAATTCTCGTAAGATAAAGTGAGCCTTTATAAAAAGCAATTAAGCCTCATTTAAGAATCTGTGTTATCAAAAAATATATTTCTCAAGAAGGAACTGAGCATAGGCATCAATTCTAAGTGGAGCAAAGTTGTTCTATTAACTACAACGGCTTTTCCTAACAGCAATGGGAGCTGAAAGGGTTTGTGTATTTTGTGATTACCAGACTGAAAAGGATTCTTTCATCTTTAAAACTTTTAATTGGAACCGTGATATGAGAAACTTTTAATGTGAGTTTCATTGATGCATCAGTAGCCAGGGATATTCCTCTCTGACAAATCCACTTAAATATTCCAATTTCCCACACTGTAATATCAGGATGATTAACTTATTATAAAATTCTGAAGCAGTGACACTCCATAGCGTATGCACATTTCTAGTCTCGGTCTATTGCGGTGGATGTTTCCGCAGAGTGGCACCCAGACTCCACTGGCTGGCTGCCCGCTAACTCCTGCCAGGAGGCCCGGTTCAGCTTGACGACTATGCCATATTTGCATCAGGCCAGCGGGTTGCGGCCCGTAACTAAGTGCCCCGAGGCAGCCTACCAGCTCTGGCTGGTCGCAATATCAGGCAGCCCGGACGGACAGCCTCCGGACTGGAAGAAGGTAGGTTTTTGGGGGCCCTCCAATCTGTGGGGGGAGTGGTGGGGATGAGAAGAGCCAGAGCGGCAGTGGCCCAGGCTGGATTAGCCGAGGGACTCACCTTTCAGGTCCTCTTCAGCCCAGCCACTGGCTGATACATGCCGGAGTATGCAGGGTGTTCCAGATAGTTCGGTTCAAAAACAGCAATCAGGCTCCTATTAAATTCATAGCACCCTGATTTCCATTTTAAATGGGCTTACCGACTGACTCTGGAGGCCGCTTTTGCAGCCTAGCGGTAGGCCCCAATGAATATTCGCGCAGCCACAGATCGGTGGTAGGGTATTGCCCACCCTTTTCGGAGCACTGCCGGGCAGAAATGTGTTTCCCTACAAGGTGCTAATTAATTCATAATGAGTTATATGTATTTCACTAAAAATGATGCATATGTCAGCCACTTACACATATTTTAAGCCCTTATTGATCCTTCCTAGTTTGCTCGATTACCGGTCTAGTGCATGCTCCCGTACAACTGTTTTAGAAAGGGTAAAGTTGCATGAAGCTATTTTATCATAAATCTATGATTTACAAAAAGTAGAAAAATAGCAAAAGGGGCATCGAGATGCAACAGAAACGCCAAAGAAAAAATGCCTCTGACGATGTGAAGAAAATGTTGGAACACTTCATTGCAAAAGAAACTTGCAAGTTCAGGACTCAAAACACAGATGGTTGAAAGTCCATCACAAAGAGAACTTGCAACTAAAATCAATGTTACAAGTGAAATAATCTGAAAATTGCCCTGCTGAAATTGAAACTACGAAGTAGCAGTTCCCAGACAATGGACATGAAATGAAAAACTAAGTAAAGAATCCTTACTAGCAATCTTGGATTTAGTGGGTGATGCTTGTGTACTGTGTCTTTGCTACCACTTTCCCCTCCCCAGCGTTATTTCATTAGAAGGAATGTTTGCACAGTTTAAAAGAAAATGAATGTCTGTAGTGATGGCATTAGATTAATAAGCAAATATCTGTTTCCCATTACAGTTGTACAGGGCCTTGGTGAGACCACATCTTGAGTATTGTGTGCAGTTTTGGTCGCCTTATCTGAGGAAGGATGTTCTGGCCATGGAGGGAGTGCAGCGAAGATTCACCAGACTGATACCTGGGATGGCAGGAATGACGTATGAGGAGAGATTGGGTCGATTGGGCTTATACTCGCTGGAGTTTAGAAGAATGAGAGGGGATCTCATTGAAACTTATAGGCCTAGAAATTCAGTTGTTAGCGCCAGCCGCCACCGCCTTAGGAGGAGGAGAAGTGGGGCGCTAAGCGGCTAGCGCCCGGGCGCGCGCGATCTGCGCCTCTCGCGAACTTCACTCAAGATTTAGCGGCGGCGCAAAACCACAGCGCCCGCTCAGCTGCGCGCGCAGATCGTGACGTCATTTCATGGTGCAACGCCCTTGGTGCGCCCCGAACCGGAACTTCAGTGGCGCCGCCCTTCTTTGCGCCTGGCGCCCCCAGCAACTGGTAGAGGGGAACGGTTCCCAGTCGCTGTGGGGCGCGGGGGGCGCTATTTAAAGGGGACTCCTCCTGCCGTATAAGTGGCAGCCATTTTGTGCCAATCCTTCTGTGTGAGAGATGGATATTTGGAGAGAGACAAAGGCAGAGAGCTTTCTGCTTTGACTCAGTGCTCGCACAGGTACTTCTGGCTTCAGGCCAGAGCTTTGCACTTGGATTTAACTTTCAGTGCCATAGCCTTGAGTCGCCACATATAATGGGGGCTGCAATGGGTGGAAATGTTGGCTTTCTGCATTGCATTCAAAGGGCTCAGAGACGCTGTGAGAGAGTGCCAGTCATGGCCAGACGGAGAAGGGCCAACAGGCATCGGCACAGGAGGCCTTACCCACCCAGGGTATACCGCCAGCAGTTCTCATATCTGAACATGTCTGAGGAGCAGTGTGTTCGGAGGCTGCGATTCAGAAGGGTGGTGGTCACTGAGCTCTGCCACCTGCTTCGCAGAGATCTGCAGCCACAGCTGAGGAGCAGGACGTCTCTGTCGGTGGCAGTGAAGGTGACGGTGGCTCTCAACTTCTATGCCACCGGCTCCTTCCAATCCGCTACTGGGGACATTGCCAACATCTCCCAGTTCGCGGTACATTGCTGCATCCGCCAGGTGACCAAGGCCCTTTTCAGAAGGAGACGTCAGTACATCTCCTTCCCCATGACCCTGGACAAGCAGCAAGAGCGTGCAATGGGATTTGCAAGAATAGCGGGCTTCCCCATGGTGCAGGGCATAGAACTGATGAACCAGCAATGGTCAGGCCTTGCTTCAGGGCTGCAGTGTGCAGGGCATGGCAGCCAAACAAGTTGACCCTCCCCCTTTAAGAGCTGACCGGCGCCAGCATGTCTGCCTTCATTCAGAAATTCGCCGCACCTGCGCTGCGCCCGCCCTCGGTGTTAGCGCCTCAGCTCACCAGCTTAGCACCTTATGATAGTCATGCATCGCCTGCTTTAGCGCAGCAGCAACCTCTTGGGGCGATGCAACTCAAATTCAGCGAAGGTGGCGCTAAGTTGCGCCGGGCGCTAAATTTAGCGAATGCCTGGCTGTAGCGCCCCAAACGTGGCGATTCTGAATTTCTAGGCCATAAGCCTTTAACAGGACTAGACAGACTAGATGCAGAAAGGATGTTCCCGATGGCGGGGGAGTCCAGAACCAGGGGCCACAGTCTAAAGATAAGGGGTAAGCAATTTAGGACAGAGATGAGGAGGAATTTCTTCACCCAGATAGTGGTGAACCTGTGAAATTCTCTACCACAGAAGGCAGTTGAGGCCAATTCATTAAATATATTTAAGAAGGAGTTGGATATATTTCTTAAGGCTAAAGGGATCAAGGGATATGGGGAGAAGGCAGGGACAGGGTACTGAGTTTGGATGATCAGCCATGATCTCATTGAATGGCGGAGCAGGCTCGAGGGGCTGAATGGCCTACTCCTGCTCCTATCTTCTATGTTTCTATGACTCATGTTTCCACAAATAGAATAATTGGGATTTCCTAGACCAACTGTACAGATCTGTGGAACAGTAGATGAGCTTTTCCACATCGACTGTACAACCCCAGTAGAAGTCATAGGATTTTCTCGATCTTTAGGAGGTGGAGTGATCAGGTTTACCAAACGTACAGACCTACTGAATTTGGAATAATGGAGTTTTGCCAGGTTCACTAGATAGATTTGTGGAAGGTGAAGTGATGGGATGTTCCTGAGCTGATTATATGCTTGTAGACCGTGATATTATAGAACTTTCCATGTTGATTTTACAGACCTACAGAACATGGAATGATTTCATTTTCTAAATTGGGTGGATTGATGGAGACTTATTTACAGAGTTGTAACGTATAGATTGTAAAAACCTCTAGATTTCAAGTTCTAGGATTTGTTAGGTTATTGTGGTTACCTATGAAATGCCAAAGCATAGCACTTTCTAGATCTTCAAACTTTTAAAGACTTTCTACAGACCTATCAAATGTATAATTAAAGGGTATTCTAGATTGACTGCAGAATGTAAAATGATAGGAACATAGGAACAGGAGTGGGCCATTTAGCCCCTCGAGCCTGTTCCACCATTCAATGAGATCATGGCTGATCTGGGACCTAACTCCATATACCCGTCTTTGGCTCATATCCCTTAATACCTTGAGTTAACAAAAATCTATCAATCTCAGATTTAAAATTAACAATTGATCTAGCATCAACTGCCATTTGTGGAAGAGTGTTCCAAACTTCTACCACCACCTGCGTGTAAAAGTGTTTCCTAACTGCACTCCTGAAAGATCCAACTCTAATTTTTAGGCCATGTCCCCTGGTCCTAAAGTCCCCAACCAGTGGAAATAGTTTCTCTCTATCTATCCTAGCAGTTCCCCTTAATATCTTGAAAACTTTGAACAAATCACCCCTTAATCTTCTAAATTGCAGAGAATATAACCCTAGTTTGTGCAATCTCTCCTCGTAATTTAACTATTGGAATCCAGGTATCATTCTGGTAAATCTACGCTGTACTTCCTCCAAAGCCAATATATCCTTCCTAAGGTGTGGTGCCCAGAACTGAACACAGCACTCCAGGTGTGGTCTAACTAAGGCTTTGTATAGCTGTAGCATAACTTCTACCCCCTTGTATTCTAGTCCTCTAAAGCCCAGCATTCTATTAGCCTTTTTGATTATCTTCTGTAACTGTCGATGACATTTTAATGATTTACCTCTTAGGGGTAAAAATTGGGTAGCGCCCCTTTTAGCACCCCGAAAAAGTTAGCGCCCCCACGGCCGGTTTTCCCAGGTAGCGCCCCGAGAGGGAGGAGGGGCGCTACTGGAAGCACCCTGCGTCCCTCTTGGGGCGCTGTAAGCCAATATCGTGGTGCTACATGCCACAGCAGAGTCTAACGTAGCGCGTCCCGGCGCCCAGCTGGGGCACCAGGGATCGGGAGTACCGGCAAACGAGCCCGGCGCTCAAGAGGAGTGCCGGGCTGACAGAGAGCAGCTGGGACCCCTCTGGGGGGTTTCACGGGGGCCGGGGACAGCAACGGGGGCAGGTGCTGGCAGGCGGCCAGCAACAAAAATGGCCGCCCGCTACCGCCCCTTTAACTAGCGCCACCCCGGCGGCAGGTAGGCCCCCCTGACCCCGGCAAACATAGCGTCTGGTGGTAAGTTGGGGGGCACCACCCAATATTACAGCCGGGGCGCGAGCGGGGCGCGAGCGGGGCGCTGCGCGCGGGCGCTAACAGGAGGCGCAAATCAACCGAATTTAGCCCCCATGTCTCATTGGACCTCCACTGTTTCTAGCTTTTCACCATTTAGAAATTAATCTGATCTATCCATTTTAGGTCCGAAGTGGATTACCTCATACTTGCCTACATTGAAATCCATTTGACACAGTTTTGTCCATTCACTTAATCTATTAATATCTCTTTGTAATTTTATACTTCCATGTACACTGTTTACAATGCCACCTATCTTTGTGTCATCGGCAAACTTGGATATGTGGCTCTCTATCCCATCATCTAAGTCATGTGCCTACTTAAGGCCCCAACACAGATCCGTGTGGGACACTGTGGGCTGGATTTACATTGAGGAGTCGGGTAGGAGGTGGGACTACAACTTTCGGGGTTGTAGTCCTGCCTCCATCGAGTTCTAGCCAGCCCACGTGATTTTGACTTGATTGACCTTGTTGAGCCCGCCCAGCAGGCCAATTAAGGGCCACCCGGCAACTGGTGACGTCACAGATTGATATTTCATCTGTCAAGACCTTTTGACAGATGAAATATCAGATTTTGACAGCTGTTTGAAGCTGTCAAACACTGACAATCTGTACTCCAGGTTAATTCCTTCCTCTCAGGCTGATTTCGAGATCTCCTCGGAACAGAAAGCTGAATGCTGCAATTTTTGACAGCTCGCAGCCATTCTGCTTTCTGTGCTGGTGAGATGAGGGACTCCCGAGACCTGAGGGAAGGACGGCTGTAAAGGTAAGTAAAACTTCTTTAAACACTTTACACACACCAAACACACTTACTTTTGCACTCATGCACCCATCGCTCACCTGAACACCGGACATCTCGACCCCTCCAAGCCCTTCATCCCGACGGTCCACCTCCTCTAACTTGGCGTGGTTTGGAGCCGTCGGGAATCCCACACTTCAACATTAAAAATAGGGATTAGGCTAAAAACTGCCTGTTAACTACCTGTTAACAGGCAGTTAATTGACACTAATCCCCTTCCCGCCTCGGGGAGGCGGGTCCCAGTGCGGGTCGGGTTCATGCCCCCCCCGATTTCAGGATTTTAACCCCCCACACGCCTCCAATCCCGCCTCCACGGCCCAATGAAAATCCTGCCCCACGAGTCACATCCTGCCAATTAGAGTACCTGCCCATTATCCCTACTCTCTGTCTCCTGTCACTCAGCCAATTTCATAACCAGGTCAATAATTTGCCTTCAATTCCATGAGCTTCAACTTTAGCTAGCAATCTCTTATGAGGAACTTTATCGAATGCCTTCTGAAAGTCCATATAAATAACATCCATAGACAGTCCTCTACCCACTACTTTAGTCACCTCTTCAAAAAATTCGCTCAGGTTCTTCAGGCATGAACTACCCTTTAAAAATCCATGATGTGATTGGTTAGGCTGATGAGACCTACGGAATATGGACAGTTTAGTTGGTAGTCATATAATAAGAAAGACCATATAATAATAAGAAAGTCTTGAAAGACTTGCATTTATATAGCGCCTTTCACAACCTCAGGATGTCGAAAGCGCTTTACAGCCAATGAAGTACTTTTTTGAAGTGTAGTCACTGTTGTAATGTAGGAATGTTTGTTCCAACCTAAACTGGCAATTGAGGTCCTACTTACACCATAGCACCCAAATTCCTATATTAATGGGGCCTCTCACCTAAAACAGGCGAGCACTTTGGACACCCAGCAATAGGCCCCTTCCAAAATGGAGCAGCCTGCATCGCTAGTATTAAGGGGGCAGTAAGGCTACCACCCCCAGTTTGAGGCTGTTAGCACCCCATTAATGCCAGGAGAAGGCAGTGAAAATTGATAATAATGTGGAATAGTATGATTTTCCAATTTGTTTGTACTGACCCATTGGGGTCCATTTTGCCTCTTGGGTGACTGACTGGTGGAGTGCGCTGTTTAGCTACTCTTTCCGCCGGTGAAGAGGCCCCAGCCTCATTTAAATTTGGCAGGCGCCAAACAGGCATCCCGATGCAGCTCGCTGGATGGAGGCCTTAAGATCGGCCCGGGACCCGCGAGGAAAGTTGTGGGGGATGGGGGAAGGCCCGATCGCAGAGGGTAGGGGTCTTGGTGCAGCAGCAGCTCAGATTATTTTTGTGGGTCATGGAGGTGCAGAAGAAGACCCACAAAAATAATTCAACACTTACCTTTGGCGGGCTTCTTCGGTTCCATCACCCATGGAACTGGTCGGAGTGTGCATGGCATAAGGCCAGCTCCGACCAAAACTGGCAATCGGGGTTCTATTTACATCACAGGACACCAATTTCTATATTAAAGGGGCCTATCGCCTGAAACAGGCGCAACTTTGGACACCCGGTAATCGGCCCCTTTTAAAATGGAGCTGACTGCATCACTGGTGTTGACGGGGTGTTAAGGCTACTGACCCCATTTTGAGGCTGTTGCTGCCCTGTTAATACCAGGCAAAGGTAGTGAAAATCGACCCCAATAAGTGCAGACTGGCACTTTATCTACCCTCAATTTTAAGGGATATAAGAACATGGCAGGCAAATGATATTAGGACTGCTACTCGTTTCAAAGATAAACATCAATATAGATTAATTGGGCCAAACACCCTGTAGAATGATAATATCTTCCGCAACAATTAAGCAAACTTATTTAACGTGGAGCGACCAGTTTTCCAGTTTAGGTACGTAGACCTATAATTGCAGAATTGTAAAGCTTTTCATATTGATTTTGGAGACCTGTTGAGTAGAAATGATTGAATTTTCTAGATAACTTGCCTGGAACTGCAGATTAGTGAAACATTTCCTATTATGGGCTTTAAAAATATTGATATGTAGAAGCACTTCAAGATAATTGGCTTTCCTGCCAATATTATTTCTCCCCCCATAAAACTGGGGAGCGAGGATGGAAACAGAACATCACTCCAGTGATTCAGCTAGTTATTCCAGAGAGTAGCTGAACCATACAGACCAGAAAGTTGCAGGTATGGCCCCCAATCAGTGCGCAGCTAGCTGATCTCAACCGAATAATTATCGCTCAGTAGAAGAAGATGAGAATCTGCATCCACCCTAGAGGATTGAACAACCTATAAGAAAAATTCACTATCCGACATCTCCCAGCGAGGGATTGTTTCAAGCGTATTAAGGGTTGTGGAACCAAAGCAGGTAGATGGAGTTAAGATACACATCAGCCATGTTCTAATTGAATGTCGGAACAGGCTCGAGGGGCTGAATGGCCTACCCCTGTTCCTTTGTTCCTAACGGAGTAATTTTTTTACTGAGGCTCAGGGACATGTGCGAGCCATTAAGAAAACTGACATTTAAGATTGCGGAATGATACTGGTTGCATGTACACAACCAAGTGACTAACTGAATCAAGTATGTAGTACTGAAGCACAGCAATCTGCAAAAAGAACTCACCCTGCAAGAAGGTTAAGGGGTGATCTGGTGGGGGAGTTGAGGACAAGGGGACATAACATTAAAATCAGCACCAGGCTATTCAGGAGAGAAGTTAGGAAACACTTTTTCACGCAAAGAGTGGAACTCTCTCCCACAAAAAGCAGTAGATGCTAGCTCAATTAATCATTTTAAATCTGAGATTGATAGATTTTTGCGAGCAAAGGGTATAAAAGGATATGGAGACAAGGTGGGTGGATGGAGTTAAGATACAGATCAGCCATGACCTCAATGAATGGAGGAACAGGCTCGAAGGGCTCAATGGCCGACTCCTGTTCCTATGTTCCTACGGATACCTTAGAAACAGGTTTTTGAAGCAGCAGTCACACAACTTGGACAGTAAACTGCAGTGCAAGTAGAGCCTTTACACATAATGAGACCCTGTATGCCCAGATTGCAAAAAGAGTTGCTAGTAGTAGAATTTGGCCTCCGGATTCCATCACTACTCTTATGGTAGACCACTGACTATGCAGACAGATAAGGTTTTTCAAAGTTATAGTGAAGAAACCAGTTCATAATACTCCAGAAAGGCTACACTGGACTTTAATGAGACTTCAAGTATATTACATAGGATAGTCCATCAACTAGGAAAACAGCTACAGCTTGCTGGTACCTTAGGTAGAACACCTTTACCCTATAGTTCCAAGGATGAGCTATTGAAAAGTTAGAGCCAGTTAGTACAATACAAGATTTGCAAGAACCACAACAGCAAGATAATGGCCCAGATATTCGGGTCTCCACGGGTGAGTACGCACTGGGTATTCACCCGTAGGCCGAATGGAAGTGCCGATTTTCTGCATGCACTGCGCATGCGTGGGAAACCGGCACTTCTGTTCCTCTGAACGAAGAGGTTCAGAGGTCGAACATGCGCGCAGGAGGGGCTGCGCATGCGCATCGAACTTAGGTTTTATTTGCAGGTTTCTCCGTGAACGTAAGCCTGCAGAATTTAGAAATGCAAAAAGCAGGCGTAAGGCCTGCTTTTTACAAGGTAAGTGGTCAATTAATAAAAATTAAAACATTTTTTCCACAGGTTTATTATTTTTAAATACTTTAAGGCAAGGTAAGTTTATTTTTAGCCCCGTTAGAATATAAAATTATTTTTTTCAAAAATTTAAATTATTCTTTAAAATAGTTATTTAATGTAATTTATAGTTTATTTAAAAAGTGTGATTTAAAAAAAAAATTATTTGAAGGTTTACTGCTATTTTGGGGCCCATAGTATTTATAAGTTTTGACAGGTCTTCCTGTCAATCTTATGAATGGGCTTTTCCCTCCTCCGATTGGCTGCCCATGGCCCACGTGACCCCAGGGGACGCATCGAACTAACTGCGCCCCTGGGATACGCAAGCACTGCGCGCCGGCAGCTGGGCCAGGCCCCGAATTGGAATTCCACGGGGCCCTACAGCTCAACTGCCGGCGCGCTAGGTAAGTGCAGGTCGGGGGCTTACACCCGCGGGAAGCCCCCGACCTGAATTTCTGGGCCATTGAGTCACAGATTGCAAGCAATGAAAACCTTCAAATTCTATTTTGGGGAGAATAGTCAATCACCCAGAAGACATTGACAAAGAACATGAGGCAGTGTGTCCATTTATCCTACACTGCAATAGATGGCTGTGTTACAATTCAAGCTTGCTCCTAACACTCTCCATCCATGCTCACAGCAAAAAAGCAGTTTCAATAGGCAGATCCGTATCCCCTATGAACTGAAGCTTCAAACCTTATACAAAGAGTGAATAGCTTAGGGTGCTGTAGAATTAACAGTGACCTTTTTACCAAGATGTTTTGCCCCAGAGTCCTGCACAGGATACCTGCAGTGCACTCTTTACTCTTTGATAGATGGAAGGTAATACGGTGGCAGACCATATATTTTAGGCTAAAGTAGTAGTCAATTGTATTACAATAAATACGTTAACTTAGAAGCAAAATGAATACAGCAGAAGAATGTTAGACTTGCACAGCTCTTATTTCTTGACTTGGAAATAGTGACGCTCTCTGGAATCTCAGAGTCTCTTCTCAGGATCTTTAAACTAAGTCCTTTTACATAGGAAAATGCCTGTGTGCCCATGGAGATCGGCCTCATTGCTGTGACTGGAAATTCAGTTGAACTAAGTGAACTGAACATCCTAATGCCGCTGCTCAGATATACTCGCGCTTCTTTTGAATTGGAGGGCAGCTTCCTTGAGGAACAGGCTACTAATTATGATATTATTTATTTCTATCATCAGAGTAGATGGGTATGTGTATAGCAGTCTCATCATTATCTGGAGAGACATTTACTAGGTCAGGCCTAAAACATAGCCTTTTGCAACTTCTGCTGCCATAACATCCCTTATGGTGTTGGTCACCACAGGCAATGAGCTCCGTTTCTTTTCACATGAGCAGTCCAGGAAACAAACTGGCTGGAGGTACCAGCAAGACAACCTTTCATCTAATTAGGTTTGTTTTTAAGCAATAACATAAACAGAGATGAATCACCTCTCCTCGAACTAACTATTATTCTCCAGATAATATTGCTTAAAACTCAGCCCCAAGGAACATACAAAAGTATTTCCTTTAGAAGCAACTGACAAGAGCTCCATTTTAAACTCCCAGCGCATTGGCTGAGCTACAATTACATATGAATAAAATATCATACAGATATAGTTTATGATATGGGACAGATTGCTCGGGAAGAACAACCATTGCGTGCCATGTCCAAGAATGAACGTAGGACTGAAAGGTTACATCGAGAAATGTGATGGTTTGCTAATCAGTTGAAACTAAAGAGCAGAAAGATATACTGATAACCCATGAAATATGTAATTGCCTGTAGCAAAAAGTTGATGATCATCAGTATTATTCAAATTAACAGGAAATTGATTCCAGGTATTTCAATGACAAACTAGCAAAAACTATAATAATACATCTCAAAAGGTTAATTAGCAAGATATGGAATACTGGATATCTGTTTCTCAGATATTGGTCCAGAGGTTACCTCTGTAGAATTCATGACGTTTACTAGAGAGCGAAATTGCAAGCGTGGGACTTCATCGCCAGATATCAACAAACAGATAGAAAGGCAGTCCAAGCAGCAAGATCAAAGAGAAAGATGGAGATAGCTAGAGCAGATCCCCAATTGGTAGTGGGAATACAGCTACACAACGAGTGTAAAGTAGTCCAGTGCCGAGGCTGATGAACAGAACAGCTGAGGCCTTATTACCCGCAACAGGCAATTCCACTCAAACTAAACAAGATTGAAAATGGGTGACAAAAGACTAAGCACAGACAGGCTAATCATTATAACCAGGGAGCATCTTTCACTTTTGAGGGAAGAAAATATGGTGAGAGTGTTGCCAACGAGTTGTGAGAAAGAGTTGAATAAAGCAGAAGTGTGAAGACAGGTGGAAATCATCGTAGAAACCTCTTTCAAAAGCTGGACCGAGATTGAGGAGCAAACAACGACATCTGAAGAAGGCATGGCAGCACTGCAAGATTTTGCTCTCCTTATATACATGATGAACTTTAATTCAGACACCTAACATCTCAACAGACACAGCAAGATGACAGTAAAAGTGCAATACAGAAGGAACAGAATACCTGTTCAAGAACTGACGAGGAATCATGGTCATGGAGTTGTAACAGGATCGCGACCCACCAGCTCATCTGAAAGGTTTTGTAATCTGTTTATTCAAAATGCTTATTATTTGTCAATTCATTTGAGCTAAGAGTCTGTAAAATATTTCAGCAGAAATTCATAGTTCACAATGGGTAGAGATATTTAACCTAGTAATGCTGAACATTTGAGTGGAGTGCAGTTTACAGATTAACAAAACAAGAGGAAGGATGTAGCAAAAGAGAAGTAAGTTGCAGAGCTGAAGCAGCTAACAGCTAACTTAGTTAATAGAATCCTAGAACAGTACCATCTGGTGTACAAGCTGAGTAATTACCTGTACCTTTCAGAATACAGTATTACTTGTTTGGCTATATATACGTCCTGAATTTGCTTGGCCATTCTGGAGGACTCCTGCTGGGACCAATGATGCTGGATCCCAACCTTGAACAGGAGTTTGGTTTAAAAAGGCCTCTGAGGTGAAGGGGCGGAGCCGTGGACATGGACTCCATACTCTGGAAGTTCCTGCTTCCTTGACCCATCGTATGTTTGGAGTCTGGTACGCTGACTGAGATGCACCGGCCTCCAGAATGTCATGAGTGGGCCCCACTGGGGAGTGCCTGGGCACTGGTCAAGTCCTGGACCCCCAATAATTGGGGTAGAATTTTGGAAATAAGTTTTTAAGTGGCTACCTGACACACAGGATGCTCCAGGCATTAACTACTACTTTCGGGGGGGGGGGGGAGGGAGGTGGGGGGGGTGGTGAAATAACTGTGTTCTGATATTTGTACTTGCACTTGTAATGTCTGGAATGTTCCACTAGGGGGAACCACTAATGCTCCTCCCTGGCCCCGCCCCTCTTCTGGTATGTTCTACCAAGGGCTCGGTCGATGATGGACTCTGTTAACTCTGCCATGATTCTTATTTAATAAAAGGCTTCAGTCTTAAGCTTTAACTTCGGATTCGGGCAGTTATTTGGCACATCAATTTTATTAAATAACTACTTTTGGAAGATGGATCGATTTTTGAAACCAGAGCGTCTGGATATCGATCCCCATTCGGCAGGTGCGTCGAAGAAATTTACGCATTGGCTCCGATGTTTTGAACACTTCATCGCATCATTGACCGATCCGACGGTTAACAAGTTGGGTCTTCTAACCAACTTGGTAAGTCATCAAACTTACTCTATAATTGAAGATATTACTACATATGAAGAGGCCCTCGCAGCTCTTAAAGCCCAGTACCTTAAGTCGGTTAACGAAGTATACGCCGGGTATCCCCTGTCTACTCGCAGGCAATTACCCAAGGAATCTCTGGACGATTTCCTGCAGGACCTTAAGGCTTTGGCTAAGGGTTGCAACTACAAGACTGTCTCTGCCATAGTGTATCAGGAAGAAGCCATCCGCGATTCTTTCATATCTGGCCTCCGATCTAATTATATTAGACAGAGACTCCTCGAGAACGACTCGTTAGTTTTAAAAACGGTTGTCGCTGCTGCTCGATCGTTAGATGTAGCCCAGAAGAATTCAGAAGTGTATGCATCAGCCCATGCATCTCTCTCAGCCTCGTGTGTTCCGAGTATGGAGGCATCCATAACACCAATGGAGCCCCCACTTAATCCTATTGTTGCGGCTGTGCCCCATGGGTCTAAGTGTTATTTTTGTGGCCAATCTAAACACCCCAGGCAAAGTTGCCCAGCCAGAGAGGCTACCTGTTTTAAATGTAAGAAACGGGGACATTTTAGTAAAGTGTGTAAGGGTAATCCTGTACCCGATGTCTTCTCTGCTGCCGCCTATCGTTTTACTCTAGCGTCGGCTACGGTTGACCAGACCATACCGTGTTCCTTGTCAAGATTAATGGTCGTCCTACTGGGTGTTTGATAGACTGTGGCAGTACTGAAAGTTTTATACACCCCAACCTTGTTAACTCCTGTTCATTGAAGGTGCATCCTACTCGAAGTGAAATTGTGATGGCGTCCAAATCCCTTACTTCGGGGGTAACTGGATATTGTAAAGTCACATTGACCGTTAAGGATACGGAGTATAAGGATTTAAAACTCCTCATATTACCTCAGTTGTGTGTGAACTTAATATTAGGCTTGGACTTCCAGTGTCAGCATGAGAGCGTTACCCTTAAGTATGGTGGATCCCAGCCTCCGCTCACAGTCTGCGGCCTTTCTACTTTAAACGTAAGCCCGCCTTCTTTGTTTGCGAACCTTGCTCCTAATTGTAGACCTATAGCGACTAAGAGTCGACGGTATAGTTCAGAAGATAAAACATTTATAAAAGAGGAAGTGGAAAGGCTTCAACGGGAGGGAATCATCGAACACAGTGGTAGCCCGTGGCGTGCCCAGGTGGTGGTGGTTAAAACTAATGAGAAGAAAAGACTTGTGGTCGATTATAGCCAGACTATAAACTTGTATACCCAATTAGACGCCTATCCTTTGCCTCGTATTTCTGAGATGGTGAACCAGATAGCTCAGTACCGCGTGTTCTCCACCATTGATTTAAAGTCTGCCAACCATCAACTCCCCATCAAAATAGAAGACCGAGCTTATACGGCCTTCGAAGCTAATGGGCGCCTGTTCCAATTCCTTCGGGTGCCCTTTGGAGTGACGAATGGGGTATCCGTCTTCCAACGGGAGATGGATCGTATGGTGGATGAATACGCATTGGAAGCAACATTCCCGTACCTGGACAATGTTACCATCTGTGGGCGTGACCAACGGGAGCATGATCAAAATCTCGTGAAGTTCCTAGAGACTGCAAAGAGGTTAAACCTGACCTACAACGAAAACAAGTGTACCTTCAATACTACACGTTTGTGTATTCTTGGTTACGTTGTGGAGAATGGGGTAATCGGGCCAGACCCTGAAAGATTACGCCCACTTAAGGAATTACCTTTACCTCACACTGTAAAAGCCTTAAGAAGGTGTCTGGGATTCTTCTTGTACTATGCCCAGTGGATGGCTAGCTACTCAGATAAAGTCCGACCTCTTATTAAGTCGATGTCTTTTCCGCTATCGGCGGAAGCTCAGGAGGCTTTTCTTAATATCAAACGGGACATTGAGAAGGCAGTGGTATGTGCCGTGGATGAGAAGATCCCATTTCAAGTGGAAAGTGATGCATCTGATTTTGCGTTGGCAGCAACTCTTAACCAAGCTGGTAGACCAGTAGCCGCCTTCTCTCGTACATTGCAAGGACCAGAAGTTTGACATTCTTCAGTGGAAAAGGAGGCACAGGCAATTATTGAAGCAGTCAGGTATTGGAGACATTATCTCGCTGGCCAACATTTTACGCTCATTACTGACCAGCGATCTGTGGCCTTTATGTTCAACACTAAGCAGAGAGGCAAGATCAAAAATGATAAGATTTTAAGATGGCGAATAGAACTGTCAACATATGACTATGATATTCAGTACAGGCCTGGAGTATTTAATGAGCCATCGGATGCTTTGTCACGAGGAGTATGTGCTAGTCTAGGTACAGATAAGCTTCAAAGTCTCCACGACGCACTCTGCCACCCTGGGGTTACCAGAATGAACCACTTCATTAAGTCCCACAATCTACCCTACTCTATTGAGGAGGTCCGGACAATGACCAGAACCTGTCATGTTTGTGCTGAATGCAAACCCCGCTTCTATAAGCCGTCCGAGCCAGCTCATCTTATTAAAGCAACTCGACCATTTGAGCATTTGAGTCTCGATTTTAAAGGTCCCCTTCCATCGAGCGACCGTAATGTTTATTTTCTTAATATTATAGACGAGTACTCTCGGTTCCCTTTTGTTATCCCCTGTCCGGATGTGACTAGTGCTGTTGTAATTAAATGCCTCTGCCAACTGTTTTCCTTGTTCGGCATGCCTAACTATATACATAGTGATAGGGGTTCTTCCTTTATGAGCGAAGAATTACAACAGTTTTTGCTATCGAAGGGGATTGCAACGAGTAGAACTACCAGCTATAACCCTCGTGGTAATGGGCAGGTCGAGAAAGAAAATGCGACAGTGTGGAAGGCTATCGTACTGTCTCTGAAGTCACGAGGCCTGCCGACCTCTCGCTGGCAGGATGTCCTGCCAGACGTGCTGCATTCCATAAGGTCTCTTTTGTGTACAGCGACGAATGCCACCCCTCATGAAAGGATGTTTAGTTTTCCAAGAAAAGCTACTAATGGAGTATCGTTACCCACATGGTTGACGACCACGGGCCCTGTGTTGTTGCGCAGACATGTGAGAGGCCACAAGACTGATCCACTGGTGGAGGAAGTACAACTCCTCCATGCTAATCCTCAGTATGCGTATATTCAATATTCGGATGGGCGAGAGGATACGGTCTCTATTAAAGATCTTGCACCTGCTGGAGCTCGAAAAGAGTTTGACTCTGAGAGTAGAGTTTTCAATCGTGGTATTGGACCTTCAGAGACACAAACCCTCAGTGTGGAAAATACTGATGATTCTGGGAATTCAAATGAACCGGAGTTAGTACTCTGGGAGGAGCCTCAGCAAGAGTTACGTCGTTCCCAGAGGATTATCAGACCACCTGACAGACTGAATCTATAGCAGGGGGTGAATGTGATGAAATAACTGTGTTCTGATATTTGTACTTGCACTTGTAATGTCTGGAATGTTCCACTAGGGGGAACCACTAATGCTCCTCCCTGGCCCCGCCCCTCTTCTGGTATGTTCTACCAAGGGCTCGGTCGATGATGGACTCTGTTAACTCTGCCATGATTCTTATTTAATAAAAGGCTTCAGTCTTAAGTTTTAACTTCAGATTCGGGCAGTTATTTGGCACATCAGGAGGGCAGAATTCAGCGGGGCCAGCGGCAGATGTCTGTGGCAAGCGTAATCCAGGCGTAACTACTGGATGCAACCCTGCAGATATTCAAGACCATATTCTTTGACATCTTTAATGATATGGAAACGAGAGACACAGAATACTTGGCTACGGAGGGGAAAGTAGGGCAGGACTCTTACTCATGATCATTATCCAGTGACCCCTGCTGAAGTGCTCACGAGTGGGGATCAGGTGAGGAAAGGATCCAGCTCGACCGAGGCCAAATAACCTGCTGCTAATCACTGCCAAAAGTTCACATATGAATAATGGTCATTTGTGCAGCTCAATTTTTTTTGTCTCATTGTGATACATCTTAGGACACTTCACTACATTAACAGTGACGTAAGAAAACTACCAGGCACTTGGTCTAAGCATTAAACAAAGCTTTAATCAACTGTTTTACAACATGGAGGTCTAGTAGTGTCCTTCACTAGTTCCTGTTAAGAATGTCCTGCGCAAGCTGGGCCCGTGCCCGAGTATTTATACTCTCCCTAGACAACGCCACCCGTAGGCCGCTCAGTATTATTTCATAAGTCTTTCTTTCATGAATGACTGATTCATGTCAAATAGCGTTATATATAAATGGAAGTTGTTCTTATGGTGAGATAATCCTCATTTTTTGCCTCAAACCAATTTTAGGTCTTTTGGATGGATCCCGAAAATTAGGAATCCCCTGTAGGCACCGTTTCATAGGTCCCAAGCATCTTTAAGTAATTGACTATGTTATAAAGAACTTGAGGGTTAATTTATTCTGGTAGTACGCTGCTTAGTGCATCCATGAAAGATTTCTTTGTGTGCTATTTTAGTGCAGTTTTTAACACGTGGATGTGTGTTAAAATATCACACAAAACAATTTTATGTACTGATTAAGCAGTGCGCTACTCTAGAAAATTAACCTGCCCCCACCCCCATTGGCTTTTTAAATTCATTATAAAAAATCCTATTAATTTTCCCCTGCCACTTCCCAGATACGTCCTTTCTGCAACCTCAACAATCTGAATTTGCTTATTCACAGTTATGGGACCTGCCAAAAATATCTCAGCTATTTAATTTCCATCAATTCTGTAATGGTATTTTGTGTAGGTGCTGTCGTGATTTGGGTCTTTCTGTAAGTGTTTGATGTTTGTTCACAAGCAAGAATAAAAGAATCAGGCAACATTATTATAAGATAAGGGAATGAAGCACTGGACATAATCTGGGGAGTACAAAATGCCATTAACATCACTGGGCTTTCATTTGGTAAATACAAATTTGCTTGAAGAATTCATAAAAGACAAATTCTTAATTCAGTAACATATAAAAGTATACAGTTTTGGTGCTGAGGCAGAAAATGGCCAGTATAATACCTGAATAGTGTATTAGTTAATGGGATTAGGGGGTAGGCTGAAAGGACATTTCTTCTTCATATCTTTTTATATTCTTAAAGCCAAGGATTAGCCTGGAAACATATCCTTTAAAACTTAAATACAATGGAGAACAATTGCATAAGCACTGCTTTCTAATGGCTTCACAATAAAATCTGAATTCAGAAATCCCTGTCTGGGTTCAAACAGAAGGACATTTCTAAAGAAAGAAAAATATAGTGCCTTTTACATCCTCAGGACTTAGCAACGTACTTCAAAGTCAATGAAATACTTTTGAAGTGTAGTCACTTTTGTAGTGTAGTGGAACACAGCAGCGAGTTTGCACACAGTAAGATCGTACAAACAGCAATGAGATAAATGGCCACATAATCTGTTTTTAATGGTATTGGTTGAGAGATATATGTTGCTCAAGACACCAGGAGAACTTTCCCGCTCTTCTTCAAATAGTGCCTAGGGATCTTTTGCATCCACCTGAGAGGGCAGAGAGGTTATCATCTGAAAGGCAGTACCTCCAACAGTGCAACACTTCCTCAGTCGTGCACTGAAGTGTCATGCCTAGATTATGTGCTCAAGTCTCTAGAGTGGAGCTTGAACCCTCAACTGTCTGACTCAGAGTCAAGGCTAAGAGCAATTTGTTTGTGAGTTGGGATGATGAAGAGAGCGAGAAACAGTTAACTTTTTGGTTTGAAAGCAGTTTGCAAGGCAGATAAAGATTGATTTTTCCCCCCTCTCCAGATGCAGGCAGTACAGCTCCAATTATGTTTTATTAGCCGCACGCATGCAGCTTTCTTTAGCTGGGAGGGAGAGCAAATGAGGTGCAGTCAACAATTAACCTACTAAAGTAGGGTAGGCATGCTAGTAAATTGTAGATTGGCCTATGACTGTTGTGGTAAATTTTGATTTGTGTGCTCTACCGAAATATCAATGAACCCATATTTCTCTACTGCAAGATTCAACATCTGTTCAGACAACTATATGCCACATAATTTAAGTAGAATTTGATTTTAATGGCTCCCTCTCTTTCTCCCATTGCACAGAGAATTTAACCATGAGTACAGTTTCCCAGTCAGTGGCAGCTTGGAGCAATGGTGACATCAGCTGCAATTTCATTTTCTATCTGGCAGTATCGTAACCTAGACTCAACACATTTTCTATTCGTCCTCCCGCAGTATTGGAGCTCGGCGAGGGGAGGGGATTGACCATCAATAAGGGTTAGCAGTGAAGATACCACTAACTCACCACGCACTTTTTTCACTGTCTTTGGCAGTGTCGCTAATGATTGAGATAAGTTCAGATAGAAGGACGTGACAAGGTGCCTCGTCAATGGACAGCAGTAATTGGAAAGTTGTGGACATGTTGCCCACGACTCACAAATGCACACTGGCCAGGAGTTATGTTCCCATGGGGACAAGATTCCAGCCATACGTTGTGTAAAATGATTTTACATATAAAATATATATAAAGAAAGATTTGCATTTATATAGCGCCTTTCACGACCACCAGATGTCTCAAAGTGCTTTACAGCCAATGAAGTACTTTTTTGAAGTGTAGTCACTGTTGTAATGTGGGAAATATATGTGTGTGTGTGTGTGTGTGTGTGTGTGTGTGTGTGTGTCAGCATTCTTTTTTTTAAAAATGTTACTGCACATGGCAGAATTAGCAACTACAGATCAAGTGCTGGTGCAAGAAAATGGCACCATATAATATTAAAGATTGCTCAGTGACATCAAACTATTTCAATTTATTTGTGCAAGGGATAAATAATGATTTTAAATTTTACTAAATCCACTACTGTCTTCCTTGGGGAAAACCATGCAGAAAATGCTTTAAGCATTTTCCAAGTGAATAAAAGAGAATAAAAATTCAAATGTAGTGCCTGAGATGGTGTGGCAACACAGTTAGTTGGTGATCCAAACCATTGGACTATGGAATAGAAAAATACCTCGATAAATGGAAAGCTCTCAATCTTAGATGTATCATCTGAGAATACATTACCCATGAAGACAGAAGGAAAATAGTCTCAGGCACATTTCTTTTGGCTGGTTACTGGGAGGCTTTGGGAGGTCGGAAAGGTGATAATCTGCCTGACCTCGCAACTAGGGAATAGTATAGTGTATTAGTGTATGGGGATGCAAAAGGGCAAGGATAAAAATAAAATTTAAACTGGACCAAAAGCATTTCTAAAAATCATTCAATGAATGACAATGTGCATAATCTCACAAAAAAGATTGAATCGGTGAGTTTTTGGCTGTTAATAATTTGAACATACATAAAAAGGTGAAAAAATCTGGCTATGGCACCCTTGTCAACCAGATGGTGCGGCCTTGTTAGTTATCCATACAAACCATTAGTAGTTGCAACTCCTGCAGGGAGGCCAAAACATAAATTAAAAACTATGACCAATTTCAGACAAATCTCTTGACCCGCCCGCACCCCCCCCAAACCATCCTCCGCTAGCTCTATAAAGCAATCAAGCAAGCTGCAGGAGACCATAGTTGCCAATGACCCATCACTAGTTGAACTTAATTAATCCAGCCCCATTATATGCAATGCCTCTTACATGTCAAATCCAAGAGAGCCTTTTCCAAAGGATGAACATTTTCTGAGATATTTCCTGGCATTGCATCTGACTATTACTATACATTTAATTCAAATCCACAACATAGGAACAGCAGTAGGCCATTTTGCCCATCGAGCCTGTTCTGCCATTCAATGAGATCATGGCTGATCTGCGACCTAACTCCGTATACCTGCCTTTGCCCCATATCCCTTAATACCTTTGGTTAACAAAAATCCATCAATCTCAGATTTAAAATTAGTAATTGACCTAGCATCAATTACCATTTGCAGAAGAGAGTTCCAAACTTCTACCACCCTTTGTGTGTAGAAGTGTTTCCTAATTTCACTCCTGTAAGGCCTGGCTCTAATGTTTAGACTCTGTCCCCTAGTCCTAGAATCCCCAACCAGCGGAAATAGTTTCTCTCTATCTACCCTATCTGTTCCCCTTAACATCTTGAAAACTTCAATCAAGTCACCTTTAACATTCTAAATTCCAGGGACTACAACCCTAGTTTGTGTAATCTCTCCTTGTAATTTAACCCTTGGATTTCAGGTATCATTCTGGTAAATCCACTCCCTCCAAGGCCAATATATCCTTCCTAAGGTGTGGTGCCCAGAACTGCACACAGTCCTCCAGGTGTGGTCTAACCAGGGATTTGTATAGCTGTATTATAACTTCTGGCCCCTTGAATTTTAGTCCTCTAGATATAAAGGCCAGCATTCCATTAGCCTTTTTAAAATTATTCTCTGTACCTGTTCATGACATTTTAATGATCTATGTACCTGGACCCCCAAGTCTCTTTGGACCTCCACTATTTCTAGCTTTCACCATTTTGAAAGTACTCTGTTCTATACTTTTTAGGTCCAAAGTGGATGACTTCACATTTGCCTACATTGAAATCCATTTACCACAGTTTTGCCCATTCACTTAATCCATTAATAGCTCTTTGTAATTTTATGCTTCCTTCTACACTGCTGAGAATGCCACCTATCTTTGTGTCACCAGCAAACTTGGATATGTGGCTTTCTATCCCACCATCTAAGTTGTTAATAAATATGGTGAATAGTTCAAGCGCCAAAACTGATCATTGGGGGACACCACTATTCACATCCTGCCAATTAGAGTACCTGCCCATTTTCCCTACTCTCTGTCTCCTGTCACTCAGCCAATTTCCTAACCAGGTCAATAGTTTGCCTTCAATTCCATGAGCCCTTTTATAATTTTTATAATCTCTCCTCAGGTACTGTCCCCCCCTCTCCTTCAAATCTGCCGTCATCACCCCCTCCTCTTAAAAACCAACTCTTGACTCCTCCGTCTTTGCAAACTATCACCCCATCTCCAACCTCACTTTCCCCTCCAAAGTCCTTAAATGTGCTGTCACCACCCAAATCCGTGGCCATCTTTCCCGGAACTCCATGACTGAATCCCTCCAATCAGGTCTCCGCTCCTGCCACAGTACTGAAACGGCTCTTGTCAAAGTCACAAATGACATCCTATGTGACTGTAACAAAGGTAAGTTATCCCTCCTTGTCCTTCTCGACCTGTCTGCAACCATTGAAACGGTTGACCACACTATCACCCTTCCAATGCCTCTCCACCGTCGTCCAACTGGGTGTGACTTCACTCGCCTGGTTCCATTCTTATCTATCTAATTGTAGCCAGAGAATCACTGCAATGGCTTCTCTTCCTGCTCCCACACCATTACCTCTGGTATCCCCCAAGGATCTTTCCTTGGCCCTATTTTCATCTACTTTCTGCCCCTAGGCGACATTATCCAAAAACACAGCCACAGTTTCCACATGTACGCTGACGACACCCGGCTCTACTTCATCACCACCTCTCTTGACCCCTCCACTGTCTCTAAATTGTCAGACTGCTTGTCCGACATCCAGTACTGGATGAGCAGAAATTTCCTCCAATGAAATATTGGGAAGACCGAAGCCATTGTCTTCATTCCTGCCACAAACTTTGTTCCCAAGCCAACGACTCCATCCTTCTCCCTGGCAACTGTCTGAGGCTGAAACAGACCGTTCACAACCTTGGTGTCATATCTGACCCCGAAATGAGCTTCCGACCACATATCCGCACCATCACTAAAACCGTCTATTTCCACCTCGGGAACAGCGCCCGCCTCAGCTCATCTGCTGCTGAAACCCTCATCCATGCCTTTGTTATTTCTGGACTTGACTATTCCAACGCACTCCTAGTCGGCCTCCCACATTCTACCCTCCGTAAACTTGAGGTCATCCAGAACTCAGCTGCCCCTGTCCTAACTCGCACCAAGTCCTGTTCACCCATCACCCCTGTGCTCGCTGACCTACATTGGCTCCCGGTTAAGCAATGCCTCGATTTTAAAATTCACATCCTTGTTTTCAAATCCCTCCATGGCCTCGCCCCTCCCTATCTCAGTAATCTCCTCCAACCTCACAACCCTCCAAGATATCTGCGCTCCTCTAATTCTGACATCTTGAGCATCCCCGATTTTAATCGTTCTACCATTGGTGACCATGCCTTCAGCTGCCAAGGCCCTAAGCTCTGTAATCCACTCTACCTCTCTTTCTTCCTTTAAGACACTTCTTAAAACCTATCTCTTTGACCAAGCCCTGCCCTCATTTATCCTTACGTGGCTCGTGTCAAGCTTTGTTTTAAAATGCTCCTGTGAATTGCTTTGGGACGTTTTACTAAGTTAAAGGCATTATATAAATGAAAGTTGTTGTTGTTGCTGTTTAAAACTTCAATCATATTGAAGTTGAAAGCAGAGCGTAGTGGTGAACGACTGTTTTTCAGGCTGGAGGGAGGTATGCAGTGGTGCCCCCTAGGGGTCGGTGTTGGGACCACGGCTCTTTTTGATATATATTAATGATGATCTGGACTTGGGTATACAGAGCATAATTTCAAAGTTTGCAGATGACACCAAACTCGGAAGTGTATTGAACAGTGAGGAGGATGGTATCAGACGTAGCCCATGGTCAGGGACAGGACAGTGTGACTACGAGTGAGGCAGGTATGGGGATCCAGGAGGTAGAGCTGGAGGAGCCGCAGCCCTTGTTCTTGTCCAACAGGTTCGAGGTTCTTACTTCCTGTGGGGACAGGAACAGGGACTGCAGGGAGGATGAGCAACCTGGCCACAGCACCGTGGAATGGGGGGCCATTCAAGAGCGGGGAGTAAATAGAAATGTTGTAGTGGTAGGGGATAGTATTATTAGGGGGATAGATAGAGTTCTCTGCAGCCGAGAGCGAGAGTCCCGAAGGCTGTGTTGCCTACCCGGTGCCAGGGTTAAGGACATCTCCTCTGGGCTGGAAAGAAACTTGCAGTGGGAGGGGGTGGATCCAGTTGTCGTGGTCCATGTTGGTACAAACGACGTAGATAGGACTAGGAAGCCGGTTCTGTTAAAGGAGTATGAGCAGCTAGGGGTCAAATTAAAAAACAGAACACAAGGGTAATAATTATTACCTGAGCCACGAGCGAATTTGGCTAGGACAAATAAAATTAGAGAGTTAAATGCGTGGCTCAAAGACTGGTGTGGGAGAAATGGGTTTTGCTTCCTGGGACACTGGCACCAGTACTGGGGCAGGAGGGAGCTGTTCCGTTGGGACGGGCTTCACTTGGCCAGTGCTGGGACTAGAGTCCTGGCGGATCATATAACTAGGGCTGTAGAGAGGGCTTTAAACTAACTAGTGGGGGGGAGGTTCCTAGAGAGCAAATAATAAAAATGACAACAGAGAAGGTCATAGACTTAGGTAGCAGTGGGGAAATTAAAAACCAGAGCGTGTCAGGAAGGGGCAGAAGGTATGGAGTAAAAGGTAAAGTAATAAATAGGGCAAAAGCAGGAACTAAGTGTCACAAAACATATTTGAAAGTTCTCTATCTGAATGCACGTAGCATTCGTAACAAAATAGATGAGTTAATTGCACAAATAACTACATATGGGTATGATCTTGTGGCCATTACAGAAACATGGCTGCAGGGTGACAATGCCTGGGAATTAAACATACCAGGTTATTTAATGATCAGGAAGGACAGGCAGGAAGGAAGGGGAGGTGGGGTGGCTATGTTAATAAAGGAAGGAATCACTGTAATACAGAGAAATGATATTGGGTCAAAAGATCAGGATAATGAAACAGTTTGGGTGGAGGTAAGGAATAATAAGG
Source organism: Somniosus microcephalus (assembly GCF_052327205.1). NCBI lineage: Eukaryota > Metazoa > Chordata > Chondrichthyes > Squaliformes > Somniosidae > Somniosus > Somniosus microcephalus. The sequence goes on along the minus strand of NC_141007.1, from coordinate 49,071,587 downwards.
GGGAAAAAAACACTAGTGGGCATAGTCTATAGGCCTCTGAACAGTTGCAACTCTGTTGGACGGAGTATCAATCAGGAAATAGTTGAGGCTTGTAATAAGGGAACATCTATAATTATGGGGGATTTTAACTATCATATTAATTGGACAAATCAAATTGGGCAGGGCTGCCTTGAGGATGAGTTCATTGAGTGTATTAGGGATGGGTTTCTTGAGCAGTATGTAACTGAACCGACCAGGGGGCAAGCAACCTTAGATCTGATCCTGTGTAACGAGACAGGATTAATTAAAAATGTCCTAGTAAAGGATCCCCTTGGAATGAGTGACCATAACATGGTTGAATTCCATATTCAATTAGAGGGTGAGAAGGTTGGATCTCAAACAAGCATGCTAAGCTTGAATAAAGGAGACTATGAAGGTATGAGAGTGGAATTGAGTAGAGTGGATTGGGAAAATAGATTAAAGGGTAAGACGATACATGATCAGTGGTGTACATTTAAGGAGTTATTTTACAACTTCCAAAAAAAATATATTCCACTGAGGAAAAAAGGGTGTAAAAGAAAAGATAGCCATCCGTGGCTAAGTAAAGTAATTAAGGATAGTATCCAACTAAAAACAAGGGCATATAAGGTAGCCAAATCTAGTGGGAGGATGGAAGATTGGGAAGTCTTTAAAAGACAGCAAAAAATAACAAAAAGATTGATTAAGAAAGGGAAGATAGATTATGAAAGTAAATTAGCAAAAAATATAAAAACAGACAGTAAAAGTTTCTATAGTTATATAAAAAGAAAAAGGGTGGCTAAAGTAAATGTTGGTCCCTTAGAGGATGAGACCGGGAAATTAATGGTGGGAAACATGGAGATGGCAAAAACACTGAACAATTATTTTGTATCAGTCTTTACAGTAGAGGACACTAAGAATATCCCAACACTGGACAAACAGGGGGCTCTAGGGGGGGAGGAACTAAATACAATTAAAATCACTAAGGAAGTGGTACTTGGTAAAATAATGGGACTCAAGGCGGATAAATCCCCTGGACCTGATGGCTTGCATCCCAGGGCCTTGAGGGAAGTAGCGGTAGGGATTGTGGATGCATTGGTAATAATTTTCCAAAACTCACTGGACTCAGCAAAGGTCCCGGCAGATTGGAAAACTGCTAATGTAACACCCTTATTTAAAAAGGGTAGTAGGCAGAAGGCTGGAAACTATAGACCTGTTAGCCTAACATCTGTGGTTGGTAAAATGTTAGAGTCCATTATTAAGGAGACAGTAACGGGACATTTGGATAAACATAATTTAATAGGGCAAACTCAGCATGGTTTCATGAAGGGGAAGTCATGTTTGACAAATTTGCTTGAGTTTTTTGAGGAAGTAACATACAGGGTGGATAAAGGGGAACCAGTGGACGTAGTGTATTTAGACTTCCAAAAGGCATTTGACAAGGTGCCACACAAAAGATCATTGCTCAAGATAAAAAATCACGGGATTGGGGGTAATATTCTGGCGTGGGTGGAGGATTGGCTTTCTAACAGAAAACAGAGAGTTGGGATAAATGGTTCGTTCTCAGATTGGCAACCAGTAACTAGTGGTGTTCCGCAGGGGTCAGTGCTGGGTCCCCAACTCTTTACAATCTATATTAACGATTTGGAGGAGGGGACCGAGTGTAACATATCAAAGTTTGCAGATGATACAAAGATGGGACGGAAAGTAGTGAGTGAGGAGGACATAAAAACCTGCAAAGGGACATAGACAGGCTAAGTAAGTGGGCAGAGATTTGGCAGATGGAATACAATACTGGAAAGTGTGAGGTTATGCACTTTGGCAGGAAAAATCATAGAGCAAGTTATTATCTTAATGGCAAGAAACTGGAAAGTACTGTAGTACAAAGGGATCTGGGGGTCCTGGTGCACGAAACTCAAAAAGTTAGTATGCAGGTGCAGCAAGTGATTAAGAAGGCCAATGGAATGTTGGCTTTTATTGCTAGGGGGTTGGAATATAAAAACAGGGAGGTATTACTTCAGTTGTACAAGGTATTGGTGAGACCGCACCTGGAATACTGCATACAGTTTTGGTGTCCATACTTAAGAAAAGACATACTTGCTCTCGAGTCAGTACAAAGAAGGTTCACTCGGTTAATCCCGGGGATGAGGGGGTGGTCATATGAGGAGAGGTTGAGTAGATTGGGACTCTACTCATTGGAGTTCAGAAGAATGAGAGGCGATCTTATTGAAATATATAAGATTGTGAAGGGGCTTGATCGGGTGGATGCGGTAAGGATGTTCCCAATGATGGGTGAAACTAGAACTAGGGGGCATAATCTTAAAATAAGGGGCTGCTCATTCAAAACTGAGATGAGGAGAAACTTCTTCACTCAGAGGGTGGTAGGTTTGTGGAATTTGCTGCCCCAGAAAGCTGTGGAAGCTACATCATTAAATAAATTTAAAACAGAAATAGATAGTTTCCTAGAAGTAAAGGGAATTAAGGGTTACGGGGAGCGGGCAGGAAATTGGACATGAGTCTGGGTTCGGAATGGTCATGGCCCTGTGGGTAGTGGAGCGGGCCCAGGGGCCGTGTAGCCTTGTTCTGCTCCTACTGTGTTCTAATTCTGTTAGATTTCAGGAGATGGTTTTATTCCTGTTCCTGGCTGGGGTGGAGATCGCCTTTACAGAAGGTAAGTACTGTAGAAAATATAGGGACAGAGTGATCTCCTGGAAGAATTTCGATCGCCTAGATGGGTCGGAGAGGAATTTCCCAGATTTTTTTCTCCCAAATTGGCTATTGGGTCTTTATCTGGTTTTTCGCCTCTCCCGGGAGATCACATGGGTTCGGGTGGATGCAGAGTGATAGAAGATTTGAGGTTAGGATCAGATCAGCCATGATCTTATTGAATGGTGGAGCAGGCTCGAGGGGCCGATTGGCCTACTCCTGCTCCTATTTCTTATGTTCTTATGTTCTTATGTTCTTATAATTTACAACTTCCAAAAAAAATATATTCCACTGAGAAGAAAAGGGTGTAAAAGAAAAGACAGCCATCCGTGGCTAAGTAAAGAAATTAAGGATAGTATTCGACTAAAAACAAGGGCATATAAGGTAGCCAAATCTAGTGGGAGGATAGAGGATTGGGAAAACTTTAAAAGACAGCAAAAAATAACAAAAAGATTGATTAAGAAAGGGAAGATAGATTATGAAAGTAAATTAGCAAAAAATATAAAAACAGATAGTAAGAGTTTTTATAGTTATATAAAAAGAAAAAGGGTGGCTAAAGTAAATGTTGGTCCCTTAGAGGATGAGACCGGGAAATTAATGGTGAGAAATATGGAGATGGCAAAAACACTGAATGAATATTTTGTATCAGTCTTTACAGTAGAGGACACTAAGAATATCCCAACACTGGACAAACAGGGGGCTATAGGGGGGGGAGGAGCTAAACACGATCAAAATCACTAAGGAAGTGGTACTCGGTAAAATAATGGGACTCAAGGCGGATAAATCACCTGGACCTGATGGCTTACATCCTAGGGTCTTGAGGGAAGTGGCGGTAGGGATTGTGGATGCATTGGTAATAATTTTCCAAAACTCCCTGGACTCAGCAAAGGTCCCGGCAGACTGGAAAACTGCTAATGTAACACCCTTATTTAAAAAGGGCAGTAGACAGAAGGCTGGAAACTATAGACCGGTTAGCCTAACATCTGTGGTAGGTAAAATTTTGGAGTCCATTATTAAGGAGACAGTAACAGGACATTTGGATAATCATAATTTAATAGGACAAAGTCAGCATGGTTTTATGAAGGGGAAGTCATGTTTGACAAATTTGCTGGAGTTCTTTGAGGAAGTAACATATAGGGTGGATAAAGGGGAACCAGTGGACGTAGTGTATTTAGACTTCCAAAAGGCATTTGACGAGGTGCCACACAAAAGATTATTGCTTAAGATAAAAAATCACGGGATTGGGGGTAATATTCTGGCATGGATAGAGGATTGGCTATCTAACAGAAGGCAGAGAGTTGGGATAAATGTTTCATTCTCAGACTGGCAATCAGTAACTAGTGGTGTTCCGCAGGGGTCAGTGCTGGGTCCCCAACTCTTTACAATCTATATTAACGATTTGGAGGAGGGGACCGAGTGTAACATATCAAAGTTTGCAGATGATACTAAGATGGGAGGGAAAGTAGTGAGTGAGGAGGACATAAAAAACCTGCAAGGGGACATAGACAGGCTAAGTAAGTGGGCAGAGATTTGGCAGATGGAATACAATACTGGAAAGTGTGAGGTTATGCACTTTGGCAGGAAAAATCGTAGAGCAAGTTATTATCTTAATGGCAAGAAACTGGAAAGTACTGAAGTACAAAGGGATCTGGGGGTCCTGGTGCACGAAACTCAAAAGGTTAGTATGCAGGTGCAGCAAGTGATTAAGAAGGCCAATGGAATGTTGGCTTTCATTGCTAGGGGGATAGAATATAAAAATAGGGAGGTATTGCTTCAGTTGTACAAGGTATTGGTGAGACCGCACCTGGAATATTGCATACAGTTTTGGTGTCCATACTTAAGAAAAGACATACTTGCTCTCGAGTCAGTACAAAGAAGGTTCACTCGGTTAATCCCGGGGATGAGGGGATGGACATATGAGGAGAGGTTGAGTAGATTGGGACTCTACTCATTGGAGTTCAGAAGAATGAGAGGCGATCTTATTGAAACATATAAGATTGTGAAGGGTTGGATCGGGTGGATGCGGGGAGGATGTTCCCGATGATGGGTGAAACTAGAACTAGGGGGCATAGTCTTAGAATAAGGGGCTGCTCTGTCAAAACTGAGATGAGGAGGAACTACTTCACTCAGAGGGTGGTAGGTCCGTGGAATATGCTGCCCCAAAAAGCTGTAGAAGCTACATCATTACATAAATTTAAAACAGAAATAGACAGTTTCCTAGAAGTAAAGGGAATTAAGGGTTACGGGGAGCAGGCAGGAATTTGGACATGAGTCTAGGTTCGGATCGGACATGGCCCTGTGAGTAGCGGAGCGGGCCCAGGGGCCGTGTAGCCTGATCCTGCTCCTGTTTCGTGTGTCTAATTCTGTTAGATTCAGGAGATGGTTCTGTGATAGTAGACTGGCGGTTAGGATCAGATCAGCCATGATCTTATTGAATGGCGGAGCAGGCTCGAGGGGCCGATTGGCCTACTCCTGCTCCTATTTCTTATGTTCTTATGTTCTTATAGACTTCAGGAGGACACAGGCTAATGAAATGGGCAGACATCTAGCGAATGAAATTTAACGCGGAGAAGTGTGAATTGACTGGCTTTGGTAGGAAGAACGAGGAGAGGCAATGCAAACTAAATGGTACAATTTTAAAGGGGTGCACGAGCAGAGAGACCTGGGGGTGTACGTATACAAGTCTTTGGGGCAGGACAAGTTGAGAAGGCTGTTAAAAAGGCATACCGGATCCTTGGCTTTATAAATAGAGGCATCGAGTACAAAAGCAAAGAAGTTATGCTAAACCTTTATAAAACACTGGAGTATTGTGTCTAATTCTGGGCACCACAGTTTAGGAAGAATGTCAAGGCCTTAATGAGGAAGCAGAGGAGATTTACCATGGCTCAGTTGGTAGCACTCTCGCCTCTGAGTCAGAAGGTTGCGGGTTCAAGTCCCACTCCAGGGACTTGAGCACGTAAATCTAGGTTGACACTCTAATGCAGCACTGAGGGAGTGCTACACTGTTGGAGGTGCCGTCATTCGGATGAAACATTAAACCGAGGCCCCGTCTGCTCTCTCAGGTGGACGTAAAAGATTCCATGTCACTATTTCAAAAAAGAGCAGGGGAGTTATCTCTGGTGTCCTGGCCAATATTTTTCCCTCAATCAACATAACAAAAACAGTTTATCACTTTTGATTTTGAAGGAGGTGGGACTGGGGGTGGGCAACTCATCCACTCCCAGGAGGCAGATCACTCATTTAAATATTTTAATGAGGCTGTTTGCCTAAGATATTTCTCTGTTCCAGCTTTAACACTGGCTGGCTGGGTTTCCCGGGCCTCAGGAAATCTGTCAGCTAAAGGGAGGTGTGCAAAAGGCAAGTGCTTTTCTAGTGCTGCTTGTGGGCCAGGAGGAGCAGGAGTGCTCACCCCCGGCCCCCCAGTGGGTAGCACACTCGCCTCTCAGCCAGAAGGTTGTGGGTTCAAGTCCCACTCCAGGGACTTGTGCACATAAAGCTAGGCTGACACTCCAGTGCAGTCCTGAGGGATGAGATGTTAAACCAAGACCCTGTCTGCCCTCTGAGGTGGACGTAAAATATCCCAAGGCACTATTTCGAAAAAGAGCAGGGGAGTTATCTCCGGTGTCCTGGCCAATATTTGTCCCCCAATCAACATAACAAAAACAGATTATCTGGTCATTATCACATTGCTGTTTGTGGGAGCTTGCTGTGCGCAAATTGGCTGCCGCGTTTCCCACATTACAACAGTGACTACACTCCAAAAGTACTTCATTGGCTCTAAAGTGCTTTGAGATGTCCGGTGGTCGTGAAAGGCACTATATAAATGCAAGTCTTTCTTTCTTTAGAATGGTACCAGGGACGATACGAGGTGCTCAAAATCTTGAAGGGTTTCCAGTGGCAGAAGAGTTGGTATCCAGAGGACACAGATTTAAGGTAATTGGCAAAAGAACCAGAGGCGACACGAGGAAAACATGTGATCTGGAATGCGCTGCCTGAAAGTGTGGTGGAAGCAGATTCAATAATAACTTTCAAAAGGGAATTGGATACATACTTGAAAAAGAAAAATTTGCAGGGTTATGTGGAAAGAGCTGGGGAGTGGGACTAATTGGATAGCGCTTTCAAAGAACCGGCACAGGTGCGAAGGGCGAAATAACCTCCTTCTGTGCTATATCATTCTATGATATCTTCTCCGAGCCAACATTTCTCCAAAGTGAATAACCCTAATTTGTTAAACCTTTCCTCATAATTAAGTGATATCTAAGTTAATGTATCACCCCTGTTGCCCTCCACTACATGCTTGCCAAATTCTCATTATCTATTACCAGATGTAGGGACAAAAATCAGACACAATATTCCATGTACAGAAATACCAAAGCCTTGTATAACCGAAGTATAGTGCTCTTACATTTACCTAGCAATACTTCCCATAATCCTATTTTCTTGACCTATAGATACCTCACACAGCTTGTGAATCTTTCATAGCTGATCAGTGACTACTCCCAATTTTAGTGGGCATCATGCATGTAATAGTCATATCTTGCATTGTCAATGAACATATGTATAACACAGCACTTCCCCCCCATAAAATTACATCTGTCATTTATGAGGCCATTCATTTAACTTATCTGTGTCAGCTTGCAACAAACTTCGCCTTATTTTCAACCTTTACACACATTTCCGTCTCATACATGCATTAATAATAGCAATCTATCTGGTCTCCTCAAGATCATTGATAAAACGAATGAACAGTAAATGACCCAGCACAGACTCTTGACGACCTCTGCTTGATCGAGTGCTCCAATCTGAACCCTTGCCATTAATAACCACCCTCTCTTTATGCAATTTCAAACAACTCTCAGTCACTTTGCTATTTCCCCAATGATACTGAGATATCTAGGGGCAGGGGAGGGGTGGGAGGCAGAATTTCCTTCAGATTGGTGGATTCGCATTGGGGTGAGGTTCCCACATGCACATCTGATACTGCAGAGAACGCAGCATTTCCTGGGCTGTCTTCATTTCAAACGTAGGGTGGGTTTTCACTGTAATACTTGCTTCTTACTGCTTCACTGTCACTGGGAGGGAGAGAAGTCTGGTTTAGATGCAGCATTTAAATGCTTGCAAGTGCTTGAAGGGCCAGAGGCACTTGAATTGGAGGAAAAGAGACGGAGAATGCAAGAGCAGAAACCATTTTGCAATGGAAGGAGGAGCAGCAGCATCAGGTTGTCAGTTGTGGCAATAACTTTCAGATTTTACTGGCCGAGATAAAGCAAAGGAGGGACAGGCTTTTTGGCAACCCTGATTGGAAGCCTCATTAGAGGGTGGTGAAGGCAGTATGGAGAAAAATGGTACAGGTAGGTCAGTGCCACCCCAGAAGCAGCAACACGGTGCTGGAAATGTTTCAACCATCTGATGAGTTTGTCCATGGTTAAGTTAAGTTAAGTCGCGAATACTCATGCAGATCTTGAAAGATTGTGAGAGGCGTAACCTTCATCCATGCCTTTTTACTTCTAGACTTGACTATTCCAACATTCCGGCCTCCTATCTTCTACCCTCGATAAACTTGAGCTCATCCAAAACGCTGCTGTCCGTATCCTAACCTGCAAGTCCAGTTCACCCATCACCCCTGTGCACGCTGACCTATATTGCTCCAGGTCTGGCAAAACCTCAATTTTAAAATTCTCATCCTTGTTTTCAAATCCCTCCATGGCCTCACTTTTCCCTATCTCTGTAACCTCCTCCAGCCCTACAACTGGGGAGATCTCTGCGCTCCTCCAATTCTGGCCTCTTGCGCATCCCCAATTTTAACAGCTGCTAAGGCCCTAAGCTCCGGATTTTCCTCCCTAAACCTCTCCACCTCTCTATCCTTTAAGACGCTCCTTAAAACATACCTCTTTGACCACTGTCCTAATATCTCCTTATGTGGCTCGGTGTCAAATTTTGATTGATAATGCTCCTTTGAAGCACCTTGGGACGTTTTACTACGTTAAAGGCGCTATATAAATATAAGTTGTTGTTGTGACGCAGACCCATACCCTCACTGCGTAACTTAATAGATGGATGAATATTCACACACCCTGCGCTTTATCCCAGTTCCTGAGACCAATGGTGATAAGGAATTGCTGCATAGCCTGCACCAGAAAGCATGCTCACCATAGAATGACTGCAGACACCTGGGTGAAATTAAATGTTAAGTCAACCAGTTGCCTGCCTATTCTCCTTGCAATGGAAAACATTGTGAAGAAGTGGCAAAGAAGTGCCACAGGGAGTGGGTGGAAGGAGCATCACCATCATTCCCTTAAGCGTGAATTGCATAGTATTACATAGAATGGAGTGGATAACTTACATTGCAATGAGTTGTTACTATCTTTGTCACTTTAATGGTAAGGCCTTCAGTCACTTCTAAGTCACATGAGAGTGCCCACCCTCCTCACCTTGAGCCCTTGTAGGTGTGGCACTCATTGAAGAAGACCAGTCTGAAGAGCAGCCTGGCTGCTCCAGAACAAGAACTCCTGTTCCAGTGTCACCAACTCCATCATGTACCACCCAGAAACACAGGAGGATGTAAATAAAGAGATAGCCGGTATATCCTAGGGTGATGCACAAAGCAGCAGCGAGCAGGAGGAGCTGGATAGAAGAGGAGGAGCCAGCCATGCTTTCTTGCAGGGGAGAGAAATGACTACCCTTGGCTGACAAGCCTAGAGGCCTGAATTTCAGGGGGCCAGTTTTCAAGAGACAAGTAATCAGGGTGCATCAATCTCTTGCAAGCAGTGGTGAAGATATGGGTAAGTTGGAGGAGTTCATGAACCACACCTACAAAACTTCCAGGAAAGTTGGCAGGCAATGCAGAAGATGCTGGAGAGTGTAGCAGTCCAGGATATTTCTTTGGCAACATGACATCAGGAGGATGTTCTGAGGGCAATCTGGGATGATAACCATGGCTGTTTCCACAGATTCCATTAAAGCACCCTTAGCAGCACCACTGGGATTTCAAGACTTCATTGGAACTACTTGGTCTGTTCTCACACTGACCATTAGCCCGTTCCCAGCACCAGTGCAGATTAATTTGTGTGACTGAGGTCACCAGATGCTGCCTGGAATGACCCAATTGCATAAAAGTTCACAGTTGTGGTCACTTTAACAGTCACCAACAAGGGCACGCTTTCTGTTGATTAAGACTGCAAATCTACAGTCAGCAGCTAGTCTAGCTCTTCAACAGCATCTGGGAAAAGCATAGCCTTCCAATGCCTGGTTTCCTGGGTCGGGGGTCATGAGCTGTTCATGGTGGGTTGTCGGCGGGGTTCCTGCCCGAAAGCAGGAGCCTGTCAGTGGCCCCACCTGACGAGTTGGGAGCAACACTGAAGGGGCCACAGGACTCCAAAAAAATGGAGGAGCTCGTTGACTGAAGTTCATGGCTGAGTTCAAGGCCTTTGCCAGGTAAGCAATGGGGAGCTTCTACCAGCCTCGCTCCCTCCATTTGATACATATGGGACTATTCCTGCCATGACCCCGAGCCTACCACCATGGAGCTGGCGGTTCTAGGGAGTAGTGAGAACAGGGGTGGATGAGAAGGAATTGGGCCAGGGTCCCAGGCCTTGCCCCCTTGTTGGCATTTGCATGCAGGGGGGGCAGCAGAGGTTTGGTGTTGATAGAGGGAGGGATATTGAGTTTGGAGCGGTTAGGCGGAAGTAGGCCTCACCGAGAAATTTTACCCCCTTTCCTGCTGCTAACCCACCTGATTTTGGGCAAGATTGCAGAATAAAATCCAGCCCATAGTATCTGAGAGAATCTATATAATAAAAAGTCTTGAAAATAGTGTGCCTTAGCAGGGTGGCCCATTGAGGTACATGCAGTATTAAAAATCATCCAACAAGCTTTTCCAATTGGGTGATTGAGTTAAGAATGCTGATTTGGCCAAACAGGGATAAATATGAAAAGTTAAAAATCAGAAATGACAAACCCACTCAAAACCAAAATTCGAGTCGCTTACATTTTTTGTAAAGGTACCAATCTGGTAACAGTAATTATTACACAATAAATGAATGATACTGCTCAATTTATTTTTCCAAATCGTTTCAGCTGTCATTTTGATTTTAAACCCAGTTGAATATTAAAGATATATAAATAACATAACTAAAATGCACATTTAAACTTATTAAAAGTGTTGTGTATGTACCTTTAAGAGAATAACTGGTCTCAGACTACAGTACCGGCAGTGACCACCCCTGTATAAAAGGCGCTAGAGAGCCTCTGTTTTGTTAGATTCGTTTATGCCTTTCACCAGTAAAGTTCTGTTTGTTTCTCTCCTGCTAGTCCGTGTCTCAATCATTCACGGACTTAACACTGGCGACGAGTTAGAAAGAACTTACCTGCAACTCAGCAGCAGCTCCGACGACGCTGAAGGTCGGAAGAAAAAAAAAAGAAAATAGAGTCCATTGAAACTCGAGGAACGGGCGTCGACCGTCAATCATCGGGTTCAAGGCTTTGCAGGAGCGACTTTCCAGAGCCAGGCTGGGTTCCTCGGTCCGTGGTTTCCCAGCTAATCGGGCTGGTGGCAGGTAGTGCTCTGATCCTTCCTGGGCTGCAACGGGGCCGGGCAGCGAGTCGGGAAGCAAGGAGAGAGAGAGAGGGTGGAGCATATAGGGCGCGGCCGGTGTTTCGAAGCTGGGCAGCGTTCGGACCTCAGAAGAGGGAGCTAAGTGTCCCAGAGGGTCCGCTCCACGACGGGAAGATAATAAAAGAAAACGAATTAATATTTAACGCGCAGGAAACCGCGGAAAGCAGCGCTAACAACAGCGGGGAAGAAGGAAAAGCGCGGTAGGCGCCATTTTGTTAAATCGGAGAAGGCAAAGCGCGGGAGGCGCCATTTTAGATTTGCAAGATGCCGAAGACTGGCTGTATCACTGCTTTTGATAATACATTAGAGGACTGGACCACGTATGTGGAAAGAGTAGAGGTATATTTCGAGGCAAACGATATAGTGGAGGGGAAAAAGGCATCGGTATTGTTAAACTTAATGGGCGCTAGAACGTACGGCCTATTGCGGGATCTGATTACTCCAGCCAAACCAAAGGCGAAGAGTTTTAACGAAATTGTTGCTGTTCTACAGGAGCACTTAAACCCTGCACCGCTGTTGATAGCAGAAAGATTTAAATTCCACAGGAGAACTCAGCACAAAGATGAGAGCAATGCTGAGTATCTTACGGAACTACGCAAGCTATCAAAGCACTGCCAGTTCGGAGCAGGACTGGCAGATACCCTACGGGACAAATTTGTCTGTGGACTCCTGAGTGAAGGAACACAGAAGAAGTTACTCGCAGAAAAAGAGCTGACGCTAGATAAGGCTTTCAGCGTGGCAATATCGTATGAAGCAGCAGCCAGGGGAGCTGCAGAAATTCAACAAAAACCACAGGAATACGGCACCCACAAAATGACACGGGGATTTGCAAAATGTTATCACTGCGGCAGAACTAACCATGACCAGAAGGACTGCTGGTCCAAAGACAAAATATGCAGACAATGCGGAAAGATTGGACACATTGCACGAGTTTGTAGGTCTGGGAAGAAGACCAGCGACAACAAAAAGGCTACTAAGGAACCGTACAAGAAAGTACAAAAGATGACGGACAGTAGTTCCGAAGACCAGATGAGCGATAGTGAATCCGGAAACAGAAGACTAAGCTGTCTCAAACTTCACAATGTAATCGCAAAAGAGGATCACCGAACCATTTGGGTCACTCTCACGATAGCAGGGTCCCAAGTTAAAATGGAATTGGATACAGGATCAGCGCTAACCGTCATGAATCGACGACACTATGAGCGGCTATTTTCACACATACTCTTGAGAGAGACATCCATCGTCTTGACGACTTATACGGGGCAAAAAGTATACCCCAGAGGAAAAATAAGGGTGCCTGTCGAATACAATGGCAAGAAAATACGGAAATTGTATCTCTACATACTGCCAAATGGTGGACCACCGTTATTGGGACGGGAATGGATCAGGAAGATAAACTTAGATTGGCATTCCATTCATGCAATGACGGTGGACGGTAAAAAAGATGAAGACGTCACTCCTGGACGATTGTCAACAATCTTAGCTAACGCCAAAGAGGTATTTCAACAAGAACTGGGCAAGCTTAAAGGCGTAAACGCCTCGATAAAAATAGAAGAGAATGCAGTTCCCAAGTTTTTCAAAGTGAGACCGGTACCATATGCAATTCGCCCAGCCGTCGAGGCAGAGCTGGAGAATCTGGAGAAGGCGGGCGTGTTGTCTAAGGTCGACTGGAGCGAGTGGGCAACACCCATCGTTCCTGTCATGAAGAAAACGTTAACCAATAAGTCCGGACAGCCAAGGAAGATTCACATCTGTGGGGATTTCAAGGTGACGGTGAACCCTGTCCTTCACACAGTACAATATCCTCTTCCAAGGATAGAAGACATCTTCGCCTCGCTGTCTGGAGGGAAGCATTTTACAAAAATTGACCGAGCACAAGCATATTTGCAGATGGAGGTTGAAGAGTCCTCTAGGAAGTATCTCACGATAAACACTCACAAAGGTCTTTACCAGTATCATCGATTGGTATTCGGAGTAGCATCGGCTCCGGCGATATGGCAAAGAGCGATGGAACAAGTCCTGCAAGGGATTCCGGGGACTCAGTGTTACTTGGACGACATCCTTGTAACAGGTGAAGATGACAGTGAACACCTTAACAACCTAGAACAGGTGCTCACTAGACTATGGGAACATGGGCTGCGAGCCAACCGCCCCAAGTGCGAATTTTTTAAGAAACAGATATCGTATTGTGGCCACGTGATTGATGAAGAGGGGTTACATAAGTCCCCTGACAAAATTGACGCGGTTGTTAAGGCCCCAGCACCTGAAAATGTGTCGCAGCTGAGGTCATTCCTCGGGTTGGTGAATTACTATCATAAGCTTTTGCCGAATTTGTCGACAATTCTGCACCCACTGAACGCCCTGCTACGAACGGGGGTAGCATGGAAATGGAGCGATGATTGTAAGCGTGCTTTTCAGAAGAGTAAGGACTTAATCACTTCAAGGGAAGTATTGGCTCACTACAACCCAGCACTGCCAATCAGGCTGGCGTGTGATGCGTCTCCCTACGGCATTGGGGCGGTACTGTCACATAAATTCCTTGATGGTTCGGAGAGGCCGATAACTTTTGCGTCACGCTCGTTAACTTCTGCCGAGCGTAACTATGCCCAGATTGACAGAGAGGCCCTCAGCCTAGTGTGGGGGGTGAAGAAGTTCAATCACTATCTGGACGGTCAAAAATTTACTCTACTAACCGATCATCAACCTCGTGTCTCCATTTTCAACCCTCAGAAGGGCGTACCGATAATGACAGCACAACGGCTGCAGAGGTGGTCCCTTTTCCTAGGGGCACACCAATATGACATCGAGTACAAAGGAACTAAACAGCATGGAAATGCTGATGGATTGTCACGTCTACCATTGCCGACGGTGGAAGAAGAAGACCTTGCAGTGGATCCAATGGAGTTATTCCACTCGACCATAGTCGAATGTCTCCCTGTGACGAATGCAAACATAGAAAAGGAAACACGGAACGACCCGACACTATCACGGGTCTATGATTTAACGGTGAAGGGATGGCCAGCACATGGCAAACCACTGCTGCCAGCATTCTCGCCGAGAAGAGAACAGCTGTCAGTGTGCAGAGGAACCTTGATGTGTGGATCCAGAGTAGTAATTCCACCTAAGTTGACGGATAGAGTGCTCAATGAGCTTCATGAGGGTCATCTGGGTGGGGTAAAAATGAAGAGCTTAGCCAGAGCGTTTGTGTGGTGGCCAGGAATCGATAGAGAAATCGAAGCGATGACCAAGAGCTGTGCAGGATGCCAGAAGGTCCAAAACGCCCCACCACAAGCTCCTCTGCATCCATGGGAGTGGTCCTCATCTCCATGGCAAAGGGTGCACATTGATTTTGCTGGTCCCTTCATGGACTCGATGTTTTTAATTGCGGTGGATGCACATTCAAAGTGGCCAGAGGTAATAAAAATGTCCTCAACCACCACGGAAAAAACTATCACAGTTTTACGAACCATATTCGCCAGGAATGGGCTACCTGAACAGATTTGCTCTGACAATGGACCACAGTTTGTGTCTGAAGAGTTCCGGAGGTTCTTAAAGAACAATGGTGTTAAGCATTACACATCTGCCCCATATCATCCAGCCGCTAATGGATTGGCCGAGAGGTTTGTCCAAACATTCAAGAAGGCTATCAAGGCAATGTGTAATGAAGATATACCCCTACAACACAAGGTGGACAACTTCTTGTTTGCCTACCGGAATGCGACACATGCGGTTACCAACCAAACTCCAGCCATGATGTTCTTCAATCGAAGACTATGATGCCGCTTGGATTTGGTTAAGCCAAACGTCCGAAGAGATGTGGAGAACAGGCAGTTTCAGAATATGAATGAAAGGCCGACCAGGAGTTTTAAGATAGGTCAACCAGTTTTGGCTCGGGACTACCGCACTGAGAAATGGCAGCCAGGAACGATTTGTACACGACAAGGACCTCTCATGTATACCGTGGACGTTGGGGGGAGCATTGTAAGATGACATGCTGACCAGATTCTAGAGTCACTGGAAAACGTCAACTCCACACCATGATCTGATACACCTGGTAATGAAATCGACGTTCCAATTGCAGCTACCGCAGACCCGGTAATATTGGAAGCAGATGAACCAAACAATGACATTGATTCCGACTCAACATTGCCAGAAGAACCTGATACCCCAAAGAGGCGTTATCCAGACAGAATCAGGAAGTCTCCTCAAAGACTGAACTTATAATTGCTTAAACTTAACCAATGTATCTAGCAACAGTAATTGTGATTGTAATTCGTTATCATTAGTTGTTAAATGAATGTTATGTACTGTTTATCTAAAAGGGGAGGAATTGTTGTGTATGTACCTTTAAGAGAATAACTGGTCTCAGACTGCAGTACCGGCAGTGACCACCCCTGTATAAAAGGCGCTAGAGAGCCTTTGTTTTGTTAGATTCGTTTATGCCTTTTACCAGTAAAGTTCTGTTTGTTTCTCTCCTGCTAGTCCGTGTCTCAATCATTCACGGACTTAACAAAAAGTATTACTGTGATTAAGATCAGAACATAAAGATTTGTCTGAAGGATTATACTGCCAGCCTGCTTCAGTCCATTTATTGGCAGTCTGCGAAATCCCGATAGCCATTCCAGGAAAATGTAAACAAACCCCTCCCTCCCTCCCTTCATTGTTTGTTGCGGGTCTCAATGTCTCTGACTGGCATCTTTCAGTAAACCATTGTACTGCCTGCTCAGCACCAGCCAATCAATTAACTCCAGTCTAAAAGTATTGCTTTCATCAAGTTGCACACTTCATTAAGCTGGAAGTGCTGACGTCCATTAGTCCTCTGATCGTAAAACCTTCAAATGCTGGCGAATAAAAAAAAAACCCAAAAATTTAAATTTAAATTTAAACTGGTAATGACCCACCAATGAAATGCGAGAGGTAATGCCTTTAGGTTTGGGGTAAAATTTTGTGTTGAGAGACCTCATGCCCATCATTAAAATAAGAACAGAGGGGTTGGGATGTAAGCTCAGGCAGAGGGAGCGAAAGTCTGCTCACTACAGCACGTTAGAGCAGCACGTTTTCAATTCTGCTACCCGAGTTTGAATCCAGCCGAGACCAAAAGAATAAAGGCCATTTACCCTGGAGCGAAAGATCTGGCCGTCATCGGAGACCACCCCTAAAAACATTAACATGTGAGTCATCTTTGGGATATACTTTCTAAATACCATTCAAAATCATAAACAAATTAAAGCTATATACTACCCTCAAATTCAACACTAAACTGGCAATTGTTGTCAGACAGACTTCAAAGATAAGACAGTGTGTCAAATGGAAAATGCACTGGTTGCATAAAATGGAAGCAAGTCCTTTGTTGCACATGGGTACAGCAG
Organism: Somniosus microcephalus; assembly: GCF_052327205.1. Classification (NCBI taxonomy): domain Eukaryota; kingdom Metazoa; phylum Chordata; class Chondrichthyes; order Squaliformes; family Somniosidae; genus Somniosus; species Somniosus microcephalus. The sequence continues at coordinate 49,054,901 of NC_141007.1, read as the reverse complement.
GAAGCAAGCTTTGGAAGCTGATTCCGAGGCACTTTTCACGGATATTGCAAGCTAATCTGACCAAGGCGTTCTTGCTCAGTGAATAAATGAACAGTAGGGGGAAATTAAATTCCCAAGACTTCCATTCATCATCTTAAAGAACACACATGGACAAGTTGTTTTTGAAACTAATCATACAGTCTACCCAATTGCATATTAATAAAAAAGTATTTAGATACTCCTAAATGAAAAGAAATTCATGAAATCAAACTGTTTTAGGAATCTGTTTCAGGATACTGACCTTTTGGACATGTCAAATTTGTGTTCTTTAATGCATCACAATGCAAATAGCATTTCTGTAAATTTCTGCTACTGATTTTTTAAATTAGAATAACAGAAATGTAAAAAATATTAGTTTTGCAGTATTCTTTGGTAAATTTGTTAGCATACTTTATGCATCTTTCATTTTTATGAAAAATGACAGTAGAGTAATTGTTCATTGTTAAATGCAGTGGTTGGATTATTTAAGAGTGTTGATAAACGTTCTGAAATTTGCAAAGGACTGATGTTCAGTCTGCATCATGTGACCATAACATCACAAACAAACAAAATGTGAGCATTTGTACCGTGATAACCACATGACATCAGCTTCAGAGTTGGGCCAAATTTCACTTAAAAATCACTCGGGCAACATCCAAATGAACACCAAATACACAGAACATGCAGAAGCAAACAGCTAGTTCAGCAATGATATAAATATAATCTCAGCCTTGTCAAATATGCCTGGTAAAAACAATTTGAAACCCCCACAAAGTAATGCTCAGAGAGAAAGTATTGCCTGTTTAAGCTTTGGATGGAGTCCTATTTGTGTAGCAACTCACACTAAAAGCTTGAGTGTTGCCAGATCAATAATTCATTTAGTTTAATGAGATAAGTACTTTGGAAACTAATCGGCAATTGCTTCATTTACTCTAACTTGTTAGAATCTTAATGCACTGTATTGCTCCGCTGGTAAGCAATCTTTCAGCGACTGACTTTCCTAAAAACAGAAGGCTGACTTGACATCTTCCCCATTACCATGGAAATTCAGAAGTTACCTACCAATTTTAAAAGAAATTCAGTAAGGTTTGAGACAGCAGAACATTTTCCTGAGAGGAATCATGTGAGGATGATTAATTATCAAATGCATGTGTCTTGCTGCGATGAGTCTCCAGCAGTGGCTATTTCTAATGTTGATTGTGCTTTGTTTAATTGGTTAACTAGCAGCCATTGTTTTGTGAGGCTGATTAACTAGCAGTAGTTGGTACCTTGTAAAATGGGATACCTAAACAATGTTCTTGACTTTGAGGAGGTTCTGGCTATTAGAATCTGTGCACCTTTAAAATCAAACCCATTAAAAGCAGGAGTTATTTGTTTGGGAAAGATGTAGGTTATTGTGGTTGTGTCCTTAAGGGCGGGTTTAGCTGGAGTGAGTATTACAAAATGAAAGATTTCTAAGAACACAAGTGTGACCACCATGTTTCTATTTACATCTCACTATATTATAAGGACACCAACTAAGTGGAAAAAATGTTCAACAAATACACAACACATTAATGTAAATCATGCTGAAATGCAGCACTATATTATGAAAAGGTAATTAAAAATGGCACTTAACCCTTCTGACTTTCTCCCTCCCAACCAGCCAAGGTCCCCTTTTAACCAGAGTTTGTCTGTCTATCCATCTAAATTTAAAAGTCTTCTGTAAGTGCTCACGTCTTTTAAGTGTCACACTTATATGCTGCAATGTGACAATTACAAGAAGTACACAAATACACAGAAATGACTTTTATATCACTCCTATTTCCACCACAGCTATCTGTCAAGCTTTAATGCCACAATTAAGTTTACCTATTCATTTCACTTAACTGTGATTGAATTCTGCATGCCTGGTCATCAGAGTAGGTGGCATTCTTATCTGAGACCTCCCAGCTCCATCTCCAAGATAGGTGGCGCTGTGTCATGTTGTTCACAATCCCAGCTGCCTTGGAGCTCTCAAAATCGAGCCAGTGGCCCAATGCTGACTGTCCACTCCCTGTTGTTGAATCTCGTGCCTGCTCTCCCTTTGATCTACTGCCAGCAAACCTCCCTCCCTGACCATAACCCACTTGTTGACCCGCAACATCAAGTTTTGAGTCATGAGGCCCCCCACTTGTGATCCCAAAAGTTACATTCTCAGCCATTGCTGAAAACTGGCTTAAAGGGAGTGGGACTAGCTGAAGTGGTCTTGCAGAGAGCCTTCTCGACGGGTCGAATGTCCTCATTCCGTGCTGCAACCATTCTATGATTCTAAGTTCCTTAAATGCATATGCAATGCTTTTTAAAATAATAAAAGTATTGAAAACATACTTGAGGAACTTTAAATGATTGGGAACAGGACTCTTGGGACTGTAGATGAAGACCTCTGAACTTGAGGCTTCAGCTTGGGTAATATGGCTGTGGTAGCAGAAAGGCAGGGCATGGGGGGTGCAATGTGTAGAAACCCTTTAAACAACTCTCCCCTGCACCACATCCAGACTCCCTTGTTGCTGCTGCCCTCTGCCCCTTCCCACTGTGACCAGAAGCCTCAATCCATCTGCTGCTGAAAACCCTCATTTATATTTGTTACCAGCCTCAACTATTCCAATTCTCTCATGGCCAGCCTCCCATCTTTGACCCTCCTTAAAGTTCAGCTCATCCAAAACTCTGCTATGCATATCCTAACTCATACCAAGTCCCGTTCACCCATCACCCCCCTGTCCTCGCTGACCTACACTGTCTCCCAGTCCAGCAACGCCTCAAATTTTAAATTCACATCCTTGTATTTAAATCCCTCCAGGACCTGGCCCCTCCTTATCTCTGTAACCTCCTCCAGCCATACAGCCCACTGAAAACTTTGCAGTCCTCCAAAACTGGACTCTTGTGCATCCACAATTTCCTTGCCCCACCGTTGGCGGCCGTGCCTTCTGCTGTTTAAGCCCTAAGCTCTGGATTTTCCTCGCTAAACCTCTCTGCCTCTCTCCTCCTTTAAGACACTCCTTAAAACCTACTACTTTGACCAAGCTGATATATATTAATGACCTGGACTTAGGTACACAGGGCATAATTTCAAAGTTTGCAGATGACACCAAACTCAGAAATACAGTAAACAATGTGAAGGATAGGAACAGACTTCAGGAGGACATAGACAGACTGGTGAAATGGGCAGACACACAGCAGATGACATTTAATGCACAGAAGTGTGAATTGTTGCATTTTGGTAGGAAGAATGAGGAGAGGCAATATAAACTAAATTATACAATTTTAAAAGGGGTGCAGGAACAGAGAGACTGGGGATGTATGTACACAAATCTTTGAAGGTGGCAGGACAATTTGAGAAGACTTTTTATAAAGTATATGGGATCCTTGGCTTTATTAATAGAGGCATAGAGTACAAAAGCCAGGAAGTTGTGCTAATCCTTTATAAAGCTCTGGTTAGGCCTCAGCTGGAGTATTGTGTTCAATTCTGGGCACCACACTTTAGGAAGGATGTCAGGTCCTTAGAGATGGTGCAGAAGGGATATACTAGAATGGTACCAGGGATGAGGGACTTCAGTTATGTGGAGAGACTAGAGAAGCTGGGGTTGTTCTCCTTAGAGCAGAGAAGATTAAGAGGAGATTTGATAGAGATGATCAAAATTATGAACCGTTTTGATAGAGTAAATAAGGAGAAACTATTTCCAGTGGCAGAAAGGTCGGTATCAAGAAGGCACAGATTTAAGGTGATAGGCTAAAGAACGAGAAGCCGCATGAGGATTTTTTTTTAAGGCGGTGAGTTGTTATGATTTGGAATGCATTGACTGAAAGGGTGGTGGAGTCAGATTCAATAGTAACATTCAAAATTGAATTGGATAAATACTTGAAGGGAAAACATTTACAGGGCTATGGGGACAAAGCCGGGGAGTGGGACTAATTGGATAATTCTTTCAAAGAGGTGTGATGGGCCGAATGGCCTCCTTTTGTGCTGTATCATTCTATGATTCTAAGCTTTTGGTCATCTGTCCTAATATCTCCTTATGTGGTTTGGTCTCTAATTCTGTCTGAAAACTCTCATGTGAAGTGCCCTGGGATGTTGTACTCTGTTAAAAGTGCGATATAAATGCTAGTTGTTGTTACAAATTACCCAGATTCTGGGTAGTTGAAAACACACACCAATTCAGAGGGAGAGCGGTTTGCCTAGCGGACTCATCTGCAACACTGAACCCCCAAAAAATACCTAGAATGAATCCCCAAATTTAAACGTTTGTGTCGCCTCACCATAAGCAACACATGGGCGATCCACTAGTTATATTTTCAAGAACAATTCAATTTTATTTGCCATATGTAACTAGTACAATGGAATGCTTACTCCCCGTGGGGACACGTCAGCTATTCTTACAGCGCCGTGTTCAGAAAGTCAATTCTTTGGCATCCAGTGGCAGTGGGAGCACGATGTCCCTCAGCCGCTCCGTACTCCTCGTCACCGCGGCCTCCTCCTCACTGTTGCCGGCTCGGCTCCACGTGTGGTGGCCTGCTTCTCCCGCTCACCCTCTGGCCACCATTCCCGGCTCCCCTCCTCCCAGTCGGACTGCGAGTCGCCGTGGCTGCTGCTCGATGCGCTGCCTCCGCCCGACTCGCCGAACTCATCCTCCGGTCGCCGTGGCCTCCACATCACCGTCGCCGGCTCCACGGTCCGACGGCCTCTCTACAGCCCTCTCTACAGCCCTAGTTATTCGATTTGCCAGGACTCTAGTCCCAGCACTGGCAAAGTGAAGTCCGTCCCAACGGAACAGCTCTCTCCTGTCCCAGCATTCTTTTTCTGTTATGTTGTAATGGCATATATTCCCTTCACTTTGTTAGTGCTTTTAACCTTATTTCTTCTACTTACTTCTGATTGGCGCATTCTTCATACCAGATTTAGTTATTTATAATGGTACAAACTTATTGTGTGATATACAAATTTATTCCACCTCAATTAAATTTGTTCCAACTTATTGGGTGACATGCAGATTTATTATTGGGATTCACTCATACAATGATTTATTAGGAGATAGGGAGGTCGCATGAAGTAATGAGCTTGTTAGCTGCATGAAGTAGCAACTTCTGGAACAAACACCGATTCTTGCAATAAAATGTTTCCGACTGTTAAAAAATCAGCCCATCCTCCCCAAAGGCCTGAAGCCATGGGAGGTGCACGAGTGGTATGTTATGTTTGCATATAGTCCGTACCATCACATGCTTCCTATACAGGAAACTCTCGATTTACCGGCACCCAAACAACCGGAAATCTCGGTTAACCGGCAAAATTCAGGAGTAGGTTCAGTTAAGTTTTTCTTCATATTAGTGGCCGTTCCTGGATCTGTCGCTGTATAATCGGGGGTTTCTGCACTTGTTGCTAAGCAACAGGGGCACTTGGTCTGTGGCCGGGGTTCCTGCAGCTGTTGCTAAGCAACAGGGAAGCCTGGATTTGTTGCTCTGTACGGAGCTCTCGTACCTTTTAACTATAACTCTCTGTAATCCGGACTTTTTGATAAACTGGCACCATGCCAGTCCCGTCGGTGCCGGATAAAAAAGAGTTTCCTGTAATATGTTTGTGTAACAGTTCCTGTAACACTTCCATAACATTTTTAATCGTAGGCAAATTTATTTTACCACACCTGATTGGATCATTCTTTTCACTGAGTTACATCGAGTCTACAGCACAGAAACGGGCCATTTAGCCCAACTGGCCTCTGCCGGCGTTTATGCTCCACACGAGTCTTCTCCTACTCCTCTTCATCTAACCCTATCAGCCTATCCTTCTATTCCTTTCTCCCTCATGTGCTTATCGAGCTTCCCCTTAAATGCATTTATGCTATTTGCCTCAACTACTCCTTGTGGTAGCGAGTTCCACATTCTCACCACTCGTTGGGTAAAGAAGTTTCTCCTGAATTCCCTATTGGATTTATTAGTGAACATCTTATATTTATGAGCTCTGGTTTTTCCACATGATTGACTGTGATTTCGTAAGAGCAGCACCAAACCATGGACAAATAAATTAAAACATACCACAAATAATTGAATAGCTTCAAGCAAGATCTAACTGTAAGAAACTTTAAACTTTTAAACAATGATTTTTACATCTAAGATAATTTATACTTTCTACCTCCTGCACTGGTTTGTGCTATCCCCAACTTGTTAATTGACCCAACAACCAAACAGATTCAGGGTTCTCCTTTACATCCAGGCCTGTAAATGAGCCCACTATTCACTTGACGAACTCAGAACAATTCCACCTTCTAGCCTTTATGATTCACAAACCTACGTGCTACTTTACACGGTGTAATGTTCTTGTAAATGCAAGTTCGTTCGTTCTTTTCTGTCTTTCTAAAACAGAAATCCTATGATTTACAGGGAACAGTGCTACGGGAGTTCACCAGCAATATATTAAAAATAATACATTAGTGCAGGGGTTTCTGTGTGTAATGCTCTGTCACGGTATTTGATTGACTTAAATCAAAAAAGATTACAATTATAACCCTGCAACTAATCTATAACTATGCAGACTCGTGAAAATCTACCAGACCTGAGACTCAATAAATGAAATCACTCAAAAAATTGAAAATAATTTCTGCTGCCGTTTTTGTTTCAGCGGCTGTCAAATGTCAAATGTGCCAAATCAAATTTGTAATAAAGGACATAAAAATTAAATATTTTATAAAAACATGATTATCTACAAAACTGGCATTTGTGTCTTTGAGTGTCTTCGTTAAGGTTTTTCTTGAAAGCTTTAGGCCGCTTCAACAGCCTGCAGTAGATTAATTTCCCAGCATGCATCAGAATGATTTTCTCAGTCTATCCTGTGAAGACTCACTTCCTTTATGATATAGCAGAATTCAGTTGGAGAATGACATTCACTGGCTTTATTAAGGTTTCACATTCAAAATATTAACAATTTTTCATTTTCTATCCTAGAGAGTGCCTGTATGCAGTTTATAAGTCTCATCCCTTGCAATAAAGTGGAAAAGAGGTAAGTGAATTTACTTTTGTAAGAAACCCTTATTATAATATAAATAATCCATAATTGACTGAAATACTGCCTCTTTAAATCGTGTCAGAAACAAACTTCAGAATTAATTTTGAAAGCTTTCTTAAGGTAAAGTTTCAGATTTAAAATGTCAAATGCTTATTTCTTGTCCCTCGGAGGCAAAGCTGAGAGAGGTGAGTCAAAGGCTCGTTGTGCTTTCTGTTGTTTTAAGAGTAGCAAAAGTGATTTTTTTTCCTCAAATTATTTTACTTGAAATGTCCATCCCTTCCCACTTCTGCACCTTAGCACCCACTTGTAGATAGCATGACACACACATTTCTGCCGGGTTTTCTTGAACTCCTGCCAGAATGTCAATGGAAGACTGGCCATTTCTGCTGCTGATCTATTATTGGAGAACATCCACTGAAACTCCATGTTGCCTTTCTCCTTTGCTTTACTTGTAGGTTCTCCTGACTGGTTATTCAGGATTGATTGATTTTATAAGTCCTTATTAGTTTCTTTTTACAGTTTTCTACCATACCTAATGAATGTGGTCTGATTTGATATTTCTGTTTTTGCAGTAGAGAGGTGCACACTTCCTTAGCTCAGCATCTACCATTGCAACACCATAACCTCTGACTTACCATGAGCAATGCAACAGGAGACCCATTAGTCATATTAGAAAACGGCCTACTCTTTGACACACTTCCTGTGTCACACTTCAATATCCAACTGCAACTCATGCCAATTGTTGTGTCATACTTCCATTTCATTGACTGAAATTTCATATTCATAAATCACTGACAAATCATAGCTGAACGGGTATGTGCTGTGTCAATCAGCAAATAGCAAGCAGGAATGAAAGCCATGAATCATGAAGTTCAAAAAACTGATTCAAAAATAAGTAGTCAGGAACAGCAACAACAATTTTTATTTATATAGCGCCTTTAACGTAGTAAAACATCCCAAGGCGCTGAATAGGAGTATTTTAAGACAAAATTTTTTTGACACCGATCCACATAGGAGAAATTAGGGCAGGTGACCAAAAGCTTGGTCAAAGAGGTAGGTTTTAAGGAGCATCTTAAAGGAGGAAATAGAGGTAGCGAGGTGGACAGGTTTAGGCAGGGGCTTAGGACCTAGGCAACAGAAGGCATGGCCACCAATGGTGGAGCGATTATAATCAGGGATGCTCAAGAGGGCAGAATTAGAGGAAATGAGAAGGTGAAGCCACCAGATCACTCCAAACATGTTGTGAAGTTGCTTTCAGCAGCCATGTTGGATTTTTCTGCAGATAAAAGTAGCATTTACAGCATGGAAATGAATCAATTCTGCATAAAATGCTTATTTCTAGTTGTAGAGTAGCCTGTAAGGTGCTGTAAAGTCCCTGGAAAATGTTTTCTCAGAGATGCTTAATCCTGCAACCCTAAATTTCAAAACAATGTAAACCATGAATATTCACACTTTATCTGCAGGAAATGCAATTTGTTCAAGGCAGTCTGAATATTTTGTATTTGACAGCAAGACTTTCCATTCACCAAATGCGAAATACCTCAACCCTTCCCCTCACTCTCGCTTACCAAATGAACAGAGAATTACTGATTATGCAAAGATAGGAACCAGTTTAGTGGATTGAAAGTGAAGCTTTTCTGTTGAACAACACCATCAAAGCAGCATGAAGCGTGACATTTTGTGAGCTAATTTTTGACCAACAAAAAAAATATATACCAGGTGTTATGTATGTACTGCTTCCACACTCCAATACCCACTCCTGGTAGCAGCAAAATCTCTGACTCAATGCGAAACAATGCCATGGGACATGAGTATAAAGAAAAATTTTGCACTTAATGTGTATTTTTACCATTACAATTCAGACATCACATCTTTCTATCTGCAAATTTGCACTCCTACATTACAACACTGACTACACTTCAAAAGTACTTAATTGGCTGTAAAGCACTTTGGAATGTCCGGTGGTCGTGAAAGGTGCTACATAAATGCAAGACTTTCTTTCTTCACTTGCACCTGATTGACTGAAAATGTCATGTTCATATAACTAGCAAATCACCACTGACGAGCCAGCCAATGCGCCAATCAAAACACAGGAAAAGTGGGAAGTTAAACTTCCAATGAAAACTATTACACACACATGAAACCGCCAATCCACAAAAAGCAGTTAGCAGACACTACCAGTAAAAAGAGGTTGATTTCATGAATTTGTACAAAATATCTTGGTTTCTCCACTAAGCTGAGAAGTTACCCCCCCCCAAAAAAGTTTGCAACATAACCAAAACATAAAAAAAAAGAAAATGATTGAAATGTCCTATACAATAACATTTTCTGTGTTCACTATGGGGGTAATTTTAACCCCCCAAAAATGGGTGAGTTTGGGTTAGGTGGGGAATAAAAATGTTAAAAATTTCCAACAGGAACCCAAGGCTGCTGGACCTGATAGCATCCCTGGACGGGTACTCAAAGAATGTGCTGATCAGCTGGCTGATGTCTTCACCACTATCTTCAATCTGTCACTGGCCCAGGCAGTAGTCCCTACATGCTTCAAGACCGCCACCATTATTCCTGTGCCAAAGCAAACGGCTGTGACGTGTCTGAACGACTATCGACCTGTCGCACTCACACCCATCATAATGAAGTGTTTCGAGAGACTGGTCCTGGCTCACATCAAAGCCAGTGTTCCCGCCTCTCTCGACCAACACCAGTTTGCCTATCGTGCAAACAGATCAATGGAGGATGCAATCACAACTGCTCTACATTCTGCACTGAAACACTTAGACGGTAAAGAGACCTACATCAGAATGCTGTTCATAGACTACAGCTCAGCATTCAACACTATCATCCCCAACAAGCTGGCCACCAAACTCCACACTCTTGGCCTGAACACTTCCCTTTGCAACTGGACCCTGGACTTCCTAACTAACAGACCCCAGTCTGTCAAATTAGGTAACCACACCTCCCCCCCCCCGACCCTGAACACGGGGGCCCCACAAGGTTGTGTGCTGAGCCCCCTCCTCTACTCCCTCTTCACCCACGACTGTGTGGCTGTTCATGGTTCCAACACCATCATCAAGTTTGCGGATGATACCACGGTGGTAGGCCAGATCACCAACAACGATGAGTCAGCCTACAGGGAGGAGGTCCAGCACCTTGTGAAGTGGTGCGCCGATAACAGCCTGGCCCTTAACATCAAGAAAACCAAGGAAATCATTGTGGACTTCAGGAAGTCTAAAGGCAGAAGACACACCCCCATCCACATCCATGGGGCTGTGGTGGAAAGGGTGGGCAGCTTTAAGTTCCTCGGAGTCCACATCACGGAAGACCTCTCCTGGTCCCTCAATACCTCCTCTCTGGTGAAGAAGGCCCAGCAGCGCCTATATTTCCTAAGGAGGCTGAAGGAATGTAACCTGTCACCCCTGATCCTCTCTAACTATTACCGCTGCACAATAGAGAGCATCCTGATGAACTGTATCACAGTGTGGTATGGCAGATGTAGCTCCTATGACCGGAAAGCCCTGCAGCGGGTAGTCAAAACTGCCCAATGAATTACCGGCACCCGGCTACCGACCATAGAGCACATATACCAGAAACGCTGTTTACGGAGGTCACTGACCATCATCAAAGACCCTACCCACCCCAGCCACAGTTTGTTCGCCCCCCTGCCATCTGGGAGACGCTACAGATGCATTCGCACCCGAACGACCAGATTTAGGAACAGCTTCTTTCCCAGGGCTGTCATCCTATTGAACTCTGCAAATAAACTCTAAAGCCTGCACATCTGCCAATGCACTTTATTATGTTTATGTTTATGTTCCAAGTCAAATGAATGTTAAATGTCTTAATCTAAATGTACACTCTCGGGAGCCGCAAGCTTACATTTCGTTGTACTGCACTTGTGCACTAACAATGACAATAAAGTTGATTATTATTATTATTATTATCTTGATGTCGCCCACTTCCCGTTTTCATGGAGGCAGGACGAGGGCGGGTGACACATCCACTCTCAGTAGGCGGCTCGGTCATTGAAACCTTTTAAGGAGGCTGCATGCTTCTATTTCAAGTGTTTCTTTTTTTCACTCGTGCTGTGAGCAAGGAGGAGCATTGCTTATGGGCAAGGAGGAGCAGGACTGCTTCCTCCAGGCCCAACAAGCGTACCCTGTAAACAGCATCCCCCACCTCCATGATCTCCCACTGACAGCCCCCCATGATCTCCGACTGCCACGATCTCCCACCGACCCCTCCATCAGCAACCCCCTGCCCCCCCTAATGCTCTCCTCCTGATCCCCCATCGCTCCCCTCCCCTCCCCTCACTGGTCCCACCCGATCTCCCTCGCAATCACCGACCCGCCTCAATCTCCCCCCAACCGCCCCCACGATAGCCCCCCGCGGTCTATCAGCTCCCCAACAATCCCCCCCCTCACCCTCGCAATCACCCCCGAGAACCCAAACCACACTCTACCCAACCCCCGGCCCCGCGATCTCTCCCCCACCACCACAAAACTCACCTGCTGCTCAGCTGCGGTCATTTCTGGAGCCTTCCTTGCCCAACAGGCTGTCAATCAGGCTGAGTTTCGGGCGGGGAAACTGAAAAAAAACCCACACACGCCATGGAGGCACGGCGTTTGGGGAAACTTGCACTTCTGGGTTTCTCAATCATAACTCCACCCACCCCCCCACCCCAACCCCAGCTTAGAAACCACGCCCCGGCAAATATCGGGGCCTATGTCTCCAACAATGGCTCGTAATTTGCGGTCAGCGGCGAAGCAAAGGTGTTCGCCGTTGGCCACGAAGAAAGCTGCCCACAAAGATCTCGCGATCTGTGCGACAAGAAATTCGGCTTTTCTGACGTTCAACTGAGGTCATTGCAGTTTAGTGGGAATTCCGTAGCGCAATCTGCTGGGACGTCAACAAGCTCTCTAAGCAGCCAATCACAATGCAGAATTCTCACAGACAGGGACCCAGGAAGTGAAGAAGCTGCTTTTATTCTGACTTTTAAAAAATATTATAGAGAGCAAAACAAAGATTGGGGCTCTCACATGGGGAAAAGGCAAACCTGAAATAAATATGAACAAACATTTAAAAATATATTTTTTTTAAGTCTCTTAAAAATTGTAATTTTCATCCTTACGGAAAAATTTGACTCACCACAAAATTAATATTAGTTTTTCAGTGCCATAACATTTGTTCAGCAGTCAGTACGCTGTTAAAACCTCAGTTACACCTAATTCAACAAGGTCTAACTTTTAATGGGGTATTTAACAGCGATATTACCGTGGAAAAGCCCAAGTTTTCGTCAGTTTCCCTGATTTCACTGACTGCTGGCTATAGCTCCAGAAAAGGCCACAGCCGAGGAGCAGGTAAGTTTTGTGGGGGGAGAACAGCTGTTCGTTCGCTGTTACTACCCACCGCAAATTCCGGGCCATTGTTTCCCATCACTGACCTATGCCTGCTTGAGAAGCCAGAGTCTTGAGATCATGAGGTTCCCTGCGCAACAAGATTGCAAACTACAGCTCTCTTCACACATTTGTGTCAATAATCCTAGATTTTTTTTCTCTATTATGCACAGCATGACTGACCATTCACAGAGCATACCCAAGCTTGCTGTATGCAGGTTCCATTCTCTTTACCCTCTGCTAGCTGAGTTGAATATGCTTAATTTAAGTAGAACTTATAGTGACTATAAATACTGGTGCAGACACTCCAACAAGAGAGAGGGGTCGATTTTCAGTGTGCTGTGAGGCGGGATTTTAGGCGTGCGGGGGGCTAAAATCCTGAATTCGGGGGTCCCGACACCATCCCACCCAAAACCCACCTCCATGTAAGTTTCAAAGGAGGCGGGTACCCGCCCCGCACTGGGACCCGCCGACCCGAGGCAGGAAGGGATTAGTGCCAATTAACTGCCTGTTAACAGGTAGTTAACAGGCAGTTTTTAGCCTAATCCCTATTTTGAAGGGTTTCGTGTGGGATTCCCGATGGCGCCAAACCACGCCAGGTTAGAGCAGGCGGGCTGTCGGGTTGAAGGACTTGGAGGGGTCGAGATGTCATTCAGGTGAGTGATGGGTGCATGAGTGCAAAGGTAAGTGTGTTTGGTGTGTCTAAAGTGTGTAAAGAAGTTTAAATTACCTGTACTTACCTTTACAGCCTTCCTTCCTCTAGGCTTCGGGAGTCCATCATTCAGCCAGCACAGAAAGCTGAATGGCTGCGATCTGTCAAAAGTGACAGCCTGTAGCTTTCAATGCTAGCGAGATTTCTAACTGAGTCTGCATAGAAGGACTCAGGTTAGAAGTAAGACTGTCAGTGTTTGACAGCTTCAAACAGCTGTGAAACACTGATATTTCATCTGTCAAGACGTCTTGACAGATGAAATTTCAGTCCGTGACGTCACCTGTTGCCGGGTGGCCCTTAATTGGCCTGCTGAGCCCGCTGGTGAAAATCGCGTGGATTGGCCGCATCTCGATGGAGGCAGGACTACAACACGAAAGTTGTAGTCCTGCCTCCTTCCCGACTTCTGAATGAAAATCCAGCCCAGAGAGTCTAACCACCGCCCCTTGACATTCAACAGCATTACCATTACCAAATCCACCACCATCAACATCCAGGAACTCAACTGGACCAGCCACATAAATACTGTGGCTACAAGAGCAGGTCAGAGGCTGGGTATTCTGCGGTGAGTGTCTCACCTCCTGACTCCCAAAGGCTTTCTACCACATACAAGGCACAAGTCAGGAGTGTGAAGGAATACTCTCCACTTGCCTGGATGAGTGCAGCTCCAACAACACTCAAGAAGCTCGACACCATCCAGGACAAAGCAGCCCGCTTGATTAGCACCCCATCCACCACCTTAAACATTCACTCCCTCCATCACTGGCGTACCGTGGCTGCAGTGTGTACCATCTACAAGATACACTGAAGCAACTCGTCAAAGCTTCTTCAACAGCATCTCTCAACCCACAACCTCTACCACCTAGAAGGACAAGGGCAGCAGGTGCATGGGAACACCACCACCTCCAATTCCCCTCCAAGTTACACACCAACCTGACTTGGAAATATATCGCCGTTCCTTCATTGTCGCTGGGTCAAAATCCTGGAACTCCCTCCCTAACAGCACTGTGGGAGTATCTTCACCACACGGACTGCAGCGGTTCAAGAAGGCGGCTCACCACCACCTTCTCAAGGGCAATTAGGGATGGGAAATAAATGCTAGCCTTACCAGTGACGCCCACATCCCGTGAACGAATAAAAAAAAAAGATTTGATTAAGAATGAAAGATGAAAGTTAATGTAATCTTTCCCTCAGTTTTATATTTCTTGGCACTCACTATGAATACTTGTACTCTAAAACACATCAGCCAGCTTGTCTATTTGATAATCAGTTTTGACTATTTGGTCATCTAAAGATGCAATTTGTGTTAACATTTTACTATTAAGTTAAACTTAGCTCACATTGAGTTAAGTCTACAAAACAGCTACATGCTGAGGATTTTGATTAGTGCTCATGATATGCATTCCTTGCTGAATTTTGAAACAAGAACTTCAGTAAGTTTAGTGTCATTCACAGCAGTGAAGGTGAGCACTTCCCTCACCTCCTATGCTGCTGGTATTTTTACAGAACTTAGTCTGAGCACCATAATTACGTTGGGGTGTCAACTGTGGCTCAGTTGGTAGCATGCTCGCTTCTGAGTCAGAAGGTTGTGGGTTCAAGTCCCACTTCCGAGACTTGAGCACAAAATTCTAGGCTGACACTCCAGTGCAGTACTGAGGGAGTGCCACACTGTTGGAGGTGCCATCTTTCAGATGAGGCATTAAACCGAGACCCTTTCTGCTCTCTCAGGTGGATGTAAAAGATCCCATGGCACATCCCATTAGCCTTCAATCAACATCACTAAACAAACAGATTATCTGGTCATTATCTCATTGCTGTTTGTGGGAGCTTGCTGTGCACAAATTGGCTGCTGCTTTTCCTACATTACATCAGTGACTACACTTCAAAAGTACTTCATTGGCTGTAAAGCGCTTTGGAATGTCCTGAGGTCGTGAAAGGTGCTATATAAGTCAAATGTGAACTAATTGGCTTAAGATGGCAGACCACCATGTCTATTTTTAACCCAAAGGAATAGCAACAGAAAACACAGTTGGATATTCTTGCTACCGTTAGCTTCCCTTGCTGCTTGGGAATCGCATATCATAGGCATGTTCAGCAAGTGTACCTTTTGTGGAACGTGATTGTATTCTGAAGACAGAAAGCATTTTGTTCTGAGGAACTGCAAAACCAGAAAGCATTATGTTTCGTGAATATGGAGGTAGCCTTTTAGACATATCACACCCATGAGTTTCCTAATTTCTCAGGATCCTGTGACAGTATGTTCACTCTGTCCCAATTGTCACTTCATCGGATCTCTGAGACAGACAACAGCTTGCAAGGCTAATTGTTTGCTTCAACAATCCTTCTTCAAGGGGATTAATTTGTTCCAACATAACCAGATAAGGCAATTTCACCCTTTTGTGGGTGGGCTGTATGAGTGACAGTCGGCACAGACTAAAACCCTGCCGGATGACTCCACTTTCTCATTTCTAAATTCATGCATGTATAGAGAGTGTATCATGCTGCAGGGAGAATTTATGGAATACACTTTTGGTATTCTTAGGTTGTTAATTTATTGTTTTGCTTAATGATTGCCCCATGTTACAATCCTTGGAAAATACGCAATTTCTTTCATGGCATGTTGTGTATATGAACATACAAAATTAACAGGCAGGAAAAGACCAGCTGGTCCATCAAGCCTGCCCCACACAATGATGGCCAGAGCATCATGACTAAACACTTCTTCCCTCACCCCCCTACCACGGTAGTAGGCCAGATCACCAACAACGATGAGTCAGCCTACAGGGAGGAGGTCCAACATCTCGTGAAGTGGTGCGCCGATAACAGCCTGGCCCTTAACATCAAGAAAACCAAAGAAATCATTGTGGACTTCAGGAAGTCAAAGGCGGAAGTCACACCCCCATCCACATCCATGGGGCTGTGGTGGAAAGGGTGGACAGCTTTAAGTTCCTCAGAGTCCACATCACGGAAGACCTCTCCTGGTCCCTCAATACCTCCTCTCTGGTGAAGAAGGCCCAGCAGCGCCTATATTTCCTAAGGAGGCTGAAGGGATGTAACCTGTCACCCCTGATCCTCTCTAACTTTTACCGCTGCACAATAGAGAGCATCCTGACGAACTGTATCACAGTATGGTATGGCAGCTGTAGCTACTATGACCGGAAAGCCCTGCAGCGGGTAGTCAAAACTGCCCAACGCATTACCGGCACCCGGCTACCGACCATAGAGCACATATACCAGAAACGCTGTTTACAGAGGTCACGGACCATCATCAAAGACCCTACCCACCCCAGCCACAGTCTGTTCACCCTCCTGCCATCTGGGAGACGCTACAGATGCATTCGCACCCGAACGACCAGATTTAGGAACAGCTTCTTTCCCAGGGCTGTCATCCTACTGAACTCCACAAATAAACTCTAACGCCTGCACATCTGCCAATGCACTTTATTATGGTTATGTTTATGTTAATGTATTACAAGCCAAATGAATGTTGAATGTTTAAATGTCTTAATCTAAATGTACACTCTCGGGAGCCGCAAGCCTGCATTTCGTTGTACTGCACTTGTGCACTAACAATGACAATAAAGTTGATTATGATTATGATTATGATCTATGTCATCTCCTGGGAGAGGCAAAAAATGGAGAAAGAACCCTGGACCAATAAGGGAAAAAATATTCAGGGAAATTCCTCTCCGACCCCCTCAGGCAATCAAAACCAGTCCAGGAGATCACATGGACCAAGTGTTATCTATAGAGACACCTACCTTCTGTATGATGTGATCTCTGCCCCAGCCAGGAACTGGTCCAGCTCCCTCTTGAAGGCAGAGAGTCAGCACCCACCACACCAGCTGGCAATGTACAGGAAACTTTCGTTTAACCGGAGGTTAAATGTCTGGAAAGCTCTATCTACCGGCAAAATTCAGGAGCCGTTTCCTATAAGTTTTTTTACTTCTCGTTGCTTTTTTTTCCCCAGTCGTGGCTCCCAAGCATCTAGCTGAAGCTGTTGCTTAGCTACAGAGATGCTTTTAAGCTGCGGCCGACTGTTTTGTTTGTTGTTTCATACGGAGCTGAGAAGCTCCGTATGTTTTAACATTAGTGCTGGTTTATACGGCAGTTTTGATGGGACGGCACCAACTCGGATACCAGAAAGTTTCCTGTATTCCAGATGCTCACAGCTCTCTGGGAAAGGAAGAACCATCTAACATCCAGTTTATTCCTACTCTTACACAGTTTAAACTCATGTCTCCATGTGCTTCCCAATCTGTTAAACTGGAAAAATATATCAGTAGGGATGTTATCCAGTATTATAATATTTTTATGGACCTCTATCAGGTCACCTCTAAGTCTAAAGTAAATAGACCAAGGTCCCTGGGCCATTTCTATGTATCAGTGTACGTAGCTGTCTCTTTCTTTCTGAGGATGGTTAAACCAAAGCCCGGTCTGCCTTTTCAGTTGAACATACAGATCTCATGGGATATTTGAAAAAGAACAGGGAGTTTTCTTGATATCCTAGCCAACATTCCTCCCTTGGCCAAACATTCCTCCCTCAGCCAACACTGCCAAAATTAGGTTAATTGGTCATTCATCACATTTACTGTCTGTGGGATCTTCCTACCGCAAATTGGCTGCTGTGTAGGCCCATCTGAGCAACAGTGACTTCAAAAATAATTTATTGGATGTGAAACATTTTGGAGTGTCTCGAGGGTGTTATAAGCCTATAGCGAAATGCTCTTCTTTCTTTCTATAATACAAAATAACCAAAGTTCTGTAACATGGCCATTTAAGAATTTTTCTGTTCCTTACCTCCCAGTAGATTTGTAGTTCTTCCTGCCATTGGCACATGACTACAGCAAGAAAGTCATTTCTACTGTTGTGAGTTTCCAATGAACAGGGCTCTGAACAGATTTTGGCACCATCCTTTTTAGCACAGAATGGCAATATTAGGATACCCAAAAGTTCTGGATTCTCTTTTCCCCACACACAAAGATATGTAGCCTCGTTAATGCAAGAGGATGCAGACATGCACACCTTGACGAAATGCAGTTATTAATTAGTGTTGCGAAGTGGCAGATATTGAAAGCCCCAGCCTAGTCTGTGCTGGTGGTAGGTGGGATGTGATTGATTTAAAGGCGCAGTGATTTGTGAGTTCAGCCCACGACCAGGATGGTACATCAATAACACTGAGCTGCAGTGGGTGTTACAAATTCTTATAGATCTTATAAATGATCTTTAAAATGTGGAACAATTTCTGTGAGCTATATTTTCTTTATTTCACTCTCCTTCCTAGTGCAGGAGTCCCTACCCCTCACCAGTATCCTTCACATTACAGGATATTTTTGCCAATATTTACAGCATCAAAACCAGCTTAATATAAAGATTTTAATCCAGTCTAGAAAATTAGGCTTTCAAAAAGATGCAATGGATGTATTCATTGTAATTCCTATGTAATAGGAATGATAAACTTAGCAAATAAAAATTTATAACAGTGGTAAGGATAGGTACAATGTATGGTTGCCATATGAATACATTTTGGTTGAACAATAAGGCCTAGAAATTCACTGGCGCTCCGTTTGGGGCGCCAGCCTCACCAGGGCACCGGAAGTACCACCCCGGAAGGAGTCGCGGCCGCCCGCTGCAAATTCAGTTTCAGCGCTCCAGACAGAAGCGCGGCGCTACTCGAGGCACCCCGCATCCCTCTTGGGGCGCTGCAACTGAAAATCGCAGCGCAACGTGCCGCAGCGCCACACGCTGCGGCACGGCGTGCTGCGGTACTGCAGGCCTTCCTCTACTTCTTAAAGGGGAGGGGCCTGCTGCAGCGCGCTCGAAGAGCACGAGTGCCGGCAAAAGAGCCCGGTACCGAGAAGTGCCGGGCTCTTGAGACACAGCCGGCACTCCACGGGGCGGGGGGGGGGGGGGCGGGGGGCTCAGGAGGCCGACCGGGGACGGCGGCGTGGAGAGGTGCTGGCAGGCAGCCAGCAAAAAAAATGGCTGCCCCGCACTTCAGCGCCTCTACCGCCGCAGGTAGGCCCCCCTGAACCGGTCGCAAATTGCGACCAGCGTTAAAGCAGGGGGCGCTACTAAATTTCGCGATCGGGGCGGTAGCGGGGCGCTGCGCACACCGATGACGTCATTGGTAGTGGCGCAGCGCTAATGGCTAGCGCCGCCATTAGCGTCCCGCTAAATTTAGCGGGAGGCGTGGCCAGTGGCGCAAAACCCACTAAATGCCCTCTTAGGGCACAAACGGGTGGCTCAGGCCACTGAATTTCTAGGCCTATATGTTTAATAGCTTAGTACTAATTCAATTGATTCTTTAAGGATTTTTGATATCATACGAAAGACAGAGAAATATTATAATTTGCTAGATTCTGTATTTTGGTACAATATGTTAAATTTAACTATTTAGCATTAAACATACCAAATTGGTTCTTCATGTGTCAAGTATAAGTGCAGAAGTACATGATTTATTAAAAGCCAGTAGCGCTACTGATCACATTTGAGAGTTTGCTGCCTGCTCAAAAATGTCAGTTCAATTCTTGTGGTTCTAAATGTGCCCATTCTGTTGTCCCTAGATTTGTAATGGTTTTAACAAAACTAGCAACAGTTTATTTATTTAAGGGTTTTTTATCAATGTGATAATATGAAGGGCAGATTTGGTATTAATTCAACCTAGTTTTCACATGACGTTGAACAACGGCTGTTTATGGTAGCCAAGATGAGTGCAAGTTGATCATCAGACCTCAAGGTGATAGTCTCACAATGCTTTGTCTTAGAATTATATTTGAAAAAGTCTCCAGGCAGTTCACTGAACTACCTTTAACTTTTTTGAACATTAAACCAGTAAATAGATGCTGGTGCACAAAAACTCTGTGCTTATGCTTAAACATGTATACACGTGGCTCAGCTTTGTCTGAGCGAACAGAGGCATGAGTGGGGTGGCATACCAATCAAGGAACAGCCTTGTTCCATCAAGAAGATAGTAGCCTTCTCCAAAAACCACTGCAGTATGGACACTAAAGGTACCCATCACATCAGCGACTATGTTAGAGATGCATCAGAACAGTTTGCCCTGCATAAACATATCCCTTTTTTTGGAGTCTGAGATTTCTGTTCTGTTGCATTCCCCAGTGTGCACTGTGTACATATAGCTTTTTTCTAAATGAGGAGGCAGGAGCAGACTTTCAGAATGTCCCAGCATTGTTCTGTGCATGTCACACTGGGGGACTTCAATTTCCAGAATGCACCAGAGTCAGTGTAATATGGACAACTCCTCCCAAAACGCAACTTAATCTAATACAGTACAGGACAGGGAGGTCATCATTTACAAACTGGAAGCATGGTATACCTCAGTGAAAGGCCAGTCTTGCTGCCAATCGCAAGAAAATATTCGGGTGCTTTAAAGATACATGCTGATGCATAAGACTCTTTCCTCCCATCCGATTGGAAATCTGATCCAAGAGAAAAAAAAATCTTTCAGAACAGCTGCCATCACAGTTCCCAGCATCCTTGGCACTATTAAACAGATAAGCCCCTATGTCTCTCAAGGTTCAATGGTTTTCATTTGAAAATTTTTGTAACCCATTGTCCAGGCCTCCCCTTTCATTGCGCCTGACTCCCTAAAATGTCTTACCTTCTCACTGCATTTTGATCCCCTCCCTGTAGCCCTGCTGCGCTTTACTCTCTGATCCCAAACAGCTCCTTGGTTGAGAAAGAGACAACACGAAACATTACAACTGCGCGACAGGTCCCAGGCTACCTGTGAGCAATAACACAGAAGAGCAGTTGCTTATAGAAACTATTTCCAGGTCTAAATACAGATACGCTAGCTGGGATTCAAATGTTTGACATTTTGTAGCTGACAATAATGTTACACCAATGTCAACTCAGCTCAGTCAGATGATCATTGGATCAAGCCCCACTCCAGAAGTTCATGACGTAAATCTAGGCTGACACTTCAGGGAAGTTCTGAGGGACCACTGCATTATCAGAGGTGTGGCTTTTCTGACAAGACACAAGGCCCCAGCTGGATATAAGAGATTGCATGACACTTTTTTGAAGAAATATAGTGAGTTCTCCCAGTGTACTGGCCAACATTCATCCACCAAGCACTTCCACTTGAATCAGATTTCCAATCAGATGGCTGAATAAATTCTTATGTGCTCAATCACAAAACCAGCATGTATCTTTAATTGGTCATTTATCTCACTGGAATTTGTGGGATCTTACTATGCACAAATTGACCTCCAAAATAACAGTGACTACACTTCTAAAGTAATTTGTTGGCTGTAAAGCACTTCAGGATGGCCTGAAGATATGAAATGAACTATATAAATGAAAGCTTGTTCTTTCTTACCATTCGGGCATAACATTCAGCCATTTTCTCAGCCAAAGGTTGATTTCAGTAATGCAAATACACACCCAGCATTAGACATGTATGTTTTGTACACTTTCTGCTAGATTGCCAAGAATCAAAGAACCACACACTTCACCCTACACATTAGAACAGCAGGCATAAAGAAATATATATATTTATTCAAAGCCATCTGTATTTTCTGTGGCTCCAGCACAAATTATATATACCTGTCAAACAGCTACCATAACGACATAGGATCCTTCTGATGAAATATGTAAAAGGCATTGTTCATGCACAATGAAACATTGGAAAATGGAGCTGCACACTTATGAGGAGCGATTTTCCCTTCTGTGTATATGCCTTGTCATTTATTAAGTCAAGTAGTGCATTTGAATTTGAAGTTGCCAAATTTGGCTAAATTTATATATTTGCAAATAACTCATTTAATTTTGGGTTTGCAATTCATCTGGCTGTCAACTCGGTCTGGGTGGTTATGATGAATTTCAGCTCCTGACTTTTTTTTTGTGTAACTAAAGAAATCATCCAGCACTGAGATGATTAAATATATTAATAAATGAATAATCATGATTCTACAGATCTCGTCATTGGCCCAGACAGCTAACCTCTTTTTTCCTGCCTATAAAGGTTATTGGGGGCAATTTTAACCCCACCCCCACAACAGGTGGGAGAGGATTAGGGGATGGGGATTAAACTGGCAAATTTGCAAAACCCGACCCCAACCCGTCGTGAATGCAACTGCTTCCTCATTAACCACGGTGGGTTTTGGAGCTTCCGAGTAACCCGCTCGAGAGGTGGGTCCGTAATTATAATATTCAGACGAGACTCCGTTCGTGATTATTTTCGCACGATTTGAAGTTAACGCCTCCTGCATGGGTTTCCCAGGGTTTGGGAAACGCGGCAGCTAAAGGGAGGTGGGAGCAGCCGGATCCAGCAGGTAAGTAGTTTTTGATAGCACTGTTTGTGGGCGAGGGTGAGCAGGACTGCTTCCCCACACCCCTTCTGCTATGATCGGCCAAGCCCCCACTCCTCCAAACCTGTGATCTCCCCAGGTGCCGTCTCCCTCCCGATTGCAGGTCCGACCTTCCCCCCGCCACCCCCCCCACCCCACTAACCCTGCAACCTTTCCCGGTCCCCTCTCCCTCCTGATTGCTGGTCTGAGCCCCCTCATAACCCACACTGTTTCCCTGTTGCCGGGGTCCGTCCACAACCATCCCCGACTGTGGCCTTGTACTAGTTTTCCTGGCCAGCCTGCCAATCTGGCCAGTTGCTGGGCAGGAAACAGAGCAAAAAAAATTGATAATGAGATAATACCGTTAAATTTGGCAGCATCGCCACATGCCCAGGATTTCCCCCCACAAACACTGTCCCCCGCTCCCTCCCCATAAATATTGGGGCCACTGTGTGGTATTCTGCATTTTTAGGCTTTAAAAACCACAAACTGTACAATATGTTAAATACGTAATCTGTCAGGTAAGGAATTGAAAATTATAATTTCACAGTCACTACTTCAGTAGCCCTCTATTCTAAAAACAGTTCCCTACACAATAAGTTGTCCATACAGCTTTCCTTCCTTAACAACATGTAGACCACAAATTCCCTTTTCAAGACCATCCATTACCTAGTTCCTCAAACCCCCACTTATCAATAGCCCCTGAGAATACCAGTTCTGTCACTGAGACTGCCTACATTGCTGATTCGATCCAAAGCAGTCCAATTAATGCTTTGTTCCAAAGACTGCTTAGATCTCTCTATGTCTCCCGAGCTCACCTACACCAGTGCTTCTCTTCTTAGGTCCAGCTAAACAATTACTTTTTCCCCTGAGGTGACTTAAGAGTGAGACCCGTGTTTCTCTTAGTTTTCCTTGACTGTTGCTTCTCTGCCATGCTCTACAAGTTTCTTTTTTCTTTTCTGACCTCTCCTAAATCTTTGCCTTTTTCTTTCCGATGTGGGTTCCAAGACGTCTTGCAATCTGATAAAGACTGGTTGATCTTTGCCTATGATCATCAGATGGATATTACTACTTTAGTGGGAAGGGAAAACTCCCATGTCCTCAGAAAAGACAAGCTATAATACCAATGCAGTAGAATAGTGTCACTTGTAATAGTTAAGGATGGAGAATTACATATAACCTGCCTTGCACTTAACAGAAATGGAATGAGCAACTAGCAACAGTAATGTTAACACCGAGCCATCATTTTTAGCTTTTTAGGTGTTGATTAAATCAAATGCAGGGTCTGATCTATTTATTTTGCCTTAAAAAGCTGCAAAGTAAAATATATCTTCATAAATTTATATTCTCTTTGCTGTTATCCCTTCCATTTACAATGTGGTGTAGGCATGCAAATAAAACTGCTATGCTGCCGGGCATGCAGCTCAATGTGGGCAGCAGTTGTTACACTGCAGTATAAAGAGATGGGAGAAAAGCAAGGGCAAACTTGACAAACACATCTCAATATTAGGCTTCCGAACAAGACATAAATGTTTCACTGTATGTAACCAGCAGTAACTTGCCTCCAATCATATGCCTATTTATTTTAGGATATTGGACTGGTATTGGTGAATCACTATCTTTATCTGCCGAGTGTAAAAGATCCATAACTCACTTGCCTATGGCAATCATGAATTATGAAGGTCCTTCTCATGAATAAAACACACTGCTATGGTGAAATATTGCATTTATTCTGTTGACTTTAATGTTTTAAAACAGGAAAAAAAAGTAAGGCTGGTAAAAATTCATATTTTTAAATGTTTCATCTTGATCCCTTTATAAGAAGAGGCCAACCTCAGCAGTTTCACAACTATGATGTGCATAATGATGTGTACTCAGCTGGCACTGAATTTTCCCAGCTTGGATGCTTCCCATTTAGCATCTGGGACAGGAAAGGATGCTGATCTGTGGGATTGCTTATGGAGCCTCTCACTGCTGCTTGCACAGCAGACATCAGCTGAGCATTCTCCTGTAAAGCGGGAGACCTGATATAGCAGGTCTCCACAGGCAGGGAAACATCACTAAAATTACAAATGCCTTCTACAGGATAGTTCTTCTTACCCATTTGTAACATTGCCTCAATGGGGGGGGGAGCTACTTTATACAGAAATGTTGCTTCTCCTTTATTGTCCAATAGAATAAAAATGATTGCATAAACTGATGGCAAAGGCACAAGAACATTTGCCTCGTAACCAGATGATTTGGAACTTGAGACCCAACGATGCCTGTCACTCGGATCCTGAGTCCCCAGTTTGGATGACATCTGGGCTAGTCTGTAAGGAGCTACCGGGCCAATTTTCCTCTTTACAATTTGAGCATTAATAATTTCCTGGACAGAATGCATAGAAGGAACCCAGGCAGGGACAATCACATGCCTGCAACAGAGCCTGTCCAATTTTCCATCCATTTAACTTAATGCCTCCCTGCTGGGTTGGAAGGGTCTTGTGACAGGTGGGATGGCGGTGCAATGCTTTGGAACTCCGACATGCTGTTCCATGAATTGGTGGGATTCAGGTTTGGACCCACTCTTCCCACGGTGAATGGTGGCGAGCAGAAGCCAGGCATTTACCCACAAGTCAGAAGATGAAGAATGATGAGAGTCATCAGGCTGGTCTTGTACACCTCCTCAGAACAGCTGCATCAAAGGCAGCTTTGGCAAAGCTCTGAGAGCAGGTTGAATGCCTGGCCCCTCAGTCACGGAAATGGCAAATGGAAGGAAATTTAAAGAACAACAAAAAAAAAAGAGGTAGGTCATGTAAAAGTGAAAGGTTTAATGGGGAGAAAATGTGAAAAAGGAGTCAAGCAGAGGAAAGTAAACTGTTATTGTGCTGCTGACTGGAACCCTTTGTGGATTGGAGTAGCATTACTTCACCAAAATAGGAATAATAACCAACAATTTTTCCAGTTCAGTCAAAGAACACTGTGAAATAAAGTAGCAGCCTTTTTCATCAACTGTTTTGTATTGGTATGTGTTGCTATATTGCAAAAATGTCAACATAATGAAAACGGCATTTGACTGAGTGTTGTCACTCGGTTTACTAAGTTATTGGTGTTAATGTGCTGTCGGAAAAATCACTCTTGTGCCAACGACACATTTTAATACTGAATGAGATACTTCTGTTGTTCTTGAAATTTTACCTCAAATTGTCCCACCACTACCACAATCATTGACAAACCTGTAACCACCAACATGTCGCCAGTGTGATAAATGGCTCAAAACGTTCTCTCCAGACACAAGCTATGTTTGGAAGGACAAAATCTAAAATTCTATTACCTTTTTCACACTGTGAGTGGACAAAGTATGAACATTTTGCATGCCCAAGATTATGTTTGACTAAAATCTTACTGACGTTATGACTGATCCACTTTTCTTTCCTGTAGCAAAAACTGTGCCCCTTTAAAAAATGTTGTATGGCAGTAAAGAAGTACGTGATCTTGGCTGGGCCATAATGGGCTGACTGTAAGGCAAGCTATTTCTTCATAGTGGGGAGGCGAAACTGTACAGTGATTCACCCACATGACTCTCACTCATTTCCTGGCAGCTGAGTACTGCCAGTGGTCTGGGAACAGGTTATGTACATCCAACTCCTCAGTCAGGGTTTGTTTATCCCACATGTTCGAATTCTACTTGATAATATTCAACATTAGAAATTTAGAGAAGATCAGTTGTCATAGACTAAAAATGTGTATTTTGAAGCTGCAAAGAACATTCAATATAATAAAGCCTTGAAAATAGACAGTACAATATTTGTCACGAGTAGAAACCAAATTCATAACAAAAGCCATAAAATGACAGAAAAATTCCGGCAAAATTAGAAATAACTAAGACCGTTTGGTAGCTTCCACTCAGATGGTGTAAGTTCAAATCCCAGTTTTAATTCATATTTGAGCATGCTTCCCCTCGTCGTGTGAGCTGTGCTAGCTCTTGGCCTTGACCATTCATTAAGCAGAATGTTTCATTTCATGGGTAGAAAGAAAATGGCAATGCTGCTTTGTAGAAATGGATCTTTTGACAGCTAATCATGAAGCAGTGTTAATGGCAGCCACGTAGACCTTAGCAGCCCAGATTATCCAACATTCCCTGTTGGAGGAAAAAGCATGGTGTAGGTGACAGCAATAGGGAACCATGGGAGAGGGAGAAGTAACAAGATTTATTGCATATAGATCCCCAGCTTGAATAGTATTCATGTTTAAACAGTTCAAACCATTTCTTTCGTACTCCTTCTCAGCCACCCTGATATCATTTTACAGAAATAATACGATCCTGTTCTTTTGTGTTGTATGATAAATGCCACAGTAACAGTGGTATTGAGCAAATTCCACTGCTGTCCATTAATTTATTTTCTGTTCTATTAATCCAGTGAAGCCCATCAGATGCTCGAATGCTTGGTAGAAGAATCGATTGTAACCATCTCTATTAATCTGGTGAGTGGCTGATTGATCGGGGCCTAAACTGGGTCAGTGGTATTGTCTGTTGAAAGGTCAGAACCCCTTAATCATCATTTACTTCAGATAGACTGATCAAACTATTTGCACAGAATGGGGATGTGGTATTGACTTGTTTAATATAAGTAGTGTGATATTTCAGAAGGAAATGTTTTAAATGGGAAATGTGTAAATAAATTTTTTGTAACCAATCAAATTTTTACTTTCACAATCACTGGACAATCCTTTCACGTTTTACATTTTAAACCCATTTAACTTTCACTTTCTTTGCAATCTCAAAAGCTCTTAATTTTACACAGCTCTTCGACGTGAGAAACATTGAGGACAAGTACTGAAACAGATTTAAGAGTAGAGCTTCCAATTGACAAAGTTCACACACGATTGCATAATGCACTGTTTTTAATCAGTCTTTAACCATTCCTTTTAAATGGATTAACACCGGGAGAAAAATGGCGCACACAGGAATGCAGTCTGAACGCATTAAAAATTCGTAATTGAACTCTGCCGATATGAATTTCATCCTTTCTAATTCAAAATGGTATGAATTGGGCCAGAGGGTCTGATGCAATTCGGAAATGACATTGTGCATGCAACAATTTGTGTTGCCTCAAATGTCTAGTCTCTCGATAATGGAGATCTATCTGGAACACTAGCAGGAATTTTGTATCTTGTTAGCTCAAATTCAAAAGTAGAATTAGCCATCACCAGCTGAACCATACTTTACACCATAAGAAGCCTCCGGGGTTTCCATTTGTCTCACATTAGCAGTTGCTTATGGCTAGATCCTATTGTTATGCTACCTAATATATGACAAAAAATTAAACTGCGGAGAGTAACTACAGAAGAAGGCTCTTTATCACACTGTACTAAGCATTGTTCTGTTTCTGATCTGTAGTGGTCTAGTCACAAGTTTTATCAATTTTTGTGAGGGTCTATTATCAGATTTCAGTGGGTATGCAGCTGATTGCCAGAGCTTTTGGGATGTGCTCACAATGGGTGAGTTGGTTTAACAGGATGTGCCTGATCTCGCTGTTGAGACTAGAATCGAAGAAAAGGGAATGGTCCAGAAGATCTAAGGAAATGGATGTATGTCTAATTTTCCTTGTCACTTTAGTGCCACATTTACCTCTGCAGCATTCTTATGAGGAATCTAGTTTAATTTTTTTCCATATATTGGGTGGCATAACAATAGGATCTAGCCATAAGCAAGTGATAATGTGAGACAAATGGAAAACCCGGAGGTTTCTTATGGTGTAATTATGGTTCAGTTGCTGATGGTTAATTCTACTTTTGAATTTGAGCTAACAAGATACAAAGTTCCTGCTAGTGTTCCAGATAGATTTCCAACTCTTGGACTTTCCTGATTGCCTTTAAAAGCTCTCTCAGCACAAACAATACAGATTGCGTTACTGAGCATCAGCATCAAATATCGATATTTAGGAAGCTGGCAGACCAATGAAGTGAGAAATATGTTTATATCAGTTACAATAGAGAAAAATGGAGGCATGCTTCAGTAGGTAGGCTCAAAATGCTGTCAGATGGGATAGTGCGCTCACCATGGAGTGAGATGGGATAGTGCGCTCACCATGGAGTGAGATGGGATAGTGCGCTCACCATGGAGTGAGATGGGATAGTGCGCTCACCATGGAGTGAGATGAGATAGTGCGCTCACTATAGAGTGAGATGGGATAGTGCGATCACCATAGAGTGTGATGGGATAGTGCGCTCACCATGGAGTGAGATGGGATAGTGCGCTCACCATAGAGTGAGATGGGATAGTGCGCTCACCATGGATTGAGATGGGATAGTGCGCTCACCATAGAGTGAGATGGGATAGTGCGCTCACCATAGAGAGTGAGATGGGATAGTGCGCTCACCATAGAGTGAGATGGGATAGTGCGCTCACCATAGAGTGAGATGGGATAGTGCGCTCACCATAGAGAGTGAGATGGGATAGTGCGCTCACCATAGAGTGAGATGGGATAGTGCGCTCACCATAGAGTGAGATGGGATAGTGCGCTCACCATAGAGAGTGAGATGGGATAGTGCGCTCACCATAGAGTGAGATGGGATAGTGCACTCACCATAGAGTGAGATCGCATAGGGCGCTCACCATGGAGTGAGATGGGATAGTGCGCTCACCATGGAGTGAGATGGGATAGTGTACTTACCATGGAGTGAGATGGGATAGTGCGCTCACCATGGAGTGAGATGGGATAGTGCGCTCACCATAGAGTGATATGGGATAGTGCACTCACCATGGAGTGAGATGGGATAGTGCGCTCACCATAGAGTGAGATGGGATAGTGCGCTCACCATAGAGTGAGATGGGACAGTGCGCTCACCATAGTGTGAGATGGGATAGTGCGCTCACCATGGAGTGAGATGGGATAGTGCGCTCACCATGGAGTGAGATGGGATAGTGCGCTCACCATGGCGTGAGATGGGATAGTGCGCTCACCATGGAGTGAGATGGGATAGTGCGCTCACCATGGAGATGGGATAGTGCGCTCACCATAGAGTGAGATGGGATAGTGCGCTTACCATGGAGTGAGATGGGATAATGCGCTCACCATAGAGTGAGATGGGATAGTGTGCTCACCATGGATTGAGATAGGACAGTGCGCTCACCATGGAGTGAGATGGGATAGTGCGCTCACCATAGAGTGAGATGGGATAGTGCGCTCACCATAGAGTGAGATGGGATAGTGCGCTCACCATGGAGTGAGATGGGATAGTGCGCTTACCATGGAGTGAGATGGGGTAATGCGCTCACCATAGTGTGAGATGGGATAGTGTGCTCACCATGGAGTGAGATTGGATAGTGTGCTCACCATAGAGTGTGATTGGATAGTGCGCTCACCATAGAGTGTGATTGGATAGTGCGCTCACCATAGAGTGAGATTGGATAGTGCGCTCACCATAGACTGAGATGGGATAGTGTGCTCACCATGGAGTGTGATGCCAGGCCTCGTTGTTGTGGACTGCAGTGGGGACGTGCTCTCAATGTGGAGTGAGGTGGGAGATGCACTTGCTTTATGGCAAGATGGGAACCGAGCTCAGCTGAACCCGTTGTATTAAAATTTCAGGACTGACCATCCATCCTTTGGTTAGGTGACATATTGGCCGTATTTTCCAATTCCTATGGGTGTGTATGTGCTGTGTACACACCCGTAGGGACCTTGCAAGTGCATGCGCTTAACTCCGGCATTTCCGATCTGTCATGCATCCTCTTGACAGATCGCATGCCTGCCCTAGAGAAGGGCCTCTGCGGGTGGAGAGTTCCACTTCCTGCAGAACCTCCATCCGCTGAAAACACTTAAAAATCTTATGCCTGGTAAAAGCATGCGTAAGGCCTGCTTTTCCCAGCAGAAGAGTTTAAATAAGTAAAAGAATAATTTTTTCCCACTCATTTATCATTTAAAAAATACTTTTAAAAAAGGTAAGTTTATTTTTAGCCCCGTAAAAAACTTTAATTTTTTTTCTCAAAAAATTAAATTTTTGTTTAAAATATTTAATTTAATGTAATTTTAATTAATTTTAAAAACATGATTGAAAAATAAAATTATTTAATGTTTTGATGTGCTTTTTGTGTGATTCCCCATTCATACTTTTGACAGGTCGAAGCTGAGAGACTTGTCAAAAGTATGAAGGGGGATTCCCTTCTTTCATTGGTTCCCCATGGCCCATGTGATCCCAGGAATGCTTGCGAACTGCCTGCGCCCCTGGGATACCTGGGTCCTGGGCATTTTGTAGAGCAGAGGCCCAGGAGCGGAAATGTCCGGACCTCCGGAGCTAGCAGGGAAGGGCGTAGATTTTTTCGCTTCTGAGTGAAATTCATAATATTTAGCCAGATGTCCTTCAAAAGCAGTGAAAAGCCACTGAGCACAATGATGAGGACACCACAAGTGGCATCCATCCTCAATCTATGTCAGACTTGTCATAGCTACAAATTACCTGTGTGTTTTACCAGACCCTTAGCACAAATCTTAAAGCAATGATATTGCTAGCCAGTAAGAAAAATTACCCACATTAATAAATGTGTATGAGATGGAAATTGTCCTTAGTGTTGGGTGACATGATCATGGTTTTTGGTGTTGGCTGAACAATCTGCTCAGCATGATGTGAGATGAAGATGTCCTTGCTGTGGGATAAGACACGCTTTGTGTGGAGGGAGATGGAGGTGTGCTTTGTGTGGAGTGAAATGCTACTTGTGTGGTTGGATATAACTTGTACCGTCTGTTGGTTGAGATTGGAACTATGTTGTTGGGAGAGTCAGGTACACTCAATGTGGCACATGATTGGAAATGTGCCCATTGTTGGGTATGCCACAAGGCTTGCTTAATGTGATGTGAGGTGAGATTGGAAATATGTTGGTTGTGAAGTAAGATTGTTGGTGCCCACATTATGGAAGTCATTTGACATGGATCATCTGAAACAAGACAGAAGGTGGTTTCACTGTGAAGAAAGAAATGAAGTAGAATGGAACAGAACAGGAAGCCTTTATGTTCCCCTATAACCTCTCAGAAACATTGGCAGATGAATGCTGAGTTTCAGTTTGCTGCTATGGGTTTAAGTCATCCTGTAGTCCCAGCAGCTGAAACCATCAAGCTGTTCATACAGAGCTAACCTAATATTCAACAATTGGAACAATGTAATGGTGGATCATTTATCTAAACCCTTGGCCTCTACATCCTTACCATTTTGAAAAATGACAGTGGATTAGTCTCAGGGCAAATATATACTACGTTACAGTACCCCTGAAATAGGATGGGCTGTTAGCCCTTGCCAGTTACAGCAGGGCTGCACATAATTGTGACCATTTTCGAGGACATTTCATAAATGTTTCATTGGTCTTCTATAACTCATTCAGAAACTGTCATTGGTGTGATTAAGTAGAGTAAAGCTGTAGCTTTGAGCTTGTTAGTCACGGAGGGAGATACTGATTTATATCCTTCAAAACAATGGCTATCACTAGTGTGTGGCCCTGTGCCAGCCATAACCCAATTCCTGGCTTCTCAGCAACCAGCTCATTGAAAACAACTCAGTTTGATTCACACTATCTTACTTAGTTGAGGATCTTGTATTAGAAATACAGCACTGACAACTCACCCTTTGGTTAAGTTCAATTCTATCTTCCGGTCTTTTTGAGTGAAATTAATAAAATGGATGGATGGATGTAGTTTAAATGGAGTGAAAAGCCACTAAGCACAATGATGAAGCCACCACAAGTGACATCCATCCTCCATCTATGTCAGACTTACCATAGCTACTAATTTCATTAAGCCTCTGTGTGTTACCAGACCCTTAGTCACAATCTCTATAGCAACAATATTGCTAGCCAATAAGAAAATTATCCTCACTTAATAAATCTGTGTGATTCCTGTCAACCCACATTACACGTGAGGTCAGAACGATGAGCAAGTCTTAATCTCACTGAAGCTACTTGTCAATTAGACACTTAGGAAAAATTAGCACTGAAATTGGGCGAGTAAGATGTGAACAGCATGTTTTACTTTTAGTTTAAAACTTCAAACTAACCTCTAAGAACCGAGCAGGCCAAGTGAAGAGTTGTGCTCCCATTAACTAAAATTGTTAAGGATAACAATGTTAACAACCCGAAGAGAAAAAGAGACAATGAATGAGTGAGAGCAAGAGACAAACAACGACTTATTGTTGGGGCCAAGCTTTTAGTCACCTGTTCTACTATCTCCTATATGCCTCGGTCTGATAATGCTGATGTGAAGCTCCTTGGGACGTTTGGTGAAGCTCCTTGGGACGTTTTGTTATGTTAAAGAAGCTATACAAATTCAAGTTGTTGTTGTTGCTGCATATATCACACCTATTAAATAGAGGCAAATATGCAAAGCGTGGAAGATTTGATCAGAGAGGACATATTTGTTGAGTAAGCACCATTTTTCAGTCCATTAAACTTTCCTTGTATATTCTTCTTTTGAAATTACTTATGTTTCAAGTGTAGATATTCTAAATTAAGCAGTAAAATGTTGTTTTTCAGCATCTTTACCATTAACAAGCTACTTCTGTCAATCACAGTGACATTACATTGCAACTTATTGTCCCAGATGCACATTTACCGAACAGCTGGTAAACATTTACTGACAACACAAGTGACAGAGTGGCACTAACTTGATTGACTGATATCTTTCATTTTAGAGTGACCTTGATATGATATTGATGGTTATTGAAACACTCCTAGGGTGTGGCAATGGAACTTTCCAGGGAACATAGAAGACAGAAGCAGGAGTAGGCCATTCCGCCCCTCGACCCTGCTCCGCCATTCAATGCGATCATGGCTGATCATCTAAATTCAGTACCCTGTCCCTGTTTTCTCCCCATATCCCTTGATCCCTTTAGCCTTAAGAAATATATCCAACTCCTTCTTGAATATATTTAATGAATTGGCCTCTACTGCCTTCTGTGGTAGAGAATTCCATAGGTTCACCACTCTCTGGGTGAACAAATTCCTCCTCATCTCTGTCCTAAATGGCTTACCCCTCATCCTTAGACTGTGACCCCTGGTTCTGGACTCCCCGACCATCGGGAACATCCTTCCTGCATCTAGTCTGTCTAGTCCTGTTAGAAATTTATAAGTTTCAATGAGATCCCCTCTCATTCTTCTAAACTCCAGCGAGTACAAGCCCAATCGACCCAATCTCTCCTCATACGTCATTCCTGCCATCCCAGGTATCAGCCTGGTGAATCTTCGCTGCACTCCCTCCATGGCAAGAACATCCTTCCTCAGATAAGGCGACCAAAACTGCACACAATACTCAAGATGTGGTCTCACCAAGGCCCTGTACAACTGCAGCAAGACATCCTTGTTCCTGTACTCAAACCCTCTCGCTACGAAGGCCAACATACCATTTGCCTTCTTAACCGCCTGCTGCACCTGCATGCTTACCTTCAGCGACTGGTGCACAAGGATGCCCAGGTCTCATTGCACTTCCCCTTCTCCCAATCTATTGCCGTTCAGATAATAATCTGCCTTCTTGTTTTTGACACCAAAGTGGATAACCTCGCATTTATCCATGTTATATTGCATCTGCCATGCATCTGCCCAATCACCCAACCTGTCCAAATCATATTGGAGTTTCTCGGCATCCTCCTCACAACACACACGCCCACCCAGCTTTGTGTCGTCTGCAAACTTGGAGACATTACATCTAGTTCCCTCGTCCAGATCATTTATATTGTGAATAGCTGGGGTCCAAGGACCGATCCCTGCGGTACCCCACTTGTCACTGCCTGCCACTCGGAAAAAGAGCCGTTTATTCCAACTCTTTGCTTTCTGTCTGCCAACCAGTTCTCTATCCAAGTCAACACCTTGCCCCCAATCCCATGTGCCTTAACTTTACATGCTAATCTGTTATGCGGGACCTTATCGAAAGCCTTTTGAAAGTCCAAATACACCACATCCACTGGTTCTCCCTTATCTATTTTACCAGTTACATCCTCAAAAAATTCCAGTAGATTAGTCAAGCATGATTTACCTTTTGTAAATCCATGTTGACTTTGTCCGATCCTGTCACTGTTTTCCAAGTGCTCTGCTATTACATCTTTTATAATGGACTCTAGCATTTTCCTCACTACTGATGTCAGGCTTACCGGTCTGTAATTCCCCGTTTTCTCTCCACCACCTTTTTTGAACAGTGGGGTTACATTAGCTACCCGCCAATCCATGGGTACTGTTCCAGAGTCTATCGAATTTTGGAAGATGACCAGCAATGCATCTACTATTTCTAGGGCAACTTCCTTAAATACCCTAGGATGTAGATTATCAGGCCCTGGGGATTTATCGGCCTTCAATCCTGTCAATTTCTCTAACACCATTTCCCTACAAATACTGATTTCTATCAGTTCCTCCCTTTCATCAGACCCTATGTTCCCTGACACCTCTGGGAGGTTATTTGTGTCCTCCTTTGTGAAGACAGAACCAAAGTATGTATTTAATTGTTCGGCCATTTCTTTGTTCCCCATTATAAATTCCCTTGATTCTGATTGCAAGGGACCTACGTTTGACTTCACCAATCTTTTTCTCTTCACATATCTATAAAAGATTTTACAGTCAGTTTTTATGTTCCCTGAAAGCTTACTCTCATACTCTATTTTCTCCCTCTTAATTAATTCCTTTGTCCTCCTTTGTTGAATCCTAAACTGCTCCCAGTCCTCAGGTTTACTGCTTTTTCTGGCCAATTTATATGTCCTATCCTTGGATCTTATGCTATCCCTAATTTCCCTTGTTAGCCACGGTTGAGTCACCTTTTTTGTTTTATTTTTATGCCAAACTGGGATGAACAAATTCTGTAGTTCATCCATGCGATCTTTGAATGTTTGCCATTGCCTATCCACCGTCAACCCTTTGAGTGACATTCCCCAATCAATCCTACCTAACTCGCGCCTCATACCATCGTAGTTTCCTTTATTTAAATTCAGGACCCTAGTCTCTGAGTCAACTACTTCACTCTCCATCTTAATGAAGAATTCTATCATATTATGATCGCTTCGACCCAAGGGGCCTCGCACAACAAGATTGCTAATTAATCCTTTCTCATTACATAATACCCAGTCTAAGATGGCCTGATCTCTAGTTGGTTCCTCGACATATTGGTCCAGGAAACCATCCCGTATACACCCCAGGAATTCCTCCTCCACAGTATTGTTACTAATTTGGTTAGCCCAATCTATATATAGATTAAAGTCACCCATGATAACTGCAGTGCCCTTATTGCACGCTTCTCTAATTTCCCTTTTAATGCCACCCCAACCTCCGCATTTGGAGGTCTATATACCACTCCCACTAACGTTTTCTGCCCCATGGTATTTCTCAGTTCTACCCATACAGATTCCACATCATCAGAGCTAATATCCTTCCTTACAATTGTGTTAATCCCCTCTTTAACCAGTAATGCTACCCCACCTCCTTTTCCTTTTTGCCTATCTTTCCTGAATATTGAATACCCCTGGATGTTGAGTTCCCAGCCTTGGCCACCCTGGAGCCATGTTTCCGTAATCCCAATCATATCATATTTGTTTACCTCTATTTGCGCAGCTAATTCATCCACCTTATTACGAGTGCTCTAGAAGGGGGAAAAGAAAACCACGTGGGACTAGTCCAGTCATATTAATACATTTTATGGTAAATTTCCTGGTTTCAGCTCGGCAGCTGCAGGATTGGAGCACAGCGAGCTTGGTGCTTACTGATATCGTGCTGCACTGACCTTGTGCAATTTCCCGAGGCCAGCCCTAATTGGCCATGCATGATGGGCCTGATGGCTGATCCTCACGCTTGCCTAGAAGTATGCAGAGGCTGAAAAGAGACGGTGACCTTGAGTGCCACTGGCAGTGTCGTCCCCATGGTACAGGCTAGCTACAGGTGTCCTTCCAAAGGTGGCGCAGTTCTGCAGCTGGCTCCCAGCTGACCCAGAGAATACTGAGCCAGTTCCTTTCAGCCACGGTTAGATGGGAATGGCAGGGCCTACAGGTAAGGTTGCTGGTTTAACGGCCGGTGCAGGCAGTCTGGCACGAGCGTCTGCTGAACTCCCCAACATGCCTCTTTTCCTCTTGTACCATCATAACAAGGAAGTGTAATTGGGTACTTCAAAAGCCACCCTAATTGTTAAGTTAAAAGCTAAAGGACTCTGTGGCTTGCCCCTAGATGTTTTATTCCTCACTGAGCTGCTGTGAAAGTTTGCATAGTAAGAGCTTCTTTTTTGAAGTTGCCTCTTTTTTCAGCTTTTGCTGCACTGCTGAAGTCTTGGAAATGCTTCAATTTCAGCTGGCTTTCCAGTTGATTAAGAGACAATGTTCAGCTGCGAGAGGCCAGTGGAGTGTGAAAGGCGAGAAGAGTGGAGTGTTCAGCCTTCGAAGGAGTGCAGCATTGAGGTACAGTTGGGCCCGTCTTTTTTTTCTCTCTATAATTAATACTTGTATGAAGTGAGCAAACAAAATGTGGTTCTTGTGAGAGTTTGATGCTAGTGGGAATTCAGGCTCACACATCTATATTTCAAAGTTAGACAGGCACAAAGGGATAGAGGTGCGGAGAACCCTCAAGATATGTGTACAGTGTGATATGTGGGCCTTCATTGATCTGCAGTGTATCCGGAGCAGTACGATTGCACTAACTGTAGAAAATTAAGTCTTTGGAGCAAAAGATCTGTGTGCTGGAGGTACAACTGGCCACACTTCATAGCACTAGAGAGGATGAGGGGTTTCTGAATGGACTCTCCAGAATATGATCACGCAACAGGCACTACTAGACAGTTTAAGACACAGGGATCGTGTAGACAAAGAGAAGTGGGTGACCATCCACAGGGGCAGAGAGAGAGACAGGATCACAGTCGCAGGAGACCTGAGTTACTGGAACTGTCTAATAGATGCATAGTGGTGACAATGATATTACCTTGGAGGAGGATGGTCCTGAGCACCAGCGTGGCATCGTGGAGCAAGGGAGTACTTAGTGGGGCGAGGGGGAGGATAAACTACAAGAATAGGAGAGCAGTACTAGTGGGAGATTCTACAGTCAGGGGTATACACAGCATTTTTTCCAGTTGTGGACCAGGAGTCCCAAATGCTATGTTACTTCCTTGGTGCCAGAATGAAGAACATCATGGAGTTTAAGGAGTTAGGCACTGGATTGAAAAGCAAGACCTCAAGGATGGTAATCTCCAGATTGCTTCCTGTGCCACTTACTGGACAGGTTAAAGAGGGGAAGATTAAGAAGTTCATCATGTGGTTGCAGGGCTGGCCAAGGAGTGAAGGGTTCACAGCCTTTTGGCACTGGAGGGTAGGCTAGACCAAAGGAATAATCTTCACTCGAACTGATATGGCACCAAAGTCCTTATAAAGAGGGTACAGAGAGCAGAGGGGAGGTTTAAAACATGTGCAGGCAGGTGGGGGAACTCTAGGTTTGAGATGGAAAGCAGGATTAATAAAACTGTTAGAATAAAAGGAGTAGGCTTAGCTGAAATAAATGATGAGAAAATATGAGGAGGAGAAAGGGAAAGTATGGGGCTCTGAGGTAATTTCCTCCAGTTAAACATTGGGAAAACTGAAGCTATCACCTTCAGGGAGGCGAGGCACCGGCTCATCACTCCCACTATACTGAGAGAGTAGAATGGAGGAGAGGAGTCACACCTTGAAAGTCCGATCAATGTGCTCCACTAAACTCTCCAAGGTGATCCACATGTCAGACCCAAGAGTCTGGATAGCAGCCATTTCAGCTTCCATGAAAGCTACAAATGCTTATAACGGGCACTCCTGATGTGAGGGCCCTCTCATTGTTATTCCAAACACACAGTTACCTCTTGCTTGCTGCCTTCACAGCAACCACTAACAGAATTCTAGTAAGGGAAAAACATCAGAAAGGAGGACTGCATAATGTCACCTCTCCTCCAAAAAGACCGCATGGCTCCTCCGTAAGGGCTGTGGCACTGAAAGGTTCCTGTGCCATGAAATGGGCCGTCCTCTTCAGAGATCCAGGCTGTATCTTGTCCTGGATTTACAAGCTGAACCCGACATCTACCATACAGCCATTACACCCACCAATTTTCTTCTAAGGCCAGAGAAGTAGGAACACCAAACGTAGCGAGTCTCCACCCTTGGCCCCACACCCTTCCATGTCAATAGCCTTGTTTGGGGTGGGTGGATGCTCCAACCGCAAGGCCAGATTAAAACTCAGAGGCAGGTTTGAGATCTGGCGTATCTAAGTCCTGACCTAATTTTTAACCCTTCCACCACACTCCCACCAGAGTTACAGTGGGAATGCGCCGGAAGAGCCATGAATATTTGGCCCTGTTATCTTTATGTTTGATTCAGTACCCAGTAGTATTTATATTTCAATATACTTACTAATAAGTACGCGACTGCTGCCAACGGACCGGAAGTAGTTGCGCATGCGCTGTTCCAGTGTTTGTTTTTGTTTGCTCTCGCCGGATTTCCCACAGATTGGCGAGAGAGAAAGGTGAGGCGGTGGAAATTTCAGGTATTGTGAGGTCTGTAATGTGGCGAGGATGTTGTCAGCTTGTGAGAGTTTTATTGTAATCTCACGGAGTGTGCTTAGCACTATCAGCTCCTTTGTCTGTTGTGGTTGGAACACACGACTGGTGAACAGACTGCAGGTGCAGGATATTAGGATTTAATTGGCTGGGAAAAGAATCATTGAGAAAGAGAGTAGAGACAGTGCGGAGAGACAGAGAGAGGAGCGCTAGACAAAGAGACAGAGAGGAAAACGAGAGGGAGTGCGGAGAAGGAACACGAGAAGAGAATGGCAGTGGTGTGATTAATTCATCAGAATGAACTGCTAAAACTTCCAACACAATTTAACGAGATATGGGACTTCGAAGGTGATATTAGGATGTTGTCAGATTGTAAGGCCTAGAAATTCAGTTGGGCGCGCCAGCCGTTAGCGCCTTAGGAGGAGTAGATCTCGAGCGCTAGGCGCTTATCGCCCGGGCGCAGCGCGATCTGCGCCTCTCCCCAACTTCAGGACACATTTAGCGCCGGTGCAAAGTCTTAGCGCGCCCTGCTGCGTGCGCAGATCATGACGTCATTTAATAGTGCAACGCCCTTTGTGCGCCCCAAACCGGAACTTCACTCGCGCCGGCCCATTGTGCGCCGGGCGGCCCGAGCGACTGTGAAATGGAACGGTACACAGGCCAGCCGGGCCGCGGGGAGCGCTAATTAAAGGGCACTTACCCAGCAGTATAAAGGCCAGCCATTTTGCAGCATTCACTCTTGTGCAACGGTTTTTTGGACAGAGACCAAGGAGGAGAGTTTACTGGTTTGGACCAACACTTGGACAGGTATTTTTGGCTCAGGCCAGAGCTTACCAATTATCTTTGCCTTCATTCAGAGCTCAGTGTTTGCCAGCATATAATGGGGGCTGCATTGGGTGGCAACGCTGAATTTCAGCCTTGTGCCAGAAGGGCTTACAGACGCCGTGAGAGAGTGGCAGCCCTGGCTAGACGCAGAGGGGGCAACAGGCGACGCCAACTGAGGCCTTACCCACGCAGGGTATACCGCCGGCAGACCTCCTATCTGACCATGTCTGCCACGATGTGTGTTAGGAGGCTGCGATTCCGAAGGGAGGTGGTTGCAGACATCTGCCGGCTGCTTCAGAGAGATCTGCAGCCACAGCTGATGCGCAGGACGTCTCTGTCGGTGGTAGTGAAGGTGACGGTGGCTCTCAACTTCTATGCCTCCGGCTCCTTCCAATCCGCTACTGGGGACATCGCTAACATCT
This sequence comes from Somniosus microcephalus, assembly GCF_052327205.1. Classification (NCBI taxonomy): domain Eukaryota; kingdom Metazoa; phylum Chordata; class Chondrichthyes; order Squaliformes; family Somniosidae; genus Somniosus; species Somniosus microcephalus. The sequence goes on along the minus strand of NC_141007.1, from coordinate 49,014,706 downwards.
CCCAGTTCGCCGTGCATTGCTGCATCCGCCAGGTGACCGAAGCCCTTTTCAGAAGGAGACATCAATTCATCTCCTTCCCCATGACCCTGGACAAGCAGCAGCAGCGTGCAGTGGGGTTTGCAAGAATAGCGGGCTTCCCCATGGTGCAGGGCGCCATTGACTGCACGCATGTGGCTTTGCGGGCACCTCTTGAGCATGCCGAGGAGTACCGCAACCGGAAGGGCTACCATTCCCTCAATGTACAGCTGGTGTGTGACCACAGGCAGCGCATCCTAGCTGTCAATGCCCGCTTTCCAGGCAGCAGCCACGATGCCTTTATCCTGCGACAGACAACTGTGGCTGACATGTTCCAGGCACAGCCTCCCCCAAGAGGATGGCTTATCGGGGACAAAGGCTATCTTTTGTGTACCTGGCTCATGACCCCGCTCCGCACGCCCACGACCCCTGCTGAAGAGGCATACAATGAGAGCCATCAAGCGACGAGGAACCTCATAGAAGAAACAATCGGCGTGCTCAAGCAACAGTTCCGCTGTCTCGATAGCTCCGGGGGAGCCCTCCAGTATTCGCAGGATCGAGTCTCCCAATTCATCGTCGTTTGCTGCATGCTGCACAACCTGGCTATCCGCAGGACTCAGGCACTGCCACCTCATGTTGGACCACCACCTCAGGAGGAGGAGCAGGAGGAGCATGAGGACGACGAGGACGAGGAGTACCAGCCCAGGAGGGACGCACAAGGTCCAAGGGCCGCCCGTCGGCGGCTTATTGAACGTCACTTCTAGGCCCCCTGTCAGGGAATGGCTTGTGCCAATGATAGAACATGATTGCAGCCGCTCCGCAAGCCCTCAGCCGGTTAAGGCAACAAACACTTCAAAGATCAAACATGGACAATGTGAATAAATAAAATGCTTTATTGTACAAACTCTGGGCCCTTCCCACATGAAAACCAAAAACAGACGAAACCCCCAAAAAACACTCAAACACATTACTCGCTCCCACAACCTGGAGAGGATTAACAAAAGAGGGCAACTAAAATGGCCGTCATTCTCGGCCTTCGTCAAAAACAAACATCACATCATCGGCCTTCAAAAAACAAACATCCAATTCTCGGCCTCAAGAAACAAACACAAATGGCCACACATTCGACTATTTGGCCCGCTAGGGCGATGCCTTGGCCATCTTTGGGTGGCCCCTGCCCGCCCTGCTGCTCCGCCTCAAAGTAAGGCCATTGGCTGCTGCAAGGCTGGGGGCAGGCTCCTGAGGGGCACATGTCGTGACGGCAGATGCCCTTGGGGGTCGGCCTAGTCGAGGTCTGGCCGTCGAGCGGGCGGCTGTTGATTGCTGCAGCTGTGGCTGGCCAGCATCAGTCGCTGCAGCAGCTCCTGGCAGCTCCACTGGGGGAGTGGCAGTGGCGGCTGGAGGAATGGCGGCAAGCTGGCGGATGGCAGGCGCTCACTGGTCGCCTGAGACACTGGCACTCGCCCGGGCCAGCACTGCAGCATGCGCACCAATCTGCCGAGGGACAGACCGCTGTGCTGCTGCAGCGCGCCGGGTGCCCTGGCGATGCCTGGCTGACACAGCGAGTGTGGCAGCAGTGAGTGCCCGTGTTGACCTGTTCACTGACCGCAGCAGAGCAGCCAGTGACTGGACGGCACCACTGATCACCTGGCCAGTCGCTGACAGATCTGCCCGGTATTCCACCCGACTGGTGGCCTCTAAGGGCCCGAACTCGGCCACACTCCGAGAGAGGGAATCGATGGACTCAGGCAACTGTGCCACTGCCGCCATGAGCTCCGTGTGCCGGCGCTCCGAGTCCGCGGACAAGTCTTCGAGGCGTTCCATCTCCTCGGCGAAGAGCATCTCCTGACTGGAGGCCGGACTCTCCCTCTGGGGAGAAGGCCGCCGAGCTGGCCGACCTTTCCTGCGTTGCTGGAGGCCGCTGGGCCCAGCAATTGGACTCCCCTCCGACGCATCCCCCCTCTGGGGAGAAGGCCGCCGAGCTTCCACCCCCCTCCCGCCTTTCTGCAGCACACAGGTCCCAGGAGCTCCCCTCCCCTTCGACACTTCCGCCACGCTGCCCTCCAGGGAAGACGTGTCCCCTACATTGGCCTGGGTGGCCGCGGCTGAGGGTTCCCCTGATGGGCCGCCTTCCTCTTGCTCCTCCTCCTGCTCCTCCTTGGAGGGTCTGTCACTGGCAAGTTGAGGGACCTCCTCTTGACCATCTGAAAGCAGGAAGGCACAAGAGTAGCTTTAGAGTGAGGAGAGGGCGTCAGTGCGGGATGCATGAGTGGTGGCATTCAGCGCATTGGTCGGACAGTGGCAAAGGATGTAGATCTGATGCGCAAGTGGGACGAGAGAGGTGCAAAAGGTGATGTCCTTACCACTGCTGCCCAGAACAGGGTCGGCATCTCCACATGCAACGGGCCCAATCACCCGGCCACCCATGAGGCGCTCCACGCGATGTTGCAGGTCGGTGAGTGGCTGGATATGGGGTCGGCCTCCCCCAGTCGCAGTCCGGCTCTTGCGATTATTCGCCAGCTTGGCCTGCAAGAGAAAGGACGGCCTCTAAGTACAGTGTGTCGCCGTGATCTTGTGTGCACTGCCTCCCATGGTGGAATAGCCTGGCCAGTGTGTCGCCATGATCTGGTGTGCACTGCCTCCCATGCTGGAATAGCCTGGCCAGTGTGTCGCCATGATCTGGTGTGCACTGCCTCCCATGGTGGAATAGCCTGGCCAGTGTGTCGCCATGATCTGGTGTGCAATGCCTCCCATGGTGGAATAGCTTGGCCAGTGTGTTAAGTGCAGAATGTGCAATTGATGCTCATGCCTGTCCCATAGCTGCTGGATGAAGGCTGGCCATTAGAGCTTTCAGGTCCCTTTGCCCATCATGTGAGGTGCACATGCAAGGATGAGGAGGTCATTGGAAAGGGTACTCACCCTGACAATGCGTGTGAGGTCATTTAACTTTTTGCGGCATTGGGCACCGGTCCTGGGGACGTCGCTGTTGGCTGACAGCTTGCTGGCGACATACCTCCAGGCTCTCCTGTAGACGCGGACCGTCGCCTTCTTGCCATTGTCCGGGTACAAAACATGGCGCCTCTTCTCCACAGCAGCAAGCAGCACACTCAGATCACGCTCTGAGAAGCGCTGCGCACATTCACGGGCCTTCTCCATGTCTTCAGGCGCTATTTGGGTCCAGCAGCAGTGTTCAGGCCTAGCTGGAGGGCTCCACCATCCAGGGCATGGCAGCAGACACAGTCGACCCTTCCCCCTTAAGAGCTGGCCGGCGCCAGGGTGTCTGCTGTCAATCACGAGATGGCCGCACCTGCGCTGCGCCCGGCCTCGGCGCTATCGATCACCACCTCCGGCTTAGCGCCCAAAGAGAGGCGTCCAGCAGCAGTTTTAGCGCTCGCCCGAACTAGTAGGGCGAAGCTAATGAATATCGGAGAAGTGGCATAGATTTGGCGGCGGATGCCCCACTTTAGCGCCCCAAAAGTGGCGTCAATGAATTTCTAGGCCTGAGAGTTTTATTGTACTCTCGCCAAGTGTGCTTATCGCTATCAGCTCTTCTGTCTGTTGTGGGGAATGTTACTTTTTCAAATTTGGGACCTTACATTGGGCCTCAGCTATTCACAATCTACATCAATGATTTGGATGAGGGGCCCAAATGTAATATATCCAAATTTGCTGATGATACAAAGCTGGGTGGGAATGTAAGTTGTGAGGAGGATGCAAAGAGGCTTCAAGGGGATAGAGACAAGCTAAGTGAGTGGGCAAGAACATGGGAAATGGAATATAATGTGGAGAAATATGAAGTTATCCACTTTGGTAGGAAAAATAGAAAAACAGAGTATTTTTTAAATGGTGAGAGATTGGGAAATGTTGGTGTTCAGAGGGACTTGGGTGTCCTTGTACACGAATCACTGAAAGTTAACATACAGGTACAGCAAGCAATTAGGAAAGCAAATGGTATGTTGGCCTTTGTTACAAGAGGATTTGAGTATAAGAGTAAAGACGTCTTACTGCAATTATATAGGGCTCTGGTGAGACCATACCTGGAATATTGTGTACAATTTTGGTCTCCTTACCTAAGGAAGGATATACTTGCCATAGAGGGAGTGCAACAAAGGTTCACCAGACTGATTCCTGGGATGGGGGGATTGTCCCATGAGGAGAGATTGAGTAGACTAGGCCTATATTCTCTGGAGTTTAGAAGAATGAGAGGTGATCCCATTGAGACATACAAAATTCTTACAGGGCTTGACAGGGTAGATGCAGGGAGGATGTTTCCCCTGGCTGGGGAGTCTAGAACCAGGGGTCACAGTCTCAGAATAAGGGGTCGGCCATTTAGGACTGAGATGAGGAGAAATTTCTTCACTCAGAGGGTGGTGAATCTTTGGAATTCTCTACCCCAGAGGGCTGTGGAGGCTCAGTCGTTGAGTATATTCAAGACAGAGATCGATAGGTTTTTGGATATTAAGGGAATCAAGGGGTATGGGGATAGTGCAGGAAAGTGGAGTTGAGGTAGAAGATCAGCCATGATCTTATTGAATGACGGAGCAGGCTCGAAGGGCCAAATGGCCTATTCCTGCTCCTATTTCTTATGTTCTTATGCGCAGAATGCTTCTGTGCAGCTTCCGGTAGCTTCCGGTTCATTGGCAGCAGTCACTCTGTATTAATAAATAGCCTGGAGTTTCCGCTTTGAGCGATCTGGGCACAAATTGCGAGCAGAATTGTGCTAGTTTCGAGAAGTGTTTTTTTTTTACAATTTTCCGCTCAAACTCATTTGGCTATCGCCAAACGTAAATTCTGCCATGAACCAGCGCAATCGGGCAGCACTTTAGAATGTAATTTTAAAACATTTTTAGTCAACCACCTCTCAGTAACTTGATTTTAAATAGCTGAAAATGACTTTAAAAATCTATACAGAACCATTCACTAGTTACATTGGTGTACAGTAGTCAGTTTCAGAGTAAATATAAATAAATTAAACACTTCTAAAATGTGACTAATACTGTCCTTGCTCCTAAAAAAAAAGCTTAATTTTAAGAGGCTCCTCGAAGGCGCGGCAAATGGGCGCAATTAGCGGAAACTCGGAATGGTGATTAATTCGATCTGGAGGCATGGCCAGATTTGTTGGCGGGGCCGGCTTCTAGTGCGATGTCTTTCAAATCAGCGCAAAAGAGCGCAGAAACTGGATTTGCACTTGACGTAATTTGCACTTGAAATTCCTCGATCTTTTGCGCTGGTTTGGGCGATTTCGGGCGAATTGCCCTGGAAGTACGCCAGTGCAACCGAGCGGAAACTCCTGCCCCTGGTTGTTTTAATCTGAGAGAACTCTGGTTCGTGTATATGACCCAGCTATTGTGCAGCGTAGCACCAGATTACTGCAAGCATAACTGCAAGTGATTCCTTAGGGTCGCACAACTCCTCATGGGCAGATAAGGTACAGCTTCTGGATCACAGGGGACAAAGTAAGCTTACAGGAATTTCCATGAAACTAGTGAGAACACATTTTTATTAAATACACAGAATTGCTCCACTTTTCCTGAATAAATGCCACAATTAACTATTCCTCTAGACCTCACCATACTAGCTGACTATTCCCCCAATCAACTCCTGACCTATGGAAGGCTGAGGGATCAGTCCATTTAGTAGGGCACTTCCCCACCCCCACCCCCAGAATAACCTGAAATTATAGGTAAATACCAGATCATTTGTGAATCTCCACCAGGGATATGGCATTTTGTCAAAAATGTGCATATTTTTATTTCCCATACAAACTGAAGCAAGCATAATGGCTTGTTAAATCTCTTACCTTAGCATGACTGTCATAAAGAAAATGGCCTGCACACATTTAGAAGACCCTTTGGGGAATTTTAGTGCTTTCTGTTTGGACCTTCTTGCCCAGCAAATTTACCATGGCTCTTACAGATCTATACATCTGAAAGTATTCCATACCTGAACAGGAATCATGTTGCGAGCAAAAAGTGTATCTTAAATGGTGTCAATTTCGAAGCAAATGCTTTAAAAACTGGGCACACATTTCCCAGTCATTAACTATTTGCTCATGTAAGCAGTAGGCTCATATCTATATTTACCCAGCCTCAACCTTTCTCCAGCTTGTTGTATTTGCTGCAAAGCCTTGATGCCAGCACAGAGTTGTGGGGTTAGTTTCAATCCCAGCAATAAAACTTGAGGTATCCGGAAGATAAGAGAGGTGGGGTTGTGGGAGAAGAAAATAATGTGGCAGGAACTTTAAAGAACAGTTGTCACTGTGGAAAGTGATAGCTTACTCTTTCTTGTATTTGGAAGGGAAGGGAATGTGTCCAATTTCATAGAGATAATAAAGATTAGTCATTGAGTCATCATTAAAACAATGAAGTACTTGAATATTCTCCAGCTAACAATTCAAAAATGCTCAAAGCAATGAGCACAGAAGTAAGGGGAAATGTGGCTGATATAAGTTCATTATATACAGATATAATACAGATATAATACCAAAGGATTAGCACATTGGTAATGTTGTTCCAATTTCTAAACAGAAGGTCAGACTTGTGATCCTAGGAATTATTGGCCTATTACTGTGACATCTATTGTAGGAAAACCATTGGAGTCTATTATAAAATAAGCAATTGAAGAGGATTTAACAAGAGTAAAGGCAATAATTCTAAACCAATGTTTGTTTATGAAAGGGTAAGTCAAGCCTAACAAATTTATTGGAATTATTTCAGGATGTAACAGAATTGGTTGATGATGGTGATATGACAAATGTTAGATATCTTGACTTTCACGAGAGTCTTGTGGCTATAGTAAATAGTCTTGGGGTAAGAAAGGATATTGGATAATAAATAAGAAACAAAGGATAGGGATTAATGGTAGTTTGTATTGGGCGTCTGTGATTAGAAGTGTATCCCAGGGTACAGTGCTTTGCTGTTCATAATACTTATAAATAATTCAGTGAAGAAATTAAATATATGTCTTTGCAAATAATATTAAACTGTGATGGAAAGCACGATGTTTGGGGGAAAGATAAAAGAGAGGGGCCTAAAAATTCGGTGGTGCCCCATTTGGGGCGCCAAGCTCGCCTGGGCGCTGGAAGTCCCGCCCCGGAAGGAGCCGGGAGCGCCAGCGGGATATTCAGTTTCAGCGCCCCAAACGGAAGCGGGACGCTGCTCGAGGCGCCCCGCGTCCCTCTTGGGGCACTGAAACTGAATATCACAGCGCAACATGCCCGGCGCGCTGCGGTACTGCAGGCCTTCCTCCCCTTCATAAAGGGGAGGGGCCTGCACCAGCGCGATCTCCGACTGCGAGTGCCGGCAAAAGAGCCCGGCACCGAGGAGAAGTGCCGGGCTCTTGGGACACAGCCAGCACTGCCCAGGGGGGGGGAGGGGAATCAGGAGGCCGGGGAGGGCGGTGTGAGGAGGTGCTGGCAGGCGGTCAGCGAAAAAAATGGCTGCCCCGCACCTCCCCTTTAATTTGCGCCACTACCGCCACAGGTAGGCCCCCCTGAACCGGTCGCGAATTGCAACCGGCGCTACGGGGGGGGGGCACGACCCAATATCGCGTTCGGGGCGGTAGCAGGGCGCTGCGCACACCGATGACGTCATCAGTGGCGGCGCAGCGCTACAGGCTAACGCTGCCATTAGCGCCCCGCTAAATTTCGCGGGAGGCGTGGCCAGTGGCGCTAAAGCCACTGAGTGCCCTCTTTAGGCACTAACTGGTGGCGCAGCCCACCGAATTTCTAAGCCAGAGTTTCTAGAGGCTTATAATGAAACAGCTGGAATTACAAATAATGTTGAACTGTAACATGGTACATATTGCTGCTACAATGGAAAATATGATTACAAATGAATCATTAAATAACGTGAATTAAGAAAATAAAATCTAGGTTGAACAGTTGACTAAACACTGCAAACATTGTCACAGAGCAAGGGCAAATTAAATATTGGAAAGTACAATTAGTTCAAAGTAATGAAGACCAATGGTGTCACACTAACACTGTATAAAGCAACAGTGAGACATGTGTAGTATTGTTTGCTGAAGTGGTTACTATTTATGAAAAGATTTAAAAAAGCAGTAGAATGGGTCTATAAGGGCAACAAAAAATATCCTGTTACATATGATTGATAAATGGTCAATTGTGGCCCTGAAATATGACATGAACGATGAGGCAAACTAGGTGGAGTGCTCTTATCCGCGCGATTTTGTTAGGATCTATGAGATTGCGTTGTGTTCAAGCACTGACTGCAGAGATCTATGGGATGCCTGTGTTCCAGCATAGACTGCAGAAATTAGTGGCTTTACTTTGTATCCCAGCACATCTGCAGGAATCAATGGGACTCACTTGTATTCCAACACATACTTCAGGGAGCTATGAAATGAGTATGTCCTCCAGAATAGGCTAAAGGGTTTAGGTTATGTTCCAAAGCATCTATTTAACGTGAACCTCACAAAATAACACTGCTATAAATGTCATGAATGTACATGAACCAAAAAGAGTAAAAGAGGAAACTGAAAACATAGGTTCGATGTTAGAGGAATTTCATTAAAATCTTTACATGTATGGGATTGTATTTGTTCCTCTACCCCAAACACTTCTAGTGGAATCACCAAACACAAAAAAGATGCACCTGCATTATCTAGTGCCAACAGTCATGATTAATTAATTCATATTACACAGCTGGATAGTGGTAGAACCTTTCAACTGCTTGGGAAACCAGGTTTGGGTCAGTGCTAGTGAGACATTGGATGTCAAGTGCTCAGCAATTGGTAAGAACCTAAACATCCACACAAAACTTTTTAAAACATTGATAGGAGCAGGGAAAGAAAGGTTCCCACAGACTCACATTGCTATTGCTTTTAACTTCAAATCCTTAATCATATAGTTAACGCTGGTGCCTCACTTATTTTAAGGGGAGTATTATGGACATTGATGGTGTGAGTGCTGCCTCAAGACCAGACCACTCATTGCATGGTGTAGGTATTAGCTATATAAGTTTACTGTTACCACAACCCAGAAAGGTCAAAATCCCATCAAGAAAGATACTGAAATCAGTAACTCAGACTTTGGCTATATTACAATACAGAGAATTTGACTTCAGCAGTGAACTGATAAATTAATCTGTGATGTGTACTGGGATATACCTTGGGTCATTTTATATTTTACAAATCAGAATTGTTCAATAATTTGTAGGGCAATTTAAATTGCTCACATTCTAATTGGTAATAATTTTAACTAACTATTTTTATTCAATTCTCAAGTGCCAAATTAAAGAAAAAAATGCCACCACCTGTAACAAAGACTGAATTGAAGAGAATAATAGTTCTTTAAAATGTTTGTTTAACAAGTGGTACTGATGGTGACATTCACTATTCAAATTTCACACCAAAGTTCCCACAGCTGTCTCACCAATGGAATGTTAGTTTAAAATCTCAAAATGATGGCTCAATACTAAAAAAAAAACTTTTCAGTTATTGCAATGCATTTTGGCATTATACACAAGCACACAATGTAATAATGAATACATACCAGTCTGGATCAATTTAATAACTGAACTCCTTGGACTTTGCCTGGAAGACAATGGATGGCAATTTTCTCGAAGCGGATCCTGCTCCACCGCCGTAACTTCGCTGGAAGTGCGGCGGAAATACCATTTGCACAAGCAAACAGCGTTTCCGCCACAGATTTGGTGAAGTTACAGCGGCAGAGCAGGACCAACTCCAAGGAAATTCTCGGCCAACATGTTGCCTTGTGAGAGGAAAATAAGGGAAATAAAGGAACATTGATTCTCACACCAGTTTATGTTGTTAGAGCAGCAATGGTTTCAATTCACCCACAGCAACTGAATGTGAATGTACCATAACTTTTGTAGTACCATGCTTTTAAAATGGTGGCCCATCCCTGGTTGCTCTGAGGAAGTGGTGGTGGTGGATATCAATTGCTTGTATAACTAATTGGCTTGCTACTATTTCAGAGGGTATTAAGAGTCAGCCACATAGTGTGGACAAGAATCATGTGTAGGCTGGACTGGGTAGGCGTGGCAAGTACCTTTTCCTGAAGGACATCAGTGGACCAGTTGGATTTTTACAACAATCTGATAGCTTTCATGTTGACTTCTGCTGGTGCTAGCCCACAAACTTATTGAATTCAATTTCACAATTTGCTATGGTTAGATTTGAACTCACAACCCCATGGTTTCTAGCCAGGTCCCATAACCACTAGCCTACCATACCTATTATATGTTGAGCAGTCCAGCTCTGTGGGGAGACGTGATGGGTGGATGCCAGATGCTTTTTCACAGGCAGAGTGGGAAAAATTGGATGGAGAATAACCTTGGATTATTCTTGCATGCCTCCCAGTGGCTGACCTCGGAGTGGTTTTTCACAGAGGTCTAGGAGCAGGTCACTTAACAATTCTCTCAGCTGCTGGGTGGCAAGAAAGCAGAAGATAATACTTTAAAAAGTTTCAAAGGTGCGATATACTGATATAAAAAGTTTCATGTGAAATGGTGGATTTATCCTATTAAAATCAATTAAAATAGCAGATTTGTGTTCTGATGCCATTCAGAATATTTGCAAACTGGAATCTCTGGCTTGTGAGCCAAAAATTTCTAATGGCATCGATCTCAATGCATCTTAAGAATTCAAGTTAAAACCTGTCTTAAGAAAAAATGGTTGCAGCCAGTGTAGGTTTATATTATTGCTGAAGAAACAGTATCTTCAGCTTTCACCTGGGGAACACTGAGAAAACATAATCAATAATTAAATTCTATTCTGTTTGTATCGTAGACCAATCCCTGTATTGGGCTTCAGGCCAACATCATTACAGGGGCCGGGGAGAGAGGGCTTTATCAGTGGGAGCTTTCATTCAAAAATGAAATCTGTCAAAAGCCCTATTTATTTTACAGCTGCAAATCAATACTTATTACAAACTACAGCTGATGTACATTAATTGCTGAAGTATAAATGTAGCAGTTACTTCAATTGAAGTTTCGGATATTAAAATTAAAACAGTGCTTGGTCGAAGAGTTAGCCTGGGGTTGCAAAACAGCTTCATCTGAAGCTGGTGCGGCACACTGACAAAGCTACTGATTCTCCAAGGTACGAAGGTTCACCAGACTGATTCCTGGGATGGGGGGATTGTCCTATGAGGAGAGATTGAGTAGACTAGGCCTATATTCTCTAGCATTTAGAAGAATGAGAGGTGATCTCATTGAAACATACAAAATTCTTACAGGGCTTGACAGGGTAGATGCAGGGAGGATGTTTCCCCTGGCTGGGGAGTCTAGAACCAGGGGTCACAGTCTCAGAATGAGGGGTCGGCCATTTAGGACTGAGATGAGGAGAAATTTCTTCACTCAGAGGGTGGTGAATCTTTGGAATTCTCTGCCCCAGAGGGCTGTGGAGGCTCAGTCGTTGAGTATGTTCAAGACAGAGATCGATAGATTTTTGGATATTAAGGGAATCAAGGGGTATGGGGATAGGGCAGGAAAGTGGAGTTGAGGTAGAAGATCAGCCATGATCTTATTGAATGGCGGAGCATGCTCGAAGGGCCGAATGGTCGGCTCCTGCTCCTATTTCTTATGTATGTTCTTATGTACTGTGCCATGGAAGAGTATTGTGTTTCTGATATTAGCTGTGCCGTCAAAGAGAGGTACTGAGCAAAGACTAGACAGATCGCCACAGGCAGGAAACAAAATCAGAGCATAAGTCATTCGAAGTCTTTCTCATGTAGTTTCTCCCAGTTAGGTCAAAAGTAGCATTTCCAGCAGCCTGCGAACAGGCCTTTCTCAGCTAGAGAAAGGTATGTAGAAGATGGGAGGCTGACAATAAGACAGACAAAATAATATAATAGGCAGAAAAATTCTTGAGCTAGAAATGTCAGCTGTTTTTGCAGGCAATAAAAACATATGCATTGAGTTGGTAATCTAATACCATCTGGATCATGAAAAGGGCCTCGACAACCATGGCTACAAACCCAAGGAAATTGCATTTAATTCAAACCATTCTAGTGCAAATTGATTGCAGTCCTTGTGGGGCCAAGAAGTATAAACAGGATAAGAACTACTCAGTTGAGAAGAGAGTATGGCCCAGAATTTCCTTGTCATTTTCGGCGCAACAATGCCATTTCTGAGGAAATTCGCAGTGCAAGTGGCTAATGCTGGTTTTACACTTCAGCCTCCCTGCACCCAAATTTCCTCAATCATTTGCGCCATTACTAAGTTGCATCTGCCAAAATCCCACTTAGCTCATGAACTTACCACCGCCATCCCCATGTAAAAGACATGAGTTTCCTGCATTTACACCAGTTCTGAACAGGCATAAATTTATACCTAACATTTTAGGTGCAGCAAGACCCAAAGTCATTATTTCTGGTGCTTTATAGCACTTTTTAAAGACCAAGATGGATAATTAACATACTTTTGTATTATTCAGGCTTCTTTGTACAGTCCAAGATAAGAAAATCATGTTTTCTATAGTCGCGGGAGAGGGACAAACCATGAGCCCTGGACCCTGTAACTAAGGACCAACATTTCTTCTCATCAGGATTTGATTTGGACGGCACTTTTTTCACAAAACAAATTGAATAGCTGTGAGCTTGATGGCTGCTGTGGAAGTCTCTCAAGACGAGCTAGCAGGAAAAAGGTCCCTCTCTCACTATATTGTTCAAGGGAAATCAAAGCACTTCTAAACTGTCAGGATTCTGCTTAGATTTTCTCCCATCTCCCTGAAGATTAATTAGCCAAACATATCCACATGGGAAGACCAATGAATACTCTACCACTAGACCACCATGGAAGATGAATGCTTACTCTGTCAATAAGATAGTAGAGAATGGATCTCCTTCACAAATAATAAATGTACAATCATTTTTTTTTATTACAAATTACCTTCGTTTCTGTAACTCCATCTACCAGTCTAACAAAGTTATTTAACAACTATTGACCTAACCCTAACTAATTATGCCCTGTATTTGGCTAGTGACTTGCAGCTATGTACAGGACTTTAGCAGCAATGAAACACCACTCACAGCTAGTAGAAGGCATCATTAATATAAGGTGAGATGCACCGTGTCTATTTATCGTCCTCTTCCACTATGAGGCAACCAATGAAAGCAAGCTGGCCGAGAATCACTGCAAAATGGGGAATGGTGAAATCCAATGACTATCAGTCCTGACACAAATCTGGGAAGGATTTGCTTTAATGGCTAATTGGACATGCAGAACATTCCAGCAGTTCATATCCGTCTTTTGCTTTGTTTCAAATGTCTTGTTTCTTGTTCTTAAAACTACTGGTTGTTTTTCCATAAACTGAACTACAGTTCAAATGAGTAGTAAATTATTCAGCTATCAGTCAGCAAAAGCACACAAACAGCACTACTGTGTGATTGCCTGAATAATGCTGAATGTATTTTCCTACACAGCTAAAAATGATTCTGCAGAAAAACGACTAAACTATCTCTGTAATGCAAACAGCCTCATTCAGGGTCATGTATCGATCTACTCAGGCCAGCGTATTCCCAAAGGAATAGGTTTCTATTCTTCTCTGCTTGGAACCTTTGGCACCTTTTGAATAGGAATGATATTGAAGAGTGAAACACAACCCCGAACCCTTTGAGAGAACAAACCAGTCTGCGGTGAGGTGGAAATGAATAACAGGATACATAGCAGAAAAATGAATGTTTGAAAGACCCAAAAGGTATTGTCCATTCTTAGAAAACACAGACAGTAAAATATTTTCTTTGGTACGACAGTTGGCAATGTAAGATTCTCATTATGATCACTAGCCAGGCCAAGATAGTCCGACATCAGGCAGTGCAGAGGTACTAGTGAATCAGCTAGATTCTATATGGCTCAAATAATACTGTTGTAAAATGCAGTATGGAAACATAGTACAATCAGATCTGATAATGTGTGTTCTATAAGACATGTAAATCATGTTATAGGCTGGCATATGTCATTTAGTTTATATAGTCAAATTATTTCTTGGAATTAGATGTGTGTCCCCTGTAGTGACTTACACAACATTTAATGACAGATGAGTTCAGTCAAGGTCAGTTTGGATGTGATTGACTATCCCCAGTTCGAGGAAAATACATTTACTTTATTGTTTCCTTTACGATGGATTTGCCTGCCTTTTCCCTCTTGTTGTAAACTGCTCAACACCATGCATTCTTTTTCAGCTGGGAGAGTGGACAGTCTGGGTGATGCAGTCTCCTTGGCCACTGCCAACGATACTTCATGATCTTTTAGTAGGAGGTGCGGTTCTGATGGGGGAACCAGACCATGTCCTCCGCTCCATCTAGTGGCTTAATGAAGAACTAGTGAAACTCACCCAACTGAAGTAAGCAATTTCAGGCGGAAGGCCACCCTCGACTCATGAGTTGTGACCTTTTGGTTGGGTGTCAAGCACTCAAAAGTTCCACTTGTCAGGCCAGACCATGTAAGGATGAAGGTTAGTGTTTGTGAGATTTCACTTTTTTTTAAAAGAGTATACTGGGTGCATTGTACACGCTGCATTTCAAAAGCAATGCTCGCTTGAAATAATCCCAGACTGTCAATGAACAGCTATCAACAATGCAAGAACTGTATAGGTAATGGACAGCTGTTAATGACGTGCAAAAGCTATATATATATATTATATATATAGTGACTGCAATCAGTAATGTAAAAAAAAAATAGTACATACATTCAACAGTGTAAATCAGAATAAGTAATACATACAACCGACATTGGCAAAATCTATATATGTAATTGACAATCAGCTCTGTGCATGAAATTAATGGCACAAACCATTCAGAAAAGGTTATCCAACCCTTACCCAGCTTAATAAACAAGAATTCACATAATTAACAGTAGCAATCCTGTGACCAGTACTTTAACCCTTAACTTACTGCAAAAGCAAGATTTTCATCTGATTAGTATAACTAACATTAACCAGGTCGGCGGAAATGGGGCGGGTTTTGAGTCAGACACCCGTTTTACACCACGCCCAATTTTGACTTCAATGGGGTGAAAAATGGGGAGCGTTTCAAAATAGGTGTTCGACCCGCCGGGTGGATTAGGTTAAAATCACAGCCTGTGATATTTCCTTTACTGGGTAAACAGGAACTCTATATGGCAGCCACAACTAATGCCGTGACTAGTGCTTTATTGGACAGACAATAATGATTGATAAAAGTAGCTAAAGGGGAAATGTGTTCCACTGAACTGTTGCATAACCCTAATGTTAATAAGGGAGATTTTTATCTAATTACTGGTGTCTCTGAGTATCCCTTGTTATTATCCTCTATGCTTTAAAACTGCTTTATAAAAGCAACCTGAGATTAGACATTTTATATAAGTGTGCCCTCCGCTGATATCACAAACCAGGAATAATGGATAGGAACAATGGGCTGTGAGCAGCTTTTCTAACCAATAACAGGTTATGTGATGTCACATCAAGGGAGTGCTACATAAAATGTCTGCTTCTAGGCTCCTTCTAACCAGCTGTTTGAGACACCAATAATCAAACAGATATCCCTTTAATGCATTTAGGATTATGTGAAAACTCAGTGGAACACCCTTCCTCTTTAAATAACAGGAATGAACAATGCAGACTTACACAGTATGTTACAGGAAGTAAGTCTATAAAAAATGTCATCAGGTCACATGCATATAACTATAGCAGGCAGGTTACAGTTTTCCAGAAGGCATATCATTTTTAATATTGCTAATAATCCAATTAATGTCATATTTACTAGAAGTGCCATGAACTTTGGTCTTGTAGGAATTTATAATATTTCAGATGGAAAATAAATTAACACTTCATCTTTAGCAATAGCAACAGTATTGTCAACTTTATAAATATATAAAACAGAACAGGCAAACTATTCTAGATGTATCTTACCCTATAGATTATTAGAGTCTTATGCTGAAAATGGCATGAATGTCCCCTGTCCCAGCACTCAGGATTCTGCAGAATAAAAAAAGAAGAGTTGTTGACTCAGGGTTGAAATAACATGAGATTTGGGTAAAAAAAACAGACTTCCAATGACAACAGACTGAACTGAAGGGCAATGTCTTCAGGTCATTTCCATCCATTTGCTGTTTGCAATGCACACCAATGTTTTTCTTATTACATCTGGGAAAACACATTTCATAGAATCATACAGCACAGAAGGAGGCCATTCAGCCCATTGTGCCTGTACCAGGCTCTTTGAAAGAGCTATCCAATTAGTCGCACTCCACTGCTCTTTCCCCACAAACCTGCAGAATTTTTTCAATTAAATATCCAATTCCCTTTTGAAAGTTGCTATTGAATCTGCTTCCATCACCCTTTCAGCCAGCGCTTTCCAGATCCTAACAACTCACTGCATTAAAAAATTCTCATATCTCCCCTCTGGTTCTTTTGCCAATTATCTTAAATCTGTGTCCTACCATCCTGTCAGTGGCAACAGTTTCTCCTTATGTATTCTACCAAAGCCCTTCAAAATTTTCAACACCTCTAGTAAATCTCCCTCTTTTCTCTGCTCTAAGGAGAACAATCCCAGCTTCTCTAGTCTCTCCACATAACTGAACTCTCTCATCCCCAGTATCATTCTAGTAAATTTCCTTTCCAAGGCTTCCTAAAGTGTGGTGCCCAGAATTGGACACAATACTCCAGCTGAGGCCTAACCAGTGATTTATAAAGGTTTGGCATAACTTCCTTGCTTTAATACCCTATGCCTCTATTTATAAAGCCAAGGATCCCGCTTGCTTTTTTAACAGCCTTATCAACTTGTTCCGCCACTAAAAGGCATTGGTCAAGCAGTTGGGTTTTTACAACAATCTGACAGCTTCATGACCACATTGTCGCCAGTTTTTTTTATTTCCAGATTTTTTAAACTGAATTCAGATTCAAATTGTAAAATTCACGCTCCCTGGATTACTAGTCCCGTAACATAACCAGTACGCTACCATACCCTTGGATGTTTCTGTAAGTGCAAGCATGCTTTCTATGGAATTGCAATTTTCAAAATCAAAATGTCATCATTAGACAATTTTCACCACGTCTGGGGCTGCTCAAATAACTTGTGTTTGGAATTTCTGCTTCTTCGAATTATAAAAGGTACAGGAAACTTTCGATTTACCAGCACCTAAATAATCGGAAATCGCGGTTAACCGGCAAAATTCAGGAGTAGGTTCAGGTAAGTTTTATTACTTACCTTCCTCAATCTGTTGCTGTGCAAGGGTGTGGCTGCAGCTGTTGCTAAGCTACAGAGACGCTTGGAACTTGTGGCCATTGTTCTGAACCTGTTGCTAAGCAACAGGGTTTGTTGCTTTATACGGAGCTCTCAGCTCTCCGTATCTTTTACCATAGCTTTCGATTATCCGGAATCTTTGATGAACCGGCACCACGTCGGTGCCGGATAAAAAAAAGTTTCCTGTATTCTGATCTAATAGAACTATCTATTGTAACGTAAAATCCAGAAACATAACAAATAATTAAATGTTTTCTAATTGACAACATTCTTTGAATAAATTACAAAAGCACATTTTGTTTAATTTTGTTGATAAACTAGTGAAAGTAAAATATAAAATGAATTTCCGACCTATACATTGGGTGGCTCTCTATAGACCACATAGTCCTCGTACAGTGTCTGCCATGGCCCAGTGGGTGGCACGCTTGCCGCTGAATCAGAAGGGGTGGGTTCAAATCCAAATCCAGAGACTTGAGCACAAAAATCTAGGCTGACCTTACCACAACTATATAGGGCCCTGTTGAGACCACACCTGGAGTATTGTGCACAGTTTTGATCTCCTCACCTAAGGAAGTTTAGAAGAATGAGAGGTGATCTCATTGAAAGATAAAAGATTTTTACAGGGCTTGACAGGGTAGATACAGGGAGGATGTTTCCCCTGGCTGGGGAGTCTAGAACCAGGGGTCACAGTCTCAGAATAAGGGGTCGGCCATTTTGGATTAAGATGAGGAGAAATTTCTTCACTCAGAGGGTGGTGAATCTTTGGAATTCTCTACCCTAGGGGGCTGTGGAGGCTCAGTCATTGAGTATATTCAAGACAGAGATCGATAGATTTTTGGATATTAAGGGAATCACGGGATATGGGGATAGGGCAGGAAAGTGGAGTTGAGGTAGAAGATCAGCCATGATCTTATTGAATGGCGGAGCAGGCTCGAGGGGCCAAATGGCCTACTCCTGCTCCTATTTCTTATGTTCTTATGAGGGAGTGCTGCACTGTCAGAGGTGCCGTCTTTCGGATGAGACGTTAAACTGAGGCCCTGTCTGCTCTCTCAGGTGAACATAAAAGATCCCATGGCTCTATACCAAAGAAGTGCAGGGGAGTTATCCCCGGTGACCTGGCTAATATTTATCCCTCAATCAACATCACTTAAAAAAAACATATTATCTGGTCATTTTCACATTGTTGTTTATGGGAGCATGCTGTGCGCAAATTGGCTGCCGCGTTTCCCACATTACAACAGTGACTACACTCCAAAAGTACTTCATTGGCTGCAAAGCACTTTGGAATGTCCTGAGGTCATGAAAAGCACGATAGAAATGTAAGTCTTTCTTTTTTTCTCATTTACATACAAAGGCTTAGTCAACAGGTTTGTCTTGTATACATTATTTAGGTTTGGTACACGCTACATGTTTATTATCTAGATATTACTTAGATTTGCTACAGTTCACATATTCATCCTCTGCGTACTACTTAGGCTTCATATAGTCCAAACCGTTGTCATTTGTTTCTTGCTCCATTAGAAAAGACAAATGCATTTTCTGAACGTAATGCACCTTAGTAACAGAGTTTGACTAAAAGCTTTCTAATAAACAGGAAGAGAGTGTCTCCCAACAAGGTGTACATTTTACGATTCTCCTGAATTATTTATTTGCAGCGTTCAATGACTACTTTCATACACGAGCATTATTGTGCAAGTTAACCAGTTTCTCATTGCAAATACCCATGACTGGATACTGTAAGAATGTTCTTAAGGAATGATATCCCTCAAGTGGCAATAGTTAGTGATGCAATCATTCATTAATTCTATCACCATCAGCTTGTTATTTTTAAAAATTTAATGACTGGTTGATCAGCACTCCTGTTACCTAAATACCGCTGTCATTCTTCAGATGGCAGACTGAGCATACAGTGAGGCTTTCAACCCACGTACAACCTGACTCGAGCAACGTCTGGGACAGGAGCCGTCGGTTCACTATCACATCACTCAAGCTGACCTGGACAGAGGCAACAGAAAATGCTGCAAACACTCAGCAGGCCAGGCAGCATCCGTGGAGAGAGAAACAAGAGTTAACGTTTCAGGTCTGGGACCCTTCATCAGAATCTGAAACGTTGGGCTGGATTTTCATTGAGAAGTCGGGTAGGAGGCGGGACTACAACATTTGGGGTTGTAGTCCCGCCTCCATCGCGTTCTAGCCAACCCACGCAATTTAGACTTGATTGACCTTGTTGAGCCCGCCCAGCGGGCTCAGCAGGCCAATTAAGGGCCACCCGGCAACAGGTGACGTCACAGATTGAAATTTCATGTCAAGACCTTTTGACAGATGAAATATTAGCGTTCGACAGCTGTTTGAAGCTGTCAAACACTGACAATCGGTACTCCTGTGGTAAAACCACCAAGGAACTCCTGTACAAGTGAATAACTGTCTTTAAAGCAATGTTACAGCACCTAGGTCCGTTTGCTGAGAGTAAACAAGCTTTCTGTAAAAACCCTGAAATAACGCGATGACGTCATCACGTTGGTCACGTGGTGCCCCGAGTGGCGGGAAACGTGACGACGTCATGACGTCAGAGGTGGGCGGTTCTAAGTTCAGTCCTCGTGGAACTAGCTACTGTACAGACCTGTTTGTGATTTCTCCTGCATATTTTGTTTTGTTCATCAGTTTAATTAAATTCGGTTAATTTACTGAACTGACTCGACCTCAGTGATTTAGATAGGAATCCGTAGATTCCTACATTGGTGACCTCGAAGCTTCGCGGACGATTTTCGCGGAGGCAAGCTCAAGAACAAGATGGATGTAAATGCAGCGAGTTTGAAGCGCCCTCAATTTTGGGAACAACAGGCAGCCTCCTGGTTCGTTCAAGCGGAGGCTCAGTTCCAACTGCGAAACATAGTGCTGGATCAGACCCGTTACCTTTATGTGGTCTCCGCACTGGACAGCTCGACAGCTTCCCGCATTATCAGCCTGCTGGAGACCCCGCCCGTGGAAAACAAGTACGAAACGCTCAAGGCGCGCCTCATGCAAGTATTTGGTCTCACAAAGGCGGAACGCGCACGTCGTTTGCTCGCACTCCCCGGGTTAGGCAATGCTAAGCCTTCCGAGTTGATGAGCCACATGCTCACCCTCCTCGGTTCTGAACCGCAGTGTTTTATATTTCGCGAACTGTTTCTGAGTCAGCTCCCTGCGCAGGTACAAGCGGCCCTGGCCAGGTCGACGACTACGGACGGTGTGGCGCTCGCGGCCGAAGCCGACACCATTTACGCGGTGATACAACAGCATTGTGCCACCTCGACGCGCCCCGCCTCCAAGAACCCCGCCTCGGCACCTCCACAGACCGGCCTTTGCTACTACCATGCCCGTTTCGGTCAGAAAGCCAGATGCTGCCGGCCACCGTGTAAATTCGTGCCATCGGCACCGCGAAAGCAGCAACATCGATTGCGAGACCGGAAGGGAAGCCCCGAGGTCGGTTTCGCCTCCACAATGATAGTTGGTGATTCCGGGAATATCGGAGTCGTTCCGACAGGATTGTCCGACCTCCTCTGCGATTGACTTTGATGATTAAAGACACTTCTGGGGGGGGGCGCATGTGGTAAAACCACCAAGGAACTCCTGTACAAGTGAATAACTGTCTTTAAAGCAATGTTACAGCACCTAGGTCCGTTTGCTGAGAGTAAACAAGCTTTCTGTAAAAACCCTGAAATAACGCGATGACGTCATCACGTTGGTCACGTGGTGCCCCGAGTGGCGGGAAACGTGACGACGTCATGACGTCAGAGGTGGGTGGTTCTAAGTTCAGTCCTCGTGGAACTAGCTACTGTACAGACCTGTTTGTGATTTCTCCTGCATATTTTGTTTTGTTCATCAGTTTAATTAAATTCGGTTAATTTACTGAACTTACTCGACCTCAGTGATTTAGATAGGAATCCGTAGATTCCTACACTCCAAGTTAATTCCTTCCTCTCAGGATGAATTAGAGATCTCCCTGGAACAGAAAGCTGAATGCTGCAATTTTTGACAGCTCGCAGCCATTCTGCTTTCTGTGCCGGTGAGATGAGGGACTCCCAAGACCTGAAGAAAGGAAGGCTGTAAAGGTATGTAAAACTTATTTAACACTTTACACACACCAAACACACTTACCTTTGCACTCATGCACCTATTACTCACCTGAACACCGGACATCTCGACCCCTCCAAGCCCTTCATCCCGACGGTCCGCCTCCTGTAACTTGGCGTGGTTTGGAACCATCGGGAATCCCACACTTCAACATTAAAAATAGGGATTAGGCTAAAAACTGCCTGTTAACTACCTGTTAACAGGCAGTTAATTGGCACTAATCCCCTTCCCGCCTCAGGGAGGCGGGTCCCAGTGCGGGGCAGGCCTCGTCTGCTCTCTCAAGCGGACGTAAAAGATCCCATGGTACTATTTCGAAGAAGAGCAGGGGAGTTCTCCCCGGTGTCCTGGCCAATATTTATCCCTCAATCAACATCACTAAAACAGATTATCTGGTCATTATCACATTGCTGTTTGTGGGAGCTTGCTGTGTGCAAATTGGCTGCTGCGTTTCCCACATGACAACAGTGACTGATACAACAAGATCCTGCAAATTAATTGGCAGGATAGGCGCACCAACATCAGTGTTCTTGTTCAGGCCAACATCCCCAGCATCGAATCTTTGACCACGCTCGATCAGCTCCGATGGACGGGCCACATCATCTGCGTGCCCGATACGAGACTCCCAAACAAGCGCTCTACTCAAAGCTCTGACACGGCAAGAGAGCCCCAGGTGGGCAGAGGAAACACTTCAAGGACACCCTCAAAGCCTCCTTCAAAAAGTGCAACATCCCCTCCGACACCTGGGAATCCCTGGCCCAAGACCGCTCAAAGTGGAGGAGAAGCATCCGGGAAGGCACCGAACGCCTTGAGTCTCTTCGCCGGGAGCAAGCAGAAGCCAAGCGCAGGCAGCGCAAGGAGCGCACGTCAACCCAAGCACCCCACCCACCCGCCCCTTCAACCACCGTCTGCCCCACCTGTGACAGAGACTGTCGGTCTCGCATTGGACTCATCAGTCACCTGAGAACTCATTTTTAGCGTGGAAGCAAGTCATCCTCGGTTCCGAGGGACTGCCTAAGAGAGAGACAACAGTGACTACACTTCAAAAAGTATTGGCTGTAAAGTGCTTTGGGATGTCTTGTGGTCGTGAAAGGCACTATATAAATGCGAGTCTTTCTTTCTTCTTTCCTTCTAGCTCTTGGTTCTGTAAGCATCTCACAGCGCTCTGCAACACCTTCATCAACAGTAGCAAGCATGGGTACAGGTACATCGAGCCTGGGGGATTTAGGTAGGTAACTGGATTCACCAGGTGAAGCACTGAACATGAGTGAGCAGGAACAGGAACAGGTGGAGGAAAAAGGGCAGCAGGAAGCTGATGGGCAGAGGGCCAACCAACATCCCTCTTTTGCTGCAGAGCTCTGGGATCCCAACCTGATGTGGTTTGCATTTGAGTGCTATCACTGACACTTTATACGGTCTTTAGAGAGTGTGACAAGCACCGTGCAAAGCCTGACAGCTCACCTGCAAGACTCCACCAACCACCTTTTAAAAAAATATTTGTTCATGGGATCTGGGCGTCGCTGGCAAGGCCAGCATGTATTGCCCATCCCTAGTTGCCCTTGAGAAGGTGGAGGTGAGCTGCCTTCTTGAACCGCTGCAGTCTGTGTGGTGAAGGTACTCCCACAGTGCTATTAGGGAGGGAGTTCCAGGATTTTGACCCAGCGACGACCTCTGTGCATTTGTGCATGACCACTTACTTGAAATGTACTTCACCATGTAGCAACTCCAGTGTAACCTGCAACAGAGTCTCCAGTGCCAGAGGTCATTTGTATAATGGAATAATTGCCAGTGAATGCTCATACTGGTAGAACATAAGAAATAGGAGCAGGAGTAGGCCATTTGGCCCTTCAAGCCTACTCTGTCATTCAATATCATGGCTGATCTACTACCTCAACTCCACTTTCCTGCGCTATCCCCATATCCCTTGATTCCTTTAGTATCCAAAAATCTATCAATCTCTGCCTTGAATATACTCAACGACTGAGCCTCTGGGGTATAGAATTCCAAAGATTCACCACCCTCTGAGTGAAGAAATGTCTCCTCATCTCAGTCCTAAATGGCTGACCCCTTATTCTGAGACTATGACCTCTGGTTCTAGACTCCCCAGCCAGGGGAAACATCCTCCCAGCATCTACCCTGCCAAGCCGCTTAAGAATTTTATATGTTTCAAAGAGATCACCTCTTATTCTTCTAAACTCTAGGGAACATAGGCCTTGTCTACTCAATCTCTCCTCATAGGACAATCCCCTCATCCCAGGAATCATTCTAGTGAACCTTCATTGCACTTCCTCTAAGGCAAAACTGTATACAGTACTCCAGGTGTGGTCTCACCAAAGCCCTATATGATTGTAGTAAGACTTCTTTACTTTTATACGCTAATCATTTTGTAATAAAAGCTAACATACCATTTGCTTTCCTAATTGCTTGCTATACCTGCATGTTAACTTTCTGTGATTCGTGTACAAGGAAACCCAGGTCCCCCTGAATACAAACATTTCCCAGTCTCTCACCTTTTAAAAAATATTCTTTTTTTAGTGGCTATCTTCACATTTCTCCCCATTATTTTCCATCTGCCATGTTTTTGGCAACTCACTTAGCCTGTCCATATCCCTTTGCAACCTCTTTGAGTCCTTCGTACAGCTTACTTTCCCAGCAAGCTTTGTATCATCAGCAAACTTGGATACATTACACTCAGTCCCCTCATCTAAGTCATTGATATAGATATTGAATAGCTGAGGCCCAAGCACAGATACTTGCGGCTGTTGTGTATGTACCTATAAGAGAAGTTATAACCTGCCAACCCAAAAATGACCCGTTTATTCCGACACTCTGTTTTTTATCCGTTAACCAATCCTCAATCTATGCTAATATATTACCCCCAATCCTGGGAGCTCTAATTTTGTGTAATAACCTCTTGTGTGGCACCTTATCGAATGCTTTTTGAAAATCTAAATTCACTACATCCGCTGGTTCCCCCTTATCTACACTGCTAGTTACAACCTCAGAAAACTCTAACAGATTTGTCAAACACAACTTCCCTTTTCATAAATCCGTGTTGACTCTGCCCAATCCTATTATTATTTTCTAAGTGCCCTGTTACTACGTCCCTAATAATAGTTTCCAGCATTTTCCCTACTACTGATGTCAGGCTAAATGGCCTCCCTCAAGCGGGTTGGCTACCCGCCCTCGTCCCGCTTCCGTTAAAACCAGAAGTGGGCGGGTTGGGGTCAGGATTCTTTTTTTTTTTAACACTTTAACCTCCCACCCGACTCCAACACACCAATTTTTTGGCCTTAAAATCCCCCCCACCCCCCCACCTTTGTCCTTATATTTTTCAGCTACAAGCTGGGTGGGTTTCTTCATTTTCTACCTGCATCATGCTTATGCCTCTTTGGGTGGCAAAGTTGTGCCCCATGCAACACACAATGATGATCTTGGAGACTTTAGCAGAGCTTGGCATAATATGCTCCCAGGTCTATATGTACATCTGAAATGCTGCTTGTAGTTAAACTACCCGTAAGGCAGAGGGATATAACCAACAAAGAATGCTTCTAAAACTAGTTTTTACAGCAGTCTGTTTGAAGGATGAGAAACAAGGCCCTGAGAAAGGGTGGCTTACACAGTCCGTGGTCTGGAACAAGTGAGGTAAAAGACAGGCAGCTGTGAACAACAATTAGTGTGTACGTGAGAAGACTACTATAAGAATGGGGCTTTAGGAAGCTGAGGGGTGTAGAGATTCAGGACGTGGATCCATGAGGTTACTTCCCTCTACCTGAGGAAAAAAGACAGGCTAATTGTTGTTTCTTTTCTTGTGTGCTGTTGCTTGAACATTGTCTACACTAAGACAATGTTGTCACACAATGAACGGATAAGTTGCAACCATCTTTGGCGCGAGATTTGAATTATCTTCCAGAGGGAAGGTAAGAGTCAAGCACTTTGGTGTGAAATTAGACTCACATATAGGCTGGACCAGGTAAGGATGACAGGTTTCCTTCCCTAAAAGACATTAGTGAACCAGTTGGGAGGTTATGATCTGACAGCTTCATGGTCACTTTTACTGATGCCTGCGTTTTATTTCCAGATTTTTAAACTGAATTCAAATTCGCAAATAGTCATGGTGGGACTTGATCCAAATTCTCTGGATTATTTGTCCAGCCCACTGGATTACTAGTCCAGCAACATAACCAGTACATTGCCATACCTTCTTGGTGGCTTGATCATCTTGGCACTGTGTATTGCCTTAAAATGAAAGTGTCAGGTCAATTGGCTGGGAAATGTGCATCCACTTGCATGATCCTATTTTGATAGTCACCGACAGCCTGAATGTTATGGTCCATGAAGGCAAAGGAATTGT
This sequence comes from Somniosus microcephalus, assembly GCF_052327205.1. NCBI lineage: Eukaryota > Metazoa > Chordata > Chondrichthyes > Squaliformes > Somniosidae > Somniosus > Somniosus microcephalus. The sequence continues at coordinate 48,989,021 of NC_141007.1, read as the reverse complement.
GTACAGGAGCTCTTTGGGCCAAATGGGTGTCAATGATGCCTTAGACTTTGGAGAATCCACCATGTGAAAAGCGCCGTTGTCTCTCAATCTGCTGCCAATTGCCCATGAATAAAGTGATGAAATTGTTTGCTCTAGCAAACAATGCATGCTTGATACATCTGTGAACAGCAGATTGACTGATGTTGCTGACATCCCCTGTGGCAGCCTGGAGTAGACCAAGCATAAACTCTATAGTGACCTTGACAGCCACTGATAGCACCGTCCCTATGTGAAGGTTGCCGGAGATCGATTTCCAGGAGATGGCACAAATCTGCCACTGTCTCTCGAGTCAAGCGAGCCTGTGAATAGTTTTCCTCAGACAGGTCAAGGTAGGTGGGCCTCGGTTTATAGAGGGTAATGGAAGGCGTGAGCAGTCTGTCTAAGATGTAATCTCACCTACCTGGGGTCCCTTCATTCCATTTCTCTCGGAATAACATAGATGGGCTTCTCATTGGAATACTCCTTAAAACAAAGACTGTGTTAGTGTATGTCCATTTTCAGACATCTCACTTGTCTCTGGTAACCATGTGACTGTTAAACTATTGTCAGTCATATGGTTGTTAGGGACCAATCCCGGTACTCCTGATCCTGACTTCAGTCATCCCACATTGGAGTCAACATTTATGCCTATATCACTGGCCTCTCCCTTCTTCTCAGCCTTGCCACTCCTGACTCCAGCACCAGTCTCTGTCCCTGTGGCCAGCTTCTCTGCTCCTGGCCTTCTGAGCTTTCTAATAGTTTTTAGTTCTTTACTGAACAATCACCAACAGCACATGTTCAGGAGGTTTCCCCAATTCAAGTTCCCCTATACATACTAGCAGGTTCCCTGGCACAGAATCATCCAACCTTGGTATCTCTACTCCCTCCTGACACCAGGATCCAGCTTCCTCTCTTCCCCCTTGGCCCTAGCCTTGGCTTCCCCCCCTCCCTCTCAAATTCAGTCCTAGGCTCAGTGTCAACTTCCTTCCAGGCTTCAGCCTCCCTACACCTTTCAAAGACAGAGTACTGGTATCCCTGCTTCCTCCTAGCTCCATTGCCTCTCGTTCTCATCCCAGGTCAAGGCCTACACTTCCTACTAGGCCTCCAATTTCTCTACCATCTGTGCATTTTACAGCAGCTCTCAGGTGAGGAAATATCAGCTAGGGTCACCATGATTGCAACAGAAATGCCATCCAGCCAGGGGAGAGATATATCCCAACCCATACTCTGGCCCTTACCTCCGTCCAGGCCTTGTTCCTGGTATCATTTAACTTGACATACCTAGCATTTCCACGGTAAATATAAACAAATAAAAGTACTGCAACTTGATTTCACATAGAAATAGATTAAATATATTATACAGTAAAAATAGCACACCAGCACATTTTTTACACATGATGTAACTAAGAGGTCTTTGTGTTAGGCTTGATAAGCAGACCGATAACAGTGCAAAAGCATTGGCTGATAACCCTCCATAAACTCTACCTCCCCTGACGACCCATCTATGTTCTACTCTTAAAATCACTGTTGACAACCAGAACATGTCAAAGCCTAATGTTTTCTCCCTGTGCACTGTGCAAATTTCATGTCAAGCTCGATGACCTAGTCTGAACTGTTCCATCTCCCTTCACAGGATTTTCCTCAAAAGAATATTCAGGTAAAATATTACAGAGACAATCTCACCATCAGGATTCCTTTCTAAAATCAGTATATTGCCAAGAACCTTAACGAACATTAACATTCTTTTATTTTTCTCCATTCATTTCTGTTGATTTTTATTTTTTTCCTTTAAATACGGAGTGAAAATGACACCTTTGGAGATATTGGATCTGCTTATGTGCAATACTAATCACCGAGGACGCTAGTCACCTCTGCCGGATCCCTGGATCAGCCGCTACAGGTTCATGGTCAACTCTCCATGCCTCCTTGGTTTTCCATTTTCTATTGGATAGCCTCCAGCAGTGCACCCACTGATACTCTGCTCCTCAAACAGCTCCTGGACTCTCTCGCCCTCCACAACTGTCTGCAAACCTGGTCATTGGTTCATCTATGCCCCAAGTGACTCCACCCTGTCTAAAAATCTACTTCACCCCACCACAGCACCTCTGGCTTCAACTTTCGACTTTCACAAATCATCTCCTCAACCAGGACATACCCATCTTAATCCTTGACATGCCTTTGTAACCTGAATTCCTTGTGTGTCCATTCGCACACGCATTTTGACGGCTGCTCCGGACATGAGCCCTTTATTTCTATCCCCTTTTTTTCCTCAACAGCTTTTGGGCTCTTCTCTCCTGTCTCCTCCTCTACCTGTCACCCAGTTATGCATCTTTCATTTCTCCCCTCTCGAATATTTCCCCCTCCCTACCCTTCACTATTCCTCTGCCTTCCTGCTCTCCTGTCATCATCCCAATCTCAAATCCTCCTTAGTTAAGCTCACAGCAACCCTCTGTGCCTCTTTTGGCATTCTCTGAAAGACCCATTGAGGCACCTGTCACTGCCTCCTTATGAGCAGCAACCCCAACTGTCCCATCCTCCTCGCTCGACAACCTGCCCAGCCAGCACACTGACTGGGGGCTAATCACACCAACCTCCTTCACGTCCTGCGCACCGCATTTACTTCTGCCCCATTGGACTCTGCAGCGGAACAGCAATCACCACCCCTCTCTATTTTCCCTCCTGAATGTCCATTCACTTGTAAACAAGGCCCTTAACATCAGTGACATTATTGTGGATAATTGCATTGACATCATGTCTTTGATGGAAACTTGGCTCACGGGTGGCAATACCTTGTCCCATACTGAAGCCACCCCACCTGGCTACACCCATCAGGATGGTAGTGCGGCCCTTATCACCAAATCACACCTTGGTCTCTCCCTCTACTCCTCTGACAACTTCTGGTTTTTTTTGAGCTCCACCCCTCTCGGCTCTCCTTTAAAATCTTCATTCTCTACCATCTCCCAAGCCCTACCGGAGTTACTCAAATATCCTCACTTTTCCTCCCTCAGCCTCTGCAACTCCTCATACTCAGTGATTTCAATCTCCATTTCAACTCGCCTTGCTCTCTCCTCTGATTTCACTGCCCTCCAGTCCTCTCTCAACCTCCCTTCCATACCTGCTCATGTTCATGGCCACCCCATCGACCTGGTCATCTCTCATGGCCTCGCTACTCCCATCGCCTTGATCACAGACAAGGCCATTTCTGATCACTTCCTTGTATTCCTCACCACTCACATCCCCATATCCCCTTCCAACACTACTTGCTTCTGCCTCTGCCCATGGAAAATACTCTCCCCACCCCTCCCCGCCCGCGTCATTTAAAACTCCATTTTTAAACTGTCAACTGTCTAGCCTTCGGCCCCCGTTCACCACAATACTTCCACAACTGATTGAAAAGCCAATCATGCAGGATTTCCCACAACCATTCATTTAATATTCATTAAAAAGCTCCGTTGCTGATTGGGCCTTGTGCTCAGGGGTGGTGTTTCCCTTGCGGGGGGGGGGGGGGGGCCTTGTGCAAAGGTTCAGTTTGGGGGCCCAAAATTTTCTAGGCAATGATACCAAATACTAAGAAAATTTGGTACAATTGCTAGAAGCAAAACTAAATGAAGCTTTGGGCTCCGGCACCATAGCTACATTCCGAGGAGCCGACCAATGACGCTCACGGCCCCCTGATTCCGTCACCTTCCTGACTGCTCGCTCAGTCATCTGCTCCATCCCGCGATATCAGCTTCAATCCCTAGATCCAGTCTATCCCCAAAAACACCTGCTTACACCTGGGAAACAGTGCCCGATTCCACTCTTATCTCAGCTCACCAAGGCTCAAATTCTTACCCCCGTGTTGGTCATCTCCCAGCTTGACTTCTGCAATGATCTCCTGGCCAGCATCTCCTGCTTCAGCCAACAGAAAATTAAATTCATTTACAACTGCACAGCTCAAATCTTGACAGACGTGAATGCGTCACCTGCGTGTCACCCCAGGTGAGAATCTTGGAGTCTGTCATGTTCCTGTGCTCAGAAGTATCCTTTCCAAACACCCTTGATTTGCTGTATCTTTTGCTACCTTCCAATGCTTCCTCAAAATGGAATTTGTTGGCCCTGCTTTTTGTCACCTCCACTGCCTCCTGCCCAATCACAAAGTCCCATAAAACCTGTCATAACATTCGACACACTTTATCAGTGATGCATAGGCACTCCTAATATGGGATTCCACTCTGAAAATCTGCCTATGTCTCTGTCTTGCTTCCAAATGTTCATATAGCGTCCTCAATGTAGTGAAACATCCCAAAGTGCTTCACAGGCATGTTTAAAACAAAATTTGACACCAAGCCACAGGAGGAGATATTAGGGCAGATGATAAAAAGCTTGGTCAAAGAGGTAAGTTTTAAGGAGCGTCTTAAAGGAGGAAAGAGAGGTCGAGAGGTAGAGTGGTTTAGGGAGCTTCGGGCCCAGGCAGCTGAAAGCACGGCCGCCAACGATGGAGTGATTAAAGTCGGGGATGCTCAAGAGGCCAGAATTAGAGGAGCGCAGATATCTGAGGGTTGTAGGGCTGGAGGACGTTACTGAGATAGGGAAGGGCGAGGCCATGGAGGGATTTGAAAACAAGGATGAGAATTTTAAAATCGAGCCTCTCTTTTTAAAATCTTCCTCTATTTTGTCAAAGATGATATGGGCATTCTTCCTTTGAACATTTTTCTCTTGTTTCTTATTTCCAGATGCATTGTTAATCTCCCATCTTGTCGCATCCCCGGTGTGTTGAAATCAAGATACCTGCAACTATTGCTTACTCAGAAGCACTCTCTCCCGGGATCTGAAAGCGGTTCAACTCTGTAACTCCTTCATTCTTTTCTGTCGATAATCAAAACCTCTTAAAATCGAAGTTTGGCAGCACCACAGTTTCTTGAATGGTCTCCCACAAACCATTAACATTTCTTTCTCATTCAAATAGTGACTCACAATTTACTGTGTTAAGATTCCGCTGTATCGTACTTTAAGTCAGTAATTGCAAACTAGAAAAGCCAGTGATTCATTCGCATACAATGCGCATTAAAGTTTCTGACCCTGGTGATCTGTCAGGTACTGCTTAAATAAAACCTCGCCCAACATTCTGACATATGCTCTAGACCTCGGATTACCCACTGTGTATAATGATCACGTGTGAGTGATTGAAATGGGAGAGTTAAGCACTAGGGTGTAAACTGTGTAAATCTAAAATCCTGTTGTTTCAATCCCTCTCGGTGGCCCTTACAGCAGTTCACTTGTGATAGGATCCTTCACTGATTCTTTCTCAGAGGACAAAACGCCGCTGTAAGGTGGTAACAAAACTTTCATACTCAAGAACTAGTAAAAGGAACTCTTTTACGGATAAATTGTCTAAATTTGTCTTCATTTGGAAATAATGGTGAAATAAATAGTGTTTTTTGTTTAATAACAGGGGAAATCAATATTGCAAATTTAGAAAGTGTTTTTGCAAAAGGAGAACCAGCTAAAGAATCTGCAACCTTAACTTATTTGGGCAATCCTCTCCGTATGTTAATTATCTGACCCGGTCATTAGGATGGGGTGAGGACCATGCTATCATGACAAGCAGAGATCCTGCCTCACCCGCCCACCACCCCCCTTCCCCCCCACTTCCGGTGGTGCAGCAAAGCCATGACCTTTCACTAATTTATTTACTTTAGGAGTTAGATAAAAGATGTTCTACTGTAAATATGTAACTATAAATATCACTGTTAGATTATTCTCATGTTTATTATCTGTATAATATATTTGCTTCCTTTTTAAACTTTAAATGAGGTCTGCTGTGATGGTCTAGCATTCTAGGTTAATGAAGTGGAATTATGGCGGCATAAAATAATCCCGTATCTATAAGCAATTATCAAAATCCCTGTTTGTTTACCTGGCTGCACTACTGAAAGCTTAACTAGATTTCAAAGAAAGGATAGACATTCTCAAACGTTTGGGGGATTGGGATTCACCCATGAGAGCGATATAAGATAGGAGAGCCAAAATATGCTAGAATAAGAAATTTTAACAGGGCCTAAAAACATAACAGGAGGGTTACTCTCTGTGGCATGCCAAAGCACCCTCCCATGTTAACAAATATCCGGGCTGCTTGGCAGGAGATGGCAGAGCAAAGGCTGTGCCCACCATCCAGAGAACCTGGAAGCAGATGTAGAAAATAATAATACCTTCAGGAAGTTTGCCAAGGTGAGGCTAGCCAGAATTGCATGATATCAAGTGGGTAAGGCCTCTGTTTCTGCTCATGCTATTACACTTTGACCGAGGTTGTCTGTTGAGGCCTCAGAAACCAGCTCTTCCTAAGCTTAACATGCCTACCAGTACTATAGTGAGGCACACTTAAAACTGCAACTGTCGTCACAGGAACATTTCGAAAGGTGATCGCACAAAACAAGTTTTAACACATCACTAATCTGTGAGAAGCAGGATGCCCACTTGGTTCTCATTGGTTTCTGTGCTCTTCCAATATCTCACTACTTTTTTGTTTGCGGGTCAAAGCTCCTCGTAAAAAAGACAGCAAAGCGGAGACCAATCATTGAGCACCAGCTTCCACAGTTGTGCCAAAATACAATCTACTATTGATCCAAAATAACTATTCAAATTATCTGGCAGTACAAATAAGGCAATTTTCATAAAACAGCACTGGAGGTGTTTTTGCTCAAATTCAATTTGAATTGATAAATAATTTGAATTAAGCAACTTTGAATTAAGAAGAGTGGACTGTAGAGGGCATGGACCCTGGGGAGGCAGGACAACTGCACAAAGATCAGAGCTCATATAATCCTTTTCTTACCACCCTTCCTCCACTTACAACATCACACACACAATGGCCCGGATATTCCGATCCCTACGGGTGTGTACGCGCTGTGTACCCGGAAGTGACGGTTTCAGGCATACACAGCGCATGCGCTGAAAACCGGCATTTCCGATCTGTCAAGAATGGTCTTGACAGACCCTCTGGCTGCTCTGGAGAAGGGCCTCGGCGGGCGGATATTTCCGCTTTTTGGAGCCCCTCCGCCCGCAGAAAACCTTTAGAATTCTTACGCCTGGTAAAAGCAGGCGCAAGGCTTGCTTTTACCAGGATAAGAATTGAAAAAAAGGTTAAAAAAAATTTCAGTCATTTATCATTTAAAAATACTTCAAAAAAAGGTAAGTTTATTTTTAGCCCTGTAAAACACTTAAAAATATTTAATTTATTGAAATTTCAACTAATTTTAAAAATGTGATTTAAAAAAAATGTATTTAATGTTTTAAAGTGTTTTTGGGGTGATCGCCATTTATATATTTGGCAGGTCTATCTGTATGAAGGGAGATTCCCTTCTTTGATTGCCTCCCCATGGCCCACGTGATCCCAGGGACGCTTGCGAACCGCATGTGCCTCTGGGATATGTGGGCCCTGCGCACTTGGAGTTCGAGAGGCCCAGGATCGGAACTATACGCACCTCGGGAGCACTCAGGTAAGTGCATAGATTTTTTCCAGATCGGAGGCTTCCGCACGAGGGAAGCCTCCGATCGGAAAATACAGCCCAATATTAGTTATATAAGTTGTGTTTCATTGCTTCAGCCACCTTTTTTAACACATTGCTCTTCTGTTTCCATAGATGGTGCAGGCCCAAGTGGCTGCCCCAAAGCCAGCACCTTACAGCACTCTGCCTCAGTCACTCCACCCACAGCAAGCCATTGGGTTTCCAGATCTCAAGCCATGCTTGCACGGAACCCAGCTATTCTCTCAAAGGTAAAACATAATGACATGCGACTGGGTTAAAAATATATAAAAAAAGCATAGAAAAAGCCATTTGGTTAATCAAACTCATTCCATTCACAGACTGTGCACTATCCACTCTATCATGGACTTTACTCAAACTAATTAATATCCTGGGGGAAATTTCTCTCTGCAGATCAAGCAAAGCTCCAGGACACCTATCCAACCTTACAATCCTGAATTCCTTGACTAGTTACCTTTTACAAATTTACATTTTGATGGTAACAACAGTTCAGCAACCATTCTTCAAACATCATTCAACAATCTTTATTTTTACTTATTCTTATAACCCTCAACCACATTTCGAACCAGATATACATTCAGCACTTTTTACAGATGTTAGTAAGCAGAGTTAGCGAGTTTATCTGGAAGCCTACTCCACACACCTATTATTTTATAGGGGGCGGGGGAATGCCTTCTAATTTAGATACTGGCCAGTGGGGTACCACAGGGATCGGTGCTGGGTCCCTTGCTGTTTGTGGTCTACATTAATGACTTGGATATGAATGTAAAAGGTATGATCAGTAAGTTCGCGGATGATACAAAAATTGGTAGGGTGGTAAATAGCGAGGAGGGTAGCCTCAGTCTGCAGGACGATATAGATGGGTTGGTCAGATGGGCGGAACAGTGGCAAATGGAATTTAACCCGGAAAAGTGCGAGGTGATGCACTTTGGGGGGACTAACAAGGCAAGGGAATACACAATGAATGGTAAGACCCTAGGCAAGACGGAGGGTCAGAGGGATCTGGGTGTGCAAGTACACAGATCCCTGAAGGCGGCGGAACAGGTGGATAAGGTGGTAAAAAAGGCATATGGGATACTTGCCTTCATTAGCCGAGGCATAGAATATAAGAGCAAGGAGGTTATGATGGAGCTGTATAAAACACTGGTTAGACCACAGCTGGAATACTGTGTGCAGTTCTGGTCGCCACACTACAGGAAGGATGTGAACGCTTTGGAGAGGGTGCAGAGGAGATTCACCAGGATGTTACCAGGGCTGGAGCGCTTCAGCTATGAAGAGAGACTGGGCAGATTGGGTTTGTTTTCCTTGGAGCAGAGGAGGCTGAGGGGGGACATGATTGAGGTGTACAAAATTATGAGGGGCATAGATAGGATGGATACTGAGGAGCTTTTTCCCTTAGTAGAAGGGTCAATAACTAGGGGGCATAGATTCAAGGTAAAGGGCGGGAGGTTTAGAGGGGATTTGAGAAAGAACTTTTTCACCCAGAGGGTGGTTGGAGTCTGGAACTCACTGCCTGAAAGGGTTGTGGAGGCAGAAACCCTCACAACATTTAAGAAGCATTTGGATGAGCACTTGAAATGCCATAGCATACAAGGCTACGGACCAAATGCTGGAATATGGGATTAGATTAGGCAGGGCGTGATGGCCGGCGCGGACACGATGGGCCGAAGGGCCTCTATCCGTGCTGTATAACTCTATGACTTGCTGGTGGGCTGATGAGTCACACCTGCTTCTAACCATATTTTGACACTAACTCAAGAGTTGGCACAGGAAACGGTCCAAGGAGAGATCTTCTGCCTTCTAGCTAGGAATGGCGTGTGATGTGGCAGAATCTTAAGATGGGAGGCAAAAGAATTCTAAATATGGTGCAAAAATATGGAAATTTACTGTGCAACATAAATGACATAATTCATCATGCTGAGGCAGCTAAGCCTACACAGCAGTCAATCTGATGACTTGATTCAAGTTATGTATTTCTTCGCATATGGGATTTTTTTTAAATGAAGGAGAAATTAGGTGAACAGTCAAGACCACACTACTAACATTAAAAAGTGTGGGAGAGAGGGTGAGATAAGAGATGCTGCCACGTGTCATTTGGTTCTGTCAAATAACTATCCCAATCTGCAAAATAATGTTTGGATGGAATTTGCAACCCAGAGTGGCAGAGTTTCCACTTTGGTGGCAATCGGCGATTCCGGCGCAAATTGTGCCCAAAATTGCGCCCGTTTTGAAAGGTGTTTTACTCCCATCGCCCCCCCCCTTCCGCTCAAAGTCATTTGCATATTGGCTAACGCAAATTATGCCCTGAACCAACACAATCAGGCAGCCTTTTAAAAATTAATTATAAGAAAATTTGCTTTAAAAAAATATTTCTCGATAGATTTAAGGTAAGTGTCAATCCACTACCTGTGAGTAACCCAATTTTAAATGACTGAAAATCACTTTAAAAAAATGCCAAACTATTTTCTAGTTATATTGGGGTACAGTAGTCCATTCCCTTTCAAAACATGCCTATCAGTGTCCTTGCACCCAAAAGATCCAACTTAATTTTGGGAGCCTCCTCGAAGACCTGCAATCAAGCACAATTAGCGGAAACTCCCAATGGTGATTAATTCACCCTGGGGGCCTGGCCAGTTTTGAGGGCAGGGCCTACTTCTAGCTCGATGCTTTTAAAGCTAGCACAAAAGATGGCAGAAACTCGAGTTGCACTGAATGCAATTTGTACTTAAAATTCCACGATCTTATGCATTGGTTATGCCACTATTGGGCGAACTACACTGAAAAAAAGAACTCATTCGAGTGGAAACTCCAGGCCAGAGAATCCATTGTCCCATTTTTCCTCTTTTCCTCACTCCTGCAAAGGGTAGGGTTAGTTATCAATTGAATCAACTTTCCTGTATGATGTAAGAGACATTGCAAAGAATGAATCAGCTAACGGTCGAGAGTATATAGAGCCAAATCCTCTTTAAGGGCTTTGTATCATTCCCTGATAGACCAATACAGCAATTAGTTGCTGTGAAGAATGTTTTGGTTGGATTGAATAAGGTCTCAGTGACAAGAATTGCTGGACACTTACCAGTCACGCACAAGTATAAATTGTCAACTTGGAGGGTTAGATACATCTAATTTCAACCCATACAATTCTCAACACCAAGGGTTGATCTCAATGGAAGTAGGCATGGAGATCAATTGAAATGCTTTACATAAGAACATAAGAAATAGGAGCAGGAGTAGGCCAATCGGCCCCTCGAGCCTACTCCACCATTCAATAAGATCATGGCTGATCTGATCCTAACCTCAAATCTACTATCACTCTACATCCCACCCAAACCCATGTGATCGCCTGGGAGAGGCGAAAAACCAGATAAAAAACCCAATGGCCAATTTGGGAGAAAAAATCTGGGAAATTCCTCTCCGACCCATCTAAGCGATCGAAACTCGTCCAGGAGATCACTCTGTCCCTATATTTTCTACAGTACTTACCTTCTGTAAAAGGTGATCTCCACCCCAGCCAGGAACAGGAATAGAACCATCTCCTGAAATCTAACACATAATCAGAACACAAGAAGTAGGAGCAAAACCAGGCTACACGGCCCCTGGGCCCGCTCCGCTACCCACAGGGCCATGACCGTTCCATGTTAAATAGTCCATCAACAGACAGCTATCAGTTCTCAACTAACAGACGAAGAGGATGGCCCACAGTTACGTTAAGAGAAATTAATTTTAAAAATAAATACTTGTAGGCTGCTAACCCTACAAGCCCCATAAATTTTGTTGGATCATACAGGGAGAGGCTTTCTTAGGCTTTTCAAAATCTTTCATTTTATAGTCATTTTCTGTCACTGGCAATTCCTGCTTCACAGTTGGGGGCACATCACCAGCACAGTGAAAATAGCAGCATTGGAGAGGCTTAATTTGACAGTCCCTCATCTTTTTGATAAACTTAGCTCAGATGGCACATCTGTCTGAAAAATGGTGTACACCGACACCAACAAGATATCCATCCCGATAGTCCTGCAGTGGAAGCTTCATTTGGCATGAAAGATGCCTGTCACTTTCTAAGCTGAATTGGTATTGCTCCTAAGTCTACTGTACCTTTAGTTACTTAAATTACTACTGGATGTCCCATGGCATTGCTCATGGTAGGTTGAATGATATGCCATTTTATAACAAGATTGCTCTACCATGCAATGCACCCATATTATTCTGTTGGTATAGTGCACCTGTATTTAAAATGACCTGTTCTTTTAAGGCCACAAAGTCTGACCATGGTAATTAGGGGCATCTTCGGGCCATTTAGAGATTAACTACTGTTGATGAGGGACGATTGTTGATCGACAAAAGTGTATGAATTCCCAGCTCCAGCTCACGAAAACCAACATGTAATGATGGCCTGCCTTCCTTTCCTATATTTAGACACTTTTGAAGTGTGATGGACTCAAATCTTTTAAATAGATAGATAGATAGATAAATAGTTCTGTAGACGGAAAATGAATGGATGTGGTCTGAAGAAGTATTAACAGCTGGTTATGTGGAATGTACTCAGCATGGACATCCCACAGAGGGACCACCTTGTAAATCACCGATTACCTCATAGGCAGCACACAAGTACAGTCTTTTCCTATTAATTCAATCATTTTTGCATTGAATTATCCAATCACTTAAACTAAGCAGTGTAAATACCACCGCAAAGTGGGAAGTGAGCACTAAACAATTGGAGTCATTTGATCATTTGAATTAAGCAACTTTGAATTAAGAGGAATAGACTGTTGATGTTATTGCTTATTGATGGCGATTCCATCTCGTGTTTGCCGAGTCGGAATACCGACTTTCAAATCAGCACCAAGCAGAATGTTTCAACAGCATCCAAACAGCACAGAATTTTAAAAAAAACAAAGAACAAAAAGGAAATGTTTTAGGGTTTATCTAACAGTATCTTCTTTTGATGCACAAATGGTAATATACATTCCAGAGATTCGGGACAGGCTATACTTATTATCTTTCAAATAAACTCTTCCTGCATGTTTCAAAATGTCTCTCTTTTACTGTTACATATGCTGACAGGAGGCCTCATCCTCACTACACCAAAAAACAAGTCTTTTAAAGTACAGAGAAGATTGAAGTTGCTGTGGGGAATCTGTGTTTATTCATCCCAGGCCTTATTTTACAACAGATCTCCGGTGTCTGACCCTCACTGGACCTCTGCAGAGATACTTTAGATAAATATGAATCAGATTATTCCTCATGAGAGACTGCAGTGGGAGAGCTGGAGAGGATGCGTTGACAATGCGCATTAGAATATTTCTGGCAAAGACTGAAGCAATATTCTGTGAGTTGCTTGTATCATAACTACATATTTTCAGTGCAAATTTGCAGATGACAGCAAACTCCTGTGAGGAAGGCCTCAGCAGTTCAGATGAATTGTTAAGATGTCAGAGCTACAGGAACAGCTGCAAATCAGTGACTATAATCTTAAAATAAAGCCAGGAATGAGCAATCCTGAGAAGGAACGGAAGTAAACTTGTCTAAAATGCGATATAAATGTTTATAGTAGTTAACTGTGAAGTTTCAGGAATATCAGTTGGGTGCCACAAGATCCAAAAATGAAACAGGCCATATGAACACAGTATGACTGCTTCAGGGACATGTATTCTCTAGTTTGTGAAAATTGGAAAATGGATTTCCATATATATATATATCCACAACACATACTTTCACCAGGCGGTTAACACTGACCCTATTCAGTTCATATTTTATGGCCCGAAAATCCTTAGTCCCACTCTGCTTGTATAAGGGCAGCACAGCAGGTGCCACTGATCTCTAATAGGGACATAGGAATTGCTAGACAACAAAAGACAAAATTTAATCTAATTTGCATGATATAACGATAATGGAGTTGCTGACTAATTATGGCAAATAATTTCTTTCAATTAGTCTACTCCAAACCGGGACATGAGGCGAGGAAATCTCCAGTGGTGGAAAGCTTTGGGAACTATATGGGGTCGATTTTCATTGACCTGTGGAGTCGGGATTGGAGGCGGGTTGAGGGCGGGATGGTGTCGGGACCCCCGTTAAAGTCCTGAATTCGGGGGTCCCGACACCATCCCGCCCTCAACCCGCCTCCACGTAAGTTTCAAAGGAGGCGGGTACCCGCCCCGCACTGGGACCCGCCCACCCGAGGCGGGAAGGGATTAGTGCCAATTAACTGCCTGTTAACTGGTAGTTAACAGGCAGTTTTTAGCCTAATTCCTATTTTAAAGCTTGAAGTATGGGATTCCCAACGGCTCCAAACCACGCCAAGTTAGAGAAGTCGGGCCGTCGGGTTGAAGGACCTGGAGGGGTCAAGATGTCAGTGTTCAGGTGAGTGATGTGTGCATGAGTGCAAAGGTAAGTGTGTTTGGCGTGTCTAAAGAGTGTAAAGAAGTTTAAATTACCTGTACTCACTTTTATAGCCTTCCTTCCTTTAGGTTTCAGGAGTCCATCATCTAACCGGCACAGAAAGCAGAATGGCTGCGATCTGTCAAAAGTGACAGCCTGCAGCTTTCTGTGCCGGTGAGATTTCTAACTGAGTCTGTGTAGAAGGACTCATGTTAGAAGTAAGACGGTCAGTGTTTGACCGCTTCAAACAGCTGTGAAACACTGATATTTCATCTGTCAAAACGTCTTGACAGATGAAATTTCAGTCTGTGACGTCACCTGTTGCCGGGTGACCCTTAATTGGCCTGCTGAGCCCGCTGGGCGGGCTCAACAAGGTCAATCAAGTTAAAATCACGTGGATTGGCCGCATCTCGATGGAGGCGGGACTACAACCCCGAAAGTTGTAGTCCCGCCTCCTTCCCGACTTCTGAATGAAAATCACCCCCTATATGTTTCAAATTATTCAGAAACTGTATCCCAAAATATTATGGCCAATCAGTCCCCTTTTAATAAGAGGACCAATGTTATTTACAGTGTTTGCAGATTTCATGGGTATCTAGGCCAGAACCCAGGTGGTTTGTACTTCCGCCCAAAGCTAATCTATATGCTGGGTCCTTCCTGGCTTCTAAATCGCTGGGCAGAAAGGAGGAGGCAGCCAAGAAAATTTCTGGCACGGGAAGCTGTCCCCTTGGCCCCACCTCAGACTTCAGAGGCCCTTTGTTTGACAGGTGCAGTAAGGAAAAGGAAGGTGGGAAGGAAGAAAAAGGAAGTCGAGGAGGAAGGAAAGGAAAAGGAAGTTGAGAAGAAAGGGAGAAAAGGGGAGAAGGGAGGAAAGGGAAAGGAAGGAAGGATTGATTTAGATAACACCTTTCACATCTTCAGGATGTCCCACAGTGTTTAATTACTTTTGAAATGCAGTCATTTGTAGACAAAATGCCCTAAGAATTGCCTTAAATGTGTCCTCAAAATGTAATCAGCAGTATAACTGAATGCTATGAAATAAAAGGGTTTGTAGTAAAGTACCTAAAGCTCCAACTGTGCTTAAGGTCTTGTAAAAGTTCAACATTAAACCCTTGCATTTGTATTCCAAGTCTGTAGATATAAAACCAATTATTCCATTTGCCTTTTTATGACATTATCTACTTGTGCTACAACCTATGAATGTGCACTCTCTTTGCTCCTCTATTCCATTTAAAATCCTACCACTAAAGGTGTGTTTTATTTCTCTATTCTTCCAAAATATATAACATCACATTTGTTTACATTGAACTATAAGCTGCCATCTATTTGTCCGTCCTACTAGCCTATCTCTAACCTCCTACAGTCTTTCACAGTCTCCATCACAATTTGCCACAACGTCTAATAGGAATCATCAGAAAATTTCAATATTGATTCCTCAATTTCTAAGTCCATGTCATTTATGTATATTGTAAATAAGAGTGCCCCAATACAAATCAAATGGAACACTACTCACTATATCATCCCAGTCAGAGAAACATCCCTTTACCTCTACTCTTTGCTTTCTGCCCTCTATGCACCTCTTTGTCTCGGTCACCACGTTCTCCTTAATCAATGTGCCATCGTCAATGTCATAAGTCTCTTGTCTGGCACCTTATCAAATGCTTTCTTAATAAATCTATATAAACCGCATCCACTACATTTTCTTTATCTCTCCTCTAGGTTGGTCAGGCACATCTGCTTTTAGAAATCTCTGGTGATTTGCCTTGATTAATTAATGTTTCTCCAAGTGCTTAGTAACTTCATCCTATATAGACTCTAGGGGTAGGAGTTCTTTGCCAATTCCCACTGGCTTGACAGCTGTAGGGGTGTGAGCCGAAAATTGTGTAGGGACCCATTAGATCAGATCCCCATCCATTTTAACGTGCATCTTATTTTCTTGTATCACTCCTGCCAGGTGCCAGAAATGGCCATGTTATATGTTACATATTTTCTGTCATTACTGCCTTGGCAATACTGGTTGTTATTTAGCCCTGTATATAACAGCCGTCCAGCATTGCTAAGTGAGATATTAAAAAAAAAATTCACATGGCCACAGCAATCAGTGAAATTGAGACAAAGATGATTGATTAACACTTCCAATATTTATTGGGGGAACCAGCATAATTTCATTCCGGGAGGCTGCCTGATCTTTTAAGCTGCTGTAAGCGTCAGTCATGTTTCCGGATTTTTTGACCATTTTTCCATGGAAAATATCTAAATGTGAGTTATTTTGGAATGTGCTTTTAAATTAAAACTTGCTTTAATTGGATGAAATTCGCTGGACAACAGAGCTGGCAGATATGTATTAGGTTTCAGACAAGGCATCCTAAGATCCTAGAAACAATGGAAGATATTTTGACATTCCAATAACTGTTCACACACTGCTGCTCTGACAATCCTAATCAAATTGAACTTAGCAGGGTCTATTGCCAAGTTGGGCTGGTGTGGACTGCACTTTTGTGGGACGTAATTTTCTTTTTAACTAAAAGCCGATACAGAGGTCAGGTTTTTGAAGGGGAAAAAAGAAACACAGACACCTAGGCACAGTCAGCCAAGTGCTGCAAGGAGATTAAAAAAAGACTGGAGGTGGCAAAGAGAGAAATTCTGCCCTGGACTGTAGGAAAGGATGCAAAAAAAATAAAATGGGCCGGATTTTGCTCTGAGTGGTGAACGAAACATGGCAGCCATTCGTTAAGACTTACACTTGCCCGTGGACTTTCTATGGGGTTTTGCACAGCAAGTTACTTTCAGCCAACCATCCAAACACCACACGCGGCGCCCTCTACAGGGCATATGGAACCTGTGTGAACAATTGTGTATCACCTTAACCAATCAGATTGAAGAATCGTTACTGAGCAGCGCAGAGTCTAAACCAGAAAGTGTGAGTTAGAATAGTGAATTCAATGTCAAAACAGGTAAAGGATGTTAAATAAAGAGATGGAAAGAAAGATTGTAATAAGAGAGAAAGATAATTAAAATCTGAAGGAATGAGACACCACACTTGTAAAAGTTAATTTTCAGTGCCAGAGAGGTTGTTTGGCAGTAATTAAGACTTACTACACCATTAAAGAGGTACTTAGACTCGAATGGACAGGCCCTAACCTTTTCTGGTAAGTTTAGTCCGTATCTACGACGTCAGCACAGGAATTTCACGGCGTACAATACATTTGTATGGTGAGTTAGACGGCGGGATGCCGTTTTCCCGCACATCATGGACAGCAACTTTCACATTTAACTGCGCATGTGCTGTCGCCGGAAGTTTCTGTCTGATTTACACATAAATAACGGAGAGCGCTGTTAGCATCACCATTATTTTCACAGCCAAATACAATTCATTCTGTTTCAGTTAATTAAGATGATCCATTGGAGTGGATTGCTCTCTGTGTTTCACCTTACTATGGAATGTAGCAGTTTATGAATCAAACTAAACCTCCCATCACCGAGTGCTAGAGAGACTGAACAAGTACACATGCAAAAGATAGCGAGATCTGGGCCAGATCACCAGGGAGATTCATTACATAGAATTATATAGAATATGCAGCACAGAAACAGGCCATTCGGCCCAACCAGTTCATGCTGCCGGCTATGCCCCACTCGAGCCTCCCCACTCGAGCCTCCTCCTGTCTTTCCTCATCTAACTCTATCAGCACAATCCTCTATTCCCTTCTCCCTCATATGCTTGTCTAGCCTCCCCTTAAATGCATCTATACTATTTGCCTCAACTACTCCCTGTGGTAGCGAGTTCCACATTCTCACCACTCTCTGGGTAAAGAAGTTTTTTCTGAATTCCCTATTTGATTTCTTGGTGACTACCTTATACTGATAACCTCTAGTATTGCTCTTCCCCACAAGTGGAAACATTCTCTCTGTGTCTACTCTATCAAAACCTTTCATAATTTTAAAGACCTCTATTAGCTCACCACTCAGCCTTCACTTTTCAAGAGAAAAGAGGCCTAGCCTGTTCATCCATTCCTGATAGGTATAACCTTGCAGTTCTGGTATCGTCCTTGTAAATCTTTTTTATTACAGTCTTGCTTAGAAGTTTACCAATAATTGAAGTAAGACTAATGGCCTGTAATTTCCTGGCTTGTACCCGTCTCATCTTGTGAATAGAGGTGTCACATCTGTCACCCTACAGTTCTCTGGCGCAATTTTCCTTTTCATCGAACTTTGGGAAATTATACCCTGAGCCATCACTATTTCTTCAAGATCCTTATATGTATACTATCAGGACCTGAAGATTTGTCTATCTTAAGTTTGAATAACTCTCTTTTTGAACAATAACCTTCACCCACCTCTGGTGGTTCTACAATTTCAATGTTCACCTTCTGTGTCAAAACTGAGGCAAAGCACCTATTTAGTATCGTTTCATTACAACGTTGCTTCCTTCGTCTGTTAACCCACGTTGTCTATTCTCCTACTATTAATGTGCCTTCAGAAAGCCTTTCTATTTCTCTTTTATATTTTTGCAATTTTTCTCTCATATTTGCTCTTAGCCTTTCCAATCCAACATTTTGTAGCTCTCCTACATCCATATCAGCCCGGATTTTGTAGTAGAAATAATGGTGCGGCTATCAGCACTCACCGTTATTAAAGTGTAAACCAGACAGCAACGTCTGGCGACCGCACATGTGCAGTTAAACGCGGAAATCAGAAAGTTGCTGTCCAAGGTGCCCTACTCCTCCAGAAGCTTTGCTATACCGGTATCTCGCCAAGAGACTCAGCAATGAAACACATGGAAGGGCGTGAAGTTGTGGTACATATGTGATAGATACCCAGTAAACTTGCCAGAAGAAGTTAGGGCTTGACCATTCCAGTGTAAGTAAATTTTTAATGGTATGATACATCTTAATTACTGCGAAACAACCTCTCTGGCACTGAAAATTAACTTTTACAAGTGTGGAGTCTCATTCCTTCAGATTTTAATTATTGTTGGAGTTTTTAAAACATTAAGAAAATAACAACTTTTAACTTTTACTTTGTCTTTTTTTATCTCTCTTAATTCCATCTTTTTTTCCCTCTTTTTATTTCACTTTATGTGCATGATTTGGCATTGAATTAAATACTGTAACTTACACTTCCTGGTTCAGGCTCAACGTGCCTCAGTAAGGATTCTTCAATCTGATTGGTTAAGGAGTTACACAATTGCTTGCCCTGTTCACACAGGATCCAATCCCCTGTAGAGGGCGCTGTGCCAAAATCACAGCAAGTTCCAGTCCAAAGCCCATAGAAAGTCCGTGGCGCCGTTCGTTTGCTGCTGACCACAAAATCTGGCCCAATATATTAACAATATGTGGGGTATGCATGTCATTAAAAACTCATTATAAGTACCTGCAATGCTTGTTCCTCCTTTACTTGATACTGCGATAGGTATTTTCAATGTTCAAGGTATCATGCTTTCCTGTCGCAGCCTGTGTCACACACCATTGCTGCAATTTTATAATGAGACTAAATCACCTTGTGATGGCACAGTCTGGTGATTGGGTTCACAGGTCACTCAAAGTGCTCTCCTTATTGTATACCTGTATGAAGTACATCAAGGAGTTAACAGAAGTGTTGGTTTTGATACTTAAGGAATTAAAGTTAGGAGGCTGGAATAGTGCTATTGTTCTTCTGAATATTGTGTTCAATCAGAACTAGACATTTAGATTGTATTCCCTTGTTGAGGGACAAACTCATACTGAAGGTTTCTGATGTGACAAAGCTGTGCAGAAATTTCAATAAATTCACTGAAATTCTTAGAACTCAATCTGAAGCCATCCTTGCAAAGGGTTTTTATTTGCTTGTAGGTTTATACATTTATATTGTTAGAATTTGCTGATTGTTGTTCTTAATTTAATATTTATTTGTAACTAATTTGTAACTAAGATATTAGTTGCCTTAAGTCTGTAAGCCTTTGGTATGTATGCCTCATTTTGAAGAGAGTTTGTGAAATAGTGTGGTACTATATGGAATTCAATAACAATTACTGCAAGTGGGATAATGGTACCCCTAGGTTATGCACCACTGTTTGACTGTTGATAGAAAAAGCAATTCTAAATACCTCAAAATTGTAACAGCTGGAAATACAAATCTATTTTATATCATAATATTTCAATTCTGGTACCAGCCCTTGATGGGTCCCACCAGGAGGCACCACTGAATGATAATAAAATATGTTAGCCTTTTAACTCCTCACCCAAGTCATTAAAAACAATTACTTTTTTGCAGTATACTGGGACTTTTCCAAACTATCATTAAATCTTGTCATGATAGTACAGTACAGGAAATTCTCCAGGCCCCCATTTATTGCAAAGAGGAATCTATTTTATCTCTAAGTGTGAAATCCATGGCATTCTCCAGCAGTCCTGAGTTCCCATTAAAATACACTTTCTGTGATGAGACAGGCCCTTACCAGCTCCCAAATGCCTTGTTCATACTGGAGTTGATGGGATTGCCTAGCAGCGTAAACAGGGCAGCTCTGCCAAGTCGCAGTAGCAGCAAGTTCAAACTCTGAGGGCAGGTTGCAATACCATGTTACCGTAGAAATAATGCAGTGCAGACATTTTCACCCTCTTCCCAAAACAGTTCAAATCTTAATCTAGCTCATTCATAAAACTTAATGTGAACAGAGTTTAGGAACCTGAAAGTTGGATAGTATTTGGATTTTGAGGATGACACATGCAACTACACTTCCAACAATGAACCCTATAATGCATCTACAGGAAACTTTCGTTTAACCAGAGGTTAAATGTCCGGAAAGCTCTATCTACCGGCAAAATTCAGGAGCCGTTTCCTATAAGTTTTTTTACTTCTCGTTGCTTTTTTTTCCAGTCAGGCTCTGCAAAGTCTAGCTGAAGCTGTTGCTTAGCTACAGAGACGCTTTTAAGCTGCGGCCGACTGTTTTGAAGCTGTTGTTAAGCAACAGGGTTTGTTGATTCACATGGAGCTCAAAAGCTCCGTATGTTTTAACATTAGCGTTGGTTTCTACGGCAGTTTTGATGGTACGGCACCAGCTCGGTCCCGTCAGTGCCGGATACCAGAAAGTTTCCTGAATGACAGGCAACCTCCAGTACTTATCCCAAGTTGGCATTTTTCATGTGTGAACCGAGACAGTGAATGGTGGCATGATATTCAACAACATGGGGGCATCACAGCCAAGCCTGAGCCTATTACACCTGATGTTATGCATGCGCATGTTTCCATCAGGGACCACTGGATAGTGTAAAGGCACATGTGCTATGATCAATTTTCCTCTCCCTAAGCAAGGGGCATGTGGATCACTATAGTGTCCTGTTCACTACACCAAGATCAGCTAACTCAGCAGAGATTGGTATTGAACATGGGCTGCATCCCAGTGTAAATGCCTTTATGCCTCCACCTCAAACCTTTGCCACTGATCCCACCAAAGTTCATGGGGGAGGGGTGGGGGGAGGGGGAAGGGGCAGTTCCCTGTCTTATGTCCGAATAAAAACTCACACTGGTGTGGTAATAACTAACTTTTTAAAAAAACTTCCAAGACCCTCTGGAAGGTTCCTGTCTCAAAGACGTGCTCACTCCCATCAGGGTGTCATTTAGTGTTAACAATATGCCAGTACCATATATATATCACCCTGTTTAGCATGTGAATGACCTGCGGCACTTGAGGCATACCTAGTGTAGTAACCTGGGAGGTTATGAGTAACCTGATCCACCAGGCGGTGCTGTGGCAATTCCTCTCCTGAGTTAAGTCTGATCTGTACTGTTGTACTCTTTGTTTTTGCTGCCTCATGGCAGGAGCTTTTATGTGCAAGGGTTGATTAAACCATGTTACGGAGTTAACCTGTGTCTGTCTCCATCTATGGCCAGCTCAAGATACCACATATGGCGACGAGAATAAAGGACGGAAGAGTTTTGGAGTATTCGGAAGAGGTGCTCGGGTTGGTTAGCAAACTAGTCGGAAAAGCACGAGGCTAGGCCGCAGGAGTCGAAATGGAGTTTGATTTTTTGGCTGAAGTGACCGGACTCCAAGGATGGCAGGAACGGTAGGCTCCGTGGCACCTTTTGACAGCAAGTCGCAGTCTTGGGAGGAGTATATTGAAATACTGAGCCATTTCTTTATGGCAAACGAGGTGGACAGTGCTGAAAAGAAAAGGGCCATTTTACTGAGTTGTGTGGGAGCACAAACCTATACATGGATGAGGAATCTGCTGAGCCCGGAGCGGCCAGGAGAAAAATCTTTTGACAAGTTGGTGAGTCTACTAAAGAATCATTTCAATCCGAAACCTAGTGAAATAGTACAGAGATGGAAATTCAATCCGAGGATTAGGAGGCCGGAAGAAAGCATTACCGAGTATGTGGAGGAGCTTCGGAAGCTCGCACAGGACTGTAATTTTGGAAATGCGCTCACAGTCATGTTAAGGGACAGACTAGTATGCGGAGTTAACGACGACAGTATACAGCAAAGGTTGCTGTCAGAAGAAGGATTAACGTTTGAGACGGCACTTAAAAAAGCACAAGCCATGGAGACAGCTAACAAGGACATTAAGGACTTAAACAGTATGAGCAAGGAGAAATGGAGTAAACCAGGGGGAGGAGCTGTTTTCAAGATGGAAGCTGGCGCGAAAAGTCCACCAGTCGGGGTTGGGGATTGCTACCGATGTGGCGGGACGAGCCATTATGCAAAGGACTGCAGGTTTGCAAAGGCAAAGTGCCACAATTGTGGAAAAATAGGGCACTTAAAGAAAGTCTGTAAAAGGGCAGTGAGTGAGAGAAGCAGTGCTAAAGGGGCAAAGCATGCAAAAAGGGGGAGGGAGAAGTACACAAAGCGGGCAAATGACATACAAGAGGAAGAGTCTAGTGAGGAGGTTTTCACTGTATACTGTATAGACACTTCAAGGCCCAACGTACCCCCTCTCACTCAGTATTTGATAGTGAACGGAGGTCAAGTAAAGTTTGAGATTGACACCGGATGTAGTATAACCATAATGTCACAGACTGAGTACGCCAAGCTATGGGGGGAAGCAAAAAGTACCAGAGCTAGGTACATGCCCCATTAGTCTCAAAACCTACACAGGACAGAAGGTAGACATTTTGGGGGCGGCCGAAGTACAAGTGGAACACAAAGGAGTCACCAAAGAGCTTACGGTGGTAGTGGTAGCAGGGTCAGGGCCAAACCTGTTAGGGCGAGGGTGGATCAGTGAGTTGAGTGTGTACTGGCAGGCAATGAATAAAATGGAGGACAGTACAGAGGCACTGCAAGAAGTGCTGATGAAGCATGAGTTAGTGTTCAAGGACAAACTGGGCACCTTAAGGGGAGCCACAGCCAAGATTCATGTAGCCAGTGATGCCACGCCTCGTTTCTTTAAACCAAGGTCGGTACCTTTTGCAATGAAAACCAAGGTTGAGGCGGAACTAGATCGCCTGCTAAGGGACAAAGTAATAGAACCAGTGAAATTTTCAGACTGGGCGGCACCAATAGTCCCAGTATTGAAGCCCGACGGTAACGTAAGGGTGTGTGGTGACTATAAGTTAACAGTGAACAGAGTATCATCACTGGAACAGTACCCGAGAATGGAGGACATGTTAACATCGCTCGCTGGGGGAGAAAGATTCAGCAAACTGGACATGAGTCATGTGTATCAGCAGATATTGCTAGATGAAGAATCAAAAAAGTTTGTCACGGTGAACACGCACAAGGGGCTGTTCACGTATGCCAGGTTACCATTTGGTGTCAGTTCTAGCCCAGCAATATTCCAACGGACTATGGAGGGCATTCTGCAGGGCATTCCAAAGGTGGCCGTGTACTTAGATGATATTCTGCTAACAGGAAGTGACGATCAGGATCACTTAAAAACACTGGACAAAGTGCTACAGCGGCTGGAAGAGGCGGGGCTACGCCTGAAACGGAGTAAGTGTAGTTTCATGGAGAAGGAAGTTACATTCCTGGGACATCGGGTGGATGCCACAGGCCTCCATCCATTACCAGGGAAAGTGCGGGCAGTGCAGGATGCACCTGCACCCACCTCAGTGACTGAACTGAAAGCCTATCTAGGGCTCCTGAATTATTATAACCGGTTTCTTCCAAACTTATCGATGCTGCTGGCACCCCTGCACAAACTGCTGAGAAAGGAGGAGCCATGGCGTTGGGGGCCAGAGCAAGCGAAAGCGTTTCAGCAGTCAAAGGAGCTACTTCAGTCCAGCAGGGTGTTGGTGCATTACGACGAGAAGAAGGAGCTGATAATGTCCTGCGACGCATCACCCTATGGAGTGGGGGCAGTGTTGGCCCACCGCATGCCAGATGGAGCAGAAAGGCCCATCGGGTTTGTTTCACGCATGCTCACAGCTGTGGAAAAGAACTATTCACAGCTTGATAAAGAGGGGTTGGCCATTATATTTGGAGTAAAGAAATTCCATAAGTACATATATAGGAGGAAGTTTGTAATCAGTACTGACCACAAGCCTCTTATTAGCTTACTGAATGAGATGAAAGCGGTGCCTCAAATGGCATCACAGAGAATAATGAGATGGGCAGTAATACTAAGAGCCTATGAATATGTGATCACGCACAGAGCCGGCAAAGAAAACGGGAACGCGGATGCTCTCAGCCGCCTGCCCCTCTCAAAATCTCCTCGCAGTACTTCCCCTGAGGAGCACGTCCTGATGCTGGATCAGGAGATCAGTCCCCTGATGACTTCAGCGCAAATCCAGGGCTGGACAGCCAAGGACCCCGTTCTGTCAAGGGTCCGTGAGTATGTGTTGAAAGGCTGGCCAGATCACCGTGAGGGACCGGAGTTCGCGCCGTACAGACAGAGACAGCACGAGCTCAGTGTCCAAGATGGATGTGTGCTATGGGGAGCACGCATCATAGTCCCAGAGCGGGGACGCTCTACTTTGAGGGAACAGTTGCATCAATCGCACCCAGGAATGACTAGAATGAAAGGACTGGCTAGGAGCTACCTGTGGTGGCCTAACTTGGATGCTGAAATTGAGCCAAAGGTAAAGTCATGCACTATATGTCAGGAACAGAGGAAAACACCTGCCGGGGCACCACTCCATCCCTGGGAGTGGCCCAGCAAACCCTGGAGGAGAATTCACATAGACTATGCGGGACCTTTTAGGGGCAAAATGTTTTTGGTCCTGGTTGACGCTCACTCAAAGTGGATCGACGTTTATCCAGTGAGCTCTGCAACGACTGATGCCACACTGAATTGTCTCAGGAACAGCTTCAGCACGCATGGTATTCCAGAAATGATTGTATCCGACAATGCACAGTGTTTTGTTAGTGAAGGGAGCAAAGAATTCATGGTAAGGAATGGAATCACACATGTCACCTCGGCTCCATATCACCCAGCCTCAAATGGGTTAGCCGAGCGAGCCGTGCAGACTTTTAAGGAGCTCATGAGGAAGAGCTCAGGTGACACCCTGGAGACCAAGCTCAATAGAGCCTTGTTTAGTTATCGTATAACACCCCAAGCTACCACGGGGCTTTCTCCGGCTGAGTTGATGATGGGGAGAAAGTTGCGGTGCACGTTAGACCTGATACACCCAGATCTCAAAAGCAAGGTTGAAACAAAACAAACAAACCAAAAAGCGTACCATGACAAACATACTAGAGCTCGCCATTTCGCCATAGGGGACTCTGTGTACACCCGGAACTTCGGTTATGGACCTAAATGGATACCAGGACTAATCCAGGACATTACAGGATCTGTGTCGTACTCCGTGTTACTAGGGGATGGTCGAGGGGTTTGTCGGCATGTGGATCAGCTTTTCAGCCGGCAGCAGGGGGAACTGCCTCAGATGGAACAAAGGGCAGTGGAGGAGGCTGTTCCAGGACCCAGCACGGCTTATAAGGTGCCAATGGACACTGGTACTGCCAGGCCACAGCGGGACAGTGTAAAACCAACATCAGAGACTACTCCAATCTCAAGTGCGAATGAATCTGAGAATCCACCACAAGTGGAATTAAGACGTTCACAAAGGATTCGCAAGCAACCAGAAAGACTTAT
Source organism: Somniosus microcephalus (assembly GCF_052327205.1). Taxonomy (NCBI): domain Eukaryota; kingdom Metazoa; phylum Chordata; class Chondrichthyes; order Squaliformes; family Somniosidae; genus Somniosus; species Somniosus microcephalus. Next base: position 48,963,091 of record NC_141007.1, on the reverse strand, counting down.
ACAAACCTGTTAAATTAGTCAGGGGTTAACCATGGTTAGAGCATACTGGTTAATTAAACGTAGTACCTAGTAAGGGTTATTGTTTAAGAATTGCATACGGCAATCTTAAGGGGGGGAGGAGTGTAGTAACCTGGGAGGTTATGAGTAACCTGATCCACCAGGTGGTGCTGTGGCAATTGCTCTCCTGAGTTAAGTCTGATCTGTACTGTTGTACTCTTTGTTTTTGCTGCCTCATGGCAGAAGCTTTTATGTGCAAGGGTTGATTAAACCATGTTACGGAGTTAACCTGTGTCTGTCTCCATCTATGGCCAGCTCAAGATACCACACCTAGGTTGCCTGGCATAGGCCAGAAAGTCTGGGTGAGGTTGGATGCTGCGGGGGTGGTGGGGGGGGGGTGGGGGGGGGGGGAGAGGTGGCGGTAGTTCGTACCCCTGGAAAGAAAAGAAAACTGTTCCCAGCAGCCTCCTTTGTAACATAGCGACATTTAAATTACTTTTGAAAAGCCCCGTTCATCTTTGGGGGTTCAGGCCCATTTCAGCCCTTTGGTGGGCTGGTATAGCTGACATCATCAGAAACCGGCTATCTAGGACACTCCCAGGAAAGGCCAAGATCCAAAATAACCAGTTCCTGGCCTAATCTGCGGCCCTTCCGACGCTCTCCTGCCGGAGGTACAGAGGGATTGCACCAGAAGGACTGTGGATTTTCGGCCCTAGTGTATTTAGTACATCACGTTAGGCATCATACTTGGTATCTCAGGCTTCAGGAGTCACACCTGTATAAACGCAAACCTCTGTGTTACACTTGTATGGTTGTTTTGGTATTCATAAAACAGTGACAAGTGAGAACTGAATGGGTAAGGAATACACCATTGAAAATATTGCAGGCAGGACTAAAAATGACCAGTTAGCAGTTTGGCCATTATCTTGAAGTAGGAACAAAGGAACAGAAGCAGACCTTTCAGCCCCTTGACCAGCTGCCATTATTCTTTTAGATCATGGCTGATAAGCACCTCAACTCCATTTACCTAACTTTGCTTCATATCCCTTGATATCCTTACCTAACTACCCTAACTTACCCATTCTAGACACAAAAGGCATCAAGGGGTATGTGGAGAGAGTGGGAATATGGTATTGAGATAGAGGATCAGCCATGATCATATTGAATGGCGGAGCAGGCTCGAAGGGCCGAATGGCCGACTCCTGCTCCTATTTTTCTATGTTTCTATGTTTCTAACAAAAACCTATGAATTTTAGCCTTTCCATTTTCACTTGACCTGGAACTCACAACCTTTTGGGGGCAGCAAAATCGTGATTTCCACCACCCTTAGTGTGAAAAGGTACTTCCTGATTTCACTCCTAAATGACCGAGCTCTAATTTTAAGATGATGCCCCCCTTGTTCTGGATTCTCTCACCAGTTTCTCTGTATCTAACTTATCGAATTCCTTTATCATTTTAAAGACCTCGATTAGATCACCCCTCAGCCTTCTAAACTCAAGGGAATACTAATTAAGTTTATGCAACCTGTCTTTATAATTTAAACCTTTAAGCTCTGGTATCATTCTGATGAATCTGTGCTGTATCCCCCTCCAAGGCCGATACATCTTTCCTGAGTTTCTCTGCCTAAAACTGAATGCAATGCTCCAGATGGGATCTGACCAGGGCTCTGTACAACTGAAGCATCACTTCCTCACTTTTGTATTCCAGCTCTCCTGAGTAAAAGGCCAACATTCCATTCGTCTTTTTAATTACTTTACTTTGATTACATTGAATTCTCCATTAAGATGAGCATTTATTGCTGGAAATAAAGTTTGTAATATCTATTATATTTTTCTTTATTATTCATTCTCGGGATATGGGCATCGCTGGCAGGGCTGGCGTTTTATTGGCCATCCCTAGCTGCCCTTGAGAAGGTGATGGTGGCCTTCTTCTTGAACCACCCCAGTCCATGTGGTGAAGGTATTCCCACAATTCAGTTAGACAGGGAGTTCCAGGATTTTAACCCAGTGGTGTTGATGGAACGGCGATATATGTCCAAGTTGGGATGGTGTGTGTCTTGGAGAGGAACTTGGAGGCGATGTTGTTCTCATGTATCTACTACCCTTGTCCTTCTAGGTGGTGGAGGTCGCAGGTTTGACAAGTGCTGCCGAAGAAGGCTTGGTGACTTACTGCAGTGCATCCTGTAAATGGTACACACTGCAGCCGTGGTACACTGCTGGTGGAAGCTGTGGATGTTTAAGCTGATGGGTGGGGTGTCAATCAAGTGGACTGCTTTGTCCTGGATGGTGTTGCGCTTCTTAAGTGTTGATGTAACAGCACCCATTCAGGCAATTGGAGAGTATTCCAGCATACTTCTGACATGTATATTGTAGGTGGTGGATAGGTTTTAGGAAGTCAGGAGGTGAGCCACTCGCCACAGAATACCAAACCTCTGACCTCCTCCAGTAGCCATGGTATTTATGTAGCTGGTCCAGTTGAGTTTCTGGTCAATGGTGACCCCCAGGATATTGATGGTGGGGGATTTGGAGATGGTAATGCCATTGAATGTCAAAGGGAGGTGCTTAGGCTCCCTCTTGTTGGAGGTAGTCATTACCTGGCACTTCTGTGGAGACTATGATGGTATGAGGTGCGAGTTGGGTAGGATTGATTGGGGAATGTCACTCAAAGGGTTGACGGTGGATGGGCAATGGCAAACATACAAAGATCGCATGGATGAACTACAGAATTTGTTCATCCCAGTTTGGCATAAAAATAAAACAAAAAAGGTGACTCAACCATGGCTAACAAGGGAAATTAGGGATAGCATAAGATCCAAGGAGAGGACATATAAATTGGCCAGAAAAAGCAGTAAACCTGAGGATTGGGAGCAGTTTAGGATCCAACAAAGGAGGACAAAGGGATTAATTAAGAGGGGGAAAATAGAGTATGAGAGGAAGCTTTCAGGGAACATAAAAACTGACTGTAAAAGCTTCTATAGATATGTGAAGAGAAAAAAATTGGTGAATTCAAGCGCAGGTCCCTTGCAGTCAGAATCAGGGGAATTTATAATGGGGAACAAAGAAATGGCAGACCAATTAAATACATACTTTGGTTCTGTCTTCACAAAGGAGGACACAAATAACCTCCCAAAGATGTCGGGGAAAATAGGGTCTAATGAAAGGGAGGAACTGATAGAAATCAGTATTTGTAGGGAAATAGTGTTAGGGAAATTGATGGGATTGAGGGCCGATAAATCCCCAGGGCCTGATAATCTACATCCTAGGGTACTTAAGGAAGTGGCCCTAGAAATAGTAGATGCATTGCTGGTCATCTTCCAAAATTCGATAGACTCTGGAACAGTACCCATGGATTGGTGGGTAGCTAATGTTACCCCACTGCTCAAAAAGGGTGGTAGAGAGAAAACGGGGAATTACAGACCGGTAAGCCTGACATCGGTAGTGGGAAAAATGCTAGAGTCCATTATAAAGGATGTAATAGCAGAGCACTTGGAAAAAAGTGACCGGATCGGACAAAGCCAACATGGCTTTACAAAAGGTAAATCATGCTTGACTAATCTACTGGAATTTTTTGAGGATGTAACTGGTAAAATAGATAAGGGAGAACCAGTGGATGTGGTGTATTTGGATTTTCAAAAGGCTTTCGATAAGGTCCCGCATAAGAGATTAGCGTGTAAAATTAAGGCACATGGGATTGGGGGCAAAGTATTGACTTGGATAGAGAACTGGTTGGCAGACAGAAAGCAAAGAGTTGGAATAAACGGCTCTTTTTCCGAGTGGCAGGCAGTGACTAGTGGGGTACCGCAGGGATCGGTCCTTGGACTCCAGCTATTCACAATATATATTAATGATCTGGACGAGGGAACTAGATGTAATATCTCCAAGTTTGCAGACGACACAAAGCTGGGTGGGCGTGTGTGCTGTGAGGAGGATGCCGAGAAACTCCAGTATGATTTGGACAGTTTGGGTGATTGGGCAGAAGCATGGCAGATGCATAACGTGGATAAATGCGAGGTTATGCACTTTGGTGGCAAAAACAGGAAGGCAGATTATTATCTGAATGGCAATAGATTGGGAGAAGGGGAAGTGCAACGAGACCTGGGCGTCCTTGTGCAGCAGTCGCTGAAAATAAGCATGCAGGTGCAGCAGGCGGTTAAGAAGGCAAATGGTATGTTGGCCTTCGTAGTGAGAGGGTTTGAGTACAGGAACAAGGATGTCTTGCTGCAGTTGTACAGGGCCTTGGTGAGACCACATCTTGAGTATTGTGTGCAGTTTTGGTCGCCTTATCTGAGGAAGGATGTTCTTGCCATGGAAGGAGTGCAGCGAAGATTCACCAGGTTGATACCTGGGATGGCAGGAATGACATATGAGGAGAGATTGGGTCGATTGGGCTTGTACTCACTGGAGTTTAGAAGAATGAGAGGGGGTCTCATCGAAACTTATAAAACTCTAACAGGACTAGACAGACTAGATGCTGGATGGATGTTCCCGATGGTCGGGGAGTCCAGAACCAGGGGTCACAGTCTAAGGATAAGTGGTAAGCCATTTAGGACAGAGATGAGGAGGAATTTCTTCACCCAGAGAGTGGTGAACCTGTGGAATTCTCTGCCAAAGAAGGCAGTAGAGGCCAATTCATTAAATATATTCAAGAAGGAGTTGGATATATTTCTTAAGGCTAAAGGGATCAAGGGATATGGAGAGAAGGCAGGAACAGGGTACTGAATTTGGATGATCAGCCATGATCTCATTGAATGGCAGAGCAGGCTCGAGGGGCCGAATGGCCTACTCCTGCTCCTATCTTCTATGTTTCTATGTTTAAGTTATTACCACTTATCAGCCTAAGCCTGGATGTTATTCAGGTCCTGCTGCATGTGGGCATGGACTGATTCATTATCTGAGGAATTTTGGATGGAGTTGAACACTGTGCAATCATCAGCGAACTGATAATAAGATGTAGGGAAGATCATAGATGAAGCAGCTGAAGGTAGTCAGGCCCAGAACAGTGGCCTGAGGAACTCCTGCAGTGATGTCCTGGGGAGGATGAAGAAGAGGGCATAGTCGAAGCGATGCAGAGTTCTGGGAAGGTTTAAAGGGATGGAGATGGTTACAGAGATAGGGAGAGGGGTGAGGCCATGAAGTGATTTAACCACGAGGATGAGAATTGGAGGCTTTGGGGACTGGAAACCAATGTACGTCAGTACTGACAGAAGTGATGGCTGAGCAGAAGGGTGAGCATGGTGTAGGATAGGATAAGGACAGCAGAGTTTTGGATGGTCTATGGAGGCCAGACAGGAGAGAATTAGAATAGTCGAATATGGAGGTGACAAAGGCAAGATTTCAGCAGCAGATGGGCAGAGGTAGGGGCGGGAGTGTGTGATGTTACGGAGGTGGAAGCAGGAGGATTTGGGATCAGAATCTCAGCTCGAGGTCAAATATGAAGCAGAAGTTGCGAACAATCTGGTTCAGCCTGAGAAAGTGGCCGGGGAAGGGGGTGGAATTGGTGGTGAGGGTGTGGTGTTTGTGGGGCGGGGGTCGAAGATAATGATTTTGATCAACTTAATGCTTAGCTGGAGGAAATAGCAGCTCATCCAGGGCTGGGTGTCAGAGAAGCAGTCTGACAGTACAGAGGCAGTGGTGAGGTTGAGAGGGCTGGCGGAGTGGTAGAGCTGGGCGTTCATGTGGAAGATGAGCCCATATCTGTGGATGATGTCACCAAGGGGCAGTGTGTAGATGAAGAAAAGGGGGAGGTCAAAGATAGATCCTACTACATGGCCAAATACATTAAAAAGTATCAACATTTAACTTCAGTATCTGTTACACCTTGGGTGTGGCTGCAATAATATTTTGCACAGTCAAATGTCATGGAATATCAGCTGCTAAAACAACTGTGTAATGATATCAGCAAATAGAGATGGTATTTGCCTGTTCGATTATGATGCCTTAATAGCATGATTGCATGTATTGATTGCTTGTGCCTGACCAGCAGAGGTCATGTGACCGAGACAAGCAAGGCAGTCTAGTTTAGTTTCAGTTTCGTTCTAGATGCATCACTAGCATAATGGTGTCTCCTGAATGCTGTATAAAGAGTTGAACAGACTTTAGATTAAAACTCATTCTCTTTCATAAATGTCTCATCATTGAACCCACAAAGAAATCAATACAAACGGCAGCTATGTTGAGAGTTAATACCAAAAAGTATGTTGCATCAGCATGCACCTGCAGGCCTTGACCACCGAGTGTTGCTGTGAAGCATGCAAACCTTTCCAGCCTCCTCTGTTTTTAAGTCTGCAGCCATATTGTAAAATGTAATATTTCCTTATAAATACCAAGTAAATATAAAACTGTTTGGAATTATTTTTCTCCTCTCAAGTTCTCCTGGACTTCCTCTTATTTCACTCTGCGATCTGCCTATTCTTTGTGGTGACCCATCTCCATCCTCCCTGATGCTATGACTCACTGCCAGTGGCTGGTGACTCCATCATCCTCCTCAGTTCACTCCCTTTGCAGATGACCCTGACAATCTGCCCTCGCCTGTCTACCCGTATCAACACACTCGCCCACTGACCCGTTCACCTGCCCACCCACTCGGTTGCCCTTTTAGCTACACAGCCCTCCTTTTGGCCACCCAACTGTATTACTGCCTCCGCCCCCATTGAACCTTTCTTTCCCTCGGTCCCTGCCGAGATCGGTGCCATTCTTCCCTCCCCCCTCCCCCACCCCCAATGAGCAGCACGTCAGCCCCCTTTATATTTAAGGGTAAAGCGGTGGACGCAAGACACTGAGCCAGGTTTGGGAGTGCTGGAGATGGGGTGAGAGGAGGAGAAAATGAAGAGAGAGGATATGATAGAGGAGAGGGATTCAAGGGCAGGTGAAAATGAAGTGGAAGGGGCTTGTGGAGCAAAAAGGGAAGAGGGAGGCTGGGCCAGGCAGAGAGGGGCTCAGCTTGGCCAACTGTGCTCCATCTACAGCTTTCTGGTGAAAGATAGGAGTTACAAAGACAAGGCCCGAGACTCAGATATACATATTGACGTAAGAAAACTACTAGGCACTTGGTCTAAGCGTTAAACAAAGCTTTAATCAACTGTTTTACAACATGGTGGTCTAGTTGTGTCCTTCACTAGTTCCTGTTAAGAATGTCCTGCACAAGCTGGGCCCGCTCAGTATTATTTCATAAGTCTTTCTTTCATGAATGACTGATTCATGTCACATATAACCTGGAGCGGGGTGTCAAACTCATGACATGTAATGGGGAGAGCAACAATAGCTTTGAGGCAGGGGCAATTTAATTTACAATATTACTGAAATCCTTGCCGGAAATAAGCTAGTTAACATATTTGAAGGTGCGTCTAGGTATTAAATTTGGGGAAATAAATGTTCTATGAGTGTTACCATCTGTACAAAGCACAATAAATGTGTTCTATGGAGATGATAATGATTTGAAAATACTTTACTTGTGGCAATGGAGTTGAGTGACTGGGTGAAGACCTTAAGGTGGGTCTGATGTGGACATTCCGAACAAAGAGATGGATATTAGGAGGTTTGAGATGTGAAAATTCAGGGCTGAGGGATGGACATTAAAAGCTTTGTTGTGTAAAACATACCCTGAGCACATAGAGTACATAATTATTAACATGATGCAGTAATGAATGGAGTTTTGTAATTTGTATCAACTCAATTTAATAATTAAGTTAATTACTAGCTGAATTTATAATAATTAAGTTGTTGACTGAATTTAGTTATTAAGTTACTGGCTAAATTTAGGGTTTAAAGAATCCATACACTGATTGCATTTTATAAATCAATGAGTTGCTCACTACAATTAAAAACGAATCAGGGTCTTAGTTTATGAATTTGTAACTTGAACTGTGTTATTATAACCTGTACAGTTTGCCCATCAGCAATACTATAAGAGAATAATTTAAAATACGGAATCAGGCCGCTCTGAGGCCAGTACAGGTAGACTACCCTTTATCCGGACTTCTGAAAACCGAAACCCTCTAAAAACCGAAGGTTTTTTCGTTCAGCGTAAGTCGTGCGTACCAACGAAAAAACCTTCGGTTTTTAGAGGGTTCCGGTTTCGGAAGTTCGGATAAAGGGTAAGTCGTGCGCACGACCCCCCGCCGACCCCCCCCCCCCGCGGACCCCGCCGGCCCAGACAACCGCCGACCCCGCCAGCCCCGACAACCGCCGACACCCCCGCGGACCCCGACAACCGCCGACCCCGACAACCGCCGACCCCGCCAGCCCCGACAACCGCCGACCCCCCCGGCCCCGCCAACCCCGCCAACCGCCGACCCCGCCAGCCCCGACAACCGCCGACCCCCCCGCGGACCCCGCCGGCCCCGACTGACTTACGCTGAGCGTCAGCGTAAGTCGTGCGCACGACCCCCCGCCGACCCCCCCCCCCGCGGACCCCTGCCGACCCACCTTCCGAAATCCGAAATTCTCCTTTATCCGAAACTCGGCTGGTCCCGAGGTTTTCGGATAAAGGATAGTCTACCTGTAGTCCACCACAATATACGCGCAGGCATTCAGCTCAGTGCATGTGCAGAGAATCCCTAGACCAGGCAAGAATAATGCCACGGGAATGTCACGATATAATTATATATATAATATAGATGCGTGTGTACATACATATATATATATAATGTAGATGTATATATATGTAGATGTGTGTATATATATAGATATGTATATGTATATATAGATGCAGGTGTATGTATGTATATATATATATGTAGATGTGTGTGTATATTATATATATATATATATATATGTAGGTGTATATATATGTAGATTTATAAAAGTTTTGCATCTAGTCTTCATTGCACGAGCCAAATGTCCATCACACAAAAAATCCAATGTGGCACAGATTTTCGAGCAGTCAGGAACATAATGGAGTTGTTGACTAATCATGGCAATGAATCTCTATCAATGAGTCTACAACAGACCCAGACATGAGGTGAGGAAACCCCCAGTGGTGCAGAGCTTTGGGAACCACAGGTCCAGAGTCACCTGTTCCTCCCAAGCAGGCGAGGCTTAGCTTATGGAATGTCTCCAACTACACAGGATATATGGCACAGAAACAGGCCATTCAGTCCATGCTCCACTCATATACTGTATCCCAAAATATTATTTTCTGAAAGAAATCTATCTAATTTGTATTTGAATGAATCAGCACGATCTGCTTCCACCAATGCGTTAGTGAGCCTGTTCTATATATTCCACTGGCTCACTGAAATTATGTTTCCGCAGATTTGTTTTGAACTTTAAGTGCAGATTGCGTCCTCTGGTTATACTGTTCTGGACAAGGTGAAACTGCTCTCCTTTATCTAGTCCCTTTAGAATCCTCTCAATCTTCTCTTTTCCAGTGAGAACATGGACAATTTACATAATCGCTTGTCATAATCCAATCCCTCCATTCCTTCAATCATTCTGGATGCCCCTTTCTGTATGCTCTCAATAGCTGCAATATCATTTTTGCACTGCGGAGACCAAAATCGTACACAATATTCTTGACCAGAAACTTAACTTGATCTGCCACATAAACACTGTGGCTACAAGAGCAGGTCAGAGGCTGGGTATTCTGCAGCGAGTGACTCACCTCCTGACTCCCCAAAGCCTTTCTACCATCTACAAAGCACAAGTAAGGAGTGTGATGGAATACTCTCCACTTGCCTGGATGAGTGCAGCTCCAACAACACTCAAGAAGCTCGACACCATCCAGAATAAAGCAGCCCGCTTGATTGGCACCCCATCCACCACCTTAAACATTCAGTCCCTCCACCAGCGGCGTACCGTGGCTGCAGTGTGTACCATCTACAAGATGCACTGCAACAACTCGCCAAGGCTTCTTCAGCAGCACCTCCCAAACCCGTGACCTCTACCGCCTAGCAGGACAAGGGCAGCAGGCGCATCGGAACACCACCACCTCCAAGTCACACACCATCCGGACTTGAAAATGTATCGCCGTTCCTTCATCGTTGCTGGGTCAAAATCCTGGAACTCCTTACCTATCTGAATTGTGGAATACCTTCACCACACGGACTGCAGTGGTTCAAGAGGGCGGCTCACCACCACCTTCTCAAGGGTAATTAGGGATGGGCAATAAATGCTGGCCTTGCCAGCGACGCCCAGATCCCATGAACAAATTAAAAAAAGTGCAGTCACAACAATGATTTTTAAATTGGCAGAATTACCTCACTATTTCGGTTCAATATTGATCTTTTAATACATCTCAACATCTGATTTGCTTTACCCACTGCCACCAAGCATTGTTGCAATAGCATAAATTTATTGTCAATCAGGACCCCAAGAACTCATTCATTTCCCATATACATTATTTTCATTCTATTTAAGCAATAATCCCTTCCTTGACTTTTTTGTTCCCATGTGAAGCACTTTGTATTTCTTTACATTGAATTCCATCTGACACTGTCCGCTCAATTCCCAAGTGTCTTCAAATGCTCCTCTGGCTCATTCTGTTCAACTTTTCAGTCTACCACCTTCGTTAGCTTTATATTATCTGCAACTTTAGCCACTGTTCTTGTGACTCCTAGCTCCAGATCCTTTATGAAGATATTAAGCCCCACTGGTAACATTCTCCCAGGCTGATGACCATCCCAGTACCTCCACCTTCTGGGTTCTAGCGACTGACCAATTCAGTATCCATTGTAAAATATTACCACTGATTCTCGCTTTCTTTGTTTTCAATACCAGCCTTTTCCTGAGGAACTTCATGAAAAGCCTTACTGAAATGCAAGTACACTACCATTCACTGCCTTACCCCTATCAAGCTCCTTTGTCACACCCTTAAAGAAAACCAATTAATTAGATTGGCAAGACCTCCCCGTCATGAACCCATATTGGCTATCTTTGATGATTGAATTTCTATCCAGACGCTCCATAATCTTCTCATATAATAAGATTTTCATAACTTTACCCACAATGGGTGTCAGAAATACCTACTTTACTGTTTCTGAGTACATTTCTCACAAACTTCTTTCCAAATCCTTTCAGTTGCCATGTGCACCTTTCCCCCCACTCCCATACCTGAGCATCCCCCTTGCAACCGTCAATTCACCGCAAGCAGGAGATCGGTTATATAAAATACAAGAAAGTCCGACCTGTTGTACTTCTGGTTGCAGCAGTATTTCTTCACTAGATATGCTAGCATCGACAGCTAGAATGCTTTGTTCAATTGGTGCATGAAAGATTAAATTTTGATATAAAAATCAATGGAAAATTATTAAAATATGCACTGGGTAAATAGGCCAAAAAGATTGCTCTGTACATTTCATACCTGTAAACTGTATATTTACATGACAATATGTGCAAATTATTTTCTTGTATGTCTAACATTGGATAACTCCATTTGACAGCCCCTTTAAAATCATATACCAATTTCTTCTTATTCTTTATTAGCAAGTCTCTTACCCTATATAGTTCATTTATTTCAACACTCTGTCTGACATGTTAATGATTGGAAAGAAAAGGAAAAATTACCCTGTACACAATGCAGTTCAAAGGGAGCAAATAATAATAAGAAAAGTCAGCTATCTCACATTTTGTACATCTCCGAGATAATGCGCTGTAATTGAATCCCTTGTAATTTTGGATTTGTATATAACTGAGTGACAAGCTCAGGGCTGCGTACCTATCCATCGTTCATCCATGGCCACCCAGTGTTCTTTTCTCTATTTCCACATTTCCATCCATTTAGATTCAACCCCACAACGTACATGATTATCTGGTTAGGGCATGCCAGGCAATCGCAAGCCTTCACCAAACCCGTTCTTATAACTGGGCACTAAAAGGTGAAAGACAACAGCGCAAGTTGACTCAATCTTTGATTTCCCAGGCTCCACTCAAGCTCCTCTCTGGGATAACCTGTCGAGATCTGTAACTACTTGCATGGAGAATCATGGGCATAAATGCCCGTTTACCGTTCAGTAGCATATCAGATGGCCCTCTGCAACATTTCATGTCTCACAAACCTGACTTATTCTTTATGTGACTGTACACCCCACCACGTCTTGAATCACCTCGTAACTTGCTGCAAAAATTATTTGGATTACCTTTCTCGGAGGTACATGGCCAACAAATGTTCACCAACAACAATGCTTGTAATCTAGATTCTAGTGTAATACGTGTATACAACCCGTGAAAGTTCATCACATTAATAAATCACCAGTAGCTTCCAAATATAATGAAAGAAAGTCCTTTACTTTGTGTGATATCAATTCCAGGAACATTTAACTTATCTATTCAGTTTCAGTTTGGATTTTAGTTGCCACCTCGGCTTTAGACAGGTTATTGTTGGGACCTGAAAGGCCCAGTCTAAAACTGATTTTATTCAATTAAGTAATCCAAACTCAAGACTGTGGTTGTGCAAATCTGGCAAACTGCATTCCAAATCCAAATGCATTGTTACAACCGGAACGTCCCGCAATATGCCCTGGGCCACTTGGCAGTTAACAGCAGAAGAGGAAAGGACAGAACATCAGAGACCAGAATCAGATCAAACAACTGCATTCAGCACAGCCTGACAGCACAGATGATAAACAAACCCGAATGCCAAGTGACCTTTCACTACTTCCATTCCAAATTAGAGTAGAGTTACCTTTTAATTTAAGCTTTATTGAAGATGTTAATCATTTCCATTTATAGAGCCAACATGTTTCCTTTCAGATGAAATGCGGCAATTGGTAAAACCACCTCTGGAACTCAAATACCATCTGACAGCGATTCAATGGAGATTGAATACAATTCCAGAAGGACATACGCTAACCAGCAGATAACTCATAGATGTAATCATAAGAACAAATAAATCAGGAATACAAGCGTCTAATAAAAAAATGAAAAGTTTTACTCGAACGGTGAACTCAGCTATTCAACGGAAGAGTTCTCAATTAAGGAATCCTAGTACTTAAGAGAAAAAGAGAATTTGACTTGTCTCTTTAAGGTACAGTTAGGTTACTCAAATCCTTTCATATTTCATTGATCTTTTCTCGCTTTTATAAAGTGACATTATTTTCATCAGACTCTATTTCTTCACATTGGGCTGACATATAGCGTATTCATGGGAAGAAATTAAACCTCAGATAAAAATATTACAGCAGTATTGCTTCAGTCACAATAGTGCTGCTTCTGAATTGTAAAGAAAAACAGTGAAGATGATCAAAGAAACAAGATCAAAAAGCTCGCCCATTGAAGAGGTTACCTTCTCGAAGAGCAAGATAGTCAAACCTAAACTGTTCTCTCAACCCTCAAGCAATTTATTCTAATAATGCCCATGACTGAAAGTGGAAACATCAGCAAATCCATTTAAGAGTGCATTTGATATCTGTGAGTTCCAGTTCGTGGCAGGTTTGATCCCTTTACATATCATTTCGATTTATTTCTATGGAACAATTTTCTGTCAAATGCACACTGTTTTATTAATACAAGTTTCTTTTTTCTTTCCCCCACCTGTTGTGCAACCCAGAGATCACAGCTGACCTTGCACTAGTCCTGAGTATGTCGTGCCTGCGTAAAGCATGCAGTGCAAATGTAGATGCCCAGCTTGCACCACTGTGGGCAGGTGACCACGTGACCACGTTCCAAACATGAGTGCTCGAGCGAACATCTGGAATGAGCATGCGACTTCCCAATCTCCATTTTAATAACATTCACAGAATCACAGAATCACAGAAACCCCACAGTGCAGATAGAGGCCATTTCGGCCCATCGAGCCTGCACCGACACATATCCCACCCGATCCCCGTAACCCCTACACCAACACATATCCCACCCTATCCCTGTAACCCCATGTATTTAATCCCCCTAACACTAAGGGTCAATTTATCATAGCCAATCAACCTAACCCGCACATCTTTGGACTATGGGAGGAAATCGGAGCACCCGGAGAAAACCCACGCAAACACGGGGAGAATGTGCAAACTCCACACAGACAGTCACCCGAGGCCGGATTCGAACCCGGGTCCCTGGCGCTGTGAGGCAACAGTGCTAACCACTATGCCACCGTGTTGCCCATTGTTCACACATTCTGCGGTGTTGTTGACTGCTGCATTACTGATACTGTGTTGTGAGTGAGAAAAAGGCAGAGTTCTATGCTTATGTATTGAAATGCCTCAATAGGGAACTGTGTACTGGTCTCTGACTGACAATTCGATTTTATAATAACCAAGAACAAGTTATTTTGTTTAGTTTGTGCCCTGCCTGCAGGATGCACAGTATGAGCAGTGTGGGACTGAATCTCCAGGTGGTCTTGCTACTGGCAGCAAATTTTCCAATTGCAAAATTGGCAGCATCATACTACACGTTCGCCTTAGATATGATGCAAAAAAAAACTGCAGCGTAACAACACCAAATGGATAGATTACCTGGCACAACAGACACATTAGACTGGATCCGGAAACGATTTCACATTCATCTCGGCCTGCCGCTCTTTTGGCCTTTACCCTACATTAATAATCAACCACCAACAACTCACAGCCAGCTAATAAATGCCAGAGAATGTGTGGGCAGCCTATTTGTAAAAAGCAAGAATAAGATCAGCCAGCAAGTGGGCACTGGACTTGTGAGCCAGAGGTTGTGAGTTCAAATGACACCGGGGCAAGTTGGGAAAACAAATTAATTAAATCTGCTGATTTGTGGGCTGGCAACGGATTAAATGATTGTGAAAGCTGCCAGATTGTTGTAAAAATCCAACTGGTTCACTAATGTCCTTCAGGGAAGGGAACCGGCCACCCCTGCCCATGTGACTCCAGTCCCATGCTGCATGGTTGGCTCGTAAAGCCCTCAGGGCAACTAGAAGTGGGCAATACATTACAACAGTGACTACACTTCACCAGTAATTCATTGGCTGTAAAGCGCTTTGGGATGCCCCGAGGTCGCGAAAGGCGCTACATAAATGCAAGCCTTTCCTTCTTTATAAATGAGGTCTTGCCATCGTCGCCCAGTTCCCAAGAACAAATATAAAAAAACATTTTCCCAGTGCCCCACCCTGAAGATTTTGAGGTTCATAAAACTGACTGTACTATTTTTACAAGCTGCTTTACACGAGAACACGTAGTTTAAGAGGGTGAGCGTGGATTGGCCTTTCATTTCATATGTTCATAAGGCAATCTATCAAGTTTGAAATCAATTAATAACAGCGGGAAGTTGAGTTGAGGATTCCCTCGGGAGTTTCTGGATATCATTTCAATTTGTTGCAGTTTTCCTCAAATGTATCAGTGTGGCCTCTGACGGATCTGCTATTTTGCCACAGGCAGGAGCAATTCTCCAATTTGCCTTTTATTATTTAAAGTAAAATTAGGTGCCGCTCTCCCCCTGACATTTAGACCGGTGGGGGGGCGGGGGGGGGGGGGTCACTTGGCTCCACACCGCACACAACATCCCAATGCTCACCTGATCAAAAATTTGATGTAGTGAATACATTTTGGCTCATTCCATATTTTCTGAGGCCTGTGTGTGATACTGATATAGACTGTTTAAAAATTGGCTGTGGAATACATTAACACACACAGGTCTATCAAGGTTAGATTATGGCCAGAAATTGAGTGCCTGCATTCTATTAAACTAGCCAAACTTCACGGAAGATGTCCAGTGGAGATGTTACCTTAGTTGCTTGCTTGGAAAACTCTCTTTGCAGAGGTGTTGAAGCAAATAGGAATGAGTTCAGGTGGCAGGAGGGAACAGTTCTGAGCACTCAGTTAAATCTGTCAGTGTTCTCCACAACATCTGAAGCAGGGTCCCACATAGTGCGTTAACTGGTCTGATAGTTCGCAAACACATTCTCATCTCAGAAGATAATGTTTAAATTTGTTGGCAGCAACAATGATTGACGGTTTTAGAGTACCGATGGCAACTGATCCTTCTGGAATTACATCACGGTTGACCAAAGGTTCTAGGTGTTTTGCGTGAGATGTGTATTCTTTTAATGCTTTTTATTTTGTTTGTAACTGTATCATGCAAAAATAATAAAGTTATATTGGTTTTATCAAAAATAATAAAGTTATATTGGTTTTATCAAAAATAATAAAGTTATATTGGTTTTATCAAAAATAATAAAGTTATATTGGTTTTATCAAAAATAATAAAGTTATATTGGTTTTATCAAAGAGTTTTTAAAAACTGCATCAACTGATAATATACATCAGATTAATGGCTGATTGATTAATTGCTGCCCCCTAGTGGTAAAGAAATGATTTACTCACGTGTACAGATTTTGACAAGCAATTACTCAATTATCTTCAGATTCATAATGCAATTTAGGGCAAAATAATTCTCAAACCAATGGAGTCTGATATGAGAAGTGCTGTAAATGAAAATTGCTCCTGTGTGACTTTCTGTAACCTAGAGGAACAATGTCTTTTGCTTCATTTCCTGGGACTGACAATCATTGAAGGGGAAACACAGCACAACACAACAAGAATTTAAATGCTTTTTGGAAGTCCTCTGTGTTTCACCATTCAACGTAAACCAATATTCCAACCTCACAAAGCCAATAACTTGTGATGCCACAGTTGTCATAAGAAGTGGCTACTATTAGATGCCTTCAAAGAAACTGCATATGGTATAAACAGATGTTTTTCAAAGGTTTTGCAGGGAGTTAACGAATAGCAGGGTTTAACCAATAAACCCAATGCTCTCACATTGTATGACATCATTCGAATTCTTCAATTGGTTTACTACCTTGTAGTAGAGAAAGCCAGCCAATGAAATGTTCTTTTTGAATGCAGTTACGATGTTGCTACCTTCCCTCGCGGTCTCCTTATGTATTTAGAACTACTGTGACTTTTATTTTCACTTTGGGATTCAACAATTTCATTTTTTTTTTATAAGTCTAACACAATTATCAAACAAAATTAAATTACAGTGGAAGAAATTCTCACCTATAGTGCTAATGTGAATTTGAATTTATTGATTATAACAGCATGCTTTGAGAAGTACAATGCCCTTCATTGCCACCTTGAATGAGATATTTTTTTTTTACTTAGGAGGCCATTGACTCAAAACACCTTTGTCAGTAGCCAATTATATGCTGCTGGTTGCCAGGATACACTTCAGTTTACATATCGTGAAGCCTTCTCTCTCTATAGAGAAAAATTTAGAAGTTGAAAAATAAAGCTAGTTAGGGTTAGGGTTAAAGTTATTATGAGTGCAAGCTGCAAATGAGATTAAAGTACTTGGCCCAATTACCCAGAAATTTGATGATGCTTTGCCTGTTTTACAGGCATAAAACGAGCAGCAAAGCATCCAATATGGCGAGCGGCCTCCATATTGGTATAGGCATCAAAGGAGGCGTCTAAGGCCCACAGCTGAAACAGGTATTCTTAGGCTTTTTGCATATGCATGTTTGATGCCTCCTTTACCAACTTGGTTTGCCAGCTGCGTTCGGGTAAACCAGGACTACTTATACCCTAATCAGCGGTCCTTAAAGGGAGCGCTGCAGGTCGCCACCAAGAAGGTACGTTTATTTAAAAATACTTAGCTGCATGTGGAGCCGAGAGTGCTCCTGCCGGCTTCACGGCATTCCTGACGGGCCCCCTCCGCTGTCCACATCCCCCGTCACTTAACAGAGGCAGGTGGCCTGAAATTCGTTGCTGAAACAGGGCGAGCTGCCTGTTGTGGTGCGACAGGCGCTGGAAGCTCGCTCAGATTATTTAAATGAGGCCCAATTTTCAGGTCGGCCCCGGACCTCCCAGTTCGGGCGCGTGTTGCGGCTGCATTGCTTGGCCGAGGCGCCCAAAGATGGTCTATGATGAATTTCCATCCCTTAATACAACTGGGAATAGACAATAAATGTGGTCCTGCCAGCATTGCAGCCTCTCTCATATCTTTAGAACAAATTTTGAGCCTCTCTCATATCTTTAGAACAAATTTCGAGCCTCCCTCATATCTTTAGAACAAATCTCGAGCTATGTCGAGCCTAGTAACGCCATCTGGCAAAATTCTTGTGATCAGGGACTACTGTGGGAACATTGGTGAACTTTAAGGAGCTGGAACGATTCAAATGTTTCTCCAAGCTTTCATTATACTACAGTTTTCAAGTTTCTACCAGTAGCAGTACATGTTTGGCATGAAAATAGTAGGACAAATTGCACTTTGAATCAGCTACACCACTCCACCGAGACACACCTAAATAAATGGCTTGGCACGGTAGTGACACTGTGCCAACCCCACGATAACAGCTGGAGCTGACATAGTCCTCCAGAATTCATGCCATCGTGGCACACAGAGTTTGCCCGATCTCCTTACTGGCACGATTCCATCTCCGCTCGGGCTGGTAGGCGTGCACCTTGGTCACCAAGAAATCCAATAGGGAATTCAGAAGAAACTTCTTTACCCAGAGAGTGGTGAGAATGTGGAACTCACTACCACAGGGAGTAGTTGAGGCGAATAGTATAGTTGTATTTAAGGGGAAGCTAGCTAAGCATATGAGGGAGAAGGCTGTTTCTGTGCCGTATATCCTATGTAATCCTATGTAAGTAGATGTAATGTATGTGCAGCTGGATGAATAGGTCACAAACTGGCTGTTCCACTTTCCTAGTATCTCTGAACACCAGTACACACATGGAGGAGCATATCTACTTATATAGTCTCCTCAAAGCTATTGAATTCAAATTAAGTTTTTTTTTGCAATCAATAGTATATTGTGCTGAGTAATTTGCTTTGCTTAATTCAAATGATTGGATTATTCAATTTCTTTGTGCAAAAAAAACAACACTGAATTATCAGAAACAACAACAGAAAATGCTGGAAACACTCAGCAGGTCTGGCAGCATCATGGAGAGAGAGAAACAGTCAACGTTTCAGGTCGATGACCTTTCATCTGACGAAGGGTCACAGGCCTGAAACATTAACTCTGTTTCTCTCTCCACGATGCTGCCAGACCTGCTGAGTGTTTCCAGCATTTTCTGTTGTTACTTCAGATTTCCAGCATCGGCAGTATTTTGCTATTGTATTGAATTATGAGAGTTGGACTGTACCTGTGAAGTGATGCACTGAGTTTCGGAGGGAGCCAGAGTGCTTGTGTGTGTAAGCAACGTAACCTGGTTGACACGAATGAGGTGGTGTCAATGAATGTGCATCACTCACTCAGTTCTGCTAAGTGTAAAAAATCAGCTTCCCACATGGGTTCTGCATTTAAGAGCAAGTGATTAAAGAGCAATTTGCCCCAATGTACTTTCTGGGGGAAACAGTATTAAGGAAAAGGGGTGAAAAACACTGGTTTCCAGTGTTGCAGGTCTCAGATATCGAAGTTCTCTTCTACGTTACGTGCGGTCGGTAATATTTTCTCCAATTTCACTTCTTTAGATTATAAGACCATCCTTTCAAATGTCTACAGTAAGTACCTTTTGGAGATAAAGAAATATATTTCAGTCAGGACATCACTGTATGACATGGGGCTAGAACCCTGTGGAGGAGTGTGAATCATTCAGATCTCAAATGGTTAAAAGCCATTTTTCTTGAGGTGCAAACCCCCCCCCCCCCCCCACTTGCTCCAAGATGAAATAAGTAAAATATTTTTCAGGGCGTCTCATTGCTGAACAAGTGCACATGCCTGTTTATATCCTTTTAAATGTCGACTATGCTTCGCAGTTGCAAATTAAACCAGTGCTTTCCCTTTGCGATATCCAATTCTCTGCAGCCTGTTCCTCTGATTTTCCTGCTTCCTAGAAGCCATTCGCTGCCAGGCGGTGTCTATTTATTCCTTGGAATGCCTGACTGCCTGCTTTATTACCTGCACTATTACAATTCTTTATTAGAGCTACAAGCTCGATATAAAAATCTGCGCCAGCTTTCTACTTCAGTGACAAGAAGCGAGGCCAGTCATCAATGTAAATAGGCAGGAGTGCGGCAGAGAAAAGAGCTGACGACCACAGATTTTTACTACACAGAACCCACTGGCTTGACACCTTGATAAATGAAAGGACGGGGCGGCAGTGAATACGTTCTCACACTGAAGCCAGATTACTGCCATGGTAATAACATCATCATACCAACGCCCCCCCCAACCAATCAGGTGCTGTTGAACAACTAATAAAAATGCTTTCTGCCCCTATAACCTGTGCCAGAGTTGCTAAAATTAATTCCAGTTGACCAAAAGGGTTGGAGGGTTGACTGAGTGGCACAGATACAGGAGGAGTTTTAAACAAATGTTCCTTACCTCGTTCCCTACTTTCTACCTGAAAGTTAACTTGATGTAGAATGATGATCATAGCACTCCTGATGCTAATAGATCCAAAATGAATTACATTTATTTAAAAGAGATAGATTTCTTTCGGAGAATAATAATGCAATGTTTGGTGCCGATAGCATTAATGCATATTGGGTGCCCCTGACCCATATCAATGCCTGCTTGTGAACAAGTGTGCCCAAAGCATTTTAGTGTGGTGGGGAAAGACACTGTGGGTGCATCAGGTGTGCACTAGGCTCATTAAATGGAACTAAACTGTTTTGATGTGCAGACCCCATAATGCAGTCTCCGTGCCTGAACAGAGCGACAGTTGTTTAACATTCATGCAAAATGGGCACTGGCCGGTGAGTCCCAAAGTTAGGTAGTTGTGTTTTGGCAGCTGTATTTTGACAGTGATTTGGCAGTTATTTTAAAGGCTCCCCCCGCTTTGACTACTGGAGATATGCAAACCTTCCTAAAACTGCCACCTTCAAATTCTTTGCCTCTCCCATCTGCAGGTGTTTGCTGAGGGAACGGCAACTGTACAGAGTCTGCACCTACAGGTATCCCACTGGAACATAACAACATAAGAAAGAAGGGCAGAAGTCGGCCATACGGCCCCTCGAGCCTGCTCCGCCATTCAAGAAGATCATGGCTGATCTTCCACCTCAACTCCACTTTCCCGCCCGATCTCCACATATCCCTGGAAATCTTTCTGTAGCTGCAGGTTCTGGAAAAGATGATGATGTGGATGAGCGAAGGTGTGGAAAGTAGGTGCCTTCACACACTCAAGGAGGAGCTGACCAGACCCTGTCGCCTGTGTATAGAGCCCAGGCACTCCTCCGCCTGCAGAGACAGCGCCTTATCACAGAAGCTGTAACGGAACCACACTGTCTTTTGCAGGCAGACCTTGATAGCGCTTTGAGGAGAAGGATCACTCATTCAGTGGCTGTCCAGTTGACTGCTGCCTTGAAATTTTATGCTACTGGTTATTCAAAAGCGACAGCAGGAAATAGCCAACAAGTCTGAAAACCTGCAGTGCAAAGCCACATCATGCAATTGACACGTGCATTTCATTATTTTTCCCATGGATGGCTACTGGAACCCTGATTTATGATTCCTTTGAGACACATAGGGTTTAGGTTGAAGAGAAATACAATGAGGCACACAGAGTTACCAAAGTCTTGGTGCAGTTTATGTCAGGATGCTGATAACTTTGATTCATCAAGTAGAGTCTTGCTACACAGCTTGGCCAAGGGATGCCAGAATATTGCAGTGTACTGTGCCATATACAACTCTTTCCTACAAAGGGCCATTGCCATATACCATGGAGAAGAAGAGCCAGTCTCAACCAATGGCAGGAGACACCCATAATCAGGAGCCAGAAGAGATGTTCACACTAGCCTTTAGCCTTACTTTAAGATATAAAGACTCGAAGATGTTCATGGAACTTCCTCCTCTTAGTAGTTGCCTGGTTGTCCAATACCATTCTTGACTCGATTCTTTGCTTTGATTTATTAGCTCTGTCTATAGACAGTTACTTTTGATGTTTAGCATGCAGATAGCCCGGTGTAGTAGCTGCAGTAGGTTCATACCTCATTCTAAGGTATGCAAGGTGCTGTTCCTGACATGTCCTTCTACACTTCACACTGAAGCAGAGTTGATCACCTGGCTTGATGATGATCGAAGAGTGAGGAATTTTACAGGCCATAAGATTACAGATTGTAGTGGTATACAATTGTACTGCTGCTGGTCACCTGTAGCGCCTCATGGATGCCCAGTTTTGGGCTTCCAGATCTGTCCTTAGTCTTCCCCACAGTGGTACTGCCACACTGCATGGTGGAGGTGAGACTTTATCATCACAAAGATTGTATAATGCTCCGGTCTGACAATGCAATTGTGGACAGGTATTTCTGCAACAGATAGGTTAGTGATGGAACCCTTGAGCTAGCCCTCTTCCCAGAAGGTTGCAACTGCTCCAATTCCATGTGTGCTTATTCCTCCTCATCTTTCGGATGAGACGTTAAACTGATGCCCCGTTTGCCCTCTCAGGTGGACATAAAAGATTCCGTGGCACTATTTCGAAGAAGAGCAGAGGAGGTCTCACTGGTGTCCTGGCCAACATTTATCCCTCAAACCAACATCACTAAGACAGATTATCTGCTCATTGCTATTTGTGGGGCCTTTGCTAAGTGCAAATTGGCTGCTGCATTTCCTACATTACAACAGTGACTAGAATTCAATAGTACTTCATTGGCCGTAAAGCACTTTCTGACATTCTGAGGTTGTGGAAGGCACTATATAAATGCAAGTTCTTTCTATTCTTTCTCATTGTGCTCTGTGCTTCATCAAGTGCTCCCTGCTGTAGTTCACTACCTGACTCCTACAGAGTGTTTGCCGCTGTGGTGGCACTTGACACAGTAGAAGTGCATAACACAGAAGCTGCTTGGTTGATGCCAGACATTGGGCTCTAAGCACCTCCTCAGAGAAGCAGATGAGAAGCAGAACATGTTTTAGAATGTTGGCAATACGACACTCCTTCAAACAAAGCGCACATGATGCGGGATTCTTGAATGTTACATTGCATTGCATGCCTGTGTGAGTGAATGAGTGAATATGGATATAAAGAAGGAAACATTAAAGATGATATGATCTCGGGCGAAGCCTCGCCCCTTCACATTCCCTCTATTGCCTCCACACCCAGAAACTGCAGCACCATCTCCTCTTAAGGAGTCAAAGATCTAGATGAGTTGAATTTTCTGAGGCCTTTTTCTGGAACTAGAAAGAAAAAGGAGAAATGTTGGAATGAGGAATATGAGAGAAGATGTATGGCCAGTAGAGCAGCCACCTTATATAATTGTTAACATGCAGTATGCTGGAATCCTGTTTTGGCAGCCTGCTTGGTGTTTGTTGCTGCCTCATTTGATGGGCCAAGATCCAAATACGTTGGTACGGCAGCAATGTAGAATACCTTGCCATAATATGGGCCAACCTGGAATTTAGAAAGCAAATCGTTGCTGTAAACTTGGTAGATGTGCATTCTTTTTGATGCTCGACCAAGTTTACAGCAAAGTACTTTAAAATGAATTATAAGGTGAGATTGTGAAATTGCACATTGTGTGAACAAACTTACCTTGACAATCTTCTGGAAAACAGTAAATTCCACCCTGTCTTGCTCCGAGGATCAAAGTGCAGGTGAGATAGCATTGACACTTTCTGTCGTCTCCATCCTGCTCTACTGTTGATCTTAAGTGGAGGATGTCTCTCTGCTCCAAAAAGGATGAAACTTCTCTGCAAGACCTCCTACACCAGAACCTCCAAAGCTCAGTCCTGGAATAGAGGCTTTCCTCTTCGACAACTTGCTCCAGCCATTGCTCCTCTCAATAATAGACAGATGTAAGGGTGACCAGCTGCCCTTTAGGAGGGACTGACACTGAATAGCATGCCCCTTAATCCTGGTGCACTCCCAGTGTGTTATGCATTGTCTGTAATATTGCATTGTGAGCTGATCTCACATTATAGTGCTAAGTAGATGCACAGCACTGCAATAAAGAGCAGCAAGCCCACCGACACTGCATTACCACCGTATTACTGGCTCCATAATTCATAGACCATCATACCTGTGTAGCCCACTCCTTATACTAACTCACAAGAAAGAGCAGAGTATAACAAAGAGGTAGTGCGGTGATGCTCCAACACTGTGTCACAGAATGATGGGATACAGGACGAAACGCAGCAGTGTTCCTGATCTCTGCCATTCTACCAAAGGACAATTACAAGTTCAGTTTCTGTCTCTTTCCTCAAGAAGAGAGAAGAAAATCTGTGTACACCCAGCCTCAAGAATATAAGACAGTGGCTTGGGAGCAGGTTACCTCGCTACCCGCTAAGTCAAGGGATGGTGTGAACTTAAAAGGGAGAAGGAAAGTTATAGTAATCTGGGATGTAATGTTTAAGTTATCCACCAGATGGAGCCAAAGATTAAGGGATCATATTCACCAGTGTTTAAGGTAATGTCCTGGTACACCAGTTAGTATGGTAATGTGGCATTGCATTATGGGTATGACTCAGAGGTGAATCCTCCATCTTGGCTCGTGCAGTTAGAAATACTGTGTTTTGCCTGCAGCCTGTAAGAGCTATGTCTCTCTGCTACACCGTGTAATAAACAGTTGGGTTTTATTTCCTTAAGATCTCGCTTATCTCAGTTTCGGACCTTACCACTCGGATATCACAAAAGTGAAATGTGAATGGGAGTAAGTTTTCTTTAAATAACACAGAAAAGACACCGTGCAGGATGAAACACGAACATAAGATGCAATAAATATAATTTTAAATACACATTCAGTGTATCCTCGCATCTTTAAATTTAGTTAGACTTCCAGGCATATCTACAGACGTTGATAGGTTATAGAAGAATCATTTTGTGGTGATAGAGGAAGATTTTTTTTATGGCATTCCAGAGTATATTAGTGACTGTCACTTACTGTTTTCATAATTGGAATTATTCTTATTATAGGTGTGAGAATATATAATGCATTTTATTAAAATTCTATCTGCAATGGAAGAAAAAATCATTTTCTTTTCTATTTGTACTTGGCATTTAATATTAGAATTTTCGTCTTGGATCTTCAGAAGTGGAAGAGTTCAGTATTTCTCAGATTAAATGTCTATTCTCCAAAGAGTTTTGCAAATCTTTTTATGTGTGAATTTTTGTGATCATCAAGGTGAGGGATGTCATTGCTGGGGGAATGGAACACCCAGTGTCAGCATCAAGCACTCCCAGTCCAGGCACAGCACTGTGAAATATAAAGCTTTGTGTGCTTTGTGCCAATAGTTTTCTTCCGCCCCATCTTTAGAAGAGCACCCTTGCTGCATTTGTGATACATTTTCCCATTTCTAAATGAATTAGAGGTAATTCTGTGCTGTGGGCTTCATGTCCACGAGGAACTGAATATACATCTTCCAGCAGCCACTAACATTAACTGGATTCCTTTCTTTGCTTCCTATTAGTGTTATTTCTCAATGGTAGCTTTTGGAGGATAATGAAGATTTTTTTTAACAATTAGTGCTCCAATTATGTTCATTATGCCAAAATGTTTGAGTAGTTCCAAAACATATGATAAAATGATTCCATTTCACTCATTTTCCTTCCAGCACACTGAAGAGAGTCAGGTTTTTTTTTCCAATTTATAAAAAAACCTATTACGAGGACAATGAAAGTGATGGAGAATTTTGAGATTAAAGTGCCAATTTTCTAATAATGGACATGAGCGAAGCCATGGCACAGCGTCAACTGCATTGCAGCTCAGTGGCCGGGCAGTGCCCAATTTCCAATGGGAGTTCTATTGCTTAATTTAAATAGGCTGCCTAATACATAAAAAGCTTACACATACTTGGCCTATAGCATACTTGGCTGGGGAATAGAAAATGCTATGAGACAGTAGCTAATAAAGGGCAGCTCACCAGTAATGGGGAATTTGTGGTAATGACAGAACAGTTGACTAATTGTTCACCATGGTGCAGAGGATTCATGAGGGCATCAATGTAACTTTTGATGCTAATGAGTTTAAGGCCCTGCGACAGGAGATGCATTAAGGAGGGTGGTCCTATTTGGGGCTAAAGGCCACCCTCCATTAAAAAGCACAGAAGAAACTGCATGGATGGAGGCCGCCAACTGAATAAATGCAGAAACCCAGGTTCCTTGTACATGGGTTCAAATCTGGAAGAAGTTTATTATTAGGAAGAACGCAAAGGTAACCGTGATTACAGAAGAGCATAAGAAATAGGAGCAGGAGTAGGCCCTTCGGCCCTTCGAGCCTGCTCCGCCATTCAATAAGATCATGGTTGATCTTCTACCTCAATTCCACCTTCCCGCATTCTTTCCCAATCCCTTGATTCCCTTAGTATCCAAACTATCGATCTCTGTCTTGAATATACTCAACGACTGAGCATCCACAGCTCTATGGGGTAGAGAATTCCAAAGATTCATAACACACAGTGAAGAAATTTCTCCTCATCTCAGTCCTAAATGGCCGATCCCTTATTCTGAGACTGTGACCCCTGGTTCTGGACTCCCCAGCCAGAGGAAACATCCTCCCAGCATCTACCCTGTCAAGCCCCTTAAGAATTTTATATGTTTCAATGAAATCACCTCTCATTCTTCTAAACTTTAGGGAATATAGGCCTAATCTACTCAATCTCTCCTCATAGAACAATCCCCTCATCCAGGAATCAGTCTAGTGAACCTTCCTTGCACTCCGTCTAAGGCAAGTATATCCTTCCTTATGGAAGGAGACCAAAACTGTACACAGTACTCCAGGGCTCTCAATTTTGCTTGAATTCTTGTGCGGTCCATCGACCATGATACAAACTTAAGTTGGGTTCTGTTCCAGGCTCTCTGAGCACTGTTAAAAAAAAAAAGTGTCCTTTTGTATACTCTCTTGTGCCAAGTCTGCATGGCATACTTAACTTGAAGATGGAGGTGGCAGAGGTCGAACAGATGCTGAGGTATCCAGGCCGAGGTGCTCCTCTGCTGTTAGAGGGCTGTCAGAGGGCTCAGCAGCCATGGATGCAGAGGATAGCTCAGTCCTTCTAAGAGCCATCTACTTAGAGTGTCGTCTCTTTTGAATAATGCAGGCTCTTTAGATGGCCACACAATGAAGGCATCATGGATTCCTGGATAATGGCCACTGACATGTATGATGATGCTTCTATGGTCAAATGCCAAACTCTAACTGGGTGGAAAACCTTTCTGTTCGTGTAGGCCGTGGGATTAATATGAAGAGCCCTGATGTGTACATGTATACCATTTAAATTTGCCTGCACTTGAGGGAACTTTGCTACCCAGTAAAAGCTGTGCGACCTGACCACCTATTGTCTCATTTCCACAGAAAAAATGGTGGATGTGTTGCCACTTGCAAACATAGTGCTTGTCACTTGTTTGCTAGAAGAGAGCAGACAGCCTGATGTGGCAGATATCCCCTGTGGTTGTAGGATTCGTAAAATTGAACTTTATATTATAAAGGGTCGAATGGCAGAAGAGGCCATGATTTTAAAGACTGTTTTAAAAGAAGCCTAGGAAAAAGGGGCATTCAAAATGGCCACCAGACCCCGTGACCAACTTATTGGGACACTTTAAAATGGTTCCTGCAGTCCTCAGACAACTTTGTGGATTCAGCCCACAGTAAGTTCTGGAAGCCGTTTCTGAGAGAACGAAACCAGACACCCACATATACATATAGATTGGATGCAGATCCAGTCAAGATCGGCCTGTAGATAAAGGCCATCTAAATGTTTACCCAGACAAAAGGGAACAGTTTCATATTCATGAGAAGAGCATCAAGGACCCGTTAAGGACATCACCAGGACATTAAAAACAATGAAGGTCATTCCAGACCAGAGATGGCCTGTTACCGGTCATCCAAGAACAGTTTAAAATATAATAACTACCCCGTTGTGCTCCCAGCCTGCCAAAATTAAAACAAAAGACTAACCTGCTTTGGCGCGAGATAAGGGCTTCTGATGAGAAGTATATCTGGGAACCCAGGGGTAGAAAGAAAAAGCGGCCATCGTGGTGCTACCATCGTATCAGTGGGGTCATCGCTAGAAGAAGGAGAAGAAGACGGTTCGAGCCGGCGTCCCGCCCCGGGGTAAAACATCGGGAGATCATCGACCAACCCCGGGCCGTTGACGAAACGGGAGGCCATCGACCCACTCCGGCTCGGGAGAAGAGACAATAAGAAACTGAAGAAACGATGGGGGCCAGCCCGAGGCTCCTCTGACCGGGGTCGAGCAGACGATCCCCAACCCCGCCGACATCCAGACCAGCCGGTGTCCAGCCGTCCCCGACCCCCACCTCAGGAGAGAGGTGTGGCGCAGCTTGCTGGGGCTCCACCAACCACGTGGAGACGGGACGCCTGAAAGGATCAAACGCAGACCTGTTTCAAAACCTTACACTTCCTAGTTGGATTGGTGAGCATGTTTCTGGCCCTTCATAATCAGATCTAGATAGGTTTAAGGGGGTGGACATTTAAGGGTATAATTAACATGAGTTGTTGCCCCTCGATGTTCCGTGTGTTTCCCCATTTCATGATGATTTTTATAGAGTATAATATGCCTGTATTTGCCTTAGTTAGTATTGTGTCGTTATGATTTGTTTGTGTTTTCCCCTCCCATGTACCCTCTTATTTGCTTGCATTTGATTTGTTTTACATTATGCAATAAAATTCCATTTCGTTTCATCAAACTTGGTCTATAAGAGTTTTCTCTACATTGTAGTTCCTGCCCCAAAGTCCAGAGTATAGAATCTAAGGGGCAAGTGGGTCGAACTACTCACGGTTTTACTGTGCAAGAGAGAGAGGCCTCTAGAGAGAGAAACCTCTGCGATCTAAAACCCCTTACAGGTGGATCAGAAAGGATGCAGTGACATGAAATCTTCTTTTCTATGGGAAGAGACATCCCTGTTCCAGATTCTGTCTGCAGGTTATCCTGCAGTAGAAGGTACAACTCTGCGGCAGCCACTCTTGTGCAGCAGAATGAGTGAAGATAGGTCTCCTCTGACATAGAAACATAGAAGATAGGAGCAGGAATAGGCCATTCGGCCCCTCGAGCCTGCTCCGCCTTTTAATGAGATCATGGCTGATCATCCAAATTCAGTACCCTGTCCCTGCTTTCTCCCCATATCCCTTGATCCCTTTAGCCTTAAGAAATATATCTAACTCCTTCTTGAATATATTTAATGAATTGGCCTCAACTGCCTTGTGTGGTAGAGAATTCCACAGGTTCACCGCTCTCTGGGTGAAGAAATTCCTCCTCATTTCAGTCCTAAATGGCTTACCCCTTATCCTTAGACTGTGACCCCTGGTTCTGGACTCCCCCGCCATCAGAAACATCCTTCCTGCATCTAGTCTGTCTAGTCCTGTTAGAATTTTATAAGTTTCAATGAGATCCCCTCTCATTCTTCTAAACTCCTGCGAATATAAGCCCAATTGACCCAATCTCTCCTCATACGTCATTCCTGCCATCCCAGGTATCAGCCTGGTGAATCTTCGCTGCACTCCCTCCATGGCAAGAACATCCTTCCTCAGATAAGGCGGCCAAAACTGCACACAATACTCAAGGTGTGGTCTCACCAAGGCCCTGTACAACTGCAGCAAGACATCCTTGTTCCTGTACTCGAATCCTCTCACTATGAAGGCCAACATACCATTTGCCTTCTTAACCGACTGCTGCACCTGCATGCTTACCTTCAGCGACTGGTGCACAAGGACACCCAGGTCTCGTTGCACTTCCCCTTCTCCCAATCTATTGCCATTCAGATAATAATCTGCCTTCCTGTTTTTGCCACCAAAGTGGATAATCTCGCATTTATCCACATTATACTGCATCTGCCATGCATCTGCCCAATCACCCAACCTGCCCAAATCATACTGGAGTTTCTCGGCATCCTCCTCACAGCACACATACTCACCCAGCTTTGTGCCGTCTGCAAACTTGGAGATATTACATCTCTCCCCTCGTCTAGATCCTTAATATACAGGAAACATTCTGGTATCCGGCACGGACGGGACCGACCTGGTGCCGGTCCATCAACAATGCCGGATAACAGAACGCGATAGTTAAAAGATACGGAGATCAGAGCTCCATATAAAGCAACAAACCCTGCTTCAAAACAATCGGCACAAGTTGCAAGCGTCTCTGTAGCTTAGCAACAGCTTCAGCTACACGCTTGCACAGCCACAAATGGAGAAAAAAAGTAACTAAAAGTAAAAAAAGTTATCTGAACCGACTCCTGAATTTTGCCGGTGGATAGAGCATACCGGTTATTTAGTGGCTGGTTAATCGAAAGTTTCCTGTATATTGTGAATAGCTGGGGTCCGAGCACCGATCCCTGCAGTACCCCACTAGTCACTGCCTACCACTCAGAAAAAGACCTGTTTATTCCAACTCTTTGCTTTCTGTCTGCCAACCAGTTCTCTATCCAAGTCAGTACCTTACCCCCAATCCCATGTGCTTTAACTTTGCACGCTAATCTCTTATGCGGGGCCTTATCGAAAGCCTTCTGAAAGTCCAAATATACCAGATGTCCAAGTAGGTGTGGAGGGTTCTATAAAACCAAGTCCCGGGGTAGTGACGGTTTCAGACCAAAGGCCTCAGGTGTTGTTGCACCTGCAATTGTTGGCCCCTAATGGATCCCCTCTTCCTCATCTAAATCATGCAGTGAGTTTGGAGCCTCTGAAGGAATACCCACCTTCACCACTTGCTACGATTTGATGTAAATGCCAGCAACGACCCAGAATAATGAAGGAAAGCATTGGCAAGAAAACACCTCAGAAAGTGCAGAAACGACAGACTACAGTACGTGGCAAAACTGACTAATGTGTGAAGCAAAATTCAGTGCAATATAATTTTAATGTAGCCAAAAAAATAAGAGAGCCTGAAATTCTACAGGTTCCTCTCCGATGACACAGGTGTGTTGCAGCATAACCCCTGACTACCTGTGGATGAGGTCACGCACCCCGTCTCAATTCCCTGGGCTAGGTCATCTGTGTATTCAGGGTCGGCCACCTGCGCCTGCAAGGGCGCAGCAGCGACACCAACCTAGATCTGCCACAGCAAAGTTGGCGTGGTGCCATGCCACTCTGACAGACGAAAGGAGGCCTGGGAAGGGCCCAGTGAACAGGTATGTGTTAAATCTCAAGAGTTTAATAACCTTGCTTGTATAACAATGAAAAGAGTACGCAGGAGACAGAGTTCAGTTAACAGCCATCTTTCCAGAGAATCCTCTCCACTTCATGCACTCTATTTCCCAAAGTGCATTGCACATCACAACTACGGTAAGCTATATGGGACAATTCAAATACAACATTCAAAATACACAACATCTCCTCCCCTCTTACATTAGATGTCCCAATAGAACCACAAAATTTAAAAACACAATAACAATTCAAAATTTTTAAAACACAATAATAACACAATAAAACACAGATAAAGGATAAGCCTCTGAACTATAAGTTCAAACGTATAGGGGGCCGCCGCTCTCTGGTAGGATACCGGCAGTCAACCTGGCTCTCCAGTTCATTGACTCTCACAGGTGATGTCAACACAGGTGTAGGCGGCTGAGGTGCCTGTATACAGGTCTCCCTTGCTGATGAGATAGGGGCTGAAGCGGCTGCTTCCTCAGAAGGTGAGCCTCTCGGTGTAGAAGGCGGATGACCCACAGCGTCACCCAATGGCAGATAAACTGCTGTTGGTGGTTCAATGGGTGTTGCTGCACTTCGTAGAAGCTGATCGGTGTGTCTCATCCAGACAATGTCCTCGGGTGTCTGTACAGTGTAGGATACTGGACCAGTCTGTGCAATGACAGTAGCAGGAACCCACTTAGGTCCACCACTGTAGTTCCGTGCCAACACATGTTCACCTGGACTGAAGACTCTGTCTTTGGAGCGTTGTTCACGTCGCTTGATCTGCTTGTCCTGCTGATACTGTACCACGTCTTTCACCTTTGGCGGTTTCAGCAGGTCGAAGTTGGTTCGTAGCTCTCTTTTGAGCAGTAGAGTGGCAGGTGATGCTTTTGTGGTCGCATGTGGTGTGTTCCTGTAACTCAACAGGAAACTATTCAGGCGCTGATGAAGCGTTCCCTGGCCTTGCGATGCCTTTAGAGAGTGTTTCATGGTCTGATCAAACCTCTCAGCTAGACCATTGGTCGCAGGGTGGTATGGTGCAGCCCTGATATGTTGTACGCCATTCACCTGCAGGAATGTAGCCATTTCTTGTGACACCCACTGTGGACCGTTGTCTGAGACAAGTTGCATCGGAGATCCAAATCGGCTGAACACCTCACCTAACTTCTTGATGGTCTTCTCAGCGGTGGTGGACCTCATTATAACAACCTCTGGCCACTTACTGTGCGCGTCAACAGCCACCAGGAACATTCTCTCCTCGAATGGACCTGCAAAGTCTACATGAATGCGGTGCCATGCTTCCTCCGGAAAGTCCCAGGGGTGAAGAGGTGCAAGCTGTGGCACATTACGAACTCTCTGACATGAGGAACAGGTTTTAGCTTTGTCCTCAATCTGTCCATCCATACCCAGCCACCAGAAGTAGCTCCTCGCTATTTCTTTCATACGAACCATTCCGCAGTGTCCGGAGTGTAGTTGCTGTAACACTGGTTTCCGTAGCGATGGTGGAATAACCACTCTCCTCCCCCACAGCAAACATCCAGACTGCACCGACAGTTCGTTTCTCCTTAAGAGATATGGTTTCAGGTTTGGGTCATCGCTGTCAAGCTTGCCCCTGACGATAATGTCCAGCGCTGCAGACAACACTGGGTCGTTTCTGGTGTTTCGTCGAACCTGTGTCAAAGTAACAGGCGCGTTCTCCACCTGCCTAAAATAGCAGATGTCCATGCTACGCGTCATAGGCTTGGTGACAGGCAGCGGCAACCTGGAAAGACCACCGGCGTTGCCGTGCAGGTCAGACTTGCGATATCTAATGTCAAATGTGTGTGCAGACAACAGCAGCGCCCACCTTTGCATTCTGCTCGCAGCAAGTGACGGAATCCCTGTATGTGGCCCGAAGATGGTCGTGAGAGGGCGGTGATCTGTTAGTAGGGTGAACTGTCTCCCGTACAAATATTGGTGAAACTTGTGAACGCCAAAAACGATGCTCAGTGCTTCTTGTTCTATTTGGGCGTAGTTAATTTCAGCTCTGTTCAAAGTCCTAGATGCGAATGCTATCGGCTTCTCTTCTCCGTTTGGCATGATATGAGAAACGACCGCTCCCACACCATATGACGATGCATCGCAAGCTAACTGTATTGGTAATGAAGGGTTAAAATGCGTCAAAGCCTCTGACTTCAGGAGTGTGTCCTTTGCTGTCATGAACGCCTCCTGGCACTTGTTAGTCCATTCCCACTTCTTGTCTTTACATAGCAACCAATGCAGCGGCCTCAGCATCGAGGCTAGGTTCGGTATGAACCGTCCATAGTAGTTCAGTAACCCTAAGAAAGAACGCAGCTGGCTGATATTTTCAGGTGCTGGTGCATCCACGATTGCCTTGGTCTTGGACGGTGCCTTGTGAAGGCCTGTGGCATCGATCACATGACCGAGGTACTCAACTGATGCCTGAAAAATATCGCATTTATCCCTGCGAACTCTGAGTCCGTAATCCCTCAGTCTCTGTAGCGTTGCGTCCAAGTTACGCAGATTGTCTTGGTCATCACACCCAGTAACTAAGATATCATCTAAGTAGCACTGGACTCCAGGCAATCCACTAAGGATCTGGTCCATAGCACATTGGAAAAGCGCTGGAGCTGATGTAATTCTGAAAGGAAGTCGACGATACCTAAATAGGCCCTTGTGCGTCACAATAGTCAGCATTTCTCGTGACTGTTCATCCACATGCATTTGCAGGTAGGCTTGACAGAGGTTGATTGTGCTAAACTTCTGGCCCCCAGCAAGTCCCGCAAACAAATCATCAATATGGGGAAGTGGATATTGCTCCACTGACAATACAGGGTTAACAGTTACTTTAAAATCTCCACATATCCTAACTCCACCCCCTTTCTTGAGCACTACGATGGGCGTTGCCCATTCACTCACACTGACTGGTTCTAGTACTCCGCTTTCAACTAGGGCTTCTAAGTCAGCCTCGACTTTTGGTCTGATGGCATAAGGTACGGGTCGTGCCTTCATGAACTTGGGTTTGCTATCCTGCTTAATACGAAGCTTCACAGTAATATCTTTCATGCTACCCAGTTCTCCATTAAAGACTTCTGCATGTTTCTTTAAGATGGCAGGTAAGCCTGGATCATTGTGTGACATCATGTCGACTGATAACCAGTCTAATTTTATTCTCTCCATCCATGAACGTCCCAGCAGGGAGGGGTAGTCTCCTTTAACTACGTAGAGTGGTAACTTCCTAGTTTGTCCATTCAGCTGAACTGTGACCTCAGTGATATCTCTCACGGTTACTCTTTCACCGGTATATGTCTTCAACTCTATGTTAGCTGGCTGAAGTGGAAGGTGCTTTAATGTCTTTTTGTAGACTATCTCTGACATAAGAGATACTGCTGCCCCGGTATCGATCTACATTTGCACAAGCTGCCCCTCTAACAAGGGTGAGACCCAGTAGCCATGCGAATCCCCAGCTACAGTCAGCACATTCAGTAATAGTTCCTCCTCTGAAGTGTCACTTGCCTCTGTTTTGTCCTGTTCTACAGAGCGGACATGCTTCTTTGTCTTTTGTCTGAATGTTTTTTTATTCCTTCCGTCTTTGACGTTTTCTCTGTGTCCTTTTTATTTCTGCATGCGCGCTGAATATGTCCCTTTTTACCACAGCTGTGGCAATCCATGTCCACACACCAGCATGCAGACGCAAGATGCCCTGTTTTGCCACAACGGAAGCATGGCCCTTGGCTCTCTGTTCTTACTTTGTGCACTTTTTCTGTTGCACCCAACTGTTGAGCTTCCTTAGCTGCCTATTCCATGGAAATACTGATTTCAATGGCCTTTTGTAGAGTCAGATTACTCTCCGTTAATAGTCTCTTCTGTATGGCTTCAGTTCTCATACCACACACTAGCCTGTCTGTAGGATTCGCAAAATCCAGAAAATACAGTCTAGATTGGTAAAACCCCTGAAATGGCCACATTGTGAGAACACAAGATGGAGTTGGCAGTTCTCATGGCTCAGTTCAAAAGGACACACCAGCAGTATCTTACAGCAGCCTGAGTCATCACCGATTAGAAGATTCCAGAACTTACTGCTATTGATATGATAATATGGTTACAGCAGTAACGAACTCGTAAACAAAAGTATTTGCACCTGGAGGTGCGCTAATTGCTAGCAAAACGCAAACCCATCTCTGAAATCGCTGAGCACAGAAAAAAAAACATTATCTGTACCAAACTCAGAGGGACACAGGACAGATCCCATCAGTTTCATTTACAAGACATTAAAATAAAGTACTTGCTTTTGTCAAAGCAGCATGCCCATTACCTTGACAAAAGAAAACCCCTGATTTGGCGCCGAGATAAGGGCAAGGAAACAGTATAACTGTTCAGGGAAAATCGACAGCAAGTCATTCATTCAGTGAGATTCAGACAGATCCATCACAGATTCACACAGACACGAGGTCAAGGACAGAGCGAGGAGGACCCACAAGATTGTGCAGGAGAGCAGATTCAGAAGTTCAGTCCAGATCCAAGACCATCAGGAGTTCGAAGGCCGAGTGGAGAGGAGACGGTTCGAGGAGTTCGGAGGACTTTCAAGATTGTGCAGGAGAGAGATTCAGCCAGACTCAGACAGATCCACAAGATTCACCAGAAGCAGTGAAGTCCAAGTCCAGATACCATCAGGAGTTCGAAGACCGTGCGGAAGAGGAGACGGCTCGAGGAGTTCGGAGGACTTCCAAGTTTATGCAGGAGAGCGGGTCCAGGAGCCGGTCCCATAAGGAAGATTGGAGATCCCGGACGTAACAAGGAGTACCAAGGTCCAGGAGGGTTTTAAAATTCTGGTGAGCATAAAGGCCCAACTCTACCTAACTGACATAGTTGAGGTATATTTTAGCAACGGGAGGGTTTGTAACATTAAGGGTTTTGTAATTCAGGAGTGTGATTTATCCCTTGATGTGTCCGTGCGCTTTTCCCACCCCCGTTTTAGTATACCGCTGATTCAGAATTGTTGTATGATTTAAGATAGTCAAAGTTATTCCTTGTGTGTTAAATTTTAGTTCCCATTGGGAGACATGCTAATGATTTTTGTCTAAATTGATTCTTGCATTCTCTGTGTTTATTCTCCTTGAAAATAAAGATATTTCTGATTTAAAACTCACCTTGTCTCACCTGATCCATTTGTCTTCCGAGTCACAAGTTGGGCCACACATCAAGGTTGTCTGGCAATAAGCCCAGTGTCTAGAACCGGTGAGGGGGGAGCGCTTCGGAACCGCTCACGAGCAGTGCGAAATCAAAACTGATCTAGCACAGCATAAGCTCGTTAAAACGACCCCTTACATGTCTCTTATAGAATCATTTAGCACATCATTAAACTCACAGTGCTCTGATAGTCTTTTTAGTGCAGCTACAAACATGGTCACTCTTTCTCCTTCTTCCTGGTTATGCCTGTGGAACCTAAACCTCTCAGCTATGACTAGGGGTTTGGATGAAAAATGCCCTTTTAGTATCTCCACAATTTCGCTATATTGTTTAGTCCCTGGTTTATCTGGATGCACTAAAGTACGCAAAAGATTGAAAGTCTTTGGTCCCATCACACTTAACAATGTAGGTACTACTTTGTTCCCTCCAATGTCATTTGCTTGTGTGAAGTATTCAAATCGTTCCATGTATGAGCTCCATTGTTCGACATTCTCATCAAACGGTCCAATGTTACCGATAATTCCAGCCATTTTCCTTCTCTCAGGCTCCTAATTATCATTCACTAAAGATCCTTCCAATGTTGAACTCAACTAAAATCACTATCAGTTAAGTGCTTCAATTCACAGATCGTTTCACAGTTGAATAAATGTCCTTCCCGATTTACTCACTGTTTTTCCTCCCCTTCCTCAAGTCGTTAGTACCTTATACACCGTCTCATCTTCCCGCCATTTCAAGCTCCTTTATCCTCGAGCCAGCCTCACTTTAATTAACTGTCCATGGCAAAAATAACAGTTTTAAACACGTAAAACCCGATTATCTTCTGCACAGCAGAGCCACGTAAGTTCAGATGTCCTCGTCATCACTTTTGTTAAATCTCAAGAGTTTAATAACCTTGCTTGTATAACAATTAAACGAGTACGCAGGAGACAGAGTTCAGTTAACAGCCATCTTTCCAGAGAATCCTCTCCACTTCATGCACTCTATTTCCCATAGTGCATTGCACATCACAACTACGGTAAGCTATGTGAGTCAATTCAAATACAACATTCAAAATACACAACAGTATGTTTCTATGATCTTCAGCTCCCAAGAAGCTAGTGGAGATTTTTTGTTTGAAGATCATTGCTTCTCTCTGGGATTTATTACCTTTGGCTGCTGAGGGTTTGGGAGCTTTCCTGAGGCTGCAGAGAAACTCACACCAGCTCTCAACTGGAGAGAGTCCGGTTGAGGCCTACCAAAGGCGTAATGGGCAGAATTCCCAGAGTAGCCTGGGAACTTGTCCAGACACCGTGCCCTGATATGGAGGGGCAAGTGGAAGATTCACCATTCCCTTGCACTAGAATTTTTTGTAACGATGACAGAGGGATGGAATCCCAGTGGAACCATGTTCTGCCCCATTTTTCACTCCACTGAGTGAAGATCTGCCACAGGTATGGATTTTCAGGGCCCAAGTCTTTTTACCAAGAACCGAAACTGTTATCTCCCTAGAAGAAAGCTGCTTGAGCTTGCCCAGTCCGGAGCTGAAAGTAGTTGGCCTACGGCCCTGAGAAGATGCTTTTGGGCCTTTCAGCAATTTGTTTGTATAACTGAGAGGCTGGCTAAGTCACTTCAAAGGGTATTAGGAGTCAGCTTATGTAGTGTGTAATAGAGTCAAGTGTAGGCCTAACTGGGTACAGGTGGCAGCTTCCTTTCCCGAAGAAACATTAGTATAACAGTTTCATGGGCATTTTTTTCCTGGTGCTAGTCCACAAATTACCTGATTCATTGAATTTAACTTACCTCAGTGGGATTTGAATTGCTAGTGCAGTACCACAACCAATACACTAATAAAATGATGCTGTATCTTGATGCCAATATTTTGTACCACAGGATATCTCTCATTCTGTATTTTTTTCCTTTTGAGCACCGTTAAATTATTTCCCCTCTGCTCATGTTTATTCTCACTCATTACACGACTTTATCCCGCTTTCTGTCGACGTTCCTTCTTTTATCTAAACATTCTTCTCCACTTATTTCATTTTCTTTTTGTGTTTATTTTCCCTCGTTTCTACCATAGCTACTGCTCTTGTGCTCCTTTTATTCATTTTCTGTATTTTTATTGCCATTTCGATCACGTTGAACAGCTGCATAATATTTCCTGCCTGCGTACAGCAGGAAACCGAGGGATTCTGCAACAGTGCCAAGTAAAGCGGTGAAAGATCGCAGTCTTCCCAGCTCTGATTCAAACTCTTCCAACGCTGTTTGTCCTTGACACTGTTGCAATTTTTTTTTGTTTTGTTTTAAAGAGTATTCTGGTGAATTTTTAATCATTCTGGACTTAAAAATGCAATTACACCAGAATCCCAGACTGCTGGCTCAGCCTAACTGTTCACTCTCAGACATTTAGTGCTCGCCCCTCTCATCTGCCTTCTCTACTCACTGACAGACTAATATTGTGATATAAGTAAGACAGCTGTGGCACACACAGTTGTTATATCTCAATATGCCTTCACAACGTGATCATTTTTCATACAATGAGTTATGTAAATATTACATAATATGTCATTCAGCATCAGGAGATAAATGTGTATAATTGCTTTGCCAACTCTGTTCCTGAGATGGTGCTACTCAGTTCTCACAACAGAGGTGTTAAGCAGTCAGGTGCAGAGAAACTAATCTGAGCCAATTAAAATATCGCCAGCCACCCCTGGGGTGTGACGACAATCATTGCACTGAAAGGCAACAAAGCATAAATACAATAATGTTAAACAAGTAAATATTTACTGGCATCAACATTTGCTGTCAGGTCACCCTTAATGTCGCCAGCACACACTAAACTCCCACTTCACAAATTTCACAGCTTTTAATAAATGTTTAGCTTTGAGTATTCAAAGTAGCTTTTAGTACATTAGAACCAATATAGAACCCAGCAGAGATTACAAGAACGTTGACATGAAATGAATGCTAGACATCGTTTCATGGCAATTTTTTATTAGCTGGTAATTATTTTATATATAATTTTTTAAACTGCGCATCACGTGTTTTGCAAAAGTGAATTATATATCAACTTAGTATGAAATGGTATGTGCATTCTGTGGGATACGTACAAACTAAAATTCTGAAATCTATGGTTTCAAGCTTCAAATCTTGAAAGGATGTCATTGCCATAATAAAGTGTCATTATAAAAGCCATAAACTTTCTGCTGTTTGTATGCAGAGGACAGCACAGTGACATGATTAGTGACACCTTGATGTCATCACTATCTTCTCTGGTGCGACAAAATATTTTTATGTTTTAATAAATTAAGATCAAAATGTGACAAGCACTCAGTAGCGCAAACTTTCCCTTGTGGCCAACATGGCACTGTTTTTGAAACAGACTGTTTCAGGCTGCTGAAAATTCGGAATACAGTGACAATGATTTGTTAAAGGGTTTGATAAACTCTAAGGGGGAAAAATTCAGTATCGCCCCGTTTGGGGCGCCATTATCAGCCGTGCGCAATGTTTAGCGCCTGGCGCTAATTATCGGCTCCGACGGCAAACTTGGCTTTTATCGCCCCTGGAGATGATTGGAGCACTAAATCAGGCACTTCACACCTGTCTTAAGGCGCAAAGGCTGAGGAGCGAGGCGCTACCTCAGAGCAAGGAAAGGCAAATTAAAATAAACCTGCAAAGTGCTGCTCAGTACTCAAAACTCCTTCACATGGCGTTGAATCTCTCCAGAAGTCTCTCTCTCTCTCTCTCTCTCAGAATGCGTGGTGCAAAAATGTCACCGACAAAAAAAGGCAGGAAGCGGTCGCCTTTAAATAGCGCTCCCCCAGTCCCTTTCTGACTGCAAAACGCTCCCCTCAACCTGTCGTTGCTAGCGGCAGGCGGT
Source organism: Somniosus microcephalus (assembly GCF_052327205.1). Lineage (NCBI taxonomy): Eukaryota > Metazoa > Chordata > Chondrichthyes > Squaliformes > Somniosidae > Somniosus > Somniosus microcephalus. Next base: position 48,923,188 of record NC_141007.1, on the reverse strand, counting down.
AAGGCAGGGGGCACCACTCAATATCTGGTCCGGGGCGCTAACGGGGCGTTGTGCACTCGACTGACGTCACAATCTGCCGGCGCAGGAGATCGTGGCGGTAGTGTTTAGCGCCGCCGTAAAATGTCTAGTTAATTTCGCGAGCGGCGCAAACATCGCCGCACCTGGGCGCTAGTTGCTTTGTGCCCCATTAGCGCCCTTTTAAGGCGCTAACAGGAGGCGCAATTTAACTGAATTGTTCCCCCAATTAATTTGTTACGCACCTATTGCCGACAGCTCCGCAAACAGTGACTATCATTTTTATTACATATTTAGTAGAATGTAAATGAATGTAACGTACTGTATTTGTTTCTTAATAAATCTTTGTGAATAGCTGTTGCCTTCGGAAGTTTTTAAAATCACGGGCTCGAGTTTACCTTGGTAGAGTGATGCAAAGCAAATCACCATTCCCGTTCCTGGGTAGGTTTACACTGTACCCAATATTCACAGAAATATTTTCTACGAGTAATAACCAATAGCCTCCCATGTTATTAAAACCATAAGGTGCATTGATTGAAGGGTTGGGTGTTGTTAATAGCACTGAGTAAGTCATTTTTCTCTTAATTTTGCAGCACTAATTTGCACCGTTAATAAAACCAGTCATGCGGTCCCAAATCAGGCTAGTGAACAATTGCAGCTGCTTGACTGCGAGAGTGAGCATCTGTGAGACAGCTATTGCCAGCAACAGAAGACATGACTTTATACACATCACTATTCACATTATCTCGCTTTAACAATAACCTTATAAAACCGGATTTAGGAATGTGGATGCATTTCTCTTGTTTTGGTACACACAGATTTGAATAATGCTTGGGTCTGCAATCTGTTCTCTATCCACAGGACAATATATGAAATATGTTACATACAGGACAGTAAGTCCACTTAGCCGTATTTGAAGATGCAGAGATGCCGTCCTCAAACTTTTGTTTTGTTTTAACAGCAGCAGCAAATCACTCATTTGACTGATTGCTTTTTCAGGTTGCAGTGGGAAGGGACTGCAGTTCTACCAGTCACAGGAGCTCCAGCTACACACTTAGATGCAGAGCGAGGAACGGGTGTTAAGATTCCTGCTGGGAGATAAAGAGATGGTGGCACTTCACGCCTGGTAGCTTGGCATCGCAGGCAAATACAAATCCTTTCCGTGCTGAGTGTGGACTCCCTTTTGCAATTATCTGAATTCCTTCAGCAAGGATTTTGTTAAATACACTGTAGCATTGTGAGAGTCGCTTTCAGCTGAACAGGAGGCCTGGATCTATATTTTTAAAAACATTGGTGTTGAAGGTGCTCAGTGTATCTGCATGAAGTCCTGTCCAAGGTTAAATTTACTCTGGAAGGAAACTTGAAAATTCTTCATTATTGACCGCATCTTCCCAATTTTGTTAAATCTGGAAGTAGGCGGGCCTTTAGGACATTCACAAACTAAAAGGGGAAAGAATTAGCCAATGTAGAAAGTTTCCTTTGCATATTCCATCGTGGAATGTATAATGAGGGAAGGTTGGAATCCATCTTATACCTTTGGACCACTTCCGAAATTTCATTTTAGGGCACCATCAGCTATAATTGGTTCAGGTAATTCATGATGTGCATGTGGATGAGGTGACCATCTATCTCTGCAGCCTGATTCACATACAGCCTAGAAGAAGAATTCTTCTCTCTGTTTTGGAAAGGTGATGGCAGGTGGAGGGGTGCTGAGATTATAATATTTTAGAATGTTCCCGGTGCTTTGCATCCACAATTACTCCATTCACGGTGCCTAATTTCAGTCCAGAAGAGATGCCAAGAGAAAGGGAAGCATATTTCTGTTGGGAGGGAAAATTTAACGGAAATGGGATCCTCTGACACATTTTGCACTCTTCCCAGCACTGGTTAAAGAGCAGCACGGAGAGAGACTAGGGATCACACCATTTACACAACCTCTCACCATGGAGAATTTAAAGTAAGTAACAAATATTGGCCCGGAACTTGCGGTCCTGATGACAGTGAACTGGCAGCATTCGCCATCATTTCACCTTTGAAATTGACCGCAACGTCAGGATTTCGTGCCTGCGCAGCCTAACGTGGAAATTCTGAAGTTGCGACCTGTCATTCACTGCTCCTCCACAGGCTGTGCTGTGGCCCCCACATCCACCACCCCGCCACCCCACCCCCCCCCCCCCACCCAGAGCCGGCAATCAGTGAAATCACTGATCTGAGGAAAACTTACCCTTTTCCAAACAAATATCCCTGTTAGAAACCCCATAAAAAGTTAGACCCATTCAAATGAGGTGCAACTGGCCCTTTAATGGCAATCTGAGTAATAACTACTGATAAACAACCATTCCAGGGACTTGAACACATAAAGCAAGGCTGACACTCCAGTGCAGTGCTGAGGGAACGCTGCACTGTTGGAGGTGCCATCTTTCGGATGAGACGTTAAACCAAGGCCCCGTCTGCGCTCTCAGGTGGACGTAAAAGATCCCATGGCACTATTTCGAAGAGCAGGGGAGTTCTCCCCAGTGTCCTGGCCAATACTTATCCCTCGACAAACATAACAAAAAGATTATCTGGTCATTAGCACATTACTGTTTGTGGGACCTTGCTGTGCGCAAATTGGCTGCCGCGTTTCCCACATTACAACAGTGACTCCACTTCAAAAGTACTTCGTTGGCTGTAAAGCGCTTTGAGACATCCGGTGGTCGTGAAAGGCGATATATAAATGTAAGTCTTTCTTTCTTTCTGGCCCTGAAAATCTAATTTTATATTGGTGGAATGTCAAATTTCTCCATTATGTTATAAATTATTAGATTTTAAAATTAATTAAAAAAAAATTTTTTTTTTAAGTTTGTTCATGATATTAACCCAATGTGTATGTCCCAATCTTTATTTCACTCTCTCAAATTTTAAAAAAGCGATTATTAGTGTTTCCTGGTCTGTGAGAATTCTGCAACGTGGTTGGCAGCTTAGACAGCTTGTTGACATCACAGCAGTTCGCGCTATGGGATTCCCACTATGCTTTGCTGATTTCAATTGCATGTCAGAAAAGCCGAACTTCTCGCCACAGAGATCGTAAGATCATTTACTCTGGGGCCGGCAGCGAGTGCCTTTGTTTCACCGCTGACCGCAAATTATGGGCCAATGTACATTTTCCCTTGGAATCCAGTTTCAAATTCAACTCAGGCAGGTCTTTCTCCTGCTTTGAAACAGATGTTCATGGAGAGAGTGGGGATCAATTTCTATCATCTCTTTGAAGGGCATGGAGGTAAATTTAGTTTGGGTAGTTTTAATGAAAAGGGGTTAGTTATTCCATGATAGGGTACCCCCAGTGAGAAGCTGCACTCAAAGGCAGCGTGGGGCAGAGATCGGGAACACTGCAGTCCCGATTCTCCGACCTGCGGACCCGTCAAGCGTGGCTCATTGCTGGGAGTGCAGGCGTGCACAATTACTTCTTAAATCCTTACCCGCATGAGTAAAAATAATTAGAAACATGTATCACTAGCCTGTACACATTTATCATTCCCATTATGAAAGAGTGTTGACTGGCAATGCCACACTGCTGTAATCATCTTCAAGATGGACAATAAAGGATCAAATTGTCTAGCATGAGATGATAAACACATTGTAAAGGAATGTCCTGGATATCGAAATATAGGAAAAAGCAATGAAATAAATGGGCTTCTCTTGATCTGTAAAAGAAGTCTCCCTCTGTCTCTCTCTCACAGACGGGCTCACTGGCCTAAAAAATATTATAATTTTATGATCCTCTTGTTTGCCATCTCGTAACACCCTCCCTTTGACAATTGCCCTTTATAGAGTTGCCAGTGTATTTGCTCATAGCTAGTGTAAACTGGCAGGGCTGTTTGCTCTATCTGCACAGCCCATGCTCATTACCACTTTCATTTGTTGGATAAATGGTATCTTCCCTCTGACTGCCATTCATTTGTAGCTTTACAGTATGGAATTGGATAGAGAAGTGTCTCTGGTGCTTTGCTCTGTGAATATTTAGTTACACTTCAAAGGAGCCTGTTCTTGTGAAGATTATTATTCTGCTTGTTAAAAAATAAAAACAAATATTTTCAAATCTAATTAAAGAGTGAGCAGTTTATATACTTAATGAAATGAATACTATTCTTTGCAATAGCTCATGTTAAGTTAGCTTTAATATTAACGTTGAGGATTGCAGTGATATTTCCGTAGAGTTAAAAAACAATGAAAAATCGAATAAGCTTAAAAGAAGCAAAGCCCATCACTTAATAAATGTCCATTGCGCCAGTTCTACCCCATTATGATTACTATTAAGGATCTACAAGGAGTCGTTGTTGCATATTTAACATGATACAATATACATTATTCTGAAAGGTGAAAGCTATATTATTACTCAGTGACCCAATTTATTTGATAGCACTGCAGAGCAACACACTTGTTAAAAATTAGTTTTGCTGACTGGTTCTTCCATCGCTTTGCTACGTGGCCTCCTCCTGCAGCACTCTAGATACGAGAATGAGGTCTGAAGTTCAATATCCAGGGCTCCTCAGTTCCTACCATTCAAGCGCAGGGTAAGTACCCTGCATGGCAGGGGCGGGACCCAAAAATGGGCACTCCTAAATTTCTTGTCCAGTGTCACCAGCCTTTGTAGTTTTGGTGGAAGTTCAAATGGCTGCCATGAGCTCCACCTTGGAGATACTGGTGTCCACCTTTGAGAGACTGGTTGACTACAAGGGGTTTTCAAGGAACACTCAGCTTCTGCAGTCTGGTATCTTGCAGATCAGTGGAAGCGGAGCCTCAGCCACAAGGGAGTGGCAGTGGCAGTGGTACTATGGGAGGTTGTCCTCTCTCAGGGTTTCAGCACTTATGCACTATTGCCATCCTCTCAACCAATACCAACTATGCTGCCAGAAAGCCAGCTGGGCAACAGCTGAAGTGCTGCATTCTGGCAGTGGGCCCACTCAGGCTCGAGCTCCCAGACGCCACTGGCCATGAGCATCTCAAGGTTCCCCACATGAGTAACATCAGCCTTCCACCAGCTCTGCTGAAGCCACTAGGGGAGTACCTCGTGGGAGTATTGGAGTTAGTAAACCTTTTAAGAAAGGCACTATGAGTTGACATTTGGTGAGAAATGAATTCAAGGCAATTATTGTGTTTGGCATTAAATTAATCACCGTTATCACATTTTGCAACTTGGTATATAGCTTCTTTTCATTGCAGCTTCTTATTCTACATTGTCAGAATGTCATTGACAGAGATTAGGTGACTCGTTTCAATCTTCTATAATGTACAATCATGGGAGTGGTGAAGGGGTAATAAGGACTGTTAATGCTGATGAACGTTTTCTGACTTTTCAGGTAATGGGATTGAGGAAGTCCCCAAAAGTGTTGTTCTATCTTCTGGTTCCTTGAATATCTAGCTGCAATGCATTCTGCTGACTCTTCTTGTGGTTTTCCCTCGCCTTCATCGAATTCTCACTCATCTGATGATGCTTTTTCTTGTTGCTATGCTACAATGATGCAGCCCACTTTGTCTGGGCCATGTTGCAGGGAGCCCCAGAGCGATCAAGTTACCTGAACATTTGCTTCAAAATGCTAATGCCACATTCTATGACGATACCATGACTCTGATTGTATCTCCGTTGTTCAAGCATGGTGGGGTTGCGGAGGGATGTCATCGGCCATGTGTGCAGGGGTAGCCTTTGTCTCTGAGTAGCTATGCTCTGATGTTCCTGTAGAGGTGGGAAAGTAGTAGGGGGGTTGGATGAGTGTCGCAGAATTAAGGCATTATGACAAACACCAGCAAAACTGGCATACACTTGCATTATCCTTCTGTGGTGAACACAGATTAGTTGTACATTGATGGAGTGGAAGCCCTTCCTGTTCACAAAAGCTCTTCTTCTGGCACCCTGATAGTTACATAAGTGCAGTCTATTATGCCGTGGATACGAGGGAAGCCAGTCACTGCTGCAAATCCCAACGCTCTTTCATTCTGGCTGTTGGCTTCCATTGGGAAGGTAATTAACTGGTTTTCTCTGGCAAGGAGCGTGTCGGTGACCTGTTTGCTGCAACTGCGCTCTGCAGACTGGGAGATGCGAGTGATAAATGCAAAAGAAAGTCTTGTATTTATATAACGCCTTTCATGGCCACTGGACATCCCAAAGCGCTTTACAGCCAATGAAGTACTTTTTGAAGTGTAGTCACTGTTGTAATGTAGGAAATGCAGCAGTCGATTTGCGCACAGCAAGCTCCCAAAAACAGCAATGTGATAATGACCATATAATCTGTTTTTGTTATGTTGATTGAGGGATAAATATTGGCTAGGACAGCAGGGATAACTCCCCTGCTCTTCTTCAAAATAGCGCCATGGGATCTTTTACGTCCACCTGAGAGAGCAGACAGGGCCTCGGTTTAACATCTCATCCGAAAGACGGCACCTCCGACAGTGCAGCACTCCCTCAGCACTGCACTGGAGTGTCAGCCTAGATTTTTGTGCTCAAGTCCCTGGATTGGGACTGTGAACCCACAACCTTCTGACTCGGAGGTGAGGGTGCTATCCACTGAGCCACAGCTGACACCTGATGCTCCTTGTGGCAGCCTGCTGTGAAAAGGTTAAAGGTGGTGGTGACCTTGACCTGCAGATTTCAGACCTGCCCAATAAAAATTGTGTTGGAGTCTGAATGACCTCTGATAGGACGCTGATTTGCATTTATTAATGAGGCACCTGAATGTTTCTGAGGATGCGTTGCCACCTGAGTTAGTTCCCGGACTAAAATAGTGGTCAGTGATTTCCAGTGGGAATGAATTGGTAAGTCGACTTTTGCTATTTTGAACCGTCACGTTCCTGTCAGGCAGGGTGAGTTAAAACTGGGGGCTAAAATATTTTCATGATGGGGCATGGTAGAGCAGATGAGCGACAGACCATAAAATACAACAGACACAATCGAATCATGAATCAGTGTGACATTATAGAGTATATATAAAAAAATTGTTTATGCAACCGACAAGGGATTCAACAAGCATCATGTTCACTATTCTGTTTATGCAACATAGTACTTTTGTATTTTATAATAAAATTAAAGAGAAGCAATGTATTAATAGAGATTTTATTGTCTGTTACTGAATAGAAAGCTTAAATACAGTGGCTGTTGCAATTTTCATGATGTTCAATGCTTATCATTGGTTGCTGAACAGGGTGGAGCAATGCTGTGTTTGTGCACTGGTCTTTACAACATGGGCTTCAATGAAATTGTGGCTTCATTTTATTTAGATGGTGGTTATATAAGCCAGTTCTGAGATAGATACTTTTTTGTGGATTCATAAAACTTTTTTGGACGATATCGATTGCTTTGGGGAAAGCTCCGCAAGGAAGTTGCCATGGTTACTGCTGCAACTTACTGACAATAACAGTGAAGCACACAGTAGGTTTTTTCTCTAAATTTCAGGTAGCCTCCACAAAAGTAGCTTCTGACAGGTTGTTATTTTATGCAAGTGGAATAAATTCCAAGTCTATGTAGATGAGATAACTGTGCATCACTTACTACTCTAGCCCAAATAAATCACATAAATACAATTTATCACATAGACTTTTATTTCCAAATGTGTAAAACCAGTAACTAATGTTTTGGTAACACTTCTTAAAGTTATTCTCTCCCCTTTTCCCAACTGGATTACAATTTTTATTGCAACTTGTTTGCCTATTAAACTGATGGATAGTAGCACTGGGGAACATTTTTTTCTTTTAAGACCCAGAGACAACATCAAGCATTTGTGGTTAGGTACAGCAAAGGTAGATGCAGCATCGAGTTTCCACTACACAAGCTCAATAATTGGCCCAATGCCCAACCTCAGACTATCACCCTCTCCTGTACCAGTGTGATGTATCGATGTCATATAATATCTATCCTTAAGACTCCTCTGACTGGGGCTGCACAATGAGTGTTATTTAGTCCTCGCAGTGCTGACATTCTTGTCTGGTGCGACTCATCAATTGCTACTGCGAAATGCCTCGAGACTTCCCAAATTCACTTCACTTAGGCCCTTTAACAGCCGTGAGAGAGACAATGCTTATATCACCCTTGTGATAGGATTGAAACGCTGCTCCCAGAAGGGAAGACACTGTCATAACAAACTGTGTTGCCATTTTAAAGAACAACTATCAAATGGAAAGATTCAAAAGATTGCAAATAGTGAGATCATAAAAATGTAATGCTGTTGTTTTAGGGCAGGGACTAGAGACTGTGTAACATGCACAACGCTTCAGATATCAATAGTAGGCTAATTATATTAAATGCTTCTCTCCACAGTTATCTAGTGAGGTCTGTTAACTGCTGTTTCTGCAGTCTCTCAATCCACTGTGATCCATTACTGACACTCTGACACACTTTACACATGTGTAAAACAAGGTACAAAGCTATGTGTAAACTGCAGTTATTGTGCTATTTTAACTTGAATAGTATTTCTGAAAACAATTTCTTCGGAACAGAGGAATGTACAGGAGTAGAAAAAGACCATTTTGATCTAGCTGGCCGGCCCCAGAGTTCAAAAACAGAATACAGATTTCATTACCTGTATCCGTCAATTGATTTTCTCACCAAATGGTTATCCACCTCCCTCTTAAAATTACTAGTCATCAGCCTCAACTGCCTCCCTGGGCAGCTCATTCAAAACTGTCACCATCGCCTGTGTAAAGTAATTGGAGCTGATCTGCCCATTCACTTCCCTCTTCTAAGCTTCATCCCATGTCTCTTTGTTGTCATGTCCCTGGGCTGCATCAAAATGACTTAACTGGGTCACCACCTGCAATAGGTTTAGGCCCAGTGTAAGCAATTTAATGAGGTGGGCAGCAGCATTCCTAGCCTCTCGCCTCAATCTCCTGCTTGTTGGCCCATTTTGTTCCCTAGTGGAGAGGCTCCTCAAGAAACCTGGCGGTGGGGCCTGCGACAAGACCCTCCAGGGACCAGAAGGTCTGCTGGGAACCTGGTGCAGCCCGAAGGTGGAGCAGGCCTTTTTAATTTCCCCCCTCCTTGGGCCTTGGAGCTCCTGGCTGCTGTTCTTAAACAGCAGTCAGAAAGCCCTGAAGCCCACAGACAGGAGCATGGCAGTTAATATCTCTGCTAAATTAACAGATAAAGAGGTGTTGTATGAACGTGTGATGCATTCAGTCCATTACTATCAGTAACAGTAGTTCCTAGACTTTTCTGTTCTTGTGAAAATGAGAATTATAGATGTTTGTCAAAAGCTATAAAGAGAGACGATGAGCAATTATGAAGTCCGTTAAAAGAGTTATATTAAGGAGTTAGTGGCCATAGATTTTCCGTTCGCAGGCCTCCCGTGGGCGGAGGGCTGCAATCTGGAAAAATCTCTGCCAAGACCTGAGGGCTCCCGGGAGGCGCAGATTTCCGCTGCTGGGCCTCTCCAAACTGCCGGTGTGCAGGGCCCACGTATCCCAGAGGCGCAGGTAGTTCGCAGCGTCTCTGGGATCACGTGGGCCACGGGGAGCCAATCAGAGAACGGAATCTCCCTTCATACATTTGACAGGAAGACCTATGAATGGAAATCACCCCCAAAAACATAGTAAAACTTCAAATACATTTTTTTTTTAATCACATTTTTAAAATGACTTGAAATTACATAAATTAACTATTTTAAACAAAAGTTTAAATTTTTGAAAAAAATAATTAAAGTTTTTAACGGGGCTAAAAATAAACTTACCTTTCTTTAAAGTATTTTTAGATGAAAATCAGTGGGAATTTTTTTTTTTTTTAAACTTTTTTCAACTCTTATCCTGGTCTTCTGCCTGCTTTTACCAGGCGCAAGAATTGTAAGGGTTTTCTGCGGGCCGAGGGTCTCCAAAAAGCAGAACTATCGTCCCGCAGAGGCCCTTCTCCAGGGCAGCCGGAGGATCTGTCAAGCGCTTCCTTGACAGATCGGAAATGCCGGTTTCCAGCGCATGTGCAGTGCATGCCTGAAACCGGCATTTGCGGTGTCCCTATGGGTGGGTACACAGCGCATACCCACCCGTAGGGATCAGAATTTCTGCCCCAGTATATTTATTTTCATTTGTACACAAGCTAATGAAGTCCATCAGTCCTTCCTTGACAGGTGACCCCTTAGATATTGGGCCCTAGTTTGCGGCCCCTACAGGTATGTGCTAAAACCCGGAACTTACGATCCGTCAAGAATTTTCTTGACAGATGATCTGCATCCCTGGGAAAAGGGAGAGTTGGGCTATTTGTCCAACATCTGCCCAGTGAATGCCCATGAAATTCTTATGCAGGGGTAAGGCCTGCTTTTACCAGCATAAGACTTTTGAAAAACAGAAAAATAATGTTTTTCCAATAATTTATACATTTAAAAACCTGTGAAATAAGGTAAGTTTATTTTTAGCCCCTTTAAAATATGTAAAAAAAAATTTTGATTAATTTTAAATGTGATTTTAATTTTTTTAATTTCAAGTGTACGTGTATTTTTGGGGGTGTTCCCATTCATGCTTATGGAGGTTCTGTACATATGGAATCCTCATAAGTATGAATGGGGATCTCTTTCTGTCATTGGTTGGGCTGGCCCACGTGATCCCAGAGGCGCTTGCGAACCGCCTGTGCCCCTGAGATACGTGGGCCTCTTCACAGGCCTACACATAGAGGCCCAGGAGTGCAAGTGTCCGAACCTCTGGGACCATCAGGTAAGTTCATAGATTTTCTGTCAGTCGGAGACATCCGCCCGCGAGAAGCCTCCGACTGCAAATTCAGGGCCATTATAGTATCTGATTTGCACGTGCACACACACACAGTCACGAATAGGAAATAAACCAAATGGAATTTAACATCAATATGAAGAGGAACAAATAAGTTCACAGGACAGATTCCAACTAATTAAAATACCAGAAAGCATGTTATTTAACAAGTAACCAGTTAACTGGATAAACTAATCACTAATCATTTGTGGTGAGTTGAACAGATGAAGCTTAGTTAGCATGATTGAGTGGATTTTGCACAATAATTATTACCGTGCCATAAACTTAGTCTAGAATTCAGTGAACTGCTTCATATCCTAATGCTATCTGACTGTAAACATGTTATTAGAGATATATTAATGGCCTTCTTCCTGATATTAGAACATTACTTACAAATAAGAATTGATCTAAAGAGGGGCATGCCTTTGCAGATGAGTAACTTCAATAAAGCAGGTTGTATAAAGTGAAACTTCAACAAGACTCTTTCCCAGAAAAGCAGCAGTCACCTCATTGGTGCAATTGGACCAGCTTCTTCTGCTGCTTCAGTAGTATCACAGGGTTAGCATTTTTTTTAGTTTATCAACATCCATATAATGTCAGCTGCTCACTTATTACAAGTAGGGTCATGCCATTATGATATTTTTCCTATGAAAATTTGTTATTCATGCAATGCAGTGTTAAGTGGATCACCCACTTTAAAATTATACTTTGTCACATTGGTATACTGACAAAATGTATTGCCTTTCACCTATTTGGGTCCAGCACTGAAAACCACTCACTTTACTTAATAGCTATATAAACGACTGCACCTCGCGTGTAGGGTTCTCACTTTTGAAGCTTCAATTTTAATTCCTACAGCTCGATGTGTAACGATATCAAAGCAGGAGTTTGACATTACCTCGCATTTAAAACCAAATTTTGTAACCATGGCAATTAAAATATTTTAAAATCAGCTACTTTTAAGATTGAAACTGCACGGTGTATATGCTTATTGAGGTCAAAGTGTGAATACTCCGATGTTGTTGCTGGATAAACTAGGATGAATGGTAGTTTGGCCGGAGGGGCACTGGACTTGTAAACTGAACTAGCTTTACAAAGGTCGATTAAAGATCATTTGTAAAGTTAACAGTTTTAGTTCAAAATGGTATCATACACATCTCGGCTTTGAGGCAGCACTGTGTAAGAGACTGTATGTACATTTTTATGATCTATGCTGCTCTTTGCATCATTCAAAGTATGAGTAGTTTCTTCCATCTAACATCTACAACAATTGTATTTATATAGCGCCTTTAACACAGAACAATGTCCCAAGTCGCTTCACGGAGGCTTATGGAAAAATGGACTACAATCATATTCTATATACCTTTAATGCTCTAAAGTCTTTGCCATTTTTTTTGCCAATTTATTGATTACAATTTATATAGATTTTAAACAGATTTTCAAAATCATAGCACATACCAGTGCTAATTATCATCCTGTGATACAAATATCAGACCAATGTTTTGTCTAAAGTTACACAAGGCCGTTGCAATGAATCAGTGTGCTCGGAGATGTCACAATTGTTAGACTGATTTTGCAACTTCAGGGTCATGTCTGTGAAACAGATAGAGATCTCATAAAGCTATGTTATTTAGAAAAGTGAAGCAGGGGTTCAAGGCTTGTTAAAAGGGTATTAAAATACAATACGTTTCAACATTTTGAATACAAGTCTTAGAAAAATCTTTTTATTATTCTTGTCATATTTATAGTACACATGTTGACCCACTCCAATTTATTTTTAAATTGCCACTGAATATTTGTTATATATGAAGTTGTATTAACAGATTCCAATATTTTCAGAATATATTAAAATATCACATCATAATACTTCTGCATGAAATGTTGGCATTTCTCTTCCAGCTCTTGTCTCTTCCCAAACATAAAAGCTTTGCTGAATATTTTTTCACAATGGCAGAGCCATTTTAAGGTATTCCCAGAAAAAAAAATGGAAATTTGAAGTGCAATTAAAATGACAAATGATAAGAAGTGACAACAAAGCGGCAGCTGATGGAAGTCTACCAGAATTACAAGGACTATCTGTGGCATGCAAAGATTCACAAGGGACTCATTTGACTTCACATAAGGTAACTCTTACAACAAATTTCGAGATCATCATGTACTGTGTGTATATTATCAAGAAGAATTACCAACCAAAAATGTTTTGCAACACTTGAAGTAATGGTTTGGGTTTATGTGGTGCACACTAATGGGACAGTATTAATAAGGCAATTGATTAGCTTTAAATATGTCTTAACTAAGATGTGTGGGTACTGACAGCAGTTGCAAGTCTGCCAACTTCAAGGAAATATTAGGAGTAAGATTCAGAATCATTAAGAGAAGACAAACCAAATTAATAAATGGAGCTGTGTTTAAGAGTAGCCTCAAAATAGATTTCATTTTAAATCCAAATCAGCAATTGATATTCCTAATAAGTGAGTCTTGACAGGTCGGTAATCATAACAAGCATTTAGTCACCTAAATGTATTTCAATATGTTGCAAGAATATTTAAATGTGGTCATTTATTTTTGTCAGTCGGGTGTTTGATGTACAGCTCCAACTACTAAAAAATTAATAAGGGTTCATTTTGCCTGATAATGGTGTACACGGTCTCTCCTGCAGAATTTAGGCACAGGTTAGCAAGCCCCAATGTTCAGGTACCCTCAAATGTGCATAGGAGTACTGCTAGATTTTAACTAGCTAAAACAGCACAGAGGGCATTGGCTTGAAGTTTACCTGGCGCTAGGTGAGAAGAATTCCATTGCTTAGAAAGAGGCCTACCCCTCCAGGCCCTGTCAATGAGTTGGGCTGGCTGGTCAACCACCAACAGCAACCTGGAGTACTGAAAACCTGCCTGGTTCAGAGGATGAACTTGGTTGCAATAGCCGTGTCTTCTCAGAACTAATTCAATCTCAATATACTGGGATCACTAGTTGATCATTGGACAACGGACAGGCATAGGTTTGAGTTCTTTACATACTTCAGTGGACTGCCAGAGGCCTTTTAAAACATTTTTTTAAAGGGTTGCTTTGTAATGGACAGAATTATACCACAGCTGGAGTGAAACAAAATGGGGTGAGAGACTTCTGACGTAACGACACTTGCACCAATGCCAGCTGGCACTGATAGTATTCTACGGCCCATCTAACACCAGAAGTAAACTGAAGATGTTGGCATAGCACCAACATCAAATTTGCAGCAAAGAAATACAGCAAAAGTGCTGCTATGTTGGGATAGTTTTGTTTTTGTTTCATCGATATTTTGCTCCTGTTCGAAACCAAAATTTGACTACAGAGAAAAGTGCTAACAGTTGGTATAACCTACATATGAAGTGCAACCAACTAGTTGAAATCAGTCTTAGGGGGAAAAAAAATGGTATCACACCATGTTATCAGTCACACTGCACAATTACACCATGTTATCAGTCACACTGCACAATTACACCATGTTATCAGTCACACTGCACAATTACACCATGTTATCAGTCACACTGCACAATTACACCATGTTATAAGTCACACTGCACAATTACACCATGTTATCAGTCACACTGCACAATTACACCATGTTATCAGTCACACTGCACAATTACACCATGTTATCAGTCACACTGCACAATTACACCATGTTATCAGTCACACTGCACAATTACACCATGTTATCAGTCACACTGCACAATTACACCAAGTTATCAGTCACACTGCACAATTACACCACGTTATCAGTCACACTGCACAATCATACCATGTTATCAGTCACACTGCACAATTACACCATGTTATCAGTCACACTGCACAATTACACCATGTTATCAGTCACACTGCACAATTACACCATGTTATCAGTCACACTGCACAATTACACCATGTTATCAGTCACACTGCACAATTACACCATGTTATCAGTCACACTGCACAATTACACCACGTTATCAGTCACACTGCACAATTACACCACGTTATCAGTCACACTGCACAATCACACCATGTTATCAGTCACACTGCACAATTACACCATGTTATCAGTCACACTGCAGAATTACACCATGTTATCAGTCACACTGCACAATTACACCATGTTATCAGTCACACTGCAGAATTACACCATGTTATCAGTCACACTGCACAATTACACCATGTTATCAGTCACACTGCACAATCACACCATGTTATCACACTATTGCAGAGGTCACAGGTATTGCATCATAATATTTCCAGTAATTAGAATTTAATATGATGTCATCAATACCACTGAAACAGATTAACTGGTCATTTATCTCATTTGCAGTTAGAGGAACCGAGTTTGCCTACATAACAATAGTGACTACATATCAAAGTAGTTTGTTGGTTGTGAAGAGCTTTGTGATGCCTTGAGGATGTGATGTGTGCTATATAAATGCAGATTCCTTTTTTCTATTATGTATGGTTCAGAATGGCCTTAGCCAATGGCAATCAAGGCAAAATAGACCCCCATTTTTAAAAAAAAGTGGAATCTGTTTTGTTTCAAAATCAGCCACCATTCTAATGGGTATCTGAGGCTAAGACACAAAAACATGACATTTCCTTTCTTAGCCTCAGCTCAGAGTGCTACCTACTGCTGAATTCTTTCAGTAGAGCAGAAAGAGTGCTGATAACTTCATGTATTCTTTAAATGTACTTTATTTCAACATCACAACAAATAATGAGGACAGAGAAATTTGATTGATCTACATGCGTAAACCCTTATTATTTATCTCAGCAGGTGGCCAGAGCATGTGGCTATCCCTTGTCTCAGATAACCTGCTGCAGATACCTGAGCATCATTTGCTATAGTGCAGCCATGGGAGTATGTGGTGAAGTTCTCAGTAATTCCTCAGCATTGCTGGAAAGTGATGCCATAATCAATCATCAGTAAAACTGCAAGTTGCCACAAATTGTTCATATCAGTGTTGGTCAGGCAACATCTCAGTTACTTAGTGAGATGCAGCTGAGATTGAAGATGCTGAATCATCTCAGTCACTGCATCTTGGCTACTGCAAGTCATCAGCAGATAGGGAGCATTCTTAGATGTTCATTGGCTTTTTGTTTGGCTCCCTTAGAAAGTCTCTCCCTAGTGAAATTGGCATTAACTGAAGGTATTCTACAAGGGTTGCAGTGCGTAGAGCTACTTAAAAATATACAAGATCCACAAATGTTAATACACTTAGTTGATGCCAAGATACATTGGGGATGAAAGCCGTCTCAAGTGGAGTGCAAAACAGGTGATAGTGAAACGGCAGCCTGTTTTACACACTGCCCAATTTTCTTTACCATTGACTTGGGGAAATAAAAGCATGAACCAGTGTAAATTGCATTTATATAGCACCCTTCACATCCTCAAGGCATCCCAAAACTTTTCACAACCAGTGTTATTGGCCATTTTGCACTACCGCCCGAGATGAATTTCACCCCCTTAAACTCAAAGGGGGTGTTTTTATCAATGGGGGCGTGTTGGAGGTGGGACTGCTGCTTGTCGGGTTTTAGTCCCACCTCCATTGTGCCCGGCCAACCCATGCTATTTTCCCTTGATTGACCTTGTTAAGCCCGCCCAGCAGGCTTAGCAGGCCAATTAAGGGAAAGCCGGTGACAGAGAATGTATGACGTTTCATCTGTCAAAAAAATTTGACAGATGAACTGTCATCATTTGACAGCTTTGAGAAGCTGTCAAACACTGACAATCTGTCTTCTAAGTTAAGTCCTTTACTCAAGACTCAATTAGAAAGCTTTCCTGAGCAGAAAGCAGAAGGCTGTTGCATCGGAGAATGCAGCGTCCATTCTGTCATCTCTGCCGTGGAGATGAGGCAGCTCTGCAGCCTAAAGGGATGAAGTCTGGAGGAAGAAGCAAAGGTAAGTAATCTTATTAAAACACTTTAGAGTCAACTCACACACTTACCTCTCCGCACTTGCACTCATCACTCACCTCCACAGTGCACTTTGTGGCCCCTCCGACCCCTGCAGACCCACGGCTCACCTTGTTGACCCTGGCGAGGTTCGGAGCCATCAGGAAGCCCACACTTTCGGGCTCAAAATAAGGATTAGCCAAAAAACTGCCCGTTAACTACAGGAAACTCTTTTTTATCCGGCACCGACGGGACCAGCGTGGTGGCAGCTTATCAAAAAGTCCGGATTACAGAGAGGTATAGGAAAAGGTACGAGAGCCCCGTACACAGCAATAGATCCAGGCTTCCCTGTTGCTTAGCAACAGGTGCAGGTAC
The DNA here is from genome assembly GCF_052327205.1 of Somniosus microcephalus. NCBI lineage: Eukaryota > Metazoa > Chordata > Chondrichthyes > Squaliformes > Somniosidae > Somniosus > Somniosus microcephalus. The sequence goes on along the minus strand of NC_141007.1, from coordinate 48,906,188 downwards.
CCCGGCCACAAGATCCAGGCGTCCCTGTTGCTTAGCAACAGGTGCAGGAACCCCAGCCACAAGTTCCAGGCGTCCCTGTTGCTTAGCAACAGGTGCAGGAACCCCGGCCACAAGATCCAGGCGTCCCTGTTGCTTAGCAACAGGTGCAGGAACATCGGTTACACAGCCACAGATCCAGGAACGACAACTAATATGAAGTAAAACTTATCTGAACCTACTCCTGAATTTTGCCAGTTAACAGAGATTTCTGGTTATTTAGGTGCCGATAAATCGAGAGTTTCTTGTACCTGTTAATTGGCACCAATCCCCTTCCCGCCTCGAGGGGACGGGACCCGGCGCAGGTCAAGTACCCGCCTCCTGGGAAGATGGCATGGAGGTGGGTTGGGAGTGGGATGGGTACCCGCTCCCAGATTCTGCCATTTTCCTGGCAGTCCCGCCTCCATACCCACCTCCCCAGGGCTGGGAAAATCACCCCCAAACATTTTCACAGAATTCACTCCCCAGGGCCAATTTTTTGTGGGTGGATTTTCCTCTGCATTGCTCCCAAGTAGCTCCTAAAAATCAGGTGTAATGCAGAGGTAAAGTGAGTGCAATCCTTTTTCCCCCCGCTCTGCACCCGCATAGTGCTGCATCTGAACTGCATCTATGGCTTTTATGGTGTTTGCACCTGGCTGCGCCTGAAGAAGGTGCAGCAATGTAAATGACATGCAAATCCATGTCAGATGGCTCTGCACACAGATTTCCTGTAATACCGCCAGATGCAGATCAGGGGCAGACTGCCCTCATAAAAACCTGCTTCCTGAGCTGCTGCGCCCATCTTAAAAGGGCCAGGTTGGTATCGTCAAGAAAGGGCTGATCACAACACCTGTGTTTTTTCACCACCACCATTACAGTTTTAGTTCCCATAAGTAAAATCCTAGCCCTCAAATTGTAGAAGGATGTATCCTTTACAGCAGTATAAATACATTGTACGATATCCCTGACATTGTTCATCCAACCAGACTGCCTCTTCGCTGTGGACCTGTGCTCAAATGGTGAATCTCACATGTACCTGGTGTGCACCCACAGTATATAAATGATGCCTGAGAAGATGTTGGGCCACTGAGTTCTTGGTCCCGGCAGAGTGGACTGCCTGCCCCCAGACAGCACCAGGAGAGGTAGATCAAGACTTTGAAGCTCATGGTGGTTTAATTATTTCTCTTTTTATTGCAACATTAACTTTCATCGCAGTTTCCACATAGCGTGAGGTATTCTTTTGCTTTAACTGGGCTGTTTTCCAAGGGAGCAATATTATCAAAGTCAAAGTCATTAAAAACGTTTTTGGTAAAAGCATAGCCTCACCAAACTTGCACAGTACGTTTTTGCCGACAATGAACTGAGCCAAGGCATTGCTCGGAACAAATGTTTGTTTGTAACTTTGAATTTCTCAATTAAGGGATTAGCTGCGAGAGTTGAGCTGTTCTCAGAACGTGCTTAACTGCTTGAACTGCTTCTTGGCAAATAAAACAATACCTCATAAATGAAACATCATGGCCCAGTTCTTCTCCGTATTGCCCGGAGAACTCTCAGTGCCCAAGCCTGCAGCTGCGTTTGCATCCCTGTGTCCTGGCACAGCACCCTACTGTGGAGGGGAGGGGGACGGGGGGGGTGAGGGGGGAGGGGAGTGCAGCCATGATTGTCTGGGTCATGCAAATGCGGCAATCCACTTTGGATGTGCTGTTTGTCCAGCACCAAGTGGGGGGCGGGGGGGGAGCGGGAGTGACAAAGGAAGGTGCCCAAGTCTTTGTTGATGGAGTCAAGGGTTCTTGCAATTGATAAAGGTAATAAGTAATAGGAGTTTTTGGGAATATAATTTTTTCTCCCTATAAGAAAATGTCTAATTTTTCTGCAGAAATGAGTCAAATAATGGCCTTTATTTTATTCGATGTTCTTTTGACTCTCTGGCAGATTTCATAGTTTCAACGAAGAACTGTTATATTTCAACGTTTTAACAAATTTATGCTGTGATGTGGCCATACTCCCCTGAAAAAAAACCATATCTCACAAGGCTAAGGTTAAAAATTTTGCCGATTGAAAAGATACTCCAATAAAATGATATAGAATTCAATATGGTTGAATTGGAATCAAAACACAGAATTGCCAGCACCAAATAAAACTGAAACTGCATGAAATGTGGAAATCTATGCTTCTTTAATTCTCTCTTTATTTTCTCACCATTTTCTTCATCCTTTCCTGAAATCATTGACTCATTTCATGGCTGCCCTTCATTATTTTGCTGAAGTGCCCATCACTCAAATGGAAGTCTAGACAGCGACTGTCAGCAGACTATTTGACAATAGGCAAATACGACCCTCTCGCCACTCAATGTCCACATATATCTACACTTCCAATAGTGCTCACTGCTTAGCTATTAGGACCACCATTATTACTTCCCTTTTCAGAAAATGTATCACTGACCCCTCTGTCTGTGGAAGCTACCCCCTCATCTCCCCGTTTCAATCTCTCCAATCAGGTTTCCGCTTCCTCCACAGCACTGAAATGGCCCTAATCAAAATCACATCTTCTGTGACTGTGACCATGGTGCATTATCCTTCCTCGTCTTCTCTGCAGCCTTTGACATGGTCGATCACACCATCCTCCTCCACTGCCACTCCTCTATTTTCCAGCTCAGTGGGGCTGCCTTCACTTGGTTCCACTCTTACCTATCCAATCTAATCCAGAGCAATAGCTTTTCTGCCTGCCCCCACAATGTTACATGTGGAATTCCTCAAGAGTCAATTCTTCAAACCACCCACAGCCACCAGCCACCCCCCCACCCCCTGCCTTTCTCATCTACATGTTGTCCCTTGGCAACGTTGTAAGGGGCCAAAGGAATACCTAGAATTAAAGTTAAAAGGATTTCTAGAATTAAAGTGAGTCGAAACAATAAGGCTAATGTTGAATCCGTGATTCTTAAAGTATGGTGTTTTCCAATAACTAGACGGAGGCTGTAAATTAACAATCAACAGGTGTTTACTGGAGGAGGATAGTCTAAAGACTGACAGTACAGATGCCTGCTCAAGGCTTATATACAGGTGTGGTCACTGCCGGTACTACAGTATACAGGAGCTGTAAAAGTAGTTCTCTCTTAAAGGTACATACACTACAATTCCTCCCCTTTTAGATTAACAGTACCCATAACATTCAAATAACAGTTAACACTTTAACATGCACATTTAACTGAAATAGTCCATTTATAGATTCAGTCTTTGGGGCGGCTTCCTGATCCTTTCTGGATAGCGCCTTTACTGAGTGTCTTGCTCTTGGTGCGGAGGCGATTCTGGCCCACTTTCGGCGGTTAGTTCATCAGTTTCCGCTGCTACTGTTTCTGGGATAGATGCTACCGGTATGTCGGGTTCGTCCCCAGGTACGCGAGACATGGGGTTGACTCGTTCCTGTGACGCTAGGATCTGGTCGACGTGGCGTCTCACAATGTTCTCCCCGACATCCACTGTGTACATTAGGGGCCCCTGCTGTGTGCATATCGTTCCGGGTTGCCATTTCTCTGTTCAGTAGTCGCGGGCCAAGACTGGTTGTCCTACATTGAATCTCCTTGTCGGCTTCTCATTGATGTGCTGGAATTGCTTATCCTCAACATTTCTTCGCACATTTGGCCTGAGCAAATCCAGATGAGATCTCAACCTTCAGGTAAAGAACATCATGGCCGGGGTCTGGTTGGTAACTGCATGTGTCGCATTTCTGTAGGCTAACAGGAAATTGTCCACCTTATGCTGTAGTGGAATGTCATCATCGCACATGGCCCTTATTGCCTTTTTAAAGGTTTGTACGAACCTCTCAGCCAATCCATTTGTGGCTGGATGATACGGGGCGGATGTGTAATGCTTTACCCCATTCCTTCTCATAAATTTCCGAAACTCTTCGGACACAAACTGTGGTCCGTTATCAGAGCAAATCTGCTCTGGCAAGCCGTTCCTGGCAAATATGGTCCGTAGGACTGCAATTGTTTCTGTGCAGTCATCACCGGAACGCCCTTCTTTGGATTAAACATGGAGACAAGTGGTTGGTGGTCAGTCAGCAAGGTGAACTTCTGCCCATGCAGATAGTGGTTGATTTTTTTTACTCCCCATGCTAGGCTGAGGGCCTCCCTGTCAATCTGGGCGTAGTTGCGCTCGGCTGAGGTTAGTGACCGAGACGCAAAGGCTACTGGCCTCTCCAACCCGTCTGGGAATTTGTGCGAAAGCACCGCTCCAATACCATAGGGTGATGCATCACACGCCAACCGAATTGGTAGTGCTGGGTTGAAATGGGTCAACACCTCTTTTGATGTGATCAATTCTTTGCACTTCTGGAAAGCTCGTTTACATTCGTCATTCCACTTCCATGGTACCCCCGCTTGCAGTGGGGTGTTCAGTGGGTGTAATACTGTAGACAAATTTGGTAAGAACTTATGGTAGTACTTCACCAGCCCGAGGAACGACCTCAGTTGTGACACATTTTCCGGTGCTGGAGCCTTGACTACTGCCTCAATCTTTTCAGGGGACTTATGTAACCCCTCTTCATCAATAACGTGGCCACAATACGAGATCTGCTTCTGGAAAAACTCGCGCTTGTGGCGATTAGCTCGTAGCCCATATTCCTTTTAATCTAGTGAGCACCTTCTCCAGGTTGGCGAGGTGATCACTGTCATTTTCGCCCGTGGCCAGGATGTCGTCCAAATAACACTGGGTCCCTGGAATCCCTTGCAGGACTTGATCCATTGCCCTTTGCCAAATAGCCGGAGCCGATGCTACCCTGAACACCAGCCGGTTGTATTGGTAGAGACCTTTATGAGTGTTGATCATGAGGTATTGTTTCGAGGCTTCTTCTACCTCCATTTGCAGGTACGCCTGGGCCAGATCAATCTTAGTGAAGCGTTTACCTCCAGATAGTGAGGCGAAAATAACCTCAATCCGTGGAAGCGGATATTATACCGTGTGAAGGACTGGGTTCACTGTCACCTTAAAATCCCCACAGATGCCGACCTTCTTTGGTTCCCCAGGCGTATTACTCAACGACCTCTTCATTACAGGAACGATGGGTGTAGCCCACTTGCTCCAGTCCACTTTGGACAGTGCTCCTGAACGTTCCAAACCTTCCAGCTCTGCTTCGACGGCTGGTCGGATCGCATAAGGCACCGGTCTGGCCTTAAAAAACTTTGGGCTTGCATTTTCCTCTATTTTAATTGTCGCTGTTATGCCTTTTAGTGTTCCGAGTCCCTCCTGGAACACTTCTTGTGCGTCAGTTAGCATTTTTGACAGTCGTCCAGGTGTGACGTCGTCATCCTTTTTGGCCTCAACCTTCAGTGCCTGTATGGAATGCCAATCTAATTGTATCTTCCGGATCCATTCACATCCTAGTAGTGGTGGTCCTCCATCTGGCAATACATATAGGTCCATTTTGGGTATTTCCTGGCCTTTGTATGTCACGTTCACCCTTATTTTTCCTTTGGGGTAGACTTTTTGCCCCGTGTACGTCTTCAAAACAATCTCTGTAGCTTTCAAGGGTATATGTGAAAATAGCCGCTTGTAGTCCCTTTGGTTTATGACTGTTAGGGCTGATCCTGTATCCAATTCCATTTTCACTTGGACTCCATCTATCTTGAGCGTGACCCAGATAGTCTGGTGATCCTCCATTTTGATTACCTTATGTAGTTTCAGACAACCCAGCTCCTTGCTTCCGGAGTCTGTATCACTTTTCTGTTTGTCTGAACTACTATCCATCACCTTATGTACCTTTTTGTACTTCTCCTGTGGAGATTTCTTGCTGCTGGTTTTCTTCCCTGACCTGCAGACTCTTGCTATGTGTCCTGCTTTTCCACACTGTCTGCACACTTGGTCCTTGAACCAACAATCCTTCTGGTCGTGTGTTGTTCTGCCACAGCGATAACACTTCCCTGCTCCATATGACATTTCATTGGTGCCATATTCTTGCGGTCTCCGTTGTATCTCTGCAGCGCCTCGTGCGGCTGCTTCGTGTGATACTGCCATGCTGAAAGCCTTGTCCAGCGTAAGATCCTTTTCTGATAGAAGCCGTTTCTGGGTTCCTTCACTTTGAAGCCCACGCACAAACTTGTCCCTTAATGTATCTGCTAGTCCCAATCCAAACTGGCAGTGTTTCGATCGCTTGCGCAGTTCCGTTCAGTACTCAGCATTACTTTCGTCTTTATGCTGGTTCCTTTTGTGGAATTTAAATCTTTCTGCTATCAGCAGCGGTGTGGGGTTTAAGTGGTCCTGTAGGATTTCCACTATGCTTTCGAAATTCTTATCCACTGGCTTCTCTGGGGTTATTAGGTTTCGCAGTAAGCCATAAGTTTTTGCACCCATGGAATTCAACAAAACCAGTGCTTTCCTAGCATCTGGCACTTCATGCGCCTTGCAGTACACCTCAATGCATTCCACATATGTCGCCCAATCTTCGACTTCATTGTCGAACGCAGTGACAATGCCACTCTTCGGCATCCCTGGGTGTGGTTAAACTGTCTAAAATGGCGGCTCCCGCGCTCTCCCTTCTCCGCTGGCTCAAAATCGCATCTCCCGCGCTTTCCTTTCTTCCCGCGCTCGCCCTTCTTCTCCGCTGCGGCTTCTAAAATGGCGTCTCCCGCGCTCTCCCTTCTTCTCCGCGGCTCAATGGCGTCTCCCGCGCTTCCTTTCTTTCCCCGCGGTCGCTGCTCAGCCCTTGAGCCCTGGCTGCTGCTCTGCGCGTTCTCCTGTGCGCCTCTCTCGTTGCCGCCGCTCGGTCCTGAACCCCGGCTGTGCTTTACCCTCTCTCTCTTTTTGTTTTCCGTCGATGCCGCTTGGTCTTCAACCCCCGGCTGCGCCCTGTGCGCTTCCCCCGGCTGCGCCCTGTGCGCTTCACCCTCTCTCTTACCCCGTCGACGCTGCTTGGCCTTTTCTGTGCCGTCGGTCGGCTCCAGCCGCCGCTGTCCGGGAAGGGTCTGCGCTCTACCTGTTGCCAGTCTGTTGCTGGATCGTCGTGGCTGGAGAACCAAGCCCAGCTCTCAACAGCCTCCCCTGCGATGTTCACTCTCTGCCGGATGACTGGGCGGTTGCTCGTGGTCGACGCCCGTGCTTCTGGCCTCGACTTTCTTCCACCGTCCTCCTGGAGCGAATCCTTGAAGGAAATGCAGAGTTGCAGGTAGATTCGAATCGACCTCGTCGCCACTGTTGAATCCGTGATTCTTAAAGTATGGTGTTTTCCAATAACTAGACGGAGGCTGTAAATTAACAATCAACAGGTGTTTACTGGAGGAGGGTAGTCTAAAGACTGACAGTACAAATGCCTGCTCAAGGCTTATATACAGGTGTGGTCACTGCCGGTACTACAGTATACAGGAGCTGTAAAAGTAGTTCTCTCTTAAAGGTACATACACTACAGCTAGTAAGCTTGTCGACTGTCCTTGCTTAGGAATGTAGAACGATAGATAAGACAGGACAAACAAGATTCTAATAGAATGAGGTAAGCACCTCATTACTAGAGTAGAAACTGATAAGTTAGCATGCTTATGCTGTAGAGATGGGTCTCTGCGAACCATTCAGCAACCTCTCTGATAAGAGGCAACAAATTGATGCAGCCCCTCTAATAAACTATACACCAATCAATGATCATAGAAGGGCCGTGCATGAGGGGTGCATGCCCCAAGTTAGGTGTAATTGCTGTATGTATTTGATACTCGTTGGAAGAATCCTTTCTCAGGCAGCTGAGACCGAGACCTTTCCCCTGCATATGCTTGAATAAAGATCGTGAAACTTATCCAAGGTGTCCATCTGGTGAATTCATGGTCGTTATAGGGCAAGCGTCGACACCTTATTTCAGGGGGTTCGCTTGAGAGGAGGGAAGACTTCACTTTTACCCTAACAACATCATCTGCAGACATGGGGTCAGCTCCGACATCCTGCTCTACCCCTCCACTGCCATGGTGTTGTCCGACTGCTTGTCCGACATCCAGTCTGGGATGAACAGCAATTTTGTCCAGCTAAACATTGGGAAGACGACGACATTGTCTTAGGCGGCCATCACAAACTCCATACACTTACAACTAATTCCATCCCTCCTTCTTGGCCACTGTTCCAGGCCAAACCAGAATGTTCACAACCTTGGTGTTCTTGGTGGCCCTGAGCTGGGTTTCTGACCCATACACTCTTCATCAGAAAGACGGCCTACTCCCACCTTCATAACATTGGCCGCCTCTGATCCTGCACCAGCCTATCTGCTACTGAAACCCTCATCCATGCCTTTGTCATCTTCAGACTTGACTTTTCCAATGCTCTCCTGGCCAGCCTCCCATTCTCCCTCCTTTGTAAAATTCAGCCAATCCAAAACACCAAGTTCCACTAACTCATCGCCCTATGCTCACCGACCTAATTTGGCTCCCTGTTTCTCAACATCCAATTTAAAATTTTATCCACATGCTTAAATCCCTTCATGGCCCTACCTCTCCCTATCTGTAACTTCTCCACCCGCCCCAAAACTCTACATTTCTCTGACTTTTTGTGCATCCGCCCCCCCCTTAACGCCGCCATTGGCAGCCGTGCTTTCAGCCGCCTTAGTCTCATGTTCTATGAAGCGCCTTGTAATGTTTTTCTCTATATTAATGGTGGTATATAAATGCAAGTTGTTGTTGTTAATTTGCCGTTCCCTATCTGTGGGATGGATGCTGAAGTGAGTTGCAGCATCCCTAGTATCCTCCAGCTGGCTAAACACACTGGACATTGAATCTGAGAGCTTCCAGTTTGTAAGTGAAAGCCGACTGGATTAAGGCCATGAATACATTAAATATACAGTACATAAGAACATAAGAATTAGGAGCAGGAGTAGGCCATATGGCCCTTCGAGCCTGCTCTGCCATTCAATAAGATCATGGCTGATCTTCGATCGCAACTCCACTTTCCCGCCCGATCTCCATATCCCTTGATTCCCCTACAGTCCAAAAATCTATCTATCTCAGCCTTGAATATACTCAATGACTCAGCATCCACAGCCCTCTGGGGTAGAGAATTTCAAAGATTCACAACTCTCTGAGTGAAGAAATTCCTCCTCATCTCAGTCTTACATGGCCGACCCCTTATCCTGAGACTATGGCCGTGATTTTATTAATGGAGGCAGGTTGGGTGCGGGTCAGCTGGATTCTGGCTTCTAGTTTCCGCTCCACAGATGTGATTTTACCTTGAGTGACCTTGTTAAGCCCACCCTGCAGGCCAATTAACAGGAAGCGGGTCAGATGACGTCATTTGATGACGTGTCATCTGCCAGTTTCCTTAAAGGGACCACGCACAATTTTATTTTGACAGTTGATTTCTCAGTGTTTGACAGCATTGAGGTGCTGAAAACACTGCACAAAGGTGACCTCTTGCACCCAGGCTCTCCAATGACTCCCTCCATAGGCTGGAATAGATGGCAGCTGCAGGTGATGTAGTGTATGTGCCTTTAAGAGCCCCCTGTAATGCCGGTAATGGCCACTCGGGCTATATAAGCCTGTATATTGTGTTGTATCAGTTAGTTCACCTCCAGACTTTGTTCAGTAAACACCTGTGAAACTAACTCCTGCCTTCAGTGTCTCTATTAACACATGGATACAACAGTGGCGACGAATTGGAAACGGACTTACCTGCAATTCGGCAGCACCTCAAGGACATCGATTCCTCAGACGTCCAAAGTCAAAGAAAAGCAAGAAAAAAAAAAAAACTGTGGTTTCACCAGCTAGCCGAGCTGGTGGCAGGTACTGCAATAATCCGTCCTGGGCGGCGGGCTGGGGCTCCATCGGCTGGCTCTGCAGCGAGGCCAAGCAGCGAAGGCGGAGGCCAAGCAGCGAAGGCGGAGTCAAGCAGAAACAGACAGGGGGGAGCACTCGGGAGACGGCTGGCGCTGCAAAGCAGGTCGGCGTTCGGACCTAGCAGAGGGGGGGAAAAGTCCCAGAGAGTCCGGCGGGAACGAGTCTCCACCTGTAAATAAATTTTTAAAAAACGCGGAAAACAGCGTTGTCAGCAGCAGCAACGGCGGGAAAGCGCGGGGAGCGCCATATTTTTTTTCTGCAGGAAAGCGCGGGAAGCGCCATTTTTTTTCCAGGATGCCTAAGGCTGGCAATATTGATGCTTTTGATAACGATATAGAGGATTGGACCACATATGTGGAAAGAGTGGAGGTATATTACACAACAAATGGAATAGAAAATGACAAAAAGGCGCCAGTACTTCTAAATCTAATGGGCGCAAAGACATACGGGCTGTTACGAAACTTAATCACTCCAGCCAAACCAAAGGACAAGAATTTTAAGGAAATTGTTGATACCCTACAGGAGCACTTAAACCCAACACCACTGCTGATAGCGGAACGATTCAAATTCTTCAAGAGGAATCAGCACAAGAATGAAAGTAACGCTGATTACCTCACTCAATTAAGAAAGCTATCAAAGCACTGCCAATTCGGGGCAAGACTGGCAGATTCTCTTCGAGACAAATTCGTCTGCGGTCTCCTAAGTGAAGGAACACAAAAAAGGCTGCTTTCTGAGAAAGATTTGACACTGGACAAGGCTTTCAGTATGGCTGTATCATACGAAGCAGCCGCAAGAGGAGCTGCAGAGATACAGCAAAAGACACTGGACTTCGGCACCCATGAAATGACACAGGGTTTCGAGAGATGTTATCGCTGCGGCAGATCCACCCATGACCAGAGGGACTGCTGGTTCAAGGACAAAGCATGCAGGCAATGCGGAAAGATTGAACACATTGCACGGGTATGCCGATCTGGACAAAAAAAATCCACGGACAGGAAAAAAAAAATCAATAAAGAAAAGTACAGAAAGGTACAAATGATGACGGACAGTAGCTCCGAAGACCAGAAGAGCGATAGCGACTCCGGAAACAAGAGACTAAACTGTCTCAAATTACATAATGTAATTGCCAAAGAAGATTACCAGACCATTTGGGTTACCCTCACGATAGCAGGGTCCCCAGTTAAAATGGAGCTAGATACAGGATCAGCTCTGACCGTCATAAATCGACGGGTTTCCGAGCGGCTATTTCCGCATATACCTTTAAAAGACACATCCATTATCTTGAAAACATATACGGGGCAGAAAGTATACCCCAAAGGAAAAATAAGGGTGCCTGTTGTATACAACGGCAAGGAAATACAGAAGTTGTATTTATACGTTCTACAAGATGGTGGTCCACCGCTGTTGGGACGTGAATGGATCAGGAAGATACGTTTAGACTTCCACTCCATTCAGGCACTGACGGTGACCAGTAAGAAAAAAAATGACGATGACGTCATACCTGAACGATTAAAAGACATCTTGGCCAACGCCAAGGAAGTGTTTCAAGAGAAACTAGGAACCTTGAAAGGCATCACCGCCTCAATAAAAGTGGAAGATGTGGCAATTCCCAAGTTTTTTAAGGCAAGGCCGGTGCCATACGCAATTCGTCCAGCAGTCGAGGCAGAGCTGGAGAATTTGGAAAAGGCAGGCGTATTATCCAAGATAGATTGGAGCGAGTGGGCAACACCCATCGTCCCGGTCATGAAGAAAACATTGAATAATGATAAATCTGAAGAACAGAGAGAAATTTGCATCTGTGGAGACTTCAAGGTGACTGTAAACCCGGTCCTTCACACGGTACAGTATCCTCTTCCGAGGATAGAAGATATTTTCGCCTCACTATCCGGAGGGAAACGTTTCACCAAAATTGACTTGGCACAGGCATATCTACAGATGGAGGTTGAAGAGGCCTCTAAAAAGTATCTCACGATAAATACACACAAAGGCCTGTACCAGTACAATCGACAGGTTTTCGGAGTAGCATCAGCTCCAGCTATCTGGCAAAGAGCTATGGAGCAAGTCCTCCAAGGGATTCCGGGGACTCAATGCTACCTGGACGACATCCTTGTAACAGGAGAAAACGACAACGAGCACCTTGCCAATTTGGAGCAGGTGCTCACTAGGCTGAGAGAACGAGGCCTACGAGCAAATCGCCCCGAGTGCGAATTTTTCCAGAAACAAATATCATATTGTGGCCACATAATTAATAAGGAAGGATTGCATAAGTCACCTGAAAAAATTGAAGCGGTCATAAAAGCCCCAGCACCTGAAAATGTTTCACAATTAAGGTCGTTCCTGGGATTGATAAATTACTATCATAAATTTTTACCGAACTTATCAACTTTTCTGCACCCTCTTAATGAACTGCTACAAACAGGAGTAATTTGGAAATGGAGCGAAGACTGTAAACGTGCCTTCCATAAATGCAAAGACTTAATCACGTCCAAGGAAGTTTTGGCTCATTACAACCCATCACTGCCAATCAGACTGGTGTGCGATGCATCCCCTTATGGCGTAGGAGCGGTATTATCGCATAGATTCCCTGATGGCTCGGAACGGCCGATAGCTTTTGCGTCATGCTTATTGAACTCAGCTGAGTGTAACTATGCCCAAATCGACAGGGAAGCACTCAGCCTGGTATGGGGAGTGAAGAAATTCAACCATTACCTACACGGACAAAAATTTACCTTGTTGACTGACCATCAACCCCTCATCTCCATATTCAACCCTAAAAAGGGTGTTCCCATTATGACAGCGCAAAGGCTACAGAGGTGGTCCCTTTTTCTAGGGGCACACCAATATGACATAGAATACAAAGGATCAAAACAGCATGGGAATGCTGACGGTTTATCATGCCTACCGTTGCCAACGGTAGAAGAGGCACCTACAGTAGACCCAGTGGAGATGTTCCACTCTACCATAGTGGAATGTCTACCAGTAACAAATTCTGCCATTGAAAGGGAAACGAGAAATGACCCGACTCTCTCACGGGATTTAACAGTGAAGGGATGGCCAGCACATGGCGAACCACTGTTGCCAGCATTCTCGCAAAGAAGAGAACAGCTGTCAGTGTGCCGAGGAACCTTGATGTGTGGATCCAGAGTGGTGATTCCACCCAAACTCCAGGATAAAGTGCTAAAGGAGCTTCACGAGGGGCATCTGGGTGGAGTGAAAATGAAGAACCTAGCCAGGGCGTTTGTATGGTGGCCAGATATCGATGGAGACATCGAAGAAATGACCAAGAGCTGCCTAGGATGCCAGAAGGTCCAAAACGCTCCACCACAAGCCCCTCTACATCCATGGGAGTGGCCCTCATCTCCATGGCAAAGGGTACACATCGACTTTGCTGGTCCATTTATGGACTCAATGTTCTTAATCGCGGTTGATGCACACTCCAAGTGGCCGGAGGTAATAAAGATGTCCTCCACCACCACGGAAAAAACCATCACAGTATTAAGGACCATATTTGCCAGGAATGGGCTGCCTGAACAGATCTGTTCTAATAATGGACCGCAATTTGTGTCCGAAGAATTCAGGAAGTTCTTAAAAAACAATGGGGTTAAGCACTACACGTCCGCCCCATACCATCCCGCCACCAATGGATTGGCTGAAAGGTTTGTCCAGACCTTCAAGAAGGCCATAAAGGCCATGGGTAATGAAGACATAAAACTTCAGCATAAGGTAGATAACTCCTTGTTTGCATACAGGAATGCAACACATATGGTTACAAACCAAACTCCCGCCATGATGTTCTTCAATAGAAGCCTAAGATGCCGGCTGGATTTGATCAAGCCAAACATCAGAAGGGACGTGGAGAACCGGCAATTTCAAGGCATGAATGAAAGGCCAACTAGAACCTTCCAGATAGGTCAACAAGTTTTGGCCCAGGACTACCGTACCGAGAAATGGCAGCCTGAAACTATTTGCACACGACTAGGACCGCTGATGTATACCGTGGACATTGGAGAAAGCATAATAAGGCGCCATGCTGACCAGATCATAGAGTCATCCAAAAAGGGACAACCTACACCACAACTCTATACGCCTAATGATGAAGTAGAGATACCCATAGTATCTACCTCCGATCCGGTGATACTGCAACCAGATGAACCCGACACTGGCATTCAAGCCGAATCAGCCTTGCCAAAAGAACCTACTACACCACCAGAAACTACTACACCACCGAGGCGTTATCCGGACCGAGTCAGGAAGCCTCCAGAGAGACTGACTTATAATTGATTAACTGCAGCAATGTGTAGATTATTATTCTTGTAACATGTAATTAATGATTACTTAAAATATGATGTACTGGTTGGCTAAAAGGGGAGGAATTGTAGTGTATGTGCCTTTAAGAGTCCCCTGTGTACTGTAATGCCGGTAATGGCCACTCGGGCTATATAAGCCTGTATATTGTGTTGTATCAGTTAGTTCACCTCCAGACTTTGTTCAGTAAACACCTGTGAAACTAACTCCTGCCTTCAGTGTCTCTATTAACACACGGATACAACAGGTGAGGTGACAGAAGCGATCTGTCACTGTTGAGAGAGGTTCCCCCAATGAGGTGGCACTGGATATGGATTTAAAAACTTGTAAACTCACCCCTCATATCTATGTAATTGGCTTTATTTAAGTTTAAGACTCTCGTTTCGGATTTAAATATTTCACTCTCAAACGCAATGTGAAATTCTATCATCTAAAATTATTATAACTCTTTCCCAGAGGATCTTTTACTGTGAGATTACTAATTAACCCTGTCTCGTTACACAATTCAAGATCTAAAATAACCTGTTCCCAGGTTGGTTCCATGAAGTATTGTTTTAAGAAACTGACCTGAATGCATTCCATGATCTCGTCCTCCAGACTACATTTGCCAATTTGATTTGCCCAGTCTATGTGAAGATTAAAGTCCCCCATGATTATTATATTACCTTTGTTACAAGCTCCTATTATTTGTTGATTAATACTCTTGTCCAATGGTATAACTACTTTTTGGGGGCCAAAAACTACATCCACCAGTGATTTCTGCCTCTTGTTATTTCTTATCTCCACCCATACTGATTCCACATCCTGATCTTCTGAACCAAGATCCTTTCTCACCACTGTCCTTATGTCATCCTTTATTATCAGGGCTACCACCCCCCCCCCTCCTTTTCCATTCTGCCTGTCTTTTAAAGTATAAGACATTACAGTGAGAGCTGTCAACTTGGGGAAATGTTATGAATGACACTTATGGCTGTCAAGAGTGACACAGATTGGTACAGTGGGTTAGACATTGACCTTTTACCTGAGGGAGCTGATAAGAGAAAGTCTGTTGACTGGAATGGTCGTAAGAGAAATGTATTTGGGTAGTCTCAATTCAGTTCCTACTGGACATAGTCACATAGTACATAACTGCCTACTGACACTAAATTCTCAGCCTCCTTCAAGAAGGTCATTGGATGGCTGTGTGGAAAATGGAAAAAAGTCATGGGGGTCCTGTTCTGAGGTTGGTGCTGATGCTGAGGCACATTGTTGGGGTAAACTAGAAGGACCTTTACACTGCATCAATCCATAACAACACTGGGGGCTGAATTTTAGCACACAAAAACGGGTGGGTTGGCTTCAGGTCATGTGTTAAAATCTGAACCCCGATCTCAACCCGCCACCTTCCGAGTTAAAACTCCACAGCATGCAGGGAAACCCGGACTTCCGGGTTTCCCATCCAAAACTCCGCCTCTCCCCCCACCTACGTAACCCACTGAGTTAATATCCAGGTCTGGGTGTCTGAAATTGAATACCAGCTTTGACTTAATAAGCACAAAATTCAGACATTAAATAAAAGTAATATTGAAGTTTGCAAACTCATTTAAACGTGTGTTATCAAAAGAGGTCCCACTTTTAAACTAAAAAGATTAATGCTCGATGGTTCTGTGCACTTCTCTTACTGACAAAACTGAAAGATATTATATAAAATAACAAAATATATTGCATCATCTTACTCAGTTATAGAAATCGTAACACTGCACCATGCCGCACTGCTGTTATGATGTAAAATTGACCTATTTAATGCAGAGTTTCATATTATCCAACCAATTCAATATAAAACCACCCTATGTTATTCAGCTATAGGGACTGAAAATTACACAGAGTATCATGTCCAACTACGCTGACAGCAGCAAATGAATCTGCATTAAAATATCTTCACATCAACAGGCTAGTATTATTGTAAATCTGACTGTACTACACTTAACATTCTGCGGCCAAGCCTAATGAGAGATTTCCATTTTTCACCAAGGCGCTGATGTTATACCAAGAGATACCAACTTACAAATGCTTGACTGGTTTGTCTGTAATTCCCCTCTCTTAGTCCATTCATTTTAAATGGCAACATACCATTTAAGATACAGATAGTGGAACTTTAAAGAAACAGGTCAAAAATGAATACATGAGTGTTGCGCGGCCTAATTTCAGGGTCCAAATGACAGAAAGTTGCAATTTGATTTATGACAAAACATTCAGCTATACAACTTTATAGTTGATGGTCAAGGCATTAATCCTCACGGGTCTGCATTTGCTTTTTCCAGTTCTGTGTTTTTTGTCCTGCAGTAACTTTAAAATTAATTCTCTGCAAATGTCAATTGAAGAAGAAAATAAAGTAGAGGGTAGAAAAAAGTGCAAGACTGTTCTCCACGTTATAAACCCCTATCCCCACAGGTTTGTTTTGCCAATATTTTATTGTGATTGAAAGAGAAACTCAGGTGTCAGCAACAGTAAAGAAAGAGTTAACAGGATTTGAACTTTGCAAGAACTGAATCGTCTGAAATCCCAAGCGTCCTTTCAATTACAGACCTAATTGTTGAACCCACCGTTGCCCTGGCAGGAAGATGCCACATACACTTTTAATCTGAAGCCTGTGAGTCTGTCATATGTATTGACACATTCACTTTCAATTACCATGAATAAGGGCCGACAGTGTTCAAAAGAGGCCAGCAAGGCTTTGTTGTAAAAGGCAGAATGTTCTTCAAAAAAAACACCCCAGCACGCATGTTCTGCTGCTCAGCATTAGTGAGACTGCTTCTTGTTAAACCAGGGCGCTCTTCGGGAGAAAGACGACTGCTGTACAATTATTGGCATAATTTTCCAGCCATGTTTATCAATGGATAAGTTTGCGTTATCTGGACACCAACTGCATTGTGAAATTTCATGACTTGCGATGTAAATGACGGTGGACTTTCTTTTGAGATCTGTCTTTCTCCAAAGCAAGAATGATTCCCCCTTAAATGCAATGAAACCCCAATCGACAAAATTGATCTTTTCAACGCCAATATAAATAATTTGCAACGTATTAATATACCTTCTGTTGCGCTGTGTATTTTTATTGGGCTTTTACTGTTAAAACTTGAAAAAAAAACTCACTGGTTTAGATTACAAGTCATTTTAACATGACAACCTGAAATAGTGGCATTTTATTCAATCTCACTTAAAGTAATCAGGATCTAAACTGATAAGATCACTCAGTGCTTTAGGTACAATTTCATGCTGCCCTGCCAATGTGATTTATCAAGCTTTCAGTGTGTATGAATTTGGCAGAATTTCCTTTAGCTGTGGATGTTTAGGAAAAATTCAGTAAAAAGCGCAAAATAAATTCAGCAGTCGAAGGGTGAAAGGAATCTGCTCGCAAGATGTTACCTCGTAACTCATTGACCAGAGCTCTCATTTGCAACACAATAGCAACTCCTCCAGTTTAGTATCTATTCTGCTGATGTCTATAAACACCTCCGACCACCCCCCACCCACCCCCTCCATAGCAGAAGAATCATAGTTATTGGTAAATAATATTTAATGAATGAGACTTTAAATAATAGATGGCTCTCAGTAATTGCTCGTGTGCTGCGATGGGACTCGGAATTATATTGAGAATCTTTGCTTTTCAATTACAAATACAAAACGATGTAAGGAATTACGGAGTTTTGTCTAGTTTAATATCAATTCATTTCATGGCTTGCTGACACAGCGTACTGATAGGTTAAATTTATAGCTCCCTCTAATGGGCACGCTTCTGAAATCTCTCCGTCAGCAAAAGGTGGTGGTTTCGGGGGGGTGGGATGAGGAGGCTGACACCGTCAGACACATGAAATTCTTCTACTCTATAAACCTTATTGGTTATAAAGCTGCAATAGATCAAGGCAAGACCGAGTACAGCGTTATCCAGGTCTAACTTCAAATAGCAGTTTGTAATTACTTCATGCATAAATCGAAGGTAAAATAGCTTGAATTATCAACACAGACTGTCCTTTCTAGCTTACAAACTCCATGATTTTCATTATAAAACAGACCCCCAAAAAATGATTTTCTGCATCATTTTAATGCCAGATATTAGTATATTACAGAAATATACAGAACCAATGAGCACGGCGTAATTATCATGCTCCAAATAAAAATCAAAGAGAAATTGTTATTTTCCCCTTCTGGCAGTGCAGTCTTCAAAGGGATAAGAGAATATTGCACATAAAACAATTTTGTTTATTATCCTTATATAACCTGATCAGCTGTCGTGCCCTGTTTGGTGTGTGAGGCTGCAGAATATGGTAAACCCAGAGAAGTTGGAATCTCTCACGTACAAAAAACAATGACATCACCGACAAGTGAGTTAAAAGACCTTGTTTTTTTTTTAACAAGTATGAATTGACAAAAGATTTCTGACAATGACTGTATCGACACTCCATTGCAGAACAGTTAGTATTCAAATAATACTTGCAAAGAGTTGAAAATCAAATCTGCATCAGCACTGTCTCCAGCTTTCAAAATACACTCTGAAACACTGACTGAACACTATCTGGTATTTCTGTCATGGCATCTCATTCGCATTGAAAACAATGAGGTGGCAGGTGGCCTGGCAACTGACAGTGGTAAAAAGGCTCACCTCCTTCCCAAATTGTGGGGGCGATTTTGCCAACCCTGGGGAGGCGGGTATGGAGGCATATCTGCTGGGAAAATGGCAGAAGTTGGGGGCGGGTGCCCAACCCGCCTCCAACCTGACTCCATGCCATCTTCCCAGGAGGCGGGTAGCCATCCCGCGCCGGGTCCCATCTCCTTGGAGGCGGGAAGGGATTAAAGCCTATTAATTGCCTGTTAACAGGTAGTTAACAGGAAGAAAATAGGATTATCCCCGTTTTGCCCTCAAGTACGGGCTTCCCGAAGGCTCCAAAACATGCCAGCTCAGCTCAATGAGTACTGGGTCTGTGGGGGTCGGGTGCAAAAGTGTGGTGTGAAGGTAAGTGATGGGTGCAAGAGTGTAGAGGTGAGTATCTGAGGTAAGTGCTAAGTGTTTTTAAAAGTGTACTTACCTTTGTTTCTCCCTGCAGGCTTCAGTCGGTTTGTATGTGGAGAGTCTCGCACCTCCGTGTTGCAGATGAGAGATGGCCGTTGCATTCTGCGATGCAACAAACATCTCATTTCTATAAAACAAAGAAGGTTGATGAGGTCTTGTATGCAAGATCTCATCAAACTGCAGAGAATGTCACTGTTTGACAGCTTCACAGAGCTGTCAAATGATGACAATTCATCTGTCAAAAATTTCTGACAAATGAAACGTCATGAAAACTAATCCAAGCATTAGTGCTCTTGACGTCCCAATACTGCTCTGCAACCAGCTTTCCCTTAATTGGCCTGCTAATCCCGCTGGGCAGGTTTAACAAGGTCAATCAAGGGAAAATAGCATGGGTTGGCCACAAATTGATGGAGGCGGGACATCGACCTGAAAAGCAGCAGTCCCGCCTCCAACGCGCCCCCATTCACAAAATCGTCCCCAATGAGTCAAGTACTTCCCTTTCCTGATCATCCTTCGAAATTGCTACAGTCAGTTTATCAATTCTTGGACAGCCAAACAGAACCTTGCAGGAATGAAAGATTCTACCTTCATAGAAGGAGAATAAACACACCACTGTTCCTATTATACAGCTACAGTTACCCATATTGTAAACTGATTACAGAACTGCATTGATAGTAATCATATTGTAATGGCAATGTCTTGGAACATTGCAGAGGTTGCTCTGCCATCGAACTGCAAGTCCTGGGCCCTTTTATGCCACAGCGTTCCCTCTCCAGATATTTTCAATGACAGCTCACGTCTATAAAACCCTGCTAGCGGTGCATCAGCAGGAATTAAGTCAGAAAACTAATCCAAGCATTAGTGCTCTTGACGTCCCAATACTGGTTAAGATTTTGTCCAGCTTCTTATTTCTTGTAGTGTTGTTTAGTCAAGCTAGATGCCATGGGCTAAAAAAATTGTGCAGATTAGTAGATGGCAACTGACTAGGTCAGATCTGCTCTCCTGACTTGTAAAATGTGTGAAAATAGATCTGTATTCAGGTGTCCATTAGGTTTAGTCAAAATAACAATGGTAGAATGACTCAAGAGTCTAATTCCATCTTAATCCAAAGCAACGGTCACTGATAGGGTTCCAAATAATTGTTTAGCTTACAGAAGAGCAGAAAAATTGCTGCTGTGTGTAGTCCATCCAAAACTGGCTCTAAAGCATGGCATTTTTCTATTTCAGGAAGTGTAGACTTATTGGTCTAGGCTTTCTGGCCTTGCTTCACCACTTTGCTAGTGAATCTGGGATGGACCGGATCAGAAATGTGCTTGGGGAGGTGCTATATTGCGTTGCTGCTTCCCCTATTCCAGATATGTGGGTCGAAGCATGCAACTCCCGGCATAATGAGGGTAGCATCCTTCACCGTGCTTCCTGCCATTTGCCCTGTTTAAAAACTGGACTCAGGAGCTGTCTGTTAGGCCCCAGTATTCAATGTTCAAAGATCTGTGAAAGGATAAAGAAAATGTTGCCAGCATTGAGAACCAGTGTTATGACTTTCCAAGCATCGCCATCTATAATCTCCAGAAAATGTGGTGGGGCGGTTGGGGGAGTGGAATTGAGGTTATTTTAAACTTTTTACCAGCAACCTTGAGGTTGCTGGCACTTCCATGCAGCTAGCCTCCGTGGCTTACTGCTACTATGTTCCGCCTCAATTCTGATAGGACATCCTGGTGGAGGCTGGGAAGACTGCATCCTGCATTCAAATGACCCTGGAGCCAGATATTTGGCTCGGGTTGTGGAGGGACGGGGCATTTCTGTTGTGGGCAGAAATCCCAGCCAAGTCACATATACATGATGGCTCTGTCCAAGAGAGGGCAGATAATTAAATATGTTTCTTGGTCTCACCTCCAAACGTCTCACCTAATTTTCCAGTCCCAAACAACTCAAGATCACCTCTATAAAAGAAAAAAAGAAAGACTTGCATTTATAAAGCACCTTTCACAACCTCAGGACATCCCAAAGCACTTTACATCCAATGAAGTACTTTTTGAAGTGCAGTTGCTGTTATAATGTACGAACGATCTCTCAAATAGGAAGAATTCAAATCTGCTAACAAAAAAATCAACTCTGACTATCCGAGAGGGCTCTGTGGGTAAGTCTATCTTCTTCTATTGTACATTCGAGATTCCATGTTGTCACAAGCCATCTCTTTCAGCATCCAAAAGTAAATGTGCAAGAATGGGTGCAATTCTGAAACAATAATTAAAGACCCGCGTTGATGTAGCACTTCATCACATCTCCTAGAAATGTCTCAAGTGTTCCACATACAATGAATTATTTTGAAGTGCAGTATGCAAAAATGGTAGCTATTTTGTGCACAGTAAGGTCCCACAAGCAATAATAAGATGACCGATTAATTTGGTTTTTTTTGCTGATGTATGTTGAAGGAAGAACGTTGGCCAGTATTATGCCCGTGTGTAATTGAGACACGGAATGCAGGAATTGGTTACAACAGGTCTTTACTGAGTGGAGACAAACTGGGACTACTATGCAAAGTTACTACACAGGCTTATATACAGGGGTGGTCACTACTGGTACTGCAGTATACAGGGGCTGCAGAATATAGTTCCTTCTGCAAAGTACATACACTACAATTCCTCCCCTTTTAGCTAAACAGTACATAACATTCGATTAATAATTAAATAACATATTTACAATTACACTTGCTAGATACATTAGCTGAAGTTAAGCAATTATAAGTTCAGTCTTTGAGGAGGCTTCCTGATTCTGTCTGGATAACGCCTCTTTGGGGTATCAGGTTCTTCTGGCAAATTTGATTCAGGATCAACGTCGTTGTTTGGTTCGTCTGCTTCCAATATCCCCGATTCTGAGGTAGATGCAATTGGTACTTCGGTTTCATCACCAGGTGTATCGGATCGTGGTGTGGAATTGACGTTTTCCAGTGACTCTAGAATCTGGTCAGCATGGCGTTTTACAATGCTCTCTCCAACATCCACGGTATACATTAGGGGTCCTTGCCGTGTACAGATCGTTCCTGGCTGCCATTTCTCTGTGCGGTAGTCCCGGGCCAAAACTGGTTGACCTATCTTAAAACTCCTGGTCGGCCTTTCATTCATATTCTGAAACTGCCTGTTCTCCACATCTCTTCTGATGTTTGGCTTAACCAAATCCAAGCGGCATCGTAGCCTTCGATTGAAGAACATCATGGCTGGAGTTTGGTTGGTAACCGCACGTGTCGCATTCCGGTAGGCAAACAAGAAGTTATCCACCTTGTGTTGTAGGGGTATGTCTTCATTACACATTGCCTTGATAGCCTTCTTGAATGTTTGAACGAACCTCTCAGCCAATCCATTGGTGGCTGGATGATATGGGGTGGATGTGTAATGCTTAACACCATTGTTCTTTAAGAACCTCCGGAACTCTTCAGACACAAACTGTGGTCCATTGTCAGAGCAAATCTGTTCAGGCAGCCCATTTCTGGCGAATATGGTTCGTAAGACTGTGATAGTTTTTTCTGTGGTGGTTGAGGACATTTTTATTACCTCTGGCCACTTTGAATGTGCATCCACCGCAATTAAAAACATCGAGTCCATAAATGGACCAGCAAAATCAATGTGCACCCTTTGCCATGGAGATGAGGGCCACTCCCATGGATGTAGAGGGGCTTGTGGTGGGACGTTTTGGACCTTCTGGCATCCTGTACAGCTCTTGGTCATCTCTTCGATTTCTCTATCGATTCCCGGCCACCACACAAACGCTCTGGCTAAGTTCTTCATTTTTACCCCTCCCAGATGACCCTCATGAAGCTCATTGAGCACTCTATCCTTCAATTTGGGTGGAATTACTACTCTGGATCCACACATCAAGGTTCCTCTGCACACTGACAGCTGTTCTCTTCTTGGCGAGAATGCTGGCAACAGTGGTTCGCCATGTGCTGGCCATCCCTTCACCGTTAAATCATAGACCCAGGAGAGTGTCGGGTCATTTCGTGTTTCCTTTTCTATGTTTGCATTCATCACAGGTAGACATTCGACTATGGTCGAGTGGAATATCTCCACAGGATCCACTGCAGGTGCTTCTTCCACCGTCGGCAACGGTAGGCGCGACAATCCATCAGCATTCCCATGCTGTTTAGTTCCTTTGTACTCGATGTCATATTGGTGTGCCCCTAGGAAAAGGGACCACCTCTGTAGCCATTGTGCTGTCATTATCGGGACGCCCTTCTGAGGGTTGAAAATGGAGACAAGAGGTTGATGATCAGTTAGTAGAGTACATTTCTGACCGTGCAGGTAGTGATTGAACTTCTTCACCCCCCGCACCAGGCTGAGGGCCTCTCTGTCAATCTGGGCGTAGTTACGCTTGGCTGAAGTTAACGAGCGTGACGCAAAAGCTATCGGCCTCTCTGAACCATCAAGGAATTTATGTGACAGTACAGCTCCAATGCCGTAGGGAGACGCATCACACGCCAGTCTTATCGGTAGTGATGGGTTGTAGTGAGCCAATACTTCTCTTGAAGTGATTAGGTCTTTACTCTTCTGAAAGGCCCGCTTACATTCATCGCTCCATTTCCATGCTACTCCAGTTTGTAGTAGGGCGTTCAGTGGGTGCAGAATTGTGGACAAATTCGGCAAAAACTTATGGTAGTAATTCACCAATCCGAGGAATGACCTCAGTTGCGGCACATTTTCAGGCGCTGGAGCCTTAACCACCGCTTCAATTTTGTCAGGGGACTTATGTAACCCCTCTTCATCAATCACGTGGCCACAATACGATATCTGTTTCTTAAAAAACTCGCACTTGGGGCGATTGGCTTGTAGCCCATGTTCTCTTAGTCTAGTGAGCACCTGCTCTAGGTTGGCAAGGTGTTCACTGTCATCTTCACCTGTCACTAGGATGTCGTCCAAGTAACACTGAGTCCCCGGAATCCCTTGCAGGACTTGTTCCATCGCTCTTTGCCATATCGCCGGAGCTGATGCTACTCCGAATACCAGTCGATTATACTGGTAAAGACCTTTGTGAGTGTTTATCGTGAGATACTTCCTAGAGGATTCTTCAACCTCCATCTGCAAATATGCTTGTGCTAGGTCAATTTTTGTAAAACGCTTCCCTCCAGATAGTGAGGCGAAAATATATTCTATCCTCGGGAGAGGATATTGTCCTGTGTGAAGGACTGGGTTCACCATCACCTTGAAGTCCCCACAGATGCGAACCTTCCTTGGCTCCTCAGACTTATTGTTTAACGTTTTCTTCATGACAGGAACGATGGGTGTCGCCCACTCGCTCCAGCCTACCTTAGATAACACGCCTGCATTCTCCAGATTCTCCAGCTCTGCCTCGACGGCTGGGCGAATTGCATACGGTACCGGTCTTGCTTTCAAAAACTTGGGAATTGCATTCTCTTCTATTTTTATCAAGGCGGTTATGCCTTTAAGAGTTCCCAGTTCTTGTTGAAATACCTCTTTGGCGTTAGCTAAGATTTTTGACAATCGTCCAGGTGTGACGTCGTCATCCTTTTTACCAGCCACCGTCAGTGCCTGAATGGAGTGCCAGTCTAAACTTATCTTTCTGATCCATTCACGTCCCAATAACGGTGGTCCACCATCTTGCAGTATGTACAGATACAATTTCTGTATTTCCTTGCCGTTGTATTCGACAGGCACCCTTATTTTCCCTCTGGGGTATACTTTCTGCCCCGTATACGTCTTCAAGACAATGGATGTCTCTTTCAAGGGTATGTGTGAGAATAGCCGCTCGTAGTCTCGTCGATTCATGACGGTCAGGGCTGATCCTGTATCCAATTCCATTTTGACTTGGGACCCTGCTATCGTGAGGGTGACCCACATGGTTCGGTGATCCTCTTTTGCAATTACGTTGTGAAGTTTGAGACAGCTTAGTCTCTTGTTCCCGGATTCACTATCGCTCTTCTGGTCTTCGGAACTACTGTCCGTCATCTTTTGTATTTTCCTGTACTGTTCCTTAGTAGCCTTTTTGTTGTCGTTGGTCTTCTTCCCAGACCTGCAAACTCGTGCAATGTGTCCCATCTTTCCGCATTGCCTGCATATTTTGTCCTTGGACCAGCAGTCCTTCTGGTCATGGGTTGTTCTGCCACAGCGATAATATTTTTCAAATCCCCATGTCATTTCGTGGGTGCCGTATTCCTGTGGCTTTTGCTGTATTTCCGCAGCTCCCCTTGCTGCTGCTTCGTACGATACTGCCACGCTGAAAGCCTTATCTAGCGTCAGCTCTTTCTCTGAGAGTAACCTCTTCTGGGTTCCTTCACTCAGGAGTCCACAGACAAATTTGCCCCGTAGAGTATCTGTCAGTCCTGCTCTGAACTGGCAGTGCTTTGATATCTTGCGTAGTTCCGTAAGGTAATCAGCATTGCTCTCATCTTTATGCTGATTTCTCCTGTGGAATTTAAATCTTTCTGCTATCAGCAGCGGTGTAGGATTTAGGTGTTCCTGTAGGATATCAACAATTTCGTTAAAACTCTTCGCCATCGGTTTGGCTGGAGTGATCAGGTTCCGCAATAGGCCGTACGTTCTTGCGCCCATTAAGTTTAGTAGTACCGATGCCTTTTTCTCATCGGCTACTTCGTTTGCCTTGCAATATACTTCGACTCTTTCCACATACGTGGTCCAGTCTTCTATTGCATTATCGAAGGCAGTGATATTGCCAGTCTTCGGCATCTTGGAAATCTAAGATGGCGCCTCCCGCGCTTTGCCTTCTTCCCCGATTTAACAAAATGGCGCCTCCCGCGCTTTGCCTTCTTCCCCGCTGGATTAAGATGGCGCCTCCCGCGTTTTCCGTCTTCTCCGCTGCTGCTAGCGCTGTTGCTGGCGTTTTATGCCTTGATGGCGACACCCTATGGTCTTCGCTCACTTCCCCCCCGCGCTGCTGCTAACGCCGCTCTCCGCGGTTCCCGTGGCAAACTGCAGCTCGCGGCTTTCTGCGCTTCTAATTTCTTTTATTTTCCCGTCGTCAGAGCAACCCTACGGGACACTTTCCTCCCTCTTCTCGGGTCTGTACGCTGCCCGGCTTCGTAGCACCGACCGCGCCCTGTGTGCTCCACCCTCTCTCTCTCTCTCTCCTCTTCCCGACAACGCTGCTCGGCCCCGTTGAAAAGCCACCCGATCGAGCTCTAGCCCGCCGCAGCCCAGGAAGGATCAGTGTACTACCTGCCACCAGCCCGATTAGCTGGAACACCATAGACAGGATAACCAAGCCCCGCTCTCGACAGCCTCTCCTGCAAATCTTCAACTCCGATGAATCAGAGGCGGTTGCCCACGGTCAACGCCCGTTTCTTCTGTTTGTTTTTTTTTCTTTCTTCCTTCTGGCCTCGACCTCTAACAACTTCACTTCAGGGATGGATCCCCATGAGGTGGTGCAGAACTGTAGGTAAGTTCGGATCTGCTCGTCGCCAGTATTATGTCCGTGTGTAATTGAGACACGGACTGCAGGAGTTGGTTACAACAGGTCTTTACTGAGTGGAGACAAACTGGGACTACTATGCAAAGTTACTACACAGGCTTATGTACAGGGGTGGTCACTACTGGTACTGCAGTATACAGGGGCTGCAGAATATAGTTCCTTCTGCAAAGTACATACACTACAGCCAGGGTATCAGGAGAACTCCCTAGTCTTCTTCAAATTGTGCCTTGGGATCTTTAAAGTCTACTCAAACTACTGCAATGGGAAGGCATGACCTTGGTTTAATATTTCATTTGAAAAAGTGTACCACTGAAAATGCAGCATCATCCTCAGTACTACACTGGATGGACAGCCTGGATTACGTGCTCAAGTACTTGAGTGGGATTTGAATCCATAACCTGCTGACTCAAATAATCATAGAGTTCCCTGCTGGGAATGTGGAATTGACTCTTATTAGCACTGCTCTAGGGATTGCTACCACCTAAACATTAACAAAAATGAGTGAAAAAAAATACATTTATATTTTCACTTAAGATTTAATTAAAAGCCAACCAGGAATATCTCTCCAGCAGAATGAGGGGGAGGGGAAGACAAACAAAAAGTAAGGAGTCAGATCTACTGCAAGATTTCAAAGCATCATTTCAGTGCTGGTAGAAGTGGTAAAAGTAGTTAGGACCCTCTGGTACACAGTATGGGTGCAGTGGGCATTGCCAGTTATCTCTTTATGCAGCAGGAGCAGGAACAGAAGGCACACTGGCACAGAGGGAATAGGAACCCAATCATTTGTAACACAAACAACTCATGCAGTGCATTTACCACACAAGAGTCATCACGTGATCATGATGGAGATGCAATACATGATGGAGGCTCGAGATTAGCAGGAATCTGATGACTGAGGTATGCCATGTGGTTCACAACAACATTCACAATCAGCCATCCAAATTCTACTACCAGTGGAAGGGAAGTTAACCAAGTCCCTCAGCGCCTATGCCAGAGGGTGATTGCAGGAACCCACAAGGGACCTTCCAAAAATTAGATGCTTTTCTGTGCTTCCTATATAAGGAGGAAACTAAAACCCTGTTTTACCACTCACCACAGAGACCAGAAACAGCAAGAGAGGCAGCTACTTTTTTCTCCAAATTAGTGGCTTCACCAAGGTATAGGCCATCATTGACTATACGTGTGTAGCCATTCATGTACCTACCACCATCGTATGGTCCACCTAAACAGGAAGAACAATTATTTCGTCACAGTCAAATGGTATGTACCCTCACCAAATGTTCATGTACATCAGTGCCTGCTTCCTAGGGAATGCACAATACTTCTATTTTGAGGTGGTCAAATGTGACAGAGCTCTTTGAAGAGATAAGGGGTATACAATGCAAACATGACTGATGATATATTTATGTGTCCCCCATTTTCCATCAGAGAACAGACACAATGAGACACCTGCAAACCAGGGCTCTCACTGAACAGATACTCGGAGTGCTATATCAGCGCTAGATACTTGGACCAGTCCAGAGTGTGGAGCCTAAAATATGTCCCCGAGAAGGTCTACAAATTTAGAGCAGCATGCTGCATGATATACAATATCAGCATGGAGAAAGACCTCACCATGGACTTAAGTGAGGAGGAACTGCAAGTGTTGGAAGTTGAGAATGACAATGTGTGCTTCAGCCACCAGCAGCAAGTCAAACATTGAAGCAGGAGAAAGGTTTGTATGGCCCTTGTGAACTCTTGGATTGGCAACTATCAATTGGCATTTGCAGTATTTTGCTATTGTATTATTTTCTGGGGATGTTCTGTATAAATGCAAGTTCTTTCTTTACTGGGGATATTTATAATCATAGAACTGCTAATGGAAGGAAAATTAGCCAGGCCTGGTATGATTTGCATTCCTCCCCACCCAATTTTCCTCTCTGTGCTCTGCTTTAGCAATGCTTAATGCTCAGGCAGCAAAGACAAAAGTCTACCTAAGGAATCATACTTGTGACTCCAAATGAAAAGTGATGATACAGTATATGGGTTTTGTGAACAGAAAGAAAGAAAGACTTGCATTTATATAGCGCCTTTCTTGACCTCAGAACGTCCCAATGCACTTTACAGCAAATAAAGTACTTTTGAAGTTTAGTTACTGTTGTAATGCAGGTAAAACAGCAGCCAATTTGTGCACAGCAAAGTCTCACAAACAGCAACGTGACAATAACCAGATAATCTGTTCTCATCATGCTGGGCGAGAAATAAATATTAGGCAGGACACATGCCGGTATATTTGCAACTTCATTTTTTGTTCAGTTGATACTACAATATAACTTGTTAAAATAAAACCAGTAACACTCCACATATAATACATAAGCTTTCATATTCCCTTTGAGCCCTCAAAATTAAAACATATCTATTGTTTAGCGCAGTTACAATCTTTCAAACAAAACTTATAGTTTAACAGACTGGCTCTTATGGGATGTTTAGCTTTCCAGTGCTGCTATCTGATTCATAAATTGTTCCATAGGGTTAGAATATTTTGAAGAGGAAAATGTTCATAAATGCTTAGCTGTGAATTATAGGCATGTACCAGTTTCATAAACAAACAACTCAACCCTTTCTTGGAATAAACCAGATCCCTGTTTATACCATAGCTGCAAATTCACTTCTGTTTCAGCTTGCAGTTGATATGCTGCAACTCATACAATATCGAGAGTTATTTACCTCAGTCAAACACTCCCTACCTCCTGATCTTGCTTTATATTTGAACTATCAGGTTTGAGGTTTGCATCAAGGTAGCATAAATAACCTGGTGTAATCCTTTGACCAGATCTGATGAACAGTGAATGTCACGTCATGTTGAGTAAGTCATTTAATACCTTCCAGCACATGAACTGACAAAGCTATCCTTCATTATACTGTAAAGTGCCTGACTGTGTAAACTAACCTGGGGATATCATTTTGCCCCCCATTACCTTATGAATTTAAATTCATGCAAGTTCTGCAGTTTAGATCCTGCTTTATAGTTTACCCTACATTCACAGTGAAGCAACTCTTTTTGACAAAATTACCCACAAGCACACAAATTGCTCCATTTCCCAAAGTGGAGAGGTCACTGATGACAGCCATTTAACGATTCAGCAGCCTATCCTTCGTGTGATTAAGTAACCAAACATTATGCATATAGGTTGTATTGCCATGATTTTGTGTGTGAAGGCCTTTGAAGATGTAAGTATGCCAAGGCTATCAATTATAAATTGAAGTTTTAATGTGTATCCTGTTAAAATATCGGCATGCATGATAAGTAATGAAAGAGCCATAAGGTTATGTGGCAGCTTTGCATGGACCAGACAAAGGAAGCAGGCTGACAGGTGCTACTTTGTGGCATGCATACTTGGGGTCCTTTACCTGGGAAAGAAAAAAAGACTTGCATTTATATAGCGCCTTTCATGACCACCGAATGTCCCAAAGCACTTTACAGCCAATGAAGTACTTTTTTGGAGTGTAGTTACTGTTGTAATGTGGGAAATGTGGCAGCCAATTTGCGCACAGCAATGTGATAATGATCAGATAATCTGCTTTTTTTCAGTTATGTTGATTGAGGGAGAAATATTGACTAGGACACCGGGGATAACTCCCCTGCTCTTCTTCGCAATAGTGCCATGGGATCTTTTATGTCCACCTGAGAGAGCAGACAGGACCTCGGTTTAACGTCTCATCCAAAAGATAAAGCTGGGTAGTCTTACCTTGACAGTTTGCTTAATCTGTGCTGTGTTCATCTTAATCAGTTCCTAGGTTCTGCTGGTAGTGCATACAGCATTCACCCTAGCCACCACCTTCTAGCAGGCTGTCCTGCAATAGGGCAACCCTCCTCACAGCCATCTCATGCAGCTGTACCTCCAATCTGTCTGCCATGAGGCACAAAGTTCGGGTGCTACGCTGCCCCAACACTTGCCCACAAACCCCATTTCCTGTCTCCACATTTATTTTTAATCAGCCACTGGTGCTTGCAAGGACCCTTTCTGTCCCTATCATTATTGGTGGTGACATTCACTGTCACGCTCATGTGTGAAGGGACTAGTGCCTTTGCGAACTCTACCCCAGCAGGAGTAATAGTCTTCGGGACAAGAAGGGAAGGGAGAAAATTGGTGAGGATATATTGTTAAAAGAAAACAGCTCTTACTCAAAAATTGAATTCTTGTGTGTTAGCTTCATAGAAAAAATAGAAAAGTAGGGGCAGGAGTAGGCCATTCGGCCCTTCGAGCCTGCTCCGCCATTCAATATGATCATGGCTGATCCTCTATCTCAATACCATATTCCTGCTCTCTCCCCTCTACTGCTTGAGAATTATAATAATTGTATTACATACACAGTAAATTAGAAAATCTGTTTTATCCTACAAATCAGGACATTGCACACCCTGTCTATGAAAGTTAGTTCTATTACAGATAATATTGAGAAATTATGCAATTCGATACAATTTACTTATGTAAATCAGGCCAATTAGAAAACAAATTTTCTCTTGTATGTCAAAACCATATTCGTATGTTTATGAATCTTTCAAAATAAAATTAGTATTAGGGAATGCATGTTTCTAGATATATGCTAATTCTATCATTTACATACTTTAATTAGGTCTATCAGAAAATTAACTTACCTGCTTAACTCAAAAATGTAAAGTCATTATATCAAACGTAATACTATCTTGATACCTTGCCTTTGCAAAGACTGTTTTCAGTAGGATTCCTTTAAAAAAAACTGAAGAAAGAAAACTTGGAAATCACAAAATTTGCCAACATAAGATGTCTCTATTGTATGGAAGAGACACAATGTGCTGCCAAGCTTTTCTCATGATGAAGACAAGGGAGGAATTTAACTGGAATATAATATACTGACAGATTATCAGGGAAAGATTTGTGGCGCTCTCGTTGGGTTTTGACATCTATAGATCCACTTGTTTTTTTTTAATAAGCAGGTAGAGAAAGGTAAAGTGATTCATCCACATAAGACTATATTTCCCCTTTTGTTGAACTTTTGTGGGGTTTCTTTTAGTGGTTGTGATCTACAAAAAACAGCAGAAATGTGTGGTTTTATTGAATGCAATTTTGTCAGCAGGAATATAAAACAGTCTATCATGATACACTTCTAATAATGATCTCTCAATATTCCTCAAGCAGATAACAAACTACTTTACAGGTACCAATGACAGAAAGTTTAACAATCCAGCTGTGGAGTGACCTTCGTGAAATAGTCCAGCAGCAAGCCTGATGCCCAACATGTGCTTCTGAACTGCACTATGGAGAACTGCAGGATGTTTTTGGTGCAGGAGAATAGCTTTTGAATGTGATACGGAGGCAACAAGTGGACAATGTACCTCCAAGAATATAAAACTCCATACGCATTGCCATGAAGACTGGGCAGGAGGTGCAGATGAATTTGCATGACTTCAAAATGAGTACTAAGAGAAAGCAAGAATATTGTTGTAACGTTCCAGCACAAGTAGTGAATGGAGATGAAGAAACGTCATAGTTGTGAAAGATATAACCAGAAAACAATGCACTCACACAGAGAAATGTATGACTGGATGTTGCAAGTACGGTCTTACACATGAAAACTGTACATATTGGTAAATAACAGCACTGTCAATAACAACTTACATTTACATATGTAGGGGGTGGCGTGTGCCCAGTCAACTTCACCTCTGACTGTCTCTGAGCGGTTTGAATCGCTCCCACACCCCCTGGGTTCTAGACACCGGACTTAGGTACAGGCGGCGATACAGAAAATCGAGTAGACAAGTGGTTTGGTGCAAGAAAACCAAAATTTATTAAAACAGAATAAAACACAATCTTATGAGAATTACTGGTATGAATGCAGGCATAAACAATTACACTTATATGGGAATGGGGAACACACGGCACATCGAGGGAAAACAACTACATTAACAATCCCCTTATTCTTATCCCACCCCCTATACCTAACTAGATTAAGCTATGAGGGGCCAGGAATTCATGCTCACCAATCCGAAACCTGTTGCTTTAACTGGGTGGGGTTTTGAGGTCCGTTCTTGCTGTCCTTTGGGGTATCCCATTGCCACGTGGTCACAGGGTGCGGCGCTGAAGTTGTTTGTGTAAAGGCACCCTCCTTTTCCTCAGCTAATGTCGTCATTGAGTCGCGTCTTCGTCTTCTTCTTCTTCTTCCTCTTCCTCGGGCGGTTTAGTTGCTGACGGTATTATTGCGGTTGGGGGTCTTTACTGTTTAAATGATTTCTCTATCCAAGCTTCGAACGCCAGTTTATTCTTCAACTGGGCTATTACTGTCCATGCTTGGTCAAAGAGGTAGGTTTTAAGGAGCGTCATAATGGAGGAGAGAGAGGTAGAGAGGTGGCGATGCTTAGGGATGGAATTCCAGTGCTGAAGGCACGGCCGCCAATGGTGGGGTGAAGGAAATCGGGAATGCGCAAGAAGTCAGATTGGGGGAACATAGAGTTACTGTCCTCTCCTGTAATACAAAATGCTAAGGCCTATTTGAGACCACTGAGACCAACACTGCTAATTTAAATGAAAAAAATGAATAAAGCCTATTTTTCAGTACAATTATTGAATAGCTACAAAATAACTGCAACAACTTTAAAGCATCTGATTTCTGAGAATACAATTTTATTAGGTGCAACAAAAAACTAGCAGCCACTGATGACACACTTTCAATAATGATCCTTTAAAGCTTCTCAAGTAGCTAGCGAGCCACTTAATTGGTGTAAATATCAAAAACTTTGCTAATCCAGCCATGTAATTTTTGGTGAAAGCTGCTAAATGACCAGTGAGAAAATGTTGGTCATTTTTGTAATGGATTGACGTGACTTGTATTTTAGATGAGGGAAAACAGCTCACAGATATGCAAAGGAGTGCCAAGCATGACAATGTGTCACTGACAGAGTAAACCTGTCTCCTGTATCACAGAATCACAGAAACCTCACAGTACAGATAGAGGCCATTTCGGCCCATCGAGCCTGCACCGACACATATCCCACCCGATCCCCGTAACCCCTACACCAACACATATCCCACCCTATCCCCGTAACCCCACGTATTTAATCCCCCTAACACTAAGGGTCAATTTTTATCATAGCCAATCAACCTAACCCGCACATCTTTGGACTGTGGGAGGAAACCGGAGCACCCGGAGAAAACCCACGCAAACACGGGGAGAATGTGCAAACTCCACACAGTCACCCGAGGCCGGATTCGAACCCGGGTCCCTGGCGCTGTGAGGCAACAGTGCTAACCACTATGCCATTTAGTTGTGTGACTTACCTAGGTAGTGCAGGAGCCCAAGACCCACCACCATCTCTCAAGATTGACGTCATTCCACCCATGGTTACAGGCAACCACGATAGAGGAACCGAAACCTCATAGGTACCCACTGTACTTTACTCACACAGATCAACGGACACAATGATAAAATACCCAGCTTCGGTGGCATGCATGGAATAGCAGGATAAACCAGTTGGCATTTAAACAAGTAATATTCTTTGGCATCATACAGTCCTGCAGCTGTGTTAAAGTAGCACTTTTACTTGCGTCAGCTCCGTTCAGTTGGTAGCACTCTTGTCTGAGTCAGAATGTTGTGTGTTCAAACTAATTCCAGAACTTGAGCATGTGCTCCAGGCTGACTCTTTACTGCAGTACTGAAGGAGTGCTGCATCATTGGAGGTACCATCTTTCAAATGAGATGTTAAATTGGGCCCTGTGTGCCTGTTCAGGTGGGTATAATAGATCCCAAAGCACTATTTCAAGAGCAGCAGGGGAGTTCTCTCGGTGTCCTTGCCAACATTCCCTCAAACACCACCAAAAACAGAAATAATTAGTTATCCATCATTCTGCTGTTTGTGGGACCTTGCTGTGCACAAATTGGCTGCTGTGTTTGCTTGCATAACAGTAGTGACTATGTTTCAGAAGTAATTTATTGGCTGTGAAGAGTTTTGGGATATCCTCACAACATGAAAGGTGCTTTATTAATGTAAATACTCTTTTGTTTCCTTCCCTGAAAACATGAGTACAAACGAGCGTTCGCACTGATATAGGTGCATCATGGCTAGTCAAGATACAGGTAAGCAGGTCTTGCACACCCCTACAGCTGGCCAGTTGCCTGTGTGGACATCCTCCAGTTTTGTTCTTTCAGCTGGGGAGTGCACTTAATGGTAGAATGCATCTAAAACCAACCTGGAGATGTTCATAGCAAAGAAGGGGTGAAAGCAACATTAAACCTATGTGCAATTAGCACTAAATACCTGATTAGAATTGATTCACTTTCAAAATATCTTGCAGTCGATCACTCTTTCACTGTCCAGAAAATAAATCATCAGGGGGGGTAGAAATTGGTATGTGGGTGTAAAATGGGCGCAAAGCATACCAATTTAGCAGTGGGACGCCCTTCATCCAAGCTGCATAGGTGTTGATCCCACTATCAAATTCAAATGCCCACTGTTCAGGCGTCCCAGGGTTAGAGCCCTTGAATATGTATATCGGGGGGCCCAATGCTTGTTAAAGGACCCCTTTTACAAATTGGTTACCTCATAAGCGGGGCAGGCATCCGCTCAGGATTCTTCAGCGGCCCTTTTGGAGGTGCAGCCAGTACCAGTACCTTGCCTTGAGTGTGCAGATGAGGCCCGAGCACCAATTTCTATCGATCCTCGGGCCTCTTGCTTTGGGTGCGTGCTGCCTCCGCCACACCAAGCCTGGGTTAGAAAACAGGCACAGACTAATTTCTAGCCCATGTCTAAAACGGAATACAGCCGACTCCTGTGATGTCTCCTGGAAGGGGTTGGAGTAAACAATTAAGTGCAGTGGTGACCTTCACCGCCCCTGGTACTGCATGGCAGATGGATGTGTTCCTGCAGGCCTTTGTGGACCAGGTGATACAGCCTCCTTGGTGACCAAGATGCTTCTTAGACACCTCACCTCCGCCATGCCTAAACAGCTGACTTTGTTAAGCTAGACACATTGCTCGGAGAATTACCAGTTGCATTCTATGCCCTTTGTGCTCCCAGCCTCCCTCTTCACCTGCACCCCTGTGAAACAGCCATGGCAGAAAGCTCCTCTTCTGCGTTATTCACTTCTTTCATTACTGTGGCGATACTTCCAAAATGCCCCCTTTGTTGAGTGTACTAATCTCAGTTTTGACCTGAAGTAAAATATTCACTTTTTTGATTTGACTCGACAACTGTGGCATGTTGCATTATTTCATAGGGTCATAGGGGGAGAAATTGGGTATAGCCCCGTTTGGGGCGCTAGTTCTGGCGAAGCGCAAAGCCTAGCGCCAGTCGCGATTTAGCGCCACCTGGCGCGATATTGGGTCGTTGCGCCCGAGGGTGATTGCGGCGCTAAATCAGGCGCTGCACGAGGCTCTTAAGGCGCTAACCCGGCGGCGCAACCCAATTTAGCGGCGGCGGGGCACAGCGAGGGTGCTGTCAATAATCACTTTCCCTGAGACACACTGGCGCTGACCAGCTCTTAAAGGGGCAGGTCAATTGGCATCACCAGACACACTCACTGCCTTGTAGGCCTTCAAAGCGGTGGGAGCCTACCTGTGGCGCACCAGCCTAGCAAGACATGGAAAGGGTGAGGCAGAGGGCGGAATGCCTCACTGATGGGGCATTGGATGCTTTGGTTGGCGCAGTGGAATCAAGGCCAAGGAAGATGGTCGGAATGTGATTTATGTTTTGGACAGTCTCCCGGGTGTGAGAGGCAGTTATGTGTCAGTGTATTAGCTTTGCTTTCTGTTGCCATGTTTGAAGGAATCACATTTTGTGTAATGAAACACTTTCTTCATTTACAATGGCCATGCCTTCTATTTACATGCATCTTGCCCTTCACAGGCTTGGGGGTATCAGACCGGTTCCATTCCTGTTCTTGGAATGGCAGCAAGCATTCCGTGAGAGGGGCCTAGAAGCTACTTCTGATCAGCCTTTGATGCGCAGCCTGAGAAGAGCCGCACGCGTAGAAGTTCAGGCCAGCAGGCATCTTCTCAGCCACCGACAGAGATGTCCTGCACCTTATCTGAGGCTGCAGATCTGGCTGAAGCAGCTGGCACAGCTCAGTCACCACCTCCTTTCTAAATCGCAGCCTTCTGACACACTGCTCCTCCAGCATGTTCATGTAGGAAAACTGCTGTCGGAAAACCCTGCCAGCGTAAGGTCTGCTGTGG
This sequence comes from Somniosus microcephalus, assembly GCF_052327205.1. NCBI lineage: Eukaryota > Metazoa > Chordata > Chondrichthyes > Squaliformes > Somniosidae > Somniosus > Somniosus microcephalus. Next base: position 48,869,403 of record NC_141007.1, on the reverse strand, counting down.
CGACGTCTGTTGGCCCTCCTCCGTCTGGGCATGCCCACCCCCCTCTCCCAGCGTCTCAGTGCCCTTTCCAGATGATTCAGCAGCAGGACGTTCCCCTCCAATGCAGCCCCCATAATAAGTGCCCACAGGAAGGTTCCCCATTGTCAAGGCTCACCAACAGCAAGGTGATGGTCAGAAGGCTGAAGATCGTCTGCCTGCGCTGGCTCAGTGGTCAAATGGCTCTCAGTGTGCAGCTCAGCAGCTCTTTGTAGCTCTCGAGGAAGTTGTGCTCCAAAAATGGCTGCAGCTTTTAAACCACACCAGTCCCCTTTAAATAACGCTCCTCCAGCCCGAGAGCGACTTGGTAAGGTCCAGGTAAGCTGTCACTATTAGCGCCAGGCGCTACGGAGGGGGGCGCCACTGAATTTCCGGTCCGGGGCGCCCAAAACGCGTTGCACACTCAAATGACATCATAATCAGCCTGCGCCCATGAGCGGGCGCTAAGATTTAGCGCCGGCGCTAAATGCATGCTCAATATGGGGCGAATCTTCTGCCCGCCCGGAAATTGGCTAGCGCCCCACTTCTCGACCTCTTTAGGCGTTAATCGGTGGTGCTAACAACCGAATTTCTCCCCCATAAAGTTATACAGCACAGAAAGAAGCCCTTCGGCCCATCGTGTCCGCGCCGGCCATCAAGCCCTGTCTATTCTATTCCCATTTTCCAGCACTTGGTCCGTAGCCTTGTATGCCATGACGTTTCAAGTGCGCATCTAAATTCTTCTTGAATGTTGTGAGGGTTCCTGCCTCTACCACCTTTTCAGGCAGTGAGTTCCAGATTCCAACCACCCTCTGGGTGAAAAAGTTTTTCCTCAAATCCCCTCTCAACCTCCTGCCCCTTATCTTGAAACTATGCCCCCTGGTTATTGACCCCTCTAGTAAGGGGAAAAGTTCCTTTCTATCTACCCTATCTATGCCCCTCATAATTTTGTACACCTCAATCAGGTCCCCCCTCTGCCTTCTCTGCTCTAAGATAAACAACCCCAGCCTGTCCAGTCTCTCTTCATAGCTGAAGCGCTCCAGCCCAGGTAACATCCTGGTGAATCTCCTCTGCACCCTCTCCAATGCAATTACATCCTTCCTATAGTGTGGCGACCAAAACTGCACACAGTATTTCAGCTGTGGCCTAACTAGTGTTTTGAACAGCTCCATCATAACCTCCCTGCTCTTATATTCTATGCCTCGGCTAATGAAGGCAAATATCCCATATGCCTTTTTAACCACCTTATCTGCCTGTCCTGTTGCCTTCAGGGATCTATGTACATGCACACCAAGGTCCCTCTGATCCTCTGTCCTTCCTAGGGTCCTACCATTCATTATGTATTCCCTTGCCTTGTTAGTCCTCCCAAAATGCATCACCTCACACTTTTCAGGGTTAAATTCCATTTGCCACTGTTCTGCCCATCTAACCAACCTGTCTATATCGTCCTGTAGCCTGAGACTTCCCTCCTCGCTATTTACCACTCCACCAATTTTCGTGTCATCTGTGAACTTACTGATCATACCTCCCACATTCATATCTAAATCATTAATGTATACTACAAACAGCAAAGGACCCAGCACCGATCCTTGTGGTACACCACTGGACACAGGCTTCCAGTCACAAAAACAACCTTCAACTATCACCCTCTGCCTCCTGCCACTAAGCCAATTTTGGATCCCATGGGCTCTTACCTTCTTGACCAGTCTCCCATGCGGGACTTTGTCAAAAGCCTTACTGAAGTCCATGTAGACTACATCAACTGCAGTACCCTCATCTACACACCTAGTCATCCCCTCGAAAAATTCAATCAAATTGGTTAGACATGATCTCCCCTGGACAAAGTTATGCTGACTATCCTTGATTAATCTCATTAGTGACTTTAACATGGCCTTAACAGGTAGACAAGAGGCCCATTCTCATCTGCCTTTTTGCTCTGTTCTTGGAGGGCACATTTCTGAGAATAGTGCTAAACGCGGATGAATGGCGCTTTCGACTGACATTACACCTTCTCTTAATCATCTTATTTGTCACTAAAATTAGTAAACCCAGGAATGTCAGACCACTCCGTGGTCTACATACAAGATTTTGATTGTTTTGAAGTAGCACAGCAGGAAATGCACTAGCCAGTTCCTTTATGTGGCTGTACCGTTTACCTCCCTCGTGCTGAAATACAAAATATAGCGAACCACCAGGCCTGTACATCACCTCACATGTATCAGCCTACTCACAATTCAAATTTGAACATCTCTTTCACATCCAGCACATCAGCGTTTTCATAAATCTGCACAACACCCCTTTTCATACGCCCTTAATTTCACATCCACTTACCCAACAGTACTTCCACATGTACCAGTCTTCTCACTAATCTACGTGATCTCCTTTCATTATTTCTGATGCACTGTATTCTTGAACTTATTTTTTTTTTACTGAATGCTTTTATCTCAACATTTATTTGTCACTACATCATGTATTGCATGAAAAAGGTCTTAGTGAAAGACAAAGGTATGGAAGCTTTAATTTTAACAGCAGTTATCTATGAATCTACACTTTGTACAGACTCAGAAGCTTATGTCTGTTGCATCAACTTGTAAAGCTCAGTGCTCTGTACAGCACTGCCAAGCACAAACCCAGCTCCCTATTATACCTATTCTGGAAGGACCATCTCCTTATTATCACCTCATTCTTCCAACCTCATTTTCCTCTCCTCTTTACATTTTCTTAATCTTTACTTTTGTTCTGAGAGTGAGCGATGCTCCCATGCTTTCACTGATATACTAATTCCCTGGGACTAAATTACTTATTTTGCTATGTTTGCTGCTAACTAATCATTTTCTAATCAATTGTTAGGGCTAGAGCTCAGCCAGGCAGATAGTACCTACAATTGCTGTGCTGTGTAATTATGCAAATGTAGCAAAGAGAAAACGAATGGGGCTGCTCCTGGAAAGGGCAGATAAGCAGAGGGAATATGTGCGACGTGTTTACCATTGTCATGTTTAACTGTGTTGCCTGTAAGATTAATGTCACTAGCACAGCTCCCTCACCATTTCAACACTGGTAATTTGCATAAGGAATATTGTATTTGCTTCAAATATCAGGTTTCTCCCCCCCCCCGCCCTCCTCCCCTCTCTCACAATCTGCACTTTCAACACCTTCATTAGCTTCCAGATACAGAGGCCTAATTAGAACATGAGGTTGTGGGAGTTTAATGTGTTGATACTGAAAATATTGTCACTCAAGCCTTTGTGTTGTGCTGGTGCAGTTAAAAGGTTATATCACCTCCGAAGTACTTTCTATGCAGGAGGCACAACATCCAGAGACCAACTGGTACAAAACTACAACATAATAAAATGAGGTACCATTATTCGGAGTAGGAGAGCACATGTTTTATTTCAGACAGTTGCTACAATCCAGACCAGTTTGATGAATGGTGTTATTGTTAAAGTAAACTTGAGTATTTAAATTTTCCTTCTTTCTTTTATTCAATGGACAATGTGGACGAACGGTTAACAAAGGTCCACAATGTCAACCTGATGGTAATTAAATGAACACAAACATGTTTAGAAGAGGGTAAAAGATTGAAAAATGGTCTGTAAAGATGCCGAGCAGACATAAAATATCCTGCTATTCTCTTTAATAATATTAATCTATTTAATGTGTATTCCCCCCTCCCCCGCCACCTCGCCATTGACAGCCATGCCTTCAGCTGTCTGGGCCCCACCTTCTGGAATTCCCTCCCTAAACCCTTCTGCCTCGCTACCTCCCTCTCTTCCTTTTCAGGCTCTCCTTAAAACCCACCTGTTTGACCAAGCTTTGGTCATCCCTCCTAATATCTGGTTCTTTGTCTCGGTGTCTATTTACAAAGAATATACAGCACAGAAACAGGCCATTCAACCCAACTACTCTCCATTCCATCTACCTCATCTCGGCCTTTCAGCATATCTTTCTATTCTCTTTTCTCTCATGTACTCGTCTAGTTTCCTTTTGAGAGCATCTACGCTATTTGCCTCAACCACTTCCTGTGATAACAAGTTCCACATTCTAACCTCTCTCTGAATAAAAACTTTCTCCTATTTCCCTATTGGATTTATTAACTGTCTTGTATTTATGCTCCTAGTTTTGGATTCTCCCACAAGTGGAAGCTTTTTCTCCACATCTACCCTGTCCAACCCATTTATAATTTTAAAAATCTCCATCGGGTCTCTTCTAAGTCTTCTCTTTTCTAAAGAAAAAGCCCCAACCTGTTCAATATTTCTTGATAGCTGTAATCTCTCAGTTCTGATACCATCCTTGCAAATATTTTTTTGCACTTTCTCCAGTGCTTCTATGTTCTTTTTATAGTATGGAGACCAGAACTGTGCACAGTACTCTAAATGCAGCCTGACCAGGGTCCTATGCAAGTTCAACATAACTTCACTACTTTTGAATTCTATATCCATTAGAAATAAATCCCAGTGCTTTGTTAGCATTTTTAATTGTTTTGCTGACCTGCGATGCTGCTTTTAATGATTTGTTCACCTGTATCCCTAGATCCCTTTGCTCTTCTACCCCATTCAGTTTCTTTTCTAAGGTGCCGGTGATGTTTCTGTTTTTCCTACCAAAGTGCACCACCTCACATTTATCTATGTTAAAGTTAATTTGCCACTTAACTGCCCAGTCTGCAAGTTTGCTAATGTCTTCTTGTATTATATCGCATTCTTCCCCCTCCCCCCGTCTGATTAAATCTCGCTACGTTAAAGGAGCGATATAAATGCAAGTTGTTGTTGTAACATGCAACCATCAAGAGAGTGAATCTGACTGAAAAGCTGACTGGCACATTGACTTCACACAGTCTCATTATCAACTGGACCACGGAGCAGGTTGCACTGCTGCTGTCCCAAGTGTCCTTTTCCAGGAAAGGTTCCATTGTGGACACCTCTTAACATCAATGAATAAGCTTAACTATCACAGGACACATTTATATCACAGCAGTTCCCAGTGTGGCATGGTTTTGCTGGTTTGCTTCCGAGTAAAACTGAAGCGACAAAGGCCGATGCTCAAAAGTTGAGCTTGTGGCTTTATGTTTCCCCCAGCATCAGGGAAGGTGTAGGTTAAAAAAAAAAAGACCAAAAAATCCACAATGCTGACTTGTACAGAGCTCATAGCCAGAATATACCCGTTGTATGTGGCACACAGTTCTTGCAGCAGCACCTATTTATTTTTTGCCATTGGTGTAACTTAGAGCTCACTGCTTATGGAGGCACCTGTGCTGTCACATTTATATTACAGGGCAGCAGCACTAATATAAATGAAGTGGAAGAATTGACTCTTATTGAAATATATTTGACTACATTAAGGACAATCAAATAGTGCAAAAGAAATCAGCATGGACTCTGTGGGCAATTTAGAAAGGTTTGTAGTGGTAACTGAATTGTAATTCTGGAGGATTGTAACTCTGCTAAAGTAAACTGGGACAAGACAAAGGTTTATGATCAAATTGGGGAGGGCTTCTTAGAATGCATTCAGGACTTTTTCCTTATGCAGTCTATTGCATGTCCAACATGGACCGATGCAGTGCGATATCTGCTAACTAAGCAGGACAAGTAAGTGAGCGGAAGGTCAATGAACACTTTGGAAATAATGATCACAAACTAATTAGGTTCATATTGAAAGTTGATAAAGAAAAACATTGTTGAAAATAAAGGCATTAGACTGGGAATGAATTAATTTCAGTGGTATGAAAGGGGACTTAGCCCAGATCAATTCTTTGCCAAAAATAATATATCAAACAGTGGGAGATATTTAAATAGGAGATAGATAAGGCACAGGTTAAAGGGAGGGAGTAAAGCAGATACAGCAAGGGCAGGGATTCCATGGATAAATAGAAAACCAGAGCAAAAATGAGGTTCAAAAAAGGAATAATATAAAAATATGGGGGACAATACAAAATGAAAAGTACAGACGAGGAAAAAAAACCAAAGACTAGGAGAGAGTAAGAAAGGCAGCAAACATAACACGAAATACCAAGCACTCTTTTAGGCACACATGAAGTAAAGGGATCATCAAAGGGTGGAACCCCTTAGAGACGAGGGAGGCCAGCTTATACTTAAAAGTAAGGGAATGAAGGAATCCTTAGTAGTGTTCTGTATTAGTTTGTACACAGGCCTAAGTAGTACTGGAAGAGTATCCGAGGAGGATGTGAAAAAGCCACTACTGGAGGTAAATATTCAGTAGGAAATTATGCTTAAAAAGTAAATGGGACGAAAAACAAAAAAGCCACCAGGCCCAGTTGGTATGCATCCAAGAACATTGAAGGAGGTTGGGCAGGAGATAGACATAGGACAACATAGACAGGTTTGTGGAATGGGCAGACAGGTGGTAGATTCAATTTAGTGTAGTGAAGTGTGAGGTAATGCATTGTGTAGGAACAACAAAGAATGGGAATATAAGCTCAATGGAAAGATGCTGAAGGGTGTGGAGGAATAGACACTTACGGGCGAAAAAATATAAATCCTCGAGTATGATTGTAGGCAGAAAAAGCCATAAAAATACCAACAGCATTTTGTGTTTTATAAATAGGGACATAGAGTAGAAGAACATAGAGGTAATGATGAATGTATACAAGCCAATGGGGGTAAGGCCACATTCCCTAGGTGCAAAGGTAAGAAAAAGTGGCTGCAATGTCTCTAGTAATTCTCCTCTACTGATGTAAACCTAACTGGTTGATAGTTGCCTGATTTATCCCGTCCTCCTTTTTGAGCAGATGTGGAACATTAGGAGCTAGAAATTCATTATAGCCAAGGAATGGGAAAAGTTGGAGAATTAGCACCAGGCACAAATACTTTAGACTGCATGCAAAGTCCATGCTCACTGTTCAATAAAATGATTGGAGTCCTAAATCAAGTCTTAAAACCCAAGCTCATTGGCGTTACCCTTAAAAGCTGGACCAATATCAGGTGTAGTCTAATCGCAGCTCATCATTGCCACAGGTTTTTTTTCACTACTTAAAGAGGAGATTCATTGATGCTGTAGCACCTCATTCTCAGCATTGCTGTCTGTGCAGTTGCCTCAGCAAGCAGAAGCAGAACAAGGAGAAGGAGCCAGAGGACTGAACAAAGTGTGCTCATAGCAGATCCACGCCCCAGGGAGAGAGCCCACAGATTCTCCGATGAAGCATTGGTGTTCACTGTGGAGAGACGAAGGGTGGCGCTCTACCCGGCAAGTGGCCCCTGCCACAAGTCTTCCGCACCATGTGGAGGGAGGTAGCGCAGCACATCTCGGGCAGCACTGTGGTCCCCAGGACCCACACACAGTGCAGGAAGAAATGTAACAACCTCACTCGGGTGGTCAGGGTGAGTGAATGCTTCAACAAATGCTACATACCACCATCTGAACCACAATCTTCACACACTGCCCAACACACACCCCCAGCATTCACCCACCAACAATCTCTACCTACCAACACTCACATCCACATCTCACACCTTGCACACAATGACAGCTATTCAACTATGGCAGGCACATCTCCCAAATACATTGCTCCACACTCACTCACACACTTTCCTTTCTCTTGCAGGCCAAGGTGGTGCACAACAGGAGGGAGCAGGAGAGCACAGGCGGAGGGAGGGGAGGGGCGTGGGGACAAGCCAACACCCAACCACTGTCTGCGCTGGAGAATCGAGTGCTGCAAATCATTGGGCACCAAGTGGTGGGCGCTGTGGCCACTGGCGATGTTGACCCCCCTTGGGGACAACAACGGTATGTTCATCCCTACTCCTTCATCCCACATCCCACTTGCCCCTCACCCCACCAGCATTTCGCACTTTCCAACTAATCATGCTGTATGCATGCATTTCTCCCTTCATGCCCCCCTCCCCTCACCTTAACCCAACTCTTGTGCCTTTATGCTTTCAGATAATGAGCAAGCACCTGAGCAGCCTGTCCCTGAGGGCACCATAGAGAGCGAGGCGGGAGAAGAGGAGGAGGAAGAACACACCGCGTCACTGCATGTCTCACCCGCAGGCACCAGCTCAGATACTGGCACTACGCGTTCATTAGAGGCTAGCATAGTAGCGGGATCTGCACAGGGTGAGGTACCGGAGATGAGTGGGCTGCAGCAAGGCCGGGGGAAAGGGTAGCTCAGGGCCAGCTCCCCAGAGGGCGAGTTCTTGCGCGAGTTCTGCTGCATAGGACTCCAATAAGGACCTCAATGGGGAGGCCTTTAGAAGAAGGATGATGGGAATGCACATGGAGATGATAGGTGCGATGGCAAGGGTGCCGGAGAGCCTCTCGGCAATGATAAGGAGTGTGGAGGAATCTGCCTCCAACATTGCACAAGGCTCTGTGTACACCATAGAGCCCATCATTTCCAGTCTGCAAAGGATGGTAGACTCCCAGAGAGACTGTAGCGACCCAAACCTGATGCCGCATGTGATTGGTGATCTGGCAGCTTCCATTGCAGCACAGGCGGAAGGAACGCAATGTCTTAGTACTGTAATGGAGTCTCAGCTTGATGCCATGCAAGCTCTGACTGCTGCCATCGTGGCTGGGTCTACCACCGTTGACCGGGGCTTTCACGGTGTCACAGCAGGCCAGCAATCTGTGCTCTAACAGATAGCTTGAGCAGCTGAGGTGCTGCCCCGGGGGAGTGGCAGTGGGTCAGTGGAGCAGGAACCTGCTGTCCCCTCTCAGGATGACAGCATTCCTGCTCCCAACACTGCCACTCCGCCATTGCCCTTGTTGCTGTCGGTCATCCATCCAGCCCAGACTGCTGCCGCCCATGCTGAGGTGGTGCAGTCTACAGCCGAGTCTTCCAGGTCTAGAGCTGGTCGAGGACATCCTGCAAGGCCATCTGAAGTCTCCCGCACGGACACACAGCCTTCCACCAGCCATGCTGCAGCCACTGGGCCAACACTTCATAGGAGCACTGGAGCAGTAACGGCAGGCACAGTAACGGCAGGCACTAAGGGATTGCATATGGGTGAAAAGTAAATATTTTTGGTGTAAATGTGTCCACTAGTTTTTGATAAACTTCTTACTTCACTTATCATTCTTTTGTGGTGTCTCTCATTTCAGCTTTGCACTGTGATATGGCCTGCGAGAGGGATGGAATGATGGGGATGTGGTGAGCAAGGAGGATCTGGGTTTTGTCATCCTGGTGTGAGGCTGGAGGTCTGTTTGGAGGAGGTGGCAGAGTTCTGTGACCACCTCCTTGGTGAGGCAGAGCCATCTAATACACTGCTCCTCGCTTCATTGAAGGTCGGAGAAGTACTCTCGGAATACCCTCGGAGGGTAAGGCCTCCTGGTGAGAGCCCTGATGTCCCTCCTCATCCCTCTGTGCGCACATGTTCCCATCTTTCTTGCTGCCTATGCTCCCTCCGCCATAGATCTTGGAGGGTGATGTGGCGCCGGCACAGCCCCCATTAACGTTACCAAGTGGAGCAGTTTGATTTTTTGAAGAATAAATGTAGCTACTTTTTAGTTGCCACAAGACTCCTGATACAAAAGAACCTTGAAATTACTGAATGAAACTGTTGCAGTGGGTGAAACTGACAAAAAAAACATTGAAACTGCACTAACCTGACAGCTGCGAGTCATTACTGATGATCCCTTTAAATAATGTCCCTGGAGCCGGCTTCCTGGTGCTTCACGCCAGCTCTCCCTGTCGGTGTTTACTCCAGGTGCTAAGGCAAGTGGTGAGAATCAATTTAGCAGATCGGGTGGTCAGTGAGCGTTGCACACTCACTGACACCACAATCTACCTGGCGTTGACATGCCTGGCGATCCCTCTTAATGGCGGCACTACGGGGGTGCGATTTGGTGTGCAGCGCTGGATTCACCTCACCGATATTGGTCTAGCGCCTCATTAGCACCATCTGCTAGCGCTAGCGGGAGGTGTTAAGGGGACGAATTTCCCCCCCCCCACCCCCAGGCTTCCTCAATTAAAGATTAATTGTGATGTAACTGGTGCCAAATTAATGAACTTAATATTCAGTAGATTTTCACCTTTCCACCATCTACAAAGCACAAAGTAAGGAGTGTGATGGAATACTCTCCAATTGCCTGGATGAGTGCAGCTCCAACAACACTCAAGAAGCTCGACACCATCCAGGACAAAGCAGCCCGCTTGATTGGCACCCCATCCACCACCTTAAAACATTCACTCCCTACACCACCGGCGTACCGTGGCTGCCATGTGTACCATCTACAAGATGCACTGCAGCAACTCACCAAGTCTGCTTCAGCAGCACCTCCCAAACCCGCCACCTCTTCCACCTAGAAGGACAAGGGCAGCAGGCGCATGGGAACACCACCACCTCCAAGTCCCCCTCCAATACACACACCATCCTGACTTGGGAATATATCGCCAATCCTTCGTTGTCGCTGGGTCAAAATCCTGGAACTCCCTCCCTAACAGCACTGTGGGAGTACCATCCCCACATGGACTGCGGCGGTTCAAGAAGGCGGCTCATCACCACCTTCTCAAGGGCAACTAGGGATGGGCAATAAATGCTGGCATTGCCAGTGACGCCCTGATCCCATAAACAAATAAAAAAAAATTACTAGTAAATTATTCTAAAATCTGTGGAGAATCAAGAGTATAAAATCAAAATTACATACTGAGTGAGTGGACTAGAACATTTCCGGGACATGAGTTCAATCAGAGCCCAGATTGATAGAAGAATGAAAATCTCTTCTTTTCATCGGCTGATCAGGATTTTGAGAGAAATGAGTTTGGGCAGTTCCCTACTGGGCAGCTGCACATAACTGTCTATAATTTGGCACTAATTGACAGTTTTTCTCAGAGAGACCAAGTGGAGGCTATTATAAGGAATAAAATGCAGCACTGGTACAGTAGGGGGTGTCTTTTGAAGTTGGGGTTAAGGCACATTGTTGGGGCAGAGTTAAGTTAGGTTTACTCTGCATCTGGCACAGATGGACTTGATGCTGACACCGAGTGTATAAAACAGAGCTCCAGTCCCCCAGATGGGACGTCTGTCACTTTGATGAGCACAAGCAGCTCTCTGGCTCCACTCAAGAAAGTTTTTTTTTGTTAAAACTATCGAGGGGAATGAAGCATGCAGGGGAAAATAAAGAACAAAGGATGACACAAAACCAATGTAACCATGCATAGGACAGACACACAGACAACTCGGATGAATAATAAATGGTCAAAAGTGCTCAGGGGTATCCAGTCAGTCATGTAACTATTCAGCTGGCAATGAAAATCCATCACATCACAGCTATTGCTTCTGCTTTGCAGGAAGGGTTGGAGAGAACGATCCATTGCTTGAGTTGGCTGTCTGAAAAGTTATAAAATTAAAAGCTTTTAAAAAAAATCATTTTTCCACTAACCTGTCCCTTATGATGTAAAAAATGTTAGTTATTGAGGTTAAGATTTTTATCAGAAACAAAAGAACTGATACCCCTTATTACAGTAGACATAAGGCACCCAACATAAATCAGTAGAACAAATAATCGCAATGGCCATTGGGAGCCACTACACAAACTGTGTGCCAGGCAAGTTCGGGGGTGCCCTCTCCATAATGTGATTGGCGTCCTGAGCAGTGCTCCAGCCACGCAGCGCCCATTTGGAATTGAGTAGAAGGTGCCAATTTAAAAATGCCAAAATTCCCCATCCAGCGCCTTCCACAATGCTAGACGCCCCTTCTCCCCTGCCTCCGCGTCACCTCTGTCCCATTGCCCCTCCAACCATGTCACAAAACTTGGGTACTTGGCGAGCAGCTGAACTTTCAGCCTCTACCTCACCCCACCACCCCCAGCAAAGAGCTCGATGAACATTGTGCCAGAAAAATATTCAAAAGAGGCTGACTTCCTGTTGTCAGGCAAAGTCAGCTATTTCCTGTACAGATGCAATAAGTGCCTTAACAGTGCAGTGGACAGGAAAAACTGGTACTATCCAATTGCAAGTATACGTTCTGTCAGCCGACCAGAGCAGCTTCTGCAGCAAACGCATGGAGATCACGGTCTAGATTTCTCAAAACCTGTCGATCAGAAATAATAGTGTGGAGACAAGATGCCTAGCTAGAGAGAACAGTGTGAAGTGATGGTAACAGTGCCAACACTGGTGCCACTATGCAGAGGCCACATTAATGGCCTCTAGAACTGGAGCAGAGATCTCACTTTTATGTCTTCCACAAATAGTTTATCCAAAATTCGCAAGGCTCAGCTTTATTCAAAAAGGAGTGGAGCCACACAGTTCAGGAAGGTTGCAGATTCCATGCCTGTGGAAAGTTAACTAATCGACTGTAGCCAAGGTTGGGGCTAGGCACTGGAAGACTGCATTCTGTTCATTCACACATTTTATGTAAAATAAACCAATTTGTTGCTTTATAATTCACTTCATCTCACTAGAGTGCTATCAATCCATCTTATAGAAGAAAGGAGAACCACGCACAACTTTGCGTGAAATGACAGAATCCAGTACGCAAAGGGGGGATCTTATTGTTACAATCCCCAGATCACGCCATCATGCAACCAGATACAGGGCAGTAAAGGTACTTTCCACATCATAGGGGAAGCGGGGTCCACTTACAGAAGTGACCAGAGATTCTGAAACCAAGAGATATCTATATCTAATGCAGAGCCAAAATTTGCACCAATAATGAACCTGTCATCATAAAGATAAGCTTTAACTGGCTGTTGGGCTGACATTTTGCAATGGTAGCTTTTCCAGTCCGGTGGACAGGAAAAACTGTTGCTATCCAATTACAAGTATACTTTCTGTCAGCTGATCAGAGCAGTTTCTGCAGCAATCACATGGAGGTCATGGTCTAGATTGCTGAAAACCTGTCAATCAGAAATAATAGTGTGGAGATAAGAGGTCTTACTAGAGAGAAACCGTGCGAAGAGCTTTGTAAAAAGGAATTGGAAAAAAAATGTGTCAAACTTAAATTGTCTTCAACTATCTTCAATCTACTTTTACTGTTACGACTGATTATTTCAGAAAGCTGGTTCAGTACCTGCTAATAATGTTTTGCATTTAGAATTAGCTCACAGCTTCCAAATTTCAAGAAAATGAATGCATCATTTTATGCGGCCAATACATTGTTACAATTTATCTGCCACCCCTCAAAACAACACATTTAATAAGACATACAGTAATTTTAGAAATATTTGATGATCCAGATCCTTTCCAAAATATTTGTGGGTCACTTCATAAGTTTTTGTTTTGTAAACATTTACATTTTATTTTGGAATGAAGCAAGATTCTAAGAACATAAATGCCATGACTATTAAAGCAGGTCAGAGGCCAGGTATTCTGTGGCGAGTGGCTCACCTCCCGACTCACACTACCTACAAGGCACAAGTCAGGAGTGTGATAAAAAATACTCTGCACTTGCCTGGATGGGTTCCACTGCAACAACACTCAAGAAGCTCAACACCATCCAGGACAAAGGAGTCCATTTGATCAGCATCTCATCCACTAGCCTAAACATCCACCTCCTCCACTACTGGTGTACCGTGGTTGCTGTTTGTACTATCTACAGGATGCAGTACAGCAACTTACCAAGGCTTCTTCAGTAGCACCTCCAAACCTTCGACCTCCAACACCCAGAAGGACAAGGGCGGCTGGTGCACCTCCAAGTTCCCCATCAAGTCACACACCATCCTGACTCGGACATATTGCCGTTCCTTCATTGGCGCTGGGTTAACATCCTGGAACTTAGCACCTTCACCACATGGACTGCTGCGGTTCAAGAAGGCGGCTCATCACCACCTTCTTAGGGTAACTAGGGATGGGCAATAAATGCCGGACTTGCCAGTGATAGCCACATCCTGAGAATTTTTTTTTTTTTTAATTTTATGGATTTCAATAACTGTACAGCATAGCCTGTCCAATGGGCATCTTGGTCATCAAGCAAAATTATGCAGTCCTCTGAGACCATTTTTTTTTACTGCTTGTTATTGTGCATTATGAAAGCATATTTAGACATAATGCTATACGCCTACCACATTGGCTATATTAATTCATCACTTTAAATTTGAACGTAGTCTGCTTGGTTTACCCCAAGTGGAAGCACAGAATTTAATATTTTTAATTTTTATAAAATATCTAAGAGTGTTATTTTAATCATGAGGTCACAGGAAGTTGCATCATTTATAAAACATGATTATAGCAGTTTATTTTTAATGGAGAATGCACTTCAGAGGATTAGGTATGGAGACTACAAACTGTACTTAGGCTCAGAAATCTGATTTGTGCATCATTTTTCTAGATTAGCTTCCATTCTATGTATTTTATAATAGTGTAGGCCAAGATGATGCAATGATTCCAGGCCCTGCCTCACTTCAATGAATATTTCAATTAAAATCCACCTCAGGAAAAGATGCTAACAGCCCATGGAGGTCGAGTCGAAGCTGCCAAGGGCCAATTGTAAAGGTGCCAGCCTTCCCTCAGTGGTATGACTCTCACTTCCGAGTCAGAAGGTTGTGGGTTCAAGCTTCACGCCAGAAATTTGAGCACATAATCCAAGCTGACACTTCAGTGCTGTACTGAGAGAGTGCTGCACTGTCAGATGCCATCTTTCAGATGAGATAATTGAGACCCCCATCTGTCTTCTCCAGTGGATGCAAAAAAAGTTCACGGAACCTTTATTTAGAAAGAAGAGCAGGGGAATTTTCCCAGTGTCCTGGCCATCCATCAAACAACACCACTAAAACAGACTATCTGCTCATTTATCTCCTTGCTGTTTGTGTGCAAATTGGATGCCGCATTTGCCTACTTTACATCAATGACCACACTTCAAAAGGACTTCATTGGTTATATTACCGACTATTAGGATTTGCTGCTGCCATCAGGGCAGGCGACTTGGCCATTTCCACTTGCGCTGTCTACAACGTATTGTTGGCATCAAGTATCAGGACAGGCTGCCGAACACTGATGTCCTCAATACAACTGGAATTGAGGCCACGATCAAAAATATCTAGTTGCGTTGGTCTGGACACATCACTCGCGTGCCTGATTTTAGAATTCCCAAAGTTGTCTTCTATTGCAAGGTGCAGTCCGGATGCAACAGAGGTGGGCAGATGAATCGCTATAAAGACACATTTTCAAATCTTGCAATATTAACCCTGGCACAGCCACTGACTGGCTACGTTGGCGTCAGATCTGTCAGATCAGCTTGTGTGAATTTAAGGCTGCGAGGTTGCGAGAGTTGGCTACCAAGTGCCTGGCACATAAGGCAACTCATTTGCCCGCATCATCTGGCTTGTAATGCGATATGTGCGGCTGTATCTGTGCATCCAGAATTGGATCTCTTCTCTTTGCCAGCTCACGCACAACAACCAAGACTCTCCCGTCGACTCGACGGGAGACTTCATCACTTCATTGGCTGTGAAGCATTTTGGGATGTCCTGAGATCATGAATGGCATTATATAAACACAAGCACTTTCTTTTCTAAACAAGGGTTGAAACAAAATTCATCAATGTGAATACAGGAAACTTTCGATTAACCGGCCCCTAAATAACCGGAACGCTCTATCCACCGGCAAAATTCAGGAGTCGGTTCAGATAACTTTTATTACTTTTTTTACTCCATTTGTTGCTGTGCAAGGGTGTAGCTGAAGCTGTTGCTAAGCTACAGAGACGCTTGCAACTTGTGCCAATTGTTTTGAAACACAGGGTTTCTTGCTTTATACGGAGCTCTGAGCTCCGTGTCTTTTACTATAGCGTTCGGTTATCCGGAATTGTTGATGAACCGGCAACATGTCGGTCCCATCCGTGCCGGATACCAGAAAGTTTCCTGTAATTTTCCCAATGTTTTCTCAAATTGCTTTTCACCTGTCCATGTAACACAATCAGCTTCCTGTTAAGCGAACTTGGGAAATGTGTGATGAATTGGGTAAGGTTGGTTGAATTACACTTTTTAATCTTGCAACGAGTCAATTGTGGACCAATGAAGCTGATGGAGCAATACTGTGTTGAGCTGTGTGCAGCACTGCAAGTCTTTCCTTGAATGTTATTGCAAAAGGATGCAACCTCCATGAAAAACTGTGTGCAAACCTATTCCCATTTGTTTGCCAAGACACAATGCCGTAATGTCATCACTCAGCTGCATGCGGCATCACCATGATGAAAATGAAACTGCTCTGCTGACTCGAACAAAGTAGGTCCTGCCAAATGGTTGTGCCCTTTGTATTGCTGTTTACCATATGAATCAGAATATCCCAGCAATGGCCCCGAAATTCCACACGGTGCGTTGCTGGAAAATTTCCGCCAGTGCGTCTTCCAATGCTCCACAGAGCTGAATCCGGCAGGGTTTTGTGTGTCAGCTCATTTGCATATACATTAAGAAATCTCCAAGCGCAAATCACAGAGATGCGTGAGGTCGGGCACTGCTGATTCTGGGAGGTCCCGCTTTCCCAGCCCAGAAATAACCTGATGTGAGACTGGAGGCTGGTACAACCAATGAGATGAGCCCAACTTATCACTTGCGTCTTCCCTTTTTGTTGAACACAGTCTACCTCTGACACCAACACCTTAACACCTTCACCCCCCGTCCCCCCAAACCCCCGCCCCCCCACACCTTCAAACAAAAGGCGCAATCCTTGAATAGATTTGAGCCTGGTGGTTGCTGGAAGCACAAAAAGTTATGGAGAAATACTGAAGTACTAAAAAAAATGCCTACTTCAACAGCATTCACTTCCTTGCTGCAATGCTCCATCTCACCCTCAGTAAGCTCCCCACTGGAGTGGAGCTAATTTACAGAACAAACGGGAAACTGTTCAACCTCCGTCGCCTCCAGTCCAGATCCAAGGTCGTCCCATCCTCTGTCGTCAAATTACAGTATGCAGACGATGCTTGCATCTGCGCTCACTCGGAGGTCGAACTCCAAACCATCGTCAACACCTTCACAGAAGCGTACGAGAGCATGGGCCTTATAGTAAACATCCGTAAGACAAAGGTCCTCTACCAACCTGCCCCCGCCACACAGTACTGCCCCCCGATTATCAAAATCCACGTCAAGGCCTTGGACAACGTGGACCATTTTCCATACATCGGGAGCCTACTGTCAACAAGGGCAGACGTCGACGACGAAGTCCAACACCGCCTTCAGTGTGCCAGTGCAGCCTTCGGTCGCCTGAGGAAGAGAGTGTTTGAAGACCAGGACCTCAAACCCGGCACTAAGCTCATGGTCTACAGGGCAGCAGTGATACCCGCCCTCCTGTATGCCTCAGAGACATGGACCATGTACAGCAGGCACCTCAAAGCACTGGAGAGGTACCACCAACGCTGCCTCCGCAAGATCCTGCAAATCCATTGGCAGGATAGGCGCACCAATGTCAGTGTTCTTGCTCAGGCCAACATCCCCAGCATCGAAGCTTTGACCATGCTCAATCAGTTCCGATGGATCGGTCACATTGTCCGCATGCTCGATACGAGACTCCCAAAACAAGCGCTCTACTCGGAGCTCCAGCACGGCAAGAGAGTCCCAGGTGGGCAGAGGAAACGCTTCAAGGACACCCTCAAAGCCTCCTTGAAAAAGTGTAACATCCCCACCGACACCTGGGAATCCCTGGCCCAAGACCGCACAAAGTGGAGGAGAAACATCCGGGAAGGCGCCGAACACCTCGCGTCTCTTTGCCGGGAGCAAGCGGAAGCCAAGCGCAGGCAGCGCAAGGAGCGCACGTCAACCCAAGCACCCCACCCACCCGCCCCTTCAACCACCATCTGCCCCACCTGTGACAGAGACTGTAGGTCCCGCATTGGACTAATCAGTCACCTGCGAACTCATTTTTAATGTGGAAGCAAGTCATCCTCGGTTCCGAGGGGCTGCCTAAGAAGAAGACTTCAACAGCATTCACTTCAATGATGAGTTAATTCTGCAGTTGAGCATTTCTATACAGAAAACAGTGTTTCAGAAGATGGCACTCACTGGGAGAATGATCCATAGGCAAGAAAAGTAGTACCTGAAGCTATGCAGTTGCCATTCTATGTAGAACTTTTGGACTGATGTCAAAAGTTGATGGGCAGGTAAAGCAGTTCTTGTGCTCCGAGTATAAACATGGAAGCCTAATTAAAACCTTAGCCTCAACATGTGACCAGAATCAGGTCCCCTTTAACGATTAATTCTTTAAAAGAAGAATACTTTGCAAACCAACACCAAGGTCAGGGATACAAGTTTAATATCATACCTAGTTTGCCAGAATAAAATGTTATGCAAGTTATGATAATCTCAGAATCACAGCAAGCAAATGGTAATTATAATAAAATGAAACCGGTTAGCTGGACTACAAAAGCAAAATACTGCGGATGCTGGAAATCTGAAATAAAAGCAGAAAATGCTGGAAACACTCAGCAGGTCTGGCGTCAGAGCAGTTCTGATGAAAGGTCACAGACCTGAAAGGTTAACTCTGTTTCTCTCTCCACAGATGCTGCCTGACCTGCTGAGTATTTCCAGCATTTTCTGCTTTAGGTCAGCTGTACTACCTAGTAAGGAGAACCCTAGAGGGGGAGTGTTGAAGGCCGGTGTACAGATTGATATTGCAGGCTTTAAGACATAAATAAAACTATATTAGAGGTTGACGGTGCCATGGAATAGAGAAATTGAAAAGGATCTTTTAAAAAGCATTATGAAAGCACAGTTGGCTGGGAAGCAAGCTAATCAAAGGAAAGGGCATTAAAGAGTCATTTGAAATTAAACATCAAAAAAAGCTTAAGGAGTGACCGAAGAACAAAAGCATAATATCCCTTTTATCATTTACAACCCAACAAAATGACATGAGTGCATGATTTTGGACAACTGATTTTGTGCAATATTATTTAATTAGCAGGGACTACAAATCAGCCAATCATAACACATCTATTGTACCATTATAAAACATTTCGCAAGCAGATAACAAACAAATGGCAACAGGCTTATGGAAATTATATACCACGTGCTATGTTGGGAAAAAGAATGCACTGAAGGAAGAAATTTCAATGTATCAATCACTCTATTCTAATTGACTCTGTTGTTATGTTAAAAGCAACACTTATAATTAGTTGCAGGCACAGATGGAACAATTGATGGACCCAAGCAACAAATACCTCTCGCTGAATGAGGTGAGAGTTGTGAATTAATTTAAAGTTCCGGAAGGCCTTGGGACTGCAGATGTTGGAGGATAGCACAAACTAATTGGTAGGTATGATATTAATCATATCTTCTAGGATTTGCATAATATATTTTTGTCTACTTACTCTCTATGTGGGAAGAACTGCTCCGGATGCAAGACATAGCAACATTATAAATGAGTCATGAAAATTTCCTCTGATCAGTATTTCTAGTAAAATTCTTAACCCATGCAGCCGAACGAACATGGCTTTTTTCTTTGAATGCGCATCCTGAAGTGGACAGCCTCTTGCATATTTTCTGATGCCTCATCACCCAGGATAACTGTAAACTTCTGGGAAACTTGAACTAAAGAAAACACAAACATTTAGGCAGGCCAGATTAACTAACAGCATACAAATGGCAAAATATTGCGGATGCTGGAAATCTGAAATATAAATAGAAAATGCTGGAAATACTCAGCAGGTCAGGCAGCATCCGTGGAGAGAGAAACAGAGTTAACGTTTCAGGTCTGTGACCTTTCATCAGAACTGAAAAAAGTTAGAGATGTAACAGGTTTTAAGCAAGTACCAAGGCAGGGAAAGAGGGGGAGGGGAGGAAAGATCAAAAGGGAAGGTCTGTGATAGGGTCGAAGGCAGGAGCGATTTCCACCCTATCACAGACATTTTGTTCTTTCCTACCCTCTCTGCTTTCCCTGCCTCTGTACTTGCTTAAAATCCATTACATCTGTAACATTTTCCAGTTCTGACAGAAGGTCACAGACCTGAAACATTAACTCTGTTTCTCTCTCCACAGATACTGCCTGACCTGCTGAGTATTTCCAGCATTTTCTGTTTATATTAACTAACAGATTGTTTGATACTCTGTCTAATCTACTGCAGCAGAGAGGCTGGAGAATTCGCCTCAAATATTTTTGGTGATGACAAGTTGAATATAGGGGCAAAGGACCTTGAGTTGGGGAAAAACCAGTCAGTGCCCAGTGCAGATCCTGGAACTTTACACCACAGGAGAGTAGGAATCCACATATGACACTGCTTATCTATCATGTCGTGGCAACATCTCTGCGTGTGCTCGGCACATGATTTCCACAGCACCTATCAAATTTGACTGCATTCCTATGACATGTCAAGAATGTGGAATGAAGGGAAATTCTAGTTACTATTTCTGTACTACTGCAATGCACAGTTTTTCATAAAATACACATGCCTTGTACAGGAATTAAATTTATTCAACTGGTGTCAGCATGAGGTTAAAGACAATGTCATTTCATTATAAATTAACTCCTAGTCTGCTAAATAACTGGGGAATGAGTTCGGGTGACACATCAAATTCTATGCTAAGTGCTTTGAGGGTTAAGAGGTTTTTGTAATTGTGGTGAAGTTTTAGATATTAAAACTACTATTTCACATTTCCTTCAATAATGACAGCAAATTCAATTTCCCTGACATTATACAACAGTCATGAAATGAAAAGTCTGAACTACTGTTGCACTGCCTCAGGCAGACTATAAAAGGACTGCAAAATGCTTCAGTGGTCAATAATCTTTTCATAGTATGCACATTAAAATAAATTCAATCACACCTCATTTGAATGCTGCAAACTGGCCGAAAAATATATTCCGTTTTTAACAAAGTGCTGCAGAACCGAGAATACCTTGATGTCGTCACAGTGCCTTTGTGATGTTAATGAACTCACACACACACTCACACTCACTCAGCTAAGGGGCATCGTTTCCAGGAATTACTTCACTGTCAATTATAATTTCTAGTGATATTCGGAAAAAGAGCTCCCTACTAAAAATTCAGCCACACTCTTTACAATCATTGAAGTGACTGTATAATTTAAACACAGTCCCTAACTGGACTGAGTATACATGTAAAGATTTGTTCTATGTGGGGGAAAATCGCGGAGGTGGCATGTTCAGGAAGCCAAGGATCTGGTTAGAAAAATTGTTAGTTGACTGATTAAATTTTCCTCACCGTTAAGAGAAATCCCTCACCTTTGCTGGTGAGTGTGGGGGGAAAGCCATGAGGTCCTGGGGCATACAGCCAGTGGGAGGTGGTTTGCCTTGCTAATTAAATAGAAATGGAGCAAGTCAGTGGCTTGACGGATGACTGGGCACTACACGTGTTAACAAGTGCGTGCTGTTGACAGCACTAGAATTTTCAGCCTGAAACCCGTGAACCAGAAACGTTAATGCTGCTCGCATTGGATGGACTTTGATTGTGTTGACCACAAGCAAGGAATGGAGAGGGCTGAGGAAAAGAAAAATAGGATTAGTAGACAGGAGTGAGAGAAGTAAACGAAGATGCAAAAGGGTAAAGAAAAAAATGAGAGGAAAACATAGAGACAGAGTTTTCTACAGGCCTAGAGAGATCCTTGTGAGTCTACTAGTGATATCTGTATGGCCTTTGCTGAGATTCGCCAAACTGCAAATGCTTCCAACCAGTAGTTCTTTACTATATAAACCATGTGCAATTGAATTTCATGTTAAGAAAAATGTCACCACGTGGGGTGAACTGCAGCAAGATCATAAATGCATTCAAACAGAACGTGTTTACATTATCGCTACACATAATGACTAAAGGACTTCTTCTCCCATGTCTGAAAAGAAAATAAACCACAGATGTACAAGAGTATTGAATTATAAATCATTATATGATTGCTAATCAGTCTTTTCATTTCATTTGATGGACTGCAGACAGATATATTTTTGTGCAGCTCTCCATATTGAACACTGTCCATATACTTGACTGGGCTACAATAAAGAACGTGCCACCTCTTTACTGGATTACTCAAAGTCATACTGTCTCACGGGATATATACAACTATTCTTATTTCATATATCTTCTAAATAAAGAGACAATATTACCCCTCTATTGACTTTTTTCCCCAATAAATCGTATTGGTCTGGTCAGAAATTTCTATCGTACATCTGCTTATATAATGCAGCCTTTTGGATCGATCTATTGGCACGCACAAGTGCTCAACTGCTGCCAAGAAGTCCTATATCAAAGAGAAATCCTTGCGAGTAAACTATAAATAAAGTTAAGCCATATCCATAACCATGTATACAGCAGGACTACAAATAATTATTGGCAAGAGCACCATAAAGAACTAGGAACAAAATCACTTCCCATTATAGTACCTGCTATTCCCCACCCCCCCCCCCCACGCCCCCTGCCCCACCCCGCCCAGAGAGTAGACATTTAGGACAACAGGACTATTCTGCAGATCTGGGTAAAGTGGACTGGAAGCAGGAGGCCATTATGGGATGTTCTCATAAGAAGTTACTGGGTGGCAACTGTTACTTTTGAGACACATATAGGTCAGAGTTGAAAACTAGCCTCTGTAGAGAAGCAGCAATGGTTATGAACCAGTTAGCATCCCAACCTGGAACCCACAGACATTATTGGTACCCTTCAACTGTTTTATATTTAACTCCAGCAGACAATACAAATAATGCCTGATCTTATATTATGTATTTGTTGAATATGGCAGCACATTGTTAACTTTTCAGTTACACCTTTATCTGTTTCACTGTCAAATAGGTAACAGGCACAAGAAGAGCTTCCTTTCTTTTTGAGTTACGATGATATTTTTTTGGCACTGGCTAAGAATTGTACAGTATTATATTTACCAGCCAGGCACTGAGGTCCAATATATTTAAATAACATGTGGGAAGCACAGAAAGATACAACCAGGGAGAGAGAGAAAGAGAGAGAGATGTTAGAATGTCAGGGCCAGAGAAAGAAATGTCAAACAGAGAGACAATCAGAGAGCTTCAGAAGGTGCCAGGAGCAAAGATTGACATGCCAGGAAAAGAAAGCAAGATCACGGCAGTGTGAGACACATACAATATAGAAGATTAAAAGCTACTGGGATCAGAAAATGCCTGGAAAAAATTCTTGAGAGGCGAATATGCTCTCCGAGTTAATGCTGCAATTCAAATGCTATGTAATTTCTCATCTTGAATAAAGCCTCTAATTTTTTTTTTACAGTTTATTAGAACTGATGCAGGATCTGTGTGTTGGAAGGAAGACAGACTTGCATTTATATAGCGCCTTTCATGACTTCAGGATATCCCAAAGCGTTTTACAACCAATCAAATACTTTTGAATTGTAGTCATTGTTTTAATGTAGGAAATGTGGCAACTCATTCCAACTAGTACTTTCGCCTCTGAGTCAGAAGGTTGAGAGTTCAAATCCCACTCCAGAGACTTGAGGACAAAATATAGGCTTGTAGGAATGTCTAGTTCCTATCAACAGACTGAGGTCAACTCAGGCGATCAAACAAACGATGTTTAATGAAAAACTAACAGAGTTTAACAACAAAATGCAAGAGAACTACGTATACAGGTCTAGTCAGTTTGGAGGCTCCACGAGGAATGCTAGGGCGGTCCCATGGTTGGTGTCATGACGTCATCACGTTTTTCCCGCCGGTGGGGGATCACGTGATGAACGACGTGACGTCATCACGTTTGCCCGCGCTCTTAAAGGGACCGCGCTCTGTACATGCAAACAGTCAAAACAAAGATACAGACTCAGGCTGTAGCTAACATATTGTTAAAAGGGAATTATATACAGTTGGTCTGAGTCCCTTAGTGGCTCTGCCACATGCGCCCCCCCAGAATTATCTTTAACAGAAAAAGTGAAACGGCGAGGAGGCCTGACAAGCCTGTCAGAGCGACTTCTGTACGTTTGAAGTGGAAGCTGTTGGACGGCGGGCGGGTTGGCGGGCGGTTGCGCTTGATCAGGCACGGTGACTGTGGGCGGTCGGCCACGCTTTGGCGGCTGTGCGGTCTCAACCGGGCGGTCAAGGTCCAAGTGAGCCGGTTTCAACCGGTCAACCGAAATATGGTTCGGTTTACCCCCGATGTCCAACGAGAAAGTTTTGTCTCCCGGCTCTAGCACGTGGAAAGGACCAGTGTAAGGGGCCTTGAGCGGATCCCGATGAGCGTCGTGGCGGATGAACACAAATTCGGAGTTCTTCAGCTCTGCTGGGATGTGGGAGCTTTGAAAGCCGTGATGTGACGTTGGTACTGGTGCAAAACACCTGGCAGCCTCCTGGTGGCTGATGAGTTGCTTGGATGTGGACCATGACTCTGTTGGAGTCGGAAGGAAATCTCCTGGCACGCGGAGTGGCTGGCCATAGACGAGCTCTGCCGAGGACGAGCGAAGATCTTCCTTGGGTGCCGTGCGAAGACCCAACATGACCCATGGTAACCTGTCCACCCAACCAGCGCCTTGGAGGCTGGCCCTCAGTGCGGCTATGAGCGACCTGTGAAATTGCTCGCACAGGCCGTTCGCCTGTGGGTGGTAGGCTGTGGTGTGATGTAGCTTGATGCCGAGCCCTTGAGCCACTGCGTTCCAGAGCTCAGAGGAAAACTGCGGCCCACGATCTGAAGAGATGTCTGCCGGTACCCCGAAACGGGCGACCCAAGAGGAGATGAATGCCCTAGCTACGTCCACGGAAGTGGTGGATGACAAAGGATCTGCCTCTGGCCATCCAGTGGTGCGGTCCACCATCGTAAGAAGATGAGTAAACCCGTGCGAAGGTGGAAGTGGCCCCACCAGGTCCACATGCACGTGATCAAACCTACGTTCCGGAACAGCGAAGGTGGCCAATGGAGCCTTGACGTGACGCTGCACCTTGGTCTTTTGGCAGACCACGCAGGTGTTGGCCCAGTCGCGGACATCCATGTGCATGCCCCGCCACACGAATTTGGACGACATCAGCCATTGCGAGGCCTTCATGCCCGGGTGTGACAACCTGTGTATGGCGTCAAAGACTTTTCGGCGCCAGGCGACCGGCACGATAGGGCGAGGATCTCCTATGGAGACGTCGCAAAGTAGTGTGGTGCCCGCGGCATGGAATTGGACGTCGGCCGCTTGGAGGCTGGAGGGGCTGGTCCGGTAAGCTTGCACCTCTGGATCCGAGGCTTGATCTGCAGCCATGAGGGCATAGTCGATGCCGAGCTAGACTGCATGAACGGTCGCGCGGGAGAGGCAATCTGCCACCAGGTTGTCCTTACTGGCCACGTGCTGAATGTCAGTGGTGAACTCCGAAATAAACGTAAGGTGACGTTGTTGTCGGGCTGGCCACGGTTCGGCGGTCTTGACCATGGCGAACATCAGGGGCTTATGGTCAACGAAAGCAGTGAAGGAACGTCCTTCCAGCAAGAACTGGAAATGGCGGATGGCCAGGAAAAGGGCTAGCAACTCCCAGTCAAAAGTACTGTATTTTCACTCGTTGCGCCGTAGTTGATGGCTGAAGAATGCCAGCGGTTGCCACGTACCATTTACCCACTGTTCTTGCACTGCACCGATGGTGTAGTCTGACGCGTCGGTGGTGAGGGCGATGGTGGCACCTGGCAGCGGGTGCGCCAGCATGGTCGCGTTGGCGAGGGCGCCTTTCGTGTCCACGAACGCCCGGTCCATGTCGACCGTCCAGCAAACCGGATCCTTGCCAGACTTGCCCTTGAGTGCCTCGTACAGGGGCTGCATGAGCAGAGCTGCCTTGGGCACGAAGCGGTGATAAAAATTTACCATCCCGAGGAACTCCTGCAGGGCCTTGATGGTCTGTGGGCGCGGAAAGGACGTCACCGCCGCTACCTTTGCTTGTAAAGGCACTGCTCCCTCCGGTGTAATGCGATGCCCCAGGAAATCGATGTGCGGTAGACCAAACTGACACTTGGCCGGGTTGAGAATCAGGCCGTGGTGGCTGAGGCGACAAAAGAGAGTGCGCAGGTGTGCAATGTGTTCCTCCTTGTTCCGACTGGCCACGAGGATGTCGTCTAAATAGACGAAAATGAATTCGAGGTCCCGCAGCACAGAGTCCATGAGACGCTGGAAGGCCTGGGCAGCGTTCTTCAAACCAAAGGGCATCCGCAGGAATTCAAACAGGCCGAATGGGGTGATGACTGCAGTCTTCTGCACGTCCTGCGGGTGTACCGGGACCTGGTGGTATCCTCGGACCAGATCCACCTTTGAAAACACGGTGTTCCCAGCCAAATAGGCAGAGAAATCCTGAATGTGAGGGATCGGGTATCGATCAGGAGTGGTAGCATCGTTAAGCCGTCGATCGTCGCCGCATGGCTGCCATCCGCCGCCAGGTTTCGGTACAATGTGGAGAGGCGAAGACCAGGGACTATTGGACTGGCGAATTATTCCCAGGCGTTCCATCGTAGCGAACTCCGCCTTCGCGACCGCCAGTTTGCCGGGTTCGAGGCGCCGGGCCCGCGCGTGGACTGGGGGGCCGGTGGTAGTGATGTGGTGTTCCACACCATGCTTCGTGGCCGTAGAGGAGAACGTAGGCCTGGTCAGGTCCGGAAATTCTCCGAGCAGGCGAGTGAACTCGTCCGGAGTTGGGAAAGTGCTGGAGACGCTGCGTGACATGGTGTTGCCCCGGTGACAGGGAATGGAGTGAAACGTGGCCGCGTTGACCAGCCGCCGGTTCCGCACATCAACCAGGAGGCCGTTGGCGCACAGGGAATCCGCACCGAGGATGGCTTGTGAAACCCGGGCCGTAACAAATTCCCAAACAAATCGCTGGCCGCCGAAACACACCTGGACCCACCGTTTGCCGAAGGTCCGGATAGCACCGCCATTAGCCGCCTCGAGTGAGATACCGTGCCTCCCAGATTGAACATCCATAGTTAACACGGGAATAATGCTGCACTGTGCGCCGGTGTCGCGTAGGAATTGTCGACCCGAGATGGAATCGGTGATGAACAGCAGCTTGCCAGAATTTCCAATTGCCATCACAGCCGCGGGGCACCCGTCAGACCCGCTCTTCTGTCGCCGGGGTTGGAGTTGGAGATTTTTTTTTTTGGGAGCGAAGTTGCAGTGAGGGCAGCAACATCGGGCTTTTGCGCCAAACCGCCGTGGTAGAAGCACAGCCCCGCAGGTTGAGGAGCTGGGGTGGCGTCCATGGGGGATGGGCGCCTCGTGGCAGCGCAGTACTGCTGCGTCACCGCGAAAATTTTATCCGCTTCGGCTGCAAGCTCAGCGCAGTCTGTGACTTCGGACCGGGCCAGGGCAGCCTGTACCTGCTCCGATAGCTGACTGAGGAATAGCTCCCTGAAGAGGAAGCATTGCAGTTCGGAGCCAAGGAGCATGAGCATTTGGCTCATGAGTTCCGACGGCTTGGAGTCCCCGAGGCCAGGCATAGCGAGCAGTCGGTGGGCGTGCTCCGACTTCGTGAGCCCGAAGACCTGCAGCAACCGCGCCTTGATCGTTTCATACTTGCCGTCGTCTGGTGGGTTTTCGAGCAGGCTGATGATCCGCGAGGCAGTGGAGCTGTCAAACGCGGAGACCACGTAAAAGTACGGGTCTGATCCGCAACGATGTTTCGTAGTGCGAACTGGACTTTGACCTGGATGAACCACGAGGCCGCGTGTTGTTCCCAGAATTGCGGTAGCTTCAATGCTACGGCGTTTGTTTCCATGCTTCGCTCCTTCTGCGAAAAACGTTCGCAAAAGTCGGGGTCACCAATGTAGGAATGTCTAGTTCCTATCAAGAGACTGAGGTCGACTCAGGCGATCAAACAAATGATGTTTAATGAAAAACTAACAGAGTTTAACAACAAAATGCAAGAGAACTACGTATACAGGTCTAGTCAGTTTGGAGGCTCCACGAGGACTGCTAGGGCGGTCCCGTGGTTGGCATCATGACGTCATCACGTTTTTCCCGCCGGTGGGGGATCACGTGATGAACGACGTGACGTCATCACGTCTGCCCGCGCTCTTAAAGGGACCGCGCTCTGTACATGCAAACAGTCAAAACAAAGATACAGACTCAGGCTGTAGCTAACATATTGTTAAAGGGAATTATATACAGTTGGTCTGAGTCCCTTAGTGGCTCCGCCACAGGCTGACACTTTAGTGCAGTACTGAGGGAGTGCTGCACTGTCGGAGGTGCCGTCTTTCAGATGAGACGTTAAGCTGAGGCCCCATTTTCTCTCTCAGGTGCAGAGATCCCAAGAAGAGCAGAGGAGTTCTCCCCAGTGTCCTGGTCAATATTTATCCCTCAACCAATTACACTAAATCAGATTATCTGGTCATTATCTCTGCTGCTTGCAAGCCTAAGGCCCTATTGTCATCACAATCCGAGGTCCACTGCTGCCTCTCAGCCACAGCTTTGGCCCCACTGCTCCACCATTCTCTTCCCAAATCCAGGCTTCCTACTGCCTCCCCTTCCTTCCAGCCCCACAAGTTACCAGCCTCAACATCTCTGTCTTTCTACTCTATCCAAGTCCATGCTCTCTCTACTCCCTCCTAGACAAGACCCTGGTCCCCTCCTTCCCCCAGCCTGAAGCCCTCCAGTTTCTCCTTCACCCATGCAAATGCTGTAATGTCTCCTGGATTGTAAGTACCAGTTGAGGCCACACCTCCAGATCTATTGTGACAGCTACAGTACGGCCATCCAGCCTGCAGTTGTAGGCCAGGCCCCAGCTCAGTGCTCTTTCTCAGGCCCCAGCCCCTCAGACGCTCCCAGCTTAACACTCCAATGTTCCCTTCTAGCCCATGCCTTGACCTCTGTCCCCAATTTCTCTCTCAACCACACAGGTTTCAGCAGTTCCCAGACAGTCTCCCTTCTCCTGGCTCCTTGCCTTTCCTCACCAAACCTTTATATACACCTCCAACATATTAGCTCTCATTCTATTGCATATCTTGAGCTTTAATAAAAGGAAAAAAAACACAAAATGAGTAAAGTGGTAAACTAACATCAGTGAGAGGCATACAGAGTGAGAGAGAGAAGCAGATACAAAAGGAAGAGTGACAAAAAGAGTTGGGAAAAAAACAGAGTAAGAGAGAATGAGACGGCTTCCAGCGGTATAAATAAGACTGGAGCACGGCACCACAATGCTTGCCTATTTCCCGCCAGGCTGAATGTCTAGCATTGGCCCTAATTATTTATGCGGAGCTCCTGGCCTATATTGGGTTTGGTATTGCTTTGTTTATCAAAGAGTAGTAGCAGAAAATTGTGCACATCAGCAGCCGTTAAAGGACTGCAGCTAAAGATTAAAGAAATGCAGACACAAATTCAAAGAGTCATTTATGGGAGGGGGAGGGAATTGTTGTAGCCTTTGCAAAGTTTATAAATATTTCAAGTTTATATTTTAACCTTTCCAAAGAGCAAGAATGAGAAGGAAAAATAAAAAATGACACAACTTAACTACTAAGATAAGACTATCCAACAGTACTATGTACCAAGTAGATGGTCCAAGTATGCATGCCACACTCACTCCTGACCGTCATGCCAAGGCTTCACATAACCGCATAGTCTTTCACTGCTCATTATGCATAGTCACACTCCAGAAGGGCACACATATAAGCTGCAATTTACAGTTGATACCTTCACAGCTTCAAAGGGCTTGGCACAGAAATCCATTGTAACTCAGCCTACCTATATGATGCATGTTCACGTATTAACATGCAGGGTGGGCTGTACGATGTCCACATGTCTGTCATCAATGATCCTTCAACATTAGGAAATGTCGCTGTGGAATGACATGGGCAACCTTATTGTGCTGATGTTCCGATGCAGTGGGAAAGGAATGGAAAATGGTGGCCATGCTTGTCTATGCATCAGTAATCTGTTTGATACATGTGTGCGCAGCATATTGGCTGATGCAGCAGATGATCCTTAGAAGGGGGCAGAGGCAAAAAGGTTGAGTGAGGAGGTGACTTTAACTGTCACTGGCATTCTTGGTGTGCAGTTGGCTTTAGGTCCCGTACAGCAGAAGGTGCCACTGACTCCTGCAAAGCTAATTCGCCACAGTCATTGCCAGGTCATTGCATCAAGGCCTGAAAATATGGGTTGGTGACACGTCGATGAGTTTGGACAGTCTGGTGTTTGATCTCCCTGGATTTCCTTCTTTCATCTTGTACCACTTCAAACATGCTGTCCTGTCTTTGTGCTGCTTCAAAACCAATCTTCCACTCTTGCTGACCACCATGGAACTCCTCAATTAGATGCCTCATCATTCCCTGAGCGCCATGAAAATTTGTATTGTGACAGTTCCTTTTTCATGTTCTTTTTTTTCCTCTGCTTCAATTACAGTTGCCTTTCTGGAGAATTAGCAGGCAATATTTTGCTATCTTAGGTTGTACATAAACATTATATACTACCTACATAACCTCACTTCATTAGTTGTAAAGCCCTTTGGGACATCCTGAGAACATGATCAAGTGCAAGTTCTATATAAATGCAAGATTTGTGTTCCTTTCATATCGTTAGGAAAAAGAGAAAAATTCTCCAAATTGAATTTTAGAAAATTGATGAAAATATTCTCTATAAAAATGCCAAAATTAATGATAGAAGTCAGTACTAAAAACATATTGCAAAATTAGAAAATAAAAAAGCCTAAAAAACCTCATATCCTTTAAGAGTTCCCTTAGGCCTACTCTAGATAAGCAAAGAGAATGTCCAGTGCAATCCTGGCCTTAATGAAAGCATTAAAATATTTAAATGAATCTGTGACCTCTGTAGACAAGGCCTAAAAACCTGTCAGACAATTGTCGTCAGTACTGAAGAGGCACAAATCTGGCGACATGGATATCAGCAAGATTTTAAGGTCCCATGAGCCTTTCCACTCCTGTGCCACCAGCTTTAGCAATTCTAGAATTGAAAACAAACACAAAGAGGGAGAAAGCCAGTCAGAAACAATTAAAGTGGACAATTACCAAGAGAAACAAGGGTCGATAAAGTCATTTTCAGTGTTTATAGCACTGTTGCGCATTGACTTCCCTGTCCTTTTTTGGAGCACGAAAGCCTGCTTTGCCTTCCATATACATAACCCATAATAATGGCCCGTATTTTCCGACCGGAGGCTTCCTGTGTGCGGAGGCCTCCGATCTGGAAAAAATCTACGCCCTTACCGGAGGGCTCGAGAGGTCCAGCCATTTCCACTCCTGGGCCTCTCCACGACGAAATACGCAGGGCCCAGGTATCCCAGGGGCGCAGGCGGTTTGCAAGCGTCCCTGGGATCACGTGGGCCATGGGGAACCAATCAAAGAAGGAAATCTCCCTTCATACTTTTGACAGTTTAGACCTGTCAAAAGTATGAATGGAGATCACTCCAAAAACAGATAAAAACATTAAATACATTTTTTTAAATCACGTTTTTAAAATTAGTTAAAATTACGTTAAATTAAATAATTTAAACAAAAATTTAATTTTTTGAAAAATAAATTTGTTTTTACAGGGTTAAAAATAAACTTACCTTTTGTAAAAGTATTTTTAAATTATAAATGAGTGAATTAAACAAAAAAAACTTTTTAGAGCTCTTATGCTGGTAAAAGCAGGCGTAAGATTTTTAAGGGATTTCAGCGGGCGAAGGTTCTGCAGAAAGTGGAACTCTCCCCCCGCAGAGGTCCTTCACCAGGCCAGGCATCTGATCTGTCAAGAGCTTCGCATGCCTGAAACCGGCACTTGCGCGGTCCCTACGGGTGTGTACATAACGCGTACACACCCGTAGGCATCGGAAAATAGGGGCCAATATGTCCTGCAAGCACCTATGGTACTCAAAACCTACCCACGTGTTGTGCACTAGGCGCAATAACATGGTGAAAAACATATAAATGAGAACTGGGTTCCAAAAAGCATTTGGGACACCTGAATGTGCCCCAGACACTCAATGTCCATATCAAACAGGAACAGCCTCTTACCTCAAGCTGGGTCTTTGCTAGTATTGATATTTTGCTACTTTCTGTGCAGCTATTTGTTATTCATTGCTTCTGCGCGATATTGCTGTTGTGAGAGAAAGTGAAAGTTACTGGAGCTTCACTAAGAGCTTCAGAAAGCTGCACCACATCTGTTACCTGTGCTTGTTTTGCCAAGGAATGGTCATTGTGTCCTGTGCTGAGAGGAGCTGGAAGCATCTGTTTGGGGATGCCATTCTATTTGCAGATTGTGGAGGTTCACAGGAGGCTGGTTAGACAAATGCGTTCACATCCCAGGAAATCAATGAGGAACCGTTCTTATGCCACCGGTTATGTTTACAGGCCCAGATATTTGTACCTGGACATGTTAAAAGAAAGCTGAATGCAGAGGCTTTGGTTACCCAAAGAGACAGTCACTGAATTTTTCATATAACTGCAGCCAAATCTGGAAGCCACTTCTGTCATTGGCAGTCAAGGCAACCACAACCTCAACTGTTATATTACGGGGCCATTCCAAGCAACAGCAAGGGATTTAGCAGCCTTACCACGGAACAGGCTGCAGACAGCACACATCAACCAATCACAGAAGATGACCTGCTTAATAGCCAGAAGACCTGTCTGCATAAACAACCAGAGCGATAATGCAGTCTCTAGTAGAAGACATTTTCAATTAACAACATGACAGCCAAAGCACAACAAGCATTTCCACATGTACCCAAAAACTTAGTCAAAAAAAGCATCATCTCCACTGATCTCAACCTTAAGACCTCTGAATACAACAGCATTTCTCATCAATGTTATAATCTGCTTAATAGCAAAAAGACAGTCAGGACACAGTACAGTATCCCATTTATATAAGCCCTAAAAGTATTGTCACATTATATGGTCCACCCTCCTCCTCGTCATCTGCAGGACAGCTTTATAGCATTTTAAAGCTAAGTAAAAGCACTTCAGCCCATCTTTGAAATAACTATCCACTTAGTCCCAATTAAGAGAAAGCAGCAGCTCTTTAAAGAGCTGCTACTCCTGAAATCCCACTTAGACACTCTTGCTCTCAATACGTCACGCAATGTGTGCTGAGAATGCTATTCTAACATTGTCAATGAGCGCACCTCATGGTATAGTGAGAGATCATCTGGATTGAACGGCAATAGATTGGGAAAAGGGGAAGAGCAATGAGACCTGGGTGTCCTTGTGCACCAGTCGCTGAAGGTAAGCATGCAGGTGCAGCAGGCGGTTAAGAAGGCAAATAGTATGTTGGCCTTCATAGCGAGAGGGTTTGAGTACAGGAACAAGGATGTCTTGCTGCAGTTGTACAGGGCCTTGGTGAGACCACACCTTGAGTATTGTGTGCAGTTTTGGTCGCCTTATCTGAGGAAGGATATTCTTGCCATGGAGGGAGTGCAGCCAAAATTCACCAGACTGATACCTGGGATGGCAGGAATGACGTATGAGGAGAGATTAGGTCGATTAGACTTATACTCACTGGAGTTTAGAAGAATGAGAGGGGATCTCATTGAAACTTATAAAATTCTAACAGGACTAGACAGACTAGATGCAGGAAGGATGTTCCCGATGGCGGGGGAGTCCAGAACCAGGTGTCACAGTCTAAGGATAAGGGGTAAGCCATTTAGGACTGAGATGAGGAAGAATTTCTTCACCCAGAGAGTGCTGAACCTGTGGAATTCTCTACCGCACAAGGCAGTTGAGGCCAACTTATTAAATATATTCAAGAAGGAGTTAGATATATTTCTTAAGGCTAAAGGGATCAAGGGATATGGGGAGAAAGCAGGGACAGGGTACTGAATTTGGATGATCAGCCATGATCTCATTAAATGGTGGAACAGGCTTGAGGGGCCGAATGGCCTACTCCTGCTCCTATCTTTTATGTTTTTATGTTTCTATGACTGCTGTCACAGGCAGCCCTCGTGACAGCAATCCTGCCATCCCTCTGTGACGGGACTGCATCATCGGTCCCACTGTGGCAGAACCACTGAATGACTCTGGCTAACTGTATATAATTCTCTTTAACGATGTTCTAACACCAGCCTAAACCTGTACCATTGTGTTAGGCATTACTAGTGGGGGAGAAATTGGGTATAGCCCCATTTGGGGCGTTAGAATTGGCGCTGCGCAAATTTTTTCGCCAGGCGCAACTTATCGCCACCTCGAGCGATATTGGGTTGCTGCGCCCCTAAAGGTGATTGCGGCGTTGATTCAGGCGCTGCACGGGAGTCTTAAGGCGCTAACCCGTCGGCGCTACTCAATATGTCGGCAGCCAGGCGCAGCGCAGGTGCTGTCAATAATCGATTACCCGAGATATGCTGGCGCCGGCCAGCTCTTAAAGGGGCGGGTCAATTAGGAACAGCAGACACACTCTGCGCCTTGTAGGCCTCAAAATCGGCGCTGTGCTTTCTGTGGCGTTTCAAACTTTGAACATATGGAGAGGGTGAGGCAGAGAGCGGAGCGCTTTACCGATGGGGCATTGGATGCTTTGGTTGGCGAAGTGGAGCGCCGGCGAGCTGTGCTGTACCCCGACAATGGCAGGAGGCCTTATCAGAGCGAGTACTGCAGGGCTTGGAGGGAAGTTTGTCAAAGAGTCACCTCAACCAGCGTGGTGGCCAGGACTCCTGTGCAATGCAGGAGAAGTTCAACGACCTCACCCGGGTCGTTAGGGTGAGTGCCTTTTTCGCCATCTTCTTCATCCCTCCATCTGCACCTGATATTATGGCCAGAGGGTGCGCGAAGCCCCAATGGCCATCTGTCAGCCAGCACCCATGGCCCTTTCTGGAAACACACACGCACATTCAGCTCAATGCATAATGGAAGGGCTAATCTACCATGGGGGGCATGTGATGTCAGCTCAATGCATAAAGGAAGGGCTAATCTACCATGGGGGCATGTGATGTCAGCTCAGGCCAGCATGTTTCATCACTTCCCGTCCTTTCTCCTGCAGGCCAAGCTGGCCAGGAACCGGAGGGAGCAGCTTCGCACCGGAGGAGGCCCTCTTCAGCTGCAGACACTGACGGACCTGGAGGAACGAGTCCACCAGATTGTTGGAGGCCGGATGACTGGTCCTGTCACCACTGGAGCTGCCGACCCCATTGTGCACAGCGATGGTAAGGTCATCACCTTTTTGAACTCTCTCCTTCCACTTCTTCCCCCCACCAGCATGCTTTTTCACTCTGGACCCATGTCAGAGCATTGCAGCACTCATGCATCCCTTGCGGTTGCAGAACTCCTCCGGATTCAAAACAGGCGCCCGCAAAGCCACGTGCGTGCAGTCAATGGCGCCCTGCACCATGGGGAAGTCCGCTATTGCTGCGAAGCCCTCTGCACGCTCCCGCTGCTTCTCCAGTGTCACAGGGAAGGAGATGTACTGCCGCCTCCTTTTAAATAGGGCATCTGTTACTTGACGGATGCAGCAATGCACCGCAAACTGCGATATGTTAGCGATGTCCCCAGTTGCAGCCTGGAAGGAGCCGCTCGCATAGAAATTCAGGGCAGCAGTCATCTTGACAGCCACCGACAGAGAGGTCCTGCACCTTATCTGAGGCTGCAGATCTGGCTGAAGCAGGTGGCACAGCTCAGTCACCACCTCCTTTCTGAAGCGCAGCCTTCTAAGACACTGCTCCTCTGACATGTTCAAGTAACAGAACTGCTGTCGGAAAACCCTGGCAGCGTAAGGTCTGGTGTGGCGACGTCTGTTGGCCCTCCTCCGTCTGGCCATTCCTGGCCCTCTCTCCCTGCGTCTCTGTGCCCTTTCCAGATGGTTCAGCAGCAGAACGTTCCCCTCCAATGCAGCCCCCATAGTAATAGCGCACAAGAAATTGTAAACGTTGTAAATGCTCACCAGCTGCAAGGTGATGGTCAGAAGGCTGAAGTTCCTCTGGCCAGCGCTGGCTCACTGGTGCAATGGCTCTCAGAGTGCAGCTCAGCAACTCTGTGAAAGTCTCGAGGAAGTTGTGCTCCCAAAATGGCTGCCGCTTTTATACCAGTGCAGTCCCCTTTAAAGAGCGCCCCCCTAGCCCGAGAGCGACTGGGGAACGTTCCAGGTAAGCAGCCCTTATTAGCGCCAGGGGAAACGGAGGGGCGCAACACTGAATTTCCAGTCCGGGGCGCCCAAAAGGCATTGCACACTGAAATGATGTTATGATCTGCTTGCGCCCGCGAGCGGGCGGTAAGGTTTAGCGCCGGTGCAAAATGCCCACTCAATATGGGAGGCGGCGCTGGGTTCACTGCGCCCGGCCGAAAATTGGCTACCGCCCCACTTCTCGGCCTCTTTAGGCGCTAATTGGAGGCGCTACCAACCGAATTTCTCCCCCACTGTGTTTTGTATATAGAGTTTGCATGTACGGGGTGTGGCCCCTTTAAGAGCGCGGGAAAACGCGGGCAAACGCGATGATGTCACGTCGCAAACCACGGGACCGCCCAGGCAGTCCTCGTGGCATCTCCGTTGAGTAAAGACCTGTTTAATTGTTCTCTGGTGTCGTTCTCAGTTATTCGTAGGAATTCGTTAATTCCTACATTGGTGACCCCGTTTTTTGAACGTTTTCACAAAAGAAGAGCATAGCATGGAAGCAAACGCCATTTCGCTGAAGCTACCTGAAATAAAGAATAGCTTGCCTTTCAAAAGCTAGGCTTTATTAACCTTAAAAAACCAGCAGTACATGTTAAGCACCCAGTCTCAACCAAGCTGTAGAGAACTGAATTTAAAATGGCCACCACAGGTCACATGGAATCAACTAACCAATAAGTTTACAGCATATATCTCAAGGCAGGAAAACAGGCAACCAATTACAATGCTTCTTATAAAACAAGAATAATCACCACACTACCGCAGTTCTGGGAGCAGCAAGCGCCCACATGATTTATTCAGGTCGAGGCCCAGTTCGCCCTGAGGAACATCGATGCGGATCAGACCAAGTATCTTAATGTGGTCTCCGCACTCCACAGCTCTACCGCCTCTCGGGTTGTCAGCCTCCTCAAAAAACCCCCAACGGAGCGCAAGTATGAAACCCTCAAAGCGCGGTTACTGCAGGTTTTCGGGCTCACGAAATCGGAGCGCGCCCATCGATTACTCGCTATGCCCGGGCTCGGAGACTCCAAGCCTTCAGAGTTGATGAGCCAAATGCTCACACTCCTGGGCTCAGAATGGGAATGTTTCCTATTCCGTGAGATTTTCCTCAGCCAACTGCCAGAACAGGTACAAGCTGCCCTGGCCAGATCTGAAGTTGAAGACTGCGCAACACTCGCTGCGGAGGCTGTCAAAATTTTCGCTGTAACTCAGCAGTTCTGCGCCGCCACAAGGCACCCATCCCCCACAGACGCCGCCCCAGCTCGTCAGCCTGCTGGACTGTGTTTCTACCACGCACAGTTCGGCGCGAAGGCAAAGCGTTGCCGCCCTCCCTGCAGTTTTCCCCCCAAAAAAACAACTGACACTGCGACCACCGAGGAACGGGTCTAACGGGCACCCCGCGGCCGCGATGGCGGTCGGCAAAGCGGGAAAATTGCTGTTCAACACCGACACTCTCTCCGGTTGTCGTTTTCTGTGCGACACCGGAGCGCAGTGCAGCATTTTACCGGTGTCAAACCTCAAGGTGCAGACGGGGATTCATGGCCCCGCCCTTGAAGCAGCCAATGGCGGAGCAATTCGGACCTCCGGCAGACGGCGAGTGGAGGTGTGCCTCGGGGGGCAACATTTTCACTGAGATTTTGTTACGGCCAAAGTTTCCCAGCCCCTCCTCGGCGTGGATTTCCTGTGCGCCAACAGCCTCCTGGTCGATGTCAGGAACCGGCGGCTGATCAACGCAGCAACTTTTAATTCTCTTCCGTGTTACCGCAGTAACACTACGTCACGCACCGTCTCCTGTGCGTTCCCAACTCCTGATGAGTTCGCTCGCCTGCTCGGCGAATTCCCCGACCTGACAAGACCCACGTTCTCCTCCACAGCCACGAAACATGGCATGGAACAGCACATCACCACCAACGGCCCCCCGGTCTATGCGCAGGCCCGGCGCCTGGACCCTGGCAAGCTGGCGGTCGCAAAGGCGGAGTTCGCAACCATGGAACGGTTAGGGATTATTCGCCGGTCGAATCGTCCCTAATCTTCACCCTTCCATATCGTCCCGAAGCCTGGCGGCGGATGGCGGCCATGCGGCGACTATCGACGCCACCACTCCCAATCGGTACCCGATCCCCCATATCCAGGATTTCTCTGCCCATTTGGCAGGGAACACCGTGTTCTCTAAAGTCGACCTCGTCCGGGGCTACCACCAGGTTCCAGTTCATCCACAAGACATCCAGAAGACCGCAGTCATCACCCCATTGGGCTCTTTGACTTTTTAAGAATGCCGTTTGGGTTAAAGAAAGCCGCCCAGGCTTTCCAATGCCTGATGGACTCCGTGCTGCGGGACCTCAAGTTCCTCTTCATCTACCTGGATGACATTCTAATTGCCAGTCCTACTAAGGAAGAACATACCTGTCACCTACGCACCCTTTTCGATGCCTCAGCCAACACAGCCTGATTATCAACCCGGCCAAGTGTCAGTTTGGCCTGCACCAAATTAACTTCCTGGGGCATCGCATCACCTCTGAGGGAGCGGTTCGTTTACCTTCGAAGGTAGAGGCGGTGACATCCTTTCCACGCCCGCAGAACATAAAGGCCCTGCAGGAATTCCTAGGTATGGTAAACCTTTACCATCGTTTCGTGCCTAAGGCGGCACTACTCATGCAGCCCCTGTACGAGGCCCTCAAGGGCAAGACTGGCAAGAACCCGGTAGACTGGACAGATGACATGGCCCGAGCGTTCACCGACACCAAAAGCACCTTAGCCAACGCGACTATGCTGGTGCACCCGCTGCCAGGAGCCACCATCGCCCTCACCACCGACGCGTCGGACTACGCAGTCGGTGCCGTGCAACAGCAGTGGGTGAACGGGACGTGGCAGCAGTTGGCATTCTTCAGCCGTCAACTACGGCAGAACGAGAGAGCATACAGCACGTTCGACCGGGAGTTGCTCGCCCTTTTTCTGGCCATCCGCCATTTTCGGTTCCTTCTGGAAGGACGTCCTTTCACCGCCTTTGTCGACCATAAGCCGCTGACCTTTGCAATGTCCAAGACCGCCGAACCGTGGTCAGCCCAACAGCAGCGTCAACTGACTTACATATCCAAATTCACCATGGATATACGGCACGTGGCCGGTAAGGACAACCTGGTGGCAGACTGCCTCTCCCGCGCGTTCGTCAGTATGGTTCATTTGGGCATCGACTACGTCCTCATGGCCGCGGACCAAACCTCAGACCCGGAAGTCCAAGCTTGCAGAACGGCCATCACTGGCCTCCAGTTGGCCGACGTCAAGTTCCATTCGGCAGGTACCACGCTGTTGTGTGACGTCTCCGTACAGGATCCTCGCCCTGTCGTGCCGGTCGCCTGGCGCCGCAAAGTGTTCGACGCCACACATGGGTTGTCACACTCTGGAATGAAGGCCTCTCAGAAACTGATGTCAGCAAAATTTGTATGGCATGGCATGCATGAAGACGTCCGCGACTGGGCCAACACCTGCGTGGTCTGCCAAAAGGCCAAGGTACAGCGCCACGTCAAAGCTCCGTTGGCCACCTTCACAGTTCCGGAGCGACGTTTTGACCATTTCAACGTGGACCTAGGTCCACTCCCACCCTCCCATGGTTTTTCACACATTCTGACCATGGTTGACCGCACCACCAGATGGCCAGAGGCGGTCCCCCTGTCATCCACTACTTCGGCGGACGTGGCCAGGGCGTTCATTTCCTCCTGGATCGCCCGTTTCGGAGTGCCCGCAGATATTTTGTCGGACAGGGGACCGCAGTTTTCCTCCGAACTCTGGAATGCAGTGGCCCAAGGACTCGGTGTCAAATTACACCGCACCACAGCCTACCACCCACAGGCGAATGGCCTCTGCGAACGCTTTCACCGCTCAATGAAAGCCACCCTGAGGGCCAGCCTCCAGGACGCCGGATGGGCGGACAAGCTACCGTGGGTCCTGTTGGGCCTTCGAGCGGCCCCCAAAGAAGACCTTCACTCTTCATCAGCGGAACTCGTGTATGGTCAGCTGCTGCGAGTCCCAGGGGATTTCCTACCAACATCGACGGAGCCCTGGTCCGCGTCTGCCCAGCTTGCTAGTCACCAAGAGGTGGCCAGATGTTTCGCACCGGTGCCCACTTTGCACCACGGGCTGCAGAGGTCAGACATTCCCACGGAGCTTCACAAGGCTGAATACGTTTTTATTCGCCATGACGCACATAGGGATCCGCTCAAGGCCCCATATACCGGTCCCTTCCGCGTGTTGGAAGCAGGGGATAAAACCTTCACGGTAGATGTCGGTGGTAAACCAGACCACATTTTGGTCGACCGCTTAAAGCCGGCACATTTGGACCTCGACCGCCCCGTCGAGACAGCACAACCACCGAGACGGGGTCGGCCACCCATCGTCGTTTCGGCAGACCAAGTGCGGCCGCCCGCCAGACCGCCAGCCACCCTGCAGCCTCCGCCTCGAGAGTACAGGAGTCGTTCTGACAGGCTCGTCAGACCCCCTCACCGTTTGACTTTGTCCATTAAAGCGAATTTTGGGGGGGCGCATGTGGCGGAACCACTGAATGACTCTGGCTAACTGTATATAATTCTCTTTAATGATGTTCTAACACCAGCCTAAACCTGTACCATTGTGTTAGGCATTACTGTGTTTTGTATATAGAGTTTGCATGTACGGGGCGTGACCCCTTTAAGAGCGCGGGAAAACGCGGGCAAACGCGATGACGTCACGTCGCAAACCACGGGACCGCCCAGGCAGTCCTCGTGGCATCTCCGTTGAGTAAAGACCTGTTTAATTGTTCTCTGGTGTCGTTCTCAGTTATTCGTAGGAATTCGTTAATTCCTACACCACAATTATTTTTTTATTCATGCTCATGATGCAGGAGATGAACTAGTATTGAGTTATAAAAATAATTGCTTTGAAAAAAACAAAATAATCAACACTCCTTAAGGGCAAAGGACTCACCATTCATAGCCTTTACCTCCATGCTTAAAGTTTCCCTTTAAAATGTAAATTTAAAATGATTTTCTGCAGCAAGATTTACTTTACATTGATATACATGTTTCTAATTACTTTAGCTCCTTCACTGGACAGTTGTAATGATTTCTACAGACGATCTCAGCGAAGCATAAAGTTCTAGTTCAATAGCAAAATACTGTGGATGCTGGAAATCTGAAATAACAACAGAAGATGCTGGAACTACTCAGCAGGTCAGGCAGCATCTGTGGAGAGAGAAGCAGAGCTAACGGCCGCGATTTCGACGACCGAGACGGGTCCGGGGTGGCTGGGGTCGGTGTCACGGTCCCAGCCCACTGCCGACTGCAGCCCATACTCTCCAAGCGATTTTCCGTTGATTGGGCTGGTTAAGCCCGCCCGGCGAGGTTCCCGACCAATTAATAGGAAGCGGGTCTGATGACGGCATTTGATGACGGGTCATCAGCCGGTTTCCTTAAAGGGGCCATGTCCAAATTGACCTTTACAGTTCTGCTGTCAGTGTTCTACAGCACTGAGGTGCTGCAAACACTGACAAACACTGCACAGAGGTACACGGCTGCACCCAGGCTCTCCCATGACTCCCGCCATATGCTTATGGAGGGAGTCGCAGCACGCAAAGGTTCTCTTCCCTTCCAATGGGCGGAAGTGACCTCCCCAGGAGATCAACGCAGCCTGGTTGCACATTGCGCAGGAGGGCAGAAGCAGGGATGTCATCAGGAGGACCAGGCTGCAGTGGCACAAGCCTTTCAATGATCTGAGCAGATCACAAAACATTACTGCCAAGCCACACTCCACCTCATCCTGCTGTGCCACTCATCACATCCACATCACTCTGCCTTCCCTATCCTACTCCTGCATATCCTTACTCACACCAACTTACCTTGCACCTCCAACCATCCCTCTCTATCTACATTATCACATCCCCATCTCACTAGCCACCCCTCACACTCACCCTCATCCTACTGCAAGCATACCAACTAACAACACACAAGGGTAGGCACTTGGGTGGTTTAGCCAATGTTCATGTGAAGTTTCTGTTAATGTTTGTCAAACATTGAAATCTATATTTTTAACACTTTACCTTATTGGACAGATCTGTGCTCACCTTTGGAAATGTCTTAGTGAGTTCCAGTGAATGTTGAGATATAACTTCCCCCCCCGCCCCCCCCCCCCACCCCCACAATTGTGATGAGTGTGAAATAAATGGCTTGGACATTAAAGGGATGCTTTATGGTGATGGTGATGGTGTGGGATGGTGTCAACCTGGCGTATCATGTGGCAGCAGGGTGTACAGCGTCAAGTGAAGTAAATCATGCCATGGTGATGCCATCGCTGACCTCCCGGGCAGCAATGTTGGCGAGTGCTGATGCCCTGTGTCCTGTGCAGCATCAGGTGATTGCGGAGAAGTTGATGTTGTTGTTGGTGATGTTGGTGTGCCTGGTGATGTTGGTGTTGGGGCTGATCGTAGAGGGATTCAGAGGACCAAGGTGAAATTTTTTCAAAGGCACCAATGTTGCTGGAATAGACAGCAGCTGAAGTTGAGATGACAGAAGCGATGTGTCAATGGTGAGAGAGCTTGCTCCAAGAAGGTGACAGTGGATAGAGAGTTTACTCCAAACACTTCCAAACTGCATACAGCTCAAAAGTGTCTTCCAAGTCCTGAAGGCTCAAGCTTCTGACATTGGAAAGTGACCAGCTGTGAAATGGTAGCTTTCACACCACTTTTGCAGCTGTTACCTGTTCACAGCAATGGGGAGACATAGAGAACCCGACCTACTTACCTGATGTGATCTCTGAACGACGTGAACTCTGTTAAAAAAAGTGGGAAAATAGAAATAGGCTGGCAAAATAGTAGTTAATAAGCATTTAACAAGCATTTAACTATCCTAAATGCCTCCCCCGCTGCTTGGTGTCGGGTCTCTTCTGAAATCGCAGACCCGACACTTTGGAAACTTACATGGAGGCAGGTTCAGAGCGGGTTCCCAACCCGCTGTCAATCATTTCGATTTTGACAGCGGACCCGCCTTCAAATCCGCACTCTGAGCACCGGCAAAATTGCAGCCAACATTTCAGGTCTGTGACCCTTCGTCAGAACTGGAAAACGTTAAGAGATGTAACAGATTTTAAGCAGATGCAGAGGCAGGGAAAGGAGGGAGGGGAGGAAAGAACAAAAGGGATGGTCTGTGATAGGGTGGAAGACAGGATTGTTTAAATGTTGCAAATGGGGATGGCAGAATCATCACCAGCTGCCGTCTGAAAAAATAGTTCTAGTTGTTTGGCTGTTTTTTGAATGTTCATTTTTTTTCAACATCGTGGCAGAGTTTTATTTTGCAATGTCCTTAAGCAGTCCACAGGAAACTGGTTTATCCGGAGGTTAACTGTCCGGAATGCTCGAGCCACCGGCAAAATTCAGGAGTCGGTTCAGTAAGTTTTTTTTCTTTTCGTTGCTTTTTTTTCACTAGTCAGGCTCTGCAAGGTCTAGCTAAAGCTGTTGCTTAGCTACAGAGACGCTTGCAAGCTATGGCCGACTGTTTAGAAGCTGTTGCTAAGCAACAGGGTTTGTTGCTAGATACGGAGCTCAAAAGCTTCCGTATGTTTTAACATTAGCGCTGGTTTGTCTGGCAGTTTTGATGGGACGGCAACAGCTTGGTCCCGTCGGTGCCGGATATCACAAAGTTTCCTGTATTATTGGTTTGCATCTGTTTGAGGGGTGTATATCTTTCACAGAAGACTCGGTAAATGAGAAGTTGTACTGGAACAATAAAACAGAATTAAATGGTTATTTGTGTTCTGCTGCAGTATTTGAGTTAACCCTGAAGATAGTTTTGTGCCAGTAAAGGGACAGATACAGAACACAAAACAATCAGTCTCCATCATACAACGCCCTGTTTTGGTGGAAAGCATTAAATATGTGAGAAATAGAAATTACCATTGGCAATGCTGTTGTATAGATACTGCTGAACAAACTGTCCTTTCCAGTATTTTAACAGGGATGTTAGCCAGTTTATTTGAAATATATTAACTTCCCCATTAAAATCACAGAAAGAGGAATTTGCTATGAGTGCATTAAATATTCATGCAACAACATTGATGGCAGTGATTGTTATTGTATAATGATTTCCACATTTCTGAAACAAACTATTTAGCCCGCTTTGCTTGCTAGATTGAAATAACTAGCTGAAAATATTTAAATACCAGATATATTCAAGTAAACGTCAAAAAAAATATTAAATTCTCTTTCTGTAATAATAGGGATAGAACGCCAAGCTTATTTAATTTAAGCTACAGTAATAGTGCTGCGTTTGCAAATAGAATAACATTTGAGATGTTTAACTGTCTCAGGACAGGACCTGTCCTTTCAGAAAGAGAGAATTCACGTCCACTGTTTCATGTTCCAAGCCCGACAGATGAGAGAGAGAAAAAAAAAATGCGGAGCCAATCAATTCTCTGTGGTGAACTCCATTTCATGGGTTACTGAGAGATGGGCAGGTTGTACGAGGTAGAGGGGCTCAGTGGGAGAGGGTTATTAAACGCTCTTCTGTTTGGAGTCCATTTAGAATCAGTGTTTGCTGTTACAGTTGAAAAGTGGTAAGGCTTTTCAGAGAAAAAAAATGGTGCTTGACACAAGTGCCCTCAATCTAAGCTAGGCTGTGAAAGCGAGCCTCAAAGATGAAGGCAGGATGAGCTGGAGTTAAGTGCCCCAGGCTCTTACCTAGCTACTGATGGGTAAATCTGCTGCAAGCACCGCCTCAGTGGTTTTAACTCAAATCACAGTGGTGGAAAGAGCTCATTGTATTACAGTTACTGGGCGAAAGGATAAGCATTCACTTTTACCTCCACTACATTCTCTACATCAAGCAACAGAGTAAGTGAGATAGGGACGGTGACCTTTAAAATTTCTGCTCTAGTACAAGCCTGCATAC
Organism: Somniosus microcephalus; assembly: GCF_052327205.1. Taxonomy (NCBI): domain Eukaryota; kingdom Metazoa; phylum Chordata; class Chondrichthyes; order Squaliformes; family Somniosidae; genus Somniosus; species Somniosus microcephalus. The sequence continues at coordinate 48,824,677 of NC_141007.1, read as the reverse complement.
GGTCTAAATGCAAACCGGAAGTGATTATTTGGGTGGAGGGTAATTGAAGCCATTTGTGCAATCCGCTCAACTGTCCATGTGGGAATGCAGCATTAAAGCCTTTTAACCTTAATAAGCTAAGTGGCGCTGACTGGAAAACTGCTGCGTGGGGGCAGTTTTCCATCACTGTTTAATGGCAACATTACTGGAGACAGATGCTAAAACTGGTGGAAAACCAGTCAGCTGCAACCCTCAGTAGTTTTCCCTTTCTGCACTACTCCGTTTTCTACCCAAAATAAGGGAATGGAATTCATTTTTTTTTCTTTTAACATCCTGCTGTTGCATGTTAAGGCCTTGTTAATGAGCTTTCAGAGGAAGATGGAATCATTTTCCACAGGGGTGTTAGGAATGAGCTCATTCACTAAGCTGAAGTGAATTCAAAACACTGGAACAGCTACTCCCTTTGACAGAGTATGTGTTCACATAGATTCGCTGCATGTTGTTACACTAACTGGTGTTGACATTGATGTTAGAGAGACCAAATGGAGTCAGAAACTTTTGGTAGCTGAATGAGGCTGCTCAATCAATTGAAAATGTATACCGGAACAGTGTGAGCTACAACGCATGGGAAAGATGTCTGGGAGAGATATTCTCTCTTTGTTATCCCCGATTCACAGTGTTTCAGTGAGTTGATTGAATGTTCAACCCGGTGCTTCCTTTCTTCTCCACATTGGTGTTGAACACTGATGGTCAGAACCATTTTCATGGCCAGCGTCATGGATTAAAAAGCGCACGATCACTGAATCAGCCAACGTGGTCTTTTCCTCACGTTCCTTTGCATGGTACCTAAATCTCCCCTTTGTTGCATTTCTCCTCTGAAGGATAATTGCTGCCACAATGGGAGCAGTATTCCCATTCTTTGGCAGCGACAAGATCACACGTGCACACTGTGTCATTGTTCAAAAGGGGTAGAGCGGCCAGGGCTAATTGGGGTCCCTTTGCCCAATAACGACCTCAAGTGCTGTTTTTGACCACCGAGTAAGCTGAAACTACCACTTCAAACCCAGGTAGGCAAATAGGAATCAACATCAACACTGCCCAAATGAGAATCCACTCCCAGCATTACACTTTCTGCATGCCGGTAAATGGAGACTCCATTGCGGTAATTACAGAGGAGTTTCCCTGCTATCTGCCACAGGGAAAGTCATCGCAAGAATCCTCCTCAATCGCCTTCTCCCAGTGGCCGAAGAGCTCCTCCCGGAGTCGCAATGCGGATTCCACCCACTAAGGGGCACAATGGACATGATCTTCACCACGCGTCAATTACAAGAGAAACGCAGGGAACAGCACCAACCACTGTACATGGCCTTCTTTGATCTCACAAAGGCCTTCGGCCCTCAAAAGTTTGTCACTATCCTCCACCTGCTTCGCGACGACATGCAAGCCGTGATCCTGACCAACGGTTCCACCACAGACCCAATTCACGTACGAACCGGGGTCAAGCAAGGCTGTGTCATCGCACCAATGCTCTTCTCAATCTTCCTTGCTGCAATGCTCCATCTCACCCTCAGTAAGCTCCCCACTGGAATGGAGCTAATTTACAGAACAAACGGGAAACTGTTCAACCTCCGTCGCCTCCAGTCCAGATCCAAGGTCGCCCATCCTCTGTCGTCGAATTACAGTATGCAGACGATGCTTGCGTCTGTGCTCACTCGGAGGTCGAACTCCAAACCATCGTAAACACCTTCACCGAAGCATACGAGAGCATGGGCCTTACACTAAACATCCGTAAGACAAAGGTCCTCTACCAACCTGCCCCCGCCACACAGTGCTGCCCCCCGATTATCAAAATCCACGACAAGGCCTTGGACAACATGGACCACTTTCCATACCTCGGGAGCCTACTGTCAACAAGGGCAGACGTCGACGACGAAGTCCAACACTGCCTTCAGTGTGCCAGTGCAGCCTTCGGTCGCCTGAGGAAGAGAGTGTTTGAAGATCAGGACCTCAAACCCGGCACTAAGCTCATGGTCTACAGGGCAGCAGTGATACCTGCCCTGCTGTATGCCTCAGAGACATGGACCATGTACAGCAGGCACCTCAAAGCACTGGAGAGGTACCACCAACGCTGCCTCCGCAAGATCCTGCAGATCCACTGGCAGGATAGGCGCACCAACGTCAGTGTTCTTGCTCAGGCCAACATCCTCAGCATCGAAGCTCTGACCACGCTCAATCAGCTTCGATGGACGGGTCACATTGTCCGCATGCCTGATACGAGACTCCCAAAACAAGCGCTCTACTCGGAGCTCCGGCACAGCAAGAGAGCCCCAGGTGGGCAGAGGAAATGCTTCAAGGACACCCTCAAAGCCTCCTTGAAAAAGTGCAACATCCCCACCGACACCTGGGAATCCCTGGCCCAAGACCGCACAAAGTGGAGGGGAAGCATCCGGGAAGGCGCCAAACACATCGAGTCTCTTCGCCGGGAGCAAGCGGAAGCCAAGCGCAGGCAGCGCAAGGAGCGCACGTCAACCCAAGCACCCCACCCACCCGCCCCTTCAACCACCGTCTGCCCCACCTGTGACAGAGACTGTAGGTCCCGCATTGGACTCATCAGTCACCTGCGAGCTCATTTTTAATGTGGAAGCAAGTCATCCTCGGTTCCAAGGGACTGCCTAAGAAGAAGAAATGGAGACTCACCCAGAATGCGTCTTTCAAACAAACAAAGCAGTCGGGCTCAATATTGAGAAAGAATCCCATTTGCTGTGAGGATCCAGTTATATGGCTTCCAAGAATCTCGTCATTCAAATTTAACTTTGCGTACAGGGGAGTAATGCTTTACGCTTTAGTCCGAGTCCTCATGCTGTGGTCCTGGGTCTTAGCGATAGGGTTGGAATTGTATTGTGCTTCTTGTATTGTTACTAGATCTCTCTGTAAATTTATTGTTACAAGCCTGTATTGATACATTTATGTGCCATTAAATATTGCTTAATAAACAAAACGATAATACATATTTTACAAATCGAAAATCCCAATGTCTGTATTAACCAACTGAAATTGCGCACAGAATAAATAAACAAACAAAACTGCAAGTATCGAAGCTGGTTAATGCTCATGTAATACAGCAAGTAATTTTTGCATTGATTCATTTTACTTTGGCATTGTGATATGTGTTTATTATTCTATCCCCCCCAGGTCAATTGAATTTGCTGTGAGGCATTTTTTTACCAGTTGTGTGCAGGGTTTAAATGGGCTGTTATTATTAATGCAAATTACCCATATGGACATATAAACAGACTGTTTGAAGAATACTATACACTTAGGACATATTTACAATATAGCTGCAGCATCGGTGTGAAGTGGTTTCACTCTGCAACAAGGCCAGAGTGTAAATGAAATCAGAAGCTGGAGCGAAGCGGAGCGGAGAGACTCTCCTTGGAGGAGGTAGTCTCACTCTGCTTCATCTCAGAGTCAGTTCAGGCCTCGACACCCGGTTTACTTTGCACAGGTTTAGTGCAGATGTGAACCATAAGCCACTTCACACCGATGCTAAACTTGCAGTGCGAAGACACCATAAAAGTCAAAATAGCGGTATGGTGTATCGGAAGTTCATCAAGCTGTAAGCTCTGGAGGGAGCAGCAAGGCTTGCTTCAGTGAGAGAAACCTGGAGTTTCTGGTGGTTTAGTGGGTGCTGGACAAAACAACTCTAAATCAAAGCAGTCTCAAAGACTTTTCCCAGCACATCAGGGCCCCTTGGAGCTGAAGTGGGAAGATCAAGAGTTGGGGGCATCTTGGAATGGCCTTAATTACAGTGGAAGGACATCCTGACCAGGACTAAATGCAGGTTCTCAGATTGGTGGATTTAGGGGTCCTTTGAGTACAAGGTACTCTTTTATCTCTGTGGGGATTTTTTCAAACTTAAATCCCCTTATTGGGACAAATCTGATTTTTTTTTTCAATTGCAGTATGTGCTAATTGTGGTGTATGTAACCTGTTCCACCTTAAGAGAACTAACTACCTTAAGAGATGTACTACTTTCTCTTGGTTGTTGTATACTGTAATACCGGTGGTGACCACACCGGTATATAAATGTTGTGTAGGGATTTGCTGGGCAGTTCAGCCCTGACCTCCGAACAGTAAAGACCTGTTAAAAGTTATTCTTGTTGTCTGTGTCCAGTGATTGATCCTAAGCATAACTGGGACACACAGACTCAACAGTGGCGACGAGTCCGATCTTACCCTGCGGCAGTTTTACATCCAAGGCAGCTTCGTCCTCAGAACGGGCGTCGAGAAGAGGCATCCGCCCTCATCATCCTGCTGAGCACCATCGCACGGGAGGCATCGAGAACCCGGGTTAAAAAGAAAAAAAATTCTGACCACGAAGCCCTCCATCAGCGACAGGCAGTGATCATCCCTTCTACCACAGTGGTGGGTAAGCCGATCAGCGACACGAGCAGAAAGTCGGCCGCGTTGGCTGTGGAGTAGGAGAGGGAAAACGGAGGAATAAGGGCGGAGAACTCGACCACGGCCGGTAAAAAGGGCCGCGCTGCAATCGAGGCCGAGAGGCGCAGCGACTGGGGCAGCTTAAGGCACAAGAGCTGCGGAGAACTCAAACGCAGCCGGTGTAAAGGACCGGGCTGCAAGCGAGGCTGCGAGGCAAAGCAGCGTCGGGGAATTGAGAACCGCTGGGGAGGCAAGAACGGCAGCAGCAAGGCAATCGCCATTGCAGCCAGCGGGGGAAGAAGGCAAACGCGGGAATCCGCCATTGTAGTCGGCGGGGGAAGAAGACGAGCGCGGGAAAGACCGCCAAGCGCGGGAAGCCGCCATTTTAGTAGGCGGGGGAAGAAGACAAGCGCGGGAAGCCGCCATTTTGAGAAAAAGAAAAATTTAAAAACTTGCAAGGATGCCTAAACATGGGAACATTAATACCTTTGATAGCGATATCGAAGATTGGACCACGTATGTAGAACGCATGGAAGTTTATTGTAAAGCAAATAAGGTACCAGATGATGAGAAAGCACTAACCTTATTAAGCTCAATGGGTGCGAAGACATACGGGCTATTGAAGCACCTTCTATCACCAAATAAACCGGCGGATCAGACTTTCGCGAATATTGTTACTGTCCTGAAAAATCATTTAAACCCCACGCCGCTGATGATAGCGGAACGATTTAAATTTGACAGAAGAACGCAGCTGAAAGACGAAAGCAACGCTGAATTTTTAATTGAACTGCGTAAGCTATCGAAGTACTGTCAGTTTGGAACAGGACCAGCAGATGCGCTGAGAGATAAATTTGTGTGTGGATTGTTAAAAGAAGGAACACAAAAGCGACTGCTTGAGGAGAATGATCTTACGCTTGATAAAGCTGTCACTATTGCAGCATCGCAAGAAGCCGCAGCGAGAGGCACGGCGGAAATGCAGCTACGGTCACCGGAACTCAGCACCAATCAAATGGTCTTGGGTACAGTAAAATGTTATCGTTGTGGAAAGACAACGCACGATCAGAACCAGTGCTGGTTCAAAAATCAGGAATGCAGAAAATGTGGCAGGCTGGTCACATAGCTAAAGTATGCCGGTCAGGAAAGAAGACCAGCAACAAAAAGTCACTGCAGGAAAAGTACAGAAAGGTACACAAGGTGACAGAGAACAGTTCGAATGAACAGAAGTCAGATTCAGACACCAGCAGTAATGAACTGGGTAGTCTAAGAGTACACAATGTTGGTAAGGAAGCAGACCTCCAAACAATTTGGGTCACACTTCAGATAGCAGGAGTCCAAGTGAAGATGGAATTGGACACTGGATCGGCATTGACGGTCATGAATAAGCAAGATTACAAAAGGTTATTCCCACATATACCCCTACGGGATACGGAGATTGTATTGAAAACATACACGGGGCAAAGAGTATACCCCATCGGGAAGATAGAGGTAAAGGTGGTCCACAAGGGCAAAGAAAGTCGAGGAATGGACTTATATGTGCTACCTGAGGGAGGTCCACCACTACTGGGACGGGAGTGGATTAGGAAAATAAATATGGACTGGCATTCCTTAAAAGCACTAACGGTAGATTCCGGTAAAAAAGATGCCAAACCTAAACGATTGTCCAGAATATTGGACGATGCTAAAGAGGTGTTCCAACAGGGACTGGGAACACTGAGAGGAATTATGGCAAACATCAAGGTTGAAGAACATGCAAACCCGAAATTTTTCAAAGCCAGACCAGTACCTTATGCGATACGACCTGCTGTGGAAGCTGAGCTGGAAGGGCTAGAATGTTCAGGAGTACTGTCTAAGGTAGACTGGAGTGAGTGGGCTACGCCCATTGTTCCCGTCATGAAGCGTTCATCGAGCAACAAGCCGGGGGAACCGGGGAAGGTTCGCATCTGTGGAGATTTCAAGATCACTGTTAATCCGGTGCTTCACACGGTGCAGTATCCGCTTCCGCGGATTGAGGATATCTTCGCTTCGTTGTCTGGCGGGAAACACTTCACCAAGATAGACCTGGCGCAGGCGTACTTACAGATGGAAGTTGAGGAAGAGTCACGCCAGTATCTCATGATCAACACGCATAGAGGCTTGTACCGGTATAATAGACTGGTTTTTGGAGTGGCATCGGCTCCAGCAATTTGGCAGAGGGCCATGGAGCAGGTATTACAGGGAATTCCAGGCACACAATGTTACCTGGACGATATTCTGATTACAGGAGATGATGACGAGGAACACCTTGCAAATTTGGAACTGGTGCTCACCAGATTGAAAGAATATGGACTTCGAGTTAATCGCCAGAAATGTGAGTTCTTTCAGAAGAGGATCTCGTACTGTGGTCATGTCATTGACCAGGAGGGGCTTCATAAGTCTCCTGACAAGATCGAAGCTGTTGTGAAGGCTCCCGCTCCGGATAATGTATCCCAATTGAGGTCGTTCCTAGGGTTGATTAACTATTACCATAAGTTTCTGCCAAATTTATCCATGGTGCTGCACCCGCTGAATGCTCTTTTGCAGAAGGGAGTACCATGGAAGTGGAGCGAGGACTGTAAGAGGGCCTTTCGCAAAAGCAAGGCATTGATCACCTCAGAGGAAGTGTTGGCTCACTTCAACCCAACGCTGCCTATTCGTTTGGCTTGTGATGCTTCTCCATATGGTATTGGGGCAGTACTCTCACACAAGTTGCCAAATGGCCTGGAGAGGCCAGTTGCGTTCGCATCCAGATCATTGACCTCCGCTGAGCGCAACTATGCTCAGATAGATAGGGAGGCTCTCAGCCTTGTGTGGGGAGTAAAGAAGTTTAATCATTACCTGCAGGGCCAAAAGTTCGCGCTTCTGACAGACCACCAGCCGTTGGTATCCATTTTTAACCCTAAGAAGGGTGTTTCAGTGATGACAGCACAGAGACTCCAGAGATGGTCCCTTTTCCTAGGGGCACATCAATATCAGATTGAATTCAAAGGTACAAAGCAGCATGGTAATGCTGATGGGCTGTCGCGCCTGCCACTACCTACAGAGGAGGAGGCACCGACGGTTGACCCTGTTGAGTTATTTCACTCGACCATCATCGAATGTTTACCAGTCACCAATGCAAGTATTGAAAGAGAAACCAGGAACGACCCGACACTGTCCCGGGTCTACGAAGTGACAGTGAAGGGATGGCCAGCACATGGTGATCCACTGTTACCGGCATTCTCAGCAAGATGAGAACAGCTGTCCATCTGTCAAGGAACATTGATGTATGGAACAAGGGTGATTATTCCTCCTAAGTTAAGAGAGAGAGTTCTAAAGGAACTGCATGAAGGTCATCTGGGGGGAGTCAAGATGAAAAGCCTTGCTAGGGCTTATGTGTGGTGGTCGGGTATCGACCAACAGATAGAGGATCTGACGAAAAGCTGTTCAGGGTGCCAAAAAGTGCAAAATGCACCTCCGATTGCACCGCTACATCCATGGGAATGGCCTTCAACCCCATGGCAACGTGTACATATTGACTTTGCTGGTCCATTCATGGACTCCATGTTTTTAATTGCGGTGGACGCACATTCTAAATGGCCAGAAGTGATTAAGATGACTACCACTACCTCGGAAAAGACGATCGCGGTGCTAAGAACGATATTTGCAAGAAATGGATTGCCAGAACAAATATGTTCAGACAACGGACCGCAGTTCGTGTCAGAAGAATTCCAGAAATTCATGAAGAAGAATGGGGTGAAACATTATACCTCTGCCCCATATCATCCGGCTACAAACGGGTTGGCCGAGAGATTTGTACAAACGTTCAAAAAGCAGTAAAGGCCATGAGCGAAGATCAGATTCCACTACAACACAAGGTGGACAAATTCCTACTGGCATATCGAAACGCCACTCATGCAGTGACAAACCAAAGTCCTGCCATGATGTTCTATAACAGGAGGTTGCGGTCCAGGTTGGACTTGTTAAAACCAAATGTGCGGAGGGAAGTTGAAAACAAACAGTTCCAGCATATAAATAACAAGACAACTCGGAGTTTCGAAATAGGACAACCAGTGTTAGCCAGGGACTATAAAAACGAGAAATGGCAATCTGGAACAATTAGGGCCAGACAAGGACCCCTGATGTACACGGTAGATATTGGTGAAAATGTAATACGGCGTCATGCCAACCAACTGGTAGAATCGAGAACAAGGGTCGAACCCATGGTTACGGCAGAGACAACCGTGGAAGAAGTTAGTGAACCTGAAGCATCTACTTCAGAAGTGAATGTACCTGATGATGATGTCCAATCCATAAGAGACCAACTAGATGAGTCACCCCAGCAATGAGAATCAGAGACCCCTGAAAGGCGTTATCCAACTCGAATCAGGAGGCCTCCTCAGAGACTGAATCTTTGAACTGTTTTGCATGAAGTTGTATATATATATATGTTATTATGTTATGTTAAATGGGGATATAACTATTAAGCTAAAAAGGGAGGATTGTGGTGTATGTAACCTGTTCCACCTTAAGAGAACTACCTTAAGAGATGTACTACTTTCTCTTGGTTGCTGTATACTGTAATACCGGTGGTGACCACACCGGTATATAAGTGTTGTGTAGGGATTTGCTGGGCAGTTCAGCCCTGACCTCCGAATAGTAAAGACCTGTTAAAAGTTATTCTTGTTGTCTGTGTCCAGTGATTGATCCTAAGCATAACTGGGACACACAGACTCAACACTAATGGTTTGAATTTGTGCTCTAAAAAAGATACACTAAAATGTGTGTAAATGTGTACTGTTCACCCTTGTTTATTATAATGCACACAAACGTATGAGAAATGGACAGAAAAAGACCAGCTGGTCCATCAACTGTGTCCCATTCAGCCATGTTGCAACTAAGTAACATGAACTCCAGGGTCCCCCACTTCAGACAGGGTCTGAAAAATGAAGCCAAAATGCCCTTAGGAAAATTGTTTATAGACATTACATAAACTCATGCCTGAACACTCTTGATCATTCACCTCCACCGCCTGTTTATTACCCCTGTCCTCTGCAAGGTCACTTGTAACACCACAAAGTATTTTTCCATGTTGTACAAGAGTATAAAAGAAGGGAAGTCCTGCTACAACTGTACAGGGTATTGGTGAGACCACACCTTGAGTACTGCGTACAGTTTTGGTTTCCTTATTTAAGGTAGGATATACTTGCATTGGAGGCAGTTCAGAGACGATTCACTAGGTTCATTCCAGAGATGAGGGGGTTGACTTATGAGGAAAGGTTGAGCAGGTTGAGCCTATACTCATTGGAGTTTAGAAGAATGAGAGGTGATCTTATTGAAACATATAAGATACTGAGGGGGCTCGACAGGGTAGATGCAGAGAGGTTGTTTCCCCTCGTGGGGGAATCTAGAACTCGGGGGCATAGTTTCAGAATAAAGGGTCGCCTTTTTAGAACTGAGATGAGGAGGAGTTTCTTCTCTCAGAGGGTCGTAAATCTGTGGAATTCTCTGCCCCAGAGAGCCGTGGAGGCTGGGTCATTAAATACATTTAAGGTGAAGATAGACAGATTTTTGCAAGATAAGGGAGTGAAGGGTTATGGGAACCGGGCTGGGAAGTGGCTTTGAGCCCAAGATCAGCCATGATCTTATTGAATGGTGGAGCAGGCTCGAGGGGCCAAGTGGCCGATTCCTGCTCCTATTTCTTATGTTCTTATGTAGATGCAACAGATAACGCAATGTTCACCCAGTTTCTTGAGGATGTATTGTGACCCAGATGGGTAAGTGAGTACTGCTGATGGACTCCATGGGCTGGATTTTCATTCAGGAGGCGGGGTTGTAGTCCCACCTCCATTGAGTTGTAGCCAACCCACGCGATTTTGACTTAATTGACCTGTTGACCCTGCCCAGCGGGCTCAGCAGGCCAATTAAGGGCCACCCGGCAACAGGGGACGTCACAGATTGATATTTCATCTGTCAAGACCTTTTGACAGATGAAATATCAGCATTTGACAGCTCTTTGAAGCTGTCAAACACTGACAATCTGTACTCCAAGTTAATTCCTTCCTTTCAGGATGAATTAGAGATCTCTCCAGAACAGAAAGCTGAAATTTTTGACAGATCGCAGCCATTCTGCTTTCTGTGCTGGTGTGGTGAGGTGAGGGACTCCCGAGACCTGAAGGAAGGAAGGCTGGAAAGGTAAGTAAAACTTCTTTAAACACACCAAACACACTTACCTCTGCACTCATGCACCCACCACTCACCTGAACACCGGAAATCTCGACCCCTCCAAGCTCTTCATCCCGACGGCCCACCTCGCTAACTTGCCGTGGTTTGGAGCCATCAGGAATCACACACTTCAACAATGAAAATAGGGATTAGGCTAAAAACTGCCTGTTGAACTACCTGTTAACAGGCAGTTAATTGACACTAATCCCCTTCCCGCCTCGGTGAGGCAGGTCCCAGTGCAGGTCAGGTACCCGCCTCCTTTGAAACTGGCATGGAGGCGGGTACCTGACCATCGTAAACACCTTCACCGAAGCGTATGAGAGCATGGGCCTTACACTAAACATCCATAAGACAAAGGTCCTCTACCAACCTGCCCCTGCCACACAGTGCTGCCCCCCGATTATCAAAATCCACGACAAGGCCTTGGACAACGTGGACTACTTTCCATACCTCAGGAGCCTACTGTCAACAAGGGCAGACGTCGACGACGAAGTCCAACACCGCCTTCAGTGTGCCAGTGCAGCCTTCGGTCGCCTGAGGAAGAGAGTGTTTGAAGACCAGGACCTCAAACCCAGCACTAAGCTCATGGTCTACAGGGCAGCAGTGATACCTGCCCTGCTGTATGCCTCAGAGACATGGACCATGTACAGCAGGCACCTCAAAGCACTGGAGAGGTACCACCAACGCTGCCTCCGCAAGATCCTGCAAACCCATTGGCAGGATAGGCGCACGAACGTCAATGTTCTTGCTCAAGCCAACATCCCCAGCATCGAAGCTCTGACCATGCTCAATCAGCTCCGATGGACGGGTCACATTGTCCGCATGCCCGATACGAGACTCCCAAAAACAAGAGCTCTACTCGGAGCTCCGGCATAGCAAGAGAGCCCCAGGTGGACAGAGGAAACGCTTCAAGGACACCCTCAAAGCCTCCTTGAAAAAGTGCAACATCCCCACCGATACCTGGGAATCCCTGGCCCAAGACTGCACAAAGTGGAGGAGAAGCATCCGGGAAGGCGCCGAACACCTCGAGTCACTTCGTCGGGAGCAAGCAGAAGCCAAGCGCAAGCAGCGCAAGCAGCGCACGTCAACCCAAGCACCCCACCCACCCGCCCCTTCAACCACCGTCTGCCCCACCTGTGACAGAGACTGTAGGTCCCGCATTGGACTAATCAGCCACCTGCGAACTCATTTTTAATGTGGAAGCAAGTCATCCTCAGTTCCGAGGGGCTGCCTAAGAAGAAGGAGGCGGGTTGGGGGCGGGATGGGTTCGTGCCCCCCGACTTCAGGATTTTAACCCCCCCACACGCCTCCAATCCCGCCTCCACGGCCCAATGAAAATCCTGCCCCATGACTTGAGGTTCCAGCAATGACAAATAATATCTGGTTCTTTGCTGCTGCAGAATATTAGGCACCTGACGTGGAGTGTATTCTCCTGAGTTAAGCAGTAGTAATTTGAGAAATGACTTTGGGCAATAGGTGACAGGCTATTTATTGCTCTGGCAGACATTTGAAGTTACGAGTGAGATAAACTTCCTTTTCTTTAAAAAAACAATGCAAAAATGCAATATAATTTTACCATTTTGTTGAAGACAGAGATAAAACAGGAGTTTCTATCGCTTCTGCATCCAGTCTTTTTTCCTTTAAAGCTAATAACCAGTTACAATTTGATATTAAACAAAAAGTTTGACGGCCCACAGTGTGAGTGGATGCTATACCCAGCACTATGATTTTCCAGAATGTCCTGACACAGCCAGTGCTGATTGGTCCCCGGTGTCCTGTCTCCTTAATATATTGGTGCAGCAAGTAGCCTGTTTGGTGCAAATAGATTTTTAAAATAAGTTGCACAATGCAAAATGTCACAATGTTTGGATTGTTAGTGGCCCTTTAAATCAAGTCTATTGTAGTTTTAAAACATTATTGAGTTAACCTACAAAGCTTCAGGTACTGCATCATAGTGAAGGGTAATGATTTAGAGTGACTAGAAAAAAATATGGGCCGTGTTTGAAATTTCCATGGTTAGAGAGCGTGGGAGCTATTGCATGCTCCTTTAAACGTAGCTTGGCGAGCACAAATACAGCATCTCAAAAATGTTAAAACTATTGGGCTTTGTTATTGTAATAAGGCTCACCCTCAGTAGGTGCTTTGATGACCATGTCACAGTGCAGACAGACTAATTTAGTTGAAAATGCCACGATAAGTGTCAGAGGACAAATCGGACTCTTGGGATTTTTATAATGTCAGGACTTCTATGTCCTGATTCTTTTTTTTAAAGAAACTAAAGGCAGGGGCAGTTGGATTCCTTTACTCCTTAAAAAATGAAAAGATAAATCTCTAATACGCCCAAGTTGCCATTCACGGATACTGATACAGCACTGAACTGTGTCGGGAATTCTCGGGAGCTGTGCAGGCACCCCAAGTCAGGTAATCCCGACTTCACTCAGTGAACCTTGCTGGACAATCAAGGAGACTATTGACTTCAGGCAGCCTTTAATCAGGAAACCCTGACTGCAGCTAATTATATTGCTGCAGGTCTGCATAATCAAATTGGCCATATCCGCAGGCGCAGATGAAGTGTTCTATCTATATAAGGATTTACAGCTGAATGTTGTTGACGAATAGTATTCTTTGCCATGATTTTATTCAAAGATAACTCATCGCCTTCTTCAGAACAGAACTTCTTTAAGCAAAAATAAAAGCATTTTAATATTCTGTTATAATTCTTGCCTGTCAGCACAGCTTTAACTGAAATATAGTGTGGTGTGTTTTACTTTATTAAGTCTGACGTTCCTTAAATTGCACAATTTATAAACATACCGCAAAAACAAAGCTTTAGCATTACCTGAAACACTTTGGGGAAATGTGCTGTATTTTACAATTCATACTCAATGGGCTGCAAAACAGATAGATATAAAATAAGCCATAATTCATACTGCAGTATAAAGCTGGTGCTTGCTTTTGTCCAATATTGTTCAAAACAGCCTCAGTTAAGGAAAGTATGATCAGAATCAGTTTGGTTCCATATGATCAGTTATGCAACCAGAAGTTGCTTTAGATCTGCTGGGAAGGTTAATTATCTCTAGATTAGCAGGATATACCTCCTGTGGCTTCTCAGTATTAATTTCCCATTGGTATGCAAGCTTCAGTAAGTAGAGCAAGGATGTTTAATATACATTTCAAATATTAAATTATTGCTGCTGACCCTTACAGATAACTTCCGCACCACCCTAGTCCCTACCATCCTCACATAATGTGTCCCGGTCTCTTCTATTCTCTCTCTCTCTCTCGTCCGTCACCCTCCCACACATAGTGAGTTCCTGATTAATGCTTCCATATGATGGTATGTTGCACAAACGGAGGTTAGCCCCCTCCCATAAGCAGATTAAGAAGGACTTACTCAGGTCTGCCCTTCCACACTTGTTATCTTTCGGAGCAAAGGTAACATCGACGGATAGGTTAGAATAGGCTGCCTGCCCTATTCTTAAAACTTAGGCCCGCAAAAAGACAGAACTCAACTGGAACACACACACCCAACTCAAGTAACCTTCCCCCCTCTACACAATCCCCGTAACACTACTCCCACATACACCATCACATCCCTACTCCACCCCCCACCGCCCCCCCCACCCCACCCAGGCAGAAGCAATTCCCACCACCACCCACACAATGGATGTCTGTAATTCCACATTCCGTAAAAGACTGCAGCCTACTTTAATCTTAAAGAGTATGACACTTCATCTGTACTCATGCTGAATCATTCTGTCTCACCACTGGGGTGAAAAGACTGGGATACCCATTGAGTATAAATGGAATTGGATATCCCTGTTCTGTTTAGTTTGCAAAAAAGTTAACTGCATGTGGGAGCACATCACGGAGTTGTCCATTTCAAATTCTGTCTTGATGTATGATTATGGAACATCTGTCGTTTCAGATTTGAAATGTGCGAGTGCAGCAAACAGTAAGAAGATTGTCCATTATCATAACTCACTGGCCTCTCCTGAGACACTCACTCTCAGCTGTTCTCATTCTCCACTGACAGGATTAGGTAAAACACTTGAAATGGTACCACACAGCACAATAACTGGCAATTTATCTCCAGTAAACTAGAAGACAAGTTTCACTCTTTTTTTAATACTTGCAAGCTGTCCCTTTCACTTACAATACATTGGTCAGAGCTGTACAATGGAGGATTGCAATGATAGTTATGCTGTCCCTCGGTGAGTTGCCTTAGCATATCTGGCTTTGTTATCAACAGATTTCTGCAGAAAGTTTCCCCGTTTCTGCTACCTTTTGGTGGGTAAACTCTGCATTCAGAATCAATGCACATCTGCCACCAAACCCTTCAGCATAATTATAAATGACCAGTCCCAGCACGAGGTTTCTGCATTCCTTCTGTATTGGATAGCAATTTATTAATTATGGTTGTAAGCATTTTGTGAAATTAGCTCTCAGTATTAATTTTTTAAAAAGTAAAAATGTGTATGTATGCAGAAGGGGTGAGTGAAATTTTTATTCTACTTCATCGGTGTCTCTATTTCGATTTGCTCAGCTCGTGTGCACATTCAAAATCACATATTTAACCAATTTCTAACTTTTATTTTAAAAAAAGTTGATTTGTACCTAGATGTTGCCACTATTTTGAGACTGATGTCTGAAGGTCCCCTCCCATAGCGAACAGGATGCCATTATTTGAGCAAATCTGTCAGGAGCCAGAATTCAGATGCAAAATTAAACAGAATTAAGCACCAATCAATAATATTAAGAAATTACATTTGTAATGAGCCCCTGTAAAGAAGGCTGATTTATATGTCGAGAGGCTCGAGTTCGTAGGCAGTTTGACCATAATCACTTCAAAATGGTCAGAAGAAAGTGAAGGGTTGCATTTCACAGAGGGGTGTGCAAGACGTGCAAGATTTGATTAAAATTATTTTTGTCATGCAGTTGTGTCAATTGGCTGTCTAGAGAAACAAAACTACTAAAAAATGAAGTTGAGTTAAATCTTGTAACTATATAGTTTCATCTCAAAAGATATGACACTTCATCTGTGCTCATGCTGAATCATTCTGTCACATAACTGGTGTTTAAACATGGGACTATGGGAGGGTGCTCTCAGACAGCACACTCAAAATGGTGATGAACGCCTTTAATGGAATTAGTGCAACCTCCAGGGACTAGTGATCACAATGTGATTAAATTTAAGATTACCTGACAATCAGCACCAGTTAGGACCAGGATGGAGTGAGCCTTTGGCTTAGTGGTAGCATTCTCACCACTGAGTCAGAAGGTGCAGGGTTTGAGTCCTGCCCTAGACCATCCTGGCGAGTGAAGACCAGAGCTCCAGCTCTGAACTGGGGGTTGGCATCAAGTGGGATATTCGTGTCCGGTGGGTGTGGGTGATCTCCCCTCAAGCTACGGGTTGGGGGAGCCCAGAAAACCCATCGTGCCGTATAGGACTAACCACCCTATCGGCTAGTAGAAAGATGGTTATGGCCATGGAAGAAGCATCCACATCTGTCAGACTGTTGATCAGCCTGCGGCTCCTTCCACTGCTTCACACTATTCTCCAAGGAGAGTGTGTGAAGGTATGAAAAACAAACAAAGGACCAGGATGAAAATATGATTTTAAAATGTAAAACTTCAAAAGAATCAACAAAAGGAAATTGGGGGCAAAATTGGACCTTGTTGGGCCCATTTAATGGATGGAAAACAGGGGCACAGAGGTCCAATTTTGGGGAGCAACCGCTCACACCCAAACACCGTTGGAAATTTGGCCAACTCCAATTGAATTCGCTACCACAGAAGGCAGTTGAGGCCAATTCATTAAATATATTCAAGAAGGAGTTAGATATATTTCTTAAGGCTAAAGGGATCAAGGGATATGGGGAGAAGGCAGGGACAGGGTACTGAGTTTGGATGATCAGCCATGATCTCATTGAATGGCAGAGCAGGCTCCTATCTTCTATGTTTCTATATTGGTTCAGGTGCTGTATGCTAATCAGAGGCCCAATGCCTATTTTAGGACCTATTCTGGAGATTTGTTTGCCTTGATTGCTGGCATCGGCGATATTCAAAATGCATTAAGGTGGCAATCAAAATGGGAACAAGAAAGGGAAACAAAATGTACAAAGCCTAGGGGAGAAAACAATGGGGGAGAACTCTGGGAAGAGCACAAGAATTTGCTAAAACAGGTTAAAAGAAATATTAGAAGTATTAAATATGTTAAGCACAATTCTAAAGCATTCCTCCAGTATCTTAACAGCAAATTTGGATAGAAAATTAGTACTCTAAAAATAAAAGTAGGAGTGAAATTAAAACAAAATGGTCGAAGTACCTATAACTGAGTTGTAGACACAACATTCACCACCAGACTTATTAGGCTGCTTAGCACACTCTCTGGAAAAATGTTGGTGCTCCTTGCTTTAACTGCAGGCTCCATGAAATATGAATTCTTGTTCTCTGTATTTAAGGAAGGATCTGAGCAGGCAAGTCAACAAGTTCCAGTTCCCCCTCCGCCTCCATCAGATCTTCTTTCCTACTTATGTTCTGCACTCCTCTAATGCAGTGGTTCTCAAATTGGGGTCCATAGAGACGTTCCAGGGTGTACACAAAATAATTTGAAAGTTACTCAGCTGGAAAAAGTCACTTCAATTCTACTTACAACTTTGCACATCCTACTGAGGATCTGGTTGACAGAAAAGCCATTTGGAATCAATGGTATGGAAATGGCTCCTGAAGTGTTCATGGCTAAGAGTTCGTGGTTGCTAAGTGATGTCATTCCCAGGCTTCAGCGTGGGGGCTGGTTGGGGCTGTTGTGTAGAGGCGGCCGGCCGGCCGGACAGACAGCGGAGGAAGGGCACGGTGTGGTGGGTCAGGCCGTTGCTCAGCTTCTTTCAGGACCCAATGGAGTGGCAGAAGGCAGCTCGTGGTTGCTGCGGTCAAAACCCCGACAGTACAACGTGGCCAAGTGGAGAGTGAGAGTCTGTGGACTCGAGTTGCGAGGGAGGGGGGGGGCCTCACTGAAGAAACAGAAGGTGAGTTGGCGCCCGGTACACGATCCCCTCCCGGGCTGGGACCCTGGCCCCACAGATACTCTGAATCTTCCTTGTGAAAAACCAATGTACAATTAAAGCAGATCCACAGTGAGAAAACTTCAATTAAACCCAAATTACAGGTGGGAAAGTATCAGTACTCAATGCATTTTCTTACAAAGCACCTTTCATGACTGAAGGCATGAAAGTACCTCCATCATCATAGAATGATAAAGCACAAAAGGAGGCCATTCGGCCCATCGTGCCGGTGCCGGCTCTTTGGTAGAGCTATCCAACTAGTCCCACTCCCCCTGCTCTTTCCCCATAGTCCTGCAAATGTTTTCCCTTCAAGTATTTATCCAATTCCCTATTGAAAGTTACTATTGAATCTGCTTCCACCACCCTTTCAGGCAGTGCATTCCAGATCATAACTCGCTGTGTAAAAAAAATGTTCCCTCATGTCACTTCTGGTTGTTTTGCCAATCAGTACTCAGAATTGGTAAAAGAAGCAATGAAAGTGTTGCTACCTTTCCCAACAACATACATTTGTGAAACATCATTTTCTGCTATGGCAGCAATGAAGACAAAATACAGGTCCTTAAAAGCATTATTAAAACACTCTTTCCATGCAGCATTTTCATATTATGAGTATCATGTATCGTATTATAATTTAGATAGGGGGACCGTGATTACTAATCCAGTTGAAAAGGAGTCCTTCAACCAAAAAAAAAGTTTGAGAACCACTGCTCTAATGTACCCACCTCAAACTGACTAAATAAATTCTTCAGAGTGGATGTACCAGTGATGGTGCTTGCTTCAGTGGAGCGAGTGAGGTTGAGTGCAGTGGGGTGCTGACTTTGTGGGCGCCACTCGCTTTGTGGAGACCATTTGCCAAATGGTGAAGCAACGACAATTGTAGTTTGAAGTAAACTGTGCCCTGTCGCAGTAAGGACATGCACTTCTAAGACAACCTCTTTAAAAAAAAAAATACAAATGAGCATAGAGCTGATGTAATCCCTCCTGCAGCTATTTCTGCTTCTCTGCCACGCAACAATTGATCTGCCACTTTAAATAGCAGCTGCACATTATTTATCACTCCACAAGCATTGCAAAGTTCTACAGGCAGGCCCAATCATGTCTGAGGCTCCCCATGAATACGTAATGAGGCTGATTTTTGAGGAATCCTGTGAGAGTGGTCCACCACTTTGTCACTGGAACTGGAAAATTTCCCCGAAGGTTTCTAACATAATAAAGACATAAACAATTATAAAATCCATGAGAAAATGATTACATTTACCTACACAGTTGTCTTTTTTTTTGTGTTTAAAGCGTCTCGAGTAACATTTTTAGTTGGGAGCTTGTACTTCTGAGGAGTCCGATTTCAGTGGGCTTCTCAGAACTAGCACTCTCTCAGCCGCATCAAGAAACTCAACTCAGTGAGAGGCGGCAACTTTCAGAATGTATCTGTGTCACTCTCTACAAACAATCGCTTCAGTCAGCCCCCACAGTCTACTTTAGGATTTCTAATGAACACTACCACATTTTGCAGCTGGGGTTCGCACGACCTACCATTTTTTAATGACTGACAGCAATGTTGGCAGTCACGGGACTTGCCATCTTGTAAACACATCCCTTCAGCCCCTGTCCAGCAATGGAAAAACCCTGACAGCACTAATGTAGTTACAAGTGCAAATTTATTCATGGAATGTGAGGGGGAAATTATTTCTTTATTTATCTACCTGCAGTTGGGGAAGAGAAACAGTATTTCATTTTCAAGAAACCAATCAAAAATACTTGCATCACTGCCTCTGAACACACCTCTCATTGGCTTTTTCCAAATCCTTTCAGTGGTCCCTCTTGCAATCCAGAACCCCTTCTCATTGCAACACTCAAACTTCCAACTCATGTTGAGAAGTGCCATGGAATATCTGCGAGTATTAAGAAAATGCTGAGGACATCGTGGATAGCACGTTTAGGGAGTTGGTCACACCGCAGGTAAAGGCTGCACAGGCAGGAAGGGAATGGGTGACCACCAGGCAGAGTAGTAGGTGCAGGCAGGTAGTGCAGGGGTCCCCTGTGGCCATCCCCCTCTCAAACAGATAACACTTTGGATATTGTTGAAGGAGATGGCTTATTGGGGGAAGGCAGCAGCAGCCAACTTCCTGGCACCATGGGTGGTTCTGCTGCACAGGATGGGAGGAAAAAGACTGGGTGAGCTATAGTGATAGGGGATTCTATTGTAAGGGGAATAGGGGATTCTATTGCAAGGGGAATAGATAGGCGTTTCTGCGGCCGCAAACGAGACTCCAGGATGGGATGTTGCCTCCCTGGTGCAAGGGTCAAGGATGTCTCAGAGCGGCTGCAGGGCATTCTGGAGGGGGAGGGTGAACAACCAGTTGTCATGGTGCATATAGATACCAACGATATAGGTAAAAACCAGGATGAGGTCCTAAAAGCTGAATATAGGGAGTTAGGAGGTAAATTAAACAATAGGACCTCAAAGGTAGTAATCTCAGGATTGCTACCAGTGCCACGTGCTAGTCAGAGTAGAAATAGAAGGATATTTCAGATGAATACGTGGCTAGAGGAATGGTGCAAGGGGGAGGGATTCAAATTCCTGGGACATTGGAACCGGTTCTGGGGGAGGTGGGACAAGTACAAACTGGACGGTTTGCACATGGGCGGGACCGGGACCGATGTCCTAGGGGGAGTGTTTGCTAGTGCTGTTGGGGAGTGTTTAAACTAAAATGGCAGGGTGTTGGGAACCTGTGCAGGGAGACAGAGGAAAGGGAAGCAAGGATAGAAACAAAAGACAGGAAGGAGAAAAGCAAAAGTGGAACGCAGAGAAATCAAGGGTGTAAATCAAACAGGGCTACAGTAAATAATAATTCTAAAAGGACTAAGAGTGTTAAAAAAACAACCCTGAAGGCTTTGTGTCTTAATGCGAGGAGCATTCGTAATAAGGTGGATGAATTAGCTGCACAAATAGATGTAAATGAATATGATGTAATTGGAATTACGGAGACATGGCTCCAGGATGACCAAGGCTGGGAATTCAACATCCAGGGGTATTCAATATTCAGGAAGGACAGGCAAAAAGGAAAAGGAGGTGGGGTAGCATTGCTGGTTAAAGAGGAGATTAACACAATAGTAAGGAAAATTATTAGCTCTGATGATGTGGAATCTGTATGGGTAGAGCTGAAAAATACCAAGGGGCAGAAAACGTTAGTGGGAGTTGTATATAGACCCCCCAAACAGTAATGCTGAGGTTGGGGATGGCATTAAATGGGAAATTAGAGACACGTGCAATAAGGACACAGCAGTTATCATGGGTGACTTTAATCTACATATAGATTGGGCTAACCAAATTAGTAACAATACTGTGGAGGAGGAATTCCTAGAGTGTATACGGGATGGTTTCCTGGACCAATATGTTGAGGAACCAACTAGAGATCAGGCCATCTTAGACTGGGTATTATGTAATGAGAAAGGATTAATTAGCAATCTAGTTTTGCGAGGCCCCTTGGGGAGGAGCAATCATAATATGATAGAATTCTTCATTAAGATGGAGAGTGAAGCAGTTGACTCAGAGACTAGGGTCCTGAATATAAATAAAGGAAACTATGATGGTATGAGGCGCGAGTTGGCTAGGATGGATTGGGGAACGTTACTTAAAGGGTCGATGGTGGATAGGCAATGGCAAACATTTAAAGATTGCATGGATGAACTACAGAATTTGTTCATCCCTGTTTGGCATAAAAATAAAACAAAAAAGGTGACTCAACCGTGGCTAACAAGGGAAATTAGGGATAGCATAAGATCCAAGGAGAGGACCTATAAATTGGCCAGAAAAAGCAGCAAACCTGAGGATTGGAAGCAGTATAGGATTCATCAAAGGAGGACAAAGGGATTAATTAAGAGGGGGAAAATAGAATATGAGAGTAAGCTTTCAGGGAACATAAAAACTGACTGTAAAAGCTTCTATAGATATGTGAAGAGAAAAAGATTGGTGAAGTCAAGCGTAGGTCCCTTGCAGTCAGAATCAGGGGAATTTATAATGGGGAACAAAGAAATGGCAGACCAATTAAATACATACTTTGGTTCTGTCTTCACAAAGGAGGACACAAATAACCTTCCAGAGATTTTGGGGAACATAGGGTCTAATGAGAGGGAGGAATTGAATGAAATCAGTATTTGTAAGGAAATGGTGTTAGGGAAATTGACGGGATTGAAGGCCGATAAATCCCCAGGGCCTGATAATCTACATCCTAGGGTACTTAAGGAAGTGGCCCTAGAAATAGTAGATGCATTGCTGGTCATCTTCCAAAATTCGATAGTCTCTGGAATAGTTCCCATGGATTGGAGGATAACTAATGTAACACCACTATTTAAAAAAGGTGGTAGAGAGAAAACAGGGAATTATAGACCGGTAAGCCTGACATCGGTAGTGGGGAAAATGCTAGAATCCATTATAAAAGATGTAATAGCAGAGCACTTGGAAAACAGTGACAAGATCGGACAAAGTCAACATGGATTTACAAAAGGTAAATTATGCTTGACTAATCTACTGGAATTTTTAGAGGATGTAACTGGTAGAATAGATAAGGGAGAACCAGTGGATGTGGTGTATTTGGACTTTCAGAAGGCTTTCGATAAGGTCCTGCATAAGAGATTGGCGTGCAAAGTAAAAGCACATGGGATTGGGGGTAAGGTACTGACTTGGATAGAGAACTGGTTGGCAGACAGGAAGCAAAGAGTTGGAATAAACAGGTCTTTTTCCAAGTGGCAGGCAGTGACTAGTGGGGTACCGCAGGGATCGGTGCTAGTCACAATATATATTAATGATCTAGACGAGTGAACTAGATGTAATATCTCCAAGTTTGCAGACGACACAAAGCTGGGTGGGCGTGTGTGCTGTGAGGAGGATGCAGAGAAACTCCAGTATGATTTGGACAGGTTGGGTGATTATACTGCATCTGCCATGCATCTGCCCAATCTGGATAAATGCGAGGTTATCCACTTTGGTGGCAAAAACAGGAAGACAGATTATTATCTGAACGTCAATAGATTGGGAAAAGGGGAAGTGCAACGAGACCTGGGTGTCCTTGTGCACCAGTCGCTGAAGGTAAGCATGCAGGTGCAGTAGGCGGTTAAGAAGGCAAATGGTATGTTGGCCTTCATAGCGAGAGGATTCGAGGACAGGAGCAAGGATGTCTTGCTGCAGTTGTACAGGGCCTTGGCGAGACCACACCTTGAGTATTGTGTGCAGTTTTGGTCGCCTTATCTGAGGAAGGATGTTCTTGCCATGGAGGGAGTGCAGCGAAGATTCACCAGACTGATACCTGGGATGGCAGGAATGACGTATTAAGAGAGATTGAGTCGATTAGGCTTACATTCGCTAGAGTTTAGAAGAATGAGAGAATGAGAGGGGATCTCATTGAAACTTATAAAATTCTAACAGGACTAGACAGACTAGATGCAGGATGTTCCCGATGGCGGGGGAGTCCAAAACCAGGGGTCACAATCTAAGGATAAGGGGTAAGCCATTTAGGACTGAGATGAGGAGGAATTTCTTCACCCAGAGAGTGGTGAACCTGTGGAATTCTCTACCAAAGAAGGCAGTTGAGGCCAACTTATTAAATATATTCAAGAAGGAATATATATTTCTTAAGGCTAAAGGGATCAAGGGATATGGGGAGAAAGCAGGGACAGGGTACTGAATTTGGATGATCAGCCATGATCTCATTAAATGGCGGAGCAGGCTCGAGGGGCCGAATAGCCTACTCCTGCTCCTATTTTCTATGTTTCTATGTAAAATATTTTCCAAGACTAGCCACTGGAGACAACTTGCTAGCTAATCCTTTGAGTACAAATGATAGCCCAGAGAATTCTGAAGTCAGCGTGTCAGAGGTACTTGATAAGTTAGATGGACTTAGCATGAAAGCATCTCCTGGTCCAGATGACATATATCCTAGGGTGCTGAAAGAAACTAAGCAGAACATTTCTGGGCACCGGCTATTGACAGGGACCAATCTTAAGAATTGGTGAGGATCCGCAGGACTAAAAGCACACATAATGCTTATTTTTAGGAACAACAACAAATCGATCACAGAAAACTGCACGATTGTTTAACATCAATAGCAAGCTAATTAATGGAATCTATTCTCAGGGTGGAGTAGGTCGGAGAAGGATTAAGGTAACAATAATTTAGTAGGAATCAGCAAGATTGTATTTAGAAGAGGGAGACCATGCCTGACAAAGCTTCTCAATATCCCTCGGGAAATTATAGATATATAGTTAAATACCTGATGGTATTGTTTATTTAGACTTTCAGAAATATGATGAAGTTCCACAAGAAAGACTTCCAAATAAACTTAGTGCCAAAGATATCCAGGGTAGAACAGGGGACTTGATAACAGACAGGGAGTACTCATGAAAGATGCAATGTCAAACTGGGGAGATGCTGAGTGAAGTCCCCCATGTAGCCATGATTTCCATTCAACATAAATGACCTGGTTACCACAAGCATCTATGTGATTGTCAGATTTGCTGATGGCACCACAGCAGGAGAATCAAAAATGCATTAAAAATCTTGCAGAGGATTTCAATTGCTTATGCAAATGGTCAGATAATTGACAAATTTAGTTTAATGTTGAGAAATGTAAATTGGGCCACACTGTTTTAAAAAAATTCATCATAAGTATGCGATAAATGGAATTGAATCATTACAGGAAGACTTAGAAAGGGGCCTGGGAGTAATAGTAGGTACAACACTTACAATGTCTAGACAACGTGGTAAAACAATTTAAAAAATAGGATGCTAGAATATATAGCCAAGAGAGCAGGCTAAAGCCTTACAATAGACCTCACTTATTATGAGCTTCAGTTCTGGCCAATATGCAAAAGGGTATATATAGTTACATAGGGGGTAATTTTAACCACCAAAAACAGATGGGTTTGGGTCGGGTGGGAGGTTAGAAAGTTAAAAATCTGAAACAGGAACCCAACCTGCCTCGAATCCGCCCACTTCTGGTTTTAACGGAGGCAGGACGAGGGGGGGTGACCAATCCGCTCTCAGGAAGTGGGTCAGTCGTTGAAACATTTTAAGGAGGCTGCGTGCTTCTATTCTTACATGGTTTCAATTTTTAGCCCATGCCAGCCGTATTTCCCGGGTCTCGTGAAACCCGGCAGGTAAAGAAGGTGAGAAGGGCTAGATCCATCAGGTAAATGCCTTTATAGCACTACTTGTGGGCCAGGAGGAGCAGGAGTGTTTTTTTTAAATTCATTTATGGGATGTGGACGTTGTGGCAAGGCCAGCATTTATTGCCCATCCCTAATTGCCCAACGAGTTTACCCTGTAAACACCACACAGCCCCATCACCGACTGCTGCGTGATCTCAGACCCCATCCCCCGCCCCCATCACCGGCTCTCCCCCACTCCCTGACCCCCATCCAACCTCTCCAAGACCCGACCTGGTGTCCAACACCCCACTGATCTCTCCCTGGCCCCTCGATCTCTGACCCCACTCCGATCACTCCCCGGGTCCCCATTCTCAGACACCCCTCCAATCTCTCCCCGACGCCCCCCACCTGATCTCCGACACCCCCCTCCGATTACCCCTGATGCCCCCAACGATACTTTAGCCACCACCCGCCCCCCCGCTCCCCCCCACGATCTCTAACCCTAACAACCACAAAACTGACCTGATCCTCGGCTGCGGCCTTTTTTGGAGCGCTCCCTGCCCGACAGGCAGCCAAGCGCATCAATCAGGCTGGCTTCTGGGTGGGGAATGCGTTGAAACGAAACATGACCATAATTCCTTCCCCCTGCTCCGAAACACCCCCCACCCCTAGTAAATATCTGTGGCCCCAATATTAATGGCAGGCGGGGAGGGAGTTGGGGGCAGTTCAGCTGTTGGGAAACCCAGAATTATAGGTTTCCCTCAGGTCCTGTCAAATTTCACGGCAGGACAGGATTACCATTTTTGGAATCCATTTTCCAGCCGCAGCCAGCCAGATTGTGAGGCTGGCTGGCTGTCGGGCAGGTAGACCCAGGCCGCAGACGGGGAGCGGAGAGGAGGGAGGGAGAGATTGGGGGTCAGGGGGTGGGGGGAACCCCAGAGAGATTGCACGGGGCGGGGGTGTAGAAAATTGCGGGGTTCCCATGGAGGTGATGGCAGGAGGATATTGGAAGGGCTTTGGGGTGAGTGGCGGGATCTGGTTGCTGGGACAGTTAACAAGCTAGCTTGGTGGGCAGGGGAGAAGCTCTCCTGTTCCTCTTGGCCCACAAGCAGTACTGGAAAGGCACTTACCTGTTCCATCGCGCAGTCCTCGCCTCCCTTCAGCTGCCAAGGCCCGGGAACCCTGGGAGGCACGCAATGAAGGACCCGCCTCCCGAGAGCGGGTTGGTCGCCCGCTTCCTGTCCTGCCTCCGTTAAAAGCAGAAGTGGGCAGGTTAGAGTCGGGTTGGGTTTGGGTTTGAAATTTTTTAAATTTAACTTCCCATCTGACTAGGGTTAAAATTACTCCGATACACCAAAACAGGCCATTTGGCCCGACTGGTCCATGCCAAAGTTTATGCTCCACACAAGCCTCTGCCACCCTTCTTGAACTCACCCTATCAGCTTTTCCTTCTGTTTCTTTCTCCCTCATGTGCTTATCTAGTTTCCCCTTAAATGCATCTATGCTATTCCCCCTCAACTATTCCCTGTGGTAGCGCGTTCCACATTTTTACCACTCTTTGGGTAAAGAAGTTTCTCCTGAATTCCCTATCGGATTTATTAGTGACTATTTTATATTTATGACCACTAGTGTTGGACTCCCCGAAAAGCGGAAACATTTTCTCTACATTTTCTATGCAACCACTGACGAGGATACAGAGGGAAGCAACAACGCTGATCTCAAGTGTAAAAGAGATGAGGAAAGATTAAAAAGGCTTGGGTTTACAGAGAAGGTAGTTAAGAAGGGATCTCAGTGAAGAATGCAAAATATTAAAATGGCATAGATAAGTAAACCCAGAATAAGACTTCCCAGGAAAGTAGGACTGGAAAATAACCTAAATTGATACAAAATAAAACAGATATATGGGACCCATAGCTGTCTGTTTCGTGCCTGAGAAATGTGTGTGGCTTGATCGAATTTCTAGGACAACGTGTTTATTTACATAGTAATTAACAAATTTTTAGTTACAAAAACCTTAAGGAGTGGGATCTGGGGTAAATATTTGCCTTAGGAGCTTCCAAAGCCAGTGTGCATATTGGTTATTCGGATGCCCCCCCCCCCACCCATTTAATGGACAGAACTCAGGGGAGGTGTGCACCTAAATTCCTGTGATGTGGAGATGCCGGTGTTGGACTGGGGTGGACAAATGTAAGAAGTCACACAACACCAGGTTATAGTCCAACAGCTTTATTTGAAATCACAAGCTTTCGGAGCGCTGCTCCTTCGTCAGGTGAAGTGAAGAGTTCACTTCACCTGACAAGGAAAAAGAGGGGGAGAGCTATAGTAATAGGGGATTCTATTGTAAGGGGAATAGATAGGCGTTTCTGCGGCCGCAAACGAGACTCCAGGATGGTGTGATACCTCCCTGGTGCAAGGGTCAAGGATGTCTCAGAGCGGCTGCAGAACATCTTGGAAGGGGAGGGTGAACAACCAGTTGTCGTGGTGCATATAGGTACCAACGATATAGGTAAAAAACGGGATTAGGTCCTAAAAGCTGAATATAGGGAGTTAGGAGGTAAATTCCGGACATGCACCCTCAGCACGTGAAGCTTAGCACTGAAGAAAAAAGTTCGGGCCAATGATTCCTGTATTGCTGGTGCTATGGATCGTGCGTCTTGTGTGGAAGACAGGTGGCTAGGGTTGACCAGTGAAGAGGGCAGATTTTTCAGTTTTGCCACAGCAGCAGCAGAGGCGGCAGCGGTGCGGACCTGCGAGGGACAAGGCTGAGCGGCAGTTTAAAAAGGGCGCCAGAGTTCAGGTGAGGTGCTCCAGTCTCCAGGCTCAGAGGGAGGGAGAGAAGTAAAAAGTAATTTAAGTGTGATGTCACTGGAAAGCAGGTAGGTGATTGGTTGGTGAGTATTTCTCTATTTTTAAACTTAAACTCTTGTGGTTTATAGTTACAAAGGTCTCTCTGGTGTAGCGGGGACTGTTGGTAAACCATTTAACTGTAGTGTAATTGGTGGGATTGATTGATTTAATTTAATTTCAACTAATTAAAGGGTAAATCATGGCAGGACAGCCCGGCCATGTGGTATGCTCTTCCTGCGCTATGTGGAAACTCAGGGACACGTTCTGTGTCCCTGACAACTACGTGTGCAGGAAGTGTGTCCAGCTGCAGCTACTGACAGACCGCATTGCGGCGCTGGAGCTGCGATTGGATGCATACTGGAGCGTTTGTGATGCTCAGGACGTTGTGAATAGCATGTTTACGGAGTTAGACACACCGCAGCTAGAGGTTGGACAGGCAGAAAGGGAAGGGGTGACCAACAGGCAGAGTACTAGGCGCAGGCAGGTAGTGCAGGGGTCCCCTGTGGACATCCCCCTCTCAAACAGATGCACCACTTTGAGTACTGTTGGAGGGGATGGCTTATCAGAGGAAAGCAGCAGCAGCCAACTTCCTGGCACCAAGGGTGGCTCTGCTGCACAGGACGGGAGGAAAAAGAGGGGGAGAGCTATAGTAATAGGGGATTCTATTGTAAGGGGAATAGATAGGCGTTTCTGCGGCCGCAAATGAGACTCCAGGATGGTGTGGTGCCTCCCTGGTGCAAGGGTCAAGGATGTCTCAGAGCGGCTGCAGAACATCTTGGAAGGGGAGGGTGAACAGCCAGTTGTCGTGGTGCATATAGGTACCAACGATATAGGTAAAAACCGGGATGAGGTCCTAAAAGCTGAATATAGGGAGTTAGGAGGTAAATTTAAAAATAGGACCGCAAAGGTAGTAATCTCAGGATTGCTACCAGTGCCACGTGCTAGTCAGAGTAGAAATAGAAGGATATTTCAGATGAATACGTGGCTAGAGGAATGGTGCAACGGGGAGGGATTCAAATTCCTGGGACATTGGAACCGGTTCTGGGGGAGGTGGGACCAGTTCAAACCGGATGGTTTGCACCTGGGCAGGGCCGGGACCGATGTCCTAGGGGGAGTGTTTGCTAGTGCTCTAGGGGAGGGTTTAAACTAAAATGGCAGGGGGTTGGGAACCTGAGCAGGGAGACAGAGGAAAGGGAAACAAGGATAAAAGCAAAAGATAGGAAGGAGAAAAACAAAAGTGGCAGTCAGAGAAATCAACGGTTTCAATCAAACGTGGCCACAGTAAATAATAATTCTAATAGGTCTAAGAGCGTTAAAAAAACAAGCCTGCAGGCTTTGTGTCTAAATGCGAGGAGCATTTGTAATAAGGTGGATGAATTGGCTGCGCAAATAGAGGTAAACAAATATAATTTGGTTGGGATTACGGAAACGTGGCTCAAGGATGGCCAAGGCTGAGAACTCAACATCCAGGGGTATTCGATATTCAGGAAAGATAGGCAAAAAGGAAAGGGAGGTGGTGTAGCATTACTGGTTAAAGAAGGAATTAACACAATTGTAAGGAAGGACATTAGCTCTGATGATGTGGAATCTGTTTGGGTAGAATTGAGAAATACCAAGGGGCAGAAAACGTTAGTGGGAGTGGTATATAGACCTCCAAACAGTAAGGCGGAGGTTGGGGATGGCATTAAAAGGGAAATTAAAGAAGCGTGCAATAAGGGCACAGCAGCCATCATGGGTGACTTTAATCTACATCTGGATTGGGCTAACCAAATTAGTAACAATACTGTGGAGGAGGAATTCCTGGAGTGTTACGGGATGGTTTCCTGGACCAATATGTCGAGGAACCAACCAGAGATCAGGCCATCTTAGACTGGGTATTATGTAACAAGAAAGGATTAATTAGCAATCTTGTTGTACGAGGCCCCTTGGGTCAGAGCAATCATAATATGATAGAATTCTTCATTAAGATGGAGAATGAAGTAGTTGACTCAGAGACTAGGGTCCTAAATTTAAATAAAGGAAACTACGATGGTCTGAGGTGCGAGTTGGGTAGGATTGATTGGGGAATGTCACTCAAAGGGTTGACGCTGGATAGGCAATGGCAAACATTCAAAGACCGCATGGATGAACGACAGAATTTGTTCATCCCAGTTTGGCATAAAAATAAAACAAAAAAGGTGACTCAACCGTGGCTAACAAGGGAAATTACTGATAGCATAAGATCCAAGGAGAGGACATATAAATTGGCCAGAAAAAGCAATAATCCTGAGGATTGGGAGCAGTTTAGGATTCAACAAAGGAGGACAAAGGGATTAATTAAGAAGGGGAAAATAGAATATGAGTGTAAGCTTGCAGGGAACATAAAAACTGACTGTGAAAGCTTTTATAGATATGTGAAGAGAAAAAGATCGGTGAAGTTAAGCGTAGGTCCCTTGCAGTCAGAATCAGGGGAATTTATAATGGGGAACAAAGAAATGGCTTACCAACTAAATACATATTTTGGTTCTGTCTTCACAAAGGAGGACACAAATAACCTCCCAGAGATGCCGAGGAACATAGGGTCTGACGAAAGGTGGAACTGAAAGAAATCAGTATTTGTAGGGAAATGGTGTTAGGGAAATTGATGGGAATGAAGGCCGATAAATCCCCAGGGCCTGATAATCTACATCCTAGGGTACTTAAGGAAGTGGCCCTAGAAATAGTAGATGCATTGCTGATCATCTTCCAACATTCGATGGAATCTGGAACAGTATCCATGGATTGGAGGGTAGCTAATGTTACCCCACTATTCAAAAAAGGTGGTAGAGAGAAAACGGGGAATTACAGACCGGTAAGCCTGACATCGGTAGTGGGGAAAATGCTAGAGTCCACTATAAAAGATGTAATAGCAGAGCACCTGGAAAACAGTGACAGGATCGGACAAAGTCAACATGGATTCACAAAAGGTAAATCGTGCTTGACTAATCTACTGGAATTTTTTGAGGATGTAACTGGTAAAATAGATAAGGGAGAACCAGTGGATGTGGTGTATCTGGACTTTCAGAAGGCCTTCGATAAGGTCCCGCATAAGAGATTAGCGTGTAAAGTTAAGGCACATGGGATTGGGGGCAAGGTATTGACTTGGATAGAGAACTGGTTGGCAGACAGGAAGCAAAGAGTTGGAATAAACGGCTCTTTTTCCGAATGGCGGGCAGTGACTAGTCGGGTACCGCAGGGATCGGTCCTTGGACCCCAGCTATTCACAATATATATAAATGATCTGGACAAGGGAACTAGATGTAATATCTTCAAATTTGCAGACAACACAAAGCTGGGTGGGCGTGTGTGTTGTGAGGAGGATGTCGAGAAACTCCAGGATGATTTGGACATGTTGGGTGATTGGGCAGAAACATGGCAGATGCAATATAACGTGGATAAATGTGAGGTTATCCACTTTGGTGGCAAAAACAGGAAGGCAGATTATTATTTAAATGGCAATAGATTGGGAGAAGGGGAAATGCAACGAGACCTGGGTGTCCTTGTGCACAAGTCGCTGAAGGTAAGCATGCAGGTGCAGCAGGTGGTTAAGAAGGCAAATGGTATGTTGGCCTTCGTAGCGAGAGGGTTTGAGTACAGGAACAAGGATGTCTTGCTGCAGTTGTACAGGGCCTTGGTGAAACCAAATCTTGAGTATTGTGTGCAGTTTTGGTCGCCTTATCTGAGGAAGGATGTTCTTGCCATGGAAGGAGTTCAGCGAAGATTCACCAGGCTGATATCTGGGATGGCAGGAATGACGTATGAGGAGAGATTGGGTCGATTGAACTTGTACTCGCTGGAGTTTAGAAGAATGAGAGGTGATCTCATTGAAACTTATAAAATTCTGACAGGACTGGACAGACTAGATGCAGGAAGGATGTTCCCGATGGTCGGGGAGTCCAGAACCAGGGGACACAGTCTAAGGATAAAGGGTAAGCCATTTAGGACAGAAATGAGGAGGAATTTCTTCACCCAGAGAGTGGTGAACCTGTGGAACTCTCTACCACAGAAGGCGGTGGAGGCCAGTTCATTAAATATATTCAAGAAGGAGTTGGATATATTTCTTAAGGCTAAAGGGATCAAGGGGTATGGGGAGAAAGCAGGGACCAGGTACTGAATTTTGATGCTCAGCCATGATCGCATTAAATGGCGGAGCAGGCTCGAGGGGCCGAATTGCCTACTCCTGCTCCTATCTTCTATGTTTCTATGATTAGTTTGGGGGATAGGGAGCATTTATCCAAAATTTTCCTTCACAAGATTAAATGGGTGGGATATAGAGTCCACAATTAGGTAAACTGTACATAGTCTGTGGGAGGACTGGATTTGAGCCAATCTCCTTTTCCTGTTCTGTGCTACCTTGTATTTGTAGGTCGTACATAGTAGACAATATGGTGTTAAAACATATTTCTCTCATCTAAACAGACAGAAAAGTATACAGAACTAAAAAATGAGAAGTAATAAGTTACAGGGTGTTGGCAGATTTGGACTACATTAGAACTAACTCAATATACAATTTCTGATAGGAGTTCAAATAGGCTGAAATATTGAAAAAGTTTGCTTGCTAGACTTTTTCATTTGGAAAGTTACTCATTGTTTTACACAGAAGCAGGTTGCAGAATTGCCTCATTCTATCCGCGAGAGAAAAGCTGCTGAAACAGCAGAGTCTGAGCCTCTGGCGTCTGCTGAAACCTTCCCTGATAAATCGATTCGGTGTGTGGAGAGTAAACAGGGAGCTACACTTGACAAGGAAGATAAAGGGCAGTTACAACATGCAATTTGTATGATTGAGGCAATCAGACCACAGGAAAAAAAGATTGCAAAGCATGTCAGTGCAGTCAGTGTATTGAATGTAGCAGAGCAATAGGAGCAAATGAAATTCACCAGATCACTGCCACCAGCTTAATTAGGCCTGTCTGTCAAACATAACAGGCAAATGTTGTAAAAGCACAATCTGATTGCGATCTGCACTCATGCCTAGATGCACAGCCTCTTGTATTAGCCTTTATAAATCCTTCCCAATATCTGCGAGTTTGTTAGATTTATCTGGATTTATCACATTTCTTTGCAACCCTTAGGAATTTCACAATGAAAACCGCTAGTTCCAGGATTTGCGATGAAGATAAGTCATACGCAGGTTGCCAGTGACTCTACGGTGAAGCTATGATGCTAAATCTACCATCTGAGATTTCTTACTGAGTGAAACCATCCAAAGAGATTCTATACTGAAGCTCAGATGTGTGAAAATCTCTCATTACTCAAAGGATATTTTTTAGCGAAGTAAGACAGGTCTTTTATTTTAACATCAGGTATTTCAAAATGAAATGAAATCTTGTTATTTGTAAATGATAAGGAAGGAGCTTGAGGGGGGAAAAAGTTGCACAGACCAGAATTTCATATGTTACGGTGATTAAGTGGAGAATGTAGCTGCTGCTAATTGTATGTTTGATACTCAATGAGGCATGGATCACATACATGAACTCCAGCCCTACATGCTGTAAGGAAGGGAGATCCTGCAGATAGCTGTCATCAGGTTTTCAGTGAAAGGTAGGTAGGTTTTGATTTACAGAGGCAAAATCAAACACAGGCATTCTGTCCCTAGCCTGACTATTTCAAGGATGGGTATGTTTTTGCATTTGAGCCTTCAGGCTTTTTCGAAGCCTGCCCTTGCACTACCATATGTGCCACCCTAGAAAACTAGCAAATGCTGACCAAGAGCTGGCAAAAAGCTGATACATTTCCAAAAACAACTCTGATTTAGACTTATGACATGTGAGGTGCAAAGAGTTAGACTGAAAGTGCTTGAAATAACCTACACTTCAGGTATACCCAACATTTCATCATTGTTTTTGCAGGGCACTGAAGCACAGTTAGCAGCAGTGGTGATTTAGAAATTACTCAAAGGGGATGTGAGTGAGCAAGGCTGTATTTTCTGTGGAGGCATGACCTTTCCCCGTCCAGAACAGTTTAATTTTTTTCATATCTCTTAATGCATTTTGGCACCTCCTGCTATCCTGAATATGAATTTGCTGCATTCCTTTTATGCTTTGTGATTTCCTCAAAACATCCAATTAAATTAGTCAAGTAGTACCTGCCTATGCTAACTGTCCTTGATTAGTTTCTGCCTGTGCAAGTGTTCAGCAAGTTCATCCCACATTATAGACTCTAAAAATGTATCCACAACTACCATCAGACTCATTTAATATATAGTTCCCTGCCCTTGCTTTTCCTTTTCTTCAACAGTGGAGGAGGGATTTTGGGATGCATAGCATCTGGGCCTGGTAACTTTACTAATTTTAGTCACACTTACTAGTTCCCTTTTGAATCATGATCTCCAGTAGTGTTAACCAAAGGTATCAAGGGATATTGTGCAAAGGCGGGTATATGGAGTTAGATCACAGATCAGCCATGATCTCATTGAATGGCGGAATAGGCTTGAGGGGCTAAATGGCCTACTCCTGTTCCTATGTTCCTAGTTTCATGCCCTCAAGTCCTCTTACAGGCTCCACTCTTTACAATAGCAAAATACTGCGGATGCTGGAAATCTGAAATAACAACAGAAAACGCTGGAAAAACTCAGCAGGCCAGGCAGCATCCGTGGAGAGAGAAACAGAGTTAACGTTTCAGGTCGAAGAACTTTCGTCAGAACTGGAAAAAAGCAGGAAATGGAGCAGATTTAAAAGCAAGTTTAGGGGCTGGGAAATGGGGAAGGGGATGAAAGAACAGAAGGGAAGGTCTGTGATAGGATGGACGGCAGGAGAAGTAAAGAGGCATTAAGAGATATTCAAGGCAAGAGGAGATGGCTCTAGATGAAGTGTGAATTGCGCTGGCAGAATGAAAGACAGCGGCCATGTGGGAGGGGGAAAAAACACAAAAAAGTGTGGATAAAAAATATAAATATGATAGGGGCCGAGGTTATGATCTGAAATTGTTGAACTCTATGTTGAGTCCAGAGGGCTATAAAGTGCCTAATCGGAAGATAAGGTGCTGTTCCTCGAGTTTACATTTAGCTTCCGTGGAACAAAGCAAGAGGCCACGGACGGTGAGGTCTGAGTGGGAGTGAAGTGGAGAATTAAAGTGACAGGCGACCAGAAGCTCGGGGTCACCCTTACGGACTGAACGGAGGTGTTCCGCAAAGCGGTCACCCAATTTGTGTTTGGTCTCCCCAGTGTAGAGGAGACCGCATCATGAGCAGCAAATACAGTATACTAGATTGCAAGAAGTACGAGTAAATCACTGTTTCACCTGGAAGGGGTGTTTGGGGCCCTGGACAGTGGGAAGGGGGGAGGTATATGGGCAGGTGTTGCATCTCCTGCGCTTGCACGGGAAGGTGCCGGGCGAAGGGGAAGGGGTGCTGGGGGTGATAGAGGACTGGACCAGGGTGTCGCGGAGGGAGTGGTCCCTACGGAATGCTGAAAGGGGAGGTGAGGGGAAGATGTGTTTGGTGGTGGGATCACGCTGGAGGTGGCGGAAATGGCGGAGGATGATCCGTTGAATGTGGAGGCTGGTGGGGTAAAAAGTGAGGACAAGGGGAACTTTATTGTGGTTCCGGGAGGGAGGGGCAGGGGCGAGGGCAGAAGTGCGGGAGATAGAACAGACACGGTCGAGGGCCGTGTCAACCACTGTAGAGTGGAATCCTCGGTTGAGGAAAAGGAAAGACATGTCGGAAGCACTGGTATGGAAGGTGGCATCGTCAGAGCAGATGCGGCGGAGACAGAGAAACTGGGAGAATGGAATAGAGTCCTTATAGGAGGCGGGGTGGGAGTCACTGGGCTTGTAGTGAATGTTTAATAACCTATCCCCAGAGATGTTTTAAATCTGCTCCATTTCCTGCTTTTTTCCAGTACTGACGAAAGGTCGTCGACCTGAAACGTTAACTCTGTTTCTCGCTCCACGGATGCTGCCTGGCCTGCTGAGTTTTTCCACTCTTTACAAGCTGAGATGAAATTTCCACCATTCCAGCACTCTACAGTTCAAGATGGTCATCTGCATGTCTAAGTGGTTAGACCCCTCCTCTAATTATTATTTTATTTCTCAAGCATAAAATTACTTGCTATTTCCCTTTTCAACTCCACCTGTCTGCTGAAAGCTCAATTAGGAAGTTTGATCCAGGCCTGCAGTCGAGATGGCTGTTGATTCATTGAGGGGGTGGATGACATGTGGGACTGCACTGACCGCAGCCGAGAGTGAGAGAGGCTGGACAACTGTGAAAGCTGTTTTTAAACCCTACTGGTTTAAAGAAGAAAGAAAGAACTGGATTTCTGTGTTGCCTTTCTCATCCTCAGGATGTTCCAAAGTGCTTCACAGCAAAAGAACTTTGTTCAGGAAATATTGTTGTGGAGAAGCGATTTGCATTGTCATCCTCTGAAACACTTTCAGGATCCTAGATTTGTACATTTGTACACTGTAAGCATATTTAGCAATGCGCAAACTGCCTTGTTCCCTCTGCAATAAATGATCTGCTAACATACAGACATTAAATCTGCTCCTACTATTAAGCTTGTTAACGTGAATACCACCATACCTCTCAATCTGCAATGAGTTGAAAGTGGAGTTTGTGTTAGCAGTTAGGGCAGGATTGTGATTGTCTATACAGAACTAGCAACTTAGCTGTTTTTGCTGGCTTGGGATTGTTGCCATGTCACAGCTGCTTTTCTCAGCAGTGCCATTTAATGTTGAGATGTCTCAGCTAAAATGAAAATAAGGAAAGACTTGCATTTATATAGCGTCTTTCACGACCTCAGGATGTCCCAATGTGCTTCACAGCCAATGAAGTGTAATCACTGTTGTAATATAGGAAACGTGGCAGCTACAGGAAACTTTGGTTTATCCGGAGGTTGTTTGTCCGGAAACCTCGATCTAATGGCAGAAATCAGCAGCCATTTTGTTAGTTTTTTTTTCTTCCCCTAGCATTTTTTTTATTTCTTCCTCTAGCATTTTTTTAAACAGTCAGGCTGTGGAAAGCGTCTCTGTAGCTTAGCAACAGCTTCAGAGACGCTTCCAAGGTACGGGCCGAGTGTTTACAAGCTGTTGCTAAGCAACAGTGTTTGTTGTCAGATACGGAGATGAAAACCTCAGTATCCTTCAACATTAGCGCTGGTCTATCCGGAAGTTTTGATCTAACGGCACCAGCTTGGTCCCGTCGGTGCCGGATATCGCGAAGTTTCCTGTAATTTGTGCATAGCAAGGTTTTACTAACAGTAATGCGATAATGACAAGATCGTCTGTTTTAGTGATG
Source organism: Somniosus microcephalus (assembly GCF_052327205.1). Lineage (NCBI taxonomy): Eukaryota > Metazoa > Chordata > Chondrichthyes > Squaliformes > Somniosidae > Somniosus > Somniosus microcephalus. The sequence goes on along the minus strand of NC_141007.1, from coordinate 48,787,735 downwards.
TTGGTTGAGGGATAAATATTGGCCATATACTGGGGAGAACTCCCCCTGTTCCTCTTCAAAATAGTGCCATAGAATCTTTCAGGTCCTCCTGAGAGGGCATATAGGTTTAACGTCTCAGCCAAAAGATAGCAGCTCCAAAAGTGCAGCACTCCCTCAGTACTGGCAGTGGGAGTGTCAGCCTGGATTTTGTGCTCAAACCTCTAGGGTGGGAATTGAACCCACAACTTTCTGACTCCAAGGCGAGAGTGCCACCACTGAGCCACAGCTGAATGGGAAAATTAAGAGGCATCAGTGCAACATAACCACAATGAGTAGGTTCATGATTACTACCCCACCCTCCCCATCCTAAAGGCCAGATCCTCAACTACATATATTTATCATTGTTTTCCCTCCCAAATTTTCAGTCATTTACAGTATTCTGTAATACTATTTGGATGGATTCCTGAAGCCTTCATGGAACTTTCATACTGTATTTCTTAATTGTTGCCAGCTTTACAAGATTTAATTTTAAAAGTTGTACAAATGCTTCTTTGATCCCGACGCGTAACATCCAGCCTCACCACTCTGATTATGTGAGAAATCATCATCGCCATTATAACACTATCACTAGAAATTATTCACACAGCACTGGAAGGAGACTGCACAGCCAGATAGACCTTTAGCCAGTGTACTGCTCTGTTCTAGCTAATTAGGTTCTGTACTTGAAATCGTGTTGCATCCTGTCTAGCTGGTGGCTACATGACATCCCCCTAGGCAGTTGATCTTGTTCCTTTGAGATCCTGTGCAGCATTATAAATGCTTTTTCAAGCACTGATGATTCCAACGGTATTAGATACAGACAGTTCGATCACAAACAATGGAGTAATCTATTATGTCATTGCAATACAACTGTAATAGAAACATTATCAATAGGTCCACATGGACCTGCAGCAAGCACAGCTTATAAATCAGTTAAATTCGGTAGCTCATGACATTATCAGCGTGCTTCAATTAACCCATTCACTAACATAAACATAGGGTAAGATTTTAATCTAAAACACCCAGGCGAGTTATTAGTTTACATTACTGTCTTCCCACTTCACTGGAAACCAGAGTTTTATTTGTAGGTAGCCATCTATAATTGAATATACAACAAAATGCAAGTAAACAGAATACCGCGCTAGAGTAGCTATACATCAAAAACTCATCAATGGCGGTTAGATAAGACTGTTGTTACTGACACAAACACACGTGCGCAATTACAATGCAGTAGTGCAATCTGAAACTTCCATAACATTATCGACTTAGTTCATTAATATGAAATTCAAATAACTTCAACTTTGGCTCCAATTTTCTTGTCTTACACAAATTGCAATACAGCGTATTGCGGTAGATAATGGGCCTGGCTTCGCTATTATTCCTTTCCACATGAGAAGAATGGCTGCACATGAAAGCAAGCACAGTCTCTTGATAATTTAAAGTGATTTCTGTACGAAAAAATATTAAAGTATTCAGTCCTGCAATTCAAATTAAGCAACATAAATAACACAGCAAAGTGGGGATTTATTGCTAAAAAAAAACCTGCGTTATCAGATCATTTGAATTAAGTGAATGTGAGGAGTAGACTACTTTTCTCCTACATTTTATAAAATTATGAATTATTTTTCTTAAAAGAACCCACAAACATAGGAATGATTAGATTCCTATCTCTACTAGGACTGGCGCTCATTAGTAATTATTTTCAAAGGCTGGGATCAAAAAGACTCCAATCTACAATCAGAAACAGGTCCGCTTTTAGTAGGTCGGTGAACACTAGTAGTGGAATTAGGTGATGAATGGCTGCCCAAGTTCAGTTTCCTCCTCCTTAAACCCATAAACAAGCTTCTTGGTATCAATATCAATGGGGAGGAGGCAACAATGCCAAAACACTGCTGGAGGCATTATCTTGCTCAACATTATATTTACACATGCGTGTAATGGGAAAATTGCCATTGCTCTCCCTGTGCTGCAAGAAGAAATTTTCTAAAGAGAGAACACATCAGCAAAAAGGTTTATTTTAAGCCCTTCTTTGTGAAGTTAGCATGTGGAAGTTAAAAGGACGTGCATTACCCAGAGGGTTAATCGTATAATCAGACTGTTTGTGGTTTTTGCTGACAGTTCATCAATTTCAGTTTGATCAAGTACAAATGCTGAAGTTATTCTATTGATGTGGAAATTCAGTTATGTATGAAAGAAAAACTCTCCACGTTTTTTTTCTCACATCATACAAACAAATTATTTTATTCTTTATTTTCAAATATACCACCTTGGTCAGCTCTCAACCTCGAATTCAAACGGTCAAGGAAAGGTTGAAACAAGAAGCGTAGCGTGGCTTTTTGTCTGTGTGTCTCGGAGTTTTGCTTCTTACTACTTTCACTTAACTGTACTTGTGGCAATTGTGCTTCTGTAGCCCAGGCTTCAAGGAAATGAAATTCATTTATTCCTTTGACTCTTTTGAAGGAGTTGCTGGCCATTAAACTCACTGAAGCACAAGTTACAGAGAAAGACAATTTGTTAAAAATGTGTGACAGAGGGTGTAGCACATTTCTGTTCCCAGTGTGCTGCACCGCAGAGTAAAGCAACATGGAATATTGGGTGAGTGGTTGACTGATAAGATTTTGATTGGCATCCCGGAATAAAAAGATTCGGATCACTACTGTATCTATGCAGTTACTCGCTTCTAGACTGCGCCCATTGTTGACATTAGCTGAGCAATTGTCCAAGGCCTGAGCAATCCTGAAATTTTGGTTCTTCTTGGGAGTGCAGGTAAGTGCTACAAATTTATTAATTATTTTATCTTAAAAAAAAGGTGCAAGGTAGGAGACATAAAGGAAATATCTTGCCCTGAGACTTACTTTCCCCTACAGCACTGTGCTTGTTCAGTTTTTCTTTCAAAGCACTTATTCAAGTTCAGCTACAGGATTCATCTTCCAGTAATGCTAATTCAGCTTGTTCCAAAAGAACAAAACTCATGATGTACTTAAAAATTTGAGAAGTCAACAAGATCCGATTATAAATGGTTCACCTGTACAAGCAAATCGCTGACACAAACATCTTTACCAAATTCCACTTTGTTCCTGAGTTTGTCCATATGAAAGTCTGGTTTAATGCAACGTGTTTGTCTATCTCAATTTGCTGTACGTAACTGTATCCCAGTTTTTCAGTCAAGCGCAGACATTAATGCTGCTCTAAGTGGAATCTTTTCTGTTTTTTGCCCAAGGACAGCTTATGTCATAAACTCTCTGACACCTCTTCCTATCTCCCCTTGGACCATGACCCCACTACCGAACATCAAGCCATTGTTTCCAAGACTGTCACTGACCTCATCTCCTCTGGAGATCTTCCCTCCACAGCCGCCAACCTCATACTTTCCCAACCCTGCACAGCCCGCTTCTACCTCCTTCCCAAAACCCACAAACAGGACTGCCCTGATAGACCCATCATTTCAGCCTGTTCTTGCCCCACGGAACTTATCTCTTCCTATTTCAACTCTATTTTTTCTCCCCTTGTCCAGTCTCTTCCCACCTACATCCGCGACTCTTCTGACACCCTCCGCCACTTTAACAGTTTCCAGTTTCCTGGCCCCAACCATCTCCTTTTCATTATGGACCTCCAATCCCTCTACACCTCCATCCCCCACCAGGACGGCCTGAGGGCGCTCCGCTTCTTCCTTGAACAGAGGCCCGTCCAGTCTCCATCCACCACCACCCTCCTCCGCCTGGCTGAACTTGTTCACACATTGAACAACTTCTCCTTTGACTCCACTCACTTCCTCCAAATTAAAGGTGTTGCTATGGGAACCCGCATGGGTCCTAGCTCTGCCTGCCTTTTCATGGTATATGTGAAACATTCTTTGTTCCAGTCCTACTCAGGTCCCCTCCCTCACCTCATTTTCCGGTACATCGATGACTGTATCAGTGCCATTTCCTGCTCTTGCCCTGAACTAGAAAATTCCATTCACTTTGCTTCCAAATTCCACCCTTCCCTCACCTTCACATGGTCCATCTCCGACTCTTCCCCTCCCTTTCTCTGTCTCCATTTCTGGGGATAGGCCATTGACAAACATTCACTATAAGCCCACTGACTCCCAAAGCTACCTGGATTACACTTCCTCCCACCCCGCCTCCTGTAAGGACTCTATTCCATTCTCCCAGTTCCTCCGTCTCCACAACATCTGCTCTGATGATGCCACCTTCCATACTAGTGCTTCCGATATTTCTTCCTTTTCCCTCAACCAAGGATTCCCCTCTACTGTGGTTGACACGGCCCTTGACCGTGTCCATTCTGTTTCCCGCACTTCTGCTCTCACCCCTTCCCCTCCCTCCCAAAACGACGATAGTATTCCCCTTGTCCTCACCTTTCACCCCACCAGCCTCCACATTCAACGGATCATCCTCCGCCATTTCCGCCACCTCCAGCATGATCCCACCACCATACACATCTTCCCCTCCCCTTTCAGCATTCCAAAGGGACCACTCCCTCCACGACACTCTGATCCACTCCTCTATCACCCCAACACCCCTTCCGCTTCACACGGCACCTTCCCATGCAAGTGCAGGAGATGCAACATATGCCCTTTTACCTCCCCCCTTCCCACTGTCCAGGGCCCCAAATACCCCTTCCAGGTAAAACAGCGATTTACTTGTACTTCTTGCAATTTAATATACTGTATTCGCTGCTCATGATGCAGTCTCCTCTACATTAGGGAGGCCAAATGCAGACTGGGTGACCTTTTGCAGAACACCTCCGTTCAGTCCGTAAGCGTGACCCCGAGCTTCCAGTCACCTGTCACTTTAATTCTTTGCTCCACTCCCACTCTCTGATCTCTCCATCCTGGTCCTCTTACACTGTTCCAACGAAGCTCAACATAAGCTCAAGGAACAGCACCTCATCTTTCAATTAGGCACTTTGCAGCCTTCTGGACTCAACATCGAATTCAACAATTACAAAAATTTCAGCCCCTAATTTTTTTTTCTTTTTTCTTTTTTTTTCTCTCACATGGCAGCTGTTGATTCTGCCATTACCATTTACACCTCATCTAGAGTCATCTTTTGTTTCTTAACTTGTCCCATTACCATCTCCTTTTGCCTTGCAACATCATAGAAACATAGAAGATAGGAGCAGGAGTAAGCCATTCGGCCCCTCGAGCCTGTTCTGCCATTTAATGAGATCATGGCTGATCATCCAAATTCAGTACCCTGTCCCTGCTTTCATCCCTTTTGTCTTTTCATCTCTCCTGCCTTCCATCCTATCACAGACTTCCCCTTTGTTCTTTCCGACCCTCCTTCCTTTCCCTGCCCCTATACTTGCTTAAGAATCTGTTACATCTCTAACTTTTTCCAGTTCTGACGAAGGTCATCGACCTGAAACGTTAACTTTGTTTCGCTCTCCACAGATGCTGCCTGACCTGCTGAGTATTTCCAGCATTTTCTGTTTTTATGCCATAGACTGGTTGTAATATGATCTATCCTTAAACTTCAACCTAAGCAGAGTGCTTCTGCAGTGTTGTGACAGGTTGATCCTCTGCTCTCAATCTCTTGCCTAGGATATAATGAAGGGACCAAGAAAGATGACAGAGGATGATAGACAGAGTGAGAGGATAAAAGACTAAAAGGAGAGCAGTTAATTTGAATGACAGGAGATAAGAATCACAACTTAGAAACCAAGAGCTACTAAGTAAGTCAGAGAGAAAAACGTGATTTCATATGAAAACTACAAAAAAATCCAGGTCGTGCATTATTCCAAAGGTATCTGAAAGGATGGGGTGATAGGAATTACATTTTTCCCACAACCCGTTGAAAAGTTTGGATGGCGCAAGCCATGCCTTAGTGGAATGTTCTGTACCTAGCCATCCAGTCGAAAATGAGCCACGTTCGTTCACCTCTGTTGAAGTTAACTGATGGACCAATAGTTCTTGTATCCACATCATCTGGATGAGATGGTAGCAGAGAAATCACGAGGAAACCAGATCCGACCATCACATTCTGTTTCTGTACTATTCAATTTCATCTTTTATTTGGAATACTTCACTATTTTAGTAGATGAGATGTGATCACATCTGCAGGTTGTACCTGCAAAGAGTTGAGGAAACCCAACACTCAAGGAGTCATGAGCAATATTATTTACGACTGGATGGCTAAAATCTAGCTGAGTAGGCCGACAAGCTAAGAAATTGTGGGGGAGAAATTCCAATTATCGGCCGGGCGTAAAGTTTAGCGCCTGGCGCTAATTATTGCCTCCGACTGCAAACTTGGCTTCTATCGAGCCTGGAGGTGATTGGAGCACTAAGTCAGGCTCTACACGCCTCTCATAAGGTGCTAACGCCGAGGAGCGAGGCACTACCTCAGAGCGCTGGCAAACTCATGTGATGTCAGTCAGCAATGGAACAGACACACTGTCGCCGGCCAGTTCTTAAAGGGAAGAGTCGATCTTGCTCTCCATCCACACCCTGCTCATTGCAGCCTTGAATCTCGGCCTGGAGCGGCCTGTACATCAAATCTGCTGGAAAGAACAATGGAGAGGTCCAGGGAAAGAGCTCAGAGTGCAACCCCCATAGTCTCTTCTAAATCGATGCAAGGAAGGTCAAATCAAACTGAACCTGCAAAGCGCTGCTCAGTGCCCAAAACTCCTTCACACAGCGTTGAATCTCTCCAGAAGTCTCTCTTGCTCAGAATGCGTGGTGCAAAAATTTCGCCAACAAAAAAAGGCAGGAAGCGGTTGCCTTTAAATAGCACTCCCCCAGTCCCTTCCCGACTGCAAAATGTTCCCCTCAACCTGTCGTTGCTAGCCGCAGGCGAAAAGGCAGAGGGCGCCACTCAATATCTGGTCTGGGGTGTTGCACACTTGACTGACGTCAGGATCTGCGGGTGCAGGAGATCATGGCGGTAGTGTTTAGCGCCACCGCAAAATGTCTGGTCAATTTCGCGATCGGCGCAAACATCGTCGCGCCCAAGCGCTAGTTGCTTTGCACCCCATTAGCGCCCTCTTTGCACAAAGCAACAAAATTTTTCCCCGTGTTTTTAAAAATAAATATTCCAGTCTTTTGTGTTACTGAGACTTACACATCTGTAAAGATGTGATCCAAATAGTCCCTACTGGCAATGAGGCAGAAGTTACATTAGAGCTGGCTCATGCCCAGACTCTTATTAAAATCAACCCTGAAAAATTAGCACAGAGACTCAGAGGTTTCTCGAAAACACCTGCCAATTTCTAGGGTTAGTGGTGTCAGCAATTTACGAAAACAAACAACATGCGGGACAGAATAAAATCCCAAACCATTCATCCTTACAAATGCATCGCAAAGTTTTAATTGGAAAAATAACCAGGAACAGAGCCTCTAATCCTATTTTGTAAGCGGTTTAAAATTATATTAGTATGAAAAATTTTACAAATCCATTTCTGAGGCTAGCTCATTAGGAAAGCTATTTGTGATGCTAAAGCAATCTGAAAGTTGTGGGTAATTGTTGTGAGATTTTTCATCCGTCTGTGTTGATTCAAATAAAAATGCGTTGTAAAACCCTTAATATGAATCACATTAGAAAAGATTTGGTTCACTGGATAACACACCGGGGTCTGTGCAGTTAAAATGAGTGGAAAGCAGGTGCAGAAACGATGGTAAGACCTGTCGTATAAGAAAAACAGTCTGGAATTGGAAAATGTTGCTTGAGTTAGACATTGTATTTACTTTCGTAACTGCAAAATAGAAATATGTCATTCTACATAATATCAAGTCACTTACACGGATTTCTTTTAAGACCAAATTACCCTACATGGCAATTTATAAGCAAGACTAAAAAAGTGAGATCCTCAGAAGAACAAGTTCAGTTTAAAAACAATGGAACATGCCTTTCGAAAGTTTATCTTTCTCTCAGAGAAAAATTGACAAAGTTTATAAAATACAAGTCACTGTAGCAAAGTGGATTGCAAAGATAATTATTTGAAAGATATGGCTTTAGTCTGTGTACACAGGTAGGGTTTGTATATCCTTTGATTTTCCATAGGCCTAACTGTGTGAACCATTACTGTATGCAATTTAGTTGGTGCACGAATAGTTGCAAGGTGTTCCACACAGGGTTTGTATGTGCAGAGAGGTGCGATAGAAGGGATGTAATACCAAGATATTCCTTGATGATTTTATTAAGAAAATGTTACATAAAAACAAACACTTATTCCAAACACATTTTGTAGCTCAGGTTAATCTGTCAAATTTTGTTTGGCACAGAAAAATTAATTTAATATTAAATTGCACAAACTAAATAAATCACAAATAAGCTGCTCAGTGAATGCCCAACGAGTGTGTTATTTTCTGCTTTTCTAGAGAAATTTCCTGCTGAGATTATATTTAGCCATCAAATGAAACCATATTTTCAATAGTTTTTAAGCAGCTTAACTAGCTAAAAATTAGGCCCTTGACCCCTGTGAGTTACCTTGGTGTGACACCACCATCATAACATTGTATAAATTGCCACATTCACCCAAGGGGTCCAGGAAACCCAGAATGACAGAGCAGAAGGTTATAAGGGTCATAGAGGAGGTGCTGAAGAATTGTATACGAATTAACAGACCCCAGAGTTATAAGAACAACTGAGGAACAGCTTTTAAGCAAAAAAGTGCAATTTTTCCACAATAAACTCGTTTGGCAGGAAGTCAAAAACTTTTTTTTCCAAGCCAAAACGATTTCAGAATAGAAGACTGTATTCGACTGCCAGATTTGTGGAGGCAGGCACCATAAAAGGAATCTGTATATTGAGACGAGGACGCTATAACTAACATCCCCTTCAACCAATAACACAAGAGCATATTAACTTGGTTGTTCATCTCATTGCTGTCCGTTGCTGGTGCTGGGAATGGTTATAACCTGTGTCTACATAACAATTGTCACTGCACTCAAAGTAATTCATTGGCTGAAGTGCTTTGAGACTGTTTAAATGCTAGTATAATTATTTATTTTTTACGTGTATTAACTTCACCTTGACATCCTGTGAACTGAGAACAGAAGGTCAGTCTCCTCTCCAGGGAGGAAGCAAAAGACATCAGTGTCCTTGAGGCTGACGTCCAAGTCAGTAGCAGTGTGTTATGTAACTGCCCCAGTTCATAATATCTCACTGGGGACGCTGATGTTTGTGCTTCCTCCACTAGGATTACCACCAGCAGAAATGCATAAAGGGCACAAATGGAATCCTGCCTATTACACAAATCTCATTTTGATTGGCACCCGTTAAACTCCCAGTGTGGGATGTGATTGGTTTTATTCCTCTATCAGTTTCAAGAAGTGAAGGTGGTTGTGATTCTTGTATCATTTGACAACTATATCAACTTTACTGGAACTGCAGCAGACTGCACCTGATCTAGTTCAGATTTTAAAGAAATTGAAGCCTAACGTTAAGAGATTTCTGGATCTGGATCTTGGATTGCTTTTAGCCACCTAAATGGTGAACTTAGACTGCAAGCAGCTAAATACAGTACAGAAACTAGATGGCTGTTTAAGAGCTGGAATGCTCAACTGAACAGTTCCAGCTCACTTCAACCCCTGCTGTCAACATATGCCTTGATCCTCGGGTGCATCAGCACTCAAGTATGTACAAGTAGACAAACGTATGCTCTCACACATACAGATAAGAAAATATGAAACTTCAATGTCAGTGAAAAACTGAATAAAAAAATTAAAAGCGAGGCCGACAACAGGATATAGTTGTTCTTTGATGCCCACTAAGGAAGACAACTTCTGCCATTATATATCTTGTTTTCCCTTTGATGATATTTTAGGAAAAATATCCCTGGACAAGGTTTCCCTTTCAAAATGTAATTTTATGCATTCAGCTCCACTTAGAACTTGGAAATTCAGGTACATCAGAAAACCTCTGTTGAGTGGCTATCTGGTGCATCAGGACATTGCTGAATCTGAAAGCTCTCATTCGCAGTGTACCTATGACCCCCAGGATGCAGTTGGATATGGTGAACTGTGAAGTACTTGAAAAATCACCCCCTGGAGCCTCGAAGATCCTCCGCTGTAGAAACTCATAGTTACACTGACCTTCATAGCTGTAGGTAGCACAATGGCAATTAAAGGGGATTACTCCAGGTCTAGATACTACTGATGGCATAGGTCAGTGGGCATATTCTTGCTGAGGTGAAAACAATACAGACACTGCTGCTCCGTCAGTGCTGTAACTCTTTGGAATGATAATGCTCCTTTATATTATCTTTCCTCCGTCACTCTGCTAATATAAAAGTAATATTGCCAACATTATACACTAGTAACTCATAAAACCAAACTGCTATTCACCAATGGAACTATAGAAGCCAAGTGGCATTAAACCTTCCACTGTGACTTAGCAGATGCTCGAATTTAAAGGGAAAAAAAGGTTGCAACTGGTCCATCCATAATGATTGCTTTAGCTAGTCTGTTATTCAATGCATGCTAATGCATTACAGCTATATTTAATGTACTATGGAAAATATGAGTTTATGATAATTATGCCAGTAAGGTTATCATTATGCCTTTAGGTCAGGGTGTCTAATACCCAACCCATGAGCTCAGCTCTGCCCAGAACCACTTTTTAATTAAAAATGATCGCTCTACCTCATCAGCTGGAGGCTGCACGGTGCATCATTAGGTTCATGTCAAGCACTTGGTGTGACATAATTTAGTTGACACTGATGCTGGCATCATGAATACCAGAGGAGAGGTAAGACTAACTACCCTCGATGTCAAGGCAGTACTTGGCTGAGAATGGCACCAAAGAGCCCTAATAAAACTAAATTCAATGGGATGAATGTGAAAACTTTCCAGTGGCTGGAGTCATACCTGACACACAGGAAGAAGGTTGTAGTTGTCAGAGGGCAAATCACTGCAGCCTTGGGATACTGCAGACTCCCCAGGGCAGTGCCCTTGGCCCAACCATCTTCAGCTGCTTCAGCAATGACTTCCCTCTGTCATAAGGTCAGGAGTAGGGCTGTTTGTTGACAATTCTATAGTGCTCAGATCCATTCACAACTCCTCTGATAAGAGCACAGCCAATGTCAGCCTACAACAGACATGAACAATTTCCAGACTTGGGCTGACATTAGCAGGTAACATTCACGCCACATAAGTGGAAGGTAATGACTACCTCCAACAATAAAAAACCTAATCACTTCCCCAAACTTCAATAACATGACCATTGCAGAGCCCCCACCATCAAAATCCTGGGGGGTCACCAATGACTAGTAGCTTAACTGGACCAGCCATATCAACATAATGTGCTATGAAAGCAAGACAGAGCAAGATTAGGTATTTTGCAACAAATGGCTCAACTCCTGACTCCTCAAAGTTCCTCTGTCATCTACAAGATTCAAGTCAGGAGTCTGGTGGAATATTTAGCACTCACCTGAATGGCTGCAGCCGCAACAACACTCAAAGAAACTTGATACCATCCAAAACAAAGCCCACGACCACATTCTTGGGGCAACTGGGGATGGACAATAAATGTAGCCTTGCCAGTGTTCCGAGAATAAATTTAAAAGAACGTGCAGGGCTAGAAATGACACTTACTGTCCAATGGTGACACCATTGACAGAGAGCGGAGGAGTGGGGCTATGAGTCAGTGTGGAAGGGTACTTAGCACAAGGACCCAATCAGCTGTCTCAGAAATAGGTATTTTCAAAAGCAAAATCGACCAGGGCTTTCTACATTGAAACACATGAACAATGCAATGTTAAAATGGAAAACTCCAAAGAACCTGGAGTGGGTTGTAGTTCATCTGGGCCACTGTTGTCCACAGACCACTTGGGGAAAAAGTGAGCCATCAGTGCATGTAAAACAAAAAAAATCTGTCAGAGATCAAAAGGTAGAGAGCAATCAATCAGGGGTAGGATTGGTCACAAGGAGATGAGAGAGGTGTGAGAAAGATCACCAGAGACAGATGAAATCAAAATGAGGCAGGGAAAAAGAGAGATCAGCTCAAAACAGAGAGAGAGAGAAGAAAGAATGAGAGGAGAGCGTTTAACAAGAGGATCAGCCAGAGACACACAGGATGAAAGAAAAAGGTGCAAAGAAGGATGAAAGATAAGGAGGAAGGAAGGAAAGGAAAGGAAAGGAAGGAGGGAGGGAAAGGAAAGGAGGAAAGAAGGAAGGAAGGAAAAGATTAACAAGATGGATCAATTGGAAAGAAATATCCTAGCCAGGAGGATATGTGTGTGTGGGGCGGGCGGGGGAGAGTAGTACAAGGATGGAGTGTTGTGTCTTGATCAGAAGGGGAAAGCAGACCCTCTGTATCCCAAAATTTCTGCCTCTCCTGGCTGCAGTGCAAACAGGAGAGGTAAAAACACAATAATGAGAAAGAGGAAGAGAAAAAAGGAAAATGCAAAGAATGAGAGTAAAGGAGAAAGAGAAATAGGTAGACAGAAGTAAAAGAGGAGGAGGAGAGAGGTTGATAGAAGTAGAGCAGAGAGAGACCAAAATGAAGGAAGAGTAAAAGATAAACAGAAATAGAGAGCATCAGAAGTGGAGCAGTGAATACCAAGAAACGGAAAATAGATTGGGAATTAGATATTATTTAATTAAGATTATATAGGATGGCTTACAGGGATAAGAGACATAGTAGCTCACTGATGGTGAGTCAAAAATGTCAGACTTGTTTACAATATAAGAAGCGAACAGTTAAAATAATGGTTACTGATTCAGCACGGCCCTGTATTTTCCGATACAATATTATCTACAGTGGTAAACCACATACACAGACATGAGCTTTGGGCTCTAACCGCATCAATGTCTGGACCATGAATCAGACACCACGTGGTTTGCTACATGACTTAAACAAGGATTGGACAGGCAGCCAGCCAAAGAACTGTTAACAAATCAAAAAGAACTATAACTATCATGGCGTACATGTGAACGCCTGTTTGAACTGTGTGAAAATGGAACCCCGATTGTCTGAAGGGGAGAAGAGGAGAAGACACTGCAACAACTAAGTAGATCGCCAAGACAAGGGCACTCCCAAGACCCAGGACTTGATCACCTTGTTGAGCTTGAGTACCACTCCCCAAGATAAGGTTGTATTGTGATTAACTGATTGTTATCTGAAATCAAATACTAATAAAACATCGGCCCGGATTTTGCGGTCAGCGGCGAAAGAATGGCGCTCGCGGACTCCGGAAGTTGCTGTCTGATTTACTCCAGGATAACGATGAGCACTGAGAGTCTTGCCATTATTCTCAACACAAAATCCGGGCCACTGTTAAGTTTTCAAAGCGAATTGCCGTGTCTATGACCGATAGTCCCTATGGGACAGACCCTAAGGACTAAGGAGAAAAACCTGACAATTATCAAAAATGATTCATTGCTCACTAGTTGCAGCACACAGAACTGGTCCACCTTTCCAAAAGTTTAGGCATTTCTGCTGTAAGCAATAAAGTTGCAACATTACCCGAGGTAGGACAATTCCAGCACAGATCACCAATTAACCAGAGATCTGTGGAACTCACTGACCAATTGTGTAACAATCATTTGAATTATACACGGTGCATACATTTGGACCATTTTTTGGCAGAGGCTACTTTCGGTGCATTGATTAGTTGGAACAGTCACTGGCAGGAGCTCTCGTACTACAATACTAACTATAAAAATAATCTCGTAGAATTTGGAACAAAGGTACTTCCGCAAAATAAAACAGATGCAATAAATTCTAGTTACAGTATGTGCAATAAACCAGCATAGCCGTAAAATGTATAAATAATCATATGCATGTATAACAGGTCGTGATCAGAATTCAGATTATTTAACTGATTCGCATTTGTGCTGACTCCATATATTATATTTATATTCTTGGCCATGCCTTCAAAGGCAAGTGGAATGCATCTATACATGTCAAAATCAAGAAGACAATAGACTGAGGTCATTTTCATGTAGCTCCTAGCATCTGATTCGAGACAACTAAAGAAGGAGGGCTTGGGGAATGGGTCAGTTGATGAGTGCGTGATGCAGGGAAATCTAATGGCGAGTAAAATAAAAAATCAATAAAAATCAGGAGTAGAATTACAAAAAAAATTAAGATTATGACTACCATATTGGGTAAACTTAACAAATGTTTGAGAAGAAAGTTCAAGTCATAAAGGTCTGGTTTTCAAAAGTTTAGTGGTCATTGGGCAATCTAAAATTAGTTTATAATTTTGGTCTTTACAAACTCTTTCTACTTCTGGACTTTACATTATCAGTTTGGGTTTAGAAAGAAAGGAATATGTGTGTGATAGATAAAGGCCCTAAAATTGCTGGGGCCTGAGAGAGTGGAAAATGGGTATGGGGCATGGGCAGGAATTTGAGGTGAAACCTGTTTATGCTCGATTCCATCCCATTTACTGGGGTCATTTAGATTCTGGTGGGGCTCACATGGGTGGATCTTTCACACTCCCCCGCCGCCCATGTTTTATGCCCTCCGTAGGCTTTAGCAGAACTTTCGCCAGTTAAGAGCTACCATGTACAATAGCAAAATACTGCGGATGCTGGAAATCTGAAATAACAACAGAAAATGCTGGAAATACTCAGCAGGCCTGCTGAGTATTTCCAGCAAGAGCTACCATGTGTTGTGGTGAGAACTTTCAGTGGCCCCAAACCTTCACTAGGTTCACTTCATTAGGAATAGAAGGGGATATTTGTCCTCTGGGCTTTGCCAGGGCCCCTGTACAGCATTGGAGCAGCATGGTGCCAAGCTAGCATTTCAGCTGGTGGTTCTGGGTGGGTGTTGTTAACTCACTAAGCCTGGCCATGCTAATGATGCCATCCCTGCAATTTGGGATGGGTTGTGTGATTTGGGGCTAGGACGAATGGGGGTTCTGCTGCAGTGCAGAGCCGACACCCAGGAGTTTCAAGGCCCATCACTATTTTGTGTGGTAAATTAATGTTCATTTGCATTAGGTTTTTGCCTTCAAATTTTTTGTGACATTTTATCTGTTTTTTTTTTGTGAATTTAGCCCTGTCTCTATAGGAATGAGTCAGCCTTGTCACCAAAAGCAATTCTTGTGATTTAAAAGACTTCTGATAAAATTTGACGACTGATGGAAATTTTATTCTGGTCTCTGTAGCTTTGCTAGGGAAAGGGCTAGGAGGAGCTGGTTCTAACAGTGTGTGTAAAGGTCACCTCCAAAATAAGTCCAAGAGAAATTTGAAGAGTGGCTGACTGCGAAGGAGGGTGGGAGCTAGAAAGCTCACCCTGAGGGAGAAGCAAACAAGAGATTCGAAAAGGCACTTGCTTGGTACCTACTTATAAAGAACTGAATTTAATCTGAAGTACTAAAGCTCTCCAAAGTTTAGCCAGGGGCAGACCTGCCCTCTTCACCTGCTCCTGAACCAGTTGCTGTCCTGATGAGGGAAAGTTTGTTTAAATGATGCTGGAAATTTGAAGCTGTTTGGGTGCCAAATTAAAATCTATTTCACAGATGAATAGATGTACAGCAACACAGCATAAATTATCTCTTCCCATCTACTGTAACAGTGGGATTAAAACATTGGCAAACAAGCGAAGTCAGCAGCTCCCCAATCAACCAAGATGAAGTACATCATAGACGGATAACCTCTGTAGATTGTTGGAAAATGGATGACTCCCCCTCTACACACACAAGGTATCTTCATCTTCAAGACCACGAGGACAATTAGCACTTTAGACTTTACGGGCTAGATTTTCAGTATAGACAGTTTTGGGGCGCTAACCTTAGCGCCCGCCCGAAGTTAGCGCCCGCCCCAAAGTAGCGCCCCGTTGCCGGAAATTCAGTGGCTTCGCCCTAAGAGATTGGTGGAGCGCTAAAAGAGGCGGTCCACTCCTATCTTTAGGCGCTAAGCCGGCGGTCCAGAGGGATAGCGCCCAGGCGGGGCGCAGCGCGGGTGCGGTCATTTTTGGACTGACAGCAGACCCCGTGGCGCCGACCAGCTCAAAGGGGGAAGGGACGAATTGGTCTGCTGCCACGCCCTGCACACTGCAGCCTTGCAAAGAGGCCTCAACACTGCTGCTCAGCCCCAGGGAGTCATGGCAACGCCAGAGAAGGCCCATCAGCGTGCCCTGCGCTTCTCAGAGGGTGATCTGGACATAATGGTCACAGCTCTGGAGGTGAGGCGCAAGATCTTGTTCCCAGAGAGTGGGAGGAATCCAACCCACCACGACTACACCAAAGCCTGGAAGCAGATCGCCCAGAGGGTGACGTTCACCGGCGATGCCCCCAGGACCCACAAACAATGTCGTAAAAAATACAACGATCTGACCAGGATTGTGAAGGTGAGTAGCCTTTCCAGTCTCCTCCTCATTCTTGCATGTACACCTGACATGATGGGCAAAGGGAGCTGAAAGTCCTATTGGCCAGCCCTCAGCCAGCAGCATTGGGACAGTCATGAGCATCACATGGCCATTCGGCACTCTACACTTTGTCCAAGCTATTCCACCATGGGAGGCAGTGCACACTACATCAGGGCTTCACTCTGTCCACGCTATTCCACCATGGGAGGCAGTGCACACTACATCAGGGCTTCATTCTGTCCACGCTATTCCACCATGGGAGGCAGTGCACACTACATCAGGGCTTCACTCTGTCCACGCTATTCCACCATGGGAGGCAGTGCACACTACATCAGGGCTTCACTCTGTCCAAGCTATTCCACCATGGGAGGCAGTGCACACAACATCAGGGCTTCACTGCGCACTTACAGCCCGTCCTTTCTCTTGCAGGCTAAAGTAGCGTTTAATCGCCAGGCGCGTGCCAGGGGTGGCCGCGCCAAGCTGCAGAAGCTCACTCGGCTGGAGGAGCGCGTGTGTGTGCTCATGGGAGCCCGTGTGATTGTCCCCACAGCGTGCGGAGTATCCGACCCTCCACTGCCCGGCAATGGTAAGGACCTCGCCTTTTGGCCCTCTCGCGTCGCACTGGCCCATCCGAGCTACCTCCTTTGCCACTGTCCCACCAATGCGCTGAATGCCACCAGTCCTAACTCCCTCGCTGACGCCGTCTCCTCACTCTGAAGCTACTCTTGTGCATTCCTGCTTTCAGCTGGTGACGACCAGGACCCTGAAGCTGCCAGTGATAGCACCTCCGACCAGGAGGAGGAGGAGGAGCAAGCCGGACCTTCGGGGGAACAGTCACGTCCCGCAGGAGAGGAGGAAATGCTTGACACCTCCTCACTGGACGAGTGCCTGGAGGAACTGTCGCAGGGCAATGCAGCTTCTGGGACCAGTGGCGTCCAGCCACCCAGGAGCCGTGCGCGTGGCCCGCGGCCTTCCCCCCAAAGGGGGGAAGGATCAGAGGGGAGTGCTGCTGATCGGCACACTCGCCGCCACCAACGCGGCAAGGGTCCCCTAGTTCGGCCCCCTCCTCCCCAGCGGGAGAGTCGCGACTCCAGTCCGGACACCTTCACCTCGGAGGAGGTGCGGAAGCTGGATAAGATGGCCGAGGATTCGGACCGGCGCCACACGGAGCTCATGAGCGTGGTGGGGCGCATGCCTGAGGCCATCGAGTCGCTGGCGACCAGTGTGCGCGAGTTCGGGGCAGCAACTGCCGCGAGTGGCCGCATGCTGACTGATGCCGTCAAGACCCTGGCGGCTGTGATGCGCGCGCACACCAGGACCACAGGGGCACTCACTGCTGCCACACGCGCTGTCTCAGGCAGGCATCGCCAGGGCAGCCGCCGCGCTGGACCATCCCAGCAAGCCGCCCCTCGGCTGATTGTTGCGGATCCTGCAGTGCGGGCCCGGCCGAGTGCCACCGCGCCACAGCACCAGCCAGCGCATCCCAGACGCCAGCTGGCCCACATTGCGCCATCCGTCGCCGCCATTCCCCCACTGGGGCATCAAGGGCAAGCGGCTGCAGCTGATGGTGGCCAGGCTCAGGTGCGCCACTCAGCAGACGGCCCCTCGAGGCCCAAACGCCGTGTAGGCCGCCCCCCAGCGGCATCTGGCGGAAGGGCATCTGAGCCTCAGGCGCCTTCCCCCAGCCTCGCAGCAGCCACTGGGCAGAGCTTGCGAAGGAGCAGCAGGCCGGGCAGGGGAGGCAAAAGGCTGGGCAAGGTCTCGCCCTCGCGGGCCACTCAGTAGAGGGTGTGGGCAGCTTTCCTTTTATTTGGCGGTGGCCATCTTTATTTTGCCCATGGTTGTGTTGTTGGAGGGCTTATTTTTTGCATTAGGCCGACGTTGAGGCCTGGTTTGAAGAAAGGTGGAGTGACTCCTCCCCAGTTTGTGGGAGTGAGTCGTTTGTTGGGCTTTTTGTGGGGCCCGTTTATTGTTTTTGGGGATTCATGTGGGAAGGGCTTTTCATTTTTGTGTAATAAAAAATTATCTTTATTCATGCAGTCTCCATGGTTGTTCTTCTTAGTGTTTGTTGGCTTCACCGGCTGAGGGCTTGCGGAGCGGCTGCATTCATCTTCCCTCATGGCCCCTGGCCATTCCCTGACAGGGGGCTTAGAAGTACCGTGTAATAAGGTGGCGTCGTGCGGCCCTTGGCCCTGGTCGCTCCCTCCTGGGAACGTACTCCTGCTCCTCCTCCTCCTCATGCTCCTCCTGCTCCTCCTCCTGAGGTGCTGGTCCAACGTCAGGTGGCAGTGCCTGAGTCCTGTGGATAGCCAGGTTGTGTAGCATGCAGCAAACCACCACAAATTGGGAGACCCGGTCCGGCGAATACTGGAGAGCTCCTCCGGAGCGATCAAGGCAGCGGAACCGCTGCTTGAGGACCCCAATAGTTAGCTCGATGATGTTGCGGGTGGTTTGATGGCTCTCGTTGTAGGCCTCTTCAGCAGCGGTCCTGGGCGCGCGGAGCGGGGTCATGAGCCAGGTGCACAAAGGATAGCCTTTGTCCCCGAGTAGCCATCCTCTTGGGGGAGGCTGTGCCTGGAACATGTCATGCACAGTACTCTGCCGCAGGATAAAGGCATCGTGGCTGCTGCCTGGGAAGCTGGCATTGACTGCCATGATGCGCTGCTTGTGGTCACAGACCAGCTGCACATTCAGAGAATGGTAGCCCTTCCTGTTGCGATACTGCTCGCCATGCTCCAGAGGGGCCCGCAAAGCCACATGCGTACAGTCAATGGCGCCCTGCACCAAGGGGAATTCCCTGAGTCTGGAAAATCCCAATGCGCGCTGATGCTGGCTCTCCAGGGCCATGGGGAAGGAGATGAATTGGCTTCTCCTTCTGAACAGTGCTTCGGTCACCTGGCGGATGCAGCGATGCGCGCCGTACTGGGAGATGTTTGCTATGTCCCCAGCAGCGTATTGGAAGGAGCCGGTGGCATAGAAGTTCAATGCCACCGTCTCCTTCACTTCCACCGACAGAGACGTCCTGCACCTGAGCTTTGGCCGCAGATCTCGGCGAAGCAGGTGGCAGATCTCTGCAATCACCTCCTTTCGGAATCGGAGCCTTTTAACACATCGCGCGGCACTCATGTTTAGGTAGGAGCGCTGCTGGCGGTATAGCCTGACTGGGTAAGGCCTACGTGGCCGACGCCTGTAGCCCCCTCTGCCTCTAGCCAGGGCTGCCCCTCTCACAATGCGTCTGCGAGCCCTACGGACATGGAGCTGCAGCTCCGCGTTGGCACCCCATGCAACCCCCATCAAATCCTGGCAAACACGCTAATTTCCAGAGGCCACTTGCAGCGCTCTGGCCTGAGTCCAAAAATACCTGGCTCTTGCTGCTTGAAACCAGTTAGCTACCCTCCTTGTTGTGTCTCCAGAAATGCGTTGCACAAGAGTGTTTTCTGAAAAAAGGCTGGCCTTTATACTGGAGAGCACGTCCCCTTTAATTTGCGCCCCCCGGGGCCCGCGCTGGTTGTGTTGCGTTCCTTTTTCCAAACGCTCCGGCCGCCAGCCGCACAATGGGGCGGTCCGACTGAAGTTTGGAATCGGGGCGCACAAAGGGCGTTGCACGAGGATGTGACGTCATTTTCTGCGCGTGCATCCGGGCGGGCGCTAAACTTTGCGCTGGCGCTAACGGGCAACTTAATTTGGGGCGGGGCGCAAACTGCGCTGCGCCCGGGCGCTACACGCATAGCGCCCGAAAATCACTTCTCTTAAGGCGCTAACTGCTGGCGCAAGCGACTGAAAATCTAGCCCTACATCTTCACAAAATGTAAATAAGGAATCGCACGTAGCTGCCTACTGTATTGACTAGAGCGCTTGGATCTTTTGGGAAAAAAATAACTTTTTTCTCTATAGCAACCCATCACATCCTTGGGACATTCCAAAAGTGCTTTACTTTACTTTTTTTTAATGGATCACTTTTTAAATGCAGCCACTTATATAAGCAAACATGGCAGCCCATTTATGCAAGGCACAATCCCTCAGGGAAGAATATTGGCCAGGACACTGGGAGAACTCCCTTGCTCCTCATCGAGCAGTGCTGTGGAATTTTTAACATCCATCTGCACAGACAGAAGGGCCCCACTTTAATGTTTCATTTGAAAGACAATACCGCTGATAGTAAAGCACTGCGTTAAAACTGCACTGGAGTGTCAGCCTAGATTATGCTTTCATTTTTTCACGAAATGCCATTTCTTTTTGTCTAACCTAAAACACTCATTTTTGAAATGTGTGAGTCCCTACAATGTAATTTAGTTAGCATTAAGGAAAACAAGTCCAGTCAGTCAAGACACATCTGTAATAATGACCCTTTAGCATATCTCAAGCAGCTGATGAGCCACTTCACCAGTATAAATTTACCAAAATTTGTTAATTCAGCTGTAGCGTATGCAATTTTTGTGAGGAGTGGCTCAGAGAAAATGGAGAAATTCCTGATTTACATAGGAGGCCTTGCATATGTTCCTCCTCTAGAAAGGTTTGAGTTCAGTAAACCATTTTATGTTGGTGTTTGAGAGTCAAGTGAGAATTTCATATAAAAGGGAGGACATTACAGCTGAGAATCAAGTTTTAAATTTTCTGTCTGTTTTGTGCAAATTCCCCTCTCCGATCTCATCTGGGCTCCATACTCTACCGTGGCTAACAAAGGAAATTAGGGATAGCATAAGATCCAAGGAGAGGACCTATAAATTGGCCAGAAAAAGCAGCAAACCTGAGGATTGGGAGCAGTTTAGGATTCAACAAAGGAGGACAAAGGGATTAAATAAGAGGGAGAAAATAGAGTATGAGAGTAAGCTTGCAGGGAACATAAAAACTGACTGTAAAAGCTTCTATAGATATGTGAAGAGAAAAAGATTAGTGAAGTCAAGTGTAGGTCCCTTGCAGTCAGAATCAGGGGAATTTATAATGGGGAACAAAGAAATGGCAGATCAATTAAATACATACTTTGGTTCTGTCTTCACAAAGGAGGACACAAATAACCTCCCAGAGATGTCGGGGAACATAGGGTCTAATGAGAGGGAGGAACTGAAATAAATCAGTATTTGTAGGGAAATGGTGTTAGGGAAATTGATGGGATTGAAGGCCGATAAATCCCCAGGGCCTGATAATCTACATCCTAGGGTACTTAAGGAAGTGGCCCTAGAAATAGTAAATGCATTGCTGGTCATCTTCCAAAATTCGATAGACTCTGGAACAGTTCCCATGGATTGGAGGGTAGCTAATGTTACTCCACTATTCAAAAAAGGTGGTAAAGAGAAAACGGGGAATTATAGACCGGTAAGCCTGACATCGGTAGTGGAGAAAATGCTAGAGTCCATTATAAAAGATGTTATAGCAGAGCACTTGGAAAACAGTGACAGGATCGGATAAAGTCAACATGGATTTACAAAAGGTAAATCATGCTTGACTAATCTACTGGAATTTTTTGAGGATGTAACTGGTAGAATAGATAAGGGAGAACCAGTGTATGTGGTTTATTTGGACTTTCAGAAGGCTTTCGATAAGGTCCCGCATAAGAGATTAGCGTGTAAAGTTAAGGCACTTGGGATTGGGGGCAAGGTACTGACTTGGATAAAGAACTGGATGGCAGACAGGAAGCAAAGAGTTGGAATAAACGGGTCTTTTTCTGAGTGGCAGGCAGTGACTAGTTGAGTACCGCAGGGATCGGTCCTAGGGCCCCAGCTATATACAATATATATAAATGATCTAGACGAGGGAACTAGATGTAATATCTCCAAGTTTGCAGACGACACAAAGCTGGGTGGGCGTGTGTGCTGTGAGGAGGATGCCGAGAAACTCCAGTATGATTTGGACAGGTTGGGTGATTGGGCAGAAGCATGGCAGATGCAGTATAATGTAGGTAAATGTGAGGTTATCCACTTTGGTGGCAAAAACAGGAAGGCAGATTATTATCTGAACGGCAATAGATTGGGAGAAGGGGAAGGGCAACAAGACCTGGGTGTCCTTGTGCACCAGTCGCTGAAGGTAAGCATGCAGGTGCAGCAGGCAGTTAAGAAGACAAATGGTATGTTGGCCTTCGTAGCGAGAGGGTTCGAGTAGAAGAACAAGGATGTCTTGCTGCAGTTGTACAGGACCTTGGTGAGACCACACCTTGAGTATTGTGTGCAGTTTTGGTCGCCTTATCTGAGGAAGGATGTTCTTGCCATGGAGGGAGTGCAGCGAAGATTCACCAGACTGATACCTGGGATGGCAGGAATGACTTATGAGGAGAGATTGGGTCGATTGGGCTTGTACTCGCTGGAGTTTAGGAGAATGAGAGGGGATCTCATTGAAACTTATAAAATTCTAACAGGACTAGACAGACTAGATGCAGGAAGGATGTTCCCGATGGCCGGGGAGTCCAGAACCAGGGGTCACAGTCTAAGGATAAGGGGTAAGCCATTTAGGACAGAGATGAGAAGGAATTTCTTCAGCCAGAGAGTGGTGAACCTGTGGAATTCTCTACCACAGAAGGCAGTGGAGGCCAATTCATTAAATATATTCAAGAAGGAGTTGGATATATTTCTTAAGGCTAAAGGGGAGAAAGCAGGGAGCGGATACTGAATTTGGATGATCAGCCATGATCTCATTGAATGGCGGAGCAGGCTCGAGGGGCCGAATGGCCTACTCCTGCTCCTATCTTCTATGTTTCTATACTTTTCACATTGTCCAAACCTCAGTCTTTGCAATTCCTTTTCTCCTGATAAAATGCAATGTAATAAATGTACTGATGGGCTTCTTCATGTATGAAAGAAGGGTTTGTGATCCATTTTGCCATACAGTTCAAGTATTTCCCATGAAGACATGATTGCACACTAATAGGCAGGCTTGTGTATCTTTAACTTTGAGAGTGAACAGATTTGTCTGGATTATGTTAGAATGTGTGCAGTAGATGCTGAAGCGAATTCCATGACACACAGGTCAGAAGCTTGAATGTCGTCACTGTATTCTATTGAAGAAAGAACTTGCATTTATATAGAGCCTTTCATGACCTCAGGACGTCCCAAAGCGTTTTACAGCCAATGAATTACTTTTGAAGCGTAGTTACTGTCGTAATGTAGAAAACACGGCAGCCAATTTGCGCACAGCAAGCTCTCACAAACAGCAATGTGATATAGTGACCAGATCATCTATTTCTTTTTCGTTGAGGGATAAATATTGGCCCAGGACATGGGGGAGAACTCCCCTGCTCTTCTTCCAATAGTCTTGTGAGATTTTACATCCCACCTGAGAGGGCAGACAGGGCTCTCGGGTTTAAGGTCTCATCTGAAAGATGGCACCTCTGTTAGAAACTAGGGGGTGCCTAAAAATGTATATGGCTACACGAATAATACTGCGTTTAAATGATAAGTTTCATTTTCCTGGAAAGCTTACATTAGAATTTGAGACAGTCTTTTTAGTCAGTTAGATTAGGTGAAACATAAACATTCCACACGGGGGCCCATAGGATGGCCCTGCCAGGCTAGTTATCTGTTGTTTGTAAGTTAGGGTTTTGAATTTGTTAATGTATCTTTAATTTGGCCAGTGATGGCCCAACCTATGTTTCTTCCATTATTACAAATAACCATATTATAATCTCCACAGATAGAATTTGGAGTTTGTTTAGCAGAACTGCTTGCGAAGAGAGAATCATAGATTATTACTATTGGGCAAGTTGGAGAGGTTTGAGTCTACCCGTTCTTTGGAGCCCAGCTTTATCAGCAGGAGACAACACTCAAGCAAACTGCTGAAATCATCCTCAGTATTCTGGATGGCAAACTTTGTGCCATAATGTATTGTTTCACATTATCCTTAAAGATCACATCATGCATGATCTTTGCCATACTGTAGGCTGCTAGTGCAAGTGCACTGTTCCATGGCAATTTCCATGCTTCGAGAAGAGACGGTGGAAGGTAAAACTGCTCAGTGACCCTGCTGGCAGAGTCTCTTCCATAATCAGATTGAATAGAACTGGCTCTGATTGGAGTGGAGAGAACGATTACTCTCTTCCACCGCCGCCCCCCACCCCCCGCAAAGAAAAAAAAGCATTGGAATTTTGGAGTGATGTGGGATAAAAACTTGTTGGGTTTTGATTTGAATGCTTGTAATTAAAGTTAATAATGAGGATGAAGGTACTGCTGAAAACAGGCCTGGAAATTTGGGAGCACCCATTTTTGGGCAATTGCACGAGTGCTTTAATGTGCAAAGTGCCTCATGCCTGCTTCAGGCGTGGGTAAAGGATGCCTCTGGTTTGCCCTTACCCAAAATGGCAGGCAGTGCATGTGCTTCCTGCCTGCTATTTTGAGGCCTTAGGTGTTTACGTAAAGCCTGAAAAACGGGTGCTCTGTGGCCCAATTTCCAGGTCATAGATCATTAAACCTATAAAATACTGCATTGCAGAGAAATGTTTCAATATTTCATTAAAAAATGTGAACTAGTAAACAGTGATAATCTTAACACCTTCATAACATCCAAAACAGACTGCAATGCATACTGTATCTGCTCATTGTAAGCGAATAAATATTCTTTATTTAATAAATGTACTTAAACCCAGATCCCATTTATTGAATAAAGCCACTAAAAAGTGAAATTCCGTAGAAGTGAAATTAAAGATAAGAATTTCAGCTGATTTGTTGCATGTGGAACATGTATATCTATCTTATATATATGTATAATAAAAGGATCCATCCGTCTGTCTGTCTGTCTGTGTGGATGTCTGGGCATCACTCAAAAGTTATAGAGCGTACCTACACATACGTTATATCAAAAGAAAGCTTATGATTAGGGGAGTGTCATAGGTGTATTTACTTTTTGGTCAGACAAAAATTGTTCGGACAGTATACAAAAAACGTTAAAAAAACAGACAAAATCCGTTCATTAGCGGTTGACCAATCCTACCGCTCATTAGCGTTGAGTGACGTGATGGTTGACCAATCCTACAGGGGCATGGGGGGGGGGGGGCGTTTCATGGCATTTGTGGGCGGGGCCTAATCCTTCAAACTGCCGTTAGTGTGGGAGCTGAGCTGAGGTGAGTGGCAGCCATTAAAGACCGGCCGGGTCTGAAGCTAAAAAAATGGTAATGGAGATGAGGAAATTGTTGATTGATTAGTATTGATTCAGGAATTTCTCTCTCTCTCTCTCTCTCTCCTTCCCCCTCTCTCTCTCTCTCTCTCCCAAAGCGGGAGCTCAGTTGAGGTGAGTCACGGCCCGAGAGCCCGGCTGGGCCTGAAGCGTTAGGCCGCGCACGGTCACCGCGGCCTGCCTCTAAGTCCTTCCCCCCCTCTCCCTCTCTTTCTCTCCCCTTCCCCCCTCTCTCTCCTTCTCCCTCTCTCTCTCTCTCCTTCCCCCTCTCTCTCTCCTTTCCCCTCTCTCTCTCTCTCTCTCCCTCTCTCTCTCGCTCTCTCTCTCCTTCCCCCCCCTCTCCCCTCTCTCTCTCTCTCTCCCGAAGCGGGAGCTCAGCTGAGGTAAGTCGCGGCCCGAGAGCCCAGCCGGGCCTGAAGCGCTAGGCCGCGCACGGCCACGCTCAATTTTCCAAGCCCTTCCCCTGGTGGCAAATTATCAGAACGGCACTTATCATCTGGGATTGAAGACCTTGCCTCCCTCTGAGGTCTGGGGCCTTTATAAGACCCAGTCCGGAACCCATCCTTGCTCTCAGCAGACGTGGCTTCCCTCTGCCCTATCTAGGTTGTGCTGTCTCTCTCTCTCTCCTTCCCCCCCCTCTCTCTCTCTCTCCCCTCCCCCCTCTCTCTCTCTCTCTCCTTCCCCCTCTCTCTCTCTCTCTCTCCTTCCCCCCTCTCTCTCTCCTCCCCCCTCTCTCTCTCTCCTTCCCCCCTCTCTATCTCTGCTTCCCCCCTCTCCCTCTCTCCCCTTCCCCCCTCTCTCTCTCTCTCCCCTTCCCCCCTCTCTCTCTCTCTCTCCACTTCCCCCCCTCTCTCTCCACCCCCCCTCTCTCTCTCTCCCCTTCCCCCTCTCTCTCTCCCCTTCCCCCCTCTCTCTCTCTCTCCACTTCCCCCTTCTCTCTCTCTCTCCCCTTCCCCCCTCTCTCTCTCCCCTTCCCCCCTCTCTCTCTCCCCTTCCCCCTCTCTCTCTCCCCTTCCCCCCTCTCTCTCTCCCCTTCCCCCCCTCTCTCTCCTTCCCCCCTCTCTCTCCTTCCCCCCCTCTCTCTCTCTCCCCTTCCCCCCTCTCTCTCTCCCCTTCCCCCCTCTCTCTCTCCCCTTCCCCCTCTCTCTCTCCCCTTCCCCCTCTCTCTCCTTCCCCCCCTCTCTCCTTCCCCCTCTCTCTCCTTCCCCCCTCTCTCTATCTCTCTCCTCCCCCTCTCTCTCTCTTCTTCCCCCCTCCCTCTCTCTCCTTCCCCCCTCCCTCTCTCTCCTTCCCCCCTCTCTCTTTCCCCCTCTCTCTTTCCCCCTCTCTCCTTCCCCCTCTCTCTCTCTCTCTCCTTCCCACCCTCTCTCTCTCTCTCCTTCCCACCCTCTCTCTCTCTCTCCTTCCCCCCTCTCTCTCTCTCTCTCTCCTTCCCCCCCTCTCTCTCTCTCTCTCCTTCCCCCCCTCTCTCTCTCTCCTTCCCCCCCCCTCTCTCTCTCCCCCTCTCTCTCCTTCCCCCCCTCTCTCTCTCTCCCCTTTCCCCCTCTCTCTCTCCCCTTCCCCCCTCTCTCTCTCCCCTTCCCCCCTCTCTCTCTCCCCTTCCCCCTCTCTCTCCTTCCCCCCCTCTCTCCTTCCCCCCTCTCTCTCCTTCCCCCCTCTCTCTATCTCTCTCCTCCCCCTCTCTCTCTCTTCTTCCCCCCTCCCTCTCTCTCCTTCCCCCCTCCCTCTCTCTCCTTCCCCCCTCTCTCTTTCCCCCTCTCTCTTTCCCCCTCTCTCCTTCCCCCTCTCTCTCTCTCTCTCCTTCCCACCCTCTCTCTCTCTCTCCTTCCCCCCTCTCTCTCTCTCTCTCCTTCCCCCCCTCTCTCTCTCTCTCTCCTTCCCCCCCTCTCTCTCTCTCCTTCCCCCCCTCTCTCTCTCTCTCTCTCTCTCCTTCACCCCCTCTCTCGCTCTCTCCTTCCCCCCTCTCTCTCTCTCCTTCCCCCCCTCTCTCTCTCTCTCTCCTTCCCCCCCTCTCTCTCTCTCTCTCCCTCTCTCTCCTTCCACCCCCCTCTCTCTCTCTCTCTCCTTCCCCCTCTTCTATCTATCTATCTTATCTTATCTTATCGCATAACGGAGCGGGCAAGGACACTGAACGCACAATTGCAAGAGATAGATTGTTAGGCAGGGGAGGGAGGGAGAGAGAGGGGGAGACAAGGGGAGGGAGAGAGACAGAGAGGGGGAGGGAGGGAGAGAGAGGAAAGGCGGGAGAGAGAGGGGGAGGGAGGGAGAGAGAGGGGGAGGGAGGGAGAGGAGAGGGGGAGGGAGGGAGAGGAGAGGGGGAGGGAGGGGAGAGGAGAGGGGGAGGGAGGGGAGAGGGGGAGGGAGGGGAGAGGGGGAGGGAGGGAGAGGAGAGTGACCAGGCAAGACATACCCAAAACTGTAAAACCTGCAGTATATGGCTACTGGCGATCCCCATTAACAAAAAACGAGGTTAAACAACCACCTCCTGGGTGCTTAGGAAGAGTTCTTCAATCCCAACAGTCTCAAACAGTTTTACAAAAAAGCCTCGGCAACGCCGGGCGCCCCAGCTAGTGATTACATAAAGGAGAGCAACTCAAGATGAGAGCTAAACTGTATCTCCTTCCACTGATACTGTGCAAATCAATCATAACCCAGGAAAAATTTATATAAAGGCACTGATATAAGTCTCCAACTGATATATTAACAAGCTAATAGAACGTATTTTTCACTTATTTTGGGAAATAAAAAGTAGACCCCAAAAAAAAACTTTTTTAAAGCCTATATATGATGATGCAGATACAGTAAATCAAGATGGTAAACTTGAAAGTAACTGATGATCACTCTCTGCCACACTCATATATCCTGTATGCACTATAAAACCACAACCAAGGTGACGGATAAGTTTTCCATAAAAAATGGGCACATTCGTGGAATTCGATCAACACAGCAGTAGAAAGTCCTGGAATCCCATGCAATAAAAAACAGAATGTGACTTTTTTTGTCACTTTAAACTAGTGAGCCTAATTGTAAACATACTCCTCATAACATGGGTAAAAATGCTGGAACGCCATTTTATATAAACCCGCATTTGACTTATTCAGCCATGTTAACCTGACTCTGGTCATAATTTTACATACCTCATGACTGATTTGCAATCTTGAATTAGGTTCTGGATCCTTATTTCATTGAACAGTTTTTACAAATAATATAAGCATTAAAGCATGGTGTCATAGTAAGGTACTAGAGCTCAGTTTCGTTCTGACATATGGAATTGAATTAACAGTGACCGCTGGCTTTGGGAATTCAAACAGTTGACAATTTAGTGCATTCAATCTAACCACCTAACACACTCACCATGATCCTCTGCACCGTATGGGCTTTTATATGATGTGGTGACACTTCAAAATTTTCCCGCTCATTAAACTCAATAATCCCAGGTCTGACCAGGCATAAAATACTTCTAGGTTTGACTGTGCAACTGAGAAAAGCTGCAGGAATTCAACATTAATGAAAATTGGCTTTTTTCTCATTTTTCACTAATGTTTATTGATCCGTATTTAGAAGGTTAGGGATCCTCAAAGCAGTGCTAAACAAGGACAACGAGTATCTGAGCACTCCCTACTACATCTCCTTATTTGCTAAAATTAACCAAGGCAGGTGTTTCACCCCTTAGAAGCCCATGGGAGGAAATAATATGAAGGCACAAAAACAATTGCTGCCTAGTTGCCAATAAGATATCACAATTGCAAAGAGTGAATAAAAAGGTGTCAACAGAATGAATGCGCTGCCCAGTAACATTTTTGTAAAGAAGTTGTCCCATTCAAATCTGAATGTCCACATTCAATTAAAACTCAGATGTTTTCAAATAATTCTACTCTCATTCAGAAGAATTCAGTTCAGGGATCGCTGAAAAATATGATATAAATATGTTCAAATCTCCATATGGCTACTTGCAATGAAGATGGCCCTGTTCATGCTCAATAACCAAACTCGGTGGCTGTGATTTTATCAATGGGGGCGAGTTGGGTGCGGGTCAGATGGTTTCCGGCCATCAGTCCCGCCCCCAACTGCATCCGGCCCATAGACGTGATTTTACGTTGATTGACCTTAATTAGCAGGCAAGCCCGCAGGGTGGGCTTAACAAGAGGAAGCCGGCCAGATGACATCATTTGATGACTTGTCATCTGCCGGTTTTCTTAAAGGGACCATGCACAATTTTTTTTTGACAGCTGATTTCTCAGTGTTTGACCGCATTGAGGTGCTGCAAACACTGACAATCACTGTACAGAGGTGACCTCTTGCACCCAGGCTCTCCAATGACTCCCTCCATAGGCTAGAATAGATGGTAGCTGCAGGTGAGGTGACAGAAGCGATCTGTCACTGGTGAGAGAGGTTCTCCCAATGAGGTGGCACTGGGCCTGGATTTCAAAACTTGTAACCTAAAGAAATGTGTAAATGTATTAAAAATGCATTTCCCAACATTTTTTTACCTCTGAGGCTCACCAGTGCAACATTGGATCCTTCACACCACTTCTGCAGCGGTCATCAATCCAGAAACATTACAGCAGATTCACAGCACACCACACCTACCTGGCGTGGTGTCCGGACATCGGGAAACCCGAGGCAGAAGTGGCAATATTCAAAAAGAGCCTGTCAACTACTAGCAACTACCTGTTAATAGGCAGTTAATTGCCTTTAATTCTCTTCCCGCCGCTAGGTGTAGGGTCCATGCGCAAATCGGGGACCCGACACTTATGAAAATTGTTTGGAGGCGGGTTGACGGCAGGTTTGCAACCCGATGTCAATCAAAACAATTTTAACCTTTGACCCGCCTCCAAACCCACCCTCTGAGCGCTGGCAAAATCCAGCCCGGTGTGTTTCTCCCATTTTCTTATTCTGTTTACCTGATGTGAGATATTTGATTATAGGATTAGAATCAATTCTTATGGAGGTTGCGAATGACTGAATGGTTTGCATATTCATTCCCATAACTTTTTTCCTAACGGTACACACAGAAAGATACAATAGATCTATTTACAATTCGCATTACAAGGCCACAGAATAATATTCTTAGGATTGGATTTTCCTCTGCCTGCCGAAAACACAAAGGGGCAGGACTTCTGCCTGTCATGGGATACCGCCACAAAATCTGTCTCACTTTACGTAGAATTTACAGCACAGAAACAGGCCATTCGGCCGAACTGGTCTATGCCAGTGTTTATGCTCCACACGAGCCTCCTCCCATTCTACTTCATCTAACCCTATCAACATATCCTTCTATTCCTTTCTCCTTCATCTACTTATCTAGCTTCCTCTTAAATGCATCTGTGCCCTTTGCCTCAACCACTCCATGTGGTAGCAAGTTCCAGGTTCTAACCACACTCTGGTTGAAGAAGTTTCTCCTGAATACCTTATTGGATTTATTAGTGACTACCTTATATTTACTGGCCCCTAGTTTTGGTCTCCCGCACAAGTGGAAACATCGTCTCTACGTCTATCCTATAAAACCCCTTTATAACTTTAAATACCTCTATTAGATGACCCCTCAGCCATCTCTTTTCTAGAGAAAAGAGCCCCAGTCTGTTCACTCTTTCCTGACAGTTATAACCTCTTAGGTCTTGTAAATCTTTTTTACACCTTTACCTCTATATCCTTTTTGTAATATAGAGACCATGAACAGTGCACAGCCCCTCTTACATGGTTATAGCGCAGTGTCCTGGAGTGGGTCTAATTGTTTATTCGGGGTGGGTTTGGAGTGGGATAGCCACTCCTGACTGGCTTACCCCTGCTTGAACAGACAGAAATGCTGTGCGACTGCAATATGTAAATGACGTTGTAAATCATGATGTAAAGTGAATTGTCGCAGTCTTCCGATGCTCTAACATTGCTCAGTTACATCCTCAAAGTCACATGCGAGAGCCCATCCTTGTAAAACAATTCCTTTTTTAACCCTCCTAGTCCTCAACATGTTGACCAGTCTCAAGAGCAGCCTGGCACTTCTATCGACAACTCCTGCACCTGACTCAACAACTTAATCAACTGCGCTTGGCTGCAAAGCCCAGGGATCCTGTTCTCAGGGGCCCAGTTTCTCCAGAAAAAATGTTACACTATAAGCATATGGAGGGAGTCATGGGAGAGCCTGGGTGCAGCCGTGCATCTCTGTGCAGTGCTCGTCAGTGTTTGCAGCACCTATTATTTAGTTGTTAAATGAATGTTATGTTGTGGCGTACCGACCACAGAATGGACACAATCCGCTTTTCGGTCCGTAGACTATAAATCAGGCGTCATCCTTTAAGAAGGAGCACACCTTTAAGAAACTCGATCTGCAACATAGTTAAGCCCAGAGCGGGGGAGGGAGAGTCGAAGCTGTGCACTGTGGAAAGGCAGTTGTACTTTGTGTGGTCTCTGAATCCATTTTGTGTTCAGCATGCAGCCACAACTATTAAACCTTTTCTGTTGAACCTCTCCGAGTTCAGTATTTTTTTGCTAGGAGTACGTAGACTCCTACATTGGTGACCCCGACGCTCAGGACGACTCCTAAGCGTAACCATGGCTGATACAAACGCAGTTTCTGTGAAGCTGCCGGAGTTCTGGGAGAACCTGGCCACCGCCTGGTTCCTTCAAGCCAAATCGCAATTCCGACTCCGCGGCATCACCGCCGACGCAACGATGTACGACTACCTCCTCGCCTCCCTGGGCAGCTCCACAATCACGAAAGTCTGGACAATCCTACAAAACCCTCCGGAGGAAGGCAAGTACGCACATCTCAAGGCCGCGCTCATTAAAAAATTCACAATCTCCCAATTCTTGTACAACTGCCACCTCCTCGACCTCCCGGGCCTCGGTGACTCCACGCCGTCAGACTTGCTCTCACACATGCTTGCTCTGACCGACGAGAAACCGCCCGGCTCCCTCTTCCGCACGCTCTTTATCCGCCAACTACCTCCCAGCATCCGCCCGGCGATCGTGGCGTCCAGCCTCACGGACCTCGAGGCCCTGGCCGACGAAGCCGATAAGCTCCTGTCCGCCAGCTCCAACCACGCCGTCACCCCCGACCTGGCCTCCGCAGCGTCGGCGCGCGCTCCACCCTCTATTGCGCGGCCACACAGCTCGGCCACGAGGCCCCCCAGGCCCCCAAGCCCTCCGACCCAGGGCTACTGCTACTTCCATACCCGGTTTGGTGCACGGGCACGCCGCTGCAGCCATCCCTGCACATTTCCAACCGCCCCCACACCAGCCTACACGATGGCTGTGGGGCAAGCAGGCGTGCTGCTGTACGTTACGGACAGCGCCTCCGGACGCCGTTTCCTATGCGACACGGGCGCGCAGCGCAGCATCATTCCCACGTCTGCCCTCGAGATCCAGCGAGGCGGCCACGGCCCCGCGCTGGCTGCTGCCAACGGCACCGACATC
Source organism: Somniosus microcephalus (assembly GCF_052327205.1). Taxonomy (NCBI): domain Eukaryota; kingdom Metazoa; phylum Chordata; class Chondrichthyes; order Squaliformes; family Somniosidae; genus Somniosus; species Somniosus microcephalus. The sequence goes on along the minus strand of NC_141007.1, from coordinate 48,754,949 downwards.
CGGACGTACGGCACCCGCACTGTCACCATCGACCTCGCAGGCCGCCGCTACCACTGGGAGTTTATCACTGCCAAGGTGCTCTCCCCACTCCTCAGTGCGGATTTCCTGTGCACCCACGGCCTGTTGGTCGACATGCCTCGGCGCCGCCTCGTGGACATGAACACCATGTCATCTGTCCTGGGCGCTATGGCCCCCCCCAACCCGCCGAATTGGCGTGGCAGTGCCGCGCCCGCTCAACGGACGACTACTCAGCACTCCTGGCTGAGTTCCTAGCCCTCACCAACCCGACCTTCTCCGCGAAGGTTGCTAAACACGGGGTAGAACACTTCATCCCCACCACAGGCCCACCGGTGTATGCCCACGCCCGCAGGCTGGACCCGGCCAAGCTGGAGATTGCGCGGGCTGAGTTCGCCACAATGGAACAGCTCGGCATCATCCGCCGCTCCAACAGCCCCTGGACCTCCCCACTCCACATCGTCACCAAACCCGATGGGGGATGGCGCCCCTGCGGGGATTACCGGCGCCTAAACGACGCCACCACGCCGGATTGATACCCCATACCGCACATTCAGGACTTCTCGGCTAGACTGGCCGGCCGCTCAGTCTTCTCCAAAATCGACCTGGTGCGCGGTTACCATCAGGTGCCAGTCCACCCCACGGACATTCCCAAGACGGCCATAATCACCCCTTTTGGGCTATTCGAGTTCCTCCGAATGCCCTTCGGCCTCAAAAACGCAGCCCAGGCCTTCCAGCGGCTCATGGACTCGGTCCTCCGGGACCTGAAGTTCCTCTTTGTCTACCTGGATGACATCCTGGTAGCTAGTTCCTCCAAGCAGGAACACATCGAGCACCTCCGCACCCTGTTCCAGCGGCTCAGTGAGCACGGGCTCATCATCAGCCCAGCCAAGTGCCAATTCGGCCTCAGCAGGATCGAATTCCTCGGCCACCACATCACGCAGGATGGAACCATTCCCCTGCCCGCCAAGGTGCAAGCCGTCCAGCAGTTCCCCCGGCCTACCACCATCAAAGGCCTCCAGGAGTTCTTGGGGATGATCAACTTTTACAACCGCTTCATTCCCGGAGCGGCCTCCCTCATGCGGCCCCTATACGAAGCCCTCCGGGGTAAGAAAGACAGAATGGCGATCGAGTGGTCGGCGGACATGTTGACCGCTTTCGACTTGACCAAAAAGGCGCTCGCCGACGCCACCATGCTCGCTCACCCACAGCCCAACGCCAGGGTGGCCCTCACCACGGATGCCTCCGACCACGCGGTCGGCGCCGTGTACGAACAGTGGGTCGACGGGGCCTGGCAACCGCTGGCCTTTTTCAGCCGCCAACTGCGCCCCCCGGAGGCCAAATACAGCGCCTTTGACCGCGAGCTCCTCGCACTGTACCTGGCAGTCCGCCATTTTAGATTTCATCTGGAGGGCCGCCCCTTCACCGCGTTTGTCGACCACAAACCCCTGACATTCGCGATGGCGAAATCTGCGGACCCGTGGTCAGCCAGGCAACAACGCCAGCTCGCTGCGGTGTCCGAATTCACCGCGGACATCCGGCACGTCTCCGGTCGAGACAACGTGGTGGCCGACTGCCTATTCCGCCCCGCCGTCCACGGCGCCCACCTGGCAGTGGACAATGCTCAACTGGCAGCGGAGCAACGCACCGACCCCGATCTGCTCTCCGCGCCTACAACCCTCCCAGGGCTGCAACTGACCAACGTCGCCTGCGGCCCGTCCGCCGTCACAGTCAAATGCGACACCTCCTTGGCGCAACCCCGCCCCGTAGTCCCGGCGTCCTGGCGAAAACGGGTGTTCGACATCGTCCACGGCCTCTCACACCCCGGCACCCGCGCGTCCATTAGACTGGTGGCCAACCGATTTGTCTGGCGCGGCCTGCGCAAAGATGTGCGCACCTGGGCCAGCTCCTGCATAGCTTGCCAGCATGCCAAAATCCACCAGCACGTCAAAGCCCCACTCGAGGAGTTCACCGTGCCAGAAAGGAGGTTCGACCATGTCCACATCGACCTCGTTGGCCCCCTGCCGCCATCACAAGGTCACACGCACCTGCTGACAATCGTGGACCGTACCACCCGTTGGCCCGAGGCCATTCCACTGATGTCCACCACCGCCGCCGACATCGCGAGGGCGTTCATCGGTACCTGGGTCGCTCGGTTCAGCGTCCCCTCCGACATGACGTCGGATAGAGGCCCGCAGTTCACCTCTGATCTGTGGGCCGCCATCGCCTGAAACCTCGGGGTGGCCGTTCACCGCACCACAGCTTACCACCCCCAAGCCAACGGACTATGCGAGCAATTCCACAGGTCCATGAAGGCGTCCCTCTGCGCCAGCCTCGAGGACGAGGCTTGGATCGACCGCCTCCCGTGGGTGCTACTCGGCCTACGCTCCGCGGTCAAGGAAGACCTGCAAGCCTCGGCGGCGGAACTCGTGTACGGCCAGCCGCTGCGCGTACCCGGAGAGTTCCTGCCCACCGCCACGACCCCCTGGTCGGCTGACCAGCAACGCCGCGCTTTCGCCAACCGAGCACGACAGTTCGCTCCGGTACCCACCGGCCGGCACGGCGAACCAGCAACCCGCGTACCACCTAGCCTGCACATGGCCAAATTTGTTTTCGTGCGCCATGACGCCCACCGAGGACCTCTACGGCCCCCATACGACGGACCCTACAAGGTACTCCAGACGGGGAACAAGTTCTTCCTCCTCGAAGTGGGCGGCAGAACTGACAAGGTGTCGGTCGACCGGCTCAAGCTGGCGCACCTAGAGCCCGATGAACCCGTTCAAGTGGGCCAACCCCCACCGCGGGGCAGACCGCTTAAGAGCCCGACGCGTCCGACCGCCCCGCTCCCGACACCAACCGCCAAGAGCCGTTCCGGCCGTGCCATCAAGCCGCCACGCCGGTTCGTACACTCCCTACTAGCGGATTCTGGGGGGAGCTGTGTGGCGTACCAATCACAGAATGGACACAATCCGCTTTCCGGTCCGTAGACTATAAATCAGGCGTCATGCCTTTAAGAAGGATCACACCTTTAAGAAACTCGGTCTGCATATAGTTAAGCCCAGAGCGGGGGAGGGAGAGTCGAAGCTGTGCACTGTGGAAAGGCAGTTGTACTTTGTGTGGTCTCTGAATCCATTTTGTGTTCAGCATGCAGCCTCAACAATTAAACCTTTTCTGTTGAACCTCTCCGAGTTCAGTATTTTTTTGCTAGGAGTACGTAGACTCCAACAACACAATCATTAAACTCGTGCCAGCAGTGGAGACTGTTCCCATCCACGTGTTGCAGATGGCAGATAAATTGGGGAAGTCCACTACTCGCATCTGCAACACAATGAAGGAAGGTTTCCAGGCCATGCAGACCACCTTGGTGCATGTGGCAGTCTGGAAGAGAGCTGTAGTAGCAGCTTCCTCGGTAGTAGGCGTTAATGTGAAAAATGTGTTTGGCATTATACACTAGTTGCACATTTACTGAATGAAACCCCTTCCTGTTTATAAAATTGAGGGGGTTCTCACAAGGGGCGTAGATTGCCGCAATGGCATCCTGCACCTGAGGGAATCCTGATAGTCTCCAAAGGTTGACTGTTTGCTCTCTTCGCTGTGTAGATTCATTCTGAATGGGGTTAGTCGAGACACCCACTTGAACAGAGTAATCCATAGCCTTCTTAATGCAGTGGCGGACAGCTGACATGACGGAGGTCAGTCAAGGCTGCCTGGAAGGACCCAGTTGCATAAAAATTCAAGACTGTGGTCACTATTACAGCCACTGTTCAATATTATTATAAACACATTGGGGGAATTTTTCGGAGGGGTCAGTGGGCGCGTTCGGTGGCAGGTCGGGTGGGAATTTTTTTTTGACAGCAGGTCGGGACCCCGCTGTCAACCCGCCACCACGTGACTTTCCCAGATGTTGGGTCTGTCAGGGCTGAACAGACCCGACACACAGCGGCGGAGGAGGCAATTCAAGTCAGTATGACCTTGTTAACAGCCCATTAAAGTGTATTTTGAGCTCACCTTTACATTTTACGAGGTTGCCCATGGGGTCCACGCTGCTCAGGGACCACGTCAGGTAAGGAGGTCGGGAGTTGTACGACCATGGAATCATCTCATTACTTGACAGCTGCAAATGTGCTATAAAAGCTCCCATCTTACAGCTGTTCACTTTCCAAGCTCAGAAGCCATTACTTACTGTATTTGGAAGACAGATTGAGCTTCATGCAGGTTGCAAGTGTTTGGAGCAAAATCTCTATCCAGTGTCACCTCATTGGAACAACCTCTCTCACCATTGACAGATCGCTTCTGTCATCTCAAGTTCACCTGCCATCTATTACATCAGCATCGGTGCCCTTGAAACTATCTCACCTTGGTCCTCAGAATCCCACCACGATCAGCCCCAGGCACACCAGCAGCATCAACAACCTTCTCCGCAATCAACTGATGCTGCACAGGACAGAGGGCATCAGCACCTGACCACATTACTGCCTGGGACGCAAGGGATGGCCTCACCATGGTCACATTTACTTCACTTGACGCTGTACACCCTGGCTGCCACATGATGTGCCAGATTGGCACTACCCCACACCAACACCATAAGGTATCCCTACAATGCCCGAGCCATTCCTTTCACACTCATCACCATTGTGGGGGGTACCGTTATGTGTCACCATTCACTGCAACTCACTAAGCAACTTCCAAAGGAGCACACAAATCTGTCCAAGAACGTAAAGTGTTGAAAATAAAGGTTTCAATGTTTGACACCACATTAACTAACAGAAACTTTACATGGACATTGGCTAAAACACACAAGTGCCTACCCACGTGTGTTGTTAGTTGGTATGATTGGGAAAGTGATAATGTAGATAGAGAGAGAGGGATGGGTGGAGGTGCAGGGTAAGTTGGTGTGAGTAAGGATGTGCAGGAGTAGGGTAGGGACGGCAGAGTGATGGGGGTGTGATGAGCGGCACAGCAGGGTGATAACTGCCCCACTGCAGCCTGGTCCTCCTGATGACATCCCTGCTTGTGCCCTCCTGTGCAATGTGCAACCAGGCTGTGTTGGATCCTGGGGAGGTCTTTTCCGCCCATTGGCAGGGAAGAAAATCTCCCTGCATGCTGTGACTCCCTCCATAAGCATATGGAGGGAGTCATGGGAGAGCCTGGGTGCAGCCGTGCACCTCTGTGCAGTGCTCGTCAGTGTTTGCAGCACCTCAACGTTGTAGAACACTGACAGCACAACTGTCAAAATCAATGTGGACATGGCCCCTTTAAGGAAATCGGCTGATGACACGACATCAAATGACGTCATCAGAGCCGCTTCCTTCAATTGGCCGGTAAACGCGCAGGGCGGGCTTAACGAGCCTAATCAGGGGAAAATCATTCTACAGAGCGGGCTGGAGCCAGCAGTGGGGTCGGGACCCGTCACCGACATTGCCCGTCCTGGATCCGCTGAGGCAGGGGAAAATCACACCCATTATAACAATACTGTGTTAGCTTAGCAAGTCCTGTTGAGTGGATATCTGTTCAGTTATGTTGTGGAAGCGCAGCCAGCGGCACATACAATTGTTTTAAAGTTGTTGTTCATAACTTTGTTTCCGGCTGCCGTGCCTTCCCCAATGGTTAATGAAGCTTTGCAGAGGATAACAAGCAAAAGACCACACCGCGGCCCAGCATGGGCAAATGGAGCAGTTCTGTCCACGAATGGCACATTAAATCGTTGTCTGCACCTCCAATTTATATTTATATTGATATTTATATTGTCATTGAAGATGGCACTGCCCCCCAGAGGTGCCCATGAAAATCATTTCTATACCTAGTTACAGGACCCTCAGAGGTAGCAATGCCACTTTCTTTAATTCACTGTACTCCTGTTGAAGTCAGGGTTGTTCTGAGTGATACCACTATAAGTCAAATGCAACATTAGTTTCATTTAGATACAGCCATTGAGTTCTGAGGCCTGATTGAAAACTAACCCCAGAAGTGGCTTGTGTTGAACGGTGTCATGGTGGGGAAGAAGAAGCTGTGCTCATCTGAATGGATCAATGGAAATTGTCTAATGCAAACCATTTAGTATTAATGGGATGTTATATTTCAGAATCACTTTAGGAAGCAGTTCTGCACTACCGGCTCAGGTCCAGGATGTGTTGTAGAAACTGCCTCATTTATATTGTGTGATGGCGTCTACAGCAGCTGGGTCATGTGTAATTATTTTTCACTCCTGGTACCCAACTATGTATCCAACCCACACACCTTCTTCAATGACTGGGGAGCAGATGGACAGGCCAGTGAGCAAGAAAGCACTTTGCTGTTCTCTACATATCTTCCACCCCCCCCGCCCCCCAGTCATTGAGAGAGCAGTCCTGCTGGTCACCAACCAGAAAAGCTGTCTGACTTCACCTTCAATGGCAAGACCAGTTTCTGCTTATGCTGCTGTTGGGGACATTCCTGCTTTTGGAGGGAGCTGCAGAAACTATAGGTTGATTTTCAGCTGGACTGCCTGGGTATAAAGTATTGCCTGGGCAGGGTGGGAAAGATGCCCCCCTTAGGGCAGCTAGGTGAGAGTTAACGGAGGATAGTGAAGGAGAGAATAAGAAAACAGAGAAGGGAAAACGATACAGGGTAGTACGAATGGGTCAAGATTGTAGCGTTTATAGGCAAATGCACAAAACATCAGAAATAATATTGGGTAACTAGAGGCATTAATTAGAATGGAAGGACATAATGTTAATGCCTTGACAGAAACTTGGCTTCAGCCACAATAGGACTGGAACTAAATATTTCTGGCTATAAAATCTTCAGGAGAGATGGAGAAAGAAAAAGGGGAAGAGGAATGGCTTTGTTAATTAAGGACAGAATTATGGCCAAAGAAAAGTTTTTGAAATCAAAGACAGTGGTCAGGCGCTGTCCGGTTTGAGTTAGAAAATAATAAATGATATGTTACTGTATTGGGAGTACACAATAGATTAGCAAATAGTTGGAAAGAAATCGCAGGTGAGATTTGTAGACAATTTAAAGAGGTTTGCAGGAGCAATTGTCGTAATAATAAAGGAGAGTTTAAATGTCTTAAGTTAGAGTGGGATAAGAAATGTTTGTGATCAAAGAATGCACCCAGGAGTGTTTCCTTAATCAGTATGTTGAATGTCCAACAATGAAGAAAGATTAATGCAGCAAATGATAGAAAACTGCCCGGAAGCATATTGGGTGATAAAATTAGGAGTAAAATGGTGTTGGGGCGAATGTTTTATGGTAAAGATCTATCTGTAAAATTAATGATATGCACCTTTCACTGTAGGGTGTTCTTTCACTAATTAATGTGCCAGTTTAACAAAATCCTCTGATTTCATGAATAATGTTGGAATTGATATTAATCGCTGCCTCTCTGTTCAATTTCCTTTTACTCACCACAGCGACTCAGAAAGGGATACTAAGCAAATCTATGCCTCATATCCCATGGGGCATTTCTAATTACCCAGTGTGCGGTTCAACAGGGACTTCCCCACTGTGTTTCAGTGGATCTAATGCTGCTCGATATGTGGAGCCATTCTGACACCAAGTCTCATTTAGAGTGAGGATGCTTTTCAAAACCCAGTCAGATGCAATATCCCACTGACATTCTTCTCTCATTACAACCAAACCATTGTTGTTAGCACCTCGCTCCTGCCGCATTGTTTTACATACACAGTCAGCAGGACCGCATCGAGCTTTTCTAGTCTTAAGGGCATTAGCTGAACAACCTGTACATCATAAAGAACATCTGCATGGGAAAAGTGCATTGTATCCATGTGAATCTCATACTGTAAAGATGAAAGGCAGTATGGTGAACTAGACTAGCAAAACAAGACAAAGGTCAGGGATGCAATGTATTATATTCTCACTGGAGTTACAACAGTTTTTCAAGTTGAAAAATGAAGTACAACTATTAGTAAATGCTTGTTGAATATTCTCCACCACACTTTCAAGGTCGATATCCATGATAGGGGGAAAGGCAGGGCAACTGAAGTCAGGGCTCCCTGGATGACAAAAGAGATCGAGAATATGATGAAGCAGAAAAAGAGTGCGTATGACAGATGTCAGTTTGCAAATACATCTGAGAATCGGGATATATATAGAAAGGTCAGAGGAGAAGTGAAAAAGAAAATAAGAGGGGCAAAGAGAGGGTATGAGAATAGAATGGCAGCCAACATAAAAGGTAATCCAAAAGTTTTCTATAGGCATATAAATAGTAAACGGGTAGTAAGAGGAGGGCTGGGGCCAATTAGGGACCAAAAAGGAGACCTATGCATGGAGGCAGAGGGTGTGGCTGAAGTAAAGAACATAAGAAATAGGAGCGGGAGTAGGCCAGTCAGCCCTTCGAGCCTGCTCCGCCATTCAATGAGATCATGGCTGATCTTCTGCCTCAACTCCATTCACCGGCCCTGTCGCCATATCCCTTGATGCCCTTACTAGTCAGAAATCTAATCAACTTCTGTTTTGAATATACCCAATGACTGAGCCTCCACAGTCCTCTGGGGTAGAGAATTCCAAAGATTCCCCACCCTCTGTGCGAAGGAACTTCTTCTCATCTCAGTCCTGAATGGCCTACCCTTTATCCTGAGGCTGTGGCCCCTGGTTCTAGACTCCCCAGCCAAGGGAAACATTTTCCCAGCATCCACCCAATCAAGCCCTGTAATAATTTTGTATGCTTCAATGAGATCCCCTCTCATTCTTCTGAATTCAAGAGAATACAGGCCTAGTTTACTCAATCTCTTCTCAGACGACAGTCCCGCCATCCCAGGAATCAATCTCATTAACCTTCATTGAACTCCCTCTATGGCAAGTATATCCTTCCTTAGGTAAGGAGACCAAAATTGTACACTATACTCCAGGTGTGGTCTCACCAAGGCCCTATATAATTGGAGTAGGACTTCTTTACTCCTGTACTCAAATCCTCTTGTAATGAAGGCCAGCATACCATTTGCCTTCCTAATGGCTTGCTGCACCTGCACATTCACTTTCAGTGACTCATGTACAAGGACACCCAGGTCCCTTTGAGCATCTGCATTCCCCAATCTTTCACCATTTAGGAAATACTCTGCCTTTCTGTTTTTTCTACCAAAGTGGTACTAAACGAATACTTTGCATCTATCTTCACCAAGGAAGAGGATGCTGCCATAGACATAGTGAAGGAGGAGGTACTGGAGATACTTGATCGGACAAAAATTGATAGAGGAGGTATTAGAAAGGCTGGCTGTACTTAAAGTAGATAAATCACCAAGAGCGGTTGGGCTGCATCCTAGGATGCTGAGGGAGGAAATCGCGGAGGTACTGGCCATAATATTCCAATCCTCCTTAGATACAGGGGCAGTGCCAGAGGACTGGAGAATTGCAAATGTTACACCATTGTTCAAAAAAGGGTGTAAAGATAAACCCAGCAACTACAGGCCAGTCAGTTTGACCTCGGTAGTGGGGAAGCTTTTAGAAACAGTAATCAGGGACAAAATTAACAGTCACTTGGATAGGTGTGGATTAATTAAGGAAAGCCAGCATGGATTTGTTAAAGGCAAATCGTGTTTTACTGATTGAGTTCTTTGATGAAGTGACAGAGAGGGTTGATGAGGGTAAGGCGGTTCACGTAGTATACATGGATTTCCAAAAGGTGTTCGACAAAGTGCCACATAATAGGCTTGCCAGCAAAGTTGAAGCCCATGGAATAAAACGGACAGTGGCAGCATGGATACGGAATTGGCTAAGTGATAGGAAACAGAGTAGTGGTGAACAGTTGTTTCTCGGACTGGAGGAAGGTATACAGTGCTGTTCCCCAGGGGTTGGTTCTAGGACCACTGCTTTTCTTGATATATATTAATGACTTGGACGTGGGTGTAGGTTTCAAAATTTGCAGATGACACAAAACTTGGAAGTATAGTGAACAGTGAAGAGAAGAGTGACAGACTTCAGGAAGACATAGGCAGGCTGGTGAAATGGGTGGACACATGGCAGATGGAATTTAATGCAGAAAAGTGTGAAGTGATACATTCTGGTAGAAAGAATGAGGAGAGGACATATAAACTAAAGGGTACAATTCTGAAGGGGGTGCATGAACAGAGAGACCTGGGGGTGTGTGCACAAATCGTTGAAGGTGGCAGAGCAGGTTGAGAAAGCAGTTAAAAAGGCTTACGGGATCCTGGGCTTCATAAATAGAGGCATAGAGTACAAAAGCGTGGAAATTATGATGAACCTTTATAAAACACTGGTTCAGCCCCAACTGTAGTACTGTGTCCAATTCTGGGCACCACACTTTAGGAAGGATGTGAAGGCCTTAGAGAGGGTGCAGAAAAGATTTACGAGAATGATTCCAGGGATGAGGGACTTCAGTTATGTGGATAGACTGGAGAAGCTGGGGTTGTTCTTCTTGGAGCAGAGAAGATTAAGAGGAGATTTGACAGAGGTGTTCAAAATCATGAGGGGTCTGGACAGAGTAGATAGAGGGAAACTGTTCCCATTGGCAGAGGGGTCGAGAACCAGAGGACACAGATTTAAGCTGATTGGCAAACGAACCAAAGGCGAGGTAAGAAAAAACTTTTTTACGCAGTGAGTGGTTATGATCTTGAATGCACTGCCTGAGAGGGTGGTGGAGGCAGATTCAATCATGGCTTTCAAAAGGGAGTTGGATAAGTACCTGAAGGAAAAAAATTTGCAGGGCTATGGGGAAAGGGCAGGGGAGTGGAACTAGCTTAAGTGCTTTGCAGAGAGCCAGCAGGGGCTCGATGGGCCGAATGGCCTTCTTCCATGCTGTAACCATTCTATGATATCCACCAAGAATGACCGAAGACTCTAGATTTGACTTGTTCCTTTAAGGGCATATTCTTTGGTCGCAATCTTTTAGGTTTTTATTCATTTATTTTCAAGCACAACCCTTTAAAAATATATTCACTTTATGAAGCAAGCACAGCTTCAGGTCTGAATGAAAATTGAAAGAACAGATTTTTAAAAATCCAAGTACAGGTATTTGTCCTTTTAAAGAGTCACACCAATTCTATGTGTTGAGTGTACCTTAACATGCATCCTTTCTTCCCAAAGTAGAACATTATTTTAGAAGGATTTTACTTTTGTTGATTAAGATTGCTTGATTGACATTTCATGCACTGACAATCAACCAGAATTTGGAAATGAACATTGCAATAATCAGAAGGATGAGGGTTCTGTTGTATTTAGAAATTGTTACATATTGAAATGGACTGCAGATGAGATTTGTATTAGGGCAGGTTGCTGAAGGGATTTGTGGATATGGAAAACCTGTTGTATTTTGCTTATTAAAGGTATTTCCTAAAACGGGAAATCCCATCTTAGTCAAGAGATTGTTTACAATAAGCTATTGCCCAAAGATGTCTTACAAGCAGAAGGCATAGTGAGTACAGCACAGATCAATTCAGTACTGTCTTCTGATGTTTCTGTCTGCTTAGTCTAAGAAAAGTTATTTCTTTTGAGGTTCTTGCATTTTGAATTGCAATGTATTATGGTTTTTGCTGTATTATAGCTGTCCCCTCTACAGAACCAATTCAAAAATCAAGATGAAACAGAATTAGTGAGTTCTATATTTTAACTGCTGCTTCCTGTGTGAGGCATTGCTATCATTGTGGAGACCTTGGCCTGGAATTCAATTATGCCCATGGGGTTTACAATTTGCGCACCTCATTATAATGTGGCGGGCGTGCAGCCAGTACTACCCCTGCTATTCAATGACTACATGCCTGTTTGTGGGGGCCAAAATCAGGCTTGACTGATGCCACTTAAATTCAGCCAGCACCTCTTAAAAAGATGAGGTGCAGTCTGGTGCAGACAGAAAAGAACATGAATAAGGAATTCCTAGAAGAAGCACTGAAAGGGCAAGCCGATTCTGGGAAACAGCCCTGGTGTCCCTGGTACAGGTGCCGGATAGCAGTAGGTAGCTCCTCCTTTCACCAATGGGAAGAGGTGGCTGAGCTAGTCAATGCCAGGAGCTTAGCTCCCAGGACATGGCTGCAATGCAGAAAGAAGTTTAATGACCTTAGCAGTGTTGTCAAGGCAAGAATATTACCTCCCACCTCAACTACTCTCTCCACAATCCTCCCCTCCCCTGCTTCCTCTCATACTCCTACAATCACTGCACCTCCCACTGACATATTCTGTACGTCTTACTCTCACCATTATTGCAACCCTCACATCTCACATTTGACATGCTGCAGAACTGCTATTCTCCCATGACGGGCATATTCTCTAACCTCTCCTCAAGGATGCTGTTGTGTATGTACCTTTAAGAGAAGAACTGATTCTATACTGCAGTACTGGCAGTGACCACCCCTGTATATAAAGCCATAGCAGGCTTCTGTATTTCAGTCTTAAGTTACCTTCTGTTCAGTAAATACCTGTTATTATTGTTCTCCTGCAGTCCGTGTATTATTTATACTCGGACACTACAGATGCCACTAACAATCTCTTCCTTTTTTGAGCAAAAGGTCGTCCACAATCTGAGACAAGAGGTCACAACTGGAGGAGGCAGAGCCCACCTCTACACACTTTTCCCTCTAAAGGAAAACATGCTGGCCAACACGGGAAGGCACAGAACCGTGGCAGATGCTTTCACCAGCCACTTATTTCTTTTCTCTCTCTTTACACCACAAGCTAACCCTTGTCCATCTCTTTCATTGCCGGTGCAGAAAATGTGGAAGCCCTTGTGCTACTTCAGGAAGAGGAGACCAGTCTTTCTGACGATGCAGCAGCACTCGATCAGGCTCCAGCTCAGAAACTGGCTTCACACATACTTTAGAGGGTTAGGATAGAGGAGTGGATCACCAGGCACAAGTGTGCAGGAGCGAGGGCAGAGGCATTGGACCGCACAGGTACAAGAGGACTCAGATGCTGATTCGAGAGCTCAGGTTACCATGCAAGTAAATGCTAGGTACAGTGGCCAGCCTGCCAATGAGCTTGTTCACAATTGCTCAGACCATGGGGCTTCACGCAGAACATGGAGACCATGTCATCCAACATGGGTAGAGGTCAGCTCCATGAAAAGGACACTAGAGCCCACCATAACATAGCCTCTGACTGCTGTCATGGAAGCTGCCATCTTGGTTCTAGGGTCCAATGTCGACAGGAGCTTCCAAAGCATTACGTCAATCCTGTACTCTGGTCTCACGCAGAGCTGTAGGAGTGATGAGGTGTAGTCCCAGGAGAGTGGCCTTGGCTCCACGGGAGAGGCATCTGATGTTCTCCCTCTGGACGATAGCAGTCCCCCGCCACCTTGTTACTGCTAGCTTGGCCAGAATGCCCTGCCCCATACCAGATGCTGCCGTCTGCAGACAGGCCCTCGAGGCCCGGAACTGCTTGAGGTCACCCACCATGGCCATCTGAAGTGTTCTCAATGGAAGGTCAGCTGAGTTGTAGACACAAGTTTACAAAAGTTACTTTCTCAAGGCGAGTGCTATTCATGCTGAGGATTGAGATTTTCTTTGGGAGGAAATTAGTACAAGCTAAATAAGAATGGTTTGTGTTTGTTTATGTTTAGCGCGAGTTGAAGACATGGGTGAAAAGGCGAGAGAATAAAAGCTCAGCATCATGTTGAGCTGAGAATTCATTGAGTTGGAGGCATAGCAAGATGAAGCTGAGGACCTTGCTGGAGACAGATCGTTCAGGGCCACTAAAGGAAAGGTCAAAGGGATGGTGAAAAACCCATAAAAGGGCGAGGTTAGAAGGCGAGATCGGGTCAGAAGAAAGTAAAGGGGGAGAGGGATTGGGAGATTGACTGGCATCCAAGATGTGCTGGAGTTTCTGGTCCTCACTACACAAAAGGGGGATAAAAGCTTTGCTGAAGCTCAAGATGAGATGGAGGATGATATGGAACTGAGGAACAGGATAGCTATGGAATAGATTGAGACAATGCTGCTGAAGAGAGAGGTCCAGAGCATGCATGTTACAGTATGTGGTGGAGAGGGTGGGTTACATCAAATGGTGAGAGTCGTGGTTAGTGAAGTGTTGACTTTCATAAAGGTCTCAGTGATTTGAAGGTGGATCCAAAAGGGGAAGGGTGAAACTTTAGCCGGAATCCATGTGCAATGAGTTGGAGCTGGAGCCAGGTGTAGAGGAAATTTTTTGCAGCCCTTCTGTGTTCTCAGCTTCTCCTAATTTCTTGCCTTCTTCCTTGGTGGGTCTCTCTCTCTCCTGTTTCTTCAATGTCTCTTTTGTATTCACTGACTGAGATGATGATTTCCTGCTTTACTTTTAAACAGGTTGTTTAATGATACTGTGCTTGGAGTATCTATTTTTTCCCCTCCCCTTTCTTTTTATGGTCTACTGAAATGGATGCTTGTCTTTTAATTTTTAGCCTTGTACTCTGATGGACTTGGCCTATATGTTGACTCTCCACAATTGCTGGCTGATCTACTGTGTGTTTCCAGCATTTTCTGTTTTTATTACAGATTTCCAGTACTTGCAGGCTTTTTTTTTTACGACAAATAGTCATTTTGCAGTATTGGAAGCTTTTTTTAAATTTTAATGTTCAATATCCTGGAGATTCATCCCATTACGTTACATCAATGTAATCATTACCCGTGTCAGGGGAATCTCTAAAGCATGCTGGGAAAGTTTCTGAAGCATGCCTGAAGACTGAAATCTGATTTCAGTGCAATTTCTTTCATATCTCTGTGATATGTGGAATTATGCCAACCTCAACCTCAAATCTAAGTGACATGGGTAACAGATGTTATAGTATGTAGTTTACTGGCATAATGTGAATGATATAACTTCAATCCATTATTACAGTTATGCACCAGGAAACAAAACCTAAAGGTATATTTGGTTAAGCAGCGCCTCGATTTCAAAATTCTCATCCTTGTTTTCAAATCCCGTCTCGCTCCTCCCGATCTCTGTAATCTCCTTCAGCAAGCCCCCCCGCCCTCCACCCACCACCCCCGAGATATCTGCGCTCCTCTAATTCTGCCCTCTTGAGCATCCCTGATTATAATCGCTCAACCTTTGGTGGCCGTGCCTTCTGTTGCCTTGGCCCTAAGCTCTGGAATTCCCTGCCTAAACCTCTCTGCCTCGCTACCTCTCTTTCCTCCTTTAAGACGCTCCTTAAAACCTAACTCTTTGACCAAGCTTTTGGTCACCTGCCCTAATTTATCCTTATGTGGCTCGGTGTCAAATTTTTTGTCTTAAAACACTTCTGTGCTGCACCTTGGGACGTTTTACTACGCTAAAGGTGCTATATAAATACAAGTTGTTGTTGTTACAGTATCTTTACAATAAAATTCCCTGTCTACATTCTGGCCATCAAGTCAGTGCAACAATATTGTGCTTCCTCGTTGGTTAAGGCTCTGAGGGTAATTTTCACCTTCTCCATTTGGGTGGTGAACTGGTCCAGCCATCCTCCATTACCAGCACCCACTGTCGGAGAGGAAATCTCTTCTTAACCACCGCTCCCATTTTCCCTCGGACAGCAGGTGCTGGTAATGGTGGACGGCTGCATCACAGACACTGGCCGTAGAGGAGTTGTGGGCTGGTACTTGGGGTGGGCCGCACTCCTGGGGCCTACCTGGCTTTCTTCTGCCACATTCCTGGGCCATGGCAACCCTTCCCGCTTTGCCAGATTTTCCATTCTTCCCTTCCCCTCTGCTATTCTGCTGTAACCATTTACATCTCCTCTGGACCCATCTTTTGTCTCTATACTTGTCTCATTATCACCTCTTTTCACCTTGCACCATCATCCCTTAGTCATTTAATAACTCCTGCTCCCCACACGATCAGAGACCTCCCCCTTTTGTTCTTTTCCTGCCCCCCCCCCCGCTTTTCCTTGGCTCTGTATTTGCTTAAAAGCTGTTCATGGAGGCATATAATGACACCTCTATGCCAGCCAGAATGGAGATGACAATCACACCTGGAGTCTGCACTGCTGTAAGCGAATGGGATTCATTTTACACACGATTTCTGTTTGCTGCATTCATAGAGATTCTTTTTAAATATATTTTATTTAAATAGACTTTGTTTGCTTTGCTTTTTGCTGAAAAATTCACCGTTTTGCCCCAAGTCCTGCCGGCCGCAAGTCCTACGCCGCCTCAAAGTCATTGGGCTGGATTTTCATTGAGGCGGCGGGTAGGAGGCAGGACTACAACTTTCGGGGTTGTAGTCCCGCCTCCATCGAGTTCTAGCCAACCCACGCGATTTAGACTTGATTGACCTTGTTGAGCCCGCCCAGCGGGCTCACCAGGCCAATTAAGGGCCACCCGGCAACAGGTGACGTCACAGATTGATATTTCATCTGTCAAGACCTTTTGACAGATGAAATATCAGCGTTTCACAGCTGTTTGAAGCTGTCAAACACTGACAATCTGTACTCCAAGTTAATTCCTTCCTCTCAGGATGATTTAGAGATCTCTCCGGAGCAGAAAGCTGAATGCTGCAATTTTTGACAGATCGCGGCCATTCTGCTTTCTGTGCCGGTGAGATGAGGGACTCCCGAGACCTGAAGGAAGGAAGGCTGTAAAGGTAAGTAAAACTTCTTTAAACACACCAAACACACTTACCTCTGCACTCATGCACCCATCACTCACCTGAACACCGGACATCTCGACCCCTCCAAGTCCTTCAGCCCGAAGGCCCGCCTCGCTAACTTGGCGTGGTTTGGAGCCGTTGGGAATCCCACACTTCAAGAATGAAAATAGGGATTAGGCTAAAAACTGCCTGTTAACAGGCAGTTAATTGGCACTAATCCCCTTCCCGCCTCGGAGAGGTGGGTCCCAGTGCGGGTCGGGTACCCGCCTCCTTTGAAACTGGCATGGAGGCGGGTTGGGGGCGGGTTGGGGTCGTGCCCCCCGATTTCGGGATTTTAACCCCCCACACACGCCTCGAATCCCGCCTCCACGGCCCATTGGGTGCGTCAAGATACACCCCGCTCTTTCTAGCATGGGATGGGGCTGGGATTCTTCTTCAGTCACAGCGCTTGGAAACTTCTCCTGGGTGCTGGCGAATTCCACCTGCTTGTGACAAATTCTGTGAGTGTGAGAGAGGCGGATCTTCAGAGTTGTAGTTTTCATCCCGTTCCTGAGGAACTACTGTATCAAGAGTGCACCGTCGTAAATATGTCCCATACAGCCTGCCAGAGGCTAATGGTGCTCGTCGTTATGTCTGCACAAATGCCACAGCAACCTCAGGCGAGGGCAGCTGCGCAATTTAACGCGGAAATCAAAAAGTTGCTGTCAGAGATGTGCCGCTCCGCCGTTAGCTTCGCGAAAATGGCATCTCGCTGGCTGGCTCCCCATTTAAATGCACCGGGTATCGTGAAGTTGCTGTACTTGCACGGTAGATACAAAGAAAACTCACCACAGAAAGTTAAGTCCAGTCATTTCAAGTCTACGCACCCTTTTAATGCGTGTTAATTACTGCCAGCAACCTCTCTGGCACCGAAAATTAATTACAAGTATGGAGTCTCATTACTTCAGATTTTAATTATTGTTGGAGGTTTTTTTGGGAATTTTATTTGTCTTTTTTTCTCTTATTTAATCCAAACTTTCTTTCTCTCTGTATCTGATTTGACATTGAATTCACCCATTCTCATTTAGACTTCCTTCTCAGTATTTGCGCTGTTAATTTCACAATCCTTCACTCTGATTGGTTAAGGAGATACACAGTTGCTTGCCGTCTTCACTCAGATCCCAGATGCCCTGTAGAGGGCGCCACGCTGTTTCTATCTTGAACTTCCAAAAACTTGCAGAGCAAAATATCATTGAGCCCAGAAATTCGGGTCTCCACGGGCGAGTACGCATGGGGTACTCGCCCGTAGGCCGAATGGAAGTGCCGGTTTTCTGCATGCACAGCGCATGCGCGGGAAACTGGCACTTCCGATCCTCTGAACGAAGGGGTTCAGAGGTTGAACGCGCGCGCAAGAGAGGCTGCACGTGCGCTTTGAACTTAGGTTTTTTTTTACAGGTTTTCCCGGGAGGGTAAGCCTGCTGGATTTACACATTTAAAAAAGCAGGCGTAAGGCCTGCTTTTTGCAAGGTAAGTGGTCAATTAATTAAAATTAAAACATTTTTTCCACAGGTTTATTATTTTTAAATACTTTAAAGCAAGGTAAGTTTATTTTTAGCCCTGTTAGAATATAAAATTATTTTTTCAAAAATTTAAATTATTGTTTAAAATAGTTATTTAATGTAATTTATAGTTTATTTAAAAAGTGTGATTTAAAAAAAAAATTATTTGAAGGTTTACTGCTATTTTGGGGCCCGTAGTATTATTGGCCCAGAAATTTGGGTCTCCACGGGTGAGTACGCACGGGGTACTCACGCGTGGGCCCGATGGAAGTGCCGGTTTCTTGCATGCACTGCGCATGCGCGGGAAACCGGCACTTCCGTTCCTCTGAACGAAGGGGTTCAGAGGTCAAACGCGTGCGCGGGAGTCTGCGCGTGCGCTTTGAACTTACTTTTACTTTTTTTTACAGGTTTTTCAGTGAGAGTAAGGCTTTAGATTTTAGAAATGTAAAAACCAGGCGTAAGGCCTGCATTTTAAAAGGTAAGTGGTCAATTAATTAAAATTAAAACATTTTTTCCACAGGTTTATTATTTTTAAATACTTTAAAGCAAGGTAAGTTTATTTTTAGCCCCGTTAGAATATAAAATTATATTTTTTTAAATTTAAATTATTGTTTAAAATATTTATTTAATGTAATTTATAGTTTATTTAAAAAGTGTGATGATTTTTTAAAATTTATTTGAAGGTTTACTGCTATTTTGGGGCCATAGTTGTAGTGTATGTAACCGTTCCACCTTTAAGGGAACTATTTTAAGGGTTGCACTACTTTATCTTGGCTGCTGTATACTGTAATACCGGTGGTGACCACACCGGTATATAAGTGCTGTGTAAGGATTTATTGGGCAGTTCCGCCCTGACCTTCAACTAGTAAAGACCTGTTAAAGTTTACTCTTGTGGTCTGTGTAGTAATTCGCAATATAACACACAGACTTAACAGTGGCGACGAGTACGATCTTACCCTGCGGCAGAGATACATCCAAGGCAGTTTAACGGGCGTCGAGAGGAGGCATCCGCCCTCATCATTCTGCTGAGAAAAGACTCGGGTCTGCAGAGCAAAGGAAGAATTCTGACACGAAGCCTTCCATCAGCAACAGGCAGTGATCATCCCTTCTATCACGGTGGTGGGTAAGCCGATCAGCGACGAGCAGCAAGTCGGCCACGTTGACTGTGAGTAGGGGAGAAAATTTAAAAAAAACGGAGGATATAAGGGCGGAGAACTCGACCACGGCCGGGGAAAGGAGCCGGACAGAAGTCGGGGCCAGAGGCGCTGAGACTGGGGCAGCGTAAGGCACGGAAGCCGCGGTGAATGCAAACGCAACCGGTGCGAAAGACCGGGCTGCAAGCGGGCTGGGAGACGCAACAGCGTCGAGAGAGAGCTCGACCGCGACCGGTGAAAAAGGCCGGGCAGCTATCGAGGCCGCGAGGCGCAGCGACCGGGTCAGCGTAAGGCGCGAGAGAAAATTTAAAAAACCGCGGAGAACTCAGCCGCAGCCAGGGGGGAAAGGACCGGATTGCAAGAGGGGCTGGGAGGCGCGATTTGAAAACCGCTGGGGGAGGGCGAACGCAGCAAATCGGCAATCGCCATTACAGACAGCGGGGGAGAAAGGCAAACGCGGGAAGCCGCCATTTTCGGAGGCGGGGGAAGAAGACAAGCGCGGGAAACCGCCATTTTGTAAAAGAAAAAAAAAAAAAATAATTCTTTTCTTTCTCAAGAAGATCGCGAGGATGCCTAAGCGTGGTAACATCAACGATTTCGATCCCGATGTTGAAGATTGGGCCACGTATGTAGAACGCATAGAGATATATTGTAAGGCAAATAAAATATCAGATGAAGATAAAGCACTAACCTTACTAAACTCAATGGGTGCGAAGACATACGGGCTATTGAAGCATCTTCTATCACCAGCTAAACCGGCGGATCAGACTTTCGCTAATATTATTGCTGTCCTGAAGAATCATTTGAACCCCACACCGCTGATGTTAGCGGAACGATTTAAATTTTATGCGAGAACGCAACTGAAAGAGGAAAGCAACGCGGAGTATTTAATTGAACTGCGCAAGCTAGCGAAATACTGTCAGTTTGGGGAAAGCCTGACAGAGGCACTGAGAGACAAATTCGTGTGTGGATTGTCGAAAGAAGGAACACAAAAGCGGTTGCTTGAAGAGAATGATCTTACACTTGATAAGGCTGTCACTATTGCAGCATCGCACGAAGCCGCAGCGAGAGGCACCGCGGAAATGCAGCTGAAGGCAGCGGTACTCAGCGTAGATCAAATGGCTTCGGGTACAACGAAATGTTATCGTTGTGGGAAGACAACACACGATCAGAACCAATGCTGGTTTAAAAACCAGGAATGTAGAAAATGTGGCAAGCTTGGTCATATAGCTAAAGTATGCCGGTCAGGAAAGAAGACCAGCAACAAAAAGTCACCACAGGAAAAGTGCAGAAAGGTACATAAGGTGGCTGAGAAGAGTTCGGATGAACAGAATTCGGATTCAGACTCCAACAGCAAGGAACTGGGTAGTCTGAGAATTCACAACGTGAGTAAGGAAGCTGACCGACAAACTATCTGGGTCACACTGCAGATAGCAGGAGTCCAAGTGAAGATGGAATTGGACACCGGATCGGCGTTGACGGTCATGAATAAGCAAGATTACAAAAAGTTATTCAAACATATTCCCCTACGGGATACGGAGATAGTATTGCAGACATACACGGGGCAAAAAGTATACCCCATCGGAAAGATAAAAGTCAAGGTGATACACAAGGGCAAAGAACACCAAGGAATGGACTTATATGTACTACCTGAGGGAGGTCCACCACTTCTGGGACGGGAGTGGATCAGGAAAATAAATATGGACTGGCACTCCCTAAACGCAATAACGGTAGATTCCGGAAAAAAAATGTCAAACCTGAACGATTGTCCAGAATATTGGATGAGGCTAAAGAGGTGTTCCAACAGGGACTGGGAACACTGAGAGGAATTAAGGCAAAAATCAAGATTGCAGAACATGCAAACCCAAAATTTTTCAAAGCCAGACCGGTACCGTATGCGATACGACCTGCTGTGGAAGCTGAGCTGGAAGGGCTGGAACGTTCAGGAGTACTGTCTAAGGTGGACTGGAGTGAGTGGGCCACGCCCATTGTTCCCGTCATGAAGCGTTCATCGAGTAACAAGCCAGGGGAACCGGGGAAGGTCCGCATCTGTGGAGACTTCAAGATCACAGTTAATCCGGTGCTTCACACGGTGCAATATCCGCTTCCGCGGATTGAGGATATCTTTGCTTCATTGTCTGGTGGGAAACGCTTCACCAAGATAGACCTGGCGCAAGCGTACTTACAGATGGAAGTTGAGGAAGAGTTGCGCCAGTATCTCACAATCAGCACGCACAGAGGCTTGTATCGATATAATAGACTGGTTTTTGGAGTGGCTTCGGCTCCGGCAATTTGGCAGAGGGCCATGGAGCAGGTATTACAGGGAATTCCAAGCACTCAATGTTACTTGGACGATATCCTGATTACAGGAGATGACGATGAGGAACACCTTGCAAATTTGAAACTGGTGCTCACCAGGTTGAAGGAATATGGCCTTCGAGTTAATCGCCAGAAATGCGAGTTCGTTCAGGAACTGATCTCGTACTGTGGTCATGTCATTGACCAGGAGGGGCTGCACAAGTCACCTGACAAGATCGAAGCTGTTGTGAAGGCTCCCGCTCCGGAAAATGTATCCCAGTTGAGATCGTTCCTAGGGTTGATTAACTATTACCATAAGTTTCTGCCAAATCTATCCACAGTGCTGCACCCGCTGAATGCTCTTTTGCAGAAAGAAGTACCATGGAAGTGGAGCGAGGACTGTAAGAAGGCCTTTCGCAAAAGCAAGACATTGATCACCTCAGAGGAAGTGTTGGCTCACTTCAACCCAACGCTACCTATTCGTTTAGCTTGTGATGCTTCTCCTTATGGTATTGGAGATGTACTCTCACACAAGTTGCCAAATGGCTCGGAAAGGCCAGTCGCATTTGCATCCAGATCATTGACCTCCGCTGAGCGCAACTATGCTCAGATAGATAGGGAGGCTCTCAGCCTGGTGTGGGGAGTAAAGAAGTTTCATCATTACCTGCAGGGCCAGAAGTTTACACTGCTGACAGACCACCAGCCGTTGGTATCCATATTCAACCCTAAAAAGGGCGTTTCCATTATGACAGCGCAAAGGCTACAGAGGTGGTCCCTTTTCCTAGGGGCACACCAATATGACATAGAATGCAAAGGATCAAAACAGCATGGGAATGCTGACGGTTTATCACGCCTACCGTTGCCAACGGTAGAAGAGGCGCCTACAGTGGACCCAGTGGAGATGTTCCACTCAACCATAGTGGAATGTCTACCAGTAACAAATTCTACGATCGAAAAGGAAACAAGAAATGACCCGACTCTCTCACGAGTCTACGATTTAACGGTGAAGGGATGGCCAGCACATGGCGAACCACTGTTGCCAGCATTTTCGCAAAGAAGAGAACAGCTGTCAGTGTGCCGAGGAACTTTGATGTGTGGATCCAGAGTGGTGATTCCACCTAAACTCCAGCAAAAAGTGCTAAAGGAGCTTCACGAGGGGCATCTGGGTGGAGTGAAAATGAAGAACCTAGCCAGAGCGTTCGTGTGGTGGCCAGGTATCGATGGAGACATCGAAGAAATGACCAAGAGCTGTTTAGGATGCCAGAAGGTCCAAAACGCCCCACCACAAGCTCCTCTGCATCCATGGGAGTGGCCCTCATCTCCATAGCAAAGGGTACATATCGACTTTGCTGGTCCATTTATGGACTCAATGTTCTTAATCGCGGTGGATGCACACTCCAAGTGGCCGGAGGTAATAAAGATGTCCTCCACCACCACGGAAAAAACCATCACAGTATTAAGGACCATATTTGCCAGGAATGGGCTGCCGGAACAGATCTGTTCTGATAATGGACCGCAATTTGTGTCCGAAGAATTCAGGAAGTTCTTAAAAAACAATGGGGTTAAGCACTACACGTCCGCCCCATACCATCCCGCCACCAATGGATTAGCTGAAAGGTTTGTCCAGACCTTCAAGAAGGCTATAAAGGCCATGGGTAATGAAGACATAAATCTACAACATAAGGTAGATAACTTCTTGTTGGCGTACAGGAATGCAACACATGCGGTCACAAACCAAACTCCCGCCATGATGTTTTTCAATAGAAGACTAAGATGCCGGCTGGATTTGATCAAGCCAAACATCAGAAGGGACGTAGAGAACTGGCAATTTCAAGGCATGAATGAAAGGCCAACTAGAACCTTCCAGATAGGTCAACAAGTTTTGGCCCGGGACTACCGTACCGAGAAATGGCAGCCTGGAACTATTTGCACACGACTAGGACCGCTGATGTATACCGTGGACATTGGTGAAAGCATAATAAGGCGCCATGCTGACCAGATCATAGCGTCATCCGAAAAGGGACAACCTACGCCACAACTCTATACGCCTAATTATGAAACAGAGATACCCATAGTATCTACCTCCGATCCGGTGATACTGGAACCAGATGAACCCGACACTGACATTCAAGCCGAATCGACCTTGCCAAAAGAACCTACTACACCACCGAAAACTACTACACCACCGAGGCGTTATCCGGACCGAGTCAGGAAGCCTCCAGAGAGACTGAATCTGTGAACTGTTTTTACATTAAGTTGTGTATATATGTTATGATGTTATGTTTAATGGGAAGATATACTGTTAACCTAAAAGGGGAGGATTGTAGTGTATGTAACCGTTCCACCTTTAAGGGAACTATTTTAAGGGTTGCACTACTTTATCTTGGCTGCTGTATACTGTAATACCGGTGGTGACCACACCGGTATATAAGTGCTGTGTAAGGATTTATTGGGCAGTTCCGCCCTGACCTTCAACTAGTAAAGACCTGTTAAAGTTTACTCTTGTGGTCTGTGTAGTAATTCGCAATATAACACACAGACTTAACAATAGTATTTATAAGTTTTGACAGGTCTTCCTGTCACTACTTATGAATGGGCTTTTCCTTGCGCCGATTGACTGCCCATGGCCCACGTGATCCCAGGGGATGCATCGAACTAGCTATGCCCCTGGGACACGCAAGCACAGCGCGCTGGCAGCTGGGCCAGGCCCCAGATCGGAATTCCACAGGGCCCGACAGCTCATCTGCCGGCGCGCTAGGTAAGTGCAGGTCGGGGGCTTGCACCCGCGGGAAGCCCCCGACCTGAATTTCTGGGCCATAGACATTAAACGGGCAAGGGCGTGTCTAACCAACAGCGGGTGCTGTTCGTTGCCCTGCCACAGCAAATTTTGGGTTAAAGTTATTTCAGTTAGCAACAGGTTCTGAAATACAAGACAGTGATAGCAAAATATTTTGTACTGTGTTGCAAGAGGCTATCATTGCCCATCCCTTCCTATGTTCTTTTCTTATGTTCCAATTTTGTTTTACACTGTTCTAACAGGCCAGGATAATTTAAAACTAAATATCCACGTGACATCTTATTTAGTAAAGGCTATACTCGGAGGTCACACTTTGAACTGGGCCAATATATTAAAATTTAAACAATAGAGAAAGTATAAATTTTAATCACATTTTAGTGGGTTAAAAATGTACTGCAGTGTATGCCTTGGGCCATATACTGAGTGTTGCTTATCAACCTTGAACACATAATGAAAAAATGTCTAGATGAAAGCTAAAAATTAGAAATCGGAGATAAAAACAGAAAATGCTGGAAATGCACAGCAGGTCCGGAAGCATTCAAAAAGAAAAAGGATAGCTTAATATTCAGACCAAAAACATATGCTCAATGTTATATGCAGTGTTGCTCGTTTGCTTCATGTTAGATATACGCCATTACTTGTCAGCCTTTATTACATATTGGCTGCCTTGCTGCAGACACTGTTACACATCTGCCTATACATGTCTACTCGGTTATATATACACTGTTGCACGTCTTCCATACGCGACATATACACTGCCACAAGTGCTGGTTCTTTGCAAGCCCCTCCTCTGATAATGCAGGATCACATCACGAGATCATAGTCAGTACTGTGCTGTGGACTCTAACTATATGTATGCCTACAGGTTTGCACCAAATCTGAAGAAAAGGCAAGCCAAAAATTGTGTGTGTGTGTTTGTGTGTGTGTGTGTGTGTGTGTCTGTCTGTCTGTGTGTGTCTGTGTGATTGTGTCTGTGTCTGTGTGTAATTTTGTGTGTGTGTGTGTGTGTGTGTGTGTGTCTGTCTGTGTGATTGTGTCTGTGTCTGTGTGTGTGTGTAATTTTGTGTGTGTGTGTGTGTGTGTCTGTCTGTCTGTGTGTGTCTGTCTGTGTGATTGTGTCTGTGTCTGTGTCTGTGTGTGTGTGTTTGTGTGTGTGTGTGTGTGTCTGTCTGTGTGTCTGTGTCTGTCTGTGTGATTGTGTCTGTGTGTGTAATTTTGTGTGTGTGTGTGTGTGTGTGTGTGTGTGTGTGTGTGTTTTCACTCAATTAAATCAGTACATTATACAAAATAAACCACTCATGTCATCCATGAGTTATGTGTCCAATACCTCAAGTCTCAAGTGGTTAATTTTACGTAAAGCACCAGTCCCCGATGTGTATCCTCTATTGATCATGGAGGGGCTTGTATTGGAACTTTCTCAATTAAAATCAGTGGAAGCACTTGTGTAGTTGTAAACGTCACCCTGCCTGGGTGAAGATGCATTTCTTCTGCCCTCTAGTGTTCCTGTTGTTTACTAATTGGAACACACCAAGAGATCTACTGCAACAGTGGTGAAGCAAAGAAACAGGCTGCTGAAAAGAATTCTTTGCAAGTGACTATAAGTGACCAAGCCAGCAAGAAGAAAGATATGTTAGTTCAAAATGTTGAAATCCAGTATCAACAATGTTTAAAGCAATAATAAAATCAGAGAGAAGATTTTTAGAAATAAGTCTTTGGAAAGACGCAATAGTAATTAACTACTACAAGAGACCAAACGCAGACTGACAGTCACTCACCCAACTGCAACATGGAAACATAGCAACATCGTAATATTTTGGACAGGAGAAAATCATTGGTCCATCTAGTCTACTCTACCAAATCACCCATCAGTTTTCAGATCATTATCCTGGAACTAATAGCCATGTATCCCCTTCCCTAAAAGTCCCAGTCCTTTTTTAAAGCACACCATGATTTTCTGTCCTACCTCCTCTTGGTAATCCATTCCACAATGCTCTTAACCCCTTCATTAAAAAAAACCCACAATGTCTAAATTTTCTATTTTCTTTTGAACCATTAAGTTGAACTGTGTCCTCTAGTCAGGGCCTTCCCTTGCTGTGGGAGGGGGGGGGAGGCGGGGGGATATGTAAAAGTTCGGTTTGGGGCCCTTACATTTTACAAGACAATAATAAAAACTACCCACTTAATCTGGTGTCATATCAGTTGCCTGAGGTTTGACACCAGTTTATTTGCCAACTTTAAAAAAAAAGAATAAAGACAGGCAAAAAGGAAACAGGACCATCAGGACCTGTCTCTGCAATGGATTTGATTTAATTTGTAATTCTATGCGTTACACAATCTGTTATCTTTAGTATTTATATTCTACTGTTAAACTTTAGGGACTTCTACTCTGTGCTCTTATTCAGAATCTGGGAAGTGAGACTGTCGTTTCCCAGTATGTAGAATAAGTCACCTGGTCTGAAAGGGGTGCATCCTAGGTTACTGAGGGAAGCAAGGATAGAAATTGCGGAGGTGCTGGCCACAATATTCCAATCCTCCTTAGATACAGGGCTGGTGCCAGAGGACCGGAGGATTACAAATGCTACACCCTTGTTCAAAAAAGGGGCGAAGGATAAACCTGGCAATTACAGGCCAGTCAGTTTAACATCAGTGGTGGGGAAGCTTTTAGAAACAATAATCTAGGAGAAAATTAACAGCGACTTGGACAAGCATGGACTAATAAAGGAGAGCCAGCACGGATTTGTTAAGGGCAAGTCGTGTTTGACTATTTGATTATGTTTTTTGATGAGGTAACAGAGAGGGTGGATAAGGGCAGCGTAGTTGATGTTGTGTATTTGGACTTTCAAAAGGTGTTTGATAAAGTACCACATACTAGACTTGTTAGCAAAATTGAAGGCCATGAGATAAAAGGGACAGTACATAAGAACATAAGAAATAGGAGCAGGAGTAGGCCAATTGGCCCCTTGAGCCTGCTCCACCATTCAATAAGATCATGGCTGACCTGATCCTAACCTCAAATCTACTATCACTCTACATCCCTCCCGAACCCATGTGATCTCCTGGGAGAGGTGAAAAACTAGATAAAAAACCCAATGGCCAATTTGGGAGAAAAAAAATCTGGGAAATTCCTCTCCGACCCATCTAGGCGATCGAAACTCGTCCAGGAGATCACTGTCCCTATATTTTCTACAGTACTTACCTTCTGTAAAAGGTGATCTCCACCCCAGCCAGGAACAGGAATAGAACCATCTCCTGAAATCTAACACATAATTAGAACACAAGAAGTAGGAGCAGAACCAGGCTACACGGCCCCTGGGCCCGTCCGTTACCCACAGGGCCATGACCGTTCCGAACATAGACTCATGTCCAATTTCCTGCCCGCTCCCCGTAACCCCTAATTCCCTTTACTTCTAAGAAACTGTCTATTTCTGTTTTAAATTTATTTAATGATGTAGCTTCCACAGCAGGGGAGTGTGAGGTGATACATTTTGGTAGGAAGAATGAGGAGAGCCCATACACACTAAATGGTACAATTTTAAAGGGGGTGTGAGAACAGAGAGACCTGGGGGTGTTTGTGCACAAATCTTTGAAGGTGGCAGGACAGGTTAACAAAGCAGTTAATCAAGCATGGGGGATCCTGGGCTTTATAAATAGAGGCAGAGTACAAAAGTCAGGAAGTTATGCTAAACCTGTATAAACACTAGTTCAGCCCCAGCTAGAGTATTGTGTCCAAGTCTGGGCACCACACGTTAGGAAAGGTGTGAAGGTACAGAAGAGATTTACTAGAAGGTTCCAGGGATGAGAGAATACAGTAACGTGGATAGACTGGAGACGCTGGGGTTGTTCTCCTTGGAGTAGAGAAGGCTAAGAGGAGATTTGATAGAGGTGTTTAAAATCATGAAGAATTTATATAGAGTAAATAAAGAGAAACTGTTTCCAACGGCTGCAGGGCCGAAGGTGAGAGGGCACTGATTGAAGGTGATTGGCAAAAGAACCAGAGGCGACGCGAGGAAAAGTCTTTCTACGCAACGAGTGGTTAGGATTTGGAATGCATTGCCTGATAGAGTGGCGGAAACAAATTCAATAGTAGCCTTCAAAAGGGAATTGGATAAATATGTTAAGGAGAAAAAAATTGCAGGGATATGGGTAAGAGCGGGGGAGTGGGACTAACTAGATTGCTCTTCGAAAGAGCCAGTGCAGACTCGGTGGGTTGAATGGCCTCCTTCTGTGCTGTACTATTCTATGAATCACTTGGACATTTTATGGAAATATTAGTTAACAGGTCGGAGGAGACGGTAAGGAAAACGGCACAACCGATTACACATAGAATTATTGGCAAATAATATGTATTTGGGTGAGGTATTTACTCTTGAGAGTTGCCTTTGGGTGAGGAGTGGTATCAGAAAAGGGACCTTCTCTCCAAAGGATGAGCTAAACAACATGAATTAAGATTATTCAGATTAGAAATGTATGGGCAGAGCATGCACTGTCTATGATGGAGAGTCAGGCTGGAATGCAGGGGGAGTGGGAGAAAGATGGACACAGAATTCCTGAAAACCCAGCAGAACTTTAAACACGATTAAGTGAAGACAGCTTTAGTCAGGAGCAGTCAGTGATTCTTTCATTATGACATGTATAGAAAGGCATCAGTTTAACCTCAGAGAAAACTTAAGTTTGGGAAATAATTTGGGCACAAACCTACTTTATTATCGGCGATACGGGAGCCAATGCGATTAACTTTTTATTTATGAAGCATATTAACTTAGTTTGAGATGTGAATTTTTTTTTTTTGATTTCGTAAAAATGTCTTCACATTTGAAATCGAGTAGAGTGAGGGAAAAGGAGGCTGTTTGCACGAATTCACGAATTTCAAACCCATCTCAAATTGTAAAGCCCTCAGGAAGCATATCACTGAATAAAAATTAAATAATTCCAATTTTAATATGTATTTTAAAGATGTGAATGAAAGTATTGAAATTTGTGCATATTTTGTTTTATATATTTATAAATAAGCAAACTGGATCCACTTAGGGCCCTGTGGAATTGCACGGTTTACACAGCCCTAATGCTGCCCCTGCCTCTGGTCCTTGAACCCTGTTCCTGACCGATTAATTTTCTGGATCCAAATTCTTTTTGTCCGTTGACGTTGTGAAGAACTCAATCAAATGTCCCTTGTCCTCCTCATCTCCAGAAACTGAAGTCCAAGATACACAATTTTTCCTCATAACTCAGGCCTATAAGTTTAGAAATCAGCCGAACTGCGGTCCTCTGGGCTCTCTCCAATAACATTACATCTCTGCCAATAAGGAGACTAAAATTGAACACAGTATCCCAGATGTGGTCTCACAAAGACAGGATACATCAAAACCACCCCTTTAGACTTAAAAGTCACACTCCTAGCTATATATCCATACATTTTGTTTGCTTTCTTCAAGCCTGCAAACACTAAACCAAACCCCCAGATTGCTTTAGTTCTGTTACCTCAAACATTTTACCATTTAATAAGTATTGCTCATTTTCACTTCTGCTACCTAACCTCATCTCACTAATCTGTATTGAACGCCATCTGCCACCTCTCTGTCAATTGACCTAGCCGTCACATTTTCACAAGTAGTTTTAGCACCATTGGCCACTGCATTTAATCTGGTGTCATATGCAAACCTAGACATGTTGGACAATATTCTACTCTCTAAATGATTTATTAAAAAATTATAAACAGCAGCAGCCCCAATATTGATCTTTGTGGGACACTACTGGCAATCGGTTTCTATTCTGGCACCTCACCAATTTCCCATGTGCCAACACACTTCGCTGTTCACCTTTCAGCCATGCATCAGTCCAGCCTAATACTTTTCCATGTATCTCATATCAATGTCAAATGCCTTCCTGCAATTCAGATACATAACATCCACTGTCTCACCCTAATCCATCACTTGGTAGATAACAACTTGGCCAGTTCACTAGCATAGCTTCAATGTATATTTGGATAGATCTAAAGAGCAGACTAGTGGTGGGAGCAGCAACGTGGGTGTATCTGAAATTTAAATGGATGGAGACCATTAAAGGGGGAGGGTCACAATAAAGTGACAAACATTCTGAAAGCTTTTGGAGAATCAGAAGGTACATCAATCCATTATTAGCCTTTATCAAGGTTGATGAGGCATGGGATTAAGAGAGAGACAAAATTGAAGGTAGAGGAAACCTAAGGTACAGGTATGAGTCTGAAGGCAAGTGATGGAACAGCACAGCATCTGATCTCCTACTTAACGGCTACTGAAGCTGGTCTTACAAGAGATGATTGAGAGAATGGTTTCCCTCCTCCACTACTCCACGGTACCATGTTCATAATTCAGCATTGTAGCAAGTCTGCAAGGAGATGGAGACAAGTTTTAGGTCATAGCTGACCATTACTGTCACTGCCTATGCCAACCCTATGATGTGTGGTAGCTGCAGGTATCCTTCCAGCAGATGGCAGAGTACTCCATCTGCTTCTTTGCTGACCCAGACCCAGAGAAGACATTTACTTGTGGCCAATGGCGGCATGCAGGTAGGCCAGATCATGCAGAAAAGGTTATTGGTATCTTGGCAGGTGCAGCCAAGCAAGCGGTGCTAGCTATTAATCACCCTGCCTTGCCTTCTTTTGTCCAGTGCTACTGAAAGCATGTCATGCTATGATTGGGGTGTTTTCAAGGAAGGTTTTCACATAGATTTGTGATACCATCAAAGATCTACCATCACAACTTCCTTTAGATTAATTGTCTGCCAAAGCAAGGTATTTAAACCTCTTTCTACAGATGCAGGTATGTGGGTACCAATGGGTGGGTACAATCAGAGAATCATAGAAATTTACAGCACAGAAGGCGGCCATTTGGCCCATCTTGTCCATGCCGGCCGACAAAGAGCTATCCAGCCTAATCCCACTTTCCAGCACTTGTTGGTCTGTATCCTTGTAGGTTACGGCACTTCAAGTGCATATTCAAGTACTTTTAAAATGTGATGAGGGTTTCTGCCTCTACCACCCTTTCAGGCAGTGAGTTCCAGACCCCTACCACCCTCTGGGTGAAAATATTTCTCCTCAAATCCCCTCTAAACCTCCTACCAGTTACTTTAAATCTGAGCCCCCTGGTTCTCGGCCTCTCTGCTAAGGGAAATAAGTCCTTCCTATCCACTCTATCTAGGCCCCTCATAATTTTATACACCTCAATTAGGTCTCCCCTCAGCCGCCTCTGTTCCAAGGAAAACAACCCTAGCCTATCCAATCTTTCCTCATAGCTAAAATTTCCCAGCCCAGGCAACATCCTCGTAAATCTCCTCTGCACCCCCTCTAGTACAATCACATCCTTCCTGTAATGTAGTGACCAGAACAAAGCATCTCTTGTGTATTATGATCTGCCTGTCCCATCGCTGTATGTGGTTCTCCTCTTCTTATAACCATGTTTGATAGGGGGATTCCATCGGAAAATCCAGTGATGAGGAAAAATGGCGAAGAAGTGGCTAAAATACATTCTGTTACCCTACTTTGTCCTTTTCATGACCTCCAGAATACTTACTGCTGGGTAACCACCCTGGATGTCCATTTCAAATGGGTGTTCTGAGTGCCAGAACTGTGTGAAATGGCGTGCCAGATTAACTCATCCCAAATGAATATTAAAGTGAAACAGCCACTCATTTGAAGAGGGTGCTTCTATCTCCACTGATCCTGCCTGTCACAAAATGCGTTGGGACATAAACCCGGTGTATTTTCAATGGCGGAGGCAGGGGGGGGGGGGAGGGGGGCGGAGGAACGGGGGCTTTTACTCATGTTCGACAACCAACTGACATAATACTGACTGATGGTTGGTTGTTATAAATAGGGAAATCCGGGCTGAAGTGTGTGAAACTTCACCCATGATATTCCACACACATTTTTTCGAGCTGACAGAGCATTGATGTACAACTTGTATTGCTATAAATATTATGGAAGGCTGGTTTAAGCACTGGCAACTTGTCTAATAGTGCTGAAGTCATAATTTCATAGAGGACAAACTGATCAAACAAATCTCTCCGCTGTCCGAGAAGGTAGTCTACATTTAGATGTGGAGTAGGTTACCCTCATCAGACTCAGTGGCCTGCGCTGATTCCAGGAGTGAAAGGTATGTTTTTTTCTGCAGTTTGTAAGGCAGGGTTCTAGTATATCGGTGGATATAAAAGGCAGGTGGATATCACCTTTGTAGAGCACTGAAGTCACTAGTAATAATAAGTAGAGCCAAAGTGTTTCAAGGTTCCTACTCTTCACCAGGGCCCTCCAAATATCTTCACCACATGTTTGCCACAGTGTAGATCAAATGTAGAGGTGCCAAGCTAAGGAACTGACAATTGCAACTTAAGAGAATGTGCTGACCATACAGAACCAAAGGTGGATAGAAAGCATCACAATCATTCTTTCTTGCCGGAGATATTGACTTGCTCTTCTCAGAGCTGAAGATTCCTCACTTTCTGCCGTTTGTCCAATTGTATTTATATTTGCCTGCAGCGATTTGCTTGCTATGTGTCCTGCATTTCAGGAGTTATCCATTCATTATAAGGTATTAGAAGTGAGAACAATGACAGCTTTGATGAAAATAAGAAACAGAGTGGGGCCAAGCACACTTTCTGGAAAGAACCCTGCCTAGATGAGGCAATAAGATCTTTTAGTGATCCAATATTTGGATCCCTTGAGGAAATGAGTTATCCGGTTTAGGAACTTCTGTTCTGCAACAGAATTGATCTACTTAGTCTGAGCTCAAATGGTGTCTAAAACTTTGTCCTGTTTGAGGAGATGCTAAAATAGAGTAATGACTTTCTGCTCAAGACCATTACAATTGGCCCAGTCATGCACCTAAACTGTCAAGGTAGGAATAAAAGGCTGATTGGGTGCAGGACATGTGTGGCAACAGCAACTTTTTTCAAATGATTTGAGAAAGGAGGGCCTAGAACATGATAATAGCCACAGAAAAAGATAATACGAGCTCGTGGATTACAACTATCGGATTTACCACAATAAACGGTTACTGTTCTTACCATACATACAACTCATTGCCACTAATGCTAGCACCAGTGTCACTACCATTTTTGTAATTTCAGCCCGTTCATCATATGATTCTGCACCATTCATCACCATCCCTCTGATACTGTGATTGAAATAAAGCTGTGTAGGTGTCTCATTCCCGTGCTCATTACCAAATTAGCTCTTTGACTCGACTAATTATTTTACACTTTAACAGGCACCTTTTACTATCATTTGAGGATAGTGTAAACCAATTGCACATAACACAGTTTTAAAGGGCCTGAAAATTTGGTTGCTTTGCGCCTCCCGTTAGTGCCCTAAGAGGGTGCTAACGGGGCGCAAAGCAACTAGAACCTGGGCGCGGCACTGCCAACGCCTCCCGTGAAATTCAGCGGGAGGTTAGCGGCGGCGGTAACTGTTAGCGCCCCACGGTGCCACGCCGCCGGCAATGACATCATCGCCCCGGCCGCGATCTTCGGTAGCACCCCCTGACTTACCGCTAGACGCTATGTCCGACGGGGTCAGGGTGGCCTACCTGCGGCCGGGCGGTGCTAATTTAAGGGAAGGTGCCGGGCGGCCATTTTTGCTGCTGGCCGCCTGCCAGCACCTGCCCCCTCTGCCGTCCCCGGCCTCCTCTGCAGCCCCCCGCGGAGTGCCGGCTGCGCACCTTGAGCCCGGCACTTCTCGAGTGCCGGGCTCTTTTGCCGGTTCTCCGATCACTGGTGGCCCAGCTGGGCCCCAGGTCGCACTGTGGTCGACCCCTCCCCTTTAATAAGGGGAGGAAGGCCTGCAGTACCGCGGCGCGCTGCGGCATGTAGCGCCACGATATTCAACTCGCAGTGCCCCAAGAGGGAGATGGGGCACTTCCAGTAGCGCCCCGCCTCCCTCTTGGGGAGCTACCGGTGAATTTGGGGCACAGGGGTGCTAATTAGCGCCCCACCGAAGTTAGCGCTCCAAAAGGTGACGCGACCCAATTTTTCCCCTTTAAAATATCTTGAAAACAGTGAAGTGGATATTACTGAGATGAAGGCACCAGTGGCCTTCCTACAAATTTGTTGGTCCCTTCCTTTCCAAGACGGGGCTTACACTCAGAGGGGGTATCCTGAGAAGAAACAGCAACATTTAGTTCACAGCAAAAAGATAACAGACAGCATAAAAAGGTTCGCGAGTATTGTTCATAGTGACAGAAGCAATACTGTCATCAGTACTGAAAAGCTGTGCCTCAGGATGTCACTTCTATGGGCCGTTGCTTTAATGAACTTCCTGACAAATTACCTGTCTGCTTTCACTAATGCTTGTGCTGTAGTGTGAGCAGAGCAATTTTCTCTCATAATAAATATGTTTGGGAAAATGATTGCATACGGCAGATGTTCCACTTTTGTCATTTTGAATCCTAGCAAAAGGTATATAACCCTATAGAGGACAACACAATGGTTGTTTCAACTGACTTGTAGTGAGTAACACTGTAAGCTGCAAACAAGCTTTTTACAGACAATAGCAAAACAGGTACAACAAGATCGCCATTTAATTGTAGTGATGAAATTTCATTTCAGTCTTAGAATGATTCTGAACATGTTTTATGTATAATGATGTATTCTCGGCATAGTAAGCACACTCTTTTGCTTGGAACAACTGAAAGGGATGAAGTGGAACAGTTAGCAAATGACTTTTTTTTTTAACAAGCTGCATTTATACAGCACCTTATGTTAAAATGTCTCAAACTGCTTCACACAACAAATTGCTATTGAAAAGTAGTGAATGTTATGCAGCCAAACATCACACCCATTTTGCAATATACAAGACCGCACAAGCAACGAGACGAACAACTGTCTAGGGCGGCAGGGTGGACACCTTGGTCTAGTAAATGCCATCTCTTGTATCCCTGAGCCAGTTTTCTGCTGGTGTTGGCTGAGGTAAACGTCGGCAAGGACACGAGGAGAACTCTGCGTGTCTTTGAACAGTGCCACAGGATCTTTGATGCTCACCCGAAATATCGCACAGACAGAAGGGACCTCGGGTTAACATCTCATCTGAAGAGGGCAGCCCTGATAGTGCAGCATTCTTTCAGCACTGCAGTGAGCCATGCTGAGCCATTTGCTCCCATTGTGAGTGAAGCTTGTGAAAATATTGTATCATTACCATTTCACCTCCTCTAAATTGTGTTACTATGAGAGAAGTAAGGATTGCAAATCTGTCATTTATGCTACCAGCACTTGTGATATTTCCTTGGTTTGTGTGATCTGTACAGGTACACAAAATATAAGAGTTGCATGTAGCATTTTCCAATAAATAAAATCTATCATTTGCATTATAATCCATTGTAACAGTAAATCAGTTAAGGTGGTGAGCACACACATACTTGATTTTTTAAATGACATTTTCAATGCTTGCCCTTCAATCCAAACAATACTTTTCATCTTTTAAACAAAATGTTAATTTACAAATACGGACTATATTTAAAGGCGAGCATCAGCCTCTTTGTAAAACGTTATACAGATCACGCAAGCAGGCTAAAACTCAGGTGCAAATGGCATCAGTATGCCACAAGCACAAACCTGGTTCTGGTTGTGTTCACGTGTACACAGTGGGTAATTCTAACCTCGCCCACCTGCCAAGAAACTGATGGCATCGGATTGGCTGCCCTCATTACGCCCCATCCAATTAGAATTTCGATTGAAGACGATGGCAAGTAAAATTGAGCAGGATTCCACTGGGTGGGTTAAGTTAAAATTACCCCAAAAAGGGGACTGGGGTGGCCCGAAAACAACAAATGAATATAGCTCACAGTAATCTGAATTCCAGAGGTGAGGCGAGAGTGACTGCCCTTGACATCAAGGTGGCATTTGATGTGGCGTCAAGGAGCCCTAGTAAAACTGAAGTTAATGGGAATCGGGGGGGAAAGCTCTCCACTGGCTGGAGTCATACCTAGCACAAAGGAAGATGGTTGTGGTGGTTAAAGGTCAATCATCACAGCCCCAGGATATCGCTGCGGGAGTTCCTCAGGGTCCAAGGCCCAACCATCTTCAGCTGCTTCATCAATGACCTTCCCTCCAACATAAGGTCAGAAATGGGGATGTTCTCTCATGACTGCAGTGTTCAGCGCCATTCAGATAATGAAGCAGTCCATGCCCGCATGCAACAAGACCTGGATGACATTCAAGCTTGGGCTGATAAGTGGCAGGTAACATTCGCGCCACACAAGTGTCAGGCAATGACTATCTCCAACAAGTGAGAGTCTAACCACCGCCCCTTGACATTCAACAGCATTACCATTACTGAATCCCCCACCATCAACATCCTGGGAGTCACCATTGACCAGAAACTTAACTGGACCAGCCACATAAATACTGTGGCAACAAGAGCAGGTCAGAGGCTAGGTATTGTGCGGCAAGTGTCTCACCTCCTGACTCCCCAAAGCCTTTCCACCATTTACAAGGCACAAGTAAGGAGCATGATGGAATACTCTCCACTTGCCTGGATGAGTGCAGCTCCAACAACACTCAAGAAGCTCGACACCATCCAGGACAAAGCAGCCCGCTTGATTGGCACCCCATCCACCACCTTAAACATTCACTCCCACCACCACCAGTGTACCATGGCTGCAGTGTGTACCATCTACAAGATGCACTGCAGCAACTCACCAAAGCTTCTTCGGCAGCACCTCCCAAACCCACGATCTCTACCACCTAGAAGGACAAGGGCAGCAGGTGCATGGGAACACTGCCACCTCAAAGCTCCCCTCCAAGTCACACACCATCCCGACTTGAAAGTATATCGCCGATCCTTCATCGTTGCTGGGTCAAAATCCTGGAACTCCCTCCCTAACAGCACTGTGGGAGTACCTTCACCACACGGACTGCAGCAGTTCAAGGCGGCGGCTCACCACCACCTTCTCAAGGGCAACTAGGGATGGGCAATAAATACTGGCCTCACCAGCGATGCCCACATCCCATAAACAAATTTTTAAAAAATCTGCTGGAAACATTGCCATACTAGAATCAATACCAGAGTTAAGGCAGCTTACAACATTAGGCAAGTTATTTTAATTATATAATTGACTTAAGTAACTCGCTAATTATCTCGCAATAAGTTTTATTTTCTGCCTTTCTTTTTCCATCTTTATAATCGGATCTATCTCCCTTGCTTAGTAACCTTAGCATTGTGATTAGAACAGCTTGTTCTTTATTGCTCAATTATCTTCTAGCTTGTTTTTCATTCTTTGACTGCTATACAAAGCATTTATGCCTCACCATTTGCTGTTCTCAGAAGATTTTGCCTCCTTCTACCACGCGGTTACCTTGAAACTGAATATGGACCATGTAGAAATAGGTCAAGAATTTAAAGTTGATATCATTAATGAAGCCTGCACTAATCAACCAGCCCTCCTGTATTAATTTTCTATATATCAACTGACACAGCAACATAGTTGAAAAGTTAAGATTTCTGGATGATCTCTCTGTTTCTCTGGCTTGCTCAGGTTGATGTTCTTGTCAAAATATCGAAGATGGTTTTCAATTCTCTGTAAATGCTGCATCATGAAGCATTTACTTGATGGATGGCAAATATGTAGGTGTTAAAAACTTCTGTGATCCTGGCAAGTCTGTCAAAATATGTGGAATATTGCTTGCTGAAAATCGATAAATCTAAAAAGAGCATCCCTATTGTGATACTTCAGCACCATGACAGCCACCTGACACCTCCCTTCTGCTGAAGTAACAGTGGAGTATGTAGAGTTTTTTTTTTCAAATGTCAGACTATTAGTGAAATTGTGAATGCATCTACATGATTCAATTACAGCTGTGATGTGTATGTTGACGCCGGATTCACTAACGTAAATCCCTTGAATCAGCCAACATGAAGCTCACCATCATAAATACCCTGTACAGAGGCAGTGAGTCAGACTTAAAGGCCTAGAAATTCAGTTAAGGCCCGCCAGCAGGCTAACGCCCAAAAGTTAGCGCTGCGCACGGAGCCACTTGCGCCCGCCGGAAATTCAGTTTCAGCGCCCCAACTTGAAGGCGGCCGCTATTCAAGGGTTTCAGCGCCCCCGCTTGGGGCTCTGAAACTGAATATCGGCGCGCTAGGTGCCACAGCGCCACCCGCTGTGGAGCGGCAGGCTGCGGTACTGCAGGCCTCCTCCTTCTCTTAAGGGGGAGGTGCCTGCAACAGCGAGATCGCCGCTGGATTGTGCCGGCAAATGAGCCCGGCACCACGGAGAAGTGCCGGGCTCGCGGAAAGCAGCCGGCAATGCCGCGGGGGGGGGAGGTGGAGGAGGCCGGGGAAGGAGGTGCGGGCAGGCGGTCGCCGAAAAAGCGGCCGGCCGCACCTCCACCTTAAAGCGCCCCAGTAGCGCAGCAGCACGGCCCCGTTTTTCCAGCGCTGTTTGCGGCCGCTGCAGAAGAGGCGGCCGCAACTAAATATGGGGTTTGGGCCGGAAGCGGGGCGGAACCGGGGCACTGCGCACACCGATGATGTCATCGGTGTCGGCGCAGTGCTACCGGCTACCGCCGCCATTACCGCAGCGCTGAATATCAGCGCACCCTCTTACACTGGCGCAGAAACCCTATTTGGGCGGTAACTGGGCGCAAAGCCCACTGAATTTCTAGGCCAAAATGTTTTACATAGGATATACGGCACAGAAACAGGCCATTCGGCCCAGCCAGTCCATGCCGGCGTTTATGCTCCGCTCTAGCCTCCTCCCGTCCTGCTCGTCCCCACAAGTGGAAACATTCTCTCTATATCCACTCTATCAAAACATTTCATAATTTTAAAGACCTCTATTAGGTCACCCCTCAGCCTTCTTTTTTCAAGAGAAAAGAGACCCAGCCTGTTCATCCTTTCCTGATATGTATACCTTTGCATTTCTGGTATCATCCTTGTAAATCTTCTCTGCACCCTCTCCAGTGCCTCTATATCCTTTTTATAATATGGCGATCAGAACCGTACACAGTACTCTAAGTGTGGTCTAACCAAGGTTCGGTTATAGTCCAACAGCTTTATTTGAAATCACAAGCTTTCGGAGCGCTGCTCCTTCGTCAGGTGAAGGAGCAGCGCTCCGAAAGCTTGTGATTTCAAATAAAGCTGTTGGACTATAACCTGGTGTTGTGTGACTTCCTACATTTGTCCACCCCAGTCCAACACCGGCATCTCCACATCATAACCAAGGTTTGATACAGGTTTAGCATAACTTCCGTACTTTTCAATTCTATCCCTCTAGAAATAAACCCTAGTGCTTGGTTTGCTTTTTTTTTTATGGCCTTGCTAACCTGTATTGCAACTTTTAGTGATTTGTGTATTTGTACTCCGAGATCCCATTGTTCCTGTACCCCACCTAGACTCGTACCCTCCGAGTAATAAGTGACCCTCCCTATTCTTCCTACCAAAATGTTATACCTCACATATATCTATGTTAACTTCATTTGCCAATTATTTGCCCATTCTGCAAGTTTATTAATGTCCTCCTGTAATTTGTTGCAGTCCTCCTCAGTATTGACTATCCCCCCCAATTTGGTATCATCCGCAAATTTAGTTTTTGATTCCAAAGTCTAAATCATTAATGTAAATTGTGAACAGCAGTGGTCCCAGCACTGATCCTTGTGGAACACCACTACCCACCTTCTGCCAATGTGAATAGCTGCCTTTTACTCCCACTCTCTGCTTTCTGTCTTGAAGCCAGCTAGAAATCCATTCTGCTACTTGTCCCCTGACATTATTATTTATGTCTATTATGGGGTGCCTTATCGAAGGCCTTTTGAAAATCTAGATAAATTACATCTACTGCATTATCATTGTCTACTCTCTCTGTTATCTCTTCAGAAAATTCAATAAGGTTGGTCAAGCAAGATTTTCCCTTTTCAAATCCATGCTGACTATTCATTATTATACTTTTTGTTTCTAGATGTTCTTCTATTCTCTCCTTTAGTAGGGATTCCATTATTTTTCCTACCACCAATGTTAAGCTGACTGGTCTATAATTCCCTGAACATAGAAACATAGAAGATAGGAGCAGGAGTAGGCCATTCGGCCCCTCGAGCCTGCTCCGCCATTCAATGAGATCATGGCTGATCATCCAAAGTCAGTACCCTGTCCCTGCTATCTCCCCATATCCCTTGATCCCTTTAGCCTCAAGAAATATATCTAACTCCTTCTTGAATATATTTAATGAATTGTCCTCAGCTGCCCTGTGTGGCAGAGAATTCCACAGGTTCACCACTCTCTGGGTGAAGAAATTCCTCCTCATCTCAGTCCTAAATGGCTTACCCCTTATCCTTAGACTGTGACCCCTGGTTCTGGACTCCACCGCCATCGGGAACATCCTTCCTGCATCTAGTCTGTCTAGTCCTGTTAGAATTTTATACGTTTCAATGAGATCCCCTCTCATTCTTCTAAACTCTAGCGAATATAAGCCTAATCGACCCAATCTCTCCTCATACGTCATTCCTGCCATCCCAGATATCAGTCTGGTGAATCTTTGCTGCACTCTCTCCATGGCAAGAACATTCCTCCTCAGATAAGGCAACCAAAACTGCACACAATACTCAAGGTGTGGTCTCACCAAGGCCCTGTACAACTGCAGCAAGACATCCTTGCTCCTGTACTCAAATCCTCTCGCTATGAAGGCCAACATACCATTTGCCTTCTTAACATGTTCTATCCCCCTTCTTAAATATAGGTATTATGTTAGCTGTCTGCCAGTCCTCTGGCACTACACCTTTTTCTAATGAATTATTAAATATGTGTAGTAATGCCTCAGCTATCTCTTCCCTAGATTCTTTTAAAATGCGGGGATGCAATCCATCTGGACCAGGGGTTTTATCCTCTTTGAGTTTGATTACTTTATTTAATATATCCCCTTTTTAAAATTTTTAATGCACTTATCTCATTACTCATCTCATCATCCAATGTCATGTCCACCTGTTCTATCTCCCTGGTAAATACCGAAGCAAAATACTGATTTAATATTTCTGCCATCTCCCTATCGTTCCTACCTGTGGTATTGTCCTGTCTATCCCTTAATGGCCCTATTCCCATCCCAACCTTCCTTTTTTTATTGATGTGCCTGTAAAATATTTTACTATTTTGTTTTATGTTCCTTGATAATTTAATTTCCTAGTTTCTCTTTGCCTTCCGAATTGTTTTTTTTTACTTTTCTCCTAATCCCTTTGTATTCTCTCTTATCATGCACTCCTCTGCTGTCTATGTACTTAATGTATGCCTCTTTCCTTACCCTCAATTGTTCCCTCATGTCTTTATTCATCCATGGAGTCTCATTGGTGTTTAGTTTGTTCTTTCCTTTTAGCGGAATATATTTTTCCTGCACTCTGTTGAACACCGTTTTAAACGTTTCCCGTTGCTGTTCTACATCGTTGTTTGCCAATATTGTTGCCCATTTTATCGTCCCAAGTTCTATTCTCAGCCTCTCAAAATCAGCTTTTCTTCAATCTATTAACTTGGTTTTCGTCATACTTATGTCCTTCTGTATTGCCATCTTAAAGCGTATTATATTTGGTCACTATTGCCTATATGTTCCCTTAATTTTACTTCTCTTTTCTGCTCTGGCTCATTCCTCATAACTAGATCCAATAGCAAATCCTCCCTTGTTGGGCTTTTTACATATTGGGTTAGAAAGGAGTCCTGTAGACATTGTAAAAACTCCATTCCCTTTTCCCCTTTACCTACCTCTTCTGTCCAATTAATATTGAGGTAGTTGAAATCCCCCTTGATTATTATTCTATGTTTTTTACTAATTTCTCTAATTTGTCTGTATAGTTCTTCCTCCACCTCCCTTCCACTATTAGGTGGTCTGTAGATTACACCTATTAGTGTGATTGATCCTTTATTATCTTTTATCTCTATCCATATAGATTCTATTTTTGTGTTGCTGATATCTACTTCCCTTTTTTCGACTGCCATTATGTTATCCCTTATAAGTACAGCTACTCCAGCTCCCCTTTTTCCCTCTCTATCTTTTCTAAATGTTATACCCTGCAATGTTTAATTCCCAGTCCTGATTTTTCTGTAGCCATGTCTCAGTAATCCCTACTATGTCTGGTTCCTCCCAACGCATGATTGCCTCCAGCTCCCCTGTTATATTATGGACACTGTGTGCATTTCTGTACAGACAGTTTAACTCAGTTTTAATAGGATTTCCTCTCACTTTATATTTAACCATCTTTTTAGACTCCTGTTCTATAACTCTATTTGCTCCCTTGCCATCAATATCCTCCCTTACTTTATTATTTCCTTTGCTTACTTTTCCTGTTTTGTTTATATTTAGGCTGCTTACGTTTCTTGTCGATCCCTCCCTCCTTCTTACTAGTTTAAAGCCTTTACCACCTCCCTATTTACCCTTTCCGCTAGGACACGGGTCCCATCCCGGTTCAGGTGAAGCCCGTCCCATCGGTACAGCTCCTTCCTGTCCCAGAACTGTAGTGTATGTACCTTTAAGGGGAGAACTACTTTTTACAGCTCCTGTATACTGTAGTACCGGCAGTGACCACACCTGTATATGAACCCTGAGTGGGGATCTGTGCTTTAGTTTTAGAGTAACCTTCATCCAGTAAACACCTGTTGATTGTTCCTCTGCAGTCTCTGTCGATTTATTGAAGGACACCATACATCAAAATTCACAGATTTAACAGTGGCAACGAGTCGATTCGAACCTACCTGCAACTCTGTAGAAGAAGGCCGATTCCACCAGTGCGGGCATCGACCATCCGGAGAGGACTTGAACATCGCAGAGGAGGCTGTGGAGAGCTGGGCTTGGTTCCCCAGTCGCGACGATCCAGTGCAGCGGGCTGGCAGCAGGTACAGCGCAGACCCTTCCCCGACGGCGGTGGCTGGAGCCGACGGACGGCACAGAAAAAGGCCGAGCAGCGTCGACGGGGTAAGAGAGAGGGTAAAGCGCACAGGGCGCAGCCGGGGTTGAAGACCGAGCGGCGTCAACGAGAGAGGGGAAAACGCACAGAGTGCGGCCGGGGTTTCAAGGGCTGAGCAGCGTCCGCGGGGGAAGAAAGGAAGCATGGGAGACGCCATTTTGAGCCAGTGGAGAAGAAGGGAGAGCGTGGGAGACGCCATTTTTAGCCAGTCTAACCACACCCAGGGATGCCGAAGAGTGGCAGTGTCACAGCGTTCGACAATGAAGTCGAAGATTGGGCAACATATATAGAACGCGTAGAACAGTACTGCAAGGCGAATGAAGTGCCACTTAAACCCCACACCGCTGCTGATAGCAGAAAGATTTAAGTTTCACAAAAGGAACCAGCATAAAGACGAAAGTAATGCTGAGTATTTAACGGAACTGCGCAAACTATCGAAACACTGCCAGTTTGGAACGGGACTAGCAGATACTTTAAGGGACAAGTTTGTGTGTGGGCTTCAAAGTGAAGGAACCCAGAAACGGCTTCTATCAGAAAAGGATCTTACGCTGGACAAGGCTTTCAGCATGGCAGTATCACATGAAGCAGCTGCACGGGGCGCTGCAGAGATACAACGGAGACCGCAAGAATATGGCACAAATTAAATGTCATATGGAGCAGTGAAGTGTTATCGCTGCGGCAGAACAACACACGACCATAAGGATTGTTGGTTCAAGGACCAAGTGTGCAGACAGTGTGGAAAAGTAGGACACATCGCAAGTGTCTGCAGGTCGGGAAAGAAAACCAGCAGCAAGAAATCTCCACAGGAGAAGTAAAAAAGGTACATAAGGTGACGGAGAGTAGTTCAGACGAACAGAAAAGTGATACAGACTCCGGAAGCAAGGAGCTGGGTTGTCTGAAACTACATCATGTAATCAAAATGGAGGATCACCAAACTATCTGGGTCACGCTCAAGATAGACGGAGTCCAAGTGAAAATGGAATTGGACACAGGATCAGCCCTAACAGTCATAAACCGAAGGGACTACAAGCGGCTATTCTCACATATACCCTTGAGAGATACAGAGATTGTCTTGAAGACGTACACGGGGCAAAAAGTCTACCCCAAAGGAAAAATAAGGGTGAACGTGATATACAACGGCAAGGAAACACCAAAAATGGACCTATATGTATTGCCAGATGGAGGACCACCACTACTAGGGCGTGAATGGATCCGGAAGATACAGCTAGATTGGCATTCCATACAAGCACTGACTGTAGATGCCAAAAAGGATGACGACGTCACACCTGGATGACTGTCAAAAATGCTAACTGAAGCACAAGAAGTGTTCCAGGAGGGATTCGGAACACTAAAAGGCATAACAGCAACGATCAAAATAGAGGAAAATGCAAGCCCAAAGTTTTTTAAGGCCAGATTTATGCGATCCGCCCAGCCATCGAAGCAGAGCTGGAAGGTTTGGAACGTTCAGGAGTACTATCCAAAGTGGACTGGAGCGAGTGGGCTACACCCATCGTTCCTGTAATGAAGAGGTCATTGAGTAATACGCCTGGGGAAGCAAAGAAGGTTCGCATCTGTGGGGACTTTAAGGTGACAGTGAGCCCAGTCCTTCACACTGTACAATATCCGCTTCCGCGGATTGAAGATATTTTCGCCTCGCTATCTGGAGGGAAACGCTTCACTAAGATTGATCTGGCCCAGGCGTACCTGCAAATGGAGGTAGAAGAAGCCTCGAAACAGTACT
The DNA here is from genome assembly GCF_052327205.1 of Somniosus microcephalus. Lineage (NCBI taxonomy): Eukaryota > Metazoa > Chordata > Chondrichthyes > Squaliformes > Somniosidae > Somniosus > Somniosus microcephalus. Next base: position 48,710,018 of record NC_141007.1, on the reverse strand, counting down.
TCACGATCAACACTCATAAAGGTCTCTACCAATACAACCGGCTGGTGTTCGGGGTAGCATCAGCTCTGGCTATTTGGCAAAGGGCAATGGATCAAGTCCTGCAAGGGATTCCAGGGACCCAGTGTTATTTGGACAACATCCTGGTCACGGGCAAAAATGACAGTGATCACCTCGCCAACCTGGAGCAGGTGCTCACTAGATTGAAGGATTATGGGCTACGAGCTAATCGCCACAAATGCGAGTTTTTCCAGAAGCAGATCTCGTATTGTGGCCACGTTATTGATGAAGAGGGGTTACATAAGTCCCCTGAAAAGATTGAGGCAGTAGTCAAGGCTCCAGCACCGGAAAATGTGTCACAACTGAGGTCGTTCCTCGGGTTGGTGAACTACTACAATAAGCTCTTGCCGAATTTGTCTACAGTACTACACCCACTGAACACCCTACTGCAAACGGGGGTACCATGGAAGTGGAATGACGAATGTAAATGAGCTTTCCAGAAGTGCAAAGAATTGATCACATCAAAAGAGGTGTTGGCTCATTTCAACCCAGCACTACCAATTCGGCTGGCATGTGATGCATCACCCTATGGCATTGGAGCAGTGCTGTCGCACAAATTCCCGGATGGCTCGGAGAGGCCAGTAGCCTTTGCGTCTCGGTCACTAACCTCAGCCGAGCGTAACTATGCCCAGATTAACAGGGAGGCCCTCAGCCTAGTGTGGGGAGTGAAAAAGTTCAACCACTATCTGCACGGGCAGAAGTTCACCTTGCTGACTGACCACCAACCACTTGTCTCCATCTTTAATCCAAAGAAGGGCGTTCCGGTGATGACTGCGCAACGGCTACAAAGATGGTCCCTTTTTCTAGGGGTGCACCAATATGATATCGAGTATAAGGGCACGAAACAGCATGGAAACGCTGATGGGCTATCACGCCTGTCACTGCCTACTGCGGAGGAAGCACCAGCAGTGGATCCTGTCAAAATATTTCATTCGACTATAATTGAATGCTTGCCAGTACCTAACGCTGGTATAGAGAAGGAGACCCGAAATGACCTGACACTGTCTCGGGTATATGATTTGACGGTGAAGGGATAGCCAGCACATGGCGACTCACTGTTGCCAGCATTCTCATCCAGAAGAGAACAGCTGTCAGTATGCCAGGGGACCTTGATGTGTGGATCCCGAGTGGTAATTCCACCCAAGTTAAGGGAGAGAGTGCTCAATGAGCTTCACGAAGGCCATCTGGGAGGTGTGAAAATGAAAAGCCTTGCTAGGGCTTATGTGTGGTGGCCGGGGATCGATCAGCAAATCGAGGACCTGACAAAGAGCTGCTCAGGATGCCAGAAGGTCCAAAATGCACCACCACATGTGTGGTGTATGTGCCTTTAAGAGCCCGTGTGTACTGTAATGCCGGTAGGGGCCACTCGGGCTATATAAGCCTGTATAGTGTCTTGTATCTTTTAGTTCACCTCCAGACTTTGTTCAGTAAACACCTGTTAAACCAACTCCTGCATTCCGTGTCTCCATTAACACACGGATACAACAACATGCCCCTCTACACCCATGGGAGTGGCCCTCATCTCCATGGCAACGGGTGCATATTGATTTTGCTGGTCCATTCATGGACTCAATGTTTTTAATAGCCGTGGATGCGCACTCGAAATGGCCTGAGGTGATCAAAATGTCCTCCACCACCACGGAGAAAACTATTGGAGTCCTACGGACCATATTTGCCAGGAACGGCTTGCCAGAGCAGATTTGCTCTGATAACGGACCACAGTTTGTGTCCGAAGAGTTTCGAAGATTTATGAAAAGGAATGGGGTAAGGCATTACACATCCGCCCCGTATCATCCAGCCACAAATGGATTGGCTGAGAGGTTCGTACAAACCTTTAAAAAAGCAGTAAGGGCCATGTGTGATGACGACATTCCACTGCAGCATAAGGTGGACAATTTCCTGTTAGCCTACAGAAATGCGACACATGCAGTCACCAACCAGACCCCGGCCATGATGTTCTTTAACCGAAGGTTGAGATCTCGTCTGGATTTGCTCAGACCAAATGTACGAAGAGATGTTGAGAATAAGCAATTCCAGCACATCAATGAGAAGCCGACAAGGAGCTTCAATGTAGGGCAACCAGTCTTGGCCCGCGACTACCGAACAGAGAAATGACAACCAGGAACGATATGCACACGGCAGGGGCCACTAATGTACACAGTGGATGTTGGGGAGAACATTGTGAGACACCATGTCGACCAGATCCTAGAGTCACAGGAACGAGTCAACCCCAGGTCTCGCGTACCTGGTGATGAACCCGACATACAGGTAGCATCTACCCCAGAAACAGTAGCATCGGAAGCTGATGAACCAACCGATGACAGGGGGCCAGAATCGCCTCCGCACCAAGAGCAAGACACTCAGGAAAGGCGCTATCCAGAAAGGGTCAGGAAGCCGCCCCAAAGACTGAATTTATAAATGGACTATTTGCTGTTAATGTTGCATGTTAAAAGTGTTAATTGTTAAATGAATGTTATGGTACTGTTAATCTAAAAGGGGAGGAATTGTAGTGTATGTACCTTTAAGGGGAGAACTACTTTTTACAGCTCCTGTATACTGTAGTACCGGCAGTGACCACACCTGTATATGAACCCTGAGTAGGGATCTGTACTTTAGTTTTAGAGTAACCTTCATCCAGTAAACACCTGTTGATTGTTCCTCTGCAGCCTCTGTCGATTTATTGAAGGACACCATACATCAAAATTCACGGATTTAACAAGAACTGTGTTTATATTTAGGCTGCTTATGTTTCTTGTAGATCCCTCCCTCCTTCTTACTAGTTTAAAGTCTTTACCACCTCCCTATTTACCCTTTCCACTAGGACACGGTTCAGGTGAAGCCCGTCCCATCGGTACAGCTCCTTCCTGTCCCAGAACTGGTGCCAGTGTCCCATGAAAAGTAACCCTTCTTTTCCACACCAGCCCTTTAGCCACATGTTAATTCTCCTGATCTGTCTGCTTCCATGCCAATTTGCACTTGGCTCAGGCAATACTCCAGAGATTATTGCCCTCGAAGTCCTGCTTTTTAATTTAGAGCCAAACTCCTGATACTCTTTCAGCAGTACCCCCTCCCTGTTCCTACCTATGTCGTTTGTTCCAACATGGACCACGACAACTGGATTTACCCCCCTCCCTTTCCAAGTTCCTCTCCAGCCACTGTGAGATATTACTTACCCTGACACCGGGTAGGCAACACACCCTTCGGGATTCTCGTTCTTGGCTGCAGAGGACACTATCTATCCCCCTAATTATAGAGTCCCCTATTACTATATTGAGTTCAACAGATAATAATCCCTGCCCCCATTTTTCATGCTGTATGATTTTGCCATTCCCGTTTGCAACATTTTCACAGTATGTTCTTTCAATTCCTTCCTCCCCTCCTAACCGCCCCCCCCCCCGTCTCTGCACCTGCTTAATATCTGTTACATCTCCAGCTTTTTCCAGTTCTGATGAAGGGTCCCAGACCTGAAACGTTAACTCTGTTTCTCTCTCCACAGATGCTGCCTGGCCTGCTGAGTATTTCCAGCATTTTCTGTTGTTATTTCAGATTTCCAGCATCCGCAGTATTTTGCTATTGTATTAGTGTTTGCTTTCAGTGACTGGTGTACAAGGACACCCAGGTCCCTTTGTACATCAGCATTTCCCAATCTAGCACCATTTAAATAATACTCTACCCTTTCTATTTTCCCTACCGAAGTGGATAACTTCACATTTAGGCCCGTTGTACTGCATCTGCCATGTATTTGCCCACACACTCAACTTTTCACTCTTTGGATTTTTGGGGGAAATCGTTGACGGTTCGGCTGCCGCCGGTGTCTCCAATCAGGTCAGCTATTTTATGCTCCGCCGCCACTGGCGTCTCCAATCAATTTCTTAGCATAGAATTCAAACACCTTTAGATACATTCAATTGTTTTGAAATAAAATTCAGCACTTTGTTTTGGCAACTTAAGCTAGTAACACCACACTCACGTCGTTATTCCCCTCACTCCTGTTACGTCCATTTTGGACGTAAAGCAGCTAAAACAGGTGGGTTACATTAGCAATGAGCGCTGAACCCAAAGACTGAATCTATATTTGCCTAAAATTTAAAAAGGCCAGAAAAAATCTAATTTGGATTCACATTCATCGATTTCTATAAAATTAATAATCTACATGAGGACAACAGGAGAAAATGTTACTCTGTAAGCAAGCGCTGACATTTTCTATGGCACCCAAAAGTGCTGGGTGTCAAAGTCTGGGAGCTATTACTACTGGAAAAGGTGTCAACGATTTTTACTTTCAATCACTGAGTAAACTGATTTAAGGTTTCTCAAATGCTGCGCTTGTGCTCGTCTTTTTCACTCCCAGTTCCAGCAGATTATTGGTTCTGGGATGGTGTTTTCACTTTGTGAGGCCTACAAATTGGAGTTGATCCTGTTTATGTATGGTTTCAGCCCCATAATGGCTGTTTCCAGTCAGGCCTGGGGCCGGCCTCCTCACAGTTCGTGCTGCCTGCCGCTCATTATAATATGTGCAAATTATGAGGGAACTCTCAGTGCACTAAGTAAGTTCAAATAAAATAAATGAGGTGTTTCTGATGCCAGGCAGAAATGCTTCTAGTTTGTAGTCTGGAGACATTTTAAACAGTGATTGCTGGTGTCTGAAGAAATCTTTTGGACTCGGTTTATATTTGTTCCACAGAGCTGGCCTTGCCTTTGACAGCCTGAAGCCATCTTAAGACCACTGGGAAATTTTCGTGCCCCCACCCAAAGTACGAGGTTCTGAGTCAGCATAGTGGGATTCCCAACGGCATTCCCTTGTTTACTGCTTTAATGGAGAAGTAACAATGCAGTTTGGAGCCTTTACAGTAGAACCTCTGAACAGAAAGGCTCCATTCTCTGAATGCTCAGATATTGCGAGAGCAGTTCCAAAGAATTCTCCACATCAAAACCATATCTGCCCTCAGGAATTCCAGCCTCTATGATCTGTTCAAGGGACAAAATTAAATGCAGCAAATGGGTTTTGGTTGAATAAGCCTACCCCTTGCTATCACCCCTCAATGAGGTACAAGAACAGAAGCTGACGAGCGCTAGAGAAAAGGCATGTGCCGCCACCAACATTGTCATATAAAGAATTATAGGAGCATTAAAGGGGTGCTTTCATCATAGAAAATGGGGTCTGTAATATGTCAAGTACATCTCTTGCATAGTGGTAATTTGTTGAGCCCTGCACAATTCTGCCATCCAAAAAGGCCTAAACCTGGAGATTCCTGGGAGCGAGTCAGCTCTCTAATGTCCAGTATGCCTCCTCTAGTCACCTACCTTTCACAGGCATTAAGCGCAAGTTTCTTCTGCAACAAGATTCAGTGCATTAGGTGAAGGCTAGCAGGTGAGGGATGCTTTCCCAATGCCATCAGATAGCCAATGTTATAGATCTGCTGGTAGCACCCTGCTTCAGTCGAGGAAGGGTTTTCAAATTACAATTTACAAGCCATTCTTGCAAGGGGAGTTAGCAACCCAAATTGCTTGATACTGAGTTAGTGAGCTCCTGAAGCTCAGTGCAGTGTGAAAGAGGACTTGTGCGGCAAGTAATATTAGAAGGTAGACAATGTGTTGATGCCTATGGTGCCCAAGAAAGAAGGACGACAGTGGTTGTTCATTAACTTGCCATCAGGTCATATAGTGATCTGGGTTGTTATGGTTGGGGTTGTCCACCGGGTGGTGCTGTAGCCAATGCTGCTGCTAAGGTCAGGGGATTGCTTCCTGTTAAAGGTCAGCAAAGGTCGAATGCCAGGATGCAGGCCTGATGTATGTGTTTCCCAGTTGTTAATAAAGTACTCGTGTTAATTCTACAATATCACTTCTTTGAGTCCTTGTTCCACTTAATGGATTTATCACAGGTCATTAAACTTTTTCCTGCACTGGTCTGCTATTCTGGGCGTGAGAGAGGCAGCCCTCAGTGCCACTGCCATCTCTCCCCACATGGCTCGTGAGACACTTTTCTGTGGTTTTCTTCCAAGGGCGCCCTGCAGTCTTTCTTACCCTTGCTGCATTCCTTTCACGTGAACCTGAATATCAACTGAGTGAGTTTTGAGCTCTTCTTTTCGGCTCCCTTTCAATGGACTGCTTCCATCTTTGCATCCCTCTGCCTGCTCTTCCGGTTTGAGACATTCTTTAAAACTTTCATAGTCTCGGATGAACCATTTATTAAAACTAACTGGCATTCACTTCACTCCACTAGAAGGTTCACTATTTATTTGCCTGCTGCTGCCCTCCTGGCTGTTAAAGGCTGAGCCAGAAATTTTCACCTCCCTGCGCAGTACTCCCACGTTACACAGGAGATCTGCTCCAGCAACACCACTTAGTGTTTCAATGAGCTGACCCCATACTTTACATTGAGATCAGTGTTGGACATCATTGTTGGGCAGAACCTCCGCTGAGGGGCACATCTTTGGGGAAACTGATCCCGTGGACTTTTGCGGCACTAGTGTTTTATTGTCTCATCACTGCCAACCTAATGTCGGGGAAGAAGCTGTGACATATTGTTGGTGGCGTAATGGTTTGGTGAATGATCCACGTCTAACTAATGGCAGCATATGACACTCTAGAGCAGGGCTGTTACAGCTTTTTTCTTCATGGGCCACATTGGTGCATACCATGGGGGCTCGAGGACCACATACAAAGTTTTAATCCAGATTTTGGTTAATTTTCAAGTATCACACATTGCTAATACTCATATCTTGGTGTAATGATTTAGGATGTATTCACCAATTACAGAAGGTGGGTACTGCACGGAATTCAGGGCCAGAGTGAGCTCCTGGACTAGTTTCCATTGCCCAGATGGATCGGAGAGGAATTTCCCAGATTTTTTCCCCCACAAATTGGCCTGGGTTTTTTTTTCCCATCTGTATTTTTGCCTCTCCCAGGCGATCACATGGTTTTGGGTGGAGTGGAGTGTGCATATTGTGATACACAAGGTATCGCAATTGTGTGGGACAGGTCAGATCAGATGGTCCTTACCTGTCCGTCATTGTTCGGATGTTCGTTGTGCCTAAAACTACCTTTTCCAAACCTCCAGGTCCAACCAAGTTCAAAACCAGCAAATAAGAAATGAAAGCACAAATAGGAATTTGTTGCCAGGGCGACAAGAGACTGATTGCTAGAACTCTGGGATGGCAGGTGGGACCCTCTAGTACTTCTTGTACCCTGACCAGTTTTTATTATTTGATCATTAGATTATATTTTGGACCCTCCCACTCCTGGAACCTGAAATCTAAATTTATCTTAATACTGATTTCTAGCTTACAATTCCCCCTCCCACTCATTTTTAAGGCTGTTTTTGTCTTCCTTTGCACTTTACCTTAAAAACTAATATAATATTAAGATCGCTGAACTCTCCTACTTAGAAAAGGAATGAGGCTTCAACACAAAATAGAACAAAAATATTTATTGATTTCAATTTAGATAAAGGATACCCATTTCATTGCTGCCTTTAAACAAGACGACACAGGATGCCAAGCACCTGAATCACAAAGTGTGTATTCAGCACAAATAAACAAGCACAGGTCTAATTAGTGTAACTCATTGTAATTATATAGCATGCTCATTTTGGTTTAAAAAAACAAAAAAAGACTAGTCAGCGAAGTGTGCAACAGTCTGTCCCTGTATCTCTTGGAACCAAACAGAGAGGAATCATCACCAAAAAAATAAATAAAAAGCCCTTTTTTTGATGGCATCAGTGCCATTTGTGTGGGCCCACAGGGGGTGAAGGCTGTACTAATTACAATATTATATGCTCCACTATCACTGTTTATGATGTTTGTGTTCCTTGTGATGGTGCAGTAGGGATCACAGTTGTTATGCTACATTAATCACACTATCCCAATAAGTCATTATTTTACAAAAAAAAATTGCTAAAGAAAGTTGCACCAATGACAAATAGTTTGCGAAATAATAAAAATCATACAAGATCCTAGGGGAATGGCCCCTAGACTTACCTTCCATTCTTTCCTGACACATTAATACACTTGAAGGCAAATTATACTGTCGTTTGCATATTAAAATGACACCATGTTACAGCACCAGTAGAAAGATCAGTTTTTAGCATTATATAATTGCCAATGTTAATCATAAATATGAAGTCAGATCCACAAAGTGAGCTCTTCTTTCAACTCCTAGACCGTGGTTAAAGTCTAGCTCAGGGGCTTTAATGCCGCAATGCATCACCAGGCTATTTCTTTTACTGTGCGATCTAAGTTTGAATCCGTCACGCAGAGTTGGAAATAAAGGTCACACCTCTCTGACTGGAGAATGGATAACACAAAAACCAAGGAAGGGAAGATGAAAGCCTCCTGTCTCTAATAGCTGTTAGTGGTCCTAAATGAAATGAGTAATGAGTTTGAACGGTCTTAACTCAGTTCCCAGTGGACCATTTGGCATTTGAGAAAGGGATGCTGTAACTTTTAAGGTCATCTTTTTTATTCTTGGATGACACTAAGCTGATATCATGAAGGTTTGACTGTATTTGTATTGGGTTGAATTTCTCTCTGGGACTTCAAAGGTGATCCTGATGCCACCTAGCCTTAACTGCTCAGCACAACATAACCAAGGATAGGAAGCACCATAGTTGACCTAATTATGTATGCATGAAGGTAATTTCTCACCCACATATTCTATATTTTATTACGGAGCGCTATATAACTACTTCACAGTCTTGGCTTCATCAATGTGAAAAGTTGGACAACGATATGGCAGCATAATTTAATTGCATGTCAAAATTAAATCTCCTCTGATGAAGAACAATTCAGGCCCAGCTCTGCGTAATCAAATTAACAAAGTCTTTTTTTGATATTCAATTATCTTCCATACAAGAACACTTTATCCAGCACTAGTGTGATGTAGCCTGACAAGTTGAGACTAACAATTAACAGAAGCTTTTACCTATCCGTGATACACGTGTCTGCTGCTCACTCGAGCAGATAACGTGCTCACAGAACAAAGACTACAACAACCTTCATTTCCACCTTTTCTGAGATGAGATGAAGGTTAAAATCTTTTTTCTCTCTGCTCAGAAAGCCTAATTATTCGTCGGACATTGCACTGAAAAGGTCGCTTAAACACGAGAATGGGTTTCCGTGGTGACGATCATCAGTGCGTTAATTTATTAGAGGTACCGGAGCTTCATAGCAGGATGGTTTAAAGAGACAATGTGCATTTTCAGATAGGGGAATCTGCTGTGGCTTTAATGTCATTTTGCAACAGTGCAGCAAAAACAGTTAGTGCTGGAAATATTTCACCTGCCATAACAGCTCTTGGCCTGGTGCCATGAACCTAACAAACTCACTAACGAAACGTATTCTAGAATCAGATTCAGCTTCTGCATCAGTTTCTACCCATCACATGCAAAGTACTTTGGAACCTTTGTATGTAAGATAGCAAAGTCTGAAAGCGTTCACTGCCAAGAGCCTAAACAATGTGACTTTAAATCGTTCTATGTTAAGTTGAAATGCCTTGTCATTGTTTTGTTTCATTCTAAAATGACTTCTACTTCAAAGGTCAGTTTCTAATTCTTTTCAATTATTGCCATAAAGTTTGCATGCACCAATAACAAGCAGGAGCTCAGACTGAACTCCATGGTCCTTACTCATATTTTGCTGCTGCAAAAGTTAAAAAAAAAGTGATAAGATGATGAGCGTTACATTACACACCTTGATTACTACTATTGTGTATTTAGAACTAACTTATGACAATCCCATAGCACCACAATTAAACTTCCTCATTTACACTTTACCATAAATACTTTTACCGATGTGGCAACTTCCACGTTAAAACTTTGCAAGGCACATTATACAACGAATAACTTTCTGAAGCATCATTGAAGTGTACAACAGCAACAACTTGCATTTAAATAGCATCTTTAAAATAGGAAAAACATTCCAAGGCATTTCACAGCAGCATAATGAGACAAAAACCGACGCCAAAAGTAGCAATACAGCAGCCAATTCTACACCAGTAATGGACCCCAAACAGCCCTGAAATGAATGACCAATCCATCAGCTTTTAGTATTGGTCGAGGGACAAATATTGGCCATCACACTGGGAGAGCTCCATGTTCATCTGAACAAGCAGAACAGGTACTCAATTCCTAGTTCTAGAATCTACTATGTAACTGTAACAGGTACATCACTTGATGAAGCCACTTTAAAAAAATATATATATAAATTATGGCAATATAGTGAGGAATGTTCAGCTCTTTGGTGCATTGATATACAATGGGCTGGATTTTCATTGGGCCATGGAGGTGGGATTGGAGGCGTGTGGGGGTTTAAAATCCCGAAATCGGGGGTCCCGACTCCATCCCACCCCCAACCCGCCTCCATGCCAGTTTCAAAGGAGGCGGGTACCCGACCCGCACTGGGACCCGCCTCCCTGAGGCGGGAAGGGGATTAGTGCCAATTGCAGTTTTTAGCCTAATCCCTATTTTTAATGTTGAAGTGTGGGATTCCCGACGGCTCCAAACCATGCCAAGTTAGAGGAGGCGGGCCGTCGGGATGAAGGGCTTGGAGGGTTCGAGATGTCCGGTGTTCAGGTGAGTGTTGGGTGCATGAGTGCAAAGGTAAGTATGTTTGGTGTGTGTAAAGTGTTTAAATAAATTTTACATACCCTTACTTACCTTTACAGCCTTCCTTCCTTCAGGTCTCAGGAGTCCCTCATCTCACCGGCACAGAAAGCTTAATGGCTGTGAGCTGTCAAAAATTGCAGCATTCAGCTTTCTGTTCTGGGGAGATCTCTAAATCATCCTGAGAGGAAGGAATTAACTTAAGAGTACAGATTGTCAGTATTTGACAGCTTCAGACATCTGTGAAACGCTGATATTTCATCTGTCAAAAGGTCTTGACAGGTGAAATATCAACCTGTGACATTACCTGTTGCCGGGTGGCCATTAATTGGCCTGCTGAGCCCACTGGGTGGGCTCAACAAGGTCAATCAAGTCAAAATCGCGTGGGTTGGCTAGAACTCGATGGAGGCGGGACTACAACCCTGAATGTTGTAGTCCCGCCTCCTACCCGACTCCTCAATGAAAATCCAGCCCAATGTTCTTGTTAAATCCATTGTACAAGACCAATGACAGCAGTTCTGACTTCATCAAATTACATACCTGCTACAGTTACATAGCGGACAAGAAGGGAGATGGCAGAGCAGAGGAAACTAGTCAAGGAATTCCAGAGGGCAGGAACTTATTGACTGAACATGTAGCCACCAATGGTGGAGCCCAGGGACTAAGGAATAAAGAAAAATCTGGTTTTACAGGACTGGACAGTGTATGTGTGGAAGAAAGGTAGGCGGAAATCACAAGCATACATTTCAACAGGCGTGAGCAGAATCAGTAGTGAGTGGTGCTATGGAAGTGAATGGCAGAGGAGAAATGTTGGAAGGCAATGGAATGGTCAATGGTGTTAAGCAGTGGAGATGTTGAGAAGGATGAGGAAAGATAGAACATTACAGTCACACAGGGATTCTGTGCCCTGAATCAGTGCCGTCTGAGTGCAGTATGGAGGGTGAAAGTCAGATAAGAGTGCTTTGAATAAAAGTAGTGGGAACATAATTGTGCAGCAACAACACAAAGATGCTAGAATATGGGCTGGTCTCCCATTCCATAATAGGATAGATTGTATATTTCTTCATGGAACCTAATCTACCTCCTGTTTGATGAGCGTCTATAAACCTCAATACTGTAAAACCCCAGACTTCTTGGCCTAGAAATTCACTGGCCTTAGCGCCACTTTTGAGGCGCTAGAGGGCCTAGCGCCGAAGTTATGGCCAGTTTAGAAATTGACAGGGGCCCTAAATCGGCGTTAGGCCGGTAGCGCTGCGCCGGCACCGATGACGTCATCGGTGTGCGCAGCGTCCCGGTTGCCATGGTAACCCGCCCAAACTCGGAAATTGAGTTGCGGCCGCCTCGCCCGTGGCAGCCGCAAGCAACGTTCTGGCAGAGGTGCCTTCCAGAACTTTGCGCCGGCGCATTAAAGGCCCCGCGGCGGCCGGCCGCTTTCCCGCCGGCCGCCTGGCCGCAGCTCCCTCCCCGGACTTCCCCCCCCCCCCCCCCCGGAACAGAAGCAAGCCCGGCACTTGTCCGAGGTGCCGGGCTCATTTTTAAAAAGATTATCGCAGGCCGCGGCCGGGTGCAGGCAGCTCCTCCTTAACGGAAGGAGGAGGCCTGCACTTCCCGAGCCTGCCGCACCGCAGCGGGCGCCGCAGCGCCGGAATAGCGCCGCAATGCGGCGCGTGGCGCCAGTTTTGAGGCGCTGAGACCCCTCAGTAGCGCCAGCAGCCGTTTGGGCGCGGCGCTACTGAATTTTTGGCGCGCGCAGGGGGACTTAGCGCCGGCACTAACTTCCGGCGCTAAAGCCCTCGCTGCGCCAAAACCGAATTTCTAGGCCCTTATCTTTTATGCCATTCTGAAATAACTAACCCTTTATTTTTTCAGTTTTTTTTATGCTGTCATCAGATGTCAGCATCTCGTCACAGTTCACTTGCTGGAAATTAAGGTTTCAGATGGATGTTCTACTTCAGCTGTAAACAGTGTCACTTGCAGCAAGATGAGATGGCGCAAGATTAGAATCTTCATGGTGTATAAAGTTTAAGGTCGGCACTCAAAATAAATACAAGCAACTGGGAAAGCTGCCTCGAAGCTAGGAGTTGTTGTATATTATAAGCTTTAGAAAAGCATATAGGATCCTTGACTTTATTAATAGAGGCGTACAAAAGCAAGGAAGTTTTGCTAAACCTTTATAAAACACTGGTTAGGCCTCAGCTGGAGTATTGTGTTCCATTCTGGGCACCTCACTTTAGAAGGGATGTCAAGGCCTTGGAGAGGATACAGAGAAGATTTACTAGAATGGTATCAGGGATGAGGGACTTCAGCTATGTGGAGAGACTGGAGAAGCTGGGGCTGTTCTCCTTAGAGCAGTGACGGTTAAGAGGAGGTTTGATAGAGGTGTTCAAAATCATGAATGGTTTTGAGAGAGTAAAAAAAGGAGAAACTGTTTCCAGTGGCAGAAGGGTCAGTAACCAGAAGATACAGATGTAAGGTGATTGCCAGAAGAACCAGAGGAGACATGAGGATTTTTTTTTTAATGAAGCGAGTTGTGGTGATCTGGAATGCACTGCCTGAAAGGGTGGAGGAAGCAGATTCAATAGTAACTTTCAAAATTGAATTGAAAGAAAGAAAAGAAAGACTTGCATTTATATAGCGCCTTTCACGACCATCGAACGTCTCAAAGCGCTTTACAGTCAATGAAGTACTTTTGAAGTGGAGTTGCTGTTGTAATGTCGGATAAATATTTGAAAGGAACAGAGCAGGGGAGTGGGACTAATTGGATAACTCTTTCAAAGAGCCGGCACAGGCACGGTAGGCTGAATGGCCTTCTCCTGTGCTGTATCTTTCTATAACTGTGAACAATGTTCTCAAACACAAAGTGATTAAAAACAGCGCAACACCTTTCACAATATTTCTGGTGAGATCAATTCCTCTAACTAAACATCTGTAGATGTCCCAATTGATTAGGTTTGCCATCATTTTTTAATTCTTCCATTTTCACAAGTTATTTTTTTAGATTTCCCCCTGCACCACATCTCACTCTCAAATAAAGCAGATGGGCTTCCGACCAGTTCCCTGGACATTCTCGATACTACTTTGAGCTATTTACTTGGATAATCACGAGTACAATATACGTTAACTCATCCATCAGCTTTTAGTCCTTCCATCTGAGAAAGCACATTGCCTTTACTTGTTTCCTACTTCATACGCTCATCTGAAATTGGGAATTACAGGGGAAGCTATCACCCTACGTTCCAGTGCATTATCTCCAAATAGACTTAATTCTATCAGGAGCTCATTTTCACTTTAAATCAAAAAGAAAACAGAAATTGTATCAAAAACAAAATGCAAAGGCTTGGATGATCTACCAAAGAAGGCTATCAAGTTTAATTGGCTTTTGTCCCAGACTTCTTCCCGTACCATTAATGATTGCAATGCCATTTGCCAAATTCATATGCTGACTTTTCATGATGTGAATGACATCATCCCCAAAATGTTTCCAACTCTAAAATAAAATCATGATTGTAAAAGATGTTTCATTTGAAACGTCAGCCAAATCATTAATCAACCACTGTAATTTCTTCAGTTACAAGGGCAATTGATTATTAATTCATTATTCAATGACCATTGCACTGATGTAATAAGATTCAGAAGGATGGAAGCAACGTTGAGTTAGATTGCAGTCATTTCCTAACCTACTCAAGCATTTCCAAAGTGTCAGTGACTGGGAAGATAAGGACAGGGAAAGACAGTATTTAGTTTCTGTACTGTTCCAGTGACTAGGCAAGGAATAGATAGAATGAAAAAATTGAAAAGGAAAGACAGATTGTTCTCTGTGTTTCATGTATTACACCATTCTTGTGTATACATCATAAATAGACATGTGTGTGACGATCTGTGTATATTATATAGATCTATCTATTTGGATGTCTAATGTACTATGTAGTATAGCAGACATCCAACTATATTTTCTTTCAAATATTCATGTGTGGTGTCATGAAGAAACACTCTGGGGGAAACCAAATGAGAGGGCAATAAAGAACTTGTCACTACACTATGGCCGATTGCTTTTCACCTACCGGAAATCTTTGGAAATGGTGGCTGACAGTTTAAGACGGTTTAGGAGAGGCCTGTTTGCTTAGTTAATGGCAAGATTTTCTTTCTACGTTATTTGTAACAGAATTGTACACCTGTTCCTTATTAATAAGCTTAAAATTTGTTTCACATTGCGCACACCAGAAATCGCCTCCATTAATGTGCTTACAGTGCATTACAAGCAAGGTAAAATAAACAGCAGTATGCTAATGAAATATTAACTTTCATATTGCTGAAGAATATATATCTATATATGTATATGTATTGGAATTTCATTTTCTCCAATTATTTTGCAATTGATGCATGACTCTGCTCATGCACTTATAACCTCAATGAATAACATTTGGGCAAATTAGCATTTAGTTGGTGGACATGAATATCTACAAAATTTGACTCAGCATTCATTTTTTGCTGAAAATGGTTGGCAGTGGGTTACAAAAGAGTAATTTAATCAATATGTTCGAGTGACAGAGATGTGGAAGTGAAAATGGTTTATGGATGTTCGTGGAAGCTTGTGATTGAATGCTTTAAACGCACCAACAGAAATTCATTGTGTTTTATAATATTTGGCTTTCAATATTTAAAAAAATACATGACTAATAGTACATGAAACAAACTAAAATATTAAAAAAAGCACAGATGAGTTTTCCCCAGTGACCAGGTGGATAAAAACACTGGCTAGTGGAGAGATCAAGCCACGGAGTCAGAAGGTCACAGCTTCAATTCTTGGTTTGCGCCGAGTTAACTGATCACAGCTGGGGTACCAACTGAAGCACAACAGGCTTTGGCCGTTCAGTTCAGGGAGGGGAATACTCCTAACTGTTATCTGGAGGCCCCCCACAAGCAAGTACTCCGTTCTAGTTGTTGGGCATGAACAGTGTCAGGCTCTGTTTTGATGCCCTTCATGAGTGGATTTTGAAAAAATAAAATTCATTCACGGGATGTGGACATCGCCAGCAAGGCCAGCATTTATTGCCCATCCCAAATTGCCCTTGGTGAGCCGCCTTCTTGAATACAACTGAGTGGCTTGCTAGGCCAGTTCAGAGGGCAGTTAAGAGTCAACCACATTGCTGTGGGTCTGGGGTCACATATAGGCCAGATCGGGTAAGGACGGCAGATTTCCTTCCTTAAAAAGGACATTAGTGAACCAGATATGTTTTTACAACAATCCGGTAGTTTCATGGTCACATTGACAAACACTAGCTTTTTATTCCAGATTTATGTAATTATTTGATTATACTGTATCATGGCCCAAAATTTGCGATCGGAGGCTTCCCGCGGGCGGATGCCTCCGACCTATAAAAAATCTACGCATTTACCTGGTGGCCCGGGAGGTATGGAGTCTTGTGATCCTGGGCCTCTCCGGATACACGCGGGCAGAGGCCTACGTATCCCAGGGGCGCATACGGTTTGCACTAAATTCATATTTATGGGGATTTCATATGCACGGAACTCCCATAAATATGAATGGGGATCACTTAAAAAATACACAAACACATGAAATAAATGTTTTAAAATTACATATTTAAAATTAATTAAAATGTTATTTAATTAAATATTTTAAACAAAAATTTAATTTTTGAAAAAAAAATTAGGCTTGTAATTTCCGATAGGAGGCTTCCTGCGTTTACCAGGTGTAAGATTTCTAAGGGTTTTCAGCGGGCGGAGATTCTGCAGAAAGCGGAACTCTCCACCCGCAGAGGCCCTTCTCCAGGGCAGGCGTCCGATCTGTCAAGAGGATTCTTGACAGGTTGGAAATGCCTGTTTTCAGTGCATGCGCTTCACATGCCTGAAACCGGCATTTCCGATGTCCCTATGGGTATGTACACAGCCCGTACACACCCGTAGGCATCAGAAAATACGGGCCTATATGTTTTAACGGGCTAAAAATAAACTTACCTTATTGGGCAGGGTTTTTAATGCATAAATGAGTGATAAAATGTTATTTTTCTATTTTTTAAAACTCTTATGCTGGGTAAAAGCAGGCGTAAGAATTTCTCAGGTATTCAGTGGGCGGAAGTTGGGCAAGTAGCGCAACTCTCTGCCCGCAGAGGCCCAGCTCCCGGGGATGCAGAGGATCTGTTAAGAGGATTCTTGACAGATCGCATGTTCCGGGTTTTAGCGCATGGCTAAACCTGGAACTAGCGCAGCCCCTATGGGCGCGTACACACCTCGTACGCACCCGTAGGGGTCGCAAAATACAGCCCCATAAATTCCCCAGCTGCCGTGGCGGGATTTGAACTCATCGGTAGTCCAGTAACATAACCACTATGCTACCTTTAGCCTAACCATGCTCACTGTGAAAAACACCCACCTGGACTAAGTATTGGGAACAATTACACCGAGGCTAACTGACTAACCATTGGTATCCTGAACAACCCTCATATACCTTGTGATAGTTTGTTCTTCAACTATGTACACATGTATATGTAAGTCTGCTTATTTATTTATATATGAATGAATAGAATAGTCAAACAAAACTGGGCTAGGTTAAAGAAATGCTGATCTCATGTTAGGTAGAAAAGGCCAGTCTGCTACTGACCTCTGGTGAAAAGTTTTAGAAATACAACTCGATACAGACGTTGCCAGCAATTGTGGCTGGATTTACAATTCAAGATACCCCACAGTACTACACAGCAATTCTTTGTTCTGTCCACAGCCATGTAATCAAGGACAACACAACTCTCATTGTAACTGAGGCTGCACTGCAAAGCTATTTTCTGTATGTTGGTAATCAGTTGTGCCTTTTGATGCAGACTTCAATCTGTGCATAAACTAAACTACAAGATAGTTTACTATTTTCTCATTATTGGTCCAAGGTATACAAAGGGGTATACAAAAAAGAACCACAGTCTAGATTTTCCCTAGGGAGTTCACCTGATTTACAAATGCAAATCAGATAAACCTCATCAGAAAAGTGGTTAAAGGTCCATTACTCTGGATCTGCAGCCACTTTCAACACCATGTGCGTTTCCAGGTTGAAACAGGCAGGAGCTTATTTGGGATATTTAAACTGGGGAGGGGGAACATGCAGGAAGCTCACGGACTGAATAGTGAGCATCCAGGGCCAGGATTACTGGGATTTCAGCCACGTGGGTATGTTTGTTGAAAGGCCAAAGTAAGTAAATGCATTTAACAGTTTTCCCATTGCTACATTTTTTTTCTGCTGCCAGTTTCAGTCTTCATGAGCCTTTATGCGTCTTCTTTTTCCCCACCAGCACCATTAATGCTATCAATGGGCTTCCCAGCGGGAACCACCTTCTATTTGGGCTTTTGCAGGAAGAGGACGACAAACGGAGGCAACTGCAGGTCAGCCTGCCGCAGAGATGTTCTGTGCCCATCTGTCGATACCCTCACCCTCGCATTTACAAATCTTGCACATACCTCACTTTGGCAGAGGATTAATGCATGCAGAGGCTCCAATTCCCACAGGAAGCCATGACAGAGAACTGCTGACATGAGAATGATATGTGAAGGCCTGCCCAACCTTAATGCTGGATGGATCTTGGGAATCACAAACCACAGTGTTTCAAGCTTTCAGTGGTGTATTGATTTGTATGTGGGTTCAATGACGACACATTCATGAAAGAGATGTCTTTTTATCTAAAGTATGTTCAACTCTGTTAACAGCATTACAGGAGACACCATCTTAGAGATCCATCTAAAACGAAACTAAAACTAAACTGCTTGTCTCTCACATGCCCTCTGCTGGTCAGGCATAAATAATCAAACAGGCAAATACCATCACTATTTGCTGATATCATTACATCTCCCTTTCTTAAAACAAAAGTATTTTACTTTTATCTAACAACATGTTTTCTTTGTATTACTCTGCATTTTAACTGTAACACTTAATGAACTTACATTATCATTATCAAGGTTTTTTAACCTTGTTTTGTGTGTTCACATGAAATATGTAAATACACTAGAACTTGAAGAAAGAATAAGATAACATTACTTCCTTCTATAACAAGAGTCCTTAAACTTGCTCAATGAGTCTCTCAGGAGGCTTCACGCATCTTGAGGATTTTCTGATTGATTGTCCTTGACTCTGAGTTGTTGCCTCAGAAGATAATTTCTCAGCTGTGTGATCAGGTTGTTCAACAGTATCAGTCTTTTGACCTGCTGTGTGATCAAGTTGTTCAACAGTATCAGTCTTTTGACTTGCTGTGGCTGGTCCCATGAGAAGATCTCGACGATTTCTTCTCAGAACAGCACCCTCATCTGTCTGAATGGTGTATGATCTTGGTTGAACTTCACTCAGGACAGTTCCCTTCTGAGTCCATATGTTTGTTTTGTCTTTGAACCTTACTTGGTCACCAGTGTGGAGTTCAGGTAGGTTTTGTGTTCCTCTGTCATAGTAGTACTTTTGCTTTTCTTTCTGTTGTTCTTTGAACTTCCTCACTTTCTCCCCCTCTTTTGTTTTCAGGAGGTTCTCCGGGATGGGTAGGTTTGACCTTAGCAGACGTCCCATAAGGAGTTGGGCTGGTGACATACCACACTCGAGCGGCGTTGTGCGGTATACAAGCATGCTCTGGTAGAAGTCAGTTCCACTGTCTTTTGCCTTGTACATCAGTCTTTTCACTGTCTGGACCGATTTTTCCACGAGTCCATTGGACTGTGGAAAATGAGGACTTGACGTTGTGTGGACAAAGTCCCACTCTTTGGCAAAGTGTCGGAAACTTGCATTGTAAAACTGGGGTCCGTTGTCTGTGAAGACCTCGCTTGCCACGCCATGTCTGGAGAATATGGCTTTCATACATGTTATCACAGCATCTGCAGTGGTGGTGTACAGTCTACTAACCTCTGGATACAGGGAGTAATAATCTGTGACTACAAGATAGTCCTTCCCTTGACATACGAATAGGTCAGCACCTACCTTCTGGTAAGGTCTGTCTGGCGCTGGGTGTGGCTTTAGTGGTTCTACTGGATTGCTTGCTCAATATTTCAGGCATATTGTGCAGTTTGACACCTCATTTGTCACATCTTGGTTGATTCGTGGCCAGTACATCACCTCTCGTGCTCTTTTCTTACACTTTTCGATTCCCAGATGTCCTCCATGGATCCTTTTTAGCATCTCTTTTCTCAGACTCTTTGGGATAACTATTTTACTTCCTTTGTAGATGATGTCTTCGACCACTGATAGTTCCGCCCTGCAGTTCCAGTACTCTGCCATGTCAGGTGAGCAGTCTTGCTTCATGTTGGGCCATCCATCCAAGATGCTTTTCCTCAGTCGTCTCAGTGTTTCATCTTTGTTTGTCTCAGTCTTTATGAGCTCCATTTTTGCATCTGCTATGGGCAGTGCACTTGTGATCATGTCCATGTAGGCGTTCACTTTTTCATCCATTTTGGTGTTTGCGGGCTCACTTGGGTCAACAGCTCTGGACAACGTGTCTGCTGTATACATCAGCTTACCCGGGGTGTACGCAACATTCAGTGTATAGCGTTGCAGCCTGATCATCATTCTTTGTATTCTAAGCGGACAGCTATTTAGTGGCTTCTGGAACAATGCAATCAAGGGCTTATGGTCAGTCTCTACACTGATTGCTTGTCCTGACACAAACTGGTGAAATCTTTCACAGGCGTATGTGATGCTGAGCAGCTCCTTTTCTATTTGAGCATATCGCATCTCCGCGTCTGTCATTGAGCGCGATGCATATGCAATAGGTTGCCAGTAGTCATATTGTTGCAGAAGAACGGCACCGAGCCCACTCTGTGATGCATCTGATGATATCTTGATGGGTCTCGCTGGGTCATAAAACCTCAAAACTGGTTCCTCTGTGAGCAGTTTCTTTAGATCGCTCCATGACTTCTCATGCTCATGATTCCATTCCCATTCTATGTTCTTTTCAGTTAGTCGTCTCAGTGGCTCCATCTTTTCTGAGAGGTTGGATATGAATTTACCCATGTAGTTGATCATTCCATTAAACCTCTGCATGTCCTTTTTGCATTGTGGCTTTGGCATATTCTCAATGGCGAACACCTTTCTGGGATCTGGTCTGATGCCCTCACCGCTAAGGATATCTCCCACGAATGTCAGCTCTGTTACCCCGAGCTGGCATTTCTCTCTATTCAGCTTCAGGTTTGTTTTCCTTCTTGCTTCCAGCACTTTTTTCAGTCTCTCGTCATGCTCAGTTCTCGTGGTTCCCCATACTATGATGTCATCCATCAAGGTATCAACTCCCTTCAGGTGCTCATAGATCATATGAATAGTTTTGTGATACACTTCAGGAGCTGAGGCAATGCCAAATGGTAACCTTAGGAATCTGTATCTGCCAAATGGACTGTTGAACGTGCACAGTCTTGAACTTGCCTCGTCCAGTTTCATCTGCCAAAATCCTGATGATGCATCTAACTTGCTGAAATACTTTGCATTTGCAAACTGTGACATAATTTCCTCATGTGTAGGAAGCTTGAAGTGCTCTCTCTTTATTGCTCTGTTTAGATCTCTTGGATCCAGGCAAATTCTGAGCTTTCCATTCTTTTTGTCCACAACGACGAGGGAACTCACCCACTCAGTTGGCTCATCTATCTTCTGAATCACGTTCAGGCTTTCCATCCTGTCCAACTCTGCCTTCAGTTGCTTTTGAAGAGCAAACTGAACTTTTCTGCATGGATGTATGACCGTTGGCATACTTTTATCTACTCTGATCGTGTGTTCTCCTGGAAGGCAGCCTAGACCCTGAAATAGGTCGTTGTACTCTTTCATGAGTTCATCATAGACTGTCTCTCCTTCGCTTTCCACAACGAGGACTCTCTTTACCAGGTTCAGTCTCTCACAGGCTTTTAAACCTAGTATGGCTTGCACATCCTTTGGCACCACGATTAATGCTATCGTGTGCTCTCTGTCCTTGTGTGTCACTTTGACAATGCATCTTCCTTTCACTGGTATATTAGTACCTGAGTATCCTGTCACTTTCACTTTTATTCCATGTATCTTTGGTCTGGGTCTAATTTTCTTAAAATCAGTCTCTGATATCACATTAACTTGTGCTCCAGTATCCAATTTAAATGGAATGTGTATGTCATTCACTTTTAGTGTCAACATCCAGTCTCTTTTTTCTTCTTTCTTGTTTTCAGACACAACATCCACATAGAACTCCTCTATCTCGCTTTCATCTACTGCATGGACCTTGCTTTGTTGCGCTTGGTTCTTACAGCAACGGGCATAATGGTTGTTTTTGTTGCAACTATTGCATGTTTTACCATATGCTGGACACTTTTTTGGTGTATGCTGTGTACCGCATCGACTACATGACTTTCGATTGCCCCTTTCATTTTTGTTCGTTGGCCTCGCCTCTTTTTTCACTTTGGCGCTCTTTTTGTTAAACGGTTTGTGTCCGTTCTTTCTCACTGCATCCACGTTGCAGCTACTGTCACTGAACAGCTCCTTTGCCTGCAACTTCACAGTCTCTGTAGTCCTACACAGTGCTATGGCTTTTCCCAGGTCTAGATTTTGCTCTCTTTGCAGTCTTTCCCTTAGACCATTATCTGGAATACCACACACCAGTCTGTCTTTTATCAGCGAGTCTGTCAGTCCCCCAAATTCACATGTTTTGCTTCGGTTTCTCAGTTCAGTCACATACTGATCAATAGTCTCTCCCATTTTCTGTACACATGTGAAAAATCTGTGCCTCTCAAACGTCACGTTACGTTTAGGTATGCAGTAGGCCTCAAACTGTTCCATTATTTTATCTAGCTTCATTTTGTCTCCATCAGCAGCGAATGTGAAGTTATTATACACCTCCAGCGCTTCATCACCCACGACATGTAAGAACACTGACGCTTTCATTTTATCACTTTTCTCGTCAGCTCCGATTCCCGCTAAATACAACTCCAAACGTTGTTTGAACCTCCTCCAATTTTCAGCCACATTACCTGTCAACTGAAGCTTCGCCGGTGGGTGTAAAACTTCCATTTTTTCACTTCGTTAGCTATTCTCCAATGGTAAGTAACGATGTTCTCTTTTGGCTTGCTAATATGTGGAGAGCTGATTTAACTTCAGATTTTTCCTCTTCATCTCTTTCAATCACTTCTGACACCATGTATTGATTTCTTTGTGGGTTCAATGACGACACATTCATGAAAGAGAATGACTTTTTATCTAAAGTATGTTCAACTCTGTTAACAGCATTACAGGGGACACCATCTTAGAGATCCATCTAAAACGAAACTAAAACTAAACTGCTTGTCTCTCACATGCCCTCTGCTGGTCAGGCATAAATAATCAAACAGGCAACTACCATCACTATTTGCTGATATCATTACAAGTGGCACTGCATGAAAGAAGGTACAACAGGGTGTGTACAGCTGGTATAGCTTGAATGATGGTCAGAAATGGTTTCACAGGACTATTGGTCAGCAGAAAGCCAGGTACAGAGCTACACTATCTGCTGCATGAACACCTACTGCTAACGTGCATTATACGACTGGCATGTTAGCAGGAGGTTCCTTGACCAGTGACAGTATTGGTCAGCTATGGCCACAAACCTGCCTCTACCTCCTACCAGGCATGGTGTGACGTTGACCCTATGATGATGGTGCTACGCAGTGGGCCACCCACCTTGCAACCATCTCATGCAGCACCTCCACTTCAAACAGCGGGTTGGTACAGAGTTGCTCGATCACTTGCCTGCAGACCTGTGTCCGGCCACTAAAGTGTTGCCTGCACATATATGAATCCACACCTAGGGCTGAATTTTCAAGTCTCCTGCCCAGCAGAAACAGGGCGGTCGTGACTGTAAATGGACTGTAAGAACTTATCATCCTGTTGCCGCTATCATGGTAGCCATCACCATTTTGCTAGGGTCCTCCTAGTAGGCAGCCGTGTGTCTGCTTGAAGAGGACGGCCAGCTATTTAAAACAAGGTCCTGACATCAATAGAATCCTAATTACATTTTTGAGCTGAACTGGGCAGGATGTGCGCCGTACACAATCAGCTGCTGGCTGGGCCAAAGAGGACCCGAAAGTTTAGTTATACCTCATTTCTGAGGGGCCCGGGAGGTGCAGGAGTGCTCCTCCCAGCTCCAGAAAACCAGCCTGGGCCGCTGTCACTCCGGTTTTTCCCTCCCCAGATATTGGGGACTCCCCCCACCAGCCCCCGCCACAGGAACCTACATTCTTCGGAGCTGGCGGGCTGCCCTGGGGCACTCAGTTCATGGCCGCTGTCCACTGGCCTGATACAAGTAAAGCCTGGTCCTCAAAACGGACTGGATCTCCCAGTGGGACTACAGTCCGAGCAGCTACCTGAATTCTGTTGTGGGGGAGTGTCCACCCCATAGAATCGTGCATAATTATGATAATGGGCTGACTGTGGAAAATTACATGGAAACAGCGCACTTTACTTTGGATGAGCTTTGTGCACATTCTAACCATTCAGGATTAAACTGCATCTGTACTGGAAAATCTATCCTCGACTTTCTTATTACATTGGGCACTAGGCCTGTATATTAAACACTCTGCTACAAGTAATGCCAGTTTTAATACAGGAATCCTCTTAGTGCCTATACTATCAGCATCAGTATGGGAAATTAGGACATATAATACCAGCACCAAGATTTACAATACTGAATCAAAATCAATACAGGAATCACTGTTATACTTACGAAATATAGTGTGCCAAAACAGGATATCGAATATGGTGACAGTAGATTTATCAATGAAAAATCTAGTTGAGCAAAGTGAATCGAGGAACCTTGAAAATTTCTGGATGAGAAATAGACCATTTGGCTCAACAATCCTGCCTGTATTGATTGATCTCAACCCCATCTTCTCAGCTCACCACTTCTTTCGATGTATAAATCTATCTCTTTCTCTATAAACACATTTATACCAATATATTATTACAATTTCTACCCATGTCCTTCCATGGTAACTAGTTTCATATGTCTATTACTCTTGCAAATGGTTCTGCCTGAATTCCCAATTTACTGTTATTTTAAAATTATACCACTTAATTTTTGAAACCGTCACTTAGAAGTCTTCCCTTTGCCTACAAGAACAAGCCGATCTTTATTAGCCTTTGCTCAGACACCGCTCCATGTTACCTGGTTGCAGTATAGCTGTTTTGTGAAAGTTTTGGCAAGATTTGAGAGCAGGTTTCTTCAGGCGCATGAATGGAAGATTTGTGAATTGTACTGAAAAGGAAGCCACTGTAACTGAAGGTGTAGAAGTGGAAACATGGGGTAGATGTAGACAGTACTGTTAATGCACTGGGCACATTTTCAAGTTAGAAGATGGCCTCCTGTATAAGAGGTACATGAATTCCTCTAACTACTTCTCTTGAGCTAGCTTTACATGTTGCTCTAGCTCCACTTGGTGGCCTCCATGCTGCACCTGGCATCTACACCTTCCACGCCTCCAGGACAATGGGATAGATTTCAACTTACTGCCCGGGCGTAAAAATGGCATTGTAGCTCGACCACGTGTTATAGAAACTGTAGAAACCACATGATATCCTGCTACTCTCTACAACTGCAAACCCCTCATGTTACTGTCGGTTGTCCATTTGGAAGAAGATTAACTGTGATGTTCGAGCGAACAATGCGTCTGTGAATTGTTTCCCGATTACGCACAGCTAATTGGCTGCTATTCACAATGTCTCCAGTGACAGCTTCTGGTAGTGTTATATCTGCCCAGGGGCTTGACTGCAGGTCTACTTGCAACACGCGACATGACTCCACAACATTTTCCCTGGTGATCTCAGCCTCCATGGGCGCCACTCCTAAGGCAAGTGGGAGATATTTGTGCCTCGGCCTGTATACAGTGGTGTGGGAATACCAGTGTTTGAGTGCCGATCACCTTGGGTGCAGCCTGACTTGCCTCTATTGTTTCTCCTCTAGTCCCTTCACAAAGCAGAAATGCAAGGGGATTCCCAATAGGAGAGCCATTGCGACTCGATGACAACAGGAGCTGATAAATGCAGCAACAAAGCAGTAACCACAGAGAACTTCAAATACATCAATGGCAATGGGGGAAAGAAAGCTTCAGCAACGGCCTGACACTGTTTCAATCTTAAATAACAACAGAAAACGCTGGAAAAACTCAGCAGGCCAGGCAGCATCCGTGGAGAGAGAAACAGAGTTAACGTTTCAGGTCGAAGACCCTTTGTCTGTTTCTCTCTCCACGGATGTTGCCTGGCCTGCTGAGTTTTTCCAGCGGTTTCTGTTGTTATTTCGGATTTCCAGCATCTGCAGTATTTTGCTATTGTATTACTGTTTCAATCTTTACTAGTTTCTTTAAACTGAGTTCTGTATTGAGCACAGTGTCTCGTTACCTTGAGCACCCAGTTTATCTGGGTGGCTTGCATGAAATGGAATCTTGGGCACAAAATGTAAGCAAGTTATTATGCTGTCAACTACTCCCGGTATCAATTTAAATCCTGGTTGGCAAATCCAAGGAGAAGCAAAATGGGCAAAGCTACAATGTAAAGGATCTACCCCCAATTTTAGCCTGGAAAATAGATGTTCCTGACTGGAAGATCTGGGCTGTTATGTTCAATGCACTGGTATGTGGAAGATAAACACATGAGAAAGAAATTAGTTCTACTGTCCTCAGATAGCAGTTAGAACAATCATATGGAGTCTCTGCTTACAGTGTATAAAGTCTGAAGTTGTGTGCATACCCAATATACAATTTCTTTCCTTGCTTTCACTGCACCGAGGACATGATGAAAATTATACTGGGATAGCATTTACATATAGAAACATAGCAGATAGGAGCAGGAGTAGGCCATTCGGCCCCTCGAGCCTGCTCCGCCATTCAATGAGATCATGGCTGATCATCCAAATTCAGTACCCTGTCCCTGCTTTCTCCCCATATCCCTTGATCCCTTTAGCCTTAAGAAATATATCTAACTCCTTCTTGAATATATTTAATGAATTGGCCTCTACTGCCTTCTGTGGTAGAGAATTCCACAGGTTCACCACTCTCTGGGTGAAGAAATTCCTCCTCATCTCTGTCCTAAATGGCTTACCCCTTATCCTTAGGCTGTGACCCCTGGTTCTGGACTCCCCGACCATCGGGAACACCCTTCCTGCATCTAGCCTGCCTAGTCCTGTTAGAATTTTATAAGTTTCAATGAGATCCCCTCTCATTCTTCTAAACTCCAGTGAGTACAAGCCCAATCGACCCAATCTCTCCTCATACGTCATTCCTGCCATCCCAGGTATCAGCCTGGTGAATCTTCGGTGCACTCCTTCTATGGCAAGAACATCCTTCCTCAGATAAGGTGACCAAAACTGCACACAATACTCAAGATGTGGTCTCACCAAGGCCCTGTACAACTGCAGCAAGACATCCTTGTTCCTGTACTCAAACCCTCTCGCTACGAAGGCCAACATACCATTGGCCTTCTTAACCGCCTGCTGCACCTGCATGCTTACCTTCAGCGGCTGGTGCACAAGGATGCCCAGGTCTTGTTGCACTTCCCCTTCTCCCAATCTATTGCCATTCAGATAATAATCTGCCTTCCTGTTTTTGACACCAAAGTGGATAACCTCGCATTTATCCAGGTTATATTGCATCTGCCATGCTTCTGCCCAATCACCCAACCTGTCCAAATCATACTGGAGTTTCTCGGCATCCTCCTCACAGCACACATGCCCACCCAGCTTTGTGTCATCTGCAAACTTGGAGATATTACATCTAGTTCCCTCGTCCAGATTATTAATATATATTGTGAATAGCTGGGGTCCTAGGACCGATCCCTGCGGTACCCCACTAGTCACTGCCTTCCATTCGGAAAAAGAGCCGTTTATTCCAACTCTTTGCTTTCTGTCTGCCAACCAGTTCTCCATCCAAGTCAATACCTTGCCCCCAATCCCATGTGCCTTAACTTAACATGCTAATCTCTTATGCGGGACCTTATCGAAAGCCTTATATAATATAGTAACCCTCTCCCCACAATCAAACTTCTGGGGAATTGCCAAGCGAAGGCTGTCTGATGTAAATCCCACCTTAAACGCTAACAAGACCCGTACTTTGCTTTGCCTCCTCCACTTAGAAAACTTTGTCATCCCCCTTTTTCTATGCGCATTCACATCGGAAATATTTTCTCCCACAATCTGGAGTAAATCAGCTCCTGTGTGAACACAGCTAGATTTAGAAAATGTACATGCAGAACCACGAGGAAACAAAGATGCATTTGATACATTGGGCCATAATTTGCGGCAGCAGAGCATCGAATGCCGTCTGCCGTTACTTAGACTTGCCCTTGCATGTTTAGGTTTTGAAATTTTTTGCTTGGCAAGTTACTGAAAGTGCGAGCTGATAACATCACAGCGAGGGAAACTGGGCACCTGGAACCTGAGTGAACAGGGCAAGCAACTGTCTATCTTTTTAATCAGATTGAAGGATTGTGAAATTAACAGCACAAGGAGTGAGAAGGAAGCGTAAATTAGAGTAGGTGAATTCAATGTCAAATCAGGTACAGAAAGAAAAATAGAGGGGGGAAAAAAGATTGGATTGAGAGAGAAGAAGAGTCAGAAAGGAAAAGTAAAAGAAAATTTAAAACGTTACATTTTTTAAAATCTCCAACAACAATTAAAACCTGGAGGAATGAGACTCCACACTTGTAACAGTTAATTTTCAGTGCCAGAGAGGTTGATTAGCAGTAATTAATACTTATCACATCGTTAAATCGGTACTTAGACTTTAAATTCTTTGGCCTAGAAATTCAGTTGCTTGCGCCACCAGTTTGCGCCCAAAGAGGCCACTCAGAGGCTTTAGCGCCACTGGCCACAACCACCGCGATATTTAGCGGGGCGCTAATGGCGGCGTTAGCCTGTAGCGCTGCGCTGCCACCGATGACGTCATCGGTGTGCGCAGCGCCCCGCTACCGCCCCGAGCGCCATATTAGGTCGCGCCCGCCTCTTCCGCGCCGGCCGCAAATAGCGACCGGTACACAGGGGCCTACCTGTGGCGGTAGTGGGGCGAGTTAAGGTGGAGGTGCAGCCGGCCGCTTTTTCGGCGGCCGCCTGCCCGCACCTCCGTCCTCGGCCTCCTACACCACCCCCCCCGCGGCATTGCCGGCTGTTTCCCGACAGCCCGGCACTTCTCCTTGGTGCCGGGCTCATTTGCCAGCACTCACGAGCGGGGATCGCGCTGTTGCAGGCACCTCCCCCTTAACAGTGGGAGGAAGGCCTGCAGTACCGCAGCGTGCCGTGCCGCAGTGGGTGGCGCTGCGGCACTTTGCACGCCGATATTCAGTTTCAGCGCCCCAAGCGGGGCGCCGAAAGCCTTGTTTAGCGGCCGGCTTCCATTTGGGGCGCTGAAACTGAATATCTCGATGGCGCAAGTGGCTCCGCGCGCAGCGGTAATTCCGGCGCCCAGGCGAGCTTGGCGCCCCAAACTGAATTTTTAGCCCTTTGACTTTCTGTGGCAAGTATAATTCATACCTACCATGCAAATACAGCAACTTCACGCCATTCAATACATTTCAATGGTGAGGCAGACAGCGAGATGCCGTTTTCGTGCAGCTAATGGCGGCGTGGTGCAATTCGGACAGCAAGTTTTGGATATTTGAGTTTAACCGTGCATCTACCCCTCGCCTGAAGTTGCTGTACCATTTGTGCATAAGTAACAATGAGCGGAACTAGCCGCACCATTATTTTGACAGCAAAATCTGGGCCATTATATTTACTAGCATTACCCAATCTGAATGTGTAAATGCAGTACAACACGGTGTGCAAAACAGCTATACAAAAATATCTTGTAAGGTAGAGCATTTCCATTTCTGTTCACTAGGTGACACCATTTGCATTGTGTTGAGAGCATTTACTATAAAAATTATATTGAATAGAATGTTCAGATGCATTCTTATCTTATATCTGAGAGCAGTTATTCCAAAGGTGCAAAATTCAAATCGACATCCAGGGGAGCGAATTTCCATGGAGGTCTCCCGCTAATCCGTCATAACTTCAGAGGAAGAACCGCTGAAACCCTAGAATAAACACAGTTTGCACAGTTTTCCTGGCTTTTCCGCGGCTCTTCCGCCAAGTTATAGAATCATAGAATGGTTACAGCACAGAAGGAGGCCATTCGGCCCGTCGAGCCTGTGCCAGTTCTCTGCAGCTCTTCAGCTAGTCCCACTCTCCCGCCCTTTCCCCATAGCCATGAAGATTTTGTTTCTATCAGGTACTTATCCAATTCCCTTTTGAAAGCCACGATCGAGTTTGCCTCCACCACCCTCTCAGGCAGTGCATTCCAGATCCTAACCGCAGACAAGTGGGAGAATCCCTGCGGAAATTCACCCTCAGTGGGGGGTTTTTTCAGTAGACCTCTTCCAGCCTCCTGAAAGAAGTTGGTGAATCAATATTTTTCTTTTTAAATTCTTCAGACTAATCCAAGGTTCTGAACTTCATTGCAGGATTTCAGATTGAGAAAGCTTTCGCAATAAAATTATGGAACCATGAAAACAATAACAATTCCCACAAAAAAAATCTCTGAACAATATGTTGTTAGAAATGGTTGAGAAACTCAAGCAGAAATACAATTCCAATTTTATAATGATACAGAGAATAGAATACCTTTACTTGAAGCTCATTATTACTGCGCTGATTTTCACTTTTTTTTACTTTCTCTAATGGCCAATACAACCACAGGTTTCTTAAGCTGTCAGTACCTGTCTAACATCTGCAAAAATGATTCTAAATTTCAGTGCAGGATATATTGAGGCAGTGGCAGGAACTAATTGTTTTAATCCAATATTACATTTAAGTAGGGCAAATGGAGCTAACCCTGTGACACAAAATTGTTGCCAGACTAATTGATGTCCATTTTGAAAATCTTTTTGGACCCAGTTTAAATAAAAGCTTTTTGTAATATATATATATATATATATGTACTAGCTGGAGTGCCCGGCAGTGCCGAGGCTTTTTCGAGGGCATGTTGTTGTTGGAAGAGAGAGAGACAGAGCGACTGGGGGGGGGGAGAGAGAGAGAGCGACTGGGGGGAAGAGAGAGAGCGACTGGGGGGAAGAGAGGGAAGGGGGGGAGGGGGGGAGGAAGGGGGGAGAGGGGAGGGGGGGAGGAGGGAGGGGGAGGGGGAGAGAGGGGGGAGGGAGGGAGGGAGGGGAGAGAGGGGGGGAGGGAGGGAGAGGGGGGGCAGAGGGGAGGGAGGGAGAGGGGGGAGGGAGGGGGGAGGGAGAGAGGGGGGAGGGAGAGAGGGAGGGAGGGAGAGAGGGAGGGAGGGAGAGAGGGGGGAGGGAGAGGGGGGAGGGAGGGAGGGGGGGGCAGGGAAGAGGGAGGGGCAGGGAAGAGGGAGGGGCAGGGAGAGAGGGGGGGGAAGGGAGAGGGAGGAGGGGAAGGAGAGAGGGAAGGAGGAAGAAACCGGGCAGCCCAGACTAAAGATGGCGCTGTTCGGGCCCACATTGAAGTTCCGCCATGGTCAAAGATGGCGTCACGAGGAAATTGCCGTGCCGCCAGGATCAAATATGGCGCTGTGGTGTCGCTGCATTGAACTGCTGCCAGGATGAAAGATGGCCGGGCCCAGTTGCCGGGGTAACCCTCCTCCCCTCCCGATCTCCAGAGCCGGTTGCCAGGTTAACCCTTGAGGGGGGGGGGATAGGGGGCGGGGGCAGAAAGAAAAAAAAGCTGTCTGCCAGCCTTCAGGGCGGGTGCGGCCAGCCTTGAAGGTGCATGAAGAAGCCGGCGGCCATGTTCTCATGTTGGTTGGAAGCACGGAAAAAAAAAATTTCTTAATTAAAAACTGCAAAATTTCTTTACTTTTACAAAAAGTAGCTGCAAGGTACAAAATCGGAAATCTTCTAACTTTTTTATGTTCTTTCCTTAAAAACTTTCGGCTTTTGTATATCTTCTAACTTTATATCTTCTTTCGTGAAAAACTTTCGGCTTTTGTATATCTTCTAACTTTATATCTTCTTTCCTTAAAAAACTTTCGCCTTTTGAAAACCGAAAGTTTTTTAAGGAAAGAAGATATAAAGTTAGAAGATATAAAAACTGAATTATTTATTCTCTATCTCTTCACTTACGTTGCAATAGTTGCTGCAGTCACTCCAGTGCTCGCGAAGACGAAAGTAACTTTTATTTATTCTGTCTTATTAAGCATCAGGCCCCGCCCACACACGCCATAGGATTGGTCAACCATCACGTGATGGGGGAGACCGAAGGGGGGGGGGTGAGGGGTGGGAGGAGCTTGCCAGAAAACAATTGCCTAGGGTCCAGCATGGCTGGCAACAGACGCCCAGGCTTAGAGGCCTACCTGCAAAAACGGGGAAAGGTAGGAAAAATAATGAGATTAGATAAAAGATTTAGAAAGTAATTAACTTTTTTTTAAAACAATTTCTGAAAGTAATTAACTTTTTTTAAAAAGAATTTCTGTTTTAAAAGGAACTTTTTTTTTAAAGATGCAGAAAGCGGGAAAAAGAAAAGTTTGGAATCAAGATGGCGGTGACTCACCTCAGTTCAGAACGATAAGGCCCGCCCACACAGGCACCAATTGGTGGACCATCAGGTCACCGAAGCGTAGGATTGGTCAATCGTCCCGTCACTCGACCGTAGGAGGGCCCGGCCGCACGCGTCAGGAACCCGCCGTACGATTGGTCGACCTCGACGTCACTCGATGCTAATGAGCAGAATGTTGAACGTTTTTTGGATACCGCGGGCGCAATTTTTGTCCGGCCGAAACGTAAATACGCTTAGGACGGTTCTGGAATCGTCAGCTTTCTTTCGACATAACGCACGTGTAGGTACGCTCTATAACTTTCGAGTTAATTCAAGACAGACAGACAGAAAGACAGACAGACAGAATGACAGACAGAAGTATCCTTTTATATATATAGATATAGCATGCCATTCACTTTAATTTTCATTACGATCTTATAAATGCAAATTTTATTAATTTATTAATTTTATTTTCATTTTTGCCAAACAAAAAGAGTGACCTCTCAATTTATGTTTTATTTTCCCTCACAGGGTTCATTCCAATGCACCTGTGGAAAATTCTTCCAGTCCCTAACCGCTGCTGTCTCAGCTTCTTCTGGATTCCCTATTTAAGGACATGGGCCCCGAAAAAGCCACCAAAAACCCACCACCGTACCAGTGAGCCAGTCCTGGCGTCGCACTACAGTTTCTAGGATGACATGTTGGGGGCAGAGCTTCTTCCAAACATGGCCACTGACACAAGAGGTTGTGGCCTTGGGAGAATGAACTCCAAACCCTTGCGACAGGCCTTCACTGGAACCAGGCAAGTGATTGCTGCACATTACGCCTGGTGAGACCAGACACGCTAGCCAGACTGCGGTTGACCACCTGGCGTCCAAGCCGATCTAGGAGATCATTTTCATTTTTATTTTGTTAATTTTTTTTTTTAAAGTGGCCCTTTTGTAAGGGAAGCACTGGGAGCTCGTCCAACGTCTGTTGCTGGCCACTGGGGGTCTCCCTATCCCCCTCCCTCAGTACTGCACTGAAGTGTCAGCCTAGATTATGTGCTCAAGTCCTGATGTGGGGCTTGAACCCATAGCTTTCGGACTTTGAGACAGGATTGCTACTGCTGAGCCAAGCTGGTGCGACAAAATAAAAATGTGGTACACTTCTAACAGACGTGTGAATGTTCTCCATGGCCTATTTCCAAAAAGGAACTCAGGATTGAATTTTTCCCTCATTCTTTATCCAGGGGAAGAAAATTCTGTCAGCATCTGATGAGGGGAGGACACTGATGAGTCTGTTTAAAATGTGCTGACACATTTGTGACAGGACCAGCAGGCAGTCCTGTAATGTATATTCACATCTACTTTTAGCGTGATGGAGGAAGATTTCTAATACTAAGCTGGTCTTTCCTTTGGGGATTCAGTGGTGGTTGTCCTTTACAACCAATTTATACTTACAAGCAGCTCAGATTCATCCCAAAATTAAGTTTCCATTTGCCGCTAAACAGCAATAATGTTAAACCACTAAAGATGTAAGTTGAATGTAATTATCATGTATGATAAAAAAAAATCAATCTTGAAAGCTCAAATATATGTACACGCACAATATAATTTGAAATGCTATTAACATTTTGCTGGATTTTTGCTTGGGTGTGACTTTTGCAATAAAAACATACTTATTCAAAAAAATGGACTTAGCATGAGCGTTGACATGTTCAAACGTGTGGGTTTGAACACCATCATTTTTTAAAATTTTTATTCATTGATGGGATGTGGGCGTCGCTGGCTGGCTAGGCCTGCATTTAGTGTCCATCCCTAATTGCCCTTGAGAAGATGGTGGTGAGCCACCTTCTTGAACCGCTGCAGTCCATATGGTGTAGGTACGCCCACAATGCTGTTAGGAGAGGAGTTCCAGGATTTTGGCCCAGCGACAGTGAAGGATCGGCGATACAGGTCCAAGTCAGGATGGTGTGTGGCTTGGAGGGGAACTTGTAGGTGGTGATGTTCCCATGCGTCTTCTGCCCTTGTCCTTCTAAGTGGTAGAGGCCGCGGGTTTGGAAGGTGCTGTTGAAGGAGCTTTGGCGAGTTGCTGCAGTGCATCTTGTAGATGGTACACACTGCAGCCACAGTGCGCCGGTGGTGGAGGGAGTGAATGTTGAAGGTGGTGGATGGAGTGCCAATCAAGCGGGCTGCTTTATCCTGAATGGTGTCGAGCTTCTTGAGTGTTGTTGGAGCTGCACTCATCCAGGCAAGTGGAGAGTATTCCATCACACTCCTGACTTGTGCCTTGTAGATGGTGGAAAGGCTTTGGGGAGTCAGGAGGTGAGACACTCGCCGCAGAATTCCCAGCCTCTGGCCTGCTCTTGTAGCCACAGTATTTATATGGCTGGTCCAGTTCAGTTTCTGATCAATGGTAACCCCCAGGATGTTGATAGTGGGGGATTCAGCGATGGTAATGCCATTGAATGTCAAGGGGAGATGGTTAGAGTCACATTTGTTGGAGATGGTCATTGCCTGGCACTTGTGTGGTGTGAATGTTACTTGCCACTTGTCAGCCCAAGTCTGAATGTTGTCCAGGTCTTGCTGCATATGGACACGGACTGCGTCAGTATCTGACAAGTCTCGAATGGTGCTGAACAGTGTGCAATCATCAGCGAACATCCCCACTTCTGACCTTATGATGGAGGGAAGGTCATTGATGAAACAGCTGAAGATGGTTGGGCCTAGGACACTGCCCTGAGGAACTCCTGCAGTGATGTCATGTGATTGAGATGAATGACCTCCAACAACCACAGCCAACTTCCTTTGTGCTAGGTATGATTCCAACCAATGGAGAGTTTTCCCCTTGATTCCCATTGACTTCAGTTTTGCTAGGGCTCCTTGATGCCACACTTGATCAAATGCTGCCTTGATGTCAAGGGCAGTCACTCTCACCTCACCTCTTGAGTTCAGCTCTTTTGTCCATGTTTGAACCAAGGCTGTAATGAGGTCAGGAGCTGAGTGGCCCTGGCGGAACCCAAACTGGGCGTCAGTTAGCAGGTTATTGCTGAGTAAGTGCTGCTTGATAGCACTGTCGACGACACCTTCCATCACTTTGCTGATGATTGAGAGTAGACTGATGGGACGGTAATTGGCCGGGTCGGATTTGTCCTGCTTTTTGTACTTGCATTAATATTTTAATCCAAAACTGCACAGTGTTACAGGGTCCCCTCGTGTCAGGGGTGCTCGGCCCTAGGTTAGTTACCCTGTCAATGAATCGGCTTGGCAATCCCAATTCGGTATAGCAAGGCTTTATTGTAATTTAGCAGAGGTCCCGGCCGACTGGAAAACTGCTAATGTAACACCCTTATTTAAAAAGGGCAGTAGACAGAAGGCTGGAAACTATAGACCGGTTAGCCTAACATCTGTGGTAGGTAAAATTTTGGAGTCCATTATTAAGGAGACAGTAACAGGACATTTGGATAATCATAATTTAATAGGACAAAGTCAGCATGGTTTTATGAAGGGGAAGTCATGTTTGACAAATTTGCTGGAGTTCCTTGGAGCAGAGGAGGCTGAGGGGGGACATGATTGAGGTGTACAAAATTGTGAGGGGCATAGATAGGATGGATGCTGAGGAGCTTTTCCCCTTAGTAGAGGGGTCAATAACTAGGGGGCATAGATTCAAGGTAAAGGGAGGGAGGTTTAGAGGGGATTTGAGAAAGAACTTTTTCACCCAGAGGGTGGTTGGAGTCTGGAACTCACTGCCTGAAAGGGTTGTGGAGGCAGAAACCCTCACAACATTTAAGAAGCATTTGGATGAGCATTTGAAATGCCATAGCATACAAGGCTACGGGCCAAATGCTGGAATATGGGATTAGATTAGACAGGGCTTGATGGCCGGCATGGACACGATGGGCCGAAGGGCCTCTATCTGTGCTGTATTACTCTATGACTCTATGACTCTAAGTAACATATAGGGTGGATAAAGGGGAACCAGTGGACGTAGTGTATTTAGACTTCCAAAAGGCATTTGACAAGGTGCCACACAAAAGATTATTGCTTAAGATAAAAAATCATGGGATTGGGGGTAATATTCTGGCATGGATAGAGGATTGGCTATCTAACAGAAGGCAGAGAGTTGGGATAAATGGTTCATTCTCAGACTGGCAATCAGTAACTAGTGGTGTTCCGCAGGGGTCAGTGCTGGGTCCCCAACTCTTTACAATCTATATTAACGATTTGGAGGAGGGGACTGAGTGTAACATATCAAAGTTTGCAGATGATACTAAGATGGGAGGGAAAGTAGTGAGTGAGGAGGACATAAAAAAACCTGCAAGGGGACATAGACAGGCTAAGTAAGTGGGCAGAGATTTGGCAGATGGAATACAACACTGGAAAGTGTGAGGTTATGCA
This sequence comes from Somniosus microcephalus, assembly GCF_052327205.1. NCBI lineage: Eukaryota > Metazoa > Chordata > Chondrichthyes > Squaliformes > Somniosidae > Somniosus > Somniosus microcephalus. The sequence goes on along the minus strand of NC_141007.1, from coordinate 48,673,506 downwards.
CTTTGGCAGGAAAAATCATAGAGCAAGTTATTATCTTAATGGCAAGAAACTGGAAAGTACTGAAGTACAAAGGGATCTGGGGGTCCTGGTGCACGAAACTCAAAAGGTTATGCAGGTGCAGCAGGTGATTAAGAAGGCCAATGGAATGTTGGCTTTCATTGCTAGGGGGATAGAATATAAAAATAGGGAGGTATTGCTTCAGTTGTACAAGGTATTGGTGAGACCGCACCTGGAATACTGCATACAGTTTTGGTGTCCACACTTAAGAAAAGACATACTTGCTCTCGAGTCAGTACAAAGAAGGTTCACTCGGTTAATCCCGGGGATGAGGGGATGGACATATGAGGAGAGGTTGAGTGGATTGGGACTCTACTCATTGGAGTTCAGAAGAATGAGAGGCGATCTTATTGAAACATATAAGATTGTGAAGGGGTTGGATTGGGTGGATGCAGGGAGGATGTTCCCGATGATGGGTGAAACTAGAACTAGGGGGCATAGCCTTAGAATAAGGGGCTGCTCTTTCAAAACTGAGATGAGGAGGAACTACTTCACTCAGAGGGTGGTAGGTCCATGGAATATGCTGCCCCAAAAAGCTGTAGAAGCTACATCATTACATAAATTTAAAACAGAAATAGACAGTTTCCTAGAAGTAAAGGGAATTAAGGGTTACGGGGAGCGGGCAAGAATTTGGACATGAGTCTAGGTTCGGATCGGACATGGCCCTGTGGGTAGCGGAGTGGGCCCAGGGGCCGTGTAGCCTGACCCTGCTCCTATTTTGTGTGTCTAATTCTGTTAGATTCAGGAGATGGTTCTGTGATAGTGGATTGGCGGTTAGGATCAGATCAGCCATGATCTTATTGAATGGCGGAGCAGGCTCGAGGGGCCGATTGGCCTACTCCTGCTCCTGTTTCTTATGTTCTTATGTTCAATCATACAAGGTATTCAAACAAGAATGAACAGAATCAAGGTCGCTATTACTGGACAGCGGCGCAGCTTGGTAGCTCTTGTTCAAATCGGCTGTGTTTCGTTCTGTTTGCACTCTTTCATTTATACCCCTTTCCCATTGGCACTGCGGTGCATGCATGCCCTTGCGTCTGCCGAAACTCATCGGCTCCACTCAGTCTCATTTCAACCAGCTATTATTTTACCCTGAAATAACAACAGAAAACGCTGGAAACACTCAGCAGGCCCGGCAACATCCGTGGAGAGAGAAACAGAGTCAACGTTTCAGGTCGAAGACCCTTCGTCAGAACTGGAAAAAAGCAGGGAATGAAACAGATTAAAAAGCAGGTTTTAGGGGCTGGGAAATGGGGGAGGGGATGAAAGAACAAAAGGAGAGGTCTGTGATAGGATGGAAGGCAGGAGAAATAAAGAGGCATTAAGAGATATTCAAGGCGCGACCCTGAAACGTTAACTCTGTTTCTCTCTCCACGGATGGTGGCCTGGCCTGCTGAGTTTTTCCAGCGTTTTCTGTTGTTATTTCAGATTTCCAGCATCCGCAGTATTTTGCTATTGTATTATTTTACCCTGTTCTGATAAAAGGTCATCGACCTGACACGTTGGGCAGCATTTTCATTGTGCCGTGGAGTCAGGACTGGAGGCGGCGGGGGGGGTGGGGGGTTAAAACCCCGAAATCAGGGGTCCCGACCCCATCCCGCACCCAAACCCGCCTCCATGCCAATTTCAAAGGAGGCGGGTACCCGCCTCGCACTGGGACCTGCCTACCCGAGGCGGGAAGGGGATTAGTGCCAATTAACTGCCCGTTAACAGGTAGTTAACAGGCAGTTTTTAGCCTAATCCCTATTTTTGATGTTGAAGTGTGGGATTCCCGACGGCTCCAACCCACGCCAAGTTAGAGGAGGCGGGCCGTCGGGTTGAAGGACTTGGGGGGGTCGAGATGTCGGTGTTCAGGTGAGTAATGTGTGCATGAGTGCAAAGGTAAGTGTGTTTGGTGTGTCTAAAGTGATTAAATAAGTTTTACATACCTTTTCTTACCTTTTCAGCCTTCCTTCCTTTAGGTCTCGGGAGTCCCTCATCTCACCGGCACAGAAAGCAGAATGGCTGCGAACTGTCAAAAGTGACAGCCTGCAGCTTTCTGTGCAGGAGAGATTTCTAACTGAGTCTGTGGAGAAGGACTCAGGTTAGAAGTAAGACTGTCAGTGTTTGACAGCTTCAAACAGCTGTGAAACGCTGATATTTCATCTGTCAAAACGACTTGACAGATGAAATTTCAGTCTGTGACGTCACCTGTTGCCGGGTGGCCCTTAATTGGCCTGCTGAGCCCGCTGGGCGGACTCAACAAGGTCAATCAAGTTAAAATCGCGTGGATTGGCCGCATCTTGATGGAGGCGGGACTACAACCCCGAAAGTTGTAGTCCCGCCTGCAAGCCGACTCCCGAGTTAAATTCCTGCCCGTTAACTCTGTTTCTCTCTCCACAGATACTGCTTCACCTGCTGAGCATTTCCAGCATTTTCTGGTTTTACTTTGCCCGGTTGTCCTGGTTTGCCTGGAATTAGGTGTGACCGCCCTCGAGTCAATTGTCAAAGCATGCAATCAATAAGTTAACGAGGTTAAGGCCATCCAAGGCCATCTAACAGGTATCATACGCATCTTGCTTGCCTCCAATCTGTCTAGCTTCAACCAGCCATTAACTTGCACAGACCACAGTGTCCTCGTTTGGCCAGAATTAGGCGTGACCTCCCTCCAATCAACTGTCAAAGCATGCAATCAATAAGTTAAGTTAACGAGGTTAAGGCTATCGAACAGTGATTTAATTGCATTATATTTCAATGGTATAAAAATGGTTACTTCATCGTATTTCAACAGACCCCAACCTGAGGGAGAAGAACTTCTTCCGATACATCACTATTATTGGTCCCTTAATAATCTGCCACTTCATGCCTGTCTACTTTCTTATTGAAGTGTTTTATAACACCTCAAAGCCAACAGATAAAATGAGCAAAGCTCCCAGTACCACAATCTGAGCAACAATTAAAGATTCAGATAACAAGCAGTACCACAGATGCTGGCCTTCATTATACACTGTCTCCCAGCATGAGTGTTTTCCGACTTGTTGGATTTGTTTCTCAGCCGCCTCATTGTCCTGAAGCACGTACAGGCATTCTAGGCAAAATTTTGCAATAGAACAACTGTCACGTTCAAAATAGAGAGGGGGTGAAATTCCCATCGATAGCGGTTCGCAGCAGCGCTGGGCGATGTTACCGACTGCTGCAGGGGTCACGAACAGTGAGTCCGGCCACTCGCAGAGCGCCAGTTAAAGGCGCAGTTGCTGGCCGACATGAAAAAAAAAAATCGCTGATTCTTTAAAAACAAATTCTGAGCACCAGATGTGAGCTGATTGCGCGGCACTCCCGCACCCCGGTGCTCCAGCAGATGCCCCCCAAAAAAATACAGAGCTCACGGCGGGGAACCCTTCCCTTTAATTGAGGGAAGAGACCCTGCAATGCGGCAGCACCACGCCTGGCCACACATGGCGCTGCTGAGCACATCGCCCCGGATCGCGACATTCCCCGCCTCTTGCGCTCCAGGAGGCAAGCGGAGCGCTTGATTTAGCTCCACTTCCCTCTTGGAGCAAAAAATGGGAATTTCTCAAATGTTTGTAAAAGTTAGCGCCCAGCGCTAACTTTTCAAACATTTTTGACTTAACGCCGCAAACGGCCCTCTCAGGGAATTTCTCCCCCAGAGTGCTGCAGCACTACACAATGAGGATAGTGGGGCTATTACAGAAAGTTATCAAAACCGGTTGTAAAATTGTACTGTATGGGCCCGAAATACCACTGTCTACCTTGATAGATTTCTCAATGTTCGCATTACTGCTAGATTTCCCTTGGTGTTTGACAACGAGAGGAGCTTTATACCATGTAGTGCACAATGTATTGTTTTGCTGCCATAATAGAGAGACGATTAATCAGCTGCAATGACATTGTGGTAAACATTCAAAATTGCACTTGCGGTCCCAGATTATCTATGAGCAACACCTTGGAAGATCGACTGGTATATTTAAAACTTTTGAAGACTTTTTGGGCCATATTTTGCGACCCCTCCGGGTGCATCTGAGGTGCGCACGCGGCCATAGGGACCACACAGGCTCCAGGTTTAGGCGTGCAAAGCGCATCCCCGGGAGATGGGCCTCTGTGGGTGGAGATTTGCACTATTTGCCCAACTTCCGCCCGCTGAATGCCCGTGAAATTCTTACGCCTGGTAAAGGCTGGGGTAAGGCCTGCTTTTACCAGCATAAAAGTTAAAAAAAATATTTTTTAAGTGATCCCCATTCATACTTATGGGAGTTGCGTACCTATGCAACTCCCATAAGTATGAATGGGGGTTCCCTTCTTTTATTGGTTGGACCGGCCCACGTGATCCCAGGGGCGCTTGCGAACCGCATGTGCTCCTGGGATACGTGGGCTTCTGCCCGCGAGTACCCGGAGAGGCCCAGGATCGCAAGTCTCCATACCTCCCGGGCCATCAGGTAAATGCATAGATTTTTGACTGGTCGGAGGCATCCGCCCGCATTTACTCTAAATACCATAACGTGTGATGGAACTTGGTGCTGTCCTCGAAACTATCAACATAATGGGTCTATTGATATAAGATGAGAATTGCCTTATTTTTATTATCTTGGATTGCCTAATTTTTATTCTTGTCTTGGCACCAATACAAATTATAAGTGGCACTGTTGGATTATCCTTCATATTTCTCAATTTCCATAACAATGGTTTTAATGTCTGGGAAATTGGTCTTTGATTTTGTAAGGTCCTAATGTATGTGCACCATTTTTCAAGTGAAATGAAGGAGCGACGCTGAAGCTAAAAGCAAAATACTGCAGATGCTGGAAATCTGAAATAAAAGCAGATGATGTCGGAAACACTCAGCAATCAGGCAGCGTCGGTAGAGAGAAATACAGGGCTAACGTTTCAGCTCAATGACCTTTCATCAGAACTGGAGCTCTTGGTCGTACAGGAAAGCCCATAAAGCAAGCTAACTGGAGATGGGTTCAGAACACCCGAGGACCAACACAATATCTTTGAAGGCAAACTGCTGAACATGCAAAATAAATAGGATTAATACAGTCAGAGTAAACAATTCTAAATGGATCAACAGAACAATTTGAAGTGAAATCAAGGCAAAAACAAACTCTACCAAACCTAGAGAGAACGGTGAGGGCCAACACTGGGATAAAGAAAAGAACCTTCAAAAACAAATTAAAAGGGTTGTTGGGGAGGCAAACATGAGAATAGGAATGAACAAAGCTGCAAACTCTCAGCATTATAAGAAATTCTTCCACTGATGTAAGAATAAGAGGACAGAGAGAGAAGAAAAAACTCCTAAAAGATGCCAACAAGGCTGAGACTGTGGACAACCATGAAAAAAGAGTTAAAATACTCAGTGCTTCACAAGAGAAGACACTTATGACATGGGCTAATGTACGCAGGCGCACTAACTTTAATATCAATAAGATGGAAATCCCAGACAGGCTAAAAAGGGCTCAAAACAAACAAATCACCAGGGATGGATGGTATTAATCCCAGGTTGCTGAGAGAGACACATGTCCAAGTGCTGATAATTATCAAAAGGAAATTAGTGAATGTGGGAGAGGTGCGAGCGAGTACATCAGAAACAAGTTGATAAGGTATCCATTTTCAAGAAGGATGTCAAAACATACCCAGGCATCTACAAATCAGCACCTTTAGATCACTCTTTAGTAAAATAATGGCGTTGATTGTCATGAATAAATTTAAGGATTACCTGTATAATAACCTAGTTAACAACAGTCAAGAGCCGAGAAAGTGAAGGCTTGCTCTGGATGGATGAGATAAAAATGGCTTTCATCGTCGTCTGTCATGTGATCTTGTAAACAGCTTGTTAAGTCTGTGTGTTATAGTGATAATTACTACACAGACTAAGAGAGTAAATTCAACAGGTCTTTACTGGTTGGAGGTCAGGACTATATTGAATACAATATTACTACACAGTGCTTATATACCGGTGTGGTCACCACCGGTATTACGTATACAGCAGCCAGAGAAAGTAGTACATCTCTTAAGGTGGAACAGGCTTAAGTTCTCTTAAGGTGGAACAGGTTACATACACCACAATCCTCCCTTTTTAGCTTAACAGTCATAGCCCCATTTAACATAACATAATAACATATATACATATATAACTTCAGGTATAACAGTTCAAAGGTTCAGTCTCTCAGGAGGCTTTCTGATGCGGCTTGGATAACGCCTCTCAGTAGTCTCTGATTCTTGTTGTTGAGGTGCCTCCTCTATTTGGTTTCCAATGTATTGGGTGTCATCATCATCAAGTACATTCCCTGCCGAGGTAGATGCTTCAGGTTCATTAACGTCTTCCACAGTTGTCTCTGTCACAACCATGGGTTCGACCCTTGCTCTTGACTCTACCAGTTGATCCGCATGACGCCTTATCACATTATGACCAATATCTACTGTGTACATCAGAGGTCCTTGTCTGGCCCGAATTGTTCCGGACTGCCATTTTTCGTTTCCATAGCCCCTTGCCAACACTGGTTGTCCTACGTCGAAAGTTCGAGTGGTCTTGTTGTTAATATGCCGAAACTGTTTGTTTTCCACTTCCCTCCGCACATTTGGTTTTAACAAGTCCAACTTGGACCGCAACCTCCTGTTATAAAACATCATGGCAGGACTTTGGTTAGTCACTGCATGATCGGCGTTTCGATACGACATCAGGAACTTGTCGACCTTGTGTTGCAGCGGAATCTGATCATCGTTCATGGCCTTAATTGCCTTTTTGAATGTCTGGACAAATCTTTCAGCCAACCCGTTTGTCGCCGGATGATATGGGGCAGAGGTATAATGTTTTACTCCATTCTTCTTTAAGAATTGTTGGAATTCTTCCGATACAAACTGTGGTCTGTTGTCCGAACAGATCTGTTCTGGCAATCCGTTCCTTGCGAATATTGTTCTTAACACCGCAATTGTCTTTTCTGAAGTAGTGGTATTCATCTTGATGACTTCTGGCCATTGGAATGTGCGTCCACCGCGATTAGGAGCATGGAGTCCATGAATGGACCAGCAAAGTCAATGTGTACGCGTTGCCATGGGGCTGAAGGCCATTCCCATGGGTGTAGCGGTGCTATCGGAGGTGCATTTTGCACTTTTTGGCACCCAGCGCAGCTTTTCGTTAACTCCTCAATCTGTTGGTCAATACCCGGCCACCATACATAAGCCCTAGCAAGACTTTTCATTTTAACTCCCCCCAGATGACCTTCATGCAGTTCGTTTAAAACTCTTTCCCTTAACTTGGGAGGAATAATCACTCTTGTCCCGTACATCAAGGTACCATGGCAGACGGACAGCTGGTCTCGCCTTGCCGAAAATGCCGGTAACAGAGGATCACCCCGTGTTGGCCATCCCTTCACTGTCACCTCGTAGACTCTGGACAGTGTCGGGTCGTTCCTGGTTTCTCTTTCAATACTTGCATTGGTGACTGGTAAACACTCGATGATGGTCGAATGAAATAACTCAACAGGGTCAACTTTCATCGTGTCTTCTTCTTCAGGTAGTGGCAGGCGCGACAGCCCATCAGCATTGCCATGCTGTTTCGTACCTTTGAATTCTATTTGATATTGATGTGCCCCTAGGAAAAGAGACCATCTCTGGAGACGCTGCGCTGTCATCACCGAAACACCCGTCTTAGGGTTAAAAATGGATACCAACGGTTGATGGTCTGTCAGAAGTGTGAATTTTTGGCCCTGCAGGTAATGATTAAACTTCTTCACTCCCCATACAAGGCTAAGAGCCTCCCTATCGATCTGCGCATAGTTGCGCTCAGCGGAGGTCAATGATCTGGATGCAAACGCGACTGGCCTTTCCGTGCCATTTGGCAACTTGTGTGAGAGTACTGCCCCAATACCATATGGGGAAGCATCACAAGCCAACTGAATAGGCAGTGTCGGGTTGAAGTGAGCCAACACTTCCTCTCAGGTGATCAATTCTTTGCTTTTGCGAAATGCCTTCTTACAGTTTTTGCCCCATTCCCATGGTACCCCTTTCTGTAAAAGAGCATTTAACGGGTGCAGTACCGTGGATAGATTTGGCAGAAATTTATGGTAATAGTTAATTAATCCTAGAAACGACCTCAACTGAGAGACATTCTCCGGAGCGGGAGCCTTTACAACTGCCTCAATCTTGTCAGGAGACTTATGAAGCCCCTCCCGGTCAATGACATGGCCACAGTACGAGATCCGCTTCTGGAAGAACTCACATTTCTGCCGATTTACTCTAAGTCCATACTCTTTCAGTCAGTTGAGCACCAGTTCCAAGTTTGCGAGATGTTGTTCATCACCATCACCTGTGATCAGAATATCGTCCAGGTAACATTGTGTGCCTGGAATTCCCTGTAATACCTGCTCCATGGCCCTCTGCCAAATTTCTGGAGCCGATGCCACTCCAAAACCAGCCTATTGTACCGGTACAACCCTCGATGCGTGTTGATCGTGAGGTATTGGCGTGACTCTTCCTCAACCTCCATCTGCAAGTACGCCTGCGCCAGGTCTATCTTGGTGAAGTGTTTCCCGCCAGACAATGAAGCGAAAATATCCTCAATCCGTGGAAGCGGACACTGCACCGTGTGAAGCACCGGATTAACGGTGATTTTGAAATCTCCACAGATGCGAACCTTCCCTGGATCTCCTGGCTTGTTGCTCGCAGGACGTTTCATAACGGGAACAATGGGCGTAGCCCACTCACTCCAATCTACCTTAGACAGTACACCTGAACGTTCTAGTGCTTCCAGTTCCGCTTCAACAGTAGGTCGTATTGCATAGGGTACCGGTCTGGCTTTAAAAAATTTTGGTTGTGCATGTTCATCAATCTTGATGTTTGCCGTAATTCCTCTCAGTGTTCCCAGTCCCTGCTGGAACACCTCTTTAGCATCATCCAATATTCTGGACAATCGTTTAGGTTTGACATCTGTTTCCCCGGAATCTACCGTTAGTGCCTTCAAGGAGTGCCAGTCCATATTCATTTTCCTAATCCACTCCCGTCCTAGTAGTGGTGGACCTCCTTCAGGTAGCACATATAAGTCCATTACTTGGCTTTCTTCGCCCTTGTGGACCACTTCTACCTCTATTTTTCTGATGGGGTACACTCTTTGCCCCGTGTATGTTTTCAATATAATCTCCGTATCCTGTAGGGGAATATGTTGGAATAACCTTCTGTAATCTTTCTTATTCATGACCGTCAATGCCGATCCAGTGTCCAATTCCATTTTTACTTGGACTCCTGCTATCTGAAGAGTGACCCAAATTGTCTGGAGATCTGCATCCTTACCAACGTTGTGTACTCTTAAGCTATCCAGTTCATTACTGCTAGCATCTGAATCTGACTTCTGTTCGGTCAAACTGTTCTTTGTCACCTTGTGTACCTTTGCGTATTTTCCTTGCGGTGACTTTTTGTTGCTGGTCTTCTTTCCTGACCGGCGTACTTTAGCTATGTGGCCAAGCCTACCACACGTTCTGCATTCTTGGTTTTTAAACCAACACTGGTTCTGATCGTGCGTTGTCTTTCCACAACGATAACATTTGACAGAACTCAAACCCAATTTGTTTGTACCGAGTTCCGGTGACCGTAGCTGCATTACTGCCGTGCCTCTCGCTGCGGCTTCGTGTGCTGCTGCCATAGTGACCGCCTTCTCAAGCGTCAGCTCATTCTCCTCGAGCAGTCGCTTTTGTGTATCCTGTTTAAATAAACCACACACAAATTTATCTCGTAGTGCCTCTGTCAGTCCCGTTCCAAACTGACAATATTTTGCTAGCTTACGTAATTCCATCAAATATTCAGCATTGCTTTCATTCTGCAGCTGCCTTCTGTTGTAAAATTTAAATCGTTCCGCTAGCATCAGCGGCGTGGGGTTTAGATGATTTTTCAGGACAGTAACAATCTCATCGAACGTCTTATCCGCCGGTTCATCTGGTGATAACAGGTGTTTCAATTGCCCGTATGTCTTCGCACCCATTAAATTTAATAATGTTAGTGCTTTATCCGCATCAGGAATTTTATTTGCCTTACAATAATTTTGTATGCGTTCTACATACATGGCCCAATCTTCGATGTCACTATCAAAGGTATTAATGTTCCCATGTTTAGGCATCGTTGCAATTTATTGTATTTTTATGTTATCCAAGATGGCGGCTTCCCGCTCTGTCGTCGTCCTCCGCCCACAAAATGGCGGTTTTCCCGCGCTTGGCGGTCTTCAACCGTCCCCCGACGCTGTCTCCGCTTCACCGCGGCTCTCGCGCCTTCAGTTTCCCCAGACGCTGCGCCTTTTAGCCCGAATGCGGCCCTTATCTCCGGTCGCGATCGATGTCCCCGCGCTGCACCTCTCGCTCGAAAGCGGCCCGGCCCTTATCTCCGGTCGCGATCGATCTCACCGCCCTTATTCCTCCGTCTTCCCAGCCCCGTCTGTACAGCCAACGCGGTTGACTTTCTGTCGTGTCGCTGCCCGGCTTACCCACCACCGAGGTAGAAGAAGAAAGCTGACAGTCGCTGATGGAGGCTTCGAGGTCAGGATGTCTTCTGCACTCCGGTTTCTCGATGCCTGCCGCTCGACGTGTCTTCCAGTAGGGTGATGAGGGTGGAAACCTCTCTTCGACGTCCTGTCTGTGGACGAAGCCGCCGTGGAAATAACTGCCGCAGGGTAAGAATCGGACTCGTCGCCACTGTTAAGTCTGTGTGTTATAGTGATAATTACTACACAGACTAAGAGAGTAAATTCAACAGGTCTTTACTGGTTGGAGGTCGGGACTATATTGAATACAATATTACTACACAGTGCTTATATACCGGTGTGGTCACCACCGGTATTACGTATACAGCAGCCAGAGAAAGTAGTACATCTCTTAAGGTGGAACAGGCTTAAGTTCTCTTAAGGTGGAACAGGTTACATACACCACACAGCTGACTCGTGTTTTCTAAATTTTGCAATTAAACTCCCGCTCAAGGACGCCCCTTGATCTTTTAAAAAGCAAGAATGTCACCGCGACCACGCTTCTGGCTCGGCCTCGAGTCTGCGCACATTCTTTCTAATATTTACAATTGTTTAATATCTAATCTATTCCAGTTCAGGGCACTTGACGGGCATGTAAATTTATACAATTAAATTAAGAAATCCTCAGAAACTTAATTTATGGATTTCAAGTTGAATTTCCTTTTGGAATGTTCCTCCTCATCACAAAGGCTAATTTACATGAAGTCCACTTTGTAAGATTGCCTGGTAAGCACTTTACTTGACTTATTATCATAATATTCCATAAAATATTGTCAGTTCATATTAAACTTGATCAATTTTTTTTTTTAGAATTCTGACAGTGTTACTGCATAACATAATTCCAGATTCCGACTCCAGTTTGATGCTTCCTTCATTTTCAGGAGCATATTGATACGGCTCCAGTGGCGATTTAATACCAGTCTAAAGCGGTTAATATAAATGGGCTCTGCAACTTTTCATTTGCTTTTTCGGCACATTTAACCCTGGCATCACTTCATTTCCTATTCTAATTTTCCCATACCCAATATAAAATCTGGCTGCAATAAGACTAAATATGACAGCAGGGATAGGGAGTTTATTCATTTTAATCTCATCTCTTCCCTGTTTGATGTTGCTTCCCTACAGATCTGCACCAGTAGAATATAGTTGCTCAAAGGCAACAGCACATAGCACTGTAGATGTTACTAACCCGAGGTGATCTTTGATAGCAGCCAAGAGGGACACAGATCAGGACTGAGTGGAATTCACAGTCTAGGAATTTTGCAGTGAGCTACAGGCCGGTCTGATACACATATTGGACAGTCTGAAATCTCAAAGCTGCCCTGTATACAGATGGGTTTCCTCGCAGTCATGCCAATGAGGTGCATCCTCACATATTAAACCTGCGCGATGTAAGCAGTGCCTCCCAGAGGTGGTGTTTGGGAGGTTGAGCCTCCAGCGGCAGCAGCAGGATTTATTACAAAGTACGACATTTCATCATTTCAGTTAAGCATAAGGGACTTTGGGTCATTGAGATCAATCTCTCAGATTTATGATTAGAGGAGAATTATAGACATATACAGAACCACAAACCAACTCTTCACTCACTGAATTATATCAAAGGCCAAAATAATGTTCCTGCATTATTTTTAATCAGGTATTAAAATGTCTCAGTTGCCTTATTTGGATTAAGTCTGAAGTGAATCTTTTGTAAAGTTTGTAAAAGGAAATTCAACTTGAAATCCATAAATTAAGTTTCTGAGGATTTCTTAATTAAATTGAATAAATTTAAATGCTAGTCAAGTGCCCTGAACTGGAATAGATTAGATATTAAGCAATTGTAAATATTAGAAAGAATGTGCACAGACTCAAGGCCGAGCCAGAAGCGTGGTCGCGGTGACATTCTTACTTTTAAAAGATCAAGGGGCGTCCTCGAGGGGAAGTTTAATTGCAAAATTTAGAAAAATGAGTCCGCTGTTCACAAGACAGACAACGATGAAAGCCATTTTTATGATCTTTCCGGTGGATTAGCTTAACATTGGTCAAAACTTCTCCCTCAACCTGATTGACGATTGAAATAGTAAAACCCCTGAAATTCAGGTGTTTACGAAACCATAATCTAAAATTGCATCCAGTTGGTCATTATTCACTGACTAAAACGTTAAAGAGTACAGAAGCGTATTTACTGATAGACCAGAAGGAGAACAGATCTCCCTTCTACACTGCCAAGGTAATGGACACGGAACTGGACATTCCCAACTGGACATTCCCAACTGGACATTCCCAACTGCACTTGCAGGACCCTAGAATACCCAGATAAAAGAAAAACTGTGACTGTTGCATATCTGAAATATAACAAGTATCTGCTTCGCTCACACCACAGATAACAGCAACTCACTCTCCATGATGGGAATAAATGATGCAATTCAGAAATTAGTTCACTGTTTGTGGTGAGGGGCATTTGTTTTTAAATAGATATACAACAACAACTTGCATTTATAAAAGCGCCTTTTAACATAGTAAAACGTCTCAAGCTGCTTCACAGTAGCATTATCAAACAAAATTGGGCACTGAGCTACATAACGGGCAGATGAGTGGTAGGTTTTAAGGAGCGTCTTGAAGCAGGAAAGAGAAGTAGAGAGGCGGAGAGGTTTAGGGAGGGAATTGGAGGCGCGCAGAGATCTCAGGGGGATTATAGGGCTGGAGGAGATTACAGAGATAGGGAGGGGCGAGGCCATGGAAGAATTTGAAAACAGGAAAGGGAATTTTAAAATCGAGGTGTTGCTTATCCAGGAGCCAATGTAGGTCAGCGAGCACAGGGGTGATGGGTGAACGGGACTTGGTGCGAGTTTTGGATGAGCTTAAGTTTATGGAGGGTGGAAGATGGGAAGGTGTTGAAATAGTCAAGTCTCGAGATAACAAAGGCTTGGATGTGGGTTTCAGCAGCAGATGAGCTGAGGCAGGTGGATATTGGTGGTCTTAGTGATGGCGCGGATATGTGGCCAGAAGCTCACCTTGGGGTCAATTGCGACACAGCAAGGTTGCAGACAGTCTAGTTCAGCCTCAGACAGTTGCCAGGGAGAGGGATGGAGTCAATGGCTAGGGAACAGAGTTTGTGGTCTTCCCAATATGTAGTTGGAGGAAATTTCTTCTCATCCAGTACCGGATATCAGACAAAGCAGTCTGACAATTTGGAGATCGTGGAGGGGTCGAGAGAGGTGGTGGTGAGGTAGAGCTGGATGTCGTCAGTGTACATGACGCTGTGTTTTCAGATGATGTCACAAAGAGGCAGCAAGTAGATGAAAAATAGGAGGGAGCCAAGGATAAATCCTTGGGGACACCAGAGGTAATGATGCGGAAGCGGGAATAGAAGCCATTGCAGGTGATTCTCTGGCTACAACTGGATAGATAGGAATGGAACCAGGCGAGTGCAGCCACACCCAGCTCGAGAACAGTGGAGAGGTGTTGGAGGAGGATGGAGTGGTCAACCATGTCAAAGGCTGCAGCCAGGTCAAGAAGGACGAGGAGGGATAATTTACCATTGTCACAGACACAAAGGATGTTATTTGTGATTTTGATAAGAGCCGTTTCAGTACTGTGGCAGGGGCGGAAACCTGATTGGAGGGAGTCGAGCATGGAGTTCTGGGAAAGATGGGCACGGATTTGGGCGGCGACAACACGTTCAAGGACTTTGGAGAGGAAAGGGAGGTTGGAGATGGGTGTAGTAGTTTGCAAGGACAGAGGGGTCAAGGGCAGTGTTCCCTGTAAGGTGCGCAGCCGTGCTCTGCTCCAGGGAACCCGCGCAGCTGGCTTTTCAATGTAAAATCCGCGTAGGGCCAAAAATAATTTCAGGGAACATAGCTTGAGGGTTGGTTCTTTGAGGGGGTGACCGGGGTAGAATCTCAAGCCGAAAATCGTCAAAATTAGAGTTACTCTAAATATAATAACTAAAATGCTGAGGTTTGGTTAAGAGGAGAAAATTCATAAAACATCAGAAACTTCGTTTTCATACATATTCATTTGCATAGTTTGGGAATTCATAAGCTTGGATTTTACTTTTTACAAACCAGTACACAACCAGTTTATTCCTGTAGGTGGCGCTGTTGACCGATTAAATGTTGATTTTTATCTGCAGTGCCACCAGCAGGAATTGTGTGGTACTGCAGTTCTCTTTGAAATTCTGATTTTTTTTAAATTTCTTTATTATTCGTGTTAAATTTTGTAAAAGATAAAGTAGCAAAAAAATATACATGCAATAATTTTGGGGTTTAACTTTGCAAATCTTGGATAACAGTTAAAATTGATGTAACATCGTGGGGAGTGATTTTAATAAAAGAAAGGAAAGCCTTTCACAGCCACTGGACATCTCAAAGCGCTTTACAGCCAATGAAGTACTTTTTGAAGTGGAGTTACTGTTGTAATGTGGGAAACGCAGCAGCCAATTTGCTCCCACAAACAGCAATGTGATAATGATCAGAGAATCTGTTTTAGTGATGCTGATTGAGGGATAAATATTGACCAGGACACCGGGGAGAACTCCCCCTGCTCTTCTTCGAAATAGTGCCATGGGATCTTTTACGTTCACCTGAGAGAGCAGATGGAGCCTCGGTTTAAC
The DNA here is from genome assembly GCF_052327205.1 of Somniosus microcephalus. Classification (NCBI taxonomy): domain Eukaryota; kingdom Metazoa; phylum Chordata; class Chondrichthyes; order Squaliformes; family Somniosidae; genus Somniosus; species Somniosus microcephalus. The sequence goes on along the minus strand of NC_141007.1, from coordinate 48,658,360 downwards.
GTCTCATCCAAAAGACAACACCTTCGACAGTGCAGCAACTCCCTCAGCACTGCACTGGAGTATCAGCCTAGATTTTTGTGCTCAAGTCTCTGGAGTAGGACTTGAACCCACAGCCTTATGACTTGGGGACAAGAGTGCTGCCAACTGAGCCACTGACTGACACCTATGAAGAACTCCCTCAGCTTGGCATTTTTAAAATATCCAGGCTGTTCGGGCATATATGTAGTTTAAATCTACTTTATCTCCCTGTATAGCGGCATCTGAATCTGTCCTGAATGCCAATTAAGATGGATCAGTGGCACTGAATTCAGGAGGCATTTGTGCCATCCATACTGCATTGGACTGAAGTTTGCCAGCATTCAGAGCCCATCATTGGCGCAGATATAAATTGTCTTTGGAGTCATGTACTGACAGGTCACAGGCCTCACCGCTGACACCAGGGAGTGGCACCCTGTAGAGAAGAGCTTGATATTAAAGGTACCCTTCCCCCTCACACACACATGCACATACACTTGTGCTCCTATATCATTTGATTACTATTAATAAACGTGTAATGTTGGTCCTTTGGTAAAGATTATTTGTTTCCAGAGCAAACCAACTGAACTCAAGTAACAAGATGAGATCTTAACCTGAAACACAGTCCCTGCACCAATCCATTTACAGACCAGCCCTATCATGCAGGATAGCATTAAAGTGTGGCGTGGCTATGAACTATTTCTGTATATTCCTGTTGCCTGTTCGAGACTTGACCCCATTTTTCTAAAGTCCTTACTGATTTCATCCATTACATGCTATTATTAAACACTATTGTTATTAAATGTTATTGACAGAAAATTAAAATCTAGCGATTATCCAATATGGACAGGTGTCAATCTAGAAGAAAGAAAGAAAAGACTTGCATTTATATAGCGCCTTTCACGACTACTGGACATCCCAAAGCGCTTTACCGTCAATGAAGTACTTTTTGGAGTGTAGTCACTGTTGTAATGTAGGAAACGCGGCAGCCAATTGCGCACAGCAAGCTCCCACAAACAGCAATGTGATAATGATCAGATAATCAGTTTTTGTTATGTTGATTGAGAGATAAATATTGGCCAGGACACCGGAGATAACTCCCCTGCTCTTCTTCAAAATAGTGCCATGGAATCTTTTACGTTCACCTGAGAGAAGATGGGGCCTCGGTTTAATGTCTCATCTGAAAGACGGCACCTCAGACAGTGCAGCACTCCCTCAGTACTGCACTGGATGGAGTGTCAGCCTAGTTTACTGTGCTCAAGTCTCTGGAGTGGGACTTGACCCCACAACCTTCTGACTCAGAGGCGAGGGTGTTACCCGCTGAGCCACGGCTGACTCAAATAAACGGAAACGAATCCATTAACTACGTCTTATTTGTGAAGTACATCAACCTTATCTCTCATGTCAAAATTCCTCCCTTTTACAGGAGGAAAAGGATGTATGGTGGCTTTTAAAATAATTTCTGCAGTTGGCACAAAGATGTATTGCAGGAATTGTCGATGGAGTCCGATATTGTTTACCCCCACATAAGATATAATGGCCTGGAATTTCCTCATAAAACTCCTGTGTTTCTGATTCGTTTTCGCCCATTTGGGAGGTAATGCAAAGATTATTTTGACCCCAATGAGTCCCATGGAACAAGAAGAATTGTGATAGAGCAGACCACTGAGATACTTTAGTCTCAGTTCAGATGCCTGGGCAAATCTGGTAGAGCCCAGTCAGAGTGTTAACACATTCTTGTAGTTTGCTGCATATCTTTGCCGTGCAGAAAGGCTTACTACTTACAGAAACAGGTGCCAATGAAGAGGAGGAGGAAGAGAGAACTGCCTCTCCATTGCCAGAAAATGAGGAGGTTGCAGAGGTGGATGAAGAGGTGGTACAAGCTATCAATCTGCTTGCAGCCAGAGAAAGGAGGCAGAAAATCATCTCCAACTACTTTCAATAAATAATACAGAAGAAACGTAACAAACACGTAGAAATTGGATCTCATTGCGGCCATTTTACAGGCTCAACGAGGCCTAATTTCAGGAACTACCGCCTGGGCCCCAAGGATGCCTGAAAAACGTCGGAACCGAATTTCGATCGCGGCATTTTTCAGGCATCCGGGGTGGCTACCTAAAACAGGCATTAGGCCCCTGGCAATGCTAATGAAGGTCCTGTCGCCTGTTTTAGGACCCGAGGGGGAATTGGCTGCCTTGTTCGGTCCCACTCTGCTCAGGTGTTCCAAACGTGGATGCAGCCTAGCCAGCACACGCCACCTAAAAGGTACATAAATGTTTTGATTTATTAAAAAATTCATGTGGAGCCAGAGTGCTCTTCCCAACTCCGACCAGCCACCGTTAACCGCTGCCCCCCCCGTCCCCCCCTCCCGCTGTCCCCCCCGTCCCCCCCTCCCGCTGTCCCCCTCCCTCCCTCCGTCCCCCCTCCCTCCGTCCCCCCTCCCTCCCTCCCGCTGTCCCCCCTCCCGCTGTCCCCCTCCCTCCCGCTGTCCCCCCTCCCGCTGTCCCCCTCCCTCCCTCCGTCCCCCTCCCTCCGTCCCCCCTCCCTCCCTCCCGCTGTCCCCCCCTCCCGCTGTCCCCCTCCCTCCCGCTGTCCCCCCCTCCCGCTGTCCCCCCACTCCCTCCGTCCCCCTCCCTCCGGCTGTCCCCCCCCTCCCTCCATCCCCCCCCGCTGTCCCCCCCTCCGTCCCCCCTCCCTCCCGCTGTCCACCCCCCCACCCTCCCTCCGTCCCCCATCCCCCTGTCCCCCCTCCGTCCCCCCCATCCCCCTGTCCCCCCTCCCTCCTGCTGTCCCCACTCCCCCTGTCCCCCCTCCCTCCCGCTGTCCCCCTCCCCCCTCCCTCCCTCCCTCTGTCCCCCCTCCCTCTGTCCCCCCTCCCGCTGTCCCCCCCTCCCTGCCGCCATCCCCCCCTCCCTCCCGCTGTCCCCCTTCCCCTTCTTGGCCCTTACCTGAGGGCCACAAATTAAAATTCAGAGATGGGCGAGCTTCTTGTGAAGGTGCCAACAAACAGCCACCCAAATGACTGAAATAAGGCCCGAAGACCCAATTTCAGGCTGGGCCAAATAAATTTTTACTCCACAATCTATCACTTTGATTCTCTCCACTGCCTCAATATTACTATCATTCTCAAAAGCTGCTGAACTTCTTCTCAACCTTAAGGTCTCTCCACTCAAACTTGTACACATCCATTAATGGACTCTTCTCTCAAAATGCAAATAGAATTTCCAGTTTATTTCAAGATTTTATTCCTATTTAACTTCAGTTACAACAGCGAACTAATGGCCACTATCTCAACATCCTCATCTTTTACTTTTACATGTGTGCTCCCCGAGTGACAGGAGTTTGATGGATGGTTGGGTGGGACATTTCTGCTGGAGCATCCATGGTCTGAGGTGACAGTCTTCTCATCGAAGCAGCTGTCTCGAAAGGATCTGCTTTTGATCCCGAGACACAGCAACATTTGTCACCACTCCTTGCAGCCTACTGGTGCTGGATCGGGGGTCAGCTGGGCTAATAGCCGACCTGGGAACAGACCAAATAATCCCAATTAAGTCCTGACATCTCTAAAATAGGTTGCTCTTGAGGATGACTTGCAAGGAATCTACTGAAACAGTTGTAGCTACCACTCTGGAAACCACAACAGTCCTTAGAACCTCATCTTGACAATTGTTGCTGCAGACATCTCCTGGACTCTTTCTGCATGGTCTGACACATCTCCTGCATTGTGTCGCGGATGTGGGTCTCGGACTCCTCCAACTTATCCATGGAAACTGTCTCCGCTGTTTGTACATAAGATTGATGCCCCCCTAACTATTTATCTTTTGAAATCCTGGCCCCTGAGATTTGGGCACCTCCGTTTCCAAATTGCTTCAATTGAGAGAAATTGTTTCTACCATCTCCAGGGAGACATCGATGGCTCGTTCTCCTTCGCCGCCAACTCCTCCTGCTCACTGCGGCTTGGTGAGTCACCTTCTGGTGTACCCTCGGTTTCTCTAATCACATCCTCCCAAGGGTCTACTTGGGTTGGCGCTTGAGAAAGTAAGGTGCCATAAATCAGGTGTTTGAGTGTTGGCTATGGTGGCGCAGGCTAATCTCGAGACAGGACATCTTATATTTGTGCTGCATCCGGGGGGCTTAACAAAGGGAATACCTTTAGGTGGGTGGACAATTACACGTGACTTACGAGAAGTAAGTGAGCAATGATTGGAGACCTTACAATTAAGGTGAAAACCTGGAGACTACAGCATCTCAGTGTACTGTAGTCAATCTCTTCCATTAGCAACCTGTTGCTAACAGTTCTCCTCCAATATCCCCAACTCCCAATGCCTAGGATTTGAAGAACTTCCAGCTCGCGCACACAAAGTGGTCGATTTCTTCATTTACACTTTGAGGGCACAATAGGTATGGAGGTTAGTCATGCATCCAGCATTCTTTTAGGATGTGCATGGGCACTTGTGAGGTCATTTACCTTCACCAACCCTGTATGGTCAGTAAACTATTTCAAGCACAGCATTACCATTCGTTGGATGGTAGAAATGGCACTGGCTGCCTAAGCCAACTCTCTCTGTATTGCCTGCACCATACTCTTCCTGGGATTCCTGCCATATGTGCTGAACAGCCAGGCTTTCATTGTCCTCATCTCTTCCAATATAACCTCCAAGAGCTTCAGAGAATTTGGGGGACTTTTTTCCCCCCAGCAGCCACCTCCTTTATTCGTTCCCTCCCTCCCTCCTTCCTTCAATTTCAAGTGCCTCTGGCCTTTTCTGCAGCTGCAGCAACACCGCATTGCCTTCCTTTCAGCAGTTGGTAAACCACTCAGGAGTTGAAATAGCAATGAAAACCCTCCCTGCGTACCAAATAAGGGCCCTCCAGGAAACTACTGCTGGTTTCTGGCAGTGTCATGTGGGTGGGCAGAGGACCTGCACCGTCCCACCGCCTTTCTAGGGCCCGAGGTCCGGCACCGTCCCACCGCGTATCTAGGGCCCGAGGTCCGGCACCGTCCCACCGCGTTTCTAGGGCCTGAGGTCCGGCACCGTCCCACCGCGTTTCTAGGGCCCGAGGTCTGGCACCGTCCCACTGCGTTTCTAGGGCCTGAGGTCCGTCACCGTCCCACCGCGTTTCTAGGGCCCGAGGTCCTGCACCGTCCCACCGCGTTTCTAGGGCCCGAGGTCCTGCACCGTCCCACCGCGTTTCTAGGGCCCGAGGTCCTGCACCGTCCCACCGCGTTTCTAGGGCCCGAGGTCCTGCACCGTCCCACCGAGTTTCTAGGGCCAGAGGTCCTGCACCATCTCACCGTGTTTCTAGGGCCAGAGGTCCTGCACCGTCCCACCGCGTTTCTAGGGCCAGAGGTCCTGCACCGCCTCACCGCATTTCTAGGGCCAGAGGTCCTGCACCGTCCCATCGTGTTTCTAGGGCCCGAGGTCCTGCACCGTCCCACCGCGTTTCTAGGGCCCGAGGTCCTGCACCGTCCCACCGCGTTTCTAGGGCCCGAGGTCCTGCACCGTCCCACCGCGTTTCTAGGGCCCGAGGTCCTGCACCATCCCACCGCGTTTCTAGGGCCCGAGGTCCTGCACCGTCCCACCGCGTTTCTAGGGCCCGAGGTCCTGCACCGTCCCACCGCGTTTCTAGGGCCCGAGGTCCTGCACCGTCCCACCGCGTTTCTAGGGCCCGAGGTCCTGCACCGTCCCACCGCGTTTCTAGGGCCCGAGGTCCTGCACCGTCCCACCGCGTTTCTAGGGCCAGAGGTCCTGCACCGTCCCATCGTGTTTCTAGGGCCAGAGGTCCTGCACCGTCCCACCGCGTTTCTAGGGCCCGAGGTCCTGCACTGTCCCACCGCGTTTCTAGGGCTAGAGGTCCTGCACCGTCCCACTGCGTTTCTAGGGCCAGATGTCCTGCACCGTCCCACCGCGTTTCTAGGGCCCGAGGTCCTGCACCGTCCCACCGCGTTTCTAGGGCCCGAGGTCCTGCACCGTCCCACCACGTTTCTAGGGCCCCAGGTCCTGCACCGTCCCACCGCGTTTCTAGGGCCCGAGGTCCTGCACCGTCCCACCGCGTTTCTAGGGCCCGAGGTCCTGCACCGTCCCACCGCGTTTCTAGGGCCCGAGGTCCTGCACCGTCCCACCGCGTTTCTAGGGCCCGAGGTCCTGCACCGTCCCACCGCGTTTCTAGGGCCCGAGGTCCTGCACCGTCCCACCGCATTTCTAGGGCCCGAGGTCCTGCACCGTCCCACCGCATTTCTAGGGCCCGAGGTCCTGCACCGTCCCACCGCATTTCTAGGGCCCGAGGTCATGCACTGTCTCACCGCGTTTCTAGGGCCAGAGGTCCTGCACCGTCCCACCGCGTTTCTAGGGCCCGAGGTCCGGCACCATCCCACCGCGTTTCTAGGGCCCGAGGTCTTGTGCCATGTTTCCAGGGGGCAGAGGTCCTGCACCATGTTTCCATGGATCAGAGGAAAATTCAGCCCAAATACTCTGTTCTGCAGCTGGAAAGCCTCGTCACTTGACACCTGGATTGGTCCATTATAGTAGTTCAAGGCCATACACATGGAAACCAGGGCTTGATCTGGTATTGCAATATTCTAAATGGCCACAATGCTTTGGCGGGGGAATGGGGCTGAAAATTGATAGAATAACACTGATTCAAGCTCAACACATCCCAATGTTTTCTCACCCCTCCTCCACTCTTCTGAGGGCTCTGTCTCAATTCAATTCAATTCAATTTTATTTGCCATATGTAACTAATATTAGTACAAGTACAATGGAATGCTTACTCCCCGTAGGGACACGTCAGTTATTCTTACAGCGCCGTGTTCAGAAAGTCAATTCAATGGCATCCAGTGGCAGTGGGAGCACGATGTCCCTCAGCCGCTCCGTCCTCATCGTCACCGCGGTTTCCTCCTCACTGTTGCCGGCTCCACGTGTGGTGGCCTTGCTGAAGTACAGTTTCCTGGGCACCTTTCCCCAGGTACTTCATCCAAGTGACAATTATTCATGGGTGGGTCTCGATTGTGAGCTTTTTTCAGGCAATTAATCCTCGCGGGACAGACGAACCCAGTTGTGTCCTCACATTCATACCTCCAGCAGGAGGCAGTGGATAGCAGTCAGGAATGGGAATGTTGGCTAAGTTTTGCTTCTCTAAATCAGAGGTCCTGAGGCCAATTGTAGCATGCGTGCCCTCAGCCAAGTCAGTAAACATAGTCAGACTGGGATCGAACCTGGGACCTTTCTTGCCTCTATGGCTCAGCTACTAATTGGATAAACTCACTGAACATCAGGGAAGCCTTGTCCAATGAATGCAAGTTTTGTCCTGCGAACAAGCAACGAGCAAACAATCACATCTTTATATAACTTATAACTGCTAAGAAACCCACTTATATCCCTCTTTCCCTTAATTTTCCCTCTTCCTTGCCTAAGAGTAGTGAATCCAGCTGGGGTATGGTTCTGTGGCACCAACAGGACTCCAGTATCTTGCCTGACCCTGTTGTCATCCAACATCCACACATGCACATTTTCTGGTTAGGTTTACTGAATAGGGATCAGGTGCAGGGACCCTGGTTGATTCCTATTCCTGCCAAACTGCCGCATCCACCTGATTGTCCCCAGAGGGAGAGAACATCATAACTTGACATTTTAAGAGGGGATGAATAGTCTTCGCATTCCAAGATACAATCCTGAAGCACTTATCTAATTATATTCCTATTCAAATATTATCAGATTGCTTTTCTGATCCTATTTAAGCTGAAGGTGGATTCTAAGTTGACCCCAGGCTTCCCTTCCTGTTCAAATCCCTTGGAACCCTTACATTCCAATAAGGAATGCATACGATAAGGCTCGCCATCCCACTCACATCTTCTTTATATAAACTAAAACAGCGAAGAAATCACAACACAATCCAATTAAAGCATATGGCATGCTTGCTTGTCCAATCTCCTTCTATCGCAGGGAAGGCAGACATCAAAATGACTGCTAAATGCTTTTACTATCTTAAACCTCATTAGTCACATATTATTATGCTTAACTTCATAACAAACTTGGAATGGAAAACAACTACTTATAAACTGTTCATGAAGAAGGTTTGGAACAGAAGTATTTATGCTGAGAAGTGGCTTCTGCAATTGAACAGTTAATACTCAAGAATATTTGGGAGCAGAACTAAACAGACAATCTGTTCTGCTTCTTAAGATAAAGCCCACCCATATGAAATCCACAGAGCTACATTTTCTGGTGGTGTGATTGACGTCAACATCACAATCTTAAAGCTAGTGGACTTAACGCATCATCTGGTGTGGCATCCAAGACCAGCAGATCTGGGGTTCAATTTCTGGTCTGTGAGTCAGCTGGGCAGCTGGGATGCTACAATTGTCCTCCGTCCCCTGGGGGGAGGGGAATATCAGCCAGGGTTGCTATCCTGTGACTCAACTGGAACATGCAGGTGTGGATGTCAGTTAAGGATAGGATTGAGCTTGACTGTGATATGGTCAAGTTGCCTCATGGAATACATTGTCTCGTCTTCACATAAGAAGAGTGGTCACTTGAGTGAAGTATGGGAAGCTGCCTGGCGCCTATGGAATCACCCATCCAAAGTCAGCAACGGCAACAACTTGCATTTATATAATGCCTTTTGATGTAGTAAAATGTCCCAAGGCGCTACACAGGAAAGTTACCAAGAAAAATTTGAATCTGAGCCGCACAAAGAAATATTAGGACAGATGATCAAAAGCTTGGTCACAAAGGCAATCTTTAAGGAGCAGCTTAAAGGAGGATAGAGAAAGATGGAGGGGCTTAGGGAGGGAATTCCAGAGCTTAGGGCCTAGGTCAGCTGAAGACACAACCGCCAATGGTCGAGTGATGAAAATCGGGGATGCGCAAGTGGCCAGAACTGGAGGAGTGCACAGTTCTCGGACGGTTGTAGTGCTGGAGGAGGTCTTAGACCTGCAGAATGGCAGAAAATTGGCAAAATAAATGTATAACCTTAAGAAAAATGTTAATGAGGTCCGTTCCAGAAAATGTAGCATATCTTGGAAAAGCAGCAGTAACAGCATCTCCCGAAATGTAAACTTGGCTGAGCAGCCAACGAGGGACATTAAGCTGAGATTTTAAAGTACTTTGTTTTTGGCTCTTCCAAAACTCCAGCACAGTGACAGTGTTGCCTAGAATTTCTGATCGGTAGTACTTTAACGCAGACAGAAAAACCCATTTATTTTAAATGGGTTACTGCGGCATGAAAATATGCTTATTGGGTAATCTAGGCTTATCCCTTTAGCATTGCCAAACATTAGAAAAATTAAGAGATGTCACTATAGCCCGTATTTTCCGATGCCTACGGGCGTGTAAGGGCTGTGTACACACCCGCAGGGATGTCAGAAATGCTGGTTTCAGGCATGCCAAGATCTTGCGCTGAAAACTGGCATTTCCGATCTGTCATGAATGCTCTTGACAGATCGGACGCCTGCCCTGGAGAAGGGCCTCTGCAGGGGGAGAGTTCCGCTTTCTGCAGAACCTCCGCCCGCTGAAAACCCTTAGAAGAGTTGAAAAAAAGTTTTTTTTTTAAATGTCATTCATTTATAATTTAAAAATACTTTTGATAAAGGTAAGTTTATTTTTAGCCCTGTAAAAAACTTAAATTATTTTTTCAAAAAATTAAATCTTTGTTTAAAATATTTAATTTATTGTAATTTTAACTCATTATAAAAACGTGATTTAAAACAAATTTATTTAATGTTTTAGTTTTGGGGCTTATAGTATTTATAGGTTTGACAGCTCTTCCTGTCAAATTTATGAATGCTACCATTGGCTCTCCGTGGCCCACATGATCCCAGGGGACGCATCAAACTAACTGCGCCCCTGGGATACGCAAGCGCTGCGCGCCGGCAGTTGAAGCAGGCCCAGGATCGGAATCCCTCACGGGCCCACAGCACAATGGCCGGCGCGCTAGGTAAGTGCAGGTCGGAGGCTTGCACCCGTGGGAAGCCTCCGACCCGAATTTCTGGGCCATTATCTTTTTGGGGTGATCTCCATTCATATATTTGACAGATCTATCTGTCAAAAGTATGAAAGGAGATTCCCTTCTCCTATTGGCTGGCCTGGTCCACGTGATCCCAGGGAAGCTTGTGAACCGCCTGCGCCTCTGGGATACGTGGGCCCTGCACATTTTGACTTGAGAGGCCCAGGAGCGGAAGTGTCCGGACCTCGGGAGCCCTCAGGTAAGTTTGTAGATTTTTTTCCAATAGGAGGCCTCCGCACGCAGGAAGCCTCCGATCGGAAATTACGGGCCTATATGTCAGTATATGAAGCAGGCAGGGACATGGTTATAATCAAATTGAAAGAAAAGGCATACAATGTTGCAAAGATTAGTGGTAGGCCAGAAGATTGGGAACATTTTAGAAACCAGCAAAGGATGACCAAAAAAATAATAGAGGGAGAAAATAGCTTATGAGAGCAAGAAATAAAAAAACTGACAGCAAGAGCTTCTACAAGTATATAAAAAGGAAGTGAGTAACTAAAGTAAACGTTGGTCCCTTAGAGGATGAGACTGGGGAAATAATAATGAGAAACAAGCAAATGGCAGAGGCATTGAACAAATATTTTGTATCTGTCTTCACAGTAGAAGACACTAAAAACATCCCAGTAATAGTAGAACATCAAGGGGCAAAAGGGAGGGAGGAACTTAAAACAATCACTATCACTAGAGAAAAAGTACTAGGCAAACTGCTGAGTCTAAAGGCTGACAAGTCCCCTGGACCTGATGGCCTGCATCCTAGGTTCTTAAAAGAAGTGGCTACAGAAATGGTGGATGCATTAGTTGTAATCTTCCAAAATTCCCTTGACTCTGGAAAAGTCCCTGCGGATTGGAAAACCGCAAATGTAACGCCCTTATTCAAAAAAGGAGGGAGACAGAAAGCAGGAAACTATAGGCCAGTTAGCTTAACATCTGTCATCGGCAAAATGTTCGAATCCATTATTAAGGAAGTAGTAGCAGGGCATTTAGAAAATCATAATACAATCAAACAGAGTCAACATGGTTTTATGAAAGGGAAATCGTGTTTGACAAATATATTAGAGTTCTTTGAGGAGGTAATGAGCAGGGTGGATAAAGGGGAACCAGTAGATGTAGTGTATTTGGATTTCCAAAAGGCATTCGACAAGGTGCCACATAAAAGGTTACTGCATAAGATAAGAGCTCATGGTGTTGGGGGTAATATATTAGATTGGATAGAGAATTGGCTAACTAACAGAAAACAGAGAGTCGGGATAAATAGGTAATTTTCATGATTGCAATCTGTAACTAGTGGGGTGCCACAGGGATCAGTGCTGGGGCCTCAACTATTTTCAATCTATATTAATGACTTGGATGAAGGATGCGAGTGTATTGTTGCCAAATTTGCAGATGATACAAAGATAGGTGGGAAAGCAAGTTGTGAGGAGGACATAGGGTCTGCAAAGGGATATAGATAGATTAAGTGAGTGGGCAAGCATTTGGCAGATGGAGTATAATGTGGGGAAAATGTGAAGAAAAATATTTTTTAATTGGAGAAAGACTACAGAATGCAGGATTTGGGTGTCCTTGTACATGAAACATAAAAAGTTAACATGCAGGTGTAGTAAGTAATTAGGAAGGCAAATGGAATGTTGGCCTTTATTTCAAGGGGGATGGAGTATAAAAGTAGGGAAGTCTTGCTGCAACTGTACAGGGCGCTGGTGAGACCACACCTTGAGTACTGCGTACAGTTTTGGTCCCCTTATTTAAGGAGGGATATACTTGCATTGGAGGCAGTTCAAAGAAAGTTCACTAGGTTGATTCCTGGGATGGAAGGGTTGTCTTATGAGGAAGGGTTGAGCAGATTGGGCCTATACTCATTGGAGTTTAGAAGAATGAGAGGTGATTTATTGAAACATATAAGATTCTGAGGGGGTTGGACCGGGTAGATGCTGAGAGGATGTTTCCCCTCGTGGGGGAATCTAGAACGAGGGGGCATAATCTCAGAATAAGGGGTCACCCATTTAAGAAGGAGCTGAGGAGGAATTTCTTCTCTGGGGATCGTGAATCGTTGGAATTCTTTACCCCAGAGAGCTGTGGAAGCGGAGTCATTGAATATATTCAAGGCTGAGATAGACAGATTTTGAGCAACAGGGGAGTCGAGGGTTATGGGGAGCGGGCAGGAAAGTGGAGTTGAGGCCAAAGTCGGGTCAGCCATGATCTCATTAAATGGCGGAGCAGGCTCGAGGGGCCGAATGGCCTGCTCCTGCTCCATGTTCTTATGTTCTTATCCTCAAATAGATAAGTGAGGCTCAAGTAAATATTTTTAGGAATTTTATAACACCGGAGTTGTGCCAGAGGACTTGAGGGAAGCAAATATTATTCCAACAACTAAAAAGGGAGTGAGACATGAATTTGGAAAGCATAGAATCAGGCAGTGCAGAAGGAGGCTATTCGGCCCATCGTGCCTGTGCCGGCTCTCTGAAAGAGCTTCCAATTAGTCCCACTTCCCTGCTCTTTCCCCATAGCCCTGCAAATCTTTCCTTTATTGGGTAGTTGGCTAACATCTGCAGTTGTGAAAGTCATGCCTCACTAACCTGCTGGAATTCTTTGGAGGAGGTAACTAACCTAAGCTGATTATGCAGCAAGTATAATCGACTGGGATTTTCAGAAGGCACTTGATAAAGTTCCACATGTGAGACTTTTTAGGCAGGTTAGCTTCACAGAATTATTAATGGCAAACAAAGGAGATGGATTGAAAACTCATTTGGTAATACAAAGCAGAAGGTGGTGCTAAATTAAGACAACTGTCTATGGGGAAGTTGGCAAAAGACATCTGCAAGTGCCTGTTCTGAATCCTTTGCTGTTCACATTATTTTTGAAGAAATTATTATTTGTAATTTATCATTTGATTATACCAACAAGCTCTGTGGTTAGCAAACACACAAGGGAGAGAAGCAGCATTCAAGTTGATCTGGACCAATCAAGCACATGGGCTAAGGAATGGTAAGATTTTAATGCAGGTCAATTATGCATTATTGCATTTTGGAACAAAGTCAGCACACTAAAAGGATTTTCTTTACCGAAGGACACAAATAAGGAAACCGATTTGGTTGTAATGATCGATTGTTCGCTGTGAGCCTGAAGTTTCTGGATCGTGGGAGAGTGGAATCGAGTCTTCTACCTGAGGGGAGGGGGTAGGGTGCAGGTATTTGTGGAAGCACCTGGTTCCACAAGACCAACTACATGACAATGAGGAGGGTGGGGAGGGAGGATGAATGTTTCACCCATCCCATCCCCACATCAAAGGGCATGTCAGGGAAGAGTCCTTAGGTTACACAGCGAATTCTGCCCTTTACACCTGGCAGGCTTCATCGGTGCTCTTGCCAGCTGAAAGCTGGTGCCCGTCCTGGTGAGGCTGCAGGAAAGGCCCAAATTCTCAGCAGCTCAAGGTAAGCAATCCCTGAGAGGATTGATTATCCGAAAAAGAAATGTCTCCCTAGCTTTCGGAGAAGCTGAAGATTGAAATTTAACTTTTGGTTGGGCACTTCCTAAGCCTTCCTTACACCATTGGTGTGACATGGCGCTGTTCCAACATTGCTGCCAGTTGATCAGCTGAATATCTTTGATATGCCCTCACAGGTATGGACAGCTCACCCCATTCATTCAAATGGCAAAGGGGGACCCAAAGAACCTGCAAAGGGATATAGAGAGGTTAAATGAGTGGGCAATAGGTGGCAGATGGAGTATAATGTGGGGAAATGTGAGGTTATTCACGTTGGTAGGAAGAATAGAAAAAATAGAATATTTTTTAAATGGTGAGAAACCATTAAATGTTGGTGTTCAGAGAGATTTAGGTGTCTTTGTACAGGAAACACAGAGTTAGCAAGCAGTTAGGAAGGCAAATGGTATGTTGGTCTTTATCGCAAGGGGGTTGGAGTAAAAGTAAAGAAGTCATACTTGCCTTGAGGCGGGGCAACGAAGGTTCACTAGATTGATTCCTGGGATGAGAAGATTGTCCTATGAAGAGAGATTGAGTAGATTGGGCCTATACTCTGGAGTTTAGAAGAATGAGGTGCGATCTCATTGAAACATAAGATTCTGAAGGGGATTGACAGGGTTGATGCTGAGAGGTTGTTTCCCTTGGCTAGAGAGGCTAGAACTAGGGGGCATAGTCTCAGGATAAGGGGTCAGCCATTTAAGACTGAGATGAGGAGGAATTTCTTCACTCAGAGAGTTGTAAATCGTTGGAATTCTCTGCCCAGAGGGCTGTGGATGCTGAGTCGTTGAACATATTCAAGGCTGAGATAGGTAGATTTTTGGACTCTGGGGGAATCAAGGGATATGGAAATCAGGCGGGAAAGTGGAATTGAGGTTGAAGATCAGCCATGATCTTATTGAATAGCGGAGCAGGCTCGAGGGGCCGTATGGCCTACTCCTGCTCCTAATTCTTATGTTCTTAAAGATCCCAAGATTTGGGACAGGTTCTACAGCCTATGTGGTTCAGCTCCACCATATTTAGTGATTTAGTTAAGTCCGAAACTAGGGTCTTAAATCTAAACAAAGCAAACTACGTAGGTATGAAGGGTGAGATGGCTAAGGTAGATTGGGAAACTACATTAAAAGCTATGACGGTGGACAAGCAATGGCTAGCATTTAAAGAATTAATACATAATTTACAACAAATACACATTCCTGTAAGGCACAAAAACCCCACAGAAAAAGTGGTCCAACTGTAGCTAACAAGAGAAGTTAAAGGTAGTATTAGATCAAAGGAAGAGGCTTATAATGGTGTCAAAAAGAGTAGTAAGCCTGAGAATTGGGAGGATTTTAGAATTCAGCAAAGGAGGACCAAGAAATTTATAAGAGAAAAAAGAGTAAATCAGCAAGAAACATAAAAACAGATTGTAAACATTTCAATAGATATGTAAATAGGAAGAGATTAGTGAAAGTAAACATGGGCCCATTATACAGGAGAAATTATAATGGGCAATAAGGAAATGGCAGAGACATTAAACAGATACTCAGGGCTGGATTTTCATTGAGGAGTCGGGTAGGAGGCGGGACTACAACTTTCGGGGTTGTTGTCCAGCGGGCTCAGCAGGCCAATTAAGGGCCACCCGGTAACAGGTGACGTCACAGATTGATATTTCATCTGTCAAGACCTATTGACAGATAAAATATCAGCGTTTCACAGCTGTTTGAAGCTGTCAAACACTGACAATCTGTACTCCAAGTTAATTCCTTCCTGTCAGGATGATTTAGAGATCTCCCCGAACAGAAAGCTGAATGCTGGAACTTTTGACAGATCGCGGCCATTCTGCTTTCTGTGCCGGTGAGATGAGGGACTCCCGAGACCGGAGGGAAGGAAGGCTGTAAAGGTATGTAAATGTAAGTAAAACTTCTTTAAACACTTTAAACACACCGAACACACTTACCTCTGCACTCATGCACCCTTCACTCACCTGAACACTGGACATCTCAACCCCTCCAAGCCCTTCATCCCGACGGCCCGCCTCGCTAACTTGGCGTGGTTTGGAGCCGTCGGGAATCCCACATTTCAACAATGAAAATAGGGGTTAGGCTAAAAACTGCCTGTTAATTACCTGTTAACAGGCAGTTAATTGGCACTAATCCCCTTCTCGCCTCAGGGAGGCGGGTCCCAGTGCGGGTCAGGTACCCGCCTCCTTTGAAACTCACATGGAGGCGTGTTGGGGGCGGGATGGGTTCGTGCCCCATGATTTTGGGATTTTAACCCCCCCACATGCCTCCAATCCCGCCTCCACGGCCAAATGAAAATCCTGCCCTTAGTATCTGTCTTCATGGTAGAAGACAGGAAAAACATTCCAGAAATAATGGGGAACCAAGGGTCTAGAGAGAATGAGGAACTTAAAGAAATCAGTCAATGTAAAGACACAGTACTGGAGAAATTAATGGGAATAAGTGACGACAAATCCCCTGGACCCGATGACCTGCATCCTAGGGTTTTAAAAGAGGTCGCTGCAGAGATAGTGGATGCACTGGTATTAATCTTCCAGAATTCCCTAGAATCTAGAACAGTCCCCAAGGATTGGAAGGTAGCAAATATAACCCTGCTATTTAAGAAAGGAGGAAGAGAAAAAACGGGAAATTATCGGCCAGTTAGCCTGACATCAGTAGTAGGCAAAATGCTAGAATCTATTATTAGGGATGTGGTAACAGGACACTTAGAAAATCATAATATGATTAGGCAGAGTCAACATGGTTTAATGAAAGGGAAATCGTGTTTGACAAATCTGTTTTAAAGTTTTTGAAGATTTAACGAGTAGAATAGATAAGGGGGAACCAGTGGATGTAGTGTATTTGGATTTTCAGAAAATGACAAGGTGCCACACAAGAGGTTATTACACAAAATTAGGACTCATGGGATTGGGGGTAATATATTAGCATGGATTGAGAAAACAGAGAGTAGGAATAAGCAGGACTTTTTTGGGTTGGCAGGCTGTAACTAGTGGGTTATCTCAAGGATAAGTGTTTGGGCCTCAGCTATTTACAATCTATATTAATGGCTTAGATGAAGGGAATGAGTGTAACGTATCCAGGTTTGCTGATGATACAAAGTTATGTGGGAAAGTAATCTGTGAGGGGGACGCAAAGAGGCTGCAGAGAGATATAGACAGATTGACTGAGTGGGCAGGAACATGGCAAATGGAAGACAGTGTGGGCAAGTGTGAAGTTATCCACTTTGGTAGGAAAAACAAAAAAGCAGAATATTTTTTGAATGGTGAGACTGGGAAATGTTTGCACTCCGAGGGATCTGGCCGTCCTTATACATGAATCACAGAAGGTTAACATGCAGGCACAGCAAGCAATTAAGAAAACAAATGGTATGTTAGCTTTGTTACAAAGGGATTAGAGTACAAGAGTAAAGAAGTCTTACTACAATTATACAGGGCATTGGCGAGGCCACACCTGGAGTACTGTGTACAGTTCTGGTCTCCTTACCTGAGGAAAGACATACTTGCCTTAGAGGGAGTGCAACAAAGGTTCACTAGACTGGTTCCTGGGATGGGGGGATTACCCTATGAGGCGAGATTGAGTAGACTAGGCCTATATTCCCTCGAGTTTAGAAGAATGAGAGGTGATCTAATTGAAACATATAGGGGGAAAAATTCGGTTGCTTTGCGTCTCCCATTAGCGCCCTAAGCGGGCGCTAATGGGGCGCAAAGCAACTAGCGCCCGGGCGCGGCAATGTTTGCACCACTCACGAAATTGACCAGACATTTTGCGGCGGCACTAAACACTACCACCACGATCTCCTGCGCCCGCAGATCATGACGTCAGTCGAGCGTGCAATGCCCCGGTAGCGCCCCGGACCGGATATTGAGTGGCGCCCCCTGCCTTACCATCTGCCACTAGCAACAACAGGTAGAGGGGAACGTTTTGCAGTCGGGAAGGGACTGGGGGAGCGCTATTTAAAGGCGACCGCTTCCTGACCTTTTTTGTACCACGCATTCCAAGAGAGAGAGAGGGGGAGAGACACTTCTGAAGAGATTCAATGCTGTGGGTACTGAGCTGCACTTTGCAGGCTCATTTTGATTTGTCCTTCCTTGCATCAATTTAGAAGAGACTATGGGGGCTGCATTCTGACATCTTTCCCTGGGCCTCTCCATTGTTCTTTCCAGCAGAATTGATGTACAGGTCTCTACAGGCCGAGATTCAAGGCTGCAATGAGCAGGGTGTGGATGGAGAGCAAATCGACCCTCCCCTTTAAGAACTGGCCGGCGCCAGTGTGTCTGTGTTCCATTGTTGACTGACATCACCTGAGCTTCACCAGCGCTCTGAGTTAGCGCCTCGCTCCTCGGCCTTTGCGCCTTAAGAGAGGTGTGTAGCGCCTGATTTAGCGCTCCAATCACTTCCAGGGGTGATAGAAGCCAAGTTTGCAGTCGGAGGCAATAATTAGCGCCAGGCGCTAAACTTTGCGCCCAGCCGATAATTGCGCCCCAAACGGGGTGATACCGAATTTCTCCCCCATAAAATTCTTAAGGGGCTTGACAGGGTGTTGGGAAAATGTTTCCCCTGGCTGGGAAATCTAGAACATGGGGTCACAGTCTCAGAATAAGGGGTAGGCCATTTAGGACTGAGAGGAGGAGAAATGTCTTCACTCAAAGGGTTGTGAATCTGTGGAATTCACTACCCCAGAGAGCTGTGGATGCTCAGTCGTTGAGTATATTCAAGACAGAGGTCGATAGATTTTTGAGAACGAAGGGAATTGAGGGATATGGGGATAGTGCGGGAAGGTGGAGTTGAGGTAGATCAGCCATGATATTATTGAATGGCGGAGCAGGCTCGAGGGGCCGAATGGCCTACTCCTGCTCCTATTTCTTATGCTACTTATGTTATTATTTGCTCCCGGTCATGCAATGACTCGATTTTAAAATTCTTATCCTTCTTTTCAAATCCCTCCATGGCCTCGCCTCTCCCTATCTCTGTAACCTTCTCCAGCCCTACAACCCTCCGAGATCGCTGCACTCCTCCAATTCTGGCCTCTTGCGCATCCCCAATTTTAATCGCTTCACCTTTGGCGGCCGTGCTTTCAGCTGCCTGGGCCCTAAGCTCTGGAATTCCCTCCCTTAAACTTCCTGCCTTTATACCTCGCTCTACTCTTTGAAGACGCTCCTTAAAACCGACCTCTTTGACCAAGCGTTTGGTCACCTGTTCGAATATCTCCTTATATGGTTCAGTGTCAAATTTTGTTTGATAACACCCCTGTGAATCATCGTGGGACGTTTTATTACGTTAAAGGTGCTATATAAATGCAAGTTGTTGTTATTTAGTTCACTAATGCAGCCTCATTTGGAATGCTGGCCTGGAGTTTCCTCTGTGATTGCAACCCAGAAGTTACACCAGTAAAGGCGCCTAATGTCACGGCAATTTTGCTGATGTCAAGTTACGCCCACGTATCCTCCCAATAGCATCAGAATATGCCCGAACTTAAAATTGGCATAGATCAGGGTAAACAATCGGGGCCCAAGGAAAGCACACCGAACCCACATCATATATTTCTCTTCTACGAAAATTGAAGTTTTAACTCATTTAACTAGCATTCATGCACATCAGGCACAGCGCGTTTCAGAGCATGCAATCGGGGAAGCTTTTCAATTTTTAATGTGACTTATATTTATGCCATAACAATCCATTAAAAGAAACAGAAAATACAGAGCAGGTCTCTGTGAGGATCATTTAAAAAAAAA
The DNA here is from genome assembly GCF_052327205.1 of Somniosus microcephalus. Taxonomy (NCBI): domain Eukaryota; kingdom Metazoa; phylum Chordata; class Chondrichthyes; order Squaliformes; family Somniosidae; genus Somniosus; species Somniosus microcephalus. Next base: position 48,639,137 of record NC_141007.1, on the reverse strand, counting down.
AAGAAAACCTTCCAATAAATTGCAATAAAACACCAGAAGAATGTTTTTCTTTCCTGCTGCTGGTTGCAATGTTGAGAGACCCCCCCCCCCCCCACTGAACAAGCACAATTGGAGGATACTCGAATGTGACAGTCGAGGGTGTGGCTAGTTTTCTGGGCGGAGATTGGTTCAGGCAAAGGGTTTGATTGACGGCCGTAAAAGATCGCGAAGGCTTGGGCGTATTATGGTTCTGCGCATAACTCACTTATGCCCAGAATTTTGCGATCTTTTACGACACGTAATTGGTTTGCATTCAGATTACATGTGTCTCTGAGAGCAAATGTGAAGGATCTTCAGGTTGCCGTGTGCAAATTTGGGTAGCCTACCTTTAAATTGAGGCAATGGAGAAGATTCATAGCAGAGATTTCAAAATTCTCATCCTTGTTTTCAAATCCCTACTTGGCCTCGCCCCTTCCTATCTCTGTAATCTCCTCCAACCCCCCGGCTCCCCGAGATATCTGCGCTCCTCAAATTCTGCCCTCTTGAGGATCCCTGATTATAATTGTTCAACCATTGGTGGCTGTGCCTTCTGTTGCCTAGGCTCTAAGCTCTGGAATTCCCTGCCTAAACCTCTCCGCCCCGCTACCTCTCTTTCCTCCTTTAAGACGCTCCTTAAAACCTACCTCTTTGATTAAGCTTTTGGTCACCTGCCCTAATTTATCCTTATGTGGCTCGGTGTCAAATTTTTTGACTTAAAATACTCCTGTGCAGCGCCTTGGGACATTTTACTACGTTAAAGGCGCTATATAAATACAAGTTGTTGTTATTGTTATGTTACAATGGCCTAGAAATTCAGTCGCGTTTGCGCCCACTTATGGGCTATAGAGTGGTTTGCGCCAGAAGTTTTTTTCGCGCCCGAAATTCAGTTGGTCCGTAACATCGACGTTAGCCGGTAGCGCTGCGCCGGCACCGATGACGTCATCGGTGTGCGCAGCGCCCCGGTTCCAATGCAATTCCGGTCCGACCGCCAAATTCAGTTGCGGCTGCCTCTCCCGTGGCGGCCGCAAACAACGTTTGCAAAACGGTGCCTTGCAGCTCCGAGAGGCCGGCGCATAAAGGTGGAGGGGCAGCCGGCTGCTTTCCCGGCGGCCGCCTGGCCGCACCTCCCTCCCCGGACTCCTGCACCACCCCCCCGCGGCATTGGTGTGTCACTCCCGCGAGCCCGGCACTTCTCCGTGGTGCCGGGCTCATTTGCCGGGGGAATCCAGCCGCGATCTCACGGCTGCAGGCAGCTCCTCCTTAAGAGAAGGAGGAGGCCTGCAGTACCCCAGCCTGCCGCACCACATCGGGTGCCGCAGCGGCAGCTGGACGCCTGAAACTGACATTCTTCGCCCCAAACGAGGCGGCCAAACCCGCCAATAGCGCCGGCCTCCGTGTTGGGGCGGCGCAACTGAATTTCAGGCGGGCGCTACGGGAATCCGGCCGAGCGCTAAATTTCGGGCGCTAAAGACCTGGCGGGGCTATACCTAATTTCTAGGTCAATATCTTTACAATAAAATTCCCTGGGGGAAAAGTTCGGTTGCTTTGCACCTCCCGCTAGCGCTAATGGGGCGCAAAGCAACTAGCGCCCGGACGCGACGATGTTTGCGCTGCTTGCGAAATTGACCAGACATTTTGCGGCGGTGCTAAACACTACCGCCACGATCTCCTGTGCCCACAGATCATAACGTCAGTTGAGCGTGCAATGCCCCGGGCCGGGTATCGAGTAGCGCCCCCTGCCTTTCCGCTTGCTGCTAGCAACGACAGGTTGAGGGGAGCGTTTTGCAGTTGGGAAGGGACTGGGGGAGAGCTATTTAAAGGTGACCGCTTCCAGCCTTTTTTTGTCGGCGACATTTTTGCACCACGCATTCTGAGAGAGAGAGAGACACACTTCTGGAGAATTCAACGCTGTGTGAAGGAGTTTTGGGTACTGAGCAGCACTTTGCAGGTTAATTTTGATTTGACCTTCCTTGCCACGATTTAGAAGAGACTATGGGGGCTGTACTCTGAGCTCTTTCCCTGGGCCTCTCCATTGTTCTTTCCAGCAGAATTGATGTACAGGTCTCTCCAGGCCGAGGTTCAAGTCTGCAATGAGCAGGATGTGGATGGAGAGCAAGATCGACCCTCCCCTTTAAGAACTGGCCAGCACAGTGTGTCTGTGTTCCATCGCTAACTGACATCACATGAGTTTCACCAGCGCTCTGAGTTAGCACCTCGCTCCTCGGCGTTAGTGCCTTAAGAGAGGTGTGTAGCGCCTGATTTAGCGCTCCAATCACCTCCAGGGGCGATAGAAGCCAAGTTTGCAGTCAGAGGCGATAATTAGCGCCAGGCCGATAACTGTGCCCCAAATGGGGCGATACTGAATTTCTCCCCCCCCGTGTCTATGTTCTGGCCATCAAGTCAGTGCAACAATATTGTGCTTCCTCGTTGGTTAAGGCTCTGGGGGTAATTTTCACCTTCACCATTTGGGTGGTGAACTGGTCCAGCCGTCCTCCATTACCAGCACCCGCTGTGGGAGAGAAAATCTCTTCTTAACCACCGCTCCCATTTTCCCTAAATTCAATAGGTAGGATAGCATCTATGGTAGGCTGTATATAATAAAAGACCTGCATTTATATAGTGCCTTCCATGATCTCAGGACATCCCAAAGCACTTTACAGCCAGTGAAGTACTTTTTGAAGTGTAGTCACTGTTGTAATGTAGGAAATGCAGCAGCCAATTTGCGCACAGCAAGCTCCCACAACAGCAATGTGACAATGGCTAGATAATCATTTTTTTAGTACTGTTGAGGGATAAATATTGGCCAGGACACATGGGATAATTCCCCTGCTCTTCTTCGAAATAATGCCACAGGATCTTATACATCCACCTGAGAGAGCAGACAGGGCCTTGGGTTAACGTCTCATCTGAAATCTATGAAAGGAGTAGGTTCACCGAGTTAGATCATGTTTTGTTCCTTAGAATCTCCTGTGGCATTGCTCATGTTGTGACACCATTGCGATGCTTAGCCTGGTCTCTGCCATTAAAGTCACTGCTCCAAGTAGATAAATCCAGGTAATTGTGGTTATTTACACAGAGCTGCATTCACAGGGAAATAGTTCTTATAAATTTTAAGCTCCAGATCATCGATTGTTACAAATCATATTTAAAAGAAGAAAGCCAAAGTACAACACATGGGCCTAGAAACTGGATGACACCTGAATCGGGTCATGATCCTGGTGCAGTACACACTGCCTGCGTCGAATGAGGCTGGCAGCAAGACCGCAGGAAATTGATCCACTGCCCCTAGTAAGACAGTGAGCTGTGCCGTCAGTCGTGGACCCAGAGGCAGCTCGCTGGTCATGGCAGGTGGTTGGGGGGGGGGATTGGGAGGAGGGGGAGGACCTCAGGTGGGCAGGGGGGTGCGGGGGGGGGAAGGCAATTGGGAGGGGGTTGAGCGGTGGCCAGCAATGCCCAAAGGTTTTAATGTGGAGCCAAGACGAGCACTCCTCTTCCCGGCTCTACAGTCAGGCAAGTAAGAACTTTAAAGTTACCTTTTGGGTGGCAGGCTCCAGCGGTCCCTTTACGTACCACTGGTTTGGCTCATGTGCACCTCAGAGTACTGATTGCAGCATGCACAGCCAGTTTCAGGTGGGTTAACCTGGATGAATACAGATTCCCTAACCAATATGGTGTGCGGCACGCTTCCAGTGCAGTCTGAGTAGGCGCACCACGCTGCACGCCACATTTGGTTCCTCGCGTCGCACCCGATTTTCGACAGAAGAACGGGCGCTGCGCAATGGAACTTCTGGGCCATGATGTGCGAGAGCAGCAGTGTGATGGACGCAGAAGATAGGAGGCATTGAATCACATAGAACAGAATCTCCTGCAGAGTTGCTCACAGTAAGTCGGATGATATGATGTTTTATAAAGGAGAAGACACGGATGCCATGCAATGCATAATGTATTTTTCGACTGCTAATGATGCTATTTTCCTTTACCGCAGTAAGAAGACTGAAAGTGTACAAATTGCTGTGAGTGAAGTTATTGTACAAATGCTTAACTAGCTTATGCTAAATTCCTCTCTTTGCCATTTTAACTGTGATATTAACTTATTTATAATTAATGGGTTAAAGCCTCCATTAATACAGAGAGAGGAATTTGGTATGAGCACATTAAGCAATTGTATGATTACATCGGTGACAGTAATTTCTACCCTGGAATATTTATAAGTTGTAGAAGGATCACTTAAAGGTTGAATTCATGTGTCTCTGTCTTTCCAACCATATTATTTTCCTTTAGCAATCCAAAGTAACGTATTTCAAAAAATTATTCTCCATATATCAGCGCAGAATCCACAATGTCTTATCTCAAATCACTTGCACAGTATGAAAGATTGAATCAATTAAAATGCTTAGTTAGTGTTGTCTCTCATCATCATGCTGTACCTCTCACTTATCAGGGAGACAGTAATTAAACTCATCTAATAACTTCCTCACCAATAAACCGCTATCAACTGCCAGGCATTTCCATTTAGCACAATGATAAAAGAGACTCTCGTAGAAAACACCAGCAGAAACCATTACCTACCGCCAGCAGCTACATCTCAATTTCTGACAGCACAAATTTTCATTGTAAAGTACTCACAAGTAGAGGATTGAGAGTTGCAGGCTGATGTGTTGATGATATCACCAGTACATCAGCTGCTTTGAGGAGCACTTCTAGTGCATGAATATTCCAAAAACAGTTCTTGAGGTAGGCCCGTATAACCAGTTCCCAGTCCTGGTGCAACAAAAAACCGCACGGTTTAAATTGTGCTGCCTTTTCTGATGCATAATTTAAGTTCCCTATGAGTAGTTGTTTTGAAGTCACTGACCATTTTGCTGGGAGTGGTGCCTCCCCAAATGACTGGGGAGAGACTAGGAGCTGTAGAAGAGCAAAGGGATTTCTACACAAATCACTAAAAGCTGGTGCACAGGTACAACAGGTAATCAAAAGGACGAATAGAATGTTGGTCTTTATCTGAAGGGGGTTGGAATATAAAAAAGTGAGGAAGTTACAGTTCAGTTGAACAGTGCCTTGCTCAGACCCTATCTGGAGTACTGTGTTCAGTTCAGGACACCAAACCTCAGGAAAGATATATTGGCATTGGAAAGGGCACTCCGCAGATTCACCAGAATGATTTAGAACCGCGCAGCACAGAAAGAGGCCATTCGGCCCATCATGCCTGTGCTGGCTCTTTGAAAAAGCTTCCAATTGGTCCCACTCCCCTGCTCTTTCCCCATAGCCCTGCAAATGATACGAGAGTTTAAAGGGTTAAATTACGAGGACAGGTTGTATAAATGTAGCTTGTAATCCCTTGCGCTTAGAAGGTCAAGGGACGAGCTAATCTAGGTGTTTAAAATGATTAAGGGATTTGATGCAGTAGAAACAGAGAAACTATTCCCTCTGGTGGGGAAATCCAGAACAAGGGGGCACAATCTTAAAATTAGAGCTCGGCTATTCAGGAGTGGATTCAGGAAACACTTTTTTACACAATGGGTAGTGGAAATCTGGAACTCACTCCCCCAAAAGGTTATGCATGCTGGGTCAATTGATAACTTAAAAACTGAGATCGATAGATTTTTGTTGGGTAAGAGTATCAAGACATATGGAACAAAGGCGGCGTTGATGTACAGATCAACCATGATCTAACTGAATGGCAGAAAAGGCTTGAGGGGCTGAATGGCCTAGTCTTGTTTCTGTGATCCAAGCCGGTGACCGCAGAACTGGGTTGCTGGCTTGTATGAGGCAGGCAGAAGCACTTCCACTGCAGTGACTCCCACCCAATGCCGCTGTTTCAGTCTCTGACAGCAACGCTTTGTATTTGAGGCAGTTTTACTGCTGGCGGTACTGGCTAAAACCACCTCTTTTTCTGGTGTTTATTTGTTTCAGCAACACCAGTGCCTGGTTTACACTGGCAGTTACCAATGTAAATTCATCAACAGGGAGAGAGCGCGATACTGTGACATACGTAGGCCAACACATATAATTGTTAGAACCAGGAAAGATCACATTATATAATAAGCGCACGGATCCAAAATGATAACAACAGAAAGAATTCGCATTTTCTAGTACATTTCAAGTTCTCAGGACATCGCAAAGCGCTTCACAGCCAATTAATTATTTTGAAGTGTAGTCACTATTGTTCGGCAGGCGACATAGCTGCCAATTTGAACACAGCAAGGTCCCATAAACAGCAATGAGATAATTAACCAGTTAATCTGGGTTTTTTGGTGCTGTTGGTTGAGCAGTAACCAGAGGATCTCCTCTGTTCTTCTTCAAATATACCACGGGATCTTTTATGTCCAGATGGATGCTGTTGTGTATGTACCTTTAAGAGAATAACTGGTCCCAGACTGCAGTACCGGCAGTGACCACCCCTGTATAAAAGGCGCTAGTGAGCCTCTGTTGTTTTCAGTTTCACTATTGACTTCCATCAGTAAAGACTTGTTTTGTTCAACTCCTGCTGTCCGTGTCTCAATCATTCACGGACGTAATAGATGCGGCCTTAGTTGAACATCTCATCTGAAAGACAGCACCTCGGACATGCAGCGTTCCCTCTGAAATGTCCTCAAAGATTATCTGCTCAAGCAAAAAGAAAATACTGCAGATGCTGGAAATCGGAAATAAAAACAGATTATGCTGGAGATACTCAGCAGGTATCTGACAGTTCTGACAAAGGGTCATCGACCTGAAACGTTAACTCTGTTTCTCCCTTCACAGATGCTGCCTGACCTGCTGAGTATCGCCAGCATTTTCTGTTATTATCTACTCAAGTCCTGGAGTGGGGCCTCAACTCAAGCTTCTGACTCAGAAGCAAGAAGTGCCTTAGCTAATTACTATACAAGTTGATGCTATATTCAACAAAATCATTGACACAGAAGTGTATTCCAAAGGCAGGCCCTCTATTGATTCTATTTGATTTATTGATTTGTGGCTGGAGCCACAGGTGGGATTCCACCCCCGTCCCTGGCCACAGTCTTAGGCTGAACTAGACTGTTCACAACCTGGACATCCCATTTGATGCTGGAATGTGCTTTTGACCCCATATCCTTTCCATCACTAAGACCGCCTACTTCCAGCTCACCTATCTCTGCCCCTGCCTCAGCCCATTTGTTGGTGAAACCCTCGACCATGCTTCTGTTATCTCCAGACCCAACTATTCCGACACTCTCCTGGTTGGCCTACCATCATGCACCTTCCATAAATTTGAGCTTATCCAAAATTCAGTTGCCCGTATCCTAACTCACACCAAGTCCTGCCCCCCCGATGATCAAAATCCACGACAAGGCCTTGGACAACGTGGACCACTTTTCATACCCCGGGAGCCTTCTGTCAACAAGGGCAGACGTCGATAACGAAGTCCAACACCGCCTTCAGTGTGCCAGTGCAGCCTTCGGTCACCTGAGGAAGAGAGCGTTTGAAAACCAGGACCTCAAACCCAGCACTAAGCTCATGGTCTACAGAGCAGCAGTGATACCCGCCCTGCTTTATGCCTCAGAGACATGGACCATGTACAGCAAGCACCTCAAAGCACTGGAGAGGTACCACCAACGCTGCCTCCGCAAGATCCTGCAAATCCATTGGCAGGATAGGCGCACCACCGTCAGTGTTCTCGCTCACCCATCACCCCTGTGCTCACTGACCTACACTGGCTTCTGATCCACCAACACCTCAAATTTAAAATTTCCCCTCCTATGTGGTCTATAATTGAGGTTTCACTGTAAAATCTGATTTTTTTACTGCAATGACAACTTGAAAATAATGAAGTGTGCGATTTACACACTAGATTTTGTAGGTTTCAGGAGACATATTTAACATTTTCTTGATATTATACTGGGAGGGAAATGTTACAGTAACGGAGAGAAAACACGAACAATGGAAATCTGAAATAAAAACAGATAATGCTGGTAATGCACCGCAGTTGGATCAACATCTGAAAGGTTAATGTCTCTACAATAGAACTGAAGAGTTATATTCAAATGTTTAACTCATCTTTCTTTTTCAGCATTTTAAGCTCCAAAAATTTCCTTCACTGGACTATCCCGTCCCCCATCAAGTTGCACAGCAAATCTTCACATTATCGTCCAATTTATTTTTCCACCACTTTTTCCATGTGCAACAATTTGCTGAATTAAACCAACAAGAGGATGGATGTGAATGAAGAAAAAACTATTCTTTTTGCCTTCTCTTTTACTTGGCAGTTAATGGTTTAGCATAGCATTAAAATAATTAGTAGAGAAGCAACTGCCCTCTCAGTAATGTCACATAATGCATTACAGCAGTCAAATCTCCAATATGGTAGAATTTATATCACACACATTATGATATGGCCATGACCATCCTCACCAGTGAGCGACTGTAAGCAGTTTTTTGGAAATTTCTAAAGAAAGTTGAAAGAAAAAAATAATTTTAAAAAAGAGACACAAAGGGAAAGAGAGATAGAAAGAAAAGGAAAAAGAAAAGGAGAGAGCGTTGGAGAGAAAGTAAAAGAGAGAGAGAGAGGGGGGAGGGAGAGAGCAAGAGAGCACATGCATGCAAGTGTACACAAGGGACCCCTGGACTTCCCAAGTTTGCTCTTCAACCTTGCTTAAAGGTCTGAAATAGCAGCTACGTCCTCCAGTACACTTGTTATATAGCCTTGTCCTGAAAGCGGATACTAAGTCATGGCACGTTGGAAATTAGAACAGTCTGTTCTGCTTCTCAATTTTGTGAGTTAATGTACGTACAGCAAGCACCAACTTTTTGTTGGAAGAATTTTGTCAGTGGGCACAACTTCTACAATTTCTGTGCAACAGTTGTATATTTCAGTTTAACCTGCAACAATATAGACATGAGTGTAAAGAGCAGAAAGGTTGTCTTGATGCCTTGCATGCTGGCTCAGTTAAGTTGCACCAGACTGACAGCAACCTCTTTGCGCCGAACATACTATGACCATATCCTTTGTGTAGACAACTAGTAGATACTCTTACCTTGGCAATCTTCCTGCAGCTGACAAATTCACTCTTTCCTTCACCTCCTTCCATGCAGTGGGGACAGTTGACCAAATAGTGGAATGCCCCTCTTTTCTAGACATGACAACCCTCCATTGATGTACTTGCTCAGAAGCACCTCGACTACATTTCTGACCCCAGATATAGATTTAGGTTGTCCTATTTTTCCCCTCTGCACCTTGTCTCAACTATTTAAACAAGCAGCAAATCTTTCAGCAAAATACAGGGCTCTGACAAAACAGAAAGACTTTACCATTGAATAGCAGTTGCATTTGCAGCAGCAGCCCTTCAAGAACAGATGTTGAGTCCAAAATCCTACTCCCACAATCATTGAACTTCCTTCACCATGCAAGGAGTGTACAAGCTAAATGTCAATGAAGGCATCACACAAGATTGAGTGAGTTCGGCCTTTGGAAAAATCAGAAAGCAGTGCACTGCCTGGTCCTGCCAGCTCAGTACTGGCATGAGAAAATTTACCAGTAATTATTTCCTGTACAAATAATGCTGACTTCTGTAAAGGCTCAGCATGTGTTTTGGACAGTCGGAACTGCCTTCTCAACTTGGTGATAATACTTGACGTTCTCTGCTTTCTGAACATGTTTTCCACTGCTCCAGAATGAGCAGCTATGAGTAATCAACGCTATATGTTGTTGATGATGGTTACATTTTCTTTTATAGACCATTAACAATTGTAATTTGATAAGTGAATTGTTTTATGTACTGGGTGTGTTACTGATTGAACACATGTGGATGTGTGATGAATAATGAATGATGGATCCTCCTTTAAAGATTGCTGAAGTGTGATACGTGGGTGGCCGTGTTTTGTTTACTGGGTGTTGTGGAAGTAGAACGGAAAGATAGACCTATGACAGTCGAACATGCTGATGCTTTCAAGCTAATGTAGAGCATTATACTGCCAACACTATTATATTTCCAAAACCACAGTATTGTCATACTGAATATGAAGATAAGTAAAGTTTAATTTGATTAATCTTAATGACTATATTTATTGTGTATCTGTTTTTCCAAAGTTTTATGGGCCCCAGGTGTAATTCTGTTGAATCCAATGACAGTAAATCATAAACCTGATCTCTCTCTAGGGATCTCAGGATATGCAAGATTGAATCCAAAACTCTCAAAAGTCTTCTTAGATTGCAAATCCTACCCTGTAGACTTTCCTTCCGCTTTAAGCTTAACTTATTCCTTTACCTCAGTCATATCCAATGGTTCTTTGATCTTGATTTTGTACAAAAGATCCATCCACCTTATCAATCACCCTTTTTATTATTTTAAAACTTGGATCGCGTATTGATTCTAATCTTGTTTCTTTTTTTTTACCCTAATTGAACTTCCTTAGCCTATTTTTCTAAAGAGCTATAGGTGAAGAAGGAATGCAACTTTAAGAACACAGTTCCGATTAAAATCAAGTGTCTGGATTGTCATACGTGCAATAATGTTACCAGAAATTGTGAGGCTCTGATCTCAGCACAGAGCCTTACTAGACACGCATACAGGATTTAGAGCTGGGGCTACAATGTGTAGTTCTATCTCCTACCTTCACTCGCACCGAGCGAGACTCTGACACTGGAGCCTCGCAATTACTGTAAGCTGCATTCGGTTATCATGCAACACTTATGATAATTACTGGTGTTCTGCATTATTCAGCTATAATATCACACCAAATTTTTACTACAAGAACCAAGGTAATGATCAGGGATCAGATCCCATTACAATAATCCAGGCTACCATTTGCCAGATATTGAGGAGTCATGAAACTTGTGCTAAGTCACATTTGAAGTTGGGTTTAGTGCCTCCCACTCTTTCACATAAATATTCTCAATGCTTTTGCTAAATATGAATCTGCTCTGACTCATCTAACTGTAGAGCTTCATTAGACTTCACTTTTATGCAGTATCGACATAGTCTATAATTTTACCAGTCTATGTCTGATATTTTAAAACAAATGATGATTACAATTTAATTTGATGCAACAAAATTTACATAATTTGCAATTTCACATCGGACAGTTCTTAACAAATTAATTGGCAAAGTTAAGTGGGTTCTTTCCAAGGTCAAGTTGGCTGTAAAATGACAAACCTGGTAAGGAAATTGGAACAAAGTTGATCCTCTTTGGCAGTAATCAGATTCCTGCACTGGGTAGGTCTATAGTATTTCAGATTGTTCTTGATCATTCGGCCTGACTTACTGATGGGACCGGGAGGGACAAACCGGCCACTGTTGTCTGGGCTTCTTCCTACTCAACTCCAAACAATCCTGCAACTCAATGTCCTAATGAGTAATGTGGTGCTAGCTGGACAAGCAGCGGGGCACTTAACGGTGGCCTGTGCTGGCAAGCTGTGTGGTTTCAGCTGGTTCATTCCAGCAATATCCCTGGGCACAATAGAGGGCACAAAAGCTTTGTCTGTTTCTATCCTATGCCTAAAGCTCTCTGGACTTGGGTAAATAGGGTTTGAACACTTCATATTAGGCAAAGGAAACGCTGCTTTTATGGACTTCAAATATCTGGATCACCACAAAGAACCCTCCTCTTCGCCATGCTATCTGGGCTGCTTTCCTCCACTTTCAAAACTTGCTCTCTTTTGGATAGCCAACTCTGAAGTTAAAAAGGTAAACGTTACCATTTTTTGTTCCCAGCACAGAACTTCATCCACGTCAAGAATTAGGGGGCGGAGGTCAGCGGGACTCACACACTTTTCCCTCCATTTGCAATGCAAATTTTTCTTTTCTCCAATAAAAGTTTAATCCAGAGAGTGTCATTCCATAATTTAGAGCCCCAAGACCTGGAATCATCCTTGTCGCTCTTCGCTGAAACCTCTTCAAGGCACCTATGCACTTTTGAAAGTAATATACTGAGAACGGCACACAATATTCCAAAAGGTGGCCAAACTTAGAGAAACTTAATTGACTAAAACTAAAATTCCCCAGAGGTGTATCCAAGTGTAAGCTTTACACAGGCTGGATACAGTCAGTTAATGGTTAATGATTGTACCCAAATCTGTTTTCATCTCCACCTCTTCTAATTTTCATGATCTATTTTTGGTTTCAATTCATATAACCTTACATCTGTTTACATTAAAATCCATCTGCCATTCCTGAGGCTCCTAGAACTTTTGCAAATTATTCTACTAAATATGCAGCTTTATCTGAAGTATAGTCTTTTCGTTACTTTTACCTCACATGCAATATTTACATTGCTGGGAATGATTTCTTCTAACTTGCCACTGAATGATGTGATTATTTGAGGTAAATTAATGGGTGACAATTGTAGTGTATGTAACCGTTCTGCCTTTAAGAGAACCGTTCCACCTTTAAGAGAACTATTTTAAGAGATGCACTACTTTATCTTGGCTGCTGTATACTGTAATACCGGCGGTGACCACACCGGTATATAAGTGCTGTGTAATGATTTATTGGGCAGATCCGCCCTGACCTTCGACTAGTAAAGACCTGTTAAAGTTACTCTTGTGGTCTGTGTAGTAATTCTCATTATAACACACAGACTTAACAGTGGCGACGAGGATGGGATTCGAACCCATGCAGACTTAACAACAATAAGAAGAAAAAACTTGTTTGCGTGAATTTAAATATTTACAAGAGCATATACAGGAAACTTTTTTTTATCCGGCACCGACGGGACCGACGTGGTGCCGGTTCATCAAAAATTCCGAATAACCGAAAGCTATAGTAAAAGATACGGAGAGCTGAGAGCTCCGTATAAAGCAACAAACCCTGCTGCTTAGCAACAGATGCAGAACAATGGCCACAAGTTCCAAGCGTCTCTGTAGCTTAGCAACAGCTGCAGCCACACCCTTGCACAGCAACAGGTCAAGGAAGGCAAGTACAATATGAAGTAAAACTTACCTGCACCTACTCCTGAATTTTGCCGGTTAACCAAGATTTCCGGTAATTTAGGTGCCGGTAAATTGAAAGTTTCCTGTCTATATATTGCCATAAGAGTCTTAATACACATTTAAGTGTCAGCTTGGCTCAGTTGGTAGGACTCTCGATCCCGAGTCAGAAAATTATGGCTTCAATATCCATCATGGACGTGAGAACATATCTCGGTTGCCACTTTGGTGCAGTGCTGAGAGATAGCTGCATTCCAGATGGAGATGTTCAATTAAGGCCCCATTTACAGGTGAATGTAAAAGATTCCATGGCACTATTGAAAGATGAGCAGCGAGTTCTCCTCCTTGCATTATTCCATGGAAGCTCAGCGTAAGCTCGGGGAACAGCACCTCATAGAAACATAGAAGATAGGAGCAGGAGTAGGCCATTCGGCCCCTCGAGCCTGCTCCGCCATTCAATGCGATCATGGCTGATCATCCAAATTCAGTACCCTGTCCCTGCTTTCTCTCCATATCCCTTGGTCCCTTTAGCCTTAAGAAATATATCCAACTCCTTCTTGAATATATTTAATGTATTGGCCTCTACTGCCTTCTGTGGTAGAGAATTCCACAGGTTCACCACTCTCTGGGTGAAGAAATTCCTCCTCATTTCTGTCCTAAATGGCCTACCCCTTATCCTTAGACTGTGACCCCTGGTTCTGGACTCCCCAACCATCGGGAACATCCTTCCTGCATCTAGTCTGTCCAGTCCTGTCAGAATTTTATTAGTTTCAATGAAATCCCCTCTCATTCTTCTAAACTCCAGCGAGTACAAGCCCAATCGACCCAATCTCTCCTCATACGTCATTCCTGCCATCCCAGGTATCAGCCTGGTGAATCTTCGCTGAACTCCTTCCATGGCAAGAACATCCTTCCTCAGATAAGGTGACCAAAACTGCACACAATACTCAAGATGTGGTCTCACCAAGGCCCTGTATAACTGCAGCAAGACATCCTTGTTCCTGTACTCAAACCCTCTCGCTACAAAGGCCAACATACCATTTGCCTTCTTAACCGCCTGCTGCACCTGCATGCTTACCTTCAGTGACTGGTGCACAAGGACACCCAGGTCTCGTTGCACTTCCCCTTCTCCCAATCTATTGCCATTCAGATAATAATCTGCCTTCCTGTTTTTGCCACCAAAGTGGATAACCTCACATTTATCCACGTTACATTGCATCTGCCATGCTTTTGCCCAATCACCCAACCTGTCCAAATCATCCTGGAGTTTCTCGGCATCCTCCTCACAGCACACACGCCCACCCAGCTTTGTGTCGTCTGCAAATTTGGAGATATTACATCTAGTTCCCTTGTCTAGATCATTAATATATATTGTGAATAGCTGGGGTCCAAGGACCGATCCCTGCGGTACCCCACTAGTCACTGCCTGCCACTCGGAAAAAGACCCGTTTATTCCAACTCTTTGCTTTCTTTCTGCCAACCAATTCTCTATCCAAGTCAATACCTTACCCCCAATCCCATGTGCCTTAACTTTACACGCTAATCTCTTATGCGGGACCTTATCGAAAGCCTTCTGAAAGTCCAAATAGACCACATACACTGGTTCTCCCTTATCTATTTTACTAGTTACATCCTCAAAAAATTCCAGTAGATTAGTCAAGCACGATTTACCTTTTGTAAATCCATGTTGACTTTGTCCGTTCCTGTCACAGTTTTCCAAGTGCTCTGCTATTACATCTTTTATAATGGACTCTAGCATTTTTCCCACTACTGATGTCAGGCTTACCGATCTGTAATTCACCGTTTTCTCTCTACCACCTTTTTTGAATAGTGGGGTAACATTAGCTACTCTCCAATCCATGGGTACTGTTCCAGATTCCATCGAATGTTGGAAGATGATCAGCAATGCATCTATTATTTCTAGGGCCACTTCCTTAAGTACCCTAAGATGTAGATTATCAGGCCCTGGGGATTTATCGGCCTTCAATCCAATCAATTTCCCTAACACCATTTCCCTACAAATACTGATTTGTTTCAGTTCCTCCCTTTCATCAGACCCTATGGCCTAGAAATTCGGTGGGCTGCGCCACCAGTTAGCGCCTAAAGAGGCCACTCAGAGGCTTTAGCGCCTCTGGCCACAACCACCGCGATATTTAGCGGGGCGCTAATGGCGGCGTTAGCCTGTAGCGCTGCGCCGCCACCAATGACGTCATCGGTGTGCGCAGCGCCCCGCTGGCCATATTTGGTCGCGCCCGCCTCCTCCGCGCCGGCCGCAAATAGCGACCGGTACACAGGGGCCTACCTGTGGCGGTAGTGGGGCGAGTTAAGGTGGAGGTGCGGCCGGCCGCTTTTTCGGCAGCCGCCTGCCCGCACCTCCGTCCCCGGTCTCCTACACCCACCCCCCCCCGGCGGCATTGCCGGCTGTTTCCCGAGAGCCCGGCACTTCTCCTTGGTGCCGGGCTCATTTGCCGGCACTCGCGAGCGGGGATCACGCTGTTGCAGGCACCTCCCCCTTAACAGTGGGAGGAAGGCCTGCAGTACCGCAGCCTGCCGTGCCGCAGCGGGTGGCGCTGCGGCACTTTGCGCGCCGATATTCAATTTCAGCGCCCCAAGCGGGGCGCCGAAACCCTTGTTTAGCGGCCGGCTTCCACTTGGGGCGCTGAAACTGAATATCCCGATGGCGCAAGTGGCTCCGCGCGCAGCGGTAATTCCAGCGCCCAGGCGAGCTGGGCGCCCCAAACTGAATTTTTAGCCCATAGTTCCTCAACATCTCTGGGAGGTTATTTGTGTCCTCCTTTATGAAGACAGAACCAAAATATGTATTTAATTGGTCTGCCATTTCTTTGTTCCCCATTATAAATTCCCCTGATTCTGACTGCAAGGGACCTATGCTTGACTTCACCATTCTTTTTCTCTTCACATATCTATAAAAGCTTTTACAGTCAGTTTTTATGTTACCTGAAAGCTTACTCTCATATTCTATTTTCCCTTTCTTAATTAATCCCTTTGTCCTCCTTTGTTGAATCCTAAACTGCTCCCAATCCTCAGGTTTACTGCTTTTTCTGGCCAATTTATATGTCCTCTCCTTGGATCTTATGCTATCCCTAATTTCCCTTGTTAGCCACGGTTGAATCTTTCGATTAGGCACTTTACAGCCTTCTGGACTCAACATAGAGTTCAACAATTTCAGATCATAACCCCGGCCCCTATCATATATATATTTTTTATCCACACTTTTTTTTGTTCCTTGTGTTCTTCTCTCCCACATGGCAGCTGTCCTTCATTCTGCCAGCGCAATTTACACTTCATCTAGAGCCATCCTTTGTTTCTTAACCTGTCCCATTACCACCTCCTTTTGCCTTGAATATCTCTTAATGTCTCTCAATGTCTCTTAATCTCTCCTGCTTTCTATTTTATCACTGACCTTCCCTTTTGTTCTTTCATCCCCTCCTCCATTTCCCAGCCACTACACTTGCTTAAAAATCTGTTCCATTTCCTGCTTTTTTCCAGTTCTGACGAAAGGTCATCGACCTGAAACATTAACTCTGTTTCTCTCTTCACAGATGCTGCCTGACCTGCTGAGTATCTCCAGCATTTTCTGTTTTTATTTCAGATTTCCAGCATCTGCAGTATTTTCTTTTTGTATTAGAGTTCTCCTCCTGTCCTGGCCAACATTCCTCCCTCAACTAACGCCACACAAAAAAATTATCTGTTTACTCATTCATTTGCCGTTTGCAAATTAGCTGATGCATTTGCTTGCATAATAGAAATTGCACTTCCAAAGTAATCCATTGGTTTTATAGCATTTTGGGATGTCCCAAGGCATAATAACTTAATGTATAGATACAATTTCTTTCTTTCTTTACATAGGATGATTTCTACTGTTTAGTCAATTGTGAAAAAGTTTTTTTGCGAGTTTATTTTTCTGCTAGTTATACATTATTTTTAGTTGGAGGTGTTGTCTTCACCACTCTTCCCTTGGAGAATAGTGGAAAGTAGTGGAAGGAATCACAAGCCGCGACGTGAATGCTCCCTCTATGGCCGTAACCATCTTTATACCAGCTGATACGGTGTTTAGTTGGAGTGCACTCGTTCAATGCCATCATTATCGCATTATACAGCAGTACCTTATCGATCATTGTAAACATTTCCATAACATTTTGTATGGAGGTTTTTTCTAAGAGCAGTTTAAGTGAGAAAGATGCTGCTGCTATGCCGCGAACAATATTACAAAGCAGATGATTACCTAAACAATGCCAGCTCACTTGCAGCCCTCCTGTGCTACACTAACTGGTGCTCTAGTTTCCTCTGAATCACAGAACGCCACTGTGCAGGAACAAGCACCAAGCCTGCTAAGTGTATTATTTCTCCAGGTTATTCAGCCTGAAGGGGAACGAATTGATGAGAGTAGTTACGTTGACCAGATTTAAATTGCTTTGCGCCCCTTCCCCTTGTGGCAACATAGCCAGCACATTGTGAATATACACTCAAACATGGATTTTTGGAGTGGTTGATAAGAACTGCAGTAGCAGCACCAACCCCTGGTGTTATACTGCCAACTTAGCCATGGATTGACGAGAAAACTGATATAAATCCAGCACAAAACAGGTAGTGCAACAGCAAGAGCAACATTTTTTATAGGTTGTTTTATTCATAGCCTTACAAATAAACATGGTCCCTGTGGTTGTGTACTCTTGATTCAATTGGTTTAAAATCATTAGCATTTCATAATACACACTCCTGTATAATAAGCACAAGTGAGAAACATCAAGTCTGTGTACCAGCTAGGTTTTCAATAACATATTACTGTGAATATTAAAAAATGTGTAGTGCATAAATAAATGGTTTTTCTCGTAAGAGCTTGAATAGGGTCTCAAATTTGTACTCTCTTCTTTTAATTTCTGGAAAAGGTTGAGCCCATTAATTTGTCTGGTTTTCCTAATGAAATTCAGAATGCTGGGTAAGACTCTAATGAGTGGAATTAGTGCCTTGTAACAGATGCAAGAAACGGGCATTAATGAAAACCATCTGCCACTTTCACTTATAAAAAAACACCGCGCTGGGCCTTAATCGGATTAGTTGGCACTGGATCAGATCATTGTAACAGATAGTAAAAAGAACTCCGAGCTGTCCATTTGAAAACTCACGATGCGGTCTCCTCTACATTGGGGAAACCAAACGCAGATTGGGCGACCGCTTTGCGAAACACCTCCGTTCAGTCCGTAAGGGTGACCCTGAGCTTCCGGTCGCCTGTCACTTTAATTCTCTGCTTCACTCCCACTCTGATCTCTCTGTCCTCGGGCTATTACATTGTTCCAATGAAGCTCAACGTAAGCTCGAGGAACAGCACCTCATCTTTCGATTGGGCACTTTGCAGCCTGCAACGTTGAGTTTAACAATTTCAGATAATTATCCCTACCCCCATTTTTCATGCAGTATGATTTTTGCCATTCCCATTTGCAACATTTTATCTTTCCTGCCTCTTACAAAAGCACAGGGTGTTCTTTCTATTCCTCCCTCCCCTCCTAACCGCCCCCCCCCCCCCCCCCCCGTCTCTGCACCTGCTTAATATCTGTTACGTCTCCAGCTTTTTCCAGTTCTGATGAAGGGTCCCAGACCTGAAACGTTAACTCTGTTTCTCTCTCCACAGATGCTGCCTGGCCTGCTGAGTATTTCCAGCATTTTCTGTTGTTATAACAAGGTAATAAAGTTGTTACCTAGTCCATATTGTTGCGATTTTGTAGCCATCTGTGACAATGCATGCAACTTAAGGAAATAAGACCAGTGTGCAAGAAGCGACTGGAGCTTTAGTCTTATGCTTGATAACACTTCACTGGCACCCCTCAAGTTAGTTTAAGGTGAAAAATGCTCTGAGGCACAATTGGCTGAATGAGAACAAACTCTGGAAATTATTTATCATGTAAATTCCATGATTCCCTTGGGTTATAAACAGTCCAGAAATGTCATTTAGATGTGGAACAGTTTGCGCTATCAGCTGTTATAGGATCCTGTACAACATCGTATTGTTCCAAACCCACAGCCAAAATATGACATTTTCAAGAGTTCACAGCAATGTTTTGCCTCCTAGCTTCTGTGCTAGTCAACCAAATTGAGTAGCCAAATGCCTGCAATAATCACATCACACATTCTCAGACCCATCTTCCTACATGGGTGGAATGGAGAAACAAACAATAAAACAGATAGATACAAGAGAGACCGATGTATGACTAGAGGTAAAAAGAATCTCAACTAAAAAACAGAATGGTGAAAGTGCACAGCAGGCTGGTCAGAATCTGAAAAAGATGATAGCCCGGATTCTGCGCTAAAAATAACGGTGAGGCTAACAGCGGTCACCATTATTGTGGAGTAAATCAGACAGCAACTTCTGGCGTCCGCACATGCGCAGTTAAACGCGGAAATCCGGAAGTTGCTGTCGGAGACACCCCGCTGCTCCACAGGGTGTGCGCTGTAACAGAAACTCGCCGATAGACTCACCATTGAAATCAATGCAATGGTGGGAAGTTATTGTACTTGCCCACTAATTCCCCACTAAAGACGCCAGAAAAAGTTAGGGCTGGCCCATTCAGGAGTAAGTGAATTATTAACAGCATGAAAAGTGATAATTACTGCCAAACAATCTCTCTGGCCCTGAAAATTTAATTTTACAAGTGTGGAATCTCATTTCTTCAGAAGTTAATAAGTGTTGGAGATTTAAAAAATAGAAATTAAAATACATTTTGTTTTTACTTTTTCTGTCTGTCTCTTTTATCTCTCTCTCTCTTATCTCATCTGTCTTTCCCAATCTTTATTTTGCTTTCTGTAGATGATTTAAATCTAATTTATACTTCCTGCTTTATACTTCCTAGTTTTGAATCTGCATGTCTCAGTGAGGATTCTTCAATCTGATTGGTTGAAATGCCTCACTGTTTCTTGTTCTGCTCACAGACCCCCCTTGTAGAGGGCGCCGCACTGGATCAGACGCCGGATTAGAGCAACACTCTGCTGAAAGGCCTCCGAAAACTTTGTGGGCAGCTGTCAGCGAGGTGAACAGCGAGCGCCATTCCTTCGCCATTGACCGCAAAATCCAAGCTGAAAAGTTTATGTTTAGGGTGTTACTAATCTTTCTCTTTCAGTTGCTAAGCAAACTGTACTTTCTGTTTTTATCTAACATATAAACAGGGACAAAGAAAAATAGAAGTGAGTGAGAAAGAGACATAGGAAGGAGAGACAAATCAAAGAGACAAAAGACAATAAGGAGGATACTACACTTTACATTAACAAGTTATGAAGAGAAGTTAAATTTATTTTCATTTAAAAAAAGATGTTTAAAGCTGGGTAGTGAGAAACATGGCCCCTGTTTTTAAAATGCTGATAGGAATTATTAGGATACCTTGGATTTTTTTTAGCAAGGAGAAATGAGAGAAAACAACTATAGGACATGATTAAATCAACGTTTTCGCATTTCTCCAGGGTTTCCGCTAAAGTTATGGCAAGAGATCAAGAGAATCTTCATGGAAATTCTACTCCAGAGAGTCTCAACACCAGTGAAATTTGCAGTGTTGGTAAACGGCCAACTATCTTGTCAACCTTTCATTAATATCAAAACTTTACTGCTGGGGCACTTTAACACTTCAAAATTAAAATTTAACAAGTTGGCTTTGCAGCAGATGAAGTGGATATACAATTACTTCCTCAAAGTATTCTCACACTGAATGACAAATTCCAAAATTAATGCTGCTTCAAGCACAATAGCAAAATACTGCGGACGCTGGAAATCCGAAAAAACAACAGAAAATGCTGGAAAAACTCAGCAGGCCAGGCAACATCCGTGGAGAGAGAAACAGAGTTAGCGTTTCAGGTCGAAACCCTTCGTCAGGACTGAAAAAACACAGGAAATGAAACAGATTAAAAGGCCAGTTTGGGGGCTGGGAAATGGGGATGAAAGAACAAAAGAGAAGTGAAGAGACATTAAGAGGTATTCAAAACGAGACGAGATGGTGATAGGACTAGTGGAGAGACAAAAGACGGCTCTAGATTAGGTGTGAAATGCGCTGGCAGAATGAGAGACAGCTGCCATGTGGGAGAGAGAAAAAGGGGGAAGGGCCAAAACAAAGGTGTGGCTAAAAAATATATATAAAAATGTAATAGGGGCCGAGGTTATGATCTGAATTGTTGAACTCGATATTGAGCCCGGAAGGCTGTAAAGTGCCTAATCGGAAGATGAGGTGCTGTTCCTCGAGCTTACGCTGGGTTTCCGTGGAACAATGCAAGAGCCCGAGTACGGTGAGGTCTGAGTGGGAATGGGGCGATTAATTAAAATGACAGGCGACTGGAAGCTCGGGGTCACCCTTATGGGCTGAACGGAGGTGTTCCGCAAAGCGGTCTCCCAATCTGCGTTTGGTCTCCCCAACGTAGAGGAGACCACATCGTGAGCAGCGAATACAGTATACTAGATTGCAAGAAGTACAAGTAAATCGCTGTTTCACCTGGAAGGGGTGTTTGGGGCCCTGGAAGGGGGAAGGTACAAGGGCAGGTGTTGCATCTCCTGCGCTTGCACGGGAAGGTGCCGGGTGAAGGGGAAGGGGTGCTGGGGGTGATAGGGGAGTGGACTAGGGTGTCTCGGAGGGAGCAGTCCCTACGAAGGGAGCGGTCCCTCTCGGAGGAAGCTGTCTCTCATTCTGCCAGCGCATTTCACACCTAATCTAGAGCTGTCTTTTGTCTCTCCACTAGTCCTATCACCATCTCGTCTCGTTTTGAATACCCCTTAATGTCTCTTCACTTCTCTTTTGTTCTCTCATCCCCATTTCCCAACCCCCAAACTGGCCTTTTAATCTGTTTCATTTCCTGTGCTTTTTCAGTCCTGACGAAGGGTTTCGACCTGAAACGTTGACTCTATTTCTCTCTCCACGGATGTTGCCTGGCCTGCTGAGTTTTTCCAGCATTTTCTGTTGTTATTGCTGCTTCAAGCACAGTTGTGCTGCACATTTGGTATGGCTACTAAACATGAGAGGGTAGAATTTCCACAAGGTTTCTCCCGATCATCGACTATAACTTCGGCACAAACCCTGGAGAAATGCTGCAAATGACCAAATGATTGATTTCCGCCAATCTTCCGCCAAAGTTATGGCAGGTGTTTGGGAGGACGCACGCGGAAACTCCAGGAGAAGACGTTGGCTGTTGGACTGATGGATACAAAGACAGGGGGGGCGACGTTGGACAGGGTTTGTTTTCGCTTCCTTATCACGATAAACCATTATGGACTGATCAGCGTAAGAAAATATACACTTTCTTTCGTAGAAAATATTGGGGCATAAAAAGCATAAATCAGAAAAAAAGCCTTTGAATGGCGATGGCATTGTTTTGCAGAAAGTATCACAGAACGATCACGGGTTTAATTGGGGTAAGCAATGTACTAACAATCTTGAAATACATTGTAGTTTGAACAATTATAACAGATGCTTTCTTGATTTTATATTTCCAAACCATCATTTTTTAAATTGCAATAGATTCTACAATCACCAATCACTACCATATTACATCTCCCCAAATTGACCTCACGATGCAAGATACTTGAACAATATAGAGTGTATTCTGAGGGGTGGGTGGGGGATTCAGTTCAAAAACTTGTCTCACATTCTGGTGGATTTCAACAGCTGCAATCAAAACGGTGACAATCTTCCAGTGGTGAAATTTATGAAACACAAATTTGATAGCAGAAATGTCAGCAAACCGACCAATCATGAGGCACCTGCAGTAATGCTTCCAAACCAGCCAAATTACCAGTTAAGCAGTTTAATGGACAAAAAAAGTTGTGCAGCCAACTGTGGTGTTAACACAATGCATGCAGTAGTAGCTCCAGGAATATGTAGAAACTCCAATGTACCCACAGCAGCCTGCTAGTAGTCGGGATTTCAGCCCTCTCTTCTGTGCTGTCTCATTAAGCTATCTCCTGCCTGAGTAATCACGTCTTCATTTCTCAAAAACCGTAATGTCACAAATAATGTTTTCTGCTTTGCATAAAACTAAAAGTCTGACTGCAGATAAATCTTGCAGCTTAAGTGCCCAACAGCCTTTCATCATTTTAAAGCTCCAAATGAATCATCGAACCAGCTTCACGCATCAGGTTGCAGAAGCATGAGCTCCATCTTACAACCAACACAAAAAAAGCTAAGTATTTAATGCAAAACTAACATTTTATTCCACATAAGCAATTTCCTAAGATAATTGCACAATTAATGAAGGAATTTAATGGCGAACTTTAAAATTTTTCACAGAAGCACTTTAATAATTAACTTGAACGTCAGCGTCCAACTATGGGCAAAGTTTTCCTGTTTGTTATTTGTAAAGAAATCTCAAATGTGAGTATAAAAATCAAATTTACAATTCAAATTCTGCTACATATAACAAAGGGAGGAAATCATCCATAATCTCTTCTGAGATGTACTGTAAGAAGACATTTTTTTTTTTTTACATGCACACAGCTCCAGAGAGAATGAGAGTGAGAGTGAGGCATGCAAGTAAATGAATGGTCAAGTAACTGAACACAGAAAGAAATACAGGGATCCCTCCCCAACCGCGGGGTTTGCCATATGCGAATTTCACGTATACACGGTTTCCACTCTGCAACAATTTTTGTCAACCGCGACAGTGAAACTCGCTTATCCGCGGTTTTAAATTTAGGAACAAGGTAAAAAACATGATTTTTATGCTATTTGATGTAAGAAAACTACTAGGCACTTGGTCTAAGCGTTAAACAAAGCTTTAATCAACTGTTTTACAACATGGAAGTCTAGTTGTGCCCTTCACTAGTTCCTGTTAAAGAATGTTCCGAGCAAGCTGGGCCCATGCCCGAGTATTTATACTCTCCCTGGACAGCGCCACCAGCAGGCCGCCCAGTATTATTTCATAAGTCATTTCCACATGAATGACAAGATTCATGTCACTATTTATATGCTTTTTATATTCTTTTTTATTGTGTTTATAGTGAATTTGCCAACCACGGTTTTACTAACCACGGTGGTTTTCAGGGGCGTATCCCCCGCAGTTGGGGAGGGGTTCCACAGAATCACAGAAACCCCACAGTGCAGATAGAGGCCATTTTGGCCCATCGAGCCTGCACCGACACATATTCCACCCGATCCCCGTAACCCCTGCACCAACACATATCCCACCCTATCCCCGTAACCCCACTAACACTAAGGGTCAATTTATCATAGCCAATCAACCTAACCTGCACATCTTTGGACTGTGGGAGGAAACCGGAGCACCCGGAGAAAACCCACGCAAACACGGGGAGAATGTGCAAACTCCACACAGACAGTCACCCGAGGCCGGATTCGAACCCGGGTCCCTGGCGCTGTGAGGCAACAGTGCTAACCACTATGCCACCGTTCCTGTAGGTAACAAAATTAAAAGGTGAGCGCCAAAAAATGTTACTTTGGAAATGTGGGAACCGACAGGCAATGAATTGAAGAAACAGCATTTTTACTTATTTCATTCCCCACATGATTGCATTCATAGTTTAAAATATTTAATACAAAAGTGGATTGCAGGATATTACAATGTCAGCATCTCATTTATGCGTATTTTCTTTACCGCAGCCCTAATTCTCAGTGTGCACACCCCTGAGGAACTAACAAGCTTATCCAAGATACGCTGTCCTTTGCTTCCCAAGGGAACTTGCTTTTTCCATTGTTGTTTCTGTTTGTTATTCACCAGAATGTTAATTACTTTATCTCGGTCTCAGCTTTCCAATCAGATAGGTTATTTCTCCCCTGCTCTCGAGTGAAACTATTTAGCTTATTACTCTTAGATCCTCTCTTAACAGTGCCACCAAACCCTGGAATATTTCACATGAGCCACATAAAACTCACATCGACCGTGCTTTTGACAGTGCTTTTATTATTTACCTTTCCTTACATATCAACTTTGAGGTCTAGTATCTTGGTTATCATCTTAATGTTACCATAAATACTAAGTTTATTCATATTAGCGTAACTCTTACTATTATGTTATGAATTTTAATTTAATAACACCTCACCTGCTTTCTCAATTCTGTTTACTCCATGATTGTATTTCTTCTTATTCTTCATTTCACGGTTTCCGTTGGTTTCTGGTTTAAATGTATTCCAATTCCATTCTTATCCCATGTACATTTAGTGTTAGCCCATCTCTTCTAAACAATCCATGCTGCCTACCTAAACCACCCCAAATTGAAACCTGAACTAACTAATCACTTGAACAGATTTTCACACACCTCCCTCCCCTGCAACCTCTACCATTGAGAGGAAGAGCAGCAATATGGTGAGAAGACCATTGCCTCCAAGTTCTCCTCCCAGTCACACGCCAGCCTGACTTGGACGCGTAGTGCTATTCCTTCATCGTCGCTGGGTCACAATCCTGGAACGCCCTACCTAACACCACTGTGGGAGCACCATCACCACAAGAACTGCAACAGTTTAAGGATAAGGCCCTGGGTCACCTTCCCAGAGCAAGAAGGGATGAGAAATAAAGGAGGCCAGGCCAGGATCACCCACTTCGGGTCATGTTACACGGCTCTGTGGTAAATTACAAAGGCCATTTCCCCCATTCCAACTCCATTAGAATGTATCCAAATTTTACTTCTTCTGAAAGAGTTTGTGTAATGAAAATACTGACAGCAAACTGAGATAAAAACAGATTTACATTTCGTTTCCATTCCTTCTCATTATACTTCTTATCCTTAATGGACGCTTAGCACCCTACCGCCCCCCCACACCGCCCCCCCCCCCCCCAACCCCCAGAAAATCTGCACACATTCTTTTTACGGTCATTTACAAGCCATTAAACATTTTTTCACCACTTCCCTTATATTCATTTGTGGCAGTGAATAAAATTAAAGCACATGGACAATAGACAAAAGTCTTTTTCTCACTGATTTAGTGGTATCTATTTTTAAGCTTCCATTGACAACCAGTTGCTTCAAATATTTAACTGATAACATTTGTTAAATGCTCAATGCTAAAAGGAAATCGGGACTCTAATGGCCAGTACTGCAATGATGGGACAATGGTGTGACAGACCAATTTAATGTTATAGAACCTATAATTCGATACAGTGGATGCCTTCAAGGAACACATATATAAAACAGCCATACACATATCCATATTTATAGTATATTAAAAGTCTTATGTCTATGTACACTTTCTGCAGTGCCCCCACTGGCAGGAGGGTGTCATTATAGCGTGACACGTTTACACAGACAATTCCCATGACAAACATGAACATAAGAATTCATAATGGAAGTAGAAAATTATATCTGTGTACCCTGGTTCAATTATCAGCTGCTATCTAACCTCAATTCACCTGAAAACCATACTTAGGGCTGGATTTTGTCAGCCCCGAGGAGGCGGGTATGGAGGCGGGACTGCCGGTAAAGTTGCAGAAAGTGGGGGCGGATGGCAAACCCGCCCCCATCCCGCCTCCGTGCCCTTTTGCCAGGAGGCGGGAAGATGTACTGCTTCGGGTCCCGTCTCCTGGGAAAGGGGTTAAGTCCTTTTAACTGCCTGTTAACAGGTAGTTAACAGGCAGAAAAAAGGATTAGTGCCATTTTACCTTTTCAGGTGAAGGCTTCCCGACCTCGGAGAACCCCGTCGGGTTGGAGGAGTCGAGTAGGAGGTCTGCGGGGGTCGGAGGGGCCTGCGGGGGTCGGAGGGGCCTGCGGGGGTCGGAGGGGCCTGAAAGTGAGATGTAGAGGTGAATGATGGGTGCAAGTATGGAGTGGCAAGTATGTGAGGTGAGTGTTCAGTGTTAGAAAATGTTCACTTACCTTTGTTTCTGCCTACAGCCTTCAGCCGCGGTGGTTCCGGAGTCCCGACATTATCGTCATAAATTTCACAGACTGGCTGTTGGATCCTCCAAACCAACAGTCATCTGCTTTCTACAAAGTTGAAAGGTTTGATGAGTCCTGAACACAAGGGCTCATCAAACTACACAGAATGTCAGTGTTTGACAGCTTCACAGAGCTGTCAAACGGTGACATTTCTTCTTTCAAGAAGTCTTGACAGATGGCACATCAGACATTGACGTGCTCTGTCAGTGACTTCCCCCTAATTGGCCTGCTGAGCCCGCAGGGCAGGCTTAACAAGGTCAATCAGGGGAAAATCCCTCTGGTTGGCCAGAACATGATGGAGGCGGGACTGAGACCCGACAAGCTGCAGTCCCGCCCCCAGCACGTCTCCATTCACAAAATCCAGCCCTTAGTCTTGACTATCTATGTGCAATGCCACAGGAGATCAACTAGTTTATATACAGAGTTATAATATATTAAAAATCTTACATCTGTACACTCTTCCTGTCTACAAGGCTTTATTTTGTGTTATCAACTTTTCCCAAAATAAATTCCAAGTCCACATTTACAATGAAAACATGGTTAACATGGCACACTGTAATTACAAACTCCCACCAGTGATGGCACTGTAGCAGCTCAGTTTTACATCTCCGAGCTCTTCAGCCTGTACTGAACTCATGTATAAGTTTTGTGTTAGAGACACTGGTCAGAGTTCAAAGTTATTAGAGAGTGTCAGTGAAGAATTCAGTCTTTTATTATTGTGTGACAGAGTTGTAAGTTCCTCCACGTTGGGTCCTAATTGCATACACAATGCTATGACCCTCAGCATTGCGGGGGCAATGGACTGTTTTGCAGAAGTATCATTCTTTGGAAGCAGCATTAAATTGAAATTCCATCTGCCTGTTCTGAAGGGCATTAAGGTCCCATTTCTCTAACTTGTTTGCAGTGTGGCTAAGGTTAAGTGCACTTTTAAAAATCTAATACAGAATAGGGTACATGAAGTGAAAATAAAGAGAGAAGACAGACCGAGGAAATAGGGAAAAGGGGAAGACGCGCTGAGCAGTATTTAAAATACAAGTGCTTATTTCAGTTAACATAAGGTTAATACTAAAGTAACCAAACTAATCATGTCGTTTGAGGAGCCTTATTACTGTAATTTTAGGGTTTTGTTCAGCATCACAGTGCATGAACTGAAAACTTTTTTTTTTAGACAGGTCAGTCCAAGGAGACTAGAACTTGCCAGCAGTCTACATATTAATATTATTATATTTTTCTGTACTTATTCATAAATGTGACTGTTCAAATCAGAATCAACTCTGTTCAATACAATAAACACTCACTTAACATTCGTGTCTTAAAATGTAGGTAACAATAATCATCCATATCACAGATGTAGTCTGTCTTTCTGCTCCACCTCTTTTCACAAGAATTAGGTTTAATTACACCCACTCGCCTGCCAGCCAAGCCAAGATAATTACTCTGAAACAATAAAGAGTTTCCACCTATTGTCAAGGAAATGTTTCTTGCTCAGTATTAATGTAACAATCAAGCTGTTGTTATGATGCGCAATTAATGAATTGCATGCGTGTGTGTCGGGGGGGGGAGAAATGCAAGTCAGTGATTCCCACTTATCTGTACACCATCTCATTTTAAATCTTTGGGCAGTACTAAAACAGTGTTGTCTAAAATAAGGTGATGCCTAAGGAGAAGAGAATATAGAAAATGAATGATATCCTTTCTGAGAGATGTAAGGGTGCTAAGCAAAATTAGTTTGGGTAATCTCAGGCAATTCCTTGGTAGATGCATAAAACTGCCAATAATTCAGCACTAAAAATAGTCTAATTCAAAAGAAGGGTGGTAAAGGAGACAGAAATTGCTATCAGTGCAGCAGACAGTTGAGGAGAATCGTGACAGTGGTTTGCTCATCACTGCAGCACAGCAAGTTTATTGAAGCAATGTATCCCCTGGCCAAGTTGACATAAAATTATACATCTTACGGGTACTGAAAGATACAAGAATCCCAAATCTCCTCGTGGAATCCCACTATAACCCACCAGAAAATGGAAAGCATTCAGTTGCGCCGGGGCCCTGCCATTTCTGGGATTTTCTGCGCAGTCTTGTAAGGTAGGGTGACCATATTTTCTACACCAAATCCGGGACACACACAGGGTGGGAGCAGAGCAAGTAGCCAGGACGGAAAATGTAGGTTGCGTTGTGTAGCGAGGCAACATTTTTTACCAGCCGATATTTTAATGGTTGCACATTTACACTACAAATGCAAAACAAATGTACATGTAATTACTGCAGATGTGACCTCACACTATTGAAGCGCATTCAGACACTGTTTATAAATAATACAACAACACTGTTCACGCCATTGACCTGAAACTGTGATTATGACTAATGGTATGGTATGCATATATTCCAATGAATATGGCTCTAGTCTATTCGGGGACGAGTTTTGTGAACTGGGGACTCTTTCGGAGACAGTGTTTGCTCAGTGAGACAGTGGGGGAGAAATTCGGTATCGCCAGACGCTAATGTTTTTCAGCTTTAAAAACATTCAGTTTTGCGCTCCAAGAAGGAAGTGGAGCGCTAAATCAAGCACTTCACTTCCTTCCTGGAGCGCATCAGGCAGCAGGTGGGGCGGTAGATGTGCAGCGCTGCACAATGGGCCGTGTAGCGGTGCCGCGTTGGAAGGCTCCTTCCCTCCCTTAAAGGGAAAGGCCATCGCTGCAGGCTCTGCAAGAGGAAAACTTACCTGGTCCCCGATGGCAGCCGCGATCCGGCCTGATCAGCCCGATGCACTGCATCAGAGTGTCGGTCTGATCGATCGCTGGCAAAGAAAAATGAAAAAAAAAGAGCATTTGAGAATTTTTTCCACTTACCTCGGCCACCTCGCCTTTAATTATTGCTCCCGAAGTGCCCGGCCTCCCGATGAACGCCTCCTGCAGCTGCCGGTGTTTTCGCCTGGTGATGCTGCAGGGGGCGGAACCGAAGTTTGGGTCCAGGGCGATGCGCACGGTGATGACGTCATGATCGGATGAGATTGGGGCACAACGCCATACCGCCACCACCAACCTTCCGCCAAATATAGCGGGAGTCGATCTCCTCGGCGCGCCCGGTCAGTAAGTGATTAGCGCCCTGTTATCGCCCCCTGGAGGCGATAACGGGAGGCGTTAAGGTGCCCAATTTCTACCTCATCCGGGGACTGTCCCTGGAAAAGGAGGATGTATAGTCACCCTATTGTAAGGGGAAGAATCGCCACCCACCCCTTACAAGGCAAATGATGTCAGGAGACTCCCTATGCTTGGAGTTACTGTTTCCCTGGCTAGGTCAGGCCCTGGCACATGACTAGAGGTCGGTACGCTGAGAGAGCGATGAGATATTCCGGCTTCCAGCTGAGTGCAAGTGGGCCCCATTGGCAGCACAGGACAGGTCAGGAAAGCAGCCTTGAAGACTGAGCACTTAATTTTGTTAAAAACATTGGGTTCTGATCTCTTATATAAGGGGATGAGGGAGGGCTCCACGGGGACTGGGAGGGATTAGCTCAGCATAGGATTTTACAGCTGCAGGGGGCAGGTGGGCACCAGAGATACACCCATAGTGGTGCATTCACCTGCTGGCCCCATGCAAATGAGGTACCCTCCCATCTGACTCTGATGCATCTCTTTCTCACACAGAAGTAAATCCTAGCATCGGGCCCAGGTTAAATTTCCAACCCAAGCCCTAGGCTCCAGATTAAAAAAGCAAGCCTAAATGCAGAAAATGTCTTGCACACATTCCTCACATTAAATAATCAAATTGATAGTTAAGTCTCACATTGAACATCTTCTCCTTTGACTCCACGCAGTTCCTCCAAATTAAAGGTGTTGCTATGGTAACCCACATGGGCCCTAGCTATGCCTGCCTTTTCATGGAATATGTGGAACATTCTCGCCGAAACTAGAAAATTTCTTTCACTTTGCTTCCAATTTTCACCCTTCCCTCACTGTCACATAGTCCATCTTTGACTCTTCCCTTCCCTTCCTTGACTTCTCTGTCTCCATTTCTGGGGATAGGCTATTGAGAAACATCCACTATAAGCCCACTGACTCCCACAGCTATCTGGATTACACTTCCTCTCACCCCGCCTCCTGTAAGGACTCTATTCCATTTTCCCAGTTTCTCCATCTCCGCTGCATCTGTTGACGATGCCACCTTCCATACTAGTGCTTCCAATATGTCTTCCTTTTTCCTCAACCGAGGATTCCCCTCTACCGCGGTTGACATGGCCCTCGACCGTGTCCATTCCATTTCCCGTACTTCTGCTCTCACCCTTTCCCCTCTTTCCCAGAACCACGACACGGTTCCCCTTGTCTTCACCTTTCACCCCACGAGCCTCCACATTCAATGGATCATCCTCCGCCATTTCCGCCACCACCAAACACATCTTCCCCTTCCCTTTCAGCATTCCGAAGGGACCACTCCCCCCGTGATACCCTGGTCCACTCCTCTATCACCCCCAACACCACTTCCCCTTCGTCCAGCAGCTTCCCGTGCAAGCGCAGGAGATGCAACACCTGCCCTTTTACCTCCTCCCTTCCCACTGTCCAGGGACCCAAACACTCCTTCCAGGTGAAACAGCGATTTACTTGTACTTCTTGCAATTTAGTATACTGTATCCACTGCTCACGATGCGGTCTCCTCTACATTGGGGAGACCAAACACAGATTGGATGACCGCTTTGCAGAACACCTCTGTTCAGTCCGCAAGCATGACCCCGAGCTTCCGGTCGCCTGTCACTTTAATTCTCCGCTCCACTCCCACTCCCACTCGGACCTCTCCGTCCTCGGCCTCTTGCACTGTTCCAACAAAGCTCAACGTAAGCTCGAGGAACAGCGCCTCGTCTTTTGATTAGGCACTTTACAGCTTTAGTATGTAGCATTAGTATGCATTTTTGTATGTTTGATACGTTATAAAAATTAATCTAGCTCTATACCCTGACCAAAAAATGTGTCCAAAAACAGCATAAAGAAACTATTTGAATAATTTGATTGGTCATTTCATTGTACTTGCTGATTCATGAGTGATGCCTTTGAGAAAAATTGAGGGAATTTACTGTTTGACTTTCTGCTAGTTACTTATTCTTCCACCTCTGTAACACCACCAGTTTCTGCCCCTGCCTCAGCTCATCTGCTGCTGAAACCCTCATCCAGGCCTTTGTTACCTCTAGACTTGACTATTCCAACACTCTCCTGGACGACCTCCCATCTTCCATAAACTTGAGCTCATCCAAACCTCTGCTGCCCGTATTCTAACTCGCACCCTGTCCCGTTCACCGATCACCCCTGTGCTCACTGACCTACATTGGTTCCCGGACTGGCAACGACTCGATTTTAAAATTCTCAATGTTGTTTTCAAATCCCTCCATGGCCTCGGCCCCAGGAGTTGAGTTATTTGTTTTGATAGGTACAACATGACTTTTAATTATACACATCAATTATCTTTTACCTGCCATTATCTCCACAGGGATGTCATTATGGAACAGAGAAATAGCTGCACTGACCAGGCTCAGCCACATCTGGTCTGTCAAGATGCTGACGCTGGTTTTGTAAGCACTATGCTGACTTCCTTCCATGAACAGACTGGCCTTTCACATGACATCAAGTTGTAAACATTTTGGCCTAGAAATTCAATCGTTCGCGCCAGCCGCTAGTGCCTTAGGAGGAGGAGAAGTGGGGCGCTAAGCGGCTAGCGCCCGTGCGCAGCGCGATCTGCGCCTCTCGCGAACTTCACTCAAGATTTCGCGGTGGCGCTAAACCGCAGCGCCCGCTCAGCTGCGCGCGCAGATCCTGACATCATTTCATGGTGCAACGCCCTTGGTGCGTCCCGAACCGGAACTTTAGTGGCGCCGCCCTTCTTTGCACCTGGCGCCCCCAGCGACTGGTAGAGGGGAACGGTTCCCAGTCACTGCGGGGCGCGGAGGGCGCTATTTAAAGGGGACTCCTCCTGCATTATTAGTAGCTGCGATTTTGTGCCAATCCTTCTGTGTGAGAGACGGATATTTGGAGAGAGACAAAGGCAGAGAGCTTTCTGCTTTGACTCAGCACTCGCACAGGTACTTCTGGCTTCAGGCCAGAGCTTTGCACTTGGATTTCACTTTCAGTGCCATAGCCTTGAGTCGCCACATATAATGGGGGCTGCAATGAGTGGAAACGTTGGCTTTCTGCATTGCATTCAAAGGGATCAGAGACGCCGTGAGAGAGTGCCAGTCATGGCCAGATGGAGAAGGGCCAACAGGCATCAGCACAGGAGGCCTTACCTACCCAGGGTATACCGCCAGCAGTTCTCATATCTGAACATGTCTGAGGAGCAGTGTGTTCGGAGGCTGCAATTCAGAAGGGAGGTGGTCACTGAGATTTGCCACCTGCTTCGCAGAGATCTGCAGCCACAGCTGAGGAGCAGGACACCTCTGTCAGTGGCAGTGAAGGTGACGGTGGCTCTCAACTTCTATGCCACTGGCTCCTTCCAATCCGCTACTGGGGACATTGCCAACATCTCCCAGTTTGCGGTACATTGCTGCATCCACCAGGTGAACAATGCCCTTTTCAGAAGGAGACGTCAGTACATCTCCTTCCCCATGACCCTGTACAAGCAGCAAGAGCGTGCAATGGGATTTGGAAGAATAGCGGGCTTCCCCATGGTCCAGGGCCAGCTTGGTCTGGCCTTGCTTCAGGCCTGCAGTGTGCAGGGCATGGCAACCAAACAAGTCGACCCTCCCCCTTTAAGAGCTGACCGGCGCCAGCGTGTCTGCCTTCATTCAGAAACTCGCCGCACCTACGCTGCGCCCGCCCTCGGTGTTAGCGCCTCGGCACGCTGGCTTAGCGCCTTATGATAGTCATGCATCGCCTGCTTTAGCGCAGCAGCAACCTCTTGGGGCGATGCAACTGAATATCGGCGAAGGTGGCACTATGTTGCGCCAGGCGCTAAATTTAGCGAACGTCCGGCTGTAGCGCCCCAAACGTAGCTATACTGAATTGTTAGGTCTTTGAAGTTACTGTCATTTGAAACAGCAGCATTTTTCTGTAAGATACTATTCCATACTAAATTTTATTGCAAAGAGCTGCATTGAGGAGACACGTAGAGACTTTGAACTCAACCAGCCCGGCAGAAATTGGGTTGGGATTAAAATAGTTATGTATCACTTACTGCCCCATTAGAACTCAGTCAGCCATGGCTCAGTGGGTGGCACCCTCACCTCTGAGTCAGAAGGTTGTGGATTCACAATCCCACTCCAGGGACTTGAGCACAAAAATCTAGACTGACACTCCAGTGCAGCAGAGGGATTGCTGCACTGTCAGAGGTGCTGTCTTTCGGATGAGACATTAAATCAATCAACATCACTAAAAACAGATTATCTGGTCACCATCACATTGCTGTTTGTGGGAGCTTGCTGCGCGCAATTTGACTGCCGCGTTTCCTACATTACAACAGTGACTACACTTCAAAAGTACTTGATCGGCTGTAATGCGCTTTGGGACGTCCTGAGGTTGAGAAAGGTTCTATATGAATGCTAGTCTCTCTTTCTTTCTGCCGTTATATTTACTGGGATTTCCGGTACCCAGGCCCTTGCCTGAATCACGCGGGAGCCTCATTACGGTGTGTAAATTGGGGTCATATGTTGTACATAGAACCCCGATGTAATTGGGGGGGGAAACTCGGTGGAGCACGTGCCTTGCACGCTCTGCTCAGTTGAACTGGGTGGTGAAGAGGCCCCAAGATTGATAGTAAATAATTATTTTTGTGCAGGCAGCAAGAGTGTTCCTCCGGGTGCCACAATAAGGTGGGTTGTTGCCGCCCCGGGTTCCCCGTTATGCGGGATTGGCCCCACCCTTCCAAGGCCTGCCCACTGGCCCCGTCAGCCTCCTGACCACCCGATATTGCATCAGTTCGGGACAAGCGGCTCACCAGTGGCATGGTAATGAGGTCATGTCCTCAGGATGGCTCAAACCTCGTGCCGGCGGGAATGAGCAGGCGCTCCACCTGTTCCATGCCTGGAGTTCAAAAACGACCCCAAAAAGTAGGCACAGTCCTTTCGAAATAATATTTTTAATAAAATAACTGCCTGCACTATGTAACATTTTCAACACGAAGATGCTGAACACCTTCCATATCAATGCTTTCTGGTGTATATATAAAATGTGTTATTACATCAAAATAATTAAAGTTTTCATTTCATTATTAATAAAAACATTCATTCTACGAACATTACTCCTTTGATTAAAAAAAACACCAATCCATTTCTGAAAATAAATCCACAGGGAGAAAGTACTGTGCATTGAGTGAAAAAAGGCAATTTTCAAAATTAATTTGGTTAACTTAATAAAATTTTTGTTTGAAATGAGTTCATTAGATGTGGCATGAAATAGCTGATAGTTTTCTACTTTCCTTTCTGACCCCTAGACAGCAATTATATGTGATTGAAAGAATATTTGAAGAATTGGAATGTGTTGGTCATTTATTTTAAGTTCTACAGGATATTTTATGATCCTTCAAATACTTTGAAGGCGGTAATAACTGTTTAAAAATGGATTTAAAATTAATGCTATCTATTACAGTGGCCATACAAGGATGTGTCCAGAACAGCAGGAGTACTCCCCGGGGATCCAGCTGGTTAAGGTAACCAGTAGCGGAGCCAGGCAGATTAGGAAGATTCCTTTCTGTGCTATGATATGTGATCCCAGCCAGGCCAGCAGTAGAACTGTTACAATTGGCCTCAGCTTCCCTGAAATGGGAAATCAGTCCTCGAGGTCTATTTTAGCTGCCTTCGCCTTGTGGTAACAGCCTCAAAATAGGGCCCGTAGCTTTGCCGCCCCATTGACACTGGGTCAAAATCCTGGAACTCCCTCCCTAACAGCACTGTGGGAGTACCTTCACGACACGGACTGCAGCGGTTCAAGGCGGCTGCTCACCACCACCTCTTCAAGGGCTATTAGGGATGGGCAATAAATGCTGGCCTTGCCAGCGATGCCCACATCCCATAAAAACAAATTTTTAAAAAATGTGTCTGGCTCCATCTTGAAAGGGACTTCACCCAATATTCCCTGTATTTTTTTTTGGTGCGCGGGCCCTTTAACTGGCTGCATGGCCCATTCAATCTTTCGCGTATGTGCGGTTATTACCATCGTAAAACCGGCGAGCGGCCTGCGCAGGAGCTCCAGACCATGGCCACGCAGCTTAACGGGAACACTGGACCTACCACCATAGCACCCACCAGTTTCTGGCGATAGGCTCCTTTTAATATGGTAATCCGGGTCTTATGTTGCAAATAGGACCCCGATTGCAATGGTTGGTCGGAGCTAGTCGGAGACTGCACTAAGGACGATGGAACAGAAGAGACCCGCTAAAGATGCACCAATTACTTTTCTGGGCCTCGAAGAAGCACAAAAATAATCTGGGTCACTGTCCCCCTGGGACCCCCACCCTCAGCCATCGCGAACCCCTCCTACGCTGCACTGGCCCGATCTAGAGACCTCAATCTGGTATGCTGCACCGGGACATCTGTTTGGCACCAGCAGTTCACCAGCCAATTTTAAATGAGAGACGCCTCAAAATCCGGGACGGGGCTCTTGGCTGCCTGAACGGATGGCTGGCCAGTGTACTCCGTCGATTGTGAAAGTCAACATCGACTCCCATGTGTGTGGACCTAGAGAGGGGATGCGGCTTGGTTGCGATAGGCCTCACGATGAAACAGCCTGCTGCTGCCACTCACTGTGTAGGTTCAAACATGAAGAATGCCCACATGGGTGAGGTACTGGTAAGTGGCTGGCACCTATGGAATCATTCTCCAGCCAGGAGCCACCACCTTCAGGGCAGGTGAGAAAACAGTGGGAAAAGGAGTGAGAAAAAAACAGCACAAAATATTCAGCTATTTTCTATTCATACAACTTCATGCAGTCATGTGACTGAAATGTTTTCTACAAATCATCTGGCAGCTACAGAATCTCACAGTTTGTAAATATTTTATATATCTGCTAAATACCACTTTAGTTTATACCTTTTATTCTTATGGGAACAATATACCACAACTACAACTGACTTCTATTAATGAATCTTCGACAGCACCTCCCAAACCCGAGACCTCTACCACCTCGATGGACAAGGGTAGCATAGGAACACCATCACCTGCAAGTTCCCCTCCAACTCACACATCATCCTGACTTGGAAATATATCACCATTCCTTCATCGTCGCTGGGTCAAAGTCCTGGAACTCCCTCCCTAACAGCACTGTGGGAGCACCTTCACCACACAGACTGCAGCGGTTCAAGAAGGCGGCTCACCACCACCCTCTCGAGGACAATTAGGGATGGACAATAAATGCTGGCCTTGCCAGCGATGCCCACATCACAGGAACAAATAAAAAAAATTAAAAGGTATATTACTTCTTGCATTATAAACAAACATGAGTTTTCCAGTTAATTTTCCAGTTCATTTTTCCAAGATACTCCAATATCTTGTATAAAGAAAAAACATCATCCTAATGGAATTCAAACTCCAGTGTCAATTAGCAATATCTAGAAGTTAACCACAGGCCTTTTAACGACATCCATTCGCTGTTCCCAATAAGCAGTTTTAAGATATTTGAAAATAACAGAAACAATATCTGGCTAAGAATAATTTAAAATCTCATTAATTGCACACTTTTATCAATGATTGTTGACAAAACAAAGAGCCTGGGACAATCCCACCAAGCCCATCCTCCAGATCCCAACAATTGGCCTATCCCTAGCCAAGCCCCTGGTGTTCACGTCTCACCCAGCTGCAGAAACCTGTGTTGCTGACTCTCAACACTTGCCCCAATCTCAATGCTACCGCTTTACCCCACCAACTTGAGCTTCAATACTATGCCTCACCTCTTTCACTCTTGTCTGGATGCTGCTGTCATTCCCAACCCTCCCCCTCAAAAGTCCTGATGCTTTGTTTCCATCTCCAAAAAAAAACTCGCCCACCAAAATTCCAAGTGGTGGCTGCATAGACAAGCAGGAAAGAGTCACAAATAGAAGAATACGAAAGGGAATGCAAAAGAGGAAAGCACAGGAACAGCAAGGGAGATACAGAAGTGGTAGAGGGGAGAGAGAAAGACATACAGGATGAAAAGAGAGAGGGGCAGAAGTTCAGAGGAACAGAAATGGAAGAAAGAGAAATCGCAAAATAAAGGAAGTTTGATGCCTTCAAAACTGGTGCATGGTTTTTCATGGTTTTAATTATGATTTCTACAACTTTTGACCATCACTGCACCAAGGCAGAAAGGAGTCTGCATCCTTTAAATTACTTTGGAAATATGGTCTTATTAAATGTTTCAGATTTAGTGTTTGGAGGTGACATACCCAAGAATTTGAATTCAACAAATACCATTTCTGGCCCATTCACATTTGAAATCTAGAGCATTACAGACTTAAACTGTAGACGATTCCCCCTCCCGGGTTATTCAGGCACTTGGGGGTTGATTTTCATCTCTCAGCTGTAGTTAACAGTGTGCATCTAGTGAGTTTAGAACACAATAAAATTGGTTAAGCATGTGTGTAGTCTCCTGCCCTGTATGAGTGTTTACAAATTTATAAAGGTTACAGAAAAGTGGTGGGAGGAACACATTTACATTGCCATCACAGGACAGTCAGCATGCTTCACTGTGCAAGCATCTTACTTGAATTGCTTTTTTATATTTGAGGCACCGAGCATCCAATATAATGTGTTGTGAACGTCTGTCCACAAATGAGAGGATATTACCAGGGATCAGAGGGTTTTACCAGCTAACAAAGTTATGAACAAAGACTTGAAAAACCAGCACTGTATTCACTAGTGCAAGGGAGGTTAAACGGGGATTTAATAGAAGTGTTGAAAGTTTGGAAAAGGTTTGAGAGGGTCAATAGTTAAAGATTACTTCCACTGGTTGGTGAATCAGTAACAAGTGGACAGAAATTTAGGATTAGCAACAAAGGAGGAGGTTGGAAGAATTTTTTTCACACAAGGGATTATCAGAATACGGAATGCATTAGCACAAGTGGCTAGTAAAGCTGAGTAAATCAAACCATTCAAGAATGAATTAGAAAAACATTTCAAGAGGAAAGAGTATAAGTGCAGGAAAATGGTATTAGAGGAGATAACTTCAATATGCAACTACAGGCAGGCAGAGCCAAATGGCCTCCTTTTGTACTGAACTTTTTATGATTTCAGAACTATTCATCTACATAGTCTCCAGTATGTAACAGTTCTTATTGTACGAGGAGAATTCAGCTGTTGTGCTGCATTGTTGCGTGATTGTGATCGCCAGTCAAAAGATCATATTGTTAATATTTTAATTTAACTATTTACATCTTTCCATATGGAACAGTACATTGTTGACTTTAGTTTATACTTGGGTCAAAGAGTTCTGTTTCTAAAATATATTCGTTCTCAAATGGACTGGTGAATGAAAATGCTGGAACAAGTCACATGCAAGGTTTGAGGTATATGGACATACAAAAAGACAGAGGAAAAGTCCGGCGGGTCCATCAAGCTTCTGCAGCATATCTC
This sequence comes from Somniosus microcephalus, assembly GCF_052327205.1. NCBI lineage: Eukaryota > Metazoa > Chordata > Chondrichthyes > Squaliformes > Somniosidae > Somniosus > Somniosus microcephalus. Next base: position 48,599,852 of record NC_141007.1, on the reverse strand, counting down.
CAAATGTGGCAAGGTAAGAATTTACCGCAATCATTCTTTAAAGTACTGTATAAATATAATTATGACAAATAAAATCCTCCAGATACCAAACTTTTGAACTGGGCACATTGATGACAAAGATGGCCCATATCAAATGAATCCTAATATTTCTGACAGACACAAATAGCTGCATGGAGATTTGTTGAATCTTTGAACATTGTTTCAAAGTCTCATTCTAGGGCACCATCCAGGTAATAACAACAATGTACTCCATAATAAATCATAATTATATGTAGTGAAATGTTACTCATACACAACAGTGGATCTGTACATGGATTTGAAGGGTTAATTTAGAGTCATAGGGGGAGAAATTGGGTGAGTAGCGCCACCTGTTAGCGCCTAAAGAGGCAGTCAGTGGCTGTAGCGCCACTGGCTGCGCCTCCCGCGATATTCAGCAGGGGCGCTAATGGTGGCATTAACCTTTTGCGCTGCGCCGCCACCGATGACGTCATCGGTGTGCGCAGCGCCCCATTCGTGCCCCAATCGTGATATTTGGTAGCGAACGCCGCTGCAGCGCTGTTCGCTACCCGCGCCCGGTTCACGGGGCCTTGCTGCGCCGGCAGAGGCGCAAGTTAAGGTGGAGGTGCGGGGCGGCCGCTTTTTTGGTGGCCGCCTGCCAGCACCTCCGTCCCCGGCCTCCTGGTCCCCTCTCCGCGGCATTGCCGGCTGTTTCCCGAGAGCCCGGCACTTCTCCTTGGTGCCGGGCTCTTTCGCCGGCACTCGTGATCGGGGCTCGCGCTGCTGCAGGCCCCTCCCCCTTAACAGTGGGAGGAAGGCCTGCAGTACCGCAGCATGCCGTGCCGCAGCGTGTGGCGCTGCGGCACGTAGCGCTGCGAAATTCACTTTCAGCGCCCTAAGAGGGACGCGGAGTGCCTCGAGCCGCGCCCCGTCTCCCTTTAGGGGCACTTCAACTGAATTTGCGGCGATCGCGGCGCAAATTCCAGCGCCCAGGCGAACTTTGCGCTGCTTGGGCGCCTCAGGCCAATTTCTAGGCCATAGAGTTATACAGCACAGAAAGAGGCCCTTCAGCCCATCGTGTCCACACTGGCCATCAAGCCCTGTCTATTCTAATCCCATTTTCCAGCACTTGGTCTGTAGCCTTGTATGCTATGGCATTTCAAGTGCTCATCTAAATGCTTCTTGAATGTTGTGAGGGTTCCTGCCTCTACCACCCTTTCAGGCAGTGAGTTCCAGATTCCAACCATCCTGAGTCTGTGAAGAACCTTTCATTAAATTTTAGTTTATTCCCCGAGTATGCCGTATTTATTTCTCTAATTTATACAAGTATTTTTTTTATATAAACATGACCTTATTATCCTGGTCTTGTTAAATGAAGTCAAACCTCCATATTATAAATTCACAGCCACTGGTTCCCATCAAGGTTTCTACATTAAGCTACTGGAAATAAGGTTTGTAACATAAAAGGTATAAAAATGTAAAGAAAATTATTAAACCCCAATACAATAGCATTTTCGGTGTTTGAACTGTCTCCAACAACATTTTCACAGAGTTCTGTGCTGCTCCAAGAAGCCTGAGGTTTCAGTTCTTGGGGCTTGCCAGAATCAACTACGGCTCACAGCATTCATCCGGGTTTACAGTTTCCAGAAATTGGCTTATGATTGATAGCAAGCCTGGTATTCACACAGCCTGCCAGGTATTATGGTTCATAAGTTTCACTCCCTTCTCCACTCTGTAACAATGGAAAATTATTGAGGATAAAACCTCCTCATGCAAAATATATATATTTTTTTTTTTGAGCAGTGAAAGAAACCAGAGTTTAGTTTCTGAATAAATTATCAGAACAAGGTAAAGCAGGAACTCTTCAACTTTTCCTGAGATAATTTTGAAGAAAGAGACAATAGGGCTGAAAATCCTCAGACACATTCCTCCAGCAGAAGCAGAGTAGAGCAGGCACCGGTGACCTCCATTCCTGACCCTATCTTGGGCCACAGATAGCTTATTGCACAATGCTTGTTCAGTTCAAAAATTAGGCTTTTTAGAAAGAAAATCAATACTTGCCACCCAACTTTCCATAGTTTTCAATCGATCCAACCACACAACATTCCTTGTGAGACAACAAACAGGGAAGTTACTTAATGTCATTCATCTCTTAAGAGGCAATAAAAAAGGGCCCAATTTTCACCTCTAATCATGCAGAAAACCATTTGGTTTCTGCTCAGCATCTCCCTTTCACAACTTGACTGAGATTGGGACTTCATCGTGTGAATTTGCCACAGACATGCATGATACCACTCTCCAGCACAGAACATTCAAACCAACCTTAGCAACTGGTCATTTCTTTGAGGATTCAGTCACAATATATATCTATTCTACTTATAGTTATTGATGCTGATGACCAGATCAAAATTCAACAATGGTATGCTTGTGATTGAATGCAATGGTGAAAATATTCAATTAAAATGTTCCTTTCTGCAGTGAGTCCATTGTTATATAGTTGTAAAGGAACAGCATAGCAACTGCAGTAATCACCAGTTACCATGGCATTCCTCCTATTGTTATAACAAAAGTCTATAAAGAACATATCTAAGTGGAAGTTATATATAAAGGTATTTTACAAAATTATCATAAAAAATCAAAGTACATAAAGATGTAAAAAATACACAGCTGATCAGATATCCTATATAATTCTAGCTGAGCAGTGGGGGAAAATAGCCTAAAGAAAGAAATTAAGAACTTTTAGTATCAATATGATAACAAGTAGAAAAGGATATCAAGATATTTGACATTTTCTAGTTCCGACGAAAGGTAATCGCCCTGAAACGTTAACTCTGTTTCTCTCGACAGATACTGCCTGTCCTGAGTATTCCAGCATTTTCTATTTATATTTCATATTTCCAACATCTGCAGTATTTTGTCTTTTTATTAGTGTGTAACTCACTGCTACTTCTCTTCCAGGAATGCCCACCTTGAAGAAGTTCTGCTCATCTCTAAAATCGATTTCCGTTTGTCCCTTTTACCTTGTTCACCTTCATTGCTTTTGGTTTCCCTTCTTGTGTTTGATCAGGTAACTACTAAAGCTCACTTTCACAGCCACATCTCCTTCCTCAGCAACTGTCTCCGACTCCACCCTATCACAGACCTTCCCGTTTGTGCATTCCTCCCCTCCTCACTTTTCCCTGCCTCTGTACTTGCTTAAAACCTATTTCATCTGCAACATTTTCCAGTCCTGACGTAGATTCACCAGTCTGAAACGTTAACTCTGTTTCTCTCTCCACAGATGTTGCCTGGCCAGCTGAGTATTTCCAGAATTTCCTGTTTATATTCAAGGTTTTTGACATGTTTAGTTATGAATAAATTAATATTCTGAGGAAATTAAGTACATAAAAATACTGTAGCCTAGATTTTCCAATTGGGCGTATGTCAGAAGTGCGGCAGTGTTCGGTTTGCACCCAGCCAAAATGCTGAATACCGACCATGACAGTTTAATGAGGCTTACCGTGGAAACTATAACGGTGAGCTTCTGGTGTCAGAACTGCTTATGATTGGGAGCTCACCCATTGAGGGAAGGGACAGATAGGAAATTCTCTGCTACGGCAAGGTTTAAAGACCCACAACTGTCCTTACACACTCAGGGTATGGGATTCTGATGATCTAATCATCCAGCCGCATGGAGACGCTGCATCCTGGGATGTGCTGCGATGACAGAGAAATACTCAGTGAAAATCCTGAGGAGGGGCTAAAAGAGGATACTTTGTACCGAAAACCTTGCCCCTTGAAATTCAAGCTGAGAAAACACTGCTGTTCTTACATGGCAATATGGATATGTGTAACTTTTAGGTTTATGGCAGCTAACCGGGCACCTAGGAGAAGGACTTGGGTGTTATAGTGCATGAATCATTGAAGATCCATGACCAATGCTCACAGAAACCCCACAGTGCAGACAGAGGCCACTTCGGCCCATCGAGCCTGCACCGACACACATCCCACCCCATCCCCATAACCCCACGTGAAGCTATTGGCAGGGAGATTAAATATAAAACAAGAAATACTATTCTGTCTATGTACAAGGCCTTAGACAGGCCATATCTAGGATATGGTGCCCAGTTTTAGCCTTTTCACATGATAATAAATTTCCCAAATTGGCCTAAGGTTTTTTCTATTGTTTTTGCCTCTCCCATAGCTGGTGGGTGAGAGGGAGTGGTGGATGACAGTCTGTAGAAGTCACACTATGACAGTATAGAACAGGCCCGATCGACCAGCTGATCAGTTCCTGCTTTTGCTTTTCATAGGTTTCATATTTCCTGTTTAACGTGTTGTCGAGATAGCACAGGATTGGTTGCTATGTTACCATGACCGTAGAGTTTCTACCTTTTCTATGCTTGTCCTGCAAAGGACATTTCCTGGAGGTCATCTTAGATAACAGAAAATGCGATGCTCTGTCTAATCTAACCTACTAAATCTAACTTTGGCACAAAAAAGTTCTGACCCGAGGAGCAAAGAACCTTTGGCAGGTGAAAAATGGAGCCAGTCCTAAGGCTTTATCTGATGCAAGAGTAGAAAATGATATGTCGCACTGCTCATCTCCAATATCATGACAACACTTTTATGTGTGTGCTCAGCACATAACTTCCCCTGAATCCATCAAGTTAGATTATACTCCTATAGTGTATCAAGAATGCAAAATGAAGAACTGTCATATCTTCCAGTGAGCTGCATAGGTATCACTTTCTGGGAATTGCTGTCATTTTTGCAGTTTACAAAGACAGATTTCAGAAATATGTCTGCACAGTCCTGTAAGTGTTGCCATGGTGATAGAAATAAATATCTGATTATTTGTTACATATCTTGTTGAGTTTCTAAGTACTGCACGGATACCTTCAACATGGAGACAAATATGATGATCCATTAAATTAGGGAATTATATTCCATAATGGCTCAGATTTTGCTGAAAAATTAATAGCCTGCGATATTAGTAATGTGCAAATCGGCCAACAACTTGTATCGAGGAAGAGATACCCCGTGAATTACGAATCGTCACAAATTGCTAGCCGATTTGTATCGCTCTGCGAAAATGGCATCTTGCCCTTAACATCGCCGTGATTTTTCATGAAGTTGCTGTATTTGTACATTAATTGCCCTTTAAACTCGCCACAGAAAGTTAGGTCTAGTAATTAACATGATAATTGTTAATGACTGCCAATCAACCTCTTTGGCCCAGAAAGTGAACAATTATAAGTGCAGAGTGCCATTCCTTCAGGTTGTGAATTGTTCTTGGAGATTTTTTAAAAAAAAGTCAAATTTAAAAAAACTTACTTTTCCCTCTCTAAATCCAATCTTTCTTTCCCTCTCTTTATTTCTCTTTCTGTACCTGATTTGACATTGAATTCACCCACTCTAATTCATCCTCCTTCTCAGTCCTTCCTCTGTTTATTTCTCAATCCTTTAATCTCATAGTGAGATACACTGTTTGTCCTGTTGTTCATCAAGGTCCCAAATGCCCTGTTATCGATTTTTTTTGAGCTGAAGGGTGCAGGACCAAGTTTACCTAACAGGGCATGCTGTGAGATGCTCCATTCCAGCAAATGCTAGGCCATTGTTTTTAAAGATTAATAATCTCTATGGCCTGTGTAACAGTCAGCGCAGACTCCATGGATTTTTAGATTATGAACATATACCCTTATTAAAAACTGGACAGGCTGTTTGGGGGGAAAGCTGTGGAAAAACACTCAAGCTGAAGGTGGCTGATGTAACCAGGTTGCATTCGTATGGTAACGGACTGTCCTTGGGAACAATGGCCCGAGTGGCCCACTCCCAAGTCATGAATAACGAGGCTGGCGATTCATTGTTTCTGAAGAAGATGAGCTCGTTAAGTTAAATCGGCTGGGAGACTGAAATGAGATCTAAACCATCCAAACCTGGGAGGAGGCCTGGAAACCATTTCCCTGAGGCCATGTGTCCATTAAAACCACAGACAGCGGTCTGTGTATTGGGGGGGTATATCAGAGAGCTGTTTTGGATAGCTCTCTCTCTCTCTCTCTCCTGCCCTCCCCACAACGGAACGTCAAGAGGAGCTGAGTCTTGCTCTTCCAACCGAGACGGACTTCGACTCAGTCTGGGACTCGCATGCCACAAGGCTGGTATGGAACCAGGTAGCCGAGACGTACGGGAGGAAGCTGCAAGCAAGATCAAGGGCAATCTAGGTGAGCATTGCCAAGCCTGCACACCCACAAGATTACTTAGCTGTGTGAGGGGGTGCCTGTATGCTCCTACCAAACCAGAGGCGGTTTAGCGTTGGAAGGGTCCTGTGATAATTTAGTTCACGGGAGGGTGTTTTTAGGCCGTGGTAAGTCAGCACGGCAGGGGCTTGTTGGACAAGTCAGGGTTGTACTGTTTTAAACTGTACTGTTGTGTTCACACCGCTCATACTGTATGCGAGTGGAGTGCTTTTGTCAACCTTAATAAACACTGTACGGGTGAGCCCGAAAACGCTGTACGTGTTCCAATCTGTCCTCAGTAATCCCTATCGTCCAGAACTAGTAGTAAGGGGGTTTGCGTGCTCGCTACGGCTGGGCCGAAACCACTTACAATAATTGGCGATTGCGGCAGGGCCTATTGGAAATTGGCCACCGCAGAAACCGGTTACACCTGGTACTAAACCATACAGGAAGAAATTTCACTCTTCGACCTCTGCTGAGTGAGCCAATTGAACAGTGGTTGGAAAGGACATGATTGGGCTTAGCTCAAGTGTCTCTCCATGGATGAATAGCCTACTGAAAGTTACTGTTGAAACCTATCTCCCACAATAAATGATCACTTGGGTGATGTATAAGAAGGCTGTAAGAGATTGTGGAAGTTTACCCTAGCGTGAATCAGAGGACGGCACAAAAAATGAAGCAGAACAAAAATCGGTGTTATTTACATACATGTGATTGTTTATATATATAGAATGTTCCAGATGTAATCTATTACTGCGTAGCCCACATCAATAGAAATTCTTTGAATCCTTGCTAATAAATTAGAATCAATTTACAGGCATCACGATCAATAGTTAGTTAATATTGCCTATTATCTCACTGTAGTGAGCTCCTACAATATCATTGGACTTCATGCTTCTGGCAATGTACCTGAATGAAGAAGGGTAGTGTCAGAGTTGTATTTTTAGTGTAAATCACATACAGGATGGATTGTACGGATGCATACTTGTAGATAAGACCATAAAAAGCCTCATCTTCAGTTACTCTTAAAAATACAAAGCAACTAAAAGCAGTCATATTAACTGTGAAGTTAAAAATATACCAAAAATATCAAAACAAACGAAAATGAATGATGCCTGGAAGAAGTAGAAAAGGCAAAGATTAAGAAATTACAAGTAAAGAGTTAAAAATTGCTTTTAAATATTTTGTTGTATCTCCATGGCAACAGACCTCCAATTATCTCAACTCACAGAGAAAAATATTTAAACAGTATTATTGCATAAAATTTTGGAACACAACCAATTCCTCCCATAGCCAGCTTCTAATTCTGTATTTTATTGAGGTGTTTTTTGTAAGTTCTACTTCATTTAAGGGAGATGAGAGTACAAGAGAATGGAAGGTATATTGAGAACAACTGTAAGCCCAGTATAAATTAATTCTTAAATGTTTGTATTTGCTGTTGAACAACTAATTCCTAAGCAATGTAAATATAGGGGCGAGGGCGAGCTCGCCAGTTAGAAAGGTATAGTTTAAAATATTTTAAGAATAAGAACATTTCTTGAAGCTGAATTGTTCTTTTAAAGGCCGATGACTTAATTTTCCCTGAATTAGGGAGAGGAAAATTAGCCAGTGCACTTGCTCTCAATTGGTACCCAGCAACCCTACTGGAAGCATGCACGTGGACATTAAGTGAGGACAAGATGAGACTCAGCTACGATGCATCCCACTGGGCAACTAGCCTGCCAGTGTTTATGGTCAAGATTCGTTATTGGATACCAGCCATTTGGGCAAGGTACCATATAGATCTCAAACCAGGAGGAAGGGGAGGGGTAAGGTCGGAGGAAGCTGTGGTATGACAGAGATTGGGAGAGCCTGGGGTTACCTGGGGTAAGGGGGTGTCGCAGTTTATGGCTTGAGCCCCATCTATTTATAGCCCCAGTTGGTCTGTACTCGCCACATACTGTAGAGGCTCCCACCGCAAGCACCCCCTTCATGTACTCACCTCAAACCTGGTATATGTTGACTCCCATTGGTGTACCTTGATCTTTAAAAAGATAAGAGATTAAAATTGAACACATGAGTAAAGGAACACATCTGAGAAACAGGGAGAGTAAGAGACATATTCAAGGTGACAGAGAAAAGACAGAGAGAGAGAGAGCTCAAAAGAAACCTTGACATGCATACACCCTATTGAGAAAAATGAATGACAGGCATACAGAGGTGAGAGATAAAGACGTTAGGAACATTTTATGGCAGAAAGAACTGATGCTTGGGAGTACTTGAAAGGGAGGAAGGGAAGAGTGCTCTCTGGGCATGGGGGTAGGGCTGGGCTATGGCAGCACTGGAGAAAGGGAGTACTGGGGATGTGGGAGTACTCAGGTGTGGGAGCACTATAGACAGGGGTTGGTGTCTATGAGTACTTGGAGGGGAACTGGTTTGAGGCCCGAGATGCCCAGAAAAGGTAATAGAAGGGAGATTTTTGATGCTTCCTTTGTTGCTCAATACCTCACCAAAGTCATGAAAAAAATATAAACCAATGCCGCAGGCACGTAAAAGATTTGCCTTTATTGTCTATCTGACAAAGACTGCATATAATTTGAGCTGCACAAGAATGAAAGCGGTAGAAACACAGAAAAGCTCACAATTTTTATTCCAAAAAGAAAATCAGCCAAAAAAAGACAAAAAGTTAATTTTAAGAGAACAGTGAAAAACCCCCCATGATCCATGGTTGCTCCACTGTCGAAAAGGCAAGTGTCATTCTGCTGAGGTGGACGACAAATTGGTCGCTGGTATCAGCACACATTTGCTGTCATCATACTATGAATGCACTTCAATCCTGTGGGCTCTTTGAGGTGGTGGCTGAGGAGCTGTCCCACAGTGGAGTAAACTGGAATTGGACAGAGGGTTTCTTTATGATTGGGGGTGTCCATTGTGTGTGTGTGTGTGTGTGTGTGTGTGTGTGTGTGTGTGTGTGTTAATAGTGTGTGGAGAGTGTGAAAAGGACCAACATAACACCACTCGCTAAAAGATTTAGGGATTTTATTTTGAAAGCAATGATTTTTAATTGCTGGTTCTTTTAACATTTTTGCCAATCAGCTTTTTTTGTGTACCAAGGACGATTCACAAACTCTTTGGATATATTTTTGTTTAAATTAACAGGTCATATATGACTGGCAAGCACTAACTTGCAAGTAAATTTCTTTCCAAGTTTGTAGGAGCAAAATCCTGAAGTTCCGGAGCAAAATTATTTAAATTTCGTATTTTGTAAGCAAATCTTTGCTTACAGCAGGGGACACACACTTTCTATCCCTTAATGTGTCTGTAGTTTCTTCTTCAGTCATGTAGATAACAATGGTTTTCTCTGTCGGTCAATTTGTGTCGATGGTAATTTCTCTCTGTAAACACTCTGTCCTTGTGTGTTTGTGGTTCTTCCCATGTATATCAATAGCTCTCACTATCTCTTCCTGTGTGAAACCACATGTACAGGAGCAGCGGCAAAGGCACAAAAATAAATATGAATGCGTGACAGGATGCTCCCTCCTTACATATGTTGGTTACCCCTGTGCATGTCAATCACATAATAAAATTCCCAAGTACCACTGATGTGGATACCCAAATCCAGCAGCTCACATAATAACGTGCTCGGTTCCAGCATATGGATACACAAATCTGCCAGCTTTACATTAGATAAGGTCCCTCAATTGCAGAAAAGTGGAATCCACCATGCACAGATGCAATGAATTTTATCAGCTTTTAGCGACACAAGATAGTAGATGCTGTCAGTTAAATTGGTATTGGCAATGTCAGTTATGGAAGTTTGTAACCACTTCTATCTCAAACTCCCAAATGGATAAAAGATATGTGGAGGCTAGATGTGTTAAGGGGAAATGAAAGGTAAAATGTGGAGGAGATGTAAAAGAAAAAGAAAAATTGAAACCATGAATAAAGTCAACTAATCTTTCCTTTGTTTTGATTGTAAGCCATTTGTCTACACTGCAATTATATGTCAATAAAAACCTTAATTTGGAGAATTGTTTACACCTGGGGCATGTGAAGGAAAATTATACTCCTCCACATTGTATTAACTGTAAATTTTGTAAATTTCGCTATATTGCAATTTAGGGTTTTTATACAAATGTTTTCTCTTTTAACAGTTTTTAATAGTGGTTCCTGTAAGCAAATCTTTTCCCCTACAATCCCGATGCTTTACCTTTTCTGCACTCTACCAGCTTAGCTCAGTTGGTGGCACTTGTGTGTCTGGATCAAATGGCTGCAGGTTAGAGTCTTACACCAGGACTCGAGTGCATGTTCGAAGCTGACACTCCACTGAGTTCCGAGGGAGCGCTACATTGTCAGATGGATGCATCGCTAAACCGGACTGTTCAAGTGAAGGTTAAAGATAACATAGCATTATTCAAGGAGCAAGGAATTCTCCAGTATCTTGGCCAATGTTCTTTCCTCAACAAATACTATAATGGCTTTATGCCTCTCCCAGGAGATGTGTCTGCCGGGGGTGGGGGTTGGGTTGGTGGGTAGTGTCTAGTCATGATGCTCCAGCCATTGCATTACCTGTAAATTTACAATGTGGGGCAGGCTTTATGGACCAGCTGGTCATTTTCTGCCAGTCAGTCAATTTCATATGTTTAAATGTTTGGAAGTACTAAAAACTAGGTTGACAATTAACAGCTTTGCTGATTCTGTAATGTTGTTGAAGCAGTTTGACTGCTGTGTTTTCCTACATAATGAGTCACTGCACTTTAATAAAGTAATTTGCTGTTTGAAATGCCTTGGGGTGTTTCAATAAAATGGCAATGCACCATATAAACTGTAAGTATTTCTTTATGTTCTTCTTTTCAGAAGTATGCATCTGAGGGCTAAACAAATACCCCACCTGCAAGAATCTGCTATTGGATTTAATTTTGTGCTACAGACCAAGTGCGAAATATTGCCACAGACAGGTCTACCAATAAAGCAATTAGTGGCCCGCATTTTGCAGGAAAAGTAACGGTGAGGCTATCAGCACTCGCTGTTATTAAAGTGTAAAACTGACAGCAACTTCCAGCGACCGCACAAGTGCAGTCAAACATGGAAATCAGGAAGCTGCTGTCTGTGTTGCCCTGCTCCTCCAGAAGCTTCGCTATATCGGTATCTAGCCGAGAGACTCCACATTGAAATACGTGGAAAGGCGTGAAGTTGTGATAAATACTCACTAATCTCGCCAGGAAAAGTTGTCCATTCCACAGTAAGTACATTTTTTTGTCTCTCTCTCCCTTAATCGCATCTTTCTTTCCCTCCCTTTATTTCACTTTCTATGCATGATTTGACATTGAAGTAACTATTCTAACTTACACTTCCTGCAGCCTGGAGTTTAACCCGGAGGCAAGTTCTGTGCTGGGGGTGGGGGTGGGAAGGGGGGCTGTTTTGAGGATGGGAAACCTGGAAGAAGGGGTTTCCCGAATGTCCTGCAGTTTTTAACTGCAGGGCTCCTTTAATTTTTTTTTCTGGTTCCGGCTCACAGGCCGCCTGATTGACAGGCTGGAGGCCCGTCGGGTGGGAAGCCTGCAGCACAGCCGAGATGATCAGGTGGGTCTAGCGGCGGGGGGGGGGGGGGGGTGGTGTTAGAGATCATGGGGGAGTCCTGATCGTAGAGAGGGGGTCTTGATTACTTGGGGGGGGGGAGGGTATGGTCAGGGCAGGGGGGGGCGGTGGTCCAACAGTAGTCGAGGGAGGGAGAAGATGGTGGGGGGGGGTGGCGGAAGCAGACTGATTGCGACCGGGGTTGGGGGGGCGTTTACTGGGTAGCTTGATGGGCCTGGAGGAAACACTCCTGCTCCTCCAGGCCCACAAGCAGTGCTGTAAAGGCACTTACCTCATGAAGATTCAGCCCTTCTCGCCTCCTTGCACCTGCCAAGTTTCCCAAGGCCTGGGAAACCCAGCCGACATGGAGTTAAAAATAGAATGACTGTTAAAATGAAGGCAGACAACCTCATTATAATATTTAAATGATCAACCCACCTCCCACGAATGGACTGGTCGCCCGCCCATCGTCCTACTTCCATTAAGACTGGAAGTGGGTGAGTTCGAGGCGGGTTGGGCTCCTGTTTCAGATTTTTTGCATTTTAACCTGACATGACCCCAACCCCCAAACACCCTCCCTGCCTCCCCGCCTCCCATTTTTGGGTGTTGAGATTCAGCCCTGCGTGCCTCAGTAAGGATCCTTCAATCTGATTGGTTAAGGAGATACACATCTGCTTGCCCTGTCCACACAGGTCCCAGATCGCCTGTAGAGGGTGCAGAGCCAAAGTAGCTTTCCAATCACAGCAACCTCTAGTGCAAAACCAAATAGAAAGTACGTGGGCAAGTGTAAGTGTGTAATGAACGGCTGGCGCCATTCTTTCACCGCTGACCGTAAAATCTGAGCCATTATCTTTACAACAACTACAATGAAACACAAAAATTGTCTAATACTAAAAGTATATACCACTCATATATTTAGGATTCATTCAGGATACATTAAGTAATGGGTCAATTACCCTTTGTAAGAAAAGCTTCAAATTGCTTACAAGGGTCTGTGATAAATGTCCAACAAAGTTCCGTTTATGAACACCACATTGAGCCTGTTGCGCCTTTTATACCAACTATTCAAGAAGGAGTTAGATATATTTCTTAAAGCTAAAGGGATCAAGGGATATGGGGAGAAAGCAGGGACAGGGTACTGAATTTGGATGATCGACCATGATCTCATTAAATGGCAGAGCAGGCTCGAGGGGCCGAATGGCCTACTCCTGCTCCTATCTTCTATGTTTCTATGTTTCTAACTTATTGTGCTCCACAAACATGGGGTGAAAAATTGGAACTTCCAGTCTGAATAAGCAACAGGTTTCAGACAAAGTAACATCTTGTTTTAATGTTGCTTTTCACCTCAGCTATAAGTCACGTATACATACAGTTAATAGAGAGAACGTATTACAAACACAATGATCAATATCGGGAAAAAAAATCACTATTGTGTGCGGCTATGGATCATATGAAAATATTTATATTAATGGAAAAAATAGATTGTCCGCATCAAAGGAACACTGCTGCTAATTCAATCAAGGAACCAAAGTAATTTGATCATTTAAGTAAATGAAAGCAACAATTCAGACTTTTTCAAATACTGCTGCCGCCACTCACTAAGATTGAAAATTCCGTCGATTCTACCGGAAGGAAGTTGGCCACTACAAGTATAGTGGCAAGTATAGTATAAAGGACCATCATTAAACCATCCAATACTGGACAGAATGGATCCATCTTCCATTTCCTTTGTTATCTCACTATCACATTAAAATGTATCTTATACTTAAAGCCTATGAGAGCTCACATTAGTAACAATACAATACAATACAAATAACATTGGGTGAACAACCTGGAAAGTTGAAACAAGAGCTAAATGGTGGATGTGTGAGAGGGAAGGCAATTAGAAAGTACCTCAGATAATCCCCATTGTCCCAAATTCAACACCAGTTAATAACTCTAGGATAGCCAGGTAAGAGTAACTCCCAAGACACAGCTACTTACATTTTGTTGCTCGAGCACAAACATTGACCGTACTTGTTTAACCTACTCAATCATACTCCCCATCTGAACTCATTTAAAGTGAATTCTCAAGTACCTAATTCCAATTTCTTGTGTAAATAGACCATTAGTTGAAAAGTGAAGGTCCAAAAATTCCGAATGTGTTCTTTAAATTTTAGGATCAAAGTTACATCACTACTTAGCTATCAGTGAGAGTATTCCACTGAAATGATGATAACCTCAATGTCATTAGGTGAGTGCACAATTCTGAAGAGTATAAAGTATTAATGCAGGTTCATTAACAGTAAAACAAAAAAATGTATTCCAGGACATCTCTGGATTATAATTAATCTCTGGAGTGTGGTCTTATTTTCTAGGCATAAATCTATCGCGAAAGTACACCATGCTTTTCAACAACAATTTATTAAACAGAGGACCTCAAATATACATAGCCAAGCAGACAGCAGCACAAATTTGATAAACACTGAACATCATTGTGTCATATGTCAGCTTGGTTTAGCGGATAGCAATATCAGCTGAAGGTTGTTGGTTCAAACCCCACTCTAAGATTTGGCACTTCAATATAGTACTGAGGGAGGTGCACATACTTTACCTAAGCAGGGCAGTGGCACAAATATGATGTGTGAAAACCTGACTAAACTTAATGTTGGATGGTTCTTCAAAAGTACCCAGTCACAGTACTTCATGTTTTACATAGTACTGCAAGAATTAAGACATTCTAGCAGAATTGCCACAGCAGACATATTTGTCAGCTTTGACACAACTACCTGGCAATGACCATGGGGAATTGTCTTCATAGGCTTTACAGCATGGGGGGTCCATCAACATCAGATAGCCCGAACTTAATAAATGTTCAGTTCTTACAGCTGCTTTGTCAATTCTCTTTCAGAGAGTTCTTGTCACCATACACGTTTTGTAGAACTTTGGAGGCTTTCAAACAGACACCAGCAGGATGGGAGGTGCCTTGGATGTTTTTGACAGTGCGCCAGAAGAGGAAGACCATCACCATCCACGGCAGCAATAACGTGCAGTGGTGCGATCAGCAGGTGCACAGGAGAGGGGCAGAGGTCGCAGGAGGCACTGCTGCTCATAACAGGGTGCACAGACAGAAGCTCAGCTTCCTTAACTTCTCGGAAGAGTAGTGCTTCCACAGGCTGAGGTTGTCACATCCGCTTATGGCAGGCATCTGTTGCCTCCTAGAAGACGACCTGCTACCTGCTGGACCTGATGGCCACGCGTTACCAGTGGCTGTGAAAGTCACCACCACCCTCAATTTTTTTGCCTCTGGTCCCTTCCAGGGCGCTATCAGAGACAGAGAGTCTCGCAGCCCGCTGCACATATATACATATGTGATAAACTTCCCCTCTGATGACAATAGTCAGAATGAGCAGGCACTCGTATTCGCCTCTCTGGCTGGCTTCCCACAGGTACAGGATACCATCGATTGCACACACGTGGTAATCCGAGCACCACTACAGCAGCCAGGAGTTTTTTAATCAACCGCAAGGGATATTATCCCATCAATGCACAACTGGTGTGCAACTACAAGAGGTTCATGCAGGTGTGCGCCAGATTCCCTGGTTTCATACTGCGGCAGTCCAACATTCCAGATCTCTTTGTTCCAGGAAGCAAACTTAAGAGCTGACTCCTAGGAGGCAAGGGATACCCCCCTTCCACATGGCACCTGTGAGAAACCCCACCAATGAGGTGCAGGAGCACAACAACAAGAGCCAGATGGCCACCAGGTGTGTCATAGAGAAAGCCATCGGGATGTTGAAGATGCACTTCATGTGTCTAGATAGGTCTGGAGGCGCCCTTCAGTACTTGCCAGCGAGGGTGTCCAAAATAATAAGTGGTGTGCTGCGTTTTGCACAACACTGCGCAGCAGAGAGGATTGCAGGTGGAGGAGGATGAAGGCGCTCAGCACTCATCTTCAGATGAGGAGGAGGAAGATGAAGATGGGGCACCCATCACCAGATCAGCCGCGTACATTGCTGCCGAGATGCCAGTGATGTCTGAATAGCACGAAGGCTCAGCCAGTATTGATTCACACAGGAAAATATCACAAATGAAATCCTCTAGCCCACTTCCACTACAAGCACCACCTGCCCAACCCCCTTCCCCTTTGCACTAAGTAGTCCTTCAACCATGCATCCGCCCATTGCACATCTGCCCAATGGATCTCATCATGTATTGACGTTCATCATGAAAGGGCAAGTTGACACATGGGATGCAATAACAGGCAAGACGTGGAAGTGGCGCTAAGCAATACATTTTATGTGTCATTATAAGAAAAGGAAACTTAACAACATAACATTTTCTCAAACACCCATGTGCATACCCTTAGCGAATGCTTCATCTTGCGCTTTCTACCACTTCTACATGGTGCATCCCGTGTGGCTTCAGCAGAGGTAGAGGCAGGCTGCTCAGATCCTTGCCCCGACTGCCGAGATGCTTTTGGCCTATGCTTTCTGGGTTTTGGTGCCCGAGGGCCCGCCAAAGACTGATCCACTTGCACCTGTGCAGAGGCAGACTTGGCTATCTGGAGATGAGGCAGCATGTCGGGTACCGGCTTGGGAGGGGAAGGGGGGAAAAATGGGTGAGAAGTGGGAGCGTTTGAGTGGAGTTCCCACTTCCGTGTTCGCTTTCGCCACACCACTCCTACCACTCTGTTGCAGACCAGATTGGGGAGAGATCGGTGATGCTTTGCTAGGCCACGGATAAGGTAACTGTCATCCTGTTGAAGGCAGCAGACATGTTGGCATCCAAAATCTGCACGGCTGTGCTAATGGCCTGCATGGATTCATTTGAGAGCCGTGCTTGAAGCTCCACGAAGGCGGCCACTCTCTCCATGGCAGACATTCTCGCAATTACATGGGCCACCAATTCATTAGTGATTGAGTTGGACTCCTCCATCCTCTCTGCTATTCTGCCACTTCCCTTTAAGTGTCTGCATCAGTTTAAATTCTACCTGACTCACAATTTCCAATTGCTGCCACCGGTCTGCCTCCTTGTACACATCCAAAGCTGCATCTGGAGCTCCGCTCAATTTTGAGCTAACCACAGAAAATGGCGTGCAATCAACACAACTCTTAGCGCAAGATTTGCACTTGTTTCTAGCCATTCCGGACTAAACTGCACCCTTACTGGAAAATCTAGTGTTTCAATTTATACAAGTAAGGTTCTAGGTGATTGGCTTATATGCTTAGTTTCAATATACCTTATTTAATGACCGTGATGACAAACTGAGGTTAGATGGAGAAAATGCCAACATTCTATTTGTAGGGGATGTGAACAGGAGTCTTGCCTTTTGGAGGGCAAGGATCTAGATGAAACAGAGTTTAAATGGCCATATTATACCACAAAGGATCACTGTTGCCTTTTCACCTATGCTGCAATTGTGAGGACCAGTAACTTCAATAATTGGGGGAAAGGAAGAGACAGCAAAAATATAACCTAACATGAAGCCAGATGTATATTTAAATTCACTGGTCATTGGAATAAATTATCCATTTATGTTCTTATAAACTGTCTATTCATATTCCTTGAAACTGCTCACCCACACTCCAATAAACAGCCTATTGTAGTTTTCTCAACTACTCACCCTTGTTCTTGAAAGCTGCTTATCCTTACTCCCTATCCACCGATTAGGGATTAGTGTTTAGGTTTCAAAAAATTCCAGCAGCACTCAGATTTGAACAGTTGTAAAGAGGAACTCCAATCATAGACTAACAGATGACACAGATTTATCTCCTCCCAACACTACTAAAATAAACAGGAACCAAACAAAGAGTACAAGTGTTACCAGAGATCACAGGCTTATAACATATCACTGGACCAGAAGGGATCAAACGATCCCTAGATGAAGGAGAATTAAATGAAGACCATCATCGCAGTCCATCTGGGCAGACAGAATTGCCAGACGTCATAGATGCATATCCTATGTCTATTCTGTACAAGCATACTACTATTTTCTTATTCTTTTTTCCCAAAAGATATAAGCAGATTCAAACCTAAAGCTGCTTATATCTTTTGAAAAAAAAGAGTAAAGGGTTCGACATAAGTAGAAAAATAAGCAGCACATGTATTCCATGAATGATGTTGAAATAGCCAAGGATAAAGTCAGAAGAGAATTAGGAGTCTCAGCAGACTCCACACGTCTAACCAGTGCAGAACCACAATCAACAAAGCCAATAAATTGTTGAACTACATAGTAGAATACAAGTCAGAGGAAGTTGGGATCAAATTGTACAGTACTCTGGTCAGACTCTATCAGTACTGTGTACAGTTCCAGTCTCTGAAACACAAGGGGGATATTCAACGAGAAGGGGCTGTGTAGAGAAGAACCACAAGGTTAATCCCATAGTGTCAACAGTTTGAGTGATGAGGCATGATTGGGGAACCTTGAGCTCATTAACCTGGAAGGAGGGGTCTGAGAGATGACCTTTTCAAACCATATAAGATGGTTTTGGAGTGGAAAAGGTAAATCTGGAATATTATTTTCAATTAAATTGTGAGAATTGGACAAGAGGTTGAAGATTCCATAACTTTCTAAGAACAAACTGAATGGAGGGACTTTAGGATCTTTCTGAATGGATGAAATAAGATGGACTGAATGCCTTCCTCTTCTAAAACGGTCTTGTGATTCTAAACACAATAGATTTCATTGTAGAATTAAATGGTGGTTTGAGAACATTTCTGATAAAATACTGAATGATTACTTCACAAGTTATGAATATCTTATATATAGATCTGTAACATCTCAAGAGATTTTATCCTCAAAGATTAAAACGAAGATGGCTTTTCAAATACAGACTCAAATACAAGTAAATTCTGCCAGAAGATTATTGCATTGTATTGCTGTTTAACAAAGCCTATCAGATATTAGTAACGATTACCTGGTTAATATGTTAGCCTGTGAGATGAAGTGTTACATTTACTGAGAAGATCCTATTTCCTTACTGCCCGCTGAAACTGAGATTCTATTACACTTGATTTCGGACTATCTTTCAAGCAGATGTTTAATATGATTAGGTGTCAAGTATTCACAAATAATCAGACTTTGGGTATAAACATTTGGATGCTGAAATTTGGACCAAGGACCAAATAGCATTGCTGTATAGAATTTTCAGATAATCTTCAAAATTATTCATTGGTAATACTGCAGTAATGACATCAGCAGTTAGATTCATGCCTTCTTGTGAACATCACAGCATGGGGCACTGAGACACTGAAGCTCACCCAATGTCCAAAAAGGGAAGAAATAATTTCTCACTTTAAAACGATTACTTTCCAACCTAAAGAATGTACCAAATAACATTCTTTAAAAATGACAAACAATAGAACAGGATATCGGTGTGACTTCTTTGTTTATTATGAGCCTCCGTGAAGAACACTCTGGGGTAGGACTGTGGTCCACAGGAGTCCCAAGCACTCCCTCCCTCCCCAACGTAGCCCATTCTAACCCCCCCTCCCAGAATTTGCCCAATAACAGATGCTTGTTGAATAAAACCACAGTGAAGAAATGGATGCGTTCCTGATTAGGAAGGAAGAGGAACTAGTGTTGGCACTGCAGCAAAAGGAAGATACACTTTCTGTAAAGAACATATGTCCAGAAAACAGTCTTCAAATGTACATGGTTGAACGGTCTTTATTCATTCTTGATCTCCTTAAGTTCTTCAGAGAATATTACAAGGCTGTAACACATTGAAGGGTATGAGTTACAGTATAAACCACAAGAGTAACGGTTGAGTGGTTTATAAATATCACCTAAACCCCTCAACGTATTATAGCCTTGACCCAGACCACTATGAATATTTTATTCGATGTGATAAAAAGCTACACCTTACTGCAAGGCAATTCTGCTGAAATCAAAGTGGTGAGAAATTTAGATGAAGAGCAATAACTGACTAGAAGAAAAAAAACAAGAGCTGGAAGTAAGTTCAGCACAATATTGTGAAAGTGTTGGGCTCTCACTGTATTTTGGGGTCATAACTGTAATTGTATCATATGATTCATACTAGAGTATCAGACATACTTACTTTTTGGTTTTATCCTGAGCCTTAGTTACATTGTATATCAGCAGTGGATCGGAGTTGTAGGTACAATATGCAAGTACATCAATATAGCTATGTGCTAAATGTGGCTTAAATTAGGCAAACTAATCTGAGCAATTTAAAAATTTAACCCCAAAAGAAATCACAATGATTGACTCATCAAACTTGACCAAAATGATTTTTGAACAACTATAATAACGAAAGATGGACCTTCTGTCTTTAGACCTTTTTCTCCTACTAATTTGTTTTGTAATTCTGAATAAGTGAGCTATGAAACCCAGAAATTCCTATCCATTGCACATATGAATTTACTATCATCTTCTCCTCCCCCCCTCATAGTTCTAACTCAGAGAAATCCATTTATTCCAATCCTATTCCATCAGAACTTATCTCTACCTTCTTATCTATAATCGATTTGAATTCATCTCCACCTCTATTTCTGGCTTAAGCCCTCTCCATCTGAACCTATTCAATATCAAATCCATTGGATGAGAAATAATACAGGGGAAATAAATTCATCTGGATTCAGAGAGAAAGAGTTAAGCCCATGGTGCAACAGATATGAATAGAATTTCAATAAGCGGAAAGCAGATTCATACAGAGTAATGGAAATCTGAGGTATAGCAGAGGTTAACCTTATGAACTTGGTCAAGTATTGTCCTGCCTTTGATGTGTTCATTCAATTATCAGTCAACTCCCTATAAGAACAATCTACTTTATTCTCAGTCAGAATGACAATGTCAAACAGCAGCAGCAAATACTGTAAATAAAATCTCGTTTCCATAGAAACGGGTAAAAATAGATTAAGTAGCTCATCTCTGACAAAGATGTATATTAGCAAATTAACACTATCCCTCTCCAAAACATTTACTCTATTATTCTTTTATAACCGCAAGTCATGAATAAGCTTTTCTTTTGAACAAAATAATAAATCAAAATGCTGCTCTTATGCAATAAAGGCTGTCAGTGATTTCCCCTCATTGCAAATTAACCAGAACATGCTGTTTCAAACAAAACAACATTGTTTGTGCCTCAGGATAGAACATACATTCTTTTTAAAAAGAACTATACTGTTTAATAGCCACATTGTTCACCATCACTGGCAAGTTCCCAACAACATTCCAACACACTGCCCCGGAAAACTCCACATTCACACTGCGAGAGACAGATTTCCCATGTAAATATTTAGTATTAACATACTCACAGCAGGATTGTCTTTGTCCACACTCTAGTTCCACTCTGTCTTACAGTCCTACAAATCAGAAGCACATCAGTGAGAAGGCTGCCTACGCATAAACATCCTCCTAAGAAAAAAAACCTTTGCTTATAGCAGTGTGAAAAAGAACACTTCTGTATGCTAAAATGTAATTACAGTCCATTACAGAGGGTACAATTACACATGTATCTAATTTACTACAATTATAATAACGTTTGCAAGACAAATACATTTTCTAACCTCAGTTAACGATAATAATGATTAGTGTCTGATGTGTCAAGAGACCTCATCCCAGACCCCTTTTCCAATGAAAACATATCCCCCAAATCTCACCATCTCTAAATTAGAAGGTAACATCCCAGTAGCACTAAAATGATTGGCGACATTTTCATTTTCCTCTGTGTTTTGTGTCTATTCCAGGCATATGTTGTCATTAATGGGCTGCTGTCAGTTCATCTGTGCTGAACACCACTCTCATACAGATCCACTTTTGCAATGATTTTCAGGCAAACTCTGAAATCTTTGGGCTGTGGACATTCACATTTGCTTTGAATCTCATGAAATTTTTACACATTTCCATTTTATTAAAGAAAAAAATATCAAATCTGTGAAAGGGTATAAGAATCCAAGACAGCTTTCTTTATATAAAAAAATCTACATGCAATCTGTCTCCTTAAACAAAATATCTGAAATATTTTCTGAGGCTATACCTCAATTAATCCAATGCATTGAAGTGTAATATGACCTGGAATTTGTTTTGATTAGAGTGGCAGAATGAGTCAAGGTTAGAAAAGTAGAGTCTGTTTATATTATTGTAGCAGAGTGAATCTAGATTAAAGAAGCAAAACTAATTTAGAGTCCAAGCCAAGTGGATTAGAGATGCAGAGCAAGTCTTGAAGGTTGCATTATATTAGCAATTTTGCAGCTCTGTGAAGCAGTCATCCCTACGCAGTGATGGAAAAATGATAGTATAACTTTGGATTCAGGACCTGCTTTGAATCTGAAGTGAAATAGTATAACAGAAGCCATCTCACAAGGTCTTGGCTCAACATCACAGAATTTAATAACTGTAGCGCAGTGTCAAGCCTTGTTAAGTGTTGGACCTACCGAACACTCTAGAAACTAAAATACAGCTTATATCTATATGTTTTGAGAGTGGCCAGAACAGTTGGATTTGCAGCCAGACAATACACTGAAGGTCCTGTGGGCTGCAAAGCAATTTGAGATTGGTAGCTGTAATATAAGTACATTGTTAGTTCAACAAGCAGTGAGAGTCTGGATTAGAGAAGTAGAATGAGTCGGAGTTTATAAAGTGGAGTGAATCAAGATTAGAGAAGCAGAGAAGTTTTGATTAGAGAAAAATTAGTGAATAGACATCGCAATGGTGGAGTGAGTCTGATTTACAAAAGTAGAGACAGCCTCGATCAGAACAGAGTGAGGGTCCAAATGGAGTGATCCTAGATTAGAGAAGCAGAGTTGGTCTGGATTAGTGAATAAAAGTGAAGGGAGTTAAATTACTTGATTTGAATAAATTGGGATAACTTCGACAAGGCTACATTTCTTTTGCGAGTGTTCCTTTTCTTTAAAAACAAAACGAACATAATGGCAGCAGTAGAGAATTCGCCACCTTAACTGCGACACAGATAATAAACGAAACAATAGGGATGTAATTTGTATCAGGATTTGAAGAACTCCTCCACAACTGATGTCATGAATGTAACTTGATTTTGCACTTTGTTGGAACTTCATATTTGTTATTCCGGGAGTGTGTTTCAAGTGACCTGTGACCCATCTGACCACGTACAGCAGCAGGTATCTCTCGCATTTGTCCATGAGCCTGCCTCTTCTTTCAGGTATCAGCAAGTCATTTCTAAACCCTCTCCTGCCTGTAGAATTTGCAGCAACTGGGGAAGGAAAGGGGGAATTATTCCTCTTTTGTATTTTATTCATGCACAGTGTATCTTTCCCAATGACTCAATGAATACGACACCCTTGAATTCTGTGCTTTTTCCCCCCGATTTAGTATTTTTGTCTTTCCTATGTATTCATTTTTTGCTGCATTTTATTTTTCCATCTTGCCTTTTTCATTTCCTCTGCAAAAAGGCATTTTATCCTTCAATTTCCCTTCCTGCCTTTGCTGTGTGTACTCCACTCAGCATCTTTACTGATAGCTGAGGTAAGATTCAGACATTTGCAAAGGTGGGAAAGGCAGGTGCAAACATGCATTCTACAAAGTTTGACACAGTGCACCGGAGAATTAAAATGCTGTACCATGGCACTGACAATGGAGTCTCTCCAAACATAAAGAACTCACTCCACTTAAGCATCTCCCAGCATTAGTTTATATCAATATACTATAAGGTAAGATTTATGAGATGAGGGACTGCTGCATCGAACCCTGCTGACTGCCATTCCATTACATGAAAGCGCGCTATCAGGTAAGGAGATCCTTTCTGAGCTCATCCGCCAACAAGCATTGATTGTCATACAGTAGTTCTGTGGACAGACCAGCAGAGAGCAGTGTCTTTCTTTTCAAAATAGTTCCAGCCAAATCTTCTTATGAGCACTAAAAACAGCAGCTACGTGGCAATCAAATTGTAGCTGGTGAATGCGCTCTGCAAGGATGTCAGTTTAACATCTGTCAGCAAAGACCTACAGAGGAGTACAATAAAACATTGTTGAGCACTAGCACCGTTGAGGAAATAAGGGACTAGGTACCATTTCCACTGAAATTACTTCCCTGCAATTACCTTCTTCTCAAAACACCCCTGATATGAACCAGCTGTATGATCACTGGGTAAAAAATACAATGAATAAGAGAATCAAATCTGTAGGATAATAAAGTGCTGAGGTTTTAACATTTCAAAGTTTCTGGTACAGTAGGTCCTATCCCAGCAAAGTGACCATTATCCATACAAAAAATAATAAAAACTTAATAATGCTGGAATTCCATTCAATGCCTTGTTTCATTCTTTTAGTGCATTAGCTCTTGATTGTTGTATAGACATTTTATTCTAAAAAATGCTATACAACCTCCAATGCTGTTTCACACAGGGAGTCGTGTTGAGATTCACGTATCTCTGGTAAACAGGATCAAGTGCAAACCAATATGGTGGGTATATTGTGTTTAATCAGAGTTTAGGACGGAATATAACACACTAGTAATACAGCAAAAACATACGACCGTGACAAACAGCTAATATCGAACCCGATCGGACAGGCGGCTGGCATACGTAAACAGTTCTCTGGCTTCTGGTCTCTCTCTCTTTCTCTCTCTCTCGGGCCTTTGATGGTGAGCATGGGATCACTCTTAAAAGAGCGTTCGACCAGCTGTTCAGCTCTCCCTTCCGCAGTCTGTGTGCAAGCCCTTGGGATGTCACTTTTTATTCTCTTATTAGGGGTGGGCCTGAGGCCAAGTTATTGACAAGACCATTTAACCTATAGCGATTCCTCCAAAACTTCATCAACCAGTGACAGCTTAAGTTCTTTGTCTTGGTGTTTGGATGAAAGCCCTCCCCAAAAGAAGGTCTCATGACTTCATCCTTGTTTTTACAAATTGAAGGCTCCTCCATTGGAATCCATCTTATCTCTTTTTACTCTCTCCCCCTTTTTCCCAGCAAGTACAAGACCCGGCCTGTCCCTCTTAATCATGGCCCCAGCCAGAGCTGTCACACATTAATCAGTCGCTATCTTGCCTTCATCTAGCAAATGGCCCATTCTAAGATGGATACCTTATCCTTCTCAAATTCCTTTCATTCTATGTCTTTTCCTAATTAACTTTTAATTATCTTCACAAGCAGTTCTGCTAAACAAACTCCAAATTCTATCTATCTGTGGAGATTATAATATGGTTATTAGCAATAATGGAAGAAACATAGGCTGGGCCTTCACTGGCCAAATTAAAGATACATTAACAAAGTCAAAACCCTAACTTACAAGCAACAGATAACTAGCCTGGCAGGACCATCCTATGGGCCCCCGTGTGGAATGTTTATGTTTCACCTAATCTAACTGATTAAAAAGACTGTCTCAAATTCTATGGTGTGGAGATGCAAATTCTAATGCAAGCTTCCCAGGAAAACGAAACTTATCATTTAAAAGCCATATACATTTCCAGGCATCCCTAGTTTCTAACAGTCGCAGCTGGGTGGACTCCTCAGATCAAGCAGGATTCGAGGTCTGTAGGGGGAGAGTGATGGGGAAGTTAGAGGTTAGAGGAGAGATGAGGCCCTGAGAGGAAGGGAAGAGAATCAAAGGTCGCTGGATGATACTGGAGTGGGGTCAGCACCCAGAAAAAGCAGCTACACCACTGCAACCTCTTGACACCAGTACAGTAAGCCCAGGCAGAGCAGTACTGCCAAATAGTCTCCTCTGGGCTTCTGTGGGGAGAGGAAAAGTGATAGGTGAGGGGTAGGAGGAAGATGAGAGGCACGACAGGTAGAAGGAAAGGGAAAGATGGGAAACTAGGGCAGGAGAGAGGAAGGAAGGAAGATGAGGAAGGAGGGAGGTTTCTTTTTCATTCAGAAGGGTAGGTCCTTTATTTGGATGGACTCCTTTTGACTGGAAATAAATTCTGCAGATCTATAGCAACAATGAATACAATGAGAAGCTACAGAATATGATGTGAGGGAGCATGAGGAAACTGGACAGCGTACTGGGAGCGTTTCCCTGGCCAGAGCAAGTATGGGGAATGCCAATCAGCATGCAGACAATGGAACTATTTGGGGGGTTGAGAACTACTGGTACACCTGGAGTTTAAATACACAAGGGTGTTACTATCTTCCCTCTTTTGTTTCTCAACAGTACAAAAATAGTTCTCATAATTACACCTGGTCACCTATGAACTGGAATCAGTACTTTTTCCTCTGTCCTCGCAGAGGGACCAACAAGTGTCCCATTTGCTGTAATCTGTTTGCTGGACATATTTGAGACTTGCGTTATGCTATCAATTTCCCTTTGAAATGGTGATTATAACCACACAGACCAGGGGTTTACTTACTAAAGCAACTGAAATTTTGTTTATAAATAATATAAAATACATTCTCTTCATTTTGTAATCATATTTGTTCAATGCTCAATTTCTAAAACACTTAGGCATCTGTAGCAAAGTTTTGAAGTGACCCTTTCATTTCCAAGTGGTTCAGATTGTTATCCAGAAATCACAGTTGCTGATATTATTGAACAGAGACTTAACGCATTTGCACGTCATCCCTCAAGTCCGCTACTTTAGTGTTGGTGGTGACCCATTTAAAATGAACAGGATACTGCTTGCATTAAAATAGCACCCAGAGGAATCACAGGACACGAGGGGTCCACTGGTGGCAGTGGTTGGTGACAATGAACCCGGGTGGAATATAAAACACAGAATGTAACAGTCATTAATAGCGTGAATCTGGCAAATGATCTGGCTAATTGACCAAATATGAAAAGTGCTATCACGATAAATGGCAGCAGCTGTAAAATGTTGAGATATATAAATAGATCTGTAGAATATATGGATCAGGACGTTAAAACTAAACCCGACAGTATTCCCCATTTGCACAAGTCAGTTTCTAAGCTCAAAACCAGTTAATGTGTCAAGCAGATATGTTTAAAATAGGGCAAAAGAGGCAAAATGGGTTAGACACTGACCTTTCACTGCTCGGATCTGGGTTCAAATTAAGTCCAGTCTAATGGGACTGTTCTGTCTGCTGGTTGTAATAGCTTGAGAAGTCCAATTCCAAGTGTGCATGCACCCACAGTGCAATACTATTCCTAATTTGGCACTAAATGCTAATATCACTCGGAGAAGCTACAGGATATCAGGTGTGAAAAATTATCGTGTTGGAACAGTAGGGGGTAGTCTGCTGAGTTTGGGGGCTGAGGCAAATTGTTGGAACAGATAACCAGGGGCATTATTCTGCATCTGTGCTAAAGCTAACCTATAAGTGTTTAATGCTGACACAGGTGCTTGAATGGGAATGGTTCCATTCCACAGCACCAACACCCTCACCTTGATCAGCACAATAAGTAAAAGGGCCACAAGGTTCAAGTGACTTAATGCACTGCCTTTGGCATTCACCTATGTGTTTCGAAATCCACAGTTGGCAATGGGAAGAATTTTTAACTAGCTCTCCCGGGTCTGCATCAGCTCCAGAGGCTGGAGTCGCAGGCAGGTGCACGGAGAAGCGGAAAGCTGATTGATCAGCTGGTACAGCTCCAGTTGATCGTGCCAGCAGAAAAAACTGCAGTGTACGCATCAGGAGAAGACTATCGAGGGTGTCTGGAAAGAGACATGGCAATCAGCAGTGGATAATAGCATGAGGATGTTTGATTATCCACCAACTTCTATTATCATCAAAGGGGAATCTCCTTTATTAGGACAGATAATTGCGGTTTAACCACATTGCACATTATGTGATGAATGTGGTCACAATAATTGCTGTGACGTTGCAGCACATTCCTCAAACCTCAAGCACGATTTCCCAATTTTGCAGAAAATAGGAGGGATACATTACTTACCACGTAGGTAAAAGCCAGATGAAAGGGGCCTGTTCAAGTTCCAAAAAATGAAATTGTGAGCTAGGGAGACTGAATGTTTTTCTCAGTTCCCACCTTCTTGTATTTTAAAAACTAATGAACTCACAAAGGACAATATGCTGGCTTATAAATCTAACTTATTTGTGGCATAAACAAAATACAGACAGGAAACAGTGGAAAAGTTTGAAGTCTTTCTCACTAGAGAAATAGACTAGATATTCCACTCTTTTTCATTATCTCTCATCTGTCACTGTGCTGTCATACTCCATTCACTCAGCTATTTTTCTCTAAAATAATATTGCAGTAAGAACATTGCAGTATCGCTTCTTGCCTCAGTTAATAAGCAGGGTGTCGTGTGATGACACTGTTCCATGCTGCTGGGGCACTGATTTCCCAGCTGATAAAACACTTCCATGGGGTCAGATACCACCAGAATGGTCTACCAGAGATGGAAATCTGACTCGAAGTCTCTGTACCAGTAAAAACAAAAACATTCAGAAAAAGTTTGCTCGGACTATTATTTTATTCTATTAAACTGAGAATACTTCGAACAAGAAGTATTACCCACTTAGATTTGCCTTACCCTTTAACACAAAAAATACAGCTTTGCACTTGAAGCACCTGTAATTTTTTTCTCTCCCTTTTTTGGCTGGTTAACGTACTTCTGATGAGATTTTGTATGTCTTATTTTTTTGAATACTGACAATCTTAATGCATTAACAACAAACCGTTCAAACACATGCATAATTGCCGTATGCAGCAAATTGACAGATTCTGAATTCGTATTTTTAGTTATTCATCTGTACACTTGTGTTTACAGAAGTGATTTCCACTGCATTCAAATCACTACTTTCATAAAAGGGTTTAAACAATCCCTGAACCTTCACCGATCGGAATATTTGTCCTGACATCCCAAACATTCTCTGTATTCTAATAACAGTGCAGTGAGGTAAAGGCAAGTGGTGTAAGCCATGGTGTGCTGTTAAGGTGCAATGACAATGTTTTAATAATAAATGCTGTAATTCAATATAGAATGTCATTTAGTGATGATTAATTTAGATGAACTTAAAGATAAACAGCGAGTCAGACGGTAAGTTCCTATGTAATGTATAATATATCAGGGCCATTGATTTATTGTAATGGAACAAGTGAAACTGTATTTTTATTACAAAATATTATAGGACTGTTAGTGGTATTTTCAGGATTAAAATACATGATTGATGTTCACATTTTCAAGGAAATTGTGAATCAGTGACCATGATTATTATTGCATGTTTCTTGCTATGTATTCATTTTATGTCGCTTTTTAAAAAAATAAAGTCGAGGAGCCCAGGAAGATGGTTCCAGGTTGCAAATTGGTAAGAGACATATAGAAATATTGGGGACACTGGAAATGACTTGGCTTGGTAGTATTGGGAGGGTGATGGGGTATGCGAGAGATGTTGGATTGTGGGAATTTTTGGGGCGTGGGGTTCTTAGATCTTTAAGTAGTAGGAAAAGGGTTTCTGGGAGTATTTGCTGCGGTGCGTTGAAAGGGTAGAAGTAGCGGCAGGGAGTTCTGGGGTGTCTTAATGGTGGGAGGGTGGTCTTAGGATGTGGAAGCATTTGGGAAGAGGGCTTAGTGAGGAGACCTTTGGGACTACAATAGCGGAAGAGGGTTTTTGGGTTTTAGAAATAGGGAATGATATGCAGGACTCTGGGAGCAATGGAAGGAGGATGGTTAGCTAATGAGTTGGGAGGCTCTGGGGCATTTAAGAAGTGGGTGTGTGGGACGACTGGCATGGTGGTGCTGTTGTAAGGGACTGTAAAGGGGGGGTCATGTAAGGGAAGTGATGGGATTAGGGAGCATGGGCAATTGTACCATGTGGAATTACTGGGAAAGAAGGTAGGGACGATCTCAAACAATTAGAGAAAAATGTCCAGGAGGATTGAGGCAAAAGGAAGACAAGAGACTTTTTTGACAGGGAGCCTGGAATGGAGTAGAGTTGTAGGGATGTCTGTCACGTGCTATTT
The DNA here is from genome assembly GCF_052327205.1 of Somniosus microcephalus. Taxonomy (NCBI): domain Eukaryota; kingdom Metazoa; phylum Chordata; class Chondrichthyes; order Squaliformes; family Somniosidae; genus Somniosus; species Somniosus microcephalus. Next base: position 48,570,276 of record NC_141007.1, on the reverse strand, counting down.
TAGGGACAAAGTGGATGAAGGAGAACAAAGGTTCTTTCCCTAGCAGTTTTACAAAAGGTGTCTTACCAGCATTGAGATGGAAAGCCTATTTCAGATATTCAAGGCCTTTAGTGCACCTACACTCTAATCATGAGTCAGCGTTGGGAAAGCCCTTCTTGGAATCCCTTCCTCACCCGCAAAAATGCCTGTAGCTGATTCCCGAACATGATCCTGGAACCAACTTTAAGTTCTTGAAAAAGAACTTGGGCCTACAAATTCAGTATAGCCACTTTTGGGGCGGTAAAGTCGGGCGGCCGCTAAAGTTTGCGCCCGCCGGAAAGTGGAGGGCAGTCCGCCGAAATTCAGTAGCTTTGGCCAAGGAGTTTGCTCGAGCGCTAAAACTGGCGATGCACGGCTATCTTTAGGCGCTAAGCCGGCGGTGCAGACTGATACCGCCGAGGCCGGGCGCAGCGCAGGTGCGGTCATGTTTTGATTGACAGCAGACACCCTGGCGCCGGCCAGCTCTTAAAGGGGGAAGGGTCGACTTGGTCTGCTGCCACGCCCTGGATACTGCAGCCCTCCAGCTAGGCCTAAACACTGCTGCTGGAGAGAAATAGCGCCAGGAAGGATGCAGAGGGCCCGTGAGCGAGCGCAGCGCTTCTCTGGCCATGATTTAAAGGTGCTGGTTAGGGCTTTGGAGAAGAGAAGCCATATCTTGTTCCCGGACAGTGGCAAGAAGCCTCCCAACAGGGTGTACAGGAGAGCCTGGAGGGATATCGCCCAGAGGGTCACAACCACCTGCGATGTCCCCCGGACTGTTGTCCAATGCCGGAAAAAGTTTAACGACCTCACTCGGATTGTCAGGGTGAGTACCCTTTCCAGTGTCCTCCTCATCCTTGCATGTGCACCTCACATTATGGGCAAAGGGACCTCAAAGGCCTAATGACCAGCCCTCATCCAGCAGCTATGGCACTGGCATGAACATCAATTGCACATTCTGCACTTTACACACTGGCCAAGCTATTCGACCATGGGAGGCAGTGCACACAACAACAGGGCACCACACTGTACTTAGAGGCCGTCCTTTCTCTTGCAGGCCAAGCTGGCCCAGAAACTGAAGAGCCGGACTGTCACCGGGGGAGGCCGTCCCCAGTTCCAGCAGCTCAGTGACCTTGAGGAGCGCGTGGGTCGACTCATGGGTGCCCGGGTGATTGGCCCCATTGCAATTGGAGATGCCGACCCTGTGCTGGGCCCCAATGGTAAGGACATGACCTTTTGGACCTCTCTCGTTCCCCTTGCGCTTCAGATCTACATCCTTTGCCACTGTCCGACCAATGCGCAGAATGCCACCACTCATGCCTCCCTCGCTGACGCCCTGTCCTCACTCTAAAGCTACTCTTGTGCCTTCCTGCTTTCAGCTGGTGAGGAGGAGGTCCCTGAAGCTCCGAGTGTCAGTCCCTCGGAAGAGGAGGACGAGGAGGAGCAAGAGGAAGGCGGCCCATCGGGGGAACCCTCATCCGCGCCAGGGGATGGCAATGGAGGGGACACGTCTTCCCTGGAGGAGAGCCAGGGGGAAGTGTTGCAGGGGGGTGTAGCTCCTGTGCCCAGTGGTGTCCAGCCACGTGGGAAGGGTCGGGCAGCTCAGCTGCCTTCTCCCCAGAGGGGGGAAGTGTTGCAGGGGAGTGTAGTTGCTGGGCCCAGTGGCGTGCAGCCACGCGGGAAGGGTCGGGCAGCTCGGCGGCCTTCTCCCCAGAGGGAGAGTCTGGCCTCCAGTCCGGAGACGGTCCTCGCCCAGGAGGTGCGCCTCCTTGATCAAATGTCCGCGGACTTGGATCGTCGGCACACCGAGTTCATGGGGGTTGTGGCACGGTTGCCTGAGGCCATTGAGTCCCTGGCTCATAGTGTGTCCGATTTCGGGGCCTCACAGGCCAGGGGTTTCGAACAACTCGCGGCAGCACAGGCCAGGGGTCTCGAACAGTTCGGGGCATCACAGGACGCGAGTCGGGCCGAATTGAGGGCAGCACAGGACGCGAGTCGGGCCGAATTCAGGGCAGCACAGGACGCGAGTCGGGACGAATTCAGGGCAGCACAGGCAGCGAGTGGACAGTTGATCAGTGGTGCCGTGCAGTCACTGGCTGGTCTGATGCGGGCACAGACCAGGGCAGTACGGGCACTCACTGCTGCCACACTCGCTGTGTCAGGCAGGCATCGCCAGGGCACCCGCCGCGCTGCAGCAGCACAGCGGTCTGGCCTTCACCAGATTGCTGCGCTTGCTGCAGTGCCAGCCCGGCCGAGTGCCAGTGTCTCAGGCGAGCAGCGAGCGCCTGGCATCAGCCAGCTTGCCCCCATTGCTGCAGCCGCCACTGCCACTCCCCCAGCGAAGCTGCGACGAGCTGCTGGAGGGACTGATGCTGCCCAGCCACAGCTGCAGCAGTCAGCAGCCGGCCCCTCGAGGGCCAGAGCTCGTCTAGGCCGACTCCCAAGGGCATCTGCCGTCACGCAATGTGCCCCTCAGGAGCCTTCCCCCAGCCTTGCAGCACCCACAGGGCCCAGGTTGAGGCGGAGCAGCAGGTCGGCCAGGGGCCGGAAAAGCCTGGACAAGGATTCGCCCTCTCGGCACACAAAGTAGAGTGTGTTGGCAAATGTTTTTTTATATGGGGGTGGTTGTGTTGTCTATGGGGGGGGGTTCTTTTGGTAAGGCCGAGGGTGAAGGCCATTTGGATGGACAAGTTTTGTTATTCCTCCCCAGGTTGTGGGAGTGAGATATGTTTTTGACTGTTTTTTGGGGGTGTTGTCTGTTTTTGGGTTTCATGTGGGAAGGGCCCTGAGTTTGTTCAATAAAGCTTTTTCTTTATTCAGCTTGTCCATGTGTGATGTTTCAAGTGGTTGTTGCGTTAACCGGCTGAGGGCTTGCGGAGCGGCTGCATTCATGTGCCTTCATTGCCACAAGCCATTCCCTGACAGGGGGCCTAGAAGTGTTGTTCAATAAGCCGCCGACGGACGGCCCTTGGACCTTGTGGCTCCCTCCTGGGCTGGTACTCCTCCTCCTCCTCCTCCTCCTCCTCCTGGTCCTCCTGCTCGTCCTCCTGAGGTGGTGGTCCAACGTGAGGTGGCAGTGCCCGAGTCCTGCGGATAGCCAGGTTGTGCAGCATGCAGCAAACGACGACGAACTGGGAGACTCTATCCGGCGAATACTGCAGAGATCCGCCGGAGCGATCCAGGCAGCGGAACCGTTGCTTGAGGATGCCAATCGTTTGCTCTATGATGTTCCTTGTGGCTTGATGGCTTTCGTTGTATGCCTCCTCAGCAGGGGTCCTGGGCGCGCGGAGCGGGGTCATGAGTCATGTACACAAAGGATAGCCTTTGTCCCCGATAAGCCATCCTCTTGGGGGAGGCTGTGCCTGGAACATGTCAGCCACAGTAGTCTGGCGCAGGATAAATGCATCGTGGCTGCTGCCTGGAAAGCGGGCATTGACAGCTAGGATGCGCTGCCTGTGGTCACACACCAGCTGTACATTGAGGGAATGGTAGCCCTTCCGGTTGCAGTAATCCTCGGCATTGTCGATAGGTGCCCGCAAAGCCACATGCGTGCAGTCAATGGCGCCCTGCACCATGGGGAAGTCAGCGATCCTCGCAAATCTGACTGCACGCTGCTCCTGCCTCTCTAGGGTCATGGGGAAGGAGATGAATTGGTGTCTCCTTGTGAAAAGGGCATCGGTGACCTGCCGGATGCAGCGATGCACGGCGAACTGGGAGATGTTCGCTATGTCCCCAGCAGCGGCTTGGAAGGAGCCGCTTGCATAAAAGTTCAGAGCCACCGTGACCTTCACTTCCACCGACAGAGACGTCCTGCACATCAGCTGTGGACGCAGATCTCCGTGAAGCAGCTGGCAGATCTCTGCAACCACCTCCCTTCTGAAGCGCAGCCTCTTAACACACTGCGCAGCAGTCATGGTGAGATAGGACACCTGCTGGCGGTATTCCCTGAGTGGGTAAGGCCTATGTTGCCGACGCCTGATGCCCCCTCTGCGTCTAGGCATGGCTGCCCCTCTCACACAGCGTCTGCGAGCCCTTCGCACATAATGCTGGAACTGAGGGTTGGAACCCCATGCAGCCCCCATAATATACTTGCAAACAATGAAATCACAATGAGGCAAATTTCCAAGCTCTGGCCAGAAGCCAAAAATACCTCTCCTATGTTGGGCCAAATCAGTAAGGTCTCTTCCTTGGTCTCTGTCCAGAAATCCGTTGCAGAAAAGTCATTGCAGCAAAATGGCTGGCCTTTATAGTTCAGTGTAAGTGCCCTTTAATTAGCACTCCCCGAGGCCCACAGGGCCTCTGCTGCGTTCCACTTCACAGTTCTTAACACCGCCACGCCCACATTGGGCGGGCGCGACTGAAGTTCCAGTTTGGGGCGCACAAAGGGCGTTGCACGACGAAATGACGTCATAAGTTGCGCGCGCAGCTGAGCGCGCGCAAACACTTTGCGCCGGCGCTAAATGTCTACTGAAGTTGGGCGTAGGCGCAGATCGTACTGCGCCCAGGCGCTAAGTGCCTAGCGCTCGAGATCTACCCCTCCTAAGGCGCTAACGGCTGGCGAACGCAACTGAATTTCTAGGCCTTGGTGTACTTTAACCATGTTTCTGTTCTCTTCAATTAACTCCTCTTCTCATCCTCTTCTGTTTCTCTTATCATTTTCTTTCTTTCTTTGCCAGTGCTGCTTTTCACCCAGCAATAAGTTAAAATGCTGTATTTAGACCAAGAAAACAACAGTGCTTGGAATCAGGATGTTGATTTCCAAATTATAGTATTATGTAAACATTAAAGATAACAAACACTCCTGGAACAGAAAAGGTTATTGGGAGTAACAATTAAATACAAGAAGGAAATGGCAGACTTGTTAAATTAATACTTTCTATCCATTTCACAGTAGAAGAAGAGGACAAAATACCAGCAGTACATGGGAACCTAAAAATAAGTCAAGGGAAAAACTTAGCGGATTTAATAGCAGTAAAAAGAAGGTAATGGAGAAAATAGTGGGACTGAAGATAAACAAATTTCCAGGACCTGATGGTGTCCACTCCAGGTATTAAAATAAATAGGTGAGAAAATTGCAGATCTGTTAGTCATAATTTTCCAAAGCTCTCTAGTGTCAGGATTTGTACATCTGGATTGGGAAAATTGCAAATGTCACTCCATTTTTTTAAGAAGAGAGTGAGATAAACTAAGAAACTACAGACTCAGTTTAACATCAGTTGTGGGGAAGCTACTGATCATCAGATATAGTGTGGCTGAGCACTTGGACAAGTATCAGTTGATCAAAGAGAGTCAGCATGGATCTGTAAAGGATGGGTCATGTCTGACTAATCTAATTGAATTTTTTGAGGAGGTGACTAACATGATGGACAAGGGAGTGTCTATGGATGTTGTCTACATGGACTTCCAGAAGGCATTTGATAAGGTTCCTCAAAAGAGATTATTAGCAAAGAAAGAGGCTCGTGGAATTGGAGGTACTCTTGTGACATATGTTGGTAATTGATTAGGGAGGTAGGACACAGAGAGAGTAGGAATAAAGGAAGTGTACTCTGACTGGTAGAATATGACAAATGATGTTCCCCAGGGATCTATACTGGGGCCTCAGCTTTTCAACATAAAAATCAATGACTTGGATGAAGGAATAGAGAGTTGTATGTCCAAGTTTACAGATGCCGAGGCATAGAATATAAGAGCAGGGAGGATATGATGGAGCTGGACAAAATGCTAGTTAGGCCACAGCTGGAATACTGTGTGCAGTTCTGGTCGCCACACTATAGGAAGGATGTGATCGCATTGGAGAGGGTGCAGAGGAGATTCACCAGGATGTTACCTGGGCTGGGGCGCTTCAGCTATGAAGAGAGACTGGACAGGCTGGAGTTGTTTTCCTTAGAGCAGAGAAGGCTGAGGGGGGACTTGATTGAGGTGTACAAAATTATGAGGGGCATAGATAGGGTAGATAAAAAGGAACTTTTCTCCTTAGCAGAGGGGTCAATAACCAGGGGGCATAGTTTTAAGGCAAGGGGCAGGAGGTTTAGAGGGGATTTGAGGAAAAACCTTTTCACCCAGAGGGTGGTTGGAATCTGGAACTCACTGCCTGAAAAGGTGGTAGAGGCAGGAACCCTCACAACATTCAAGAAGCATTTAGATGAGCACTTGAAATGCCATAGCATACAAGGCTACAGACTAAGTGCTGGAAAATGGGATTAGAATAGATGGGCCGAAGGGCCTCTTTCTGTGCTGTATAACTCTATGACACTAAATCAGGAGGCACAGTAAGTAGTGTAGATGGGAGCAGAAAGTTACTGTTGTGTCTCCTTGTGTTCTTATACTATAAACTAGCTGGGGGGGCCCGGCGTTGCCAGGGCAGTTTAGAGGGCCGCGCGGTTGACGGCCGGCCGCTGCCGCTCCCCCGCTCTGTGTCTCAGGCCGCGCGGTTGTCAGGCCCGGCCCGAGTGACCCCATGGGCCCGAGTGACCCCAACTTACCTCCCGCTCCGGCGGGCCGCCGCAGCTGGTAAAAGCAGGGGAGAAAATGGCGGCAACGTTTCGGGAGGCTGCAGGATTAGGTCCCGCCCGTGACGCACTGATTGGTCAACCATCAGGTCACTGAACTGTAGGATTGGTCAACCATCACGTCACTCAACGCTAATGAGCGGTAGGATTGGTCAACGCTAATAGGCGGATTTTTGAACGTATTTTGTATACTGTCCGAACAATTTTTGTCTGACCAAAAAGTAAATACACCTATGACACTCCCCTAATCATAACCTTTCTTTTGATATAACATATGTGTAGGTACGCTCTATAACTTTTGAGTGTATAGCAGACAGACAGACATACAGACAGACATACAGACAGACATCGAGACAGACATACAGATGGACGGATCCTTTTATATATATATAGATAGATAATACAGACACTTTTAGCTCATTTTAGTTACTGCTTTTACTTAGCTGTATTTCTGCTTTGTTTCTGTGCTGCCGCATGGTGCGAAGTGATACAAGATGTCCCTCACTGCACTGTGCACTGCCTGTGCAGTGTGCCACATAGCAATATAACTACACCATACCAAAATAGTTCCATACCAAAGTAGTTCCATTTAACGATGTGATACTATAACAATGTAACATCCCTCTTTCTCAAAAAACTAAAACATGAAATTTAACAGTTTAAATTAACAAATATTATATCTAAACTATTATTATCAACTACAAAGAATCGTGAGTTTTTTTTTCTTATTCGCGATATCGCTCAGGTGGTTGGATGTTGTCCCTCCATCTTGTGGATTTGGTGATGACCATTCCTCTCTGCGGTGTTTTGGTGTGTTCCACTCTCGTTGTTGTTGTTGCTGTCGCCTTTGGAGTTGGAGTGTGCATGCTCGTGGTTGTTTGATTTGTAGCGCTTGTTTCTGGTGTTGTACTGCTTGTGGTAGTTGGTGTTGTCAATGTTGCTGATGTTGTCTGCTGCTTATCCAGTTCAGGTGAAGGTCTGATGTGGAGTCTGTTCCATCTGTATTGGTTACCAGGTTCAGTCTCTACGAAGTAGGATCTTGGAGTATCAGCTTTTCCAATAACCTTGGCTGGATTCCAGGTTTTCAACACCGGGTCTTGCACATGCACTGATTGTCCATTCAGCAATTCTGGTAGCGTCTTTGCATGTTTATCGTAATGTTTGCTTCCTACGATTTGTGCTTCTGCCAGCTTTTGTCTGAAGTCCTCCTGGTCCTGGGGAGGATGTATTTTTGCTGGTAGTGTAGTCTTAAACTTCCTCCCACTCAGCAATTCCGCAGGTGATTTCATGTCTGCTTTCAGTGGTGTTGATCTGAGTGATAGGAGGGCAAGGTCTTGGTCTTCCCCCATCTCACTACTTTTGATGAGAGTTCTCTTGACAGTCTGGATCTGTCTTTCGATGAACCCGTGTCCCCTTGGGAAATGTGGGGATGAGGTTACTATTTTGAACCCGTACTTTTCTGCCAGAGCTCTGAATTCACTCGATGTGAACTGGGTTCCACTGTCACAGATTACCTTGTCCAGGATTCCTTGTTCAGCAAACAAGCTCTTTGCAATCCTGGTGGTAGTTGTGGCTCTCAAGTCTTTCATCCTTCTCACAAAAGGATACTTGGAATAGTAATCTGCCACTATGAGATACCATTCTTGATTGCACATGAAGAGATCTGCCCCAACGGTGTGCCATGGTCTTGACGGTATTTCACTAGGTATCATCTCCTCTTTCTGTTGTGCATTTCTGTATTTCTGGCATATACCACATTCAGAGACCATCTGTTTGATATTTTTGTACATGCCTATCCAGTATACAGCTGATCCGGCTCTCAGCTTCCCATGTGGCCTTCATGTATGAGATGGAGAAGTTGTGTCTGCATTGTCTTTGGCACGATGATCCTTGATCCAGCAAGGAGAATACCGTCTTCTACTGCAATATCGTCTTTAATCGTCCAGTATTGACGAATTGTCGCCTGTACCTGCTGGATTCTCTCCGGCCACCCCTGTATTACTTGTTGTGTGAGTAGTTGCAATTCCTCATCTTTGCTAGTCTCATCTTTGATTTGACTGAGCTTTGACTGAACATTCACTAGGTGGTGGATTTTTACTGTTAGGCCCTCCACCTCGTGTTTCTCATATGGTGACAATCGAGACAACGCATCTGCTAGCACCATTTCCTTTCCTGGCTTATATTTAAGCGTGAAGTCATAGCTTTGGATCCTTAGAAGTAGTCTTTGCAGTCTTGCAGGCGCTTTGCACAGATTCTTCTTATAGATCTGTTCTAGTGGACGATGGTCACTCTCTATTGTAAATCGCCTGCCATACAGGTATGTAAGGAATTTCTCGCATCCGTACACTACTGCTAATAGTTCTCTTTCTATGTTGGCGTATCTCGTCTCGGCTGACGTCAAGGCCTTTGATGCGAAAGCTATCGGCTTTCCTTCCTGCACCAGAGCTGCCCCTAGTCCTCTGGTAGAAGCGTCTACTTGCAGAGTGACTGGTTTGCTTCTGTCATAATATGACAGGCTTGTTTCTTTGCACAATAGTTCTTTAAGTTGTTTGAAATTCCTTTCGTGTGATTCAGACCACTGGTATTTGGCGTCTTCTTTCAATAGCTCTCTGAGATTTGTTGTATGTTCTGACATGTGTGGGATGAAAGAACTCGTGTATTGGACCAAGCAGAGGTAACTCCTCAGCTCTTTCTTATCTTTGGGTGGTTTCATTTCAGCAATCGCCACAATCTTCTCTGGACTTGGCTTGACTCCCTCTGGTGTATAAATCATACTGAAGAATTGGCATTCCTTGACTTTAACTATGCACTTATCTGCATTTAACTTGATGTCAGCCTTTCTGGTACGCTCCATGGCCTCATGTAGGTGCATGTCATGGTCTCTTTCATCTGCTCCATAGATCTGAATATCATCAGCTATTCCTATAGCTCCTTCACAGCCTCTGTATGTCTCGTCTACTTTCTGTTGAAAGATATCTTGACTGACCTTTAACCCAAATGGTAGCCTCAGGAATTTGTAATGCCCAAATGGTGTGCTGAATGTTGTCAGTGTTGCTGATTCCTCATCCAACTTCACGTTCCAATATCCATTTCTGGCATCTAGTTTTGAGAAAACCTTGGCTCCTGCCAGTGATGGCGTAATCTCCTCTAGCGTTGGGGTGGGATAGTGGTCCCTCTTTATCGCCTGGTTTAGATCTTTGGGGTCCAAACACATTCTGAGACGCCCGTTTGGCTTTTCTCGTACCACAATTGAGTTTACCCAGTCTGTGGGTTCAGTGACCTTAACGATCACTCCCTTTTCTTCCATCTCCTTTAGCTCTCTTTCAAGCTTTGTCTTCAGCTCGATAGGTACTTTTCGTGGAGCATGGATAACGGGCTTTACCTCTGGATCGATGGTGATGTGGTATTGGAAATCTCCAAAACATCCCACTGTATCATCGAAACATTCCGGATACATGTCTATCAAGTCTTTTTTACTCTTGATTTGTGGGCGGTTCTCCAGTGGGGTGTTGCTGTCTATCTTCAGTGACGTTTCCGTCAGCTCGTGATGCACTGAGATCAATCTCAACTTCTCGCAGCTGTTTAATCCCAGGATCACTGGCCCCTCAGTGTCGGTGACATAGAACATGCAGTTGATGTGTTGATGTTCTTTCTTTTATGTGTCCCTTTGATAAAGGTTATTCCGAGTTGTTTAATCTCACTCCCCCCGTATGCTGTCAGTGTGACATTACTTGCCTTTAAACAACCATTTTTCGGGTATCCATCTTCTCTCAGGTTTTCGGGAAAGATCTGCTGGTACAGTCTCAATGGGAGAATGTTGCTCTGAGCCCCTGTGTCCAGCTTCAACTTTAAGTTGATGGTTGTGGGCCGACCTTTGACCTTTTTTTTGATTTGGATGATGGTGTGCCATTCTCTCCTCGGAGTATTTTCCGCTCTGGACATCTCGTGAAGCTGTATCTTTATGGTTTCGATGTTTAGTGCATTGTCGTGATCATCATCATCATCCTGCTCATCCATGGCATGGATATTGTGTTTCTTTCTCTGGTTCTGCTGTCCGCCTTTGTTTTTGATGTATGTTCCTTCTTTCTTCGTTCTACACCTCTTTTCCCAATGGTTTAGTTTGCCACATGCATTGCAGCTTGTTCCATATGCTGGACATTTCCTCTTGTCTGTGTAATCGTGCAGTCTTCCACAGTTTCTGCACGTTTCCCCCGTTGTCATGTGCATGTCTTTGTGAGTTGTACTTTTCTCTCACTGCATCCATTCTGTTGTCCGTCTCAGAAGCCGTCCGCATGTCAGCCGTTTGAGAAATCAGCGTTTTCATTTGCTGCTTCATGGCTTCATGAGCTCTCACAGTATCTATAGCCTCTGTTATTCCGAGCTTTTCTTTTCCTATCAGGGCTTTTTGTACCTCTACATGCGCTGACCCCCATATCAGCTGGTCAACAAGCATTTCCTCCATTTCCTTAAATTTACACTTGCTGGCTTCATTTCTCAGCCTTGTCAGGAAATTGTCAGCTGTTTCACTGGGTTCCTGTCTTAGACTCTGGAATTTGTATCTGTGTATACGGTGATTGGAGTTAGGCTCTAGATGGTTGCTGAATTTATCAAAAATTGTCGCAGGGTTTTCTTTTTCCTCTTCAGTCAAACTCCAGCTATTATACAAATCTAGGCCTTTTTCTCCTGTCCACAACAGAATGTAACTACCCTTTCCCTCATTGGTAGTACCCTTCAGGAAGCTTTTGAATGTAAGCTCACATTTCTGTTTGAACTTGCGGGATGCTTCTACTATATCGTCAGCTTCCCAGTTCATGAGGGGTTGCATTTGCACAGTCAGTGCAGTGGCAGCCGTCATTTTACTTTCCCGTGTGATTCAATCTCAATCAACGCAGACACCGGCACTCACAATCAGCTCATAAAATCACTTTTCGTCTTATTCATAGTTCGTTTAGCACAATTTGTACTCACTTATACCGCTGCCACCATGTTGTGTCTCCTTGTGTTCTTATACTATAAATAATAGAGACTTTTAGCTCATTTTAGTTACTGCTTTTACTTAGCTGTATTTCTGCTTTGTTTCTGTGCTGCCGCATGGTGCGGAGTGATACAAGATGTCCCTCGCTGCACTGTGCACTGCCCGTGCACAGTGTGCCACATAGCAATATAACTACACCATACCAAAGTAGTTCCATACCAAAGTAGTTCCATTTAACGATGTGATACTATAACAAAGTAACAGTTACAATGGAAGATAGACAGATTAAGTGAGTGGGCAGAACTATGGTAGATGGAGCTCAATGTGGAGAAGTGCAAGGTCATCCATTTTGGATCCAAGAAAGTCAAATTGGGATATTTTCTTTATGGCGAGAGATTAGGAACTGTGGAGGAGCAAAGGGATTTGGGTGTCTATGTACATAAATCACTAAAAGCTAGTGCAAAAAGTAACCAAAAAGATTAATGGAATGTTGGCCTTTATCTGAAGGGGGTTCCGAGGAGGAGGAGGTTATGCTTCAATTATACGGAGCCTTGGTCAGACCCCACCTGGAGAACAGCGCTCAGTTTTAGGCACCAAGAAGGACGCATTGGTTTTGGAGGGGCTAAATCGCAGATTCACTTGAATGATAACCGGCTTAAAGGGTTAAATTATTTGGACAGGTGGCATAAACTTTATTTTTAATCCCTTGAGCTTAGAAGGTTGAGGGGTAATCTAAATCGAGGAGTTTTAAATGATAAAGGGATTTGATGGGGTAGATATGGAGAAACCATTTCCTCTGGTGGAGGGTTCCAGAACAGGGGGCACAATCTTAAAATTAAAAACTAAGCTATTTAAGAGCGAAATCAGGAAGCGCTTTTTCCACGCAAAGGGTAGTGGAAATCTGGAACCGTCTCCCCGACAGGCTATGGATGCTGAGTCAATTGAAATTTTCAAGACTGAGATTGATAGATTTTTGTCAGGTAAAAATATCAAGGGATATGGATCAAAGGCAGATAAATGGAGTGGAGGTATAGTTCAGCCATGATCTGAATGAATAGCAGAGCAGGCTCGAGGGGCTGAATGGCCTACTCCTGTTCCTTTGTTGGACGCTTGCTGCAGGAAAGGTAAAGTCAACAGCATAGAACATACTTTTAATAAGCAGAATAACAAATCAGAATTTTTCTAAAGATGGTGTATCAAGCTTTAACGGTTCTGGGTTTTTTTTACAATTTGTAACTGTGTCATAATGCCCTAAAGTTATTTTACTGGCTGTAGTGTATGTGCTTTAAGTCAGAACTACTTTTTACAGCTCCTGTATACTGTAGTACCGGCAGTAACCACACCGGTATATAAGCTGTGCGCATGCCTCTGTACCCCAGTCTAGAGATGACCCTCCTCCATAAAGACCTGTTGTTTGTTTATGTACAGCATCCGTGTAATTATTTATCCACTGAACCACGGATCTAACAGTGGCGACGAGTGTTGATGCGAATCTACCTGCAACATAAAAAAAAAGAAAAAAATAGTTGAGTCCAGGAACACGGGCGTCAACCGCGAGCAACCGCCCAGCAGTCAGGCAGAGATCCAACTTCGCTGGGGAGGCTGTGGAGAGCCGGGCTTGGTTCCCCAGCCACAACGAGCAGTAAGAGACCGACGACAGGTCCAGAGCAGACCCTTCCCGAGCAGCGGCGGCTGGAGCCGACCGACGGCAGAGAGAGAGAGCCGGGCAGCGTCGACGGGGTAAGAAAGAGGGTGAAGAGAGCAGGGCGCAGCCGGGGATTGATCACCGAGCGGCGTCAAGGAAAAATACTACAAACCGGAGAGAGAGAAGGTAAGAAACAGCCGGGTTCTAGACTGAGCGGCGTCGACAAATATCAAGAGAAGAACGTGCAGAGCACAGCCAGGGATCACGGGCTGATCAGGGTCCGCGGGGCGAAGCAAGGGGAGACGCCATTGAGCCGCAGAGAAGCAGGGAGAGCGCGGGAGGCACCATTGAGCCGCGGAGAAGCAGGGAGAACGTGGGAGGCACCATCGAGCCGCGGAGAAGGAGGAAGAGTGCGGGAGACGCCATTTTGCGAAGCCGCAGCGGAGAAGACGGGCGAGCGCGGGAAGGAAGGAAAGTGCGGGAGACGCCATTTTGTGCCAGCGGAGAAGAAGGGGAAGCGCGGGAGGCACCATTGGGGATAGTTAACGCACAACCAAGGATGCCGAAGAGTGGCAGTATCTCTACATTCAACAATGAAGTCGAAGATTGGGCGACATATGTGGAACGTATTGAGGTGTACTGCAGGGCGAATGAAGTGCCAGATGCTAATAAAGCACTGGTTCTGTTAAATTCCATGGGTGCAAAAACTTATGGGTTACTGCGAAATCTAATAACCCCAGAGAAGCTGGTAAACAAGGATTTTGGAAGCATAGTAGAAATCCTACAGGACCACTTAAGCCCCACACCGCTGCTGATAGCAGAATGATTTAAGTTCCATAAAAGGAACCAACACAAAGACGAAAGCAATGCTGAGTACCTAACGGAACTGCGCAAGCTATCGAAATACTGCCAGTTTGGAGCGGGACTAGCAGACACGTTAAGGGACAAGTTTGTGTGTGGGCTACAAAGTGAAGGAACCCAGAAACGGCTTCTATCAGAAAAGGACCTTACGCTGGACAAAGCTTTCAATATGGCAGTATCACACGAAGCAGCCGCAAGGGGCGCTGCAGAGATACAATGGAGAGCGCAAGAATACGGCACCAACGAAATGACCTATGGAACAGGGAAGTGCTATCGCTGCGGCAGAACAACACATGACCAGAAAGATTGTTGGTTCAAGGACCAAGTGTGCAGACAGTCTGCAGGTCTGGGAAGAAAACCAACAGTAAGAAATCTCCACAGGAGAAGTACAAAAAGGTACACCAGGTGATGGACAGTGGTTCAGACGAACAGGAAAGTGACACAGACACCGGAAGCAAGGAGCTGGGTTGTCTGAAACTACATAATGTAACCGAAATAGAGGATCACCAGACTATCTGGGTTACACTCAAGATAGATGGAGTCCAAGTGGAAATGGAATTGGACACAGGGTCAGCTCTAACAGTCATAAATCAAAGAGACTACAAGCGGCTATTTTCACACATACCCTTGAAAGCTACAGGGATTGTCTTGAAGACGTATACGGGGCAAAAAGTCTACCCCAAAGGAAAAATAAGGGTGAAAGTGACATATAAAGGTCAGGAAATACCTAAAATGGATATATATGTATTGCCAGATGGAGGACCACCACTGCTAGGACGTGAGTGGATCCGGAAGATACATTTAGATTGGCATTCCATACAGGCACTGAAGGTGGAGGCCAAAAAGGATGATGATGTCACACCTGGACGACTGTCAAAAATGCTAACTGATGCAAAAGAAGTGTTCCAGGAGGGACTAGGAACACTAAAAGGAATAACAGCAACAATTAAAATAGAGGATAATGCAAGCCCAAAGTTTCTGAAGGCCAGACCAGTGCCTTATGCGATCAGACCAGCGGTTGAACCAGAGCTGGAAGGGTTGGAACGTTCAGGAGTACTGTCTAAAGTGGACTGAAGCGAGTGGGCTACACCCATCATCCCTGTAATGAAGAGGTCGTTGAGTAATACGCCTGGGGAACCAAAGAAGGTCCGCATCTGTGGGGATTTCAAGGTGACAGTGAACCCAGTCCTTCACACGGTGCAATATCCGCTTCCACGAATTGAGGATATTTTCGCCTCGCTATCTGGTGGTAAACGCTTCACCAAAATTGATCTAGCCCAGGCGTACTTGCAAATGGAGGTAGAAGAAGCTTCGAAACATTACCTTACGATCAACACCCATAAAGGTCTCTATCAATACAACCGGCTGGTGTTTGGAGTAGCCTCGGCTCCGGCTATCTGGCAAAGGGCGATGGATCAGGTCCTGCAAGGGATTCCAGGGACCCAGTGTTATTTGGACGACATCTTGGTCACGGGCGAAAATGACGGTGATCACCTCGCTAACTTGGAGAAGGTGCTCGCCAGATTAAAGGAATATGGGCTACGAGTTAATCGCCACAAGTGCAAGTTTTTCCAGAAACAGATCTCGTATTGCGGCCACGTCATCGATGAAGAGGGGTTACATAAGTCCCCTGACAAGATTGAGGCAGTAGTCAAGGCTCTAGCACCGGAAAATGTGTCACAACTGAGGTCGTTCCGCGGGCTGGTAAACTATTACCACAAGTTCTTACCAAATTTGTCTACGGTACTACACCCGCTGAACACCCTACTGCAAACAGGGGTACCATGGAAGTGGGATGACGAACGTAGACGAGCTTTCCAGAAGTGTAAAGAATTGATCACATCAAAAGAGGTGTTGGCCCATTTCAACCCAGCACTACCAATTCGTTTGGCATGTGATGCATCACCCTACGGCATTGGAGCGGTGCTGTTGCACAAATTCCCAGATGGGTTGGAGAGGCCAGTGGCCTTTGCGTCTCGGTCACTAACCTCAGCCGAGCGCAACTACGCCCAGATTGACAGGGAGGCCCTCAGCCTAGTATGGGGAGTAAAAAAATTCAACCATTATCTGCATGGGCAGAAGTTCACCTTGCTGACTGACCACCAACCACTTGTCTCCATCTTTAATCCTAAGAAGGGCGTGCCAGTAATGACTGCACAGCAGTTACAAAGATGGTCCCTGTTTCTAGGGGCGAATCAATATGAAATAGAATATAAAGGCACGAAACAGCATGGGAACGCTGATGGGCTATCGTGCCTGCCACTGCCTACGGTGGAGGAAGCACCAGCAGTGGACCCTATCGAGATATTTTATTCGTCGATAATTGAACGATTGCCAGTAACAAACGCGGATATAGAGAAGGAGACCCGCAATGATCCGACGCTGTCACGGGTATATGAATTAACGGTGAGGGGATGGCCAACACATGGCGACTCACTGTTGCCAGCATTCTCAACCAGAAGAGAACAGCTGTCAGTATGCCAGGGGACAGTGATGTGTGGATCCAGAGTGGTGATTCCACCCAAGTTAAGGGAGAGTGCGCTAAAGGAGCTACATGAAGGTCATCTGGGGGGAGTGAAAATGATAAGCCTTGCTAGGGATTGTGTGTGGTGGCCGGGAATTATCAACAAATCGAAGACCTAACTAAGAGCTGCTTAGGATGCCAGAAGGTCCAAAATGCACCATGGGAGTGGCCCTCCTCTCCATGGCAACGGGTGCACATTGATTTTGCTGGTCCATTCATGGACTCAATGTTCTTAATAGCAGTGGATGCTCATTCAAAGTGGCCTGAGGTGATAAAGATGTCTTCAACCACTACAGAGAAAACGATTGCAGTCCTGCGGACCATATTTGCCAGAAACGGTTTGCCAGAGCAGATCTGCTCTGATAATGGACCACAGTTTGTGTCCGACGAGTTCCAAAAATTCATGAAAAGGAATGGGGTAAGGCATTACACATCCGCCCCGTATCATCCAGCCACCAATGGATTGGCTGAGAGGTTCGTACAAACCTTTAAGAAGGCGATAAAGGCCATGTGCGACGAGGAAATTCCACTACAGCATAAGATGGACAATTTCTTATTAGCCTACCGAAACGCGACACATGCAGTTACCAACCAGACCCCAGCCATGATGTTCTTTAACCGAAGGTTGAGATCTCGTCTGGACTTGCTCAGACCAAATGTGCGAAGAAATGTTGAGGACAAACAATTCCAGCACATCAACGAGAAGCCGACAAGGAGCTTCAATATATGGCAACCAGTCTTGGCCCGTGACTATCGAACAGAGAAGTGGCAACCCGGAACGATATATACAAGGCAGGGGCCATTAATGTACACAGTGGATGTCGGGGAGAACATTGTGAGACGCCACGTCGATCAGATCTTAGCGTCACAGGAAGGCGTCAACCCCATGTCTCGAGTACCTGGGGATGAACCCGACATACCGGTAGCATCTACTTCAGACCCAGTAGCAGTGGAACTCGATGAACTACCCGATGAAAAGGGGTCAGAATCGCCTCTGCACCAAGAACAAGAACCTCCGGAAAGGCGCTATCCCGAAAGGGTCAGGAAGCCACCCCAAAGACTGAATCTATAAATGGACTTTTGTTATTAAATGTACATGTAAAAATTTAATTGTTATTTGAATATTAAGGGGGTATTATTAATCTAAAAAGTGAGGAATTGTAGTGTATGTGCTTTAAGTCAGAACTACTTTTTACAGCTCCTGTATACTGTAGTACCGGCAGTGACCACACCGGTATATAAGCTGTGCGCATGCCTCTGTACCCCAGTCTAGAGATGACCCTCCTCCAGTAAAGACCTGTTGTTTGTTTATGTACAGCATCCGTGTAATTATTTATCCACTGAACCACGGATCTAACACTGGCAAATTAATAATGCAACTTTAAAATATTAAAATCCCCCAAAATAATGTAGTTCATCAGATAGTTAAAAAAAAAGGAAAAGATTAGTTTAAGCATACTGTTATTTAGAAACTGCTACCAGTGTCAAAAAGTAACATCTTTATCTGTGCTGTACTTCAATGTATTCTTGAGTACAAAAGTCAGGACTCCCACTGTGGGCCTGAATGTGTGCAGTGGGTAAATCAGGACACTCTTTGCTGGCATTTAGCCATTTTCTATTACAATTGTGCACTCCACAACTGGATTAGCCAAATTTAGGAGATTTATCTCTGCTAAATCGTTTCGGAACTGTTTGAGAAACATTAAAGGATTATTACTGCAGGTGCATTGTGATTAGCTGATCATTTTTTTCATTACCACTAACAAAATCACGTTCTCAGGAATTGTACTGTTACAAATTTCATGGGTCTGCACTCGATATTCTCTCGGTTCGGCATCAGTGTTCATTCTCATAAGCAGGCCTCACGTCCCCTTCGATGAGGAACCCTCTTTTGCTGCCCAATATCTAGTTAAATGACAGCATGACCCAGGGATCATAACATAGACCCCCTGCTGTGTCTATTGGATACTGTGATCTTTAATATGCAGCCAGGTGCGTTCTCCTGCCTTTATGGAAGGCAGACTGAAAAGCACTCGAGTGAGATGAGACGTGGTTATAAACAGCCCTCTGACCACTCTCTCAACTCTGTATCAAGGATTGGCCTGTTAAGCTGCCAATCAAAGTTTCATCTTGAATGAAATATCATCCCCCTGACGTGGGAGCTTGCTGTACCTGTAAGCCCGTCTGGGGGGCACAATGGCTAAAACTCCATTCCATTAGACCTAGGACCAGAAATTGATGAACTGCATGGTCTCAAAACTAACGTAACCTGCAAAAGTTAGCAAAGAGTCGGATTGCTGGTCTCCCTGGTGTTCCCACCCAGGAACCACCCTAATCACCATTCTAAATTGTTTATGTATTGCTGGGAATTAACCCTTTCTTAATCTGAATCTAACCATTATAGAAATATCAGAATAAAATAAATCCCTTTCAGCTAAAAGTTCCAAAATGTTTACACTTCACAACTGTGCATTCCTGCCATTTCTGGGAAAGTAGGAATTTCAGTGTCACCTGAAAACCACAGCTACCTGCCTTAAATATTGCCAAATGTGCTTGCTTTATTACAGGTATGAATATTGTACTACACTGGATCACAAGATAGAGAGATGTTTAAATTAAAAGCTGAAAACTGCAGTGATATATTGCAACCAGGTCATGTATCCCTTTAAGGAACACTGATATTCCACGCCAACTGGAGATCAAAATTATGCTTTTATAACAGGGGACTTCATTGCGGGTTAATGCCCCTTCAACACGGAATCACATCAGATAATTGTTAAAATTTATAAGAACTTACTGGTAAATTTAAAAACATCAAGGCCTAGAAATTCAGTTGCGTTTGCGCCCACTTATTGGCTATAAAGTGGTTTGCGTCTGAAGTTTTTTATCGCCCGAAATTCAGATGGACCCTAACATCGGCGTTAGCCGGTAGCGCCGCGCCGGCACCGGTGACGTCATCGGTGTGCGCAGCGCCCCGGTTGCAATGCTATTCCGGCCCGATGGCCAAATTCAGTTGCGGCCGCCTCGCCCGTGGCAGCCGCAAACAGCGTTTGTGAAACGGGGTCTTGCAGCTCCGAAAGGCCGGCGCATAAAGGTGGAGCGGCGGCCGGCCGCTTTCCCGGCGGCCGCCTGCCCGCACCTCCCTCCCCGGACTCCTGCACCACCCCCCCGCGGCATTGATGTCTGAGTCCCGCGAGCCCGGCACTTCTCCGTGGTGCCGGGCTCATTTGCCGGGGGAATCCACCGGTGATCTGACGGCTGCAGGCAGCTCCTCCTTAAGAGAAGGAGGAGGCCTGCAGTACCCCAGCCTGCTGCACCGCATCGGGTGCCGCAGCGGGAGCTGGACGCCTGAAAGTGACATTCATTGCCCCTAGCGAGGCGGCCAAACCCTGCAATAGCGCCCGCCGCCGTCTTGGCCCGTCGCAACTGAATTTTAGGCGGGCGCTACGGGAATCCTGGCGGGCACAAAATTTCGGGCGCAAAAGACCTGGCGGGGCCATACCGAATTTCTGGCCCAATTGTTTCTGTACATACCCAATTGCTTTACATATGGAAAATTTTTAATACATTAAATAATATGGTAACATTCAAAGTCTGACTTTATAAAAACACCAGTGAAGCGAAAAGTTATATGCCTATGCTACACTAGAGAAATGAGGCCCGTTTGGCTCATTGATCAACAAAACCTTCATCAACCAAACTGCCTTCAATTTACAATAGTAGCGCTTCATTACTATTCAATCATAACACCTCATATTTTGGGACCGTTATTTCTTCCAGGTTTTATTACTGCCAGTAATTCTGTCTGCCATTGGGGACTGAAAGCTCTATGCACAGACAAATATCTTCACATATGGTGAAGGGCAGATATCATGATATACTAAACCAGAAAAGGATAGTTGTCCGCATCAGATTAACAAAACGATTCTCTTCCTGTTCTGAGAAATGACTAAATATTTTGAACAAGATCTCCTACATGCTGGGTTGATCTATATGTATTCACTACTATGATATTGATTTACTCTTTAAGGGTCTCTCCAGTCATGCTTGGCCATTGCTTATGGTGAGTCAGAAGTTATGTTGTTTTAAAGGTGGGGAGCTGGGTTGTGGAACTGGAGAAGACTCATATTTCCAGTGAAGGAATTTGCAAAGAAGTTTTAAAAGAGCCAGAGAAGGTGAAGTTAATGTTTTTTGATTGGTTCCTAGGAAATAATGGGCCAAAATTTGCGGTGTGTACGATGGCGTACTCTCGGAGTACACCATCATACTGCCTTTGAAATGGACCGCAAGTTCCGGACTTCCGCGTGTGCTAAATCCCGAACTTGCAATCTGTCGAGTTACAACTTGATAGATAACCCGCACCGACGGGGAAATCCTCATTGCTGGTGCAGAGTTGGGCTAATTGCCCACCAACTGCTGAGCAATTACATATGGAAATTTTACGGCTGATGTGAAGAGGCACAGGGCCAGTTTGTATCAGTGTAAGGGGATACCTCAAAAGGTCCAAAGCATCGTTCGGCATGTTTTAGCATCATTTCCATCTCGGATCATTTGGTTATCTAGGAGGGAAATAGTGCTGTAGTATTTTTTCCCCCCGTTGCATTCCATAAAATGTCTGAGTTTTTGTAGGGAAGTCTGTGGTTAATGCAAAGGGACCATTATTAAATAAGAGCCAGTCAGGATCATGCATGAATATATTCTCAGCAGTTGGTCTGTTTAATTTTCTGTGATCCGAGTGTACCGTTTGAGCTGTTTACATAAGAACATAAGAAATAGGAGCAGGAGTAGGCCATTTGGCCCTTCGAGCCTGCTCTGCCATTCAATAAGATCATGGCTGATCTTCTACCTCAACTCCATTTTCTTGAACTATCCCCATATCCCTTGATTCCCTTAATATTCAACAATCTATCGATCTCTGTCTTGAATATACTCAACGACTGAGCCTCCACAGCCCTCTGGGGTAGAGAATTGCAAAGATTCAGCACCCTCTTGAGTGAAAAAATTTCTCCTCATCTCTGTCCTAAATGGCCGACCCCTTATTCTGAGACTGTGACCCCTGGTTCTAGACTCCTCAGCCAAGGGAAACATCCTCCCTGCATCTACCCTGTCAAGCCCTGTAAGAATGTTGTGTGTTTCAATGAGATCACCTCTCATTCTTCTAAATTCTAGAGAATATAGGCCTAGTCTACTCATAGGACAATCCCCCCATCCCAGGAACCAGTCTGGTGAACCTTTGTTGCACTCCCTCTATGGCAAGTATATCCTTCCTTAGGTAAGGAGACCAAAACTGTACACAATACTCCAGGTGTGGTCTCGTGGTGTTTGAATTGATCCATAGATTGCCATCCCCTTTCATAACTCAACCTGGTTAATTAAACGTGTATAGATGTTTATGCACATTTAGATCCCGGAAGGCTCTAGTAATGAGGGTTTAAGTGAATGTATGTTTAATTAACAAAGTTGAGTTATGAATGGGGATGGTGATCTATGATGACTGGAGCACCAGGCCCACGTGATCCCAGATATGCTTCCGCACACACTGCGCCCCTGGGATCTGTGGACCATTACGTTGCCCTCCAGTACGCAGTGTCAAACAACAAGTTTGCAAAGGAGGGTTCCCAGTTTGTATTCTATTTGGATGCCGGCGGCATACTCCGTAGGTACGCTGCCGACTGCAAAATCTGCCCCAAAGTTTTCCTTGCCCACTGTACGAAGATAGGTAGATAGATAGAAAAATAGATAGATGAATAATCTTAGTTCAAGGATATCCAAGCATTTTGTCTTTGAAGGCCGGTTAGGTCTATACTATGGAGTCTCATTCATTTTCCATTAATTTGCAGACATCTCAAACTGCAGATAATAACAGAACTTGATGTTCTGATTTACAATTTATCTACCAACGATACAATAATGGTCAATAGCAAAATACTGCTGACAAAATCTGAAATAGCAACAGAAAATGCTGGAAACACTCAGCAGGCCAGGCAGCATCCGTGGAGAGAGTTCTGAGGAAGGGTCCCAGACCTGAAACATTAACTCTGTTTCTCTCTCCACGGATGCTGCCTGGCCTGCTGAGTGTTTCCAGCATTTTCTGTTGCTATTTTGATACAATAATGGTCCTTTCCAAACCTCCAGGCCCACAAAATTCAAACAGAAGAAACCACAAAAACAGTGCACTATTTTCAATCTATCACACTCCTTTCCCTTTTGTTCTTTCCCTGCCGATTCCCGCTACCCCATCCCCCACTTTCCCTGGCTATGTACTTGCTTAAAAGCTGTTTATCTCTAATATCTTCCAGTTGTGATAAAGGGTCATCGACCTGAAACGTTAACTCTATTTCTCTTTCCACAGATGCTGCCTGACCTGCTGAGTGTTTCCAGCATTTTCTGTTTTTATTAAAAAAAAACAATGAAGTTGCCTCAGGGCCAGATTGCCAGGCCTCACAAACTACATATGTTTTTGTGGATCTTGGTTTGGATACCCCTGCCATAGCTTCTCGTATATATCTTGGCACATAACGAGTGCAGCTTTTTAGGATATGGCTTGCTTTTAAAAATAGTAAAGGCTAAATACATAAAACATTTTTTTCTTATTTGTACCTTTCCTACTTTACCAAATATCTCTGCAACCGCACTTAGCGTATTTAAGCGGAAGTTTTTTGCAAAACATTTTACATTTGTGACTTTTATTCCAAATTCCCTCTAAACATGAATAATGTTACAATCCTTCCAAGCGTTGCTGTCAGTTTATATAAATAATCATTATTTATACCGCGAACTTGAAAACAAATAAAAGGCAGCTGTTATGACCATTTAGAATATGTTGCAAAATATAAAGATTCCACTTTGAAATCATACCAAGTTTCATTTATCACCAGTGTAACATGCTGTAAACAGCCTCTCCAACATAATGACCTAACTGTTTTTTTCCAGGAAAATTACCTCAGATAATGTTAACTATTTCAAGCTTTACCATATGCAAAAACTAAAAGGGAGCAATTTATGATCGTTTCTTGGAAAATAAATACGTGTTTCCCTTACCAACTGCAACTAGAGAAATAGATTTATGGAGTTTGAATTTTTCACTTGTACAAAATGAAATTTGAGCCAAGCAACACAACAGGATACCAAAAGTGTGACAGGCAGGAAGTGCATGGGGAAATACTATAAAAGAATATTAAATATGGAAAATCTAATTAGTTATCTCGGGCTCATCTGTGGTGTTGCTTACTGAGTTCCAGGACATACTATTTTATAACTATGTATGATTGCACTTACAGAACAATGAATTGTTGAATTATAAATATGTGTAGACTTTTAAACATCATACAAAAGCATCACAAGGAATAAGAAAAAACAGCAGGAAAGGTGAAAGTTTAAAATGGTGCGTATCACCCAGTAAAATAGCAGCAGATCCATGAAGGGGGAGGGGACACGGAAAATAAGGGCAGAATAAATATAAATATAAAGGAAGAATATTATGAAACAATGGCCTGGATTTTCTGGGGCCTGTGACCCCATACGCACAGTGAAAACCCGGAGCTTGCGATCTACGAATCCGAAAGAACAGACATTCGTTGGCGGAGAGTTGGGCTATTTACCCAACTACTGCCCAGCAAATACCCACCAAACCCTTACACCTAGTAAAGGCAGGCATAGGGCCTTCTTTTACCAGCGTTAAGCGTTTAAATAAGTATTAAATCATTTTTTAAAAATCATTTAAAACATTCAAAAACCTTTAAAATTAGTTTAGGTTATTTTTGGCCTCTTTAAAAATGTTCAAATTTATTTTTCCCAAAAATTAAATTTTTGTTTTGAATGTTTAATTAAATTGTACTTTAATTAATTTTTAACGTGATGATTTATTTTTATTTAAGTGGGGTGAAAGTGTTTTTTAGGGGATTCCTATTATGCTTATGGGGATTCCGTATGTATTCCCATAAGCATAATGGGAATCCACCTTTGTGATTGGTTGGACTGGCCCACGTGATCCCAGGGATGCTTGCGAACCACCTGTGCCCCGGGATACGTGGGCCTTTACACGGACATTGCCTTCAGGCCCAGGACTGCAAGAGTCCGTAGATACGGAGGCACCAGGTAGGTGCGTACTTTTCTTGTGGATCGGAGGCATTCGCCCGCGGGAAGCCTCCGACCGCAATTTCCAACCCGATGTATTATTCTGCTACTAAAGGAACACCAACATGACATTCAAGATGGCCTAGGGCATCAGCATGGGGTCAGTTATAACCCCGGGATGACATCAGGTGAGCAGCGGATGGTGCGATCGGCATGAGGCCCCAGCCATTTTGAGGACCTCATTTGCACTTGATCGGGTGAGCTGGGAGTACTGCACTGGCACTCACAGGTAGTTTGCTGATTCATGCTCCTCTGACCCCACAGACATCTTCTTTTATTTGAAAATAAAATCAGATGCTTACACGGTTATGGAGCAGCCTGGACCGCTTGTTCACTCATGGATCAAAAATGCATGTAGTAACAAGTCACAGTTGGTTGATTCACACTTGATAGTAAGCTGTAAAATAATACAATGTTTCTTGTGTATTGTAAAGGGAGATCATCAATCTTTGTAAAGTTTTAACAATCCAAGGAATCTTCTGGGGTCGCTCAGTTTTATAATAGTGACCATATTGTTTGTTGGGCCATACTACTTGATGCAGTGCTAGTGCTACAGTAAGGGGTGTCTGTACTTAGATACAACCAATTTATCTATTTTTTGTTTATTAGTTAGGAAAATGTGAAAGCCTCAGGGCAGCATTAGTGACACATCGCAATGAAACATGTCAAAATGATTTATTAAATGATACTGGAATAGAATTAGAGCATTATAAGTCCAATGTCATTGACTCCACTGTGTAAATAAAGAAACCCAACACAAAAATATATTCATATTGTAATCAGTATCTGCTGTTATTCATATGATTAATCTCTTCTAAACGACTCTTTATATGGGGTCCATAGGGATTGATTTTACTGGCACACAATCCTGTGAAAAGACTATTACAATACACGCAACACAAATACAAGCTGCAGACAGCTGTAGCTCTATTATAGTCTCTAACTCAAAAAGGCCTGATTACTCGGTTGGTCTAGATCCAGATTCTTTCAATTCTTTGAGAACAAAAGTAAAATTTCTGTGACCAAAATGTAAAAATTAAAAAAAAACTAGTTTGTAATGGTTGTTCAAAGTATGCCTCAAATTAAGAAATATTTGTGGTTCTCTACATTTTTCTAATTTTACTTTACAACTTACATCCAAAATTTACCATTCCATGATCCAGCAAGCAAGTTATTTTGCAGGAGAAGCTGTTTCTACTGTTTCTATCAGTAACCAGAGGAAGATAATTGGCAAAAGAACCAGAGGGGAGAGAAGGAGATTAAAAAAAAACATAGCGAGTTATGATGGTCTGGAATACGCTGCCTGAAAGGATGGTGAAAGCAAATTTAATTGTAACTTTCAAAGGGGAATTGGATGTATAGCTGAAAAGGAAAAATTTGAGGGCTATGGGAAATGAGCAGGGGAGTGGGACTAATTGGATAGCTCTTTCAAAGAGCCGGCACAAGCATGATAGGCCGAATGGCCTCAAGTGTTAAAAGTTCACTTTAAATTTTACTACCATGAGAAATGAAAAGCTCACTATTATGCATTTCTCCAACTCTGCAACTCTGAACATAGAAAAAAAAAAGGATTCCATATATGTCAACATAGTGGTTTCTTTCTCCCAGAGGGATGATGTGTTGGATAAAAGCTCTGTGCTATAATCTCCTGAGGCAGATGAATACTTAATAGTCCTGGGGACAATGCTGGAAGGGGAATAAGGGCAGTGTTATAGTTTTTTTTTACCTTTTATTATATTGGGTAATATGCATTGACAGTGATAGCTTGAATCTGTCTCTTGATAACCAGATATGAGAGAAGTAGTGTGACCATTTTTAAAGTTCAGAAAATTAAGGTGTACAAAGCCTGAAGTGCAAAAGGGGAGCACATGAGCTTATGCAGTAAGAAATTAAGATCCCAAGTAGACAACAAGCCACATGAGGACCCTAATTCTCCAAATGTCCTTCATAAATCTTAAGACTAGGAGATGATCTACCATAATTTCACCAACAGTTAAATGCTTGACTGAAATGTCTATTGTTTGCATTGCAATAGAACTAGGCTTGAGATCCTGGGGCACATCAAGCCTGCGGTGGATGGGGTGTGCACTCCACCAGTCTGACTGAATCAGCAGGGGGCCATGTCAATTTTTATGATTGGGCATAATTTAAAAGCAAAATTTAAATGCAATCGGCAAGTTTCCAGCACTAACCCTGCTTCCTATAAGCAGGACCCCAATTGGGAGTGTAGAAATCTGGTGGGGTGCTGCTACTTAAAGGCAGTCTGCAGCACCTTGAAGAAGCACTTGTCCAGGGTGGATAGCAGACAGTAATATTCTGGAGCAACAGGCTGCATAACTTCAATCAGGGACCCTAGGTTCTTTCATGCAGTGGTGGAGGTGCTCATAAACCAAGTCAGCATCAGAAGGAGATCCTCTTTACTTCTGATGGTTGTTGGATGCCCAGACAAATTTCTCAGTCGCAAGAGAGAGAAATGGTAGAAGATGTAAATTACACAAGCATTGTTCCCAGGATTCTGCAGTGCAGAATTTTCTTTTTTTAAATGACCTCACCAGGACTGCCAAATTAAAAGTCCCCTTTACATTTCTCTCTCTCGCTGCACACCTCTGAACGACCCTACTTTAAGCTCTAACACTAGCAATTCTTCTCTGCTTCCCATGTGTCTTTTCAGAATGGGACATTTCATTGCAGTGCCTTCTGATTGTATTCACACCCTCAAAACCTGATACTGCCCTTATAACTACTCCCCCTTGGACACAATTGCTGCTTCTTCCTGTTGTCATGTAAACTGTGGTAAGCTGCCTCACATATTTTGAAAACCTTTCAACATGACACAGACTAACTCACTTCAACTCTTAGAAGAGAGAGTACAAAAGACAGGAGGAAGTTCTCCCTTTATACAGAATCTAACACCAACAGAAAAGGACATCATTAACATCATTGGCAGAGAGAGGGCATGCAACTTTGGAGATGGTGAGGGTGGAGGCCATGCACAGCAGGGTGTTTGGGCTTCATCAGTTCATTTTCTCTTTCTACTTAACTCTCTCACTCACGCACTCAGTGTGATGAAATATATGCCTTCATCAGCCCCTGTGTTTTACCTGCTTTGTATTGTGTGAACCGCCCCCTTTTGTTCCTATTGTGTGTATTGGCTACGCCCCTGTCTTTTGCCATATAAAGGTCTCAAGAGCTGTATGAGTCATTTCTACCAGACGAACCCGATGTGGAAAGACCTGCAATGCTGCAATGTTCTTAGCGATTAAAAGCCTTTAGTTGAATCCTTTAAATTCCTTGTCTTTGAGTTATTGAAGGCCCATCAATTTTAATCACTAAAACACCAAGATGGATCGACTCCTGAAACCAGAGCGCTTGGATCTGGACCCCCATGCCTCAGACGCAGCCACACAGTTCGGACACTGGTTACAATGCTTCGAATTTTTCATTGCAAACTCATCCACCACCATAGCAGCCGCAACCGCCACCGGAGACGTGAAACTGGGAATCCTGCGAAACTGGGTGAGACATCGGGTCTCCCCTCTCATCCAAGATGCCACCAGCTACGGGGATGCCTGCACCATTCTGAAGGCCCACTACGTGCGGCCAATAAACGAGGTGTATGCCAGGCATCTTCTGACTACTCGCACGCAGCGGCATGGTGAGTCACTAGAAGACTTTATGCTAAGCCTAAAAGTACTGGGCAGAGACTGTAACTGTAAGGCCGTGTCTGCCATCGTGTACACGGAGGAGCTGATCCGAGACTCCTTTATTGCGGGCCTCAGTTCTAATTACATTCGGCAGAAACTGTTTGAAAAGGAGGGACTGGACTTAAAACAGGCTATGGGTATAGCGCGATCGCTGGATATGGCCCAGAGGAACTCTGAATCCTGTTCCTCAGGCCACGCGGCCCACTCCGCCTCGTGCGCGCCGTGGGGGCCGCCATCTTGGAAGCCATCTTCACCTCCCAGGTCTCAGGCCAGCCCAGCACCATCGGAGCCCCAGCCTCCACCCAGGAGCCCCACTACTGCCGCGATGCATCGGGGCCCGAAATGCTACTTCTGCGGCCAGGACAAACACTCCAGGCATCTGTGCCCAGCGAAGGGCACCACCTGTTTTAAATGCGGGAAGAAAGGACATTTCAGCAAAGTCTGCAGAGGGAACCCCGCCTCCAACTCCACCACCGCCGCGTGCGCGCCGTGGGGGCGACCATCTTGGATGCCATCTTGTCCACCCTCATGGAGTCTACCATCTTGCCCCGACTACACAGACCTCCAGGACCCACTGGTGGCCTCAATCCAGTGGATCAATCCAGGCCGCATCCGTTGTCTAAATCGATGATGGACATAGAGGTAAACGGGAACAAGGTTAAATGCTTGATTGACTGCGGGAGCACCGAAAGCTTTATTCATCCTAGCCTGGTAAAATGACTTTCACTAACGATAGTCCCCACACAGGGCAAAATCGCCATGGCTGATAAGACTCATACCTCAAAAATTACAGGTTTCTGTGCGGTTATGTTGTCGGTAAAAGGCACCGATTACAGAGATTTTAAACTATTGATAATGCCCGATCTCTGTGTGAGCGTGATCTTGGGTCTGGACTTCCAGTGCCACCACCAAAGTATCACGCTTACCTACGGTGGGTCCCAGCCGCCCCTCACAGTGTGCGGTCTGGCTACCCTGAAGGTCAAGCCGCCCTCCCTGTTCGCCAACCTCGCACCCAACTGTCAACCCATAGCGACCAAGAGCAGGCGGTACAGCTGGGAGGATAGACGGTTCATTGCGTCGGAAGTAGAAAGACTCAAGCGGGAGGGCATCATCGAATGCAGTACCAGCCCGTGGCGCGCCCAGGTAGTAGTAGTTAAGGGTAGCGAAAAGAAGCGGATGGTGATAGATTATAGCCAGACGATTATAGCCAGACGGTTAATCTATACACCCAGCTAGACGCCTACCCTCTGCCCCGCATAGCGGATATGGTTAACCAAATCGCGCAATACCGGGTGTTTTCCACCATCGACTTAAAATCGGCATACCACCAGCTCCCCATTAGGCTGGAGGACCGTCCATACACCACCTTCGAGGCGAACGGATGCCTCTACCCCTTCCTCAGAGTCCCCTTTGGGGTAACGAATGGGGTCTCGGTCTTCCAGCGGGAGATGGACCGCATGGTCGATGAGAACCAGTTAACAGCCACCTACCCATACCTAGACAACGTCACCATCTGCGGCCACGACCAGCAAGACCACGACTCGAACCTCGCGAGATTTCTGAAAACCGCCCTCAGACTCAATCTCACCTACAACGAGGATAAGTGTGTCTTTAGCACCACGCGCCTCGGTATCCTGGGCTGCGTGGTGGAAACGGGAAAATCGGTCTGGACCCCGACCGATTGCGCCCCCTACGGGAGCTACCCCTACCAAACACTCCCAAGGCCCTGAAAAGGTGCCTGGGGTTTGATACGCTTATCAATTAATCCATAAAAAGCGATGAATTAGGATAGTAATGAAAAGGTTTTTATTAACTAAAGAACAGAGCATGCCTCTCGTGGACGACTGGTTCCAAGAAGGAAGTGGGTTGCCGAGCAGCCACCTTTATACCAGGTCATGTAGGCGGAGCCATGGGTGGAGCCAGCTGAGGCATGCATTGGTACACAGTGAGTAGCAAGAGGTAACAATGTGCAATAACGATAACAGTAGTGAACAACAATGAAAACGATAACAGTGGTTTACCACATTCACCCCTTGTTTAAAATTGAGTCCGGCGGGGTGAAGTGTACTAAAAGTTCGTGTAGGTAAGTCTATCAGGAGGCCTTGTATGCCGTCCTGATCGTCGTAGCAGCGGCGGCGGTGGTGCAGTATCCAACGTCGAATCTGGTGTCTGAGTGGTCAACGAAGGGTCCTGGGGCTCCGGCATGCCGTCTACAGGGGTTGGGTTGGGAGAAGTGGTGGAGAATAACGGTGGTGATTCAGGGGCGCCCGAGGGTGCGAGGTCTCGTATGGAGGCCGTGTCCTCCCGCCCGTCTGGGTATGCCACGTAGGCATACTGGGGGTTGGTGTGTAGGAGGTTCACCCTCTCGACCAGGGGGTCCATTTTATGAGTCCTCACGTGCCTCCGCAGTAGGACGGGCCCAGGAGAAGTCAGCCATGTCGGTAGCGAGGTTCCCGATGTGGACTTCCTGGGGAAAACGAACATTTGCTCATGAGGGGTGGCATTAGTGGCAGTACAAAGCAGTGACCGGATGGAGTGGAACGCCACAGGGAGGACCTCCTGCCAGCGAGAGGTCGGAAGGCCCTTAGATTTTAAGGCTAAGAGGACGGCCTTCCAAACTGTCGCGGTCTCTCTTTCCACCTGGCCGTTCCCCCGGGGGTTGTAGCTGGTGGTCCTGCTCGTAGCAATACCTCTCGCGAGCAGGTACTGATGAAGTTCGTCGCTCATGAAAGATGAGCCCCGGTCGCTATGTATATAGCTAGGGAACCCGAACAAGGCGAAGAGGTCATTCAGACATTTGATGACCGTGGTACTGGTCATGTCTGGGCAAGGGATGGCAAAAGGGAAACGGGAGTACTCATCAACTATGTTGAGGAAGTACACGTTGCGGTCGGAGGAAGGGAGAGGCCCCTTAAAGTCGATGCTCAAGCGCTCGAAGGGGCGAGTGGCCTTGATCAGGCGTGCTCTGTCTGGCCTATAAAAATGCGGTTTGCATTCGGCACAGATTTGGCAGTTCCTGGTCATAGTCCTGACCTCCTCGATGGAGTAGAGCAGGTTGCGGGCCTTAATGAAGTGGCAGAATCTGGTGACCCCGGGGTGGCAGAGGTCATTGTGGAGGGTCCGCAGTCTATCAACTTGCGCGTTGGCACATGTACCTCGTGATAGAGCATCTGGGGGCTCATTGAGTTTCCCGGGCCGGTACAAGATATCGTAATTGTAGGTGGAGAGTTCAATTCTCCACCTCAAGATCTTGTCGTTCTTGATTTTGCCCCTCTGCTTATTATTGAACATAAAAGCAACTGAACGCTGGTCAGTGAGAAGGGTAAATCATTTTCCGGCCAGGTAATGCCTCCAGTGTCGCACCGCTTCCACAATAGCCTGGGCCTCCTTTTCGACAGAGGAGTGTCGAATCTCGGGGCCCTGGAGGGTCCTTGAGAAAAAAGCCACGGGTCTCCCCGCCTGGTTAAGGGTTGCAGCTAGGGCGAAGTCGGATGCATCGCTCTCCACTTGGAAAGGGATGGACTCATCCACTGCGTGCATTGTGGCCTTCGCGATATCACTCTTAATAAGAGTGAAGGCTGCACACGCCTCTGATGTCAGGGGGAAGGAGGTGGACTTGATGAGGGGTCTGGCTTTGTCCGCATAGTTGGGCACCCACTGAGCATAGTAAGAGAAAAACCCCAGGCATCTCTTCAGTGCTTTTTGGCAGTGGGGGAGGGGGAGCTCCATAAGGGGGCGCATTCTGTTGGGGTCGGGGCCGATGACTCCGTTCTCCACTACGCAGCCGAGAATGGCAAGACGCGTTGGGCGAAACATACATTTCTCCTTATTGTATGTTAGGTTCAGCCGCTGGGCCGTACGGAGGAATTTCTCTAGATTAACGTCATGGTCCTGCTGGTCGTGGCCGCAGATGGTGACGTTATCCAGATAGGGAAAGGTGGCCTGCAGCGCGTTCTGGTCAACCATCCGGTCCATCTCCCTTTGGAAGACCGAAACCCCGTTGGTGACGCCGAAGGGAACCCTAAGGAAGTGGTAGAGGCGGCCGTTTGCCTCGAAGGCAGTATACTGGCGGTCCTCAGGGCGGATAGGGAGTTGGTGGTATGCTGACTTAAGGTCAATGGTGGAGAATACCCTGTATTGCGCAATCTGATTGACCATATCAGATATGCGGGGAAGGGGGTGCGCGTCCAGCTGAGTGTACCGGTTTATGGTTTGGCTGTAGTCAATGACCAGGCGGTGTTTATTGCCGGTCTTAACGACTACAACCTGGGCTCGCCAGGGGCTGGTGCTCTCTTCGATAATGCCCTCCTTCAGGAGCCGCTCCACCTCAGAGCTAATAAAAGCTCTGTCCCCGGCGCTGTACCGCCTGCTCTTGGTAGCGATGGGTTTACAGTCGCGGGTGAGGTTAGCGAACAAGGGAGGTGGGGAGACTTTGAGTGTGGAAAGACTGCAAATGGTGCGCGGCGGGCGATTTAAAAGCTGTTGGTTGCAGACTGTGAGTGGGGGGAGGGGTCCACCGTATGCCAATGTGACACTTTTAAGGTGGCACTGAAAATCCAACCCTAGCAGAACGGCAGCGCAAAGACGGGGCAGGACAAGAAGTTTAAAATTTTTATATTCTGTGCCCCTAACCGAAAGGGTCACCACACAGTAATCGCCGACGTCCGTTGAATGGGACTTGGACGCCATAGAAATCCGATGGCGCGTTGGCAGGACCGTGAGGGAGTGGCTACGCACCGTGTCGGGGTGAATAAAACTCTCCGTGCTCCCGCTGTCAAACAGGCAAGTAGTGGCGCGGCCGTTTACCGTAATGTCCATCATGGACCTGGACAGATGATGAGGGAGAGCTTGATCCAGCGTAACGGAGGCCAGTGTATGGCTGAGTGAGCCGATGTGGTCGTCAGACGAGACGGTGGTCGAGTCCGGAGACAAAATGGCGGTTGAGTGCGGCGGACAAAATGGCGGCAGCCATGATTCCGATCCCCACGTGGCCGGATGTGCACATAATGGCGGATAAGATGGCTGCCCCCACGGTTCACACGCGGCGCTGCTGGCGTTCGCGGGTTTCCCTCTGCAGGCGTTGGCGTAATGGCCTTTCTTCCCGCAGCCAGAGCAGGTAGCGGTCTTCGCCAGGCAGCGCGCTCTAGGGTGTTTTAACTGGCCACAGAAATAGCATTTTTGGGCCTGGTTACGGGACATCGCTGCAGTAGTTGGTACCGGGGGCGGCGGTCCCAGTTGATTTCGGGACATCGCTGCAGTAGTTGGTACCGGGGGCGGCGGTCCCATGTCCCAAGGTCGCGATGACCATGACGCGGCACCGTTACGTGAGTATGCTTCGAGGTTTCGGTGGGCCGCATCTAATGAGAGCGCGAGGGCTACGGCCATCTTCAGGTCGAGCTCCCTGCTTTCGAGCAGTCTCTGCCGGGAGTAGTTGGACTGGAGGCCCTTAACGAAGGCATCACAGATAAGTCCCTCCGCGTGCGCCGCAGCCGATACCGCCTTACAGTCGCAGTCCCTGCAGAGTGTCTGTAACGCCCGTAAAAATGCCTCTACCGATTCCCCCGGTTGCTGCCTGCGGGATCCCAGGAGGTGTCTGGCGTAAATCGTATTCACTGGGCGCGTGTATTGCCCTTTTAGCAGGTCAAGAGCCGCCGTGTACGTAGTAGCGTCCCGGATGAGTGTATATACTTGAGGGCTCACCTGGGCGGTCAGAACTTTTAATTTGTTCTCCTCCGATATCACGGCGGAGGCTTCTAGGAAGGATTCAAAGCAGTTCAGCCAGTGTTCGAAATTGGTAGATGAACCCGCCGCTTGAGGGTCGAGGTCCAGGCATGCTGGTCTGAGGGCTCGCAGCAACGCCTGCTGTTGTTGCTGTTGTTGCTGCTCAGGTGCCGACATTTTAACTTTAGTTAATAAAATTGATACGCTTATCAATTAATCCATAAAAAGCGATGAATTAGGATAGTAATGAAAAGGTTTTTATTAACTAAAGAACAGAGCATGCCTCTCGTGGACGACTGGTTCCAAGAAGGAAGTGGGTTGCCGAGCAGCCACCTTTATATCAGGTCATGTAGGCGGAGCCATGGGTGGAGCCAGCTGAGGCATGCATTGGTACACAGTGAGTAGCAAGAGGTAACAATGTGCAATAACGATAACAGTAGTGAACAACAATGAAAACGATAACAGTGGTTTACCACAGGGTTCTTCTCCTATTACGCCCAATGGGTCCCCAATTATTCCGACAAGGCCCGACCCCTCCTGAAATCAACGTCCTTCCCGCTCACGGCCGAGGCCCACGCCGCCTTCAACAGCATTAAACACGACATTGAGAAGGCCGCGCTGCGGGCAGTGGACGAAAACATCCCTTTTCAGGTCGAAAGCAATGCGTCCGACTTCGCTTTAGCAGCCACCCTCAACCAGGATGGGCGGCCCGTAGCCTTTTTCTCAAGAACCCTCCAAGGGCCCGAGATCAGGCACTCCTCGGTAGAGAAGGAGGCCCAGGCCATAGTGGAGGCAGTGCGGCACTGGAGGCACTACCTAGCCGGCAAACGCTTCACACTGCTTACCGACCAGCGGTCGGTAGCCTTCATGTTTAACAACAAACAGAGGGGGAAGATCAAGAACGACAAAATTCTCAGGTGGCGGATCGAACTCTCCACGTTTGAGTACGACATAATATATAGGCCGGGGGCCCTCAACGAATCCCCCGACGCCCTATCACGAGGGATGTGTGCCACCATCCAGGGGGACAGGCTACAGGGCCTCCACAATGGCCTCTGCCACCCGGGGGTCACCCGGCTATTCCACTTTATAAAATCCCGTAACCTGCCCTATTCCATCGAGGAGGTCCGGTCTATGACCAGGGACTGCCGCACCTGTGCGGAATGCAAGCCCCGTTTTTTCAGGCCCGACCGAGCCCACCTGATCAAAGCTACACGGCCATTCGAGCGCCTGAGCTTAGATTTCAAGGGACCACTCCCCTCCACCGACCGCAATGTGTACTTTCTCAACATTGTGGACGAGTACTCCCGCTTCCCATTCGCCTATCCCTGCCCAGACATGACCAGTGCCACGGTCATCAAGTGCCTCGGCAACCTGTTTTGCACGTTCGGCATGCCTAACTACATCCACACTGACAGGGGGGCGTCATTCATGAGCGACGAACTGCGCCAATACCTGCTGTCGAAGGGGATAGCCACGAGTCGGACCACTAGTTATAACCCCCGGGGTAATGGCAAGTGGAGAGGGAGAACGCGACAGTGTGGAAGGCGGTCACCTTAGCACTAAGGTCTAAAGGCCTCCCCACCTCCCGCTGGCAAGAGGTCCTCCCAGACGTACTCCACTCGATAAGGTCGCTACTGTGTACTGCTACTAACGCCACTCCTCATGAGAAGATTTGTTTTTCCCTGCAAATCAACCTCAGGAGTGTCCCTACCCTCGTGGCTCTCCACCCTAGGGACAGTCCTATTACGAAAGCACGTGAGGGGCCACAAAACGGATCCACTCGTGGAGGCAGTACACCTACTCCACGCAAACCCACAGTACGCGTACGTCAAGCACGCCGACGGGCGTGAGGACACCGTGTCCATAAAGGACCTCGCCTCGGCAGGAAGCGATGACGACCCATCACCACCACCTCCAGAAGAACCTCCACCATCCCCAGAGGTATCCTCACCACCCCCAGAAGTACCTGCAACACCCCCAGCACATGGGTATGCCCAGGAGGGCACCACGGACTCCCGGTCGGAACCCGAGGTACTGTTGCGACGTTCAGGAAGGACTATCACACCCCCGGACAGACTAAACCTGTAGAAGGGGTGAATGTGATGAAATATATGCCTTCATCAGCCCCTGTGTTTTACCTGCTTTGTATTGTGTGAACCGCCCCCTTTTGTTCCTATTGTGTATATTGGCTACGCCCCTGTCTTTTGCTATATAAAGGTCTCAAGAGCTGTATGAGTCATTTCTACCAGACGAACCCGATGTGGAAAGACCTGCAATGCTGCAATGTTCTTAGTGATTAAAAACCTTTAGTTGAATCCTTTAAACTCCTTGTCTTTGAGTTATTGAAGGCACATCACTCAGCATGACAATCGGGTGGTGCATTGCACTGCCACTCATCTGCTATTGCTTACCCTTTCCACTACTTTCCTTGTAAGTGCACACACTAAGAAAGCCCTCTTGATGTAATGTCACTCACACTCATCTTTCCAAGAATCAGTACAGAAATCTTCACCCCACATGGTACAGATAGTGAGTTTGAGGGGTCTGAACTGAACGATTCACTGAGCAGGAGCTGGTGCAGGTGGAAAGAATGGTCCAATAAAGAGTTCACCAGAGGACTGTGTCGCATCCTAACTGTGCTGAAGTGGAAAGAGTTGCTCTTTGTGCACCGGTAATTGCTCAGTGCATTGGACTGCTTGACAGGGAGCTTCCCCAACATGTCCAAGAGCCTGAAGCAGACCATGACAACTTGTGTGGAGTTCTGGCGCCTGGCATTGATACTCTAGGCGCAAACATTTTGGGCACAAATGGTAAAGAGATGAAAATTGCCCCCTCCAATTCCGTCCTAATTTCCCTAGCGGAAATAAGTCCAGTCTTTCTTTATTAATC
This sequence comes from Somniosus microcephalus, assembly GCF_052327205.1. Classification (NCBI taxonomy): domain Eukaryota; kingdom Metazoa; phylum Chordata; class Chondrichthyes; order Squaliformes; family Somniosidae; genus Somniosus; species Somniosus microcephalus. The sequence continues at coordinate 48,533,291 of NC_141007.1, read as the reverse complement.
ATCCTTGCCATTCTTCTCTGAATTCTTCCTACGTATCCATATAAATTTTGAAGTAACGATCAAAACTATGCACCATATTCCAGAGGTGGCCTTACTAGTGACCTGTACATATAACAGTGCAGTGCACCAAATCCAGTCATCACTGCAAGTAAGGCAGTTGATTTTGTTAAGAGCAGTGATTAGAAAAGTTACAACCTTTGCTTCGAAGAGTACAGTATGTAATTACAGCAAATCCTGTTAGACCATTGAGAAATAAACTAACGCTCAGCAAGGGCTAAAGTGATTTTAGATCATAAAATTATTAGAATTAGTTGGTTTTAACTGATTGGCATGAAGCTAGATACCAAACATGTGCAACTTTCCATTGCAGGAATTAACTGCAGATAATTTTACAGATATTAGGACTGATACTAGGATCACTGCTGTTTTTGATATACATTAATGACCTGAACCCTGGGTGGGGGAGAGGGGAGCATTTAAAGGGTGCAATTTCGAAATTTGCAGACGACATGAAACTTGGAAGTGTAGTAAACAGTGAGGAAGATAATAATAGAATTCAAGAAGACATAGACAGGCTGGTGGAATGGGCGGATACGTGGCAGATGAAATTTAGCACAGAGAAGTGTGAGGTGATACATTTTAGTACGAAGAATGAGGAGAGACCATACACACTAAATGGTACAATTTTAAAGGGGGTGCAAGAGCAGAGAGACCTGGGGGTGTTTGTGCACAAATCTTTCAAGGTGGCAGGACAGGTTAATAAAACAGTTAATAAAGCATCCTGGGCTTTATAAATAGAGTATAAAAGTCAGGAAGTTATACTAAACCTTTATAAAACACTAGTCCGGCCCCGGCTGGAGTATTGTGTCCAATTCTGGGCACCACACTGTAGGAAGAACATGAAGGCTTTGGAGAGGGTGCAGAAGAGATTTACTAGAATGGTTCCAGGGATATGGGAATACAGTTACGTGGACAGACTAGAGAAGCTGGGGTTGTTCGCCTTGCAGCAGAGAAGGCTAAGAAGAGATTTGATAAAAGATGTTGAAAATCATGAAGAGTTTAGATAGAATAAATAGAGACCTTTTTCAATGGCTAAAGAGTCGATACCGAGAAAGCACAGATTTAAGGTGATTGACAAAAGGACTGGAGGCGACGTGAGGAAAAACTTTTTGCACAAGTGGTTAGGATTTGCAATGCATTGCCTGCTAGGATGGTGGATACAGAGTCAATAGTAGCTTCCAAAAGCGAATTGGATAAATACTTGAAAGAAAAAAAATTGCAGGGATATGGGGAAAGAGCGGGGGAGTGGGACTAATTGGATTGCTCTTCGAAAGAGCCGGCACAGACTCGATGAGCCGAATGGCCTCCTTCTGTGCTGTACTATTCTATGATTCTATATCAGGAAAGTATTCCAACAGGATACAGACTGTAATTCTCAAGATTCAAGTTATCAGAAACAAAAACAAAAAATGCTGGAAATACTCAGCATCTTTGGAGAGAAAAACAGAGTTAACGGCCGCGATTTTGCCGGCGCTCAACAGGCCCGATTGGTGGCGGGTCAGCTGTGAAATTTAAAATGATTGACAGTGGGTCGGGAACCTGCTGTCAAAATGCGCACACCTGCATTTCCCCGAGGTCGGGTCTGCCAGCACGGAGCAGACCCACCAGGCAGCAGCGGGGGACCCAATTCAAATCATTAGTGGCTTGTTTACAGCCACTTAATGCTTTTTCCCCCCAGCTTTTTGATTTTGATAGGTCGCCCACCAGTTTCCCGCTGTGCCTACAACTCGTCCGTGAAGCTGAGGCAGGAGGTCAGTGGCCATTGAATCAGCTGATGAGTTGACAGCTTCAAATGTCGTCAAAGTTCCCAGCTGATTGAGAAATGTTCGCTTAACCATTAGTTTCTCTAAACTGCATTTCGACTACAGATTCAGAATTCTGCAAGTCTTTCCACAAGTCTCCAGCCAGTCTGACCTCATTACCTCGCCCACCATTGACAGATCACTTCTGTCATCTCTACTTCACCTGCCATCTATTCCATCAGCATGGGTGCACTTTATACTCTCTCACCTTGGTCCACAGAATCTGACCACGATCAGCCCCAACACCAGCAGCGCCAACAACACCACCAACTTTCTCCGTAATCACCTGATGCTGCACAAGACACCCGGCATCAGCAGCCGACCACATTGCTGCCTGGGACACCAGGGATGGCCTCACCATGGCCAGATTTACTTCACTTGTCGCTGTACACCCTGGCTGTCACATGATGCGCCAGGTTGGCACCATCCCACACCAACAACATAAAGCATCCCTACAATGCCCAAGCCATTCCTTTTACTCTCTTCACCAATGCGGGGGGGGGGGTAACCGTTATGTCTCACCATTCACCGCAACTCACAGAGCCACTTCCAAAGCTGCACACAAATCTGTCCAAGAACGCAAAGTGTTGAAAATAAAGATTTCAATATTTGACACCACATTAACAGAAACTTCACATGAACATTGGCTAAAGCACACAAGTGCCTACCCTTGTGTGTTGTTAGTTGGTATGATTGGACCAGGATGACGGCGAGTGTGAGGAGTGGCTAGTGAGATGGGGAAGTGATAATGTAGATAGAGAGGGATGGGTGGAGGTGCAAGGTAAGTTGGTGTGAGTAAGGATGTGCAGGAGTAGGGTAGGGAAGGCAGAGTGATGGGTGGCACAGCAGGATGAGGTTGAGTGTGGCTTTGCAGTAACATTTCGTGATCTACTGAGATCCTTGAAAGGTTTGCGCCACTGCAGCCTGGTCATCCTAATGACATCTCTGCTTGTGTCCTCCTGTGTAATGTGCAACCAGGCTGTGTTGATCTCCTGGGGAGGTCTCTTCCACCCATGGGAAGGGAAGAGAACCTTCCTGTATCTTGTGACTCCCTCCATAAGCATATGGAGCAAGTCATGGGAGAGCCTGGATATAGCCATGCACCTCTTTGCAGTGCTTGTCAGTGTTTGCAGCACCTCAATGCTGTACAACACTGACAAAGTAAATTTGGCCATGGGCCCTTTAAGGAAACCGGCTGATGATGCATCATCAAATGATGTCATCAGACCCACTTCCTTCAATTGGCCAGGAAAAAGCTGGTGGTGGTGTTCCCATGTGCCTGCTGCCCTTTTCCTTCTAGGTGGTAGAGGTCACAGGTTTGGGAGATGCTGTCAGAGAAGCATTGGTGAGCTACTGCAGTGCATTTTGTAGATGATACACACTGCAGCCACATTGCAATGGTGATGGAGGGTGTGAATGTTTAAGTTGGTGGATGGGGTGCCAATCAAGCGGACTGCTTTGTCCTGAATGGTGTCAAGCTTCCATCACGCTTCTGACTTGTGCCTTGTAGGTGGTAGAAAGGCTTTGGGGAGCCAGGAAATGAGTCACTCACCACAGAATACCCAGCCTCTGATCTGCTCTTATGTAGTATTTATGTGGCTGGTCTAGTTAAGTTTCTGGTCACCGTTGACCCCCAGGATGTTGATGGTGGGGGATTAGACCATGCCTTTGAATGTCAAGGTGAGGTGGTTAGATTCTCTCTTATTGGAGATGATCATTGCCTGACACTTGTGTGGCACGAATGTTACTTGCCACTCATCAACCCAAGCCTGAATATGGTCCAGATCTTGCTGCATGCAGGCATGGACTGCTTCATTATCTGAGGAGCTGTGCAGTCATCAGCGAACATCGCCGCTTCTGACCTTATGATGGAGGGAACGTCATTGATGAAGCAGCTGAATATGGTGGGCCTAGGACACTGCCCTGAAGAGCTCCTGCAGTGATGTCCTGGGGCTGAGATGATTGGCCTCCAACAACCACAACCATCTTCCTTTGTGCTAGGTAGGACTCCAGCCAGTGGAGGGTTTACCCCCGATTTCCATTGACATCAATTTTACTAGGGCTCCTTGATGCCACATTCGGTCAAATGCTGCCTTGATGTAAAGGGCAGTCACTCTCACTTCACCTCTGGAATTCAGCTCTTCTGTCTATGTTTGGACCAAGGCTGTAATGCGGTCTGGAGCCAAGTGGTCCTGGCAGAACCCAAACTGAGCATCAGTGAACAGGTTATTTGTGAGTAAGTGCCGCTTGATAGCACTATCAACGACCCCTTCCAGCATTTTGCTGATGATTGAGGGTAGGCTGATGGGGCGATAATTGGCCGGATTGGATTTGTCCTGCTTTTTGTGGACAGGACTTACCAGTGCAATTTTCCACTTTGCCAGGTAGATGCCAGTGTTGTAGCTGCATTGAAATAGCTTGGCTAGAGGTGCGGCTAGTTCTGTAGCACAAGTCTTCGCACTACAGTCGGGATGTTTTTGGGGCCTTTGCTGTATCCAGTGTGCTCAGCCATTTCTTGATATCATGTGGAGTGAATCGTATAGGCTGAAGACTGGCTTCTGTGATGGTGGGGACCTTAGGAGGGGGCAGAGATAGATCATCCACTCGGCACTTCTGGCTGAAGATGGCTGCAAAAGCTTCAGCCTTGTCTTTTGCACTCACATGCTGGGGTCTGCCACCATTGAGGGTGGGGATATTCATGGAGCCTCCTCCTCCCGTTAGTTGTTTAATTGTCCACCACCATTCACAACTGGATGTGGCAGGACTGCAGAGCTTTGATCTGATCAGTTGGCTGTGGGATTGCTTAGCCCTGTCTATAGCATGCTGCTTCCGCTGTTTAGCATGTTTGTAGCCCTGTGTTGTAGCTTCACCAGTTTGGCCACTCATTTTTAGGTACGCCTGGTGCTGCACCTGGCATGCTCTTCTACACTGGCAGGTTAGTCCCCTGGCTTGATGGTAATGGTAGAGCGAGGGATATGCTGGGTCATGAGGTTATAGATTTTGGTGGAATACAATTCTGCTGCTGCTGATGGCCCACAGCACCTCATGGATGCCCAGTTTTGAGCTGCTAGATCTGTTTTGAATCTATCCCATTTAGAAGAAGTGATCACACCCATGTTCCAAGGATTTTTGGTAAAACTTTCAAGATTGGGTGCGTGTATAAAGAAGGGGAAACAAATGAAACTGTTGAAAGTTACAACACTGTCGTGTTAGGGGTCCTGCAAGATAGACATTAAAAATACTGAGTCTTCTGTTCTTGTAGGTTGCAGAAGTGGAGAATCTGACTGAGAACTTGATCAATAAGTAAAGACTGACTGCGAAGAGAGCACGCAACAGTGCCAGCTTCAGCATGGTAGCGTGGGAGTTGACGAGTTGTCACATATTGCAACTTCCTTACTTAAGTGACATGAGCAGGGCAAGTTTCAGTACGCCATTTCATACAGAATAATTCAGTGGTCATCTGGGTAGTGTAAATTTGAGTATGCCATTTCACACAGAATAATTCAGTGCACTGAATGAATTTTTTGATTTTGCAAGCATTGGCGGATTTCTGCTGTTAATTTCACTGAAAATCTGCACAATTACCACTAAAGTGTTAAGCAGCATTTTCAACTTTAGCTGTAATTTTGGTCATATTAAATTTCGCTGCAGTTAATGTAGGCATCCAAGCACATTCAAGTTGAAATGATGCAAATTGAATCGCCCCCTTGACCTTTACAAAACTAGTCTAGCCTGGTTTCTGCTGGTGATAATAATGGAAAATTGAGCATGGGAAACAATTCACAAAGCCACACTTCACAGAAGCAGAAGACCTGCTTGTGGATCACAAATATAATGTGCACAAATCATTGTGAGGTATAAAACAGATGTTGAATTATATGTGCCTATCATGCAGCTGGAAAACCAATAGCCATTGTGATGACATCTATATTTAAATGTAAAATAGACCTAGATGACATTAATGCTGTAAAAAGGTCTACCAATATTTAAAAAAATGATTTCAATGGGAGCAAGAAAAATGTAACTTCACTAATAGTTTGCACAATTATAAGAAGTTCAATGTCGTTTCATTCTGTAATCTTTGCAATCCTTTTTTAACTCTATAAAACTCATGTGACTTTCTGGAATGACAAAAAAAAACTATAAACAAAGAAAAAGCATTTCTCTCTGTCACCCCTTTCTCTGCAATATGCTTTTTCCAGGCATCTAGTCAAAGGACTAAATGATGTTACCTCCCACACTTCCTGTAAAGCTTCTGGCCTAGAAAATCAAGCACACCCAAAAACGGGCAGGCAGGGGGCACAGGGAACAACAACTTGCGCCTGAATGGATTGGCCCAAGGCACACGCGATATTGGGCCTTGGGCCTCAACATCGACCCGACTAGTTGCGAACACCTAATAGGCATCCCCAGGCAGCTCATCGGTAACAACAATAACTTGTATTTATATAGCGACTTAAATGTAGTAAAATGTACCAAGGCAACTCACAGGAGTGTCATAAAACAAATTTTAACACCGAGCCACATAAGGAGAAATTAGGGCAGATGACCAAAAGCTTGGCCAAAGAGGTAGCTTTTAAGGAGGGTATTAAAGGAGGAAAGAGAGGTGGAGATGTTTCGGGAGGGAATTCCAGGGCCTAGGCAGCTGAAGGCACGGCCACCAATGGTTGAGCGATTAAAATCAGAGATGCTCAAGAGGCCAGAATTAGAGGAGCGCAGATATCTCGATGGGGGGTGGGGTTGTGGGCTGGAGGAGATTACAGAGGTAGGGAGGGGCGAGGCCATGGAGGGATTTGAAAACAAGGATGAACATTTTAAAATCGAGGTGTTGCTTAACTGGGAGCCAATGTAGGTCAGCGAGCACAGGGGTGATGGGTGAACGGGACTTGGTGCAAGTTAGGACACGGGCAGCCGAGTTTTGGATGACCCCAAGAGGCAAGAGGAATCGAAGATTGGGCTGCTTCAACGCAGCATCTTCCAATGTTTTTGCCATCAACAACACAAGCCCTGCAAACTAGTCCCCAACCCCTTTGCTCTCCAGGAGAGCTGTTGTCTTTACAACTCCCTCATTCACCCTTCCATCTCTCCCACAATTGGCTGTTTTTCTCCAAGCACTGACCCAGCCAACTGCAAGAAATGCAACATCTGTCCATTCATGCGATTTTATTGAGCCAAACCCATTATCCAGGACCATAAGTACTTGTTCCATGCAAGAGAGAAATTTACATATATTGCCTTCAATCCAGTAATCGCTGTTCATAGTACAGTCTTCTCTATTTAAAACACAGGTTAGGTGACTGCATTACAAACATCTGTCTGCAAGCATGATTCTGACCCCCTGTGGCTCTATCTTTGGCTTCTTACTGTTTCAACCAAGCTAAATGCAAACTTCACAAAGAGTAACTCATCATCTTCTTGGGCACCATGCAACACTTTGGCTGAAAAATTGCTTTAAGCAAATTCGGCTCTTGGCCGCCTCTCCAATATTCCTGCCAGATTGTATGATTCACAGAACACTATATTCCCTCCCATTGAGGAGCCGTTTTACTCACCTTGTGCACGTCCTCAAATGGCCTTCATATAACCATCTTCACTTTACACCTCTTTCCAACTTTAAAAACAAATGTTTACAGACCATCAAATATGGTAGCTTCCCATTTTTAATTGTACCTTTATCCGTTCTTCACCACTTCCCTCTCAGTTTTTGTCACTTCAATAAAGGGCGCTTTTGTCATCATCAGTTTTGATATTGGTTCCGATCCAAAACATCAATCTATCTTTCATTTTCAGCTGCAGAGGGACTTGCTGTGCATTTCCAGCACTTGTCATTTTTAGTTACAGATGACAGACACCCACACCAACTCCACCATTGAAAGTACAGATGAACAACAGCCACAGAAACCACCACACATGGAGTCACCTAAAGAGCACAATCTCTACTGAATCAAACCTGCCAAGCAGACAGCTGGAGGAGGAGTATGGAACATAAACTATGAAGCATCATTCATGAAGCCATCAGCTCATCCAACATTCCTGAAGATCTCTTAAAAGTGCGAGGAAGCACTCTTACAGTGATAGCTGACGCAGATATTCAGGGTATGTTGCAGACCAGTATCACCTGACATTTAGAATGTTTTCTGGATTGGCACAGCAGACAATTATGCACTATCTAGAGTGGCCTCACTGGGATGAAAAGGTAACGACCAACAGTATAAGCAACTGTGACAGCTAGGTTAGGCCAAATGATCAAGTAGGTTGGTCAGTTCACTTATCACCCTGTTGACAGAAGATGCACAAACCAGACACGTCTTTCTGCTGATGCCTGTCAGTTCTTGCTTGAGCTGTCAGATGGCTTAGCTGAAGGGAATGTGAGACAGATTCAAGTGCCAGTGCAGCTGAAGTGCTCTAAGCCTCGCAGACAGACCCTGTCCAGATTTCTCAATCCCCACAACCAGATGTCAATGTGCACTAAGATATAGAAGACAGCAGGGCAGAGAGAAGGGGCATTAGTTGGTTGACAGGCAAGAGCAAGTTAACTATTAAAAATGTACATGGTTTTGTTGGGATCATTGTCTCTTTATATTTTTCTCAAAATTAAGATCTCTCCGGTAATTCAAATGATTTCCATTCTCGACAGACTGAAGTGTGCATGATACACGATCTGTCTTGTTTGTTCTGAATGTAAAAAATGTCTCCTAAATGCAGAACCACGGATGTGGGGGGTCCCGATCAGGAAACAATGGTGCGTGGGTACATTGTACTTGATAAATCAACATTGATTTGGAAAGATATTAAGAAAACCATGGGCAAGATCTGTCCTGGTATTTTTTTTTACTGTTGAGTAAAGAATGCTTGAATGTACTTTTCCCTTAACCCTTGCCCAAAGGTGAATGAGTTTATTCATCCGCAATCAGATTCTGGAGCCAATGACAAATTCACAAATGTGGTGAGAGCCCTTTTAGGTTTGACATTTTTAATGCATCAAAGACAGACTTGCTTTTGTCTATCGTCAGGCATTGTGCTGTCAACCAACTGGAAAACTAGCTTTGGAATTGATCAAAAGGCCAATTTTTTTTTGGATGTCCCCCCCGCAACGTCCAAAACAAAAACGATTTGGTGTGGATTGGTTTGATTATATCGGCTGAGAAATTGAAGTTAAAACACAAAACAGAAAAGAATACCATGAACAAGAGAATGTAGAAAAAACAAAGACACACTGAGCAGTCATTTTAATTGTTTTTAAAACAACAGCAACTTGCATTTATATAGTGCCTTTAATATAGTAAAACGTCCCAAGGCGCTTCACAGGAGCGATTATCAAACAAAATTTGACACTGAGCCACATAAGGAGATATTAGGACAGGTTACCAAAAGCTTGGTTAAAGAGGTAGGTTTTAAGGAGCATCTTAAAGAGGAAGAGAGAGAGGGGCAGAGAGGCGGAGAGGTTTAGGGAGGGAATTCCAGAACTGAGTGCCTAGGCAGCTGAAGGCACGGCTGTCAATGGTGGGCCGATGGAAATCGGGGATGCTCAACAGGGTTAACTGCATTTTAAGTGTGTATTTTCCTTATATAAAAGGAAGATACAGGGGTAATGGGACTCATTTTGGATTACTCTAGCAAAGAGGCAGCACAGACAAAATGGCCTAGAAATTCGATGGTGCCACACCCATTTTTCAGGCACTAAATAGAGTCATGGGGGGGAGAAATTCAGTATAGCCCCGTTTGGGGCACTAACTTCGCCGGGGCGCTAAAAGTAGCGCCCCAGAAAAATTAGCGCCCCCACACCGGAAATTGGTCGGTTGCGCCCCAAAGGGAAGCGGGGCGCTATGGGAGGTGCCCCGCCTCCCTCTTGGGGCGCTGCGAGTATCGCAGGCCTTCGTCCTCTTCTTAAAGGGGAGGGGCCTTGTGCAGCGTGATCTGGGGCCTAGCTGGGCCCCCGGGGATCGGGAGTGCAGGCAAAAGAGCCCGGCACCCAAGAGAAGTGCCGGGCTCTTGGAGCGCAGCCGGCACTCCGTGGGGGGGGGGGGTCCAGAGACCGGGGACGGGAGCGCAAGCAGGTGGCCAACAACAAAAATGGCCGCCCGCACCTCGCCTTTAATTTGCGCCTCCCCAGCCACAGGTACGCCACCCTGACCCTGTCAGACATAGTGTCCGGCGGTAAATCAGGGGGCGCTCCCGAAGATCGCAGCTGGGGCGTGAGCGGGGCGCTGCGCACACCGACGACGTCATCGCCAGCGACGCAGCGCCAACGGTTAGCGCCACCAGTAACCTCCCGCTGAATTTGGCGGGAGGCGTGGGCAGTGCTGCGCCCAGGCGATAGTTGGTTTGCGCCCCACTTAGCGCCCTCTTAAGGCGCTAACAGGTGGCGCAACCAACTGTATTTTTCCCCCATAGAGCTATACAGCACAGAAAGAGGCCCTTCGGCTCATCGTGTCCGCGCCAGCCATCAAGCCCTGTCTATTCTAATCCCATTTTCCAGCACTTGGTCCGTAGCCTTGTATGCTATGGCGTTTCAAGTGCTCATCTAAATGCTTCTTGAATGTTGTGAGGGTTCCTGCCTCTACCACCCTTTCAGGCAGTGAGTTCCAGATTCCAACCACCCTCTGGGTGAAAATGTTTTTCCTCAAATCCCCTTCTGCCCCTTACCTCGAAAGGAAATGGGTGCCTAAGCCTCCAGTATGGCAAGCAGGAAGCACGTGCCCATTATGAGCCAGATGTGCATTGCCTGCCATATTGGTATAGGCACAAAATAGGCACCCAGAGCCTGCCTCTGAAACAAAGGGCCCGCGCCTGTTTGAGGCCTCCTGCGCAAAATCAGGTTGCCCTGATGCAGTCAAGGCTGCATTAAGAAAAAAACAGGTCTACATGCAGCCTATTTAAAATGTGGAAATGGGAGGTGTAGTATACATGCACCAACAATGGTGTAAAACTGAACATAAAGCAAAATACTGCAGATGCTTAAAATCTGGAGAAAAAAAACTGGAGTCACTTATCAGGTCAGGTAGCATCTGTCAACAGATTACAAATCAGCTAACGTTTCCTCAGAACTGAAAGATGTTACAGATGAACAGCATTTAAAAAAAGTAATAGAGCAAGAGAAAGGAGAAAGTGGGTAAAAAATACACAATGATCACACACCGGTAAAGATATCGGGGGAGAAATTGAGTCATGCCCCCTTTGGGGCGCTAACTTCGCTGGGGCGCTACTTTCCCAGAAGAATTAGCACCCCCGCGGCCAAAATTGAGTGATAGTGCACCAAGAGGGAAGTGGGGCGCTACTTGAAGAGACCCACCTCCCTCTTGGGGCACTGCGAGGGAATATCGCGGCGCTACGTGCCGCGGTATTGCAGGCCTTCTCAAGAGAAGTGCCGGGCTCATGGAGCACAGCCGGCACTCCGCAGGGGGGCGGGTCAGAAGGCCGGGGATGGGAGTGGAGGCAAGTGCTGGCAGGCGGGCCAGCAACAAAAATGGCTGCCCGGCACCTCGCCTTTAAATACCGCCACCCTGGCCGCAGGTAGGCCCTCCTGACCCCATTGGACACAGCGTCCGGCGGTAAGTCAGGGGGCGCTGCTGAAGATCATGGCCGGGGCGCAAGTGGGGTGCTGTGCACGGTGATGACGTCATCGCCAGCAGCGCAGCGCCATGGAGCGCCAACGGTTAGTGCCGCCGCTAACTTCCCACTGAATTTCACAGGAGGCGTTGGCGGTGCCTCTTAAGGCGCTAACGGGAGGCGCAAAGCAACCAAATTTTTCCCCGATAGCCCTTTACAGGACAGTCTAAGTTAGGAAAGTCACACACATATCACTTCTCGTTGCATATAATTTCTGCCATTTAACCATGTCCTGTTCCCCGCCATAGCAATTTACATTTCTTTTCCCGTGTGTGGCTGTTGTGTGTTTTTTTCCCTGCCCCTCACGCTGTTCTTATTTTAAATGCAGTTCATCTGTAATATCTTCCCGTTCTGAGTTCTATACCCAAACTATCAGCTGATGTGTTCTCTTGACAGATGCTGCCTGGCCGAGTGGTGTAGAACTATTTTTGAGTTTCTGTTGTCTAATTTTAGAGCACGCTATGTAACAACATGCTGCATGGGCAAGGCAACATGCCAACATTGGCGTTAACAAGGAAAGTGGGTGACCGCCCCCCCCCCCCCCCTTAACACTGCAGAACAGTCCATTAATCACATCTTGAATGCAGGTAGACGTGGTACTCCAGCTAATACCCATGATATCCCCTGTGGATGATTGGAATGATCCAGTGCCAAAAAAGTTTCGCAGCCATGGGAGAAGCAGTTCATGTCATGGAGGGAGTCTCTTAAAACCCCTGCTGTCAATTAATCCAGTTCAGTAATTGTGTCCCCAGAGGCACTCAAACTTCTCAGATACTGCAGCTTCTCAATACCAGTTGTAATATTCTAGCCCTGGAGATCCTCTTGCTGGGATATGGTCTATTTCTTCGAATCTTATACATGCGAGCCCTTGCTTCAGTTTTATTCCACTTTTCTTCTTCTGGAGGGTGGCATTACAGATCGGACTTACAAGCAACAAGTGCACGAGCCGCCCAACTATGTCGAAACTGAAACGTAGCCTGCTTTAATTGGATTCAGTTCCCCTGACCCAAGTTAATTTACCGTGATAAAATGGTCGTAGCAATGACTAATTAAGCAGTGCGGCAGCCCACGTTCAATCCGCGCGGGCATTTGGGCCACTGCTAAATTCATCAGGGCCTTTTCTTTGGCAGCCCTGGAGGCTTCCTGCAACGAGCACAGGGTTTATTTTCAATATTGAAATAAGGGTCCTGTGCTCAATTTAGGACCCGCTTGTAAAATTCATGGGCCTAGAAATTCGGTTGGTAGCGCCAGCGATTAGCGCCTAAAGAGCCCAAGAATTGGGGCGTTACCCAATTTTCGGGTGGGCGCAGTGAATATAGTGCCACCTCCCATATTGAGTATCCTTTTAGCGCCGGCGCTAACACTTTGCACACGCCCGCGGGCGCAGGCAGATCATGACGTCATTTCAGTGTGCAATGCCTTTTTGGCGCCCCGGACCGGATATTTGGTGGCGCCCGCAACCTTTCCGCCTGGCGCTATTAGTGACAGTTGGATGGAGCATTCCCAGGCCCTTCTTGGACTCGGGGGGGGGGGGGGGCGCTATTTAAAGGGGACAGCACTAGTATAAAAGCTGCAGCCATTTGGGCTGGCCATTCTGATCGTTGCTGGAGAGAGTTGCTGACCTTCTGTTGGACAGTAATTTTCTCATTGAGCCTTCGGAGGCACTGGCACTGGCAGCTTGAGGGCCCGGCTCCCGAGTTGGTGATGCAGCATCTGAAAGCAGGGAGGTGGAAGAGTGGCTTTAGCAAAAGGACAGCTTGGCAGCAAGGGATGCCAGATTGCGGCAAGGCTATGGCATGGGTCCACAGTGAGAAAGCATGCTGGCGGGGGGAACAAGTGGAAGGAGACAGTTGTAAAAGGTGAGAACCTTACCATCGCTGTCGACAATGGGGTCGGCAGCTGCAGTGGTTACAGGACCACTCAGACGTCCTCCAAGAATCTGGTGGACTCTCTCCTCGAGATCCGTGAGCGTGACCACCGGTGCGAAGCTGGTCTTTGCCAATCCTCGCCAGCTTGGACTGCAGGGGAAAGGAGGGGAAGTTATGTTACATGATGCCCTGAGTGATCATCTCATGCCCCCCATGGTGCAAGAGCCCTTACATGACGCCTCGAGTCAAATGTGCATGTGTGTGCCCAGAAAGGGCCATGGGTGCTTGCTGGCAGATGGCCAATGGGGCACAGCCCACCCTGTAGCCATAAAGTCAGGTGCAAATGAAGGGATGCAGAAGTTTGCAGAAACAACACTCACCCTCATGACCTGAGCGAGGTCGTTGAATTTCTTTCTGCATTGGACAGGGCTCCTGGTCACCATGCTGCTGGAGTTGACCCTCTGGCATACATCCCTCCAAGCTCGTCGGTAGTCCTTATGATTCGGCCTCCTGCCATTGTCTGGGTAGAGAACATCTCGCCGGCGCTCCACTGCGGCCACCAATTGCTCCAGAGCCTCATTGGTGAAGCGCTCTGCTCTCTGTCTCACCTTCTCCATCTGGTCCAAGTTTTTAGCACCAAAGGGCCTGCGCCGATTCTGAGGCCTACAAGGCGCAGAATGTGGATGCTGAAGCTGACTGACCCACCCCTTTAAGAGCTGGCCGGCGCCTGGAAGTCTCGTGGTCATCGGTAATTGAGAGCACCTGCGCTGCGCCCGTCCGCTCCGATATTGGGTTACGCCGGAAGTTTAGCGCCTTAGGAGTCCCGTGTAATGACTGAATTCGCGCCTCAATCACCTTTAGGGGCGATGCAACCCAATATCGTGCCAGGTGGTGATAAGTTGCGTCTGGCTATAAACTTTGCGCTGTGCCAATTCTAACGCCCCAAGCGGGGCTATACCCAATTTCTAGGCCATGGAGTTTAGTCAGAGCTGGCGCAGCACGAAGTCCGACTAGTTTTTGTGATTCTACAATGGACTTAGAGACTTCTGGACATCGACTCAGAAATATTAAGTAAAGGCTTCCTTATTTACCTTAATTTGGAGTCAGGTGGAGAAGGGGCTCTCCTGCCCCCACAGTAATACTGTAGGTCATGGTCCACCCATGCTCGCCCCCCCACCCCCAACCAACAGGAGTCATCTGAGGGCCACGGCCGGCATCCGAGCTGGCCGACGTTCTGACCAGCGTCAGAGCACATACTAGGTGCCCACAGCTCACCGGTTAATGAGGTCCGAGGACCAATATCAGACGGTCCTCTGGCCTGCCTCTTCTGGCGCACACATCGATCGCTGTGGCAGATTCGAACCTGCATTCGGGCGCCAATGAATTTAGGCCCGATGAGTTTCACTAGTGTTTGCCAACAGCCTGGTCTAAGATTGGAAACTTAAAATTGCTGCCTCAATGGATGAAAGTGGCGAAGAACGGATCACCACTATTTTTAGATGCAGTTTTACATTTCGCAAATATTTCCAAAGCCAGCAACAAAACCAAGGTTGCACCGACTTATTGAGGTGGTCAAATCAAACTGAAAGCTAATAGCATTGCTTTAAAAGATAAATGGAAACAAAAGGTAGTAAAAAGAGAATCAGACACAAGTCTATTACATGTGGTGTTGCAGCTTTCCATTGCTCCTTGGTAGAAGTTTTACATTAAAATAACATTCAGAAATATACAATAGCTTGCGGTCTTAATTAGGAGTTTCTTTAACCTCCCGAATTGGAACCTTACCAAATAACTTGCAATTGTGATTTTCAGGATACAAATCAACATTTTGTTAAGCATTAGGGTCACTAAGTCTTGAAAGGGTTCTTTTGTTACATTAATACCTATAAGCACTCAATGATAACTAAACAGAAACATATTTTCACAATGCTAGAAGATGGTAATCAGAATTAATGGTCGAATGGTTCTCTATTGAACTAATAATTACCTGATCAATGCAATCACTTCTTCTGGCCGCCTTATCTAGCAATGCAGCAGATACAGATCACTTCTGTGTCATACACTTTAATCGTTTCATGAATTCAATTATTGAACTGCTGCAACGGGACATGAGGACAGACCGAGGTTAGCGAAGATCCTGCTCTTATCACTAATTATATTAATGTAGGAGCTTGTATTGCTATAAGGGAACCAGACAGGAAAACATGGAATTGTTACAGCTTAGTTCAGCAGGTAGACGAAGATTTTCACTCTACTTTTGATATGCATTTTGAAGCAAGTTTAAAAAAAAAATCAACCTCCCAATTCCAAGACTAATCCTAAATCCATAAACAAGTGTTCCATAAATAGATGATTTGTAAATGGATTACAATGAGTAGAATGATAAAGTTGAACTAATTAGATCAATTTGGACAAGGAAATATATTTTACTAATTTCGTCAATTCCATACATATCTAATTAAAGCAACAAATTCTGAATGCATGAAAAACATTCCATTTATGGAATTCTGGATCCAACTACAAGACTCAAATGATAGTGCACTTTCTCCAATTACTTCTTCTTTATTACTCTGCGTCTTAATGGGATAGACCTTTCAAGTGTCAATGGCTATCTGCTTGTTTTGTGCCAAATGTGAAATTGGAAGCTGATAGGAAGAGTGGGCTTTGGCTAAATTTACAATCTGAATCATTAACCCACATTAAAGTGGGCAAAGTAGCCTTTCTGCAGAGTCTCAGAATCTGTTCATTCAAGCAATTATTAGGAGCCACGTTATCTGATATGGAATGTCCACCACAACTAAAAACTTCCACAGTGGGCAGAATTTAAGCCTACTCATAGTACACACATATAAAAAGGGTAAGGAAAGATGATCAGTCATCAATGTTCACCTATACACTAAATAATGCAACTTTCATCGCCAACCTCCCCATTGGTTAATTCCTGGTGAAGGCAAAATACTGTAGAGAGAAGAATACACTTGTGACCAGTGACCTTTTTCAAGAGAAAAACACAATTAACAAGCTGCAGGAGATTATCCATGACACAGCATTAGGTGAGCATACCCAACCCACACCTAACCTCCTGATTCCAACCTTCTACCCCTCACAAATTTATCAAGTAACTTCTTAAATTACTGCGGCATACTTATACTTCTGACCTGTTCCAGAGACCAACAACCTTTGGAGAAAAGATACTTTCTGCCATCTAAATGGACTCTTTGCCTCTGCATTTTTACCCTCTCATCTTACTATCACTATCCAGTTTGAATATCTTATCTGAATCTATTATATCAAGACTGTTTATCATTTTGAAAACCTCAATCATCTCTCAACTGCCTATACTTCTCCAAAGCAAGAAACCCCAATTCTCAACGTCTATACTCATAACTAAGATCCAAGTTTAAGTACCATCCTGGTTTCTCCCCTTTGCACTTTCTCCAGAGTCTCAAAGTCCATTACCAGATGTGGAGACCAAAACTGGATAGAGCTCTTAAGTGTAGACAAACAAAAAACCTTACACAACCCAAGTACAATGGTCTTAGTTTTGTACTTTACTGAGCTAGCAATACTTGCAAGAACCCTATTTCTTCTCCCATACAGCTACCTCATATTGCTTCTGCATCTTTATCAATTGGTTAAGAACTATTCACAAGTCCCTTTTCCTGTTCTGTTAATTTTAATGGGGATGGATTTGACACACCTTCAATTGCTTGGCTCCATGTGAATGGCACAGCACTTCTCCACATTAAGTAACATTTGTGATATACCAGCCTCTCCACTTAATTTGTCTACATCAGCTTGCAATTTACTAAACTCCTTTATTACTCTCCCAAGTTTGAAAACCTCCCCCACCAAAGACAGAATGGGAAAAAAAAAAAAAATATATTCTACTTAATAAATGTACTGTACAGTACATTGTTTATTACAAATACTTAACCAGTAAACAAATGATTCTTGTATCCAATGGTCAGCACTAAAATTTCATGGAATAAATTGTACTGGCAAGGTTAATGACATTGAACTATTGGAAGAAATGTAAAATAATATCCCCGGCAATAAGGGCAGGTCAGAGGCTAAGTGTTCTGCGACAAGTGTCTCACCTCCTGACACCCCAACGCCTTTCCATCATCTACAAGGCACAATGTGGAGTGTGATGGAATACTCTCCACTTGCCTGGATGAGTGCAGCCCCAACAACACTCAAGAAGCTCGACACCATCCAGGACAAAGCAGCCCGCTTGTTTGGCACCTCATCCACCACCTCAAACATTCAGTCCCTCCACCACCGGCGTACCGTGGCTACAGTGTGTACCATCTACAAGATGCACTGCAGAAACTCACCAAGGCTTCTTCGGCAGCACCTCCCAAACCCGCGACCTCTTCCACCTAGAAGGACAAGGGCAGCAGGTGCATGGGAACACTACCACCTCCAAGTTCCCCTCCAAGTCACACACCACCCTGACTTAGAAGTGTATCGCCGATCCTTCATCGTCGCTAGGTCAAAATCCTGGAACTCCCTACTGAACAGCACTGTGGGAGTACCTTCACCACACGGACTGCAGCAGTTCAAGAAGGCAGCTCACCACCACCTTCTCAAGGGCAATAAATGCTGGCCTTGCCAGCGACACCCACATCCTATAAACGAATTTTAAAAATGCTTGTGAAACATTATGGCTTATATATTATTTCTGAAATGGTGCAATCTAAATCACATGACATGCTAATGAAAGTAGGGTTCAAGATATGAAAAAAACCACTTGGACCAATCATTCCAGAAACTCGGATAACAACATATCCGGTAGCATTGACTAATTAAAGTTAATTTCCAATCTTATGAAGTGTGAAGGAAAAACTGTTATGGCAAGGAACACAAAAAGACACAGGACACAGAAGTGATAAATACAAGCCTTTTATTACAAACATAAGAACTTATATAAGTTTAAGAAAAGAAAATCTGAATTTTAAGCCATTGAAAGTTAAAAGAAGTTCTATACACTGCATAAAAAACTACTTCTAATGGGTAGAGATTTCTTCCTAAAAGATCAGACAAGTTTACAGTTGATTTGACCCAAGGGCACTGATGTGGAGAAATCATCTGTGGAGGTAAGTGGAATAGCTTTGCTCATCTGACTTTGCACTATGCGTAAGCGGAAGAACTGTATCTCAATAAGACTTTTGAACAAGTGGTTAAACATGTTGAACTTACACAAACACAACTGATTAACCAAGATTTACATATGCTTTGAGATCTTGCATACATGTTTATTCTAAAGAACATAAGAACATAAGAAATAAGAGCAGGAGTAAGCGATACGGCCCCTCGAGCCTGCTCCGCCATTCAATAAGATCATGGCTGATCATCGACCTCAACTCCACTTTCCTGCCCAATCTCCATATCCTTTGATTCCCCTAGAGTCCAAAAATCTATCAATCTCAGCCTTGAATATACTCAAAGACTCAGCATTCACAGCCCTCTGGGGCAGAGAATTCCAAAGATTCACAACCCTCTGAGTGAAGAAATTCCTCCTTATCTCAGTCTTTAATGGCTGACCCCTTATCCTGAGACTATGACCCCTAGTTCTAGACACTCCAGCCAGGAGAAACAACCTCTCAGCATCTACCCTGTCAATCCCCTTCAGAATCTTGTATATGTTTATAAAGTATATACTGTAATACAATGTGTAACATCAGTAGCCACTGAACGTGGGTTTGATAAAACACCATAACAATTTTAGCAATTCTGGAATATTTGTACAATATTTCAATTATGTCACTAATCTTCAATAGTGGATATTTTGGCTTTTACACCATGTCACCTTTTCATTCACATGTAAATTAAACATGGAAAATTTACATTTGTGTCTGCAGTGGCACCATTTTTATTTATTTACTGCCTGTATAGATGGAGAAAAGAAAAGGTTATCTAAATGAGTCAAATTTATGGGAATGGTAGCGTAGTGGTAATGTCACTGGGCTAGTTATCCAGCAGGCCTGGACTAATAAGTCAGAGACATGAGTTCAAATCCCACCATGGCAGCTGAGGAATTTAAATTCAGTTAATTAAATAAATCTGGAATAAAAAGCTAGTATCAGTAATGGTAACCATGAAACTATCGGATTGTCATAAAAACCCATCTGGTTCACTTATGTCCTTTAGGGAAGGAAATCTGCCGTCCTTACCTGGTCTGGCCTATATGTGACTCCAGACCCACAGCAATGTGGTTGACTCTTAACTGCCCTCTGAAATGGCCTAGCAAGTCACTCAGTTGTAACTAACTGCTACGAAACATAATAAGAATGAAACCGGACAGTGCACCCTGCATCGACCTCTGCACCAGCTATGGACACGGCACACCGCCCAGTCGACACTCAAAGTCCTCCTCACCAATATCTGGGGACTTGTGCCAAAATTGGGAGAGCTGTCCAACAGATTAATCAAGCAACATCCTGACAGTCATACTCACAGAATCATACCTTTCAGCCAATGTCCCAAACTCCTCCATCACCATCGCTGGATATGTCCTGTCCCACTGGCAGGACAGACCCACCAGGGGTGGCAGCACAGTGGCATACAGTCGGGAAGGAGTGGCTCTGGGAGTCCTCAACATTGACTCCAGAGCCCATGAAGTCTCATGGCTTCAGGTCAAGCATGGGCAAGAAAACCTCCTGCTGATTACCACCTACTGCCCTCCCTCAGCTGATGAATCAGTACTCCTCCATGTTGAACACCACTTGGAAGAAGCACTGAGAGTAGCAAGGGCACAGAAGGTGCTCTGGGTGGGGGACTTCAATGTCCATCACCAAGAGTGGCTCGGTAGCACCACTACTGGCCGAGTCCTGAAGGACATAACTGCCAGTCTGGGCCTGCAACAGGTGGTGATAGAACCAACACGAGGGAAAAACCTACTTGATTTCGTCCTCACCAATCTACCTGTCGCTGATGCATTTGTCCATGACAGCATTGGTAGCAGTGACCACCACACAGTCATTGTGGAGACGAAGTCCCGTCTTCACACTGAGGACACCCTCCATCGTGTTGTGTGGCACTACCACTGTGCTAAATGCGATAGATTCAGAACAGACCTAGCAGCTCAAAACAGCATCCATGAGGTGCTGTGGGCCATCAGCAGCAGCAGAATTGTATCCCACCACAATCTGTAACCTCATGGGCCGGCATATCCCTCGCTCTACCATTATCACCAAGCCAGGGGACCAACCCTAATTCAATAAAGAGTGTAGAAGAGCACACCAGGCGTACCTAAAAATGAGGTGCCAACCTGGGGAAGCTGCAACACAGGACTACATGCATGCTAAAAAGCAGAAGCAGCATGCTATAGACAGGGCTAGGCGATCCCACAATCAATGGAGCAGATCAAAGCTCTGCAGTCCTGCCACATCCAGTGATGAATGGTGGTGGACCATTAAACAACTAACGGGAGGAGGAGGCTTCATGAATATCCCCATCCTCAATGATGGTGGCACCCAGCACGTGAGTGCAAAAGACAAGGCTGAAGCGTTTGCAACCATCTTCAGCCAGAAGTGCCGAGTGGATGATCCATATCGGCCTACTCCCAAGGTCCCCACCATCACAGAAGCCAGTCTTCAGCCAATTCGATTCACTCCACGTGATATCAAGAAACAGCTGAGCGCATTGAATACAGCAAAGGCTATGGGCCCCGACAACATCCAGGCTATTGTGCTCCAGAACTAGCTGTGCCTCTAGCCAAGCTGCTCCAGCACAGCTATAACATTGGCATCTATCCAACAATGTGAAAAACTGCCCAGGTATGCCCTGTCCACAAAAAGCAGGACAAATCCAATCTGG
This sequence comes from Somniosus microcephalus, assembly GCF_052327205.1. Classification (NCBI taxonomy): domain Eukaryota; kingdom Metazoa; phylum Chordata; class Chondrichthyes; order Squaliformes; family Somniosidae; genus Somniosus; species Somniosus microcephalus. The sequence continues at coordinate 48,512,128 of NC_141007.1, read as the reverse complement.
CCAATTACCGCCCCATCAGTCTACTCTCAATCATCAGCAAAGTGATGGAAGTTGTCATCGACAGTGCTATCAAGCGGCACTTACTCACCAATAACCTGCTCACTGATGCCCAGTTTGGGTTCCGCCAAGACCACTCGGCTCCCAACCTCATTACAGCCTTGGTCCAAACATGGACAAAGGAGCTGAATTCTAGAGGTGAGGTGAGAGTGACTGCCCTGGACATCAAGTCAGCATTTGACCCCGTGTGGCATCAAGGAGTAAAATTGAAGTCAATGGGAATCGGGGGGAAAATGCTCCACTGGCTGGAGTCATACCTAGCACAAAGGAAGATGGTTGTGGTGGTTGAAGGGCAATCATCACAGCCCTAGGACATTGTTGCAGGAGTTCCTCAGAGCAGTATCCTAGGCCCAACCATCTTCAGCTGCTTCATCAATGACCTTCCCTCCAACATAATGTCAGAAATGGGGATGTTCGCTGATGACTGTACAGTGTTCAGCACCATTCACAACTCCTCAGATAATGAAGCAGTCCACGCCCGCATGCAACAAGACCTGGACGACTTGGGCTGATAAGGAACAGGTAACATTCGTGCCACAGAGGTGCCAGGCAATGACTATCTCTAACAAGCGAGAGTCTAACCACCGCCCCTTGACATTCAACGGCATTACCATCGCCGAATCCCCCACTATCAACATCCTGGGGTTCACCATTGACCAGAAACTTAACTGGATCAGCCACATAAATACTGTGGCAACAAGAGCAGGTCAGAGGCTGGGTATTCTGTGGCGAGTGTCTCATCTCCTGACTCCTCAATGCCTTTCCACCATCTACAAGGCACAAGTAAGGAGTGTGATGGAATACTCTCCACTTGCCTGGATGAGTGCAGCTCCAACAACACTCAAAAAGCTCGACACCATCCAGGACAAAGCAGCCTGTTTGATTGGCACCCCATCCACCACCGTAAACATTCACTCCCTCCACCACCAGCGTACCATGGCTGCAGTGCGTACCATCTACAAGATGCACTGCAGCAACTCGCCAAGGCTTCTTCGGCAGCACCTCCCAAACCCACAATCTCTTCCACCTAGAAGGACAAGGGCAGCAGACGCGTGGGAACACCACCACCTCCAAGTTCCCCTCCATGTCACACAACATCCTGACTTAGAAGTATATCGCCGATCCTTCATCGTCGCTGGGTCAAAATCCTGGAACTCCCTACTTAACAGCACTGTGGGAGTACCTTCACTGCATGGATTGCAGCGGTTCAAGAAGGCAGCTCACCACCACCTTCTCAAGGGCAACTAGGGATGGGCAATAAATGCTGGCCTTGCCAGCGACGCCCAGATCCCATAAATGATTTTTTTTTTTAATGGGTCAAATGGCTAACTTTGGGAAGTTAAGCGTCTGTAAGTAACAGAATTCTAACTGGATCTTATTTGTTGCTGGTGTAACTTCTGTCCAGCAGCCTGGAGGATAATGCACAGTAGCTGTTTCAGTGTTTGCAAGGGCCAAAAATTAACTCACTGTCTTACTAATCCAGAACAGTATCCACAGAAACCCATGGACCTGGATAGTTTAATCGCAAGAAATCTATTAATTGGTTGCTCGTCTTAGTCAGTAATCGTGTATACGCATGTCCTCGGTCTGGATTTCAGCCCAATGATCCAGTTGACCAAGTACACCATTTAAAAAATTCTTAATATATTTTGTCTTGGGGCTGAGATTTCATTTGACGAAAACAAACTATTTTTGTTGGTCTTGACTTGAACATCCCACACCCTGTGGCATTTTAGCTTGTTGGCCAGCAAGTGTATATATGATAGAATGATGCATTAATCCTTCATTATTAAAAGAAAATCTTCTCTACAAAGAGCAGCTTTTTCCACTAACTGCTGACTGATGATAGATTCCTCTCTATTAGAAAAGTAGCTTTTTTCCTGAGCTTTATGTCGATCGCACACACGGAAGGAGGGTGATGACGGGGATTAGTGTCACAGCTGTGGCATATCATTTGCTCCAATGACACATCTGCGGTGACTTTAGTAGACAGCTGCTTATGAGATTTCATTTTTTTCATTTAATTAAATTAGCAACCTGTTAGTTTTCAGAAAAAACAGTTTACATGCAGGTAGCCAGGCCAGGATTTCCCACACAGAACACACAGCTTAACTACTTGTAATGCAAACTAAAATAAAATAAATGGAGAAGTGATTTTCAACCAACACAGAAATGTATTGCCGGTTTCCCAGAGATAACAGAGTGCCATAATCAGGTGATTTGTTTATAAAGGAGGAGGGTGTATTACTGGTAGTGCATCAATTATGTTGACTGTTGCTAAACATATTGGCCCCGATATTTACTGAGACGTGTGTTCAGATTGGGGGCATGCTGGGTTGGGGGGGGGGGTGCGGGGGGGGAAGGAGAGCTATGGCTGGGAAACTCAAGACTCCAGGTTTCCTGCCTGACAGCCAGCCTGATTGATAGGCTGGCTTGCCCGTCAGGTGTGAAGACCCGTGGAAACAAGGCAGCAGCCATGGAGCAGGTAGGTCTAGTGGTAGGGCAGAAAGATCGAGGGGTGGGGGGATGCGGCGAGATCGTGGAGGAGAGCTTGGTGGTGAGAGATCACAGTGGGGGGGGTCAGTGATTGCTGTGGGAGATCAGGAGATCAGGGGGCAGAGACTGCGGAGGTGTGGCGGGGGGGGGAAGGCAGATTGCGGCGGGGGGGGGGCAGTGGCGAGCGCAGTTTCCTGGGTAGCTTGTCGGACCTGGAGGAAACACTCCTGCTCCTCCTGGCTCACAAGCAGTGCTGTAAAGGAACTCAACTTATGGATCCAGCCCTTCTCACCTCCTTTTACCTACTGGGTTTCCCGAGGCCCGGGAAACCCGGCCAACATGGGTTAAAAATAGAAATCATGTCAAAATGGAGGCACGCAGCCTCCTTAAACTGTTTTATTGATCGACCCTTCCTCCTGAGGGTAGATTGGTCGCCCGCCCCTTGTCCCGCCACCATGAATAATGGAATTAGGCAGGTTGGAGGTGGGTTTGAAATTTTTAACATTTTAACTTCCCTCTCGACCCAAACCCACCCATTTTTGGGAGTTAAAATTACCCACATTGTCTTTCACCTTACAAATGTATTAAAAAATATTTTTTAATCTTTGTTTTGTTGTGTTGCAGTAGATAAACCTTGGTGCAGTCACAAACATGGCTGAGATGCACCAGAATGTTTAGAGCAGGCTGTTTTTGGTCCAAGACAGTCACGGAAACATTGGTATTTCTCAGCGCATTTGCTGTTATAAATGACATTGAGATAAAGGATCAAGTTACCATCAACTGTCAGTTTGAAGCTTTATTTCAGAAATGTTCTTTTTAATCAAAACAATTTGGGCTGTTGCTGGATTTTGGACACCTTCAAGGAGAAAATTAAAGTCTTACAGGATCAAAAGTAATGACCAAATCAAATGTGGATTCTCTAACTTCTTCTCTCGTCTCTTCTCTCATGCATTTTTCAGGGAATTCTGAGCTGACTGGTTCACAAGGCTCCCTGATTTACTCACAATCAGCAAGAAAGGTGCAACAGGTCTCATAAATCACGCAAATAAAAAAACTTTAAAGGACAGAGCAGAGAACTGCCCTGGACTAACTATAAATCCACTCAGTGACAGCACCATTGATGAGCTACTCATTTCGGAAATAGAAAGCCATGCAAAAAATTGGATTTGGAGCATTGCCAAATAGTCCAGAATGTTGGGATGGTAACCACATCTCTTCAAAAAGTTATTTTCTTGAAAAAAGTGTCCGCCTACACTCATCAAGGCAAGCAAGAATAGTGCTGGGAGATATTAATTCCACCCCCCCCTGCCCCCCCACCCCCACAATTTAAACCCAATGACAGTATCCAGAACTCTCAGGCCAGGCAATATATAGAATGGGTTAGGTATCAAGCACAGATTGCCGACATTACATCAACAGAGTGCCTCAGTGTTAACCTGCAGTATAGTACTGTGGTCATGATTTAAGTCAGCATTGCCACAAACACAAATTGGGCCTAAGTTGCACAAAAATGAAAAAGAAAACTTAGATTTTACCATGACTTTCGCCAGCATTGAATGATTTGTAAATTACAGTAGTAATTTACTCGAAGTCACTACTGTCATCATACCCAAGGGCACTCTAAGGCAATATGACCATTACTTGAACTGGTTAAGTGCCACAACAGGTATCCCAATGAGAATCCTCCTTTAAAAGAGAACCAGAGTGATGCCAGATTGCCAGGTGCTCTGTGCGGAGCCACAGGTATATCTACAGATACAGGTGCACGTACCTTGCTTGGGCAGAAGATTAGCACTTGCAGAGGATCCAGTTCCCAAGGGAGGCTGTGACAGCAGACTTGATCTACAAATGCAATATATGAAAGCCTAACCTTAATGCTGGACAATTCTTTGGAAGCACCCAAATTGGTATTCTAGCGTGATCAACAGCTACCAGATCAAGATTAGCCACACATACTAGTTCACACATGATCAACAGCTACCAGATCAAGATTAGCCACACACACTAGTTCACACGTGCTCAACAGCTACCAGATCAAGATTAGCCACACACACTAGTTCACACGTGATCAACAGCTACCAGATCAAGATTAGCCACACACACTAGTTCACACGTGATCAACAGCTACCAGATCAAGATTAGCCACACACACTAGTTCACACGTGATCAACAGCTACCAGATCAAGATTAGCCACACATACTAGTTCACACATGATCAACAGCTACCAGATCAAGATTAGCCACACACACTAGTTCACACGTGCTCAACAGCTACCAGATCAAGATTAGCCACACACACTAGTTCACACGTGATCAACAGCTACCAGATCAAGATTAGCCACACACACTAGTTCACACGTGATCAACAGCTACCAGATCAAGATTAGCCACACACACTAGTTCACACGTGATCAACAGCTACCAGATCAAGATTAGCCACACACACTAGTTCTAGATTCCGGCACAACCACAGGGAACTTATCATTTTTTCCACCCCTTTGTTTTGGGCCTTCCTTTCCCCCGCCCCCTTTCCTTTTGTTTCTCTCTCCCACCTGGCAGCTGTCTCCTATCCTGCCAGAACACTTCACACCTAATCTCAGCTGTCTTTTGTCTCCACTGGCCTATTACCATCGCGTCTGGTTTCGAATACCTTTTATTGTCTCTTTCACTTCTTTTGTTCGATTGCAGCCCTGCCTTCGATCTATTTTCTTTTCTTTCCAGTTTTGAAGAAGGGTTTCGACCCGAAACATCAACTCAAATTTCTCTCCACGGATGTTGCCTGACCTGCTGAGTTTTTCCAGCAATTTCTGTTGTTATTACACAGGGAACTATAGGTATGGTAGTGCAGGGGTTATGATACTGAACTAGTAATCCAGAGGCCTGGACTAATAACCCAGAGAGTGCGAATTCAAATCCCACCCTGGCAGTTTGGACTTTGACCAAGCTTTTGTTCACCTGTCCTCCGCTTTTGTCTCCTCCTTTGGCTGTGGCAAGCGACTCACCTACTGCCTTCCCCAAAGCCTTTCAAATCACCGACAATGCATGTCAGGAGTATGATGGAATACTCTCCACTTGCCTGCAGGTATGCAGCTCCAACTACACTCAAGAAGCGCGACACTCTGCAGGACAAAGCAGTCTGCTTGATCGGCAGCCCATCCACTAGATTAAACATTCACTCATTCCAGCACTGGCTTACCGTGGCTGCAGTGTGGCTTACCGTATGGCTGCAGTGTGTACTTGCGACAGGATGCATTGCAGCAACTCGCCAAGGCTTCTTCAACAGCACCTCTCAAACCCGCGACCTCTACCACCTAGAAGGACAAGGTGTTCCAATGCATCTGCTGCCCATCACCTCCAAGTTCCCTTCCAAGTCACACACCATCCTGACTTAGATATCTACTGTTGGGTCAAAATCCTGGAATTCCCTACCCAACAGCATCGTGGGTGTAACTTCACAATACGGACTGCTGTGTTCCAAGAAGGCGGCCCATCATTACCTTCTCAAGGGCAACCAGGGAGGGCAATAAATGCCAGCCTTGCCAACGATGCCCACATCCTGAGTATGAATGAAACAAAACTAACTTTATAGCATCTGGGTCAGCAGAAAGCCAGAGCTGTGCCATCTGCTGAAAGGACACCTGCAGCTAACATGTAGCATAGGGCTGCTAGAGACAGTGGCAGCTAACTGCAGCCTCAAATCTGTCCCCACCTTCTTCTAGGTATGCTGCAAAGGTTTACAATTAGGGATGGTATCCGGAGTATCATAGAAGCCTTGCAACCATCTCACTGCTTCAGTAGTCATCAAGCCTTCGTTTGCGGAGTTAATTGCTGGCCTCCTCGGTCATTTGCTGTATTTTTGTGCCTCCACAATCCTTTCACTTCTTTTTCACCTGTCGCTTTCTTGTCAGCCTTGGCAAAGGCTGCCAATTGATTGAAATGTCTTTCAGCCTTTCCAAAGGCCCCTTCTTCTTGTACTTAAATTGTCTGTATCCCTTTGAACTTTACTTGAATCAGAATTATCCAGTCCTCTTTGCAAGACAAACTATCAATTGATCTTAAATGAAATGACCACAGAAACTTGTATGCAAACATCACACTATACTTCCGATTAGACTTGCACTCGAGTCTAGCTATTCTGGACTGAGCTTCACTGGGACCAGTAAATCCAGGCTATTGCTGCTCTGAAAACGTCAATTAATTTTTCGTTCTGATTTGTTTGCCAAATACAAGATACAAGGATATAAAATTATGGCAAAATATATCATTGCGTTATGTGTATTCTTTGTCATCATAGTTAAAATGACATGAACGCCATCACCTCACCAAATGAAGGAGGTTGAAAAACATGAACTTTGACCAATATAGTAGCCATTGGGTTAATGTTTGAATAAACTATAGTAGTTGCAATGGTCTCTTTAAAAACTCAGTGCATTTCTGGGGAATCTCTCATTTATAATCAAGCTTCACTATATGGAGATGTTCATTTGAAGATTGACGATGCAACAATTCACTGGCCAATGTCAGACAGACTGAACTAAATAATTCCCAGTTAAGCAAAAAATAGATTTTTATCCATGAATTCGTTAAAGTAGCTATGCTGGAGTTTTTTTTTCTTTAGCTCTTTTTGAAGACAAGTCTGTAAAAACATGCATCTTTAAACAGTTCCACAATGTGTTTTAGGACTCTGGCCCTTGAAAATTAACCAACTTTATTGCAGCCATTAGTGTCTGGGATTGTGAATGAACAGCTGTGTCCTGCTCACTAATGAGCTACAAATCAATTTCTCAGCACTAGAAACAAGAGACAGGGCTGCAACTCGACACTGCCGACAATGCCAATGGCAGCCCTGAAGAAGGAGGCACATCAGCAAATCGTTATTTATAACTAATTGTTGATCAGATCGGAGAGAAAGCAACCACTGAAACACACTGAAGATAGCATGCATTTTCACTTCCAAAATTAGAAATTCTCATATTTGAACCAGTATTAACCCTTTACAGCACCACGGACACGGTGATTGGTGGATCCCCATCAATGAGTATTGCGGTTTGTCAGTGTACCTTTCTGCTGCTTTAGGTTTCCTCATCTCAGAATGATGTTTACAACATTCAATTTTTAAGATTCAGGACTTGAGACTATTTGGAGAAAAATTACCCTTTAAATCTAGTTTTCAACCGATGAAAGTCTTGGGGGGAGAAATTGAGTCGCGCCCCCTTTGGGGCGCTAACTTCGCGAACTACTTTTAGTACCCCGGAAAAATTAGCACCCCCACGGCCGAAATTGAGTGGAAGTGCCCCAAGAGGGAAGTGGGGCGCTACTGGAAGCACCCCGCCTCCCTCTTGGGGTGCTGCGAGGGAATATTGCGGCGCTACGTGCCGCAGCGCGGTATTGCAGGCCTTCCTCCCCTTAAGAGGAGGGGCCTTGCGTAGCGTGACCCGGGGCCCAGCTGGGCTACCGGGGATCGGAGTGCCGGCATAAGAGCCCGGCATTCAAGAGAAGTGCCGGGCTCATGGAGCGCAGCCGGTACTCCGCGGGGGGGGGGGGGGGGAAGCGGGTCAGAAGGCTGGGGACGGGAGCGGAGGCAGCAACAAAAATGGCTACCCGGCACCTTGCCTTTAAATAGCGCGCCGCCCCAGCTGCAGGTAGGCCCCCCTGACCCCGTCGGACATGGCGTCCGGCGGTAAGTCAGGGGGCGCTACGGAAGATCGCGGCTAGGGTGCGAGCGAGGCACTGCGCACGGCGATGATGTCATCGGCGGCGGCGCAGCATCACGGGGCACTAACGGTTAGCACCGCTACTAACCTCCCGCTGAATTTCACGGGAGGCGTTGGCGGCGCGCGCCCAGGCGCTAGTTACTTTGAGCCCCGTTAGCGCCCTCTTAGGACGCTAACGTGAGGCGCAAAGCAACCAAATTTTTCCCCCTAATTTTTTTGGAAGCTCCTCTCTCGTTGAAAAAGACCATAAAGAGAAACGGGTATGATTTATTAAAGTTAGTTTTAAAATCAGAAAATGGTTAGGATAAGTTAGATGGAAACAAAGTAAAACTGAAATAATAAAAATGGGAGAAAGCGTATGGGGGGAAAGAAAAGATGAGCAGAATTAAAGTATTGAAAAAAAAATTTTCATTTAAATTGTGCATTGCATGTTTATATTTTTAGTTTAGGATTAGTACTACACTAATAATGCAACTCTTGATATGAATAGTTTTATTATTGCAACATTTCAGCATCATAGGCCACAAGCTGAAAACTTAAGAAACCTGCCAGCCTAGGAAGATGATAATTTCCCTGGGCCTGCTGACAGTCTAAGGGTTAATCAATAACAATTTTAGTTTTAGTAACAAGAACATTACGAAAAACGTAATGCATGGTATACAACGTACTGCCTCGCAGCTCACTGTGAAAAGGTAAACCGCTTAGTACTATACTACCAATCATATGCTCTTCAACTCCTGCATCATTACCCTAACATAGAAACATAAAAGATAGGAGCAGGAGTAGGCCATTCGGCCCCTCAAGCCTGTTCCGCCATTTAATGAGATCATGGCTGATCATCCAAATTCAGTACCCTGTCCCTGCTTTCTCCCCTGACCAGTTAATTGAATACATTGTGCAAATTAGAGCACAGTTTTGGCCAGATTATTAACTCCAGTTCTCTTTCTTGACCTTTACTAACCTAGCCCTCAGACTTTAACTTTGGATTGTTTCATTGTGTTCTCTTAGTCTTCTGTATAGGCCACTACATGTCTCGTTTAATCTCTGCCATATCTACGTAACACTAAATTTCCTTCATGCTCATTTGCATGTGCATTTTGGCGGTTACTCTGGATCTTTACTTTTAGCTCCCCATTTTATTTCCAGCCCTTCTCTTACTTTTCTCTTTCACTTCCAGCTGTGGCTCAGTTGGTAGCACCCTCGCCTCGGAGTCAGAAGGCTGTGGGTTCAGGTCCCACTCCAGAGACTTGAGCACAAAAATCTAGGCTGACACTCCAGTGCAGTGCTGAGGGAGCCCTGCACTGTTGGAGGTACCGTCTGTCGAATGAGACATTAAACCGAAGCCCCATCTGCTCTCTCAGGTGGATGTAAAAGATCCCATGGCACTATTTCGAAGAAGAGCAGGGGAGTTATCCCCGGTGTCCTGGCCAATATTTATCCCTCAACCAACATAACAAAAACAATTTATCTGGTCATTGTCACATTGCTGTTTACGGGACCTTGCTGTGCACAAATTGGCTGCCACCTTTCCCACATTACAACAGTGACTGCACTCCAAAAGTACTTCATTGGCTGTAAAGCGCTTAGAGACATCCAGTGGTCGTGAAAGGTGCTATATAAATGCATGTCAGTCTTTCTTTCCTTCCATACCACCGTTCAGCTCTCCTCTCTCGGGTACTTTGTCCCTCACCCCAAACCCTACCTCAACCCATCACTACTTCTGAGCCAGTATTCTTTCTTCCCATTGTTCTAGGCTTGAATTCCACTTGAAAAGGTTCAAGGCGGCGGCTCACCACCACCTTCTCAAGGGCAATTAGGGATGGGCAATAAATGCTAGCCTTGCCAGCGACGCCCACATCCCATAAACAAATTTAAGAAAAGCCCACATCTAACCTCTGTGCCTCTTGGGATTCTCCAACAAACCCATTGTAATGACCCATCACTGCCTCCTTAAGAGCAATAGCCTTAACTGCCCCAATCTTCTCTCTCAACAACCTTCCCAACCATTAAGTCCATTGGGGGTTAACCTTACCAGTTTCCTTCCCATCCTGTTGACCTCACACATGACTAGTTTCCACACGTACGCTGATGACACACAGCTCTACCTCAGTACCACCTCTCTTCATCTCTCCACTGCCTCTGATTTGATACACTGCTTGTCCGACATCCAGTATTGGATGGGCAGAACTTTCCTCCAACTAAATATTGAGATGATCAAAGCCATTGGGGGTGATTTTCATTCAGAAGTCAGGAAGGAGGCGGGGCTACAACTTTCAGGGTTGTAGTCCCGCCTCCATCGAGATGCGGCCAATCCACGCGATTTTAACTTGATTGACCTTGTTGAGCCCACCCAGCAGGCTCAGCAGGCCAATTAAGCCAATTAAGGGCCACCCGGCAACAGGTGACATCACAGACTGAAATTTCATCTGTCAAGACTTTTTGACAGATGAAATATCAGTGCTTCACAGCTGTTTGAAGCTGTCAAACACCGATAGTTTTACTTCTAACCTGAGTCCTTCTACACAGACTCGGTTAGAAATCTCACAGGCACAGAAAGCTGCAGGCTGTCACTTTTGACAGTTCGCAGCCATTCTGCTTTCTGTGCCGGTTAGATGATGGATTCCCGAAACCTAGAGGAAGGAAGGCTGAAAAGGTAAGTACAGGTAATTTAAACTTCTTTACACACTTTAGACACACCAAACACACTTACCTTTGCGCTCATGCACCCACTCACCTGAACACCGACATCTCGACCCCTCCAAGTCCTTCAACCCGACGGCCTGACTCCTCTAACTTGGCGTGGTTTGGAGCCGTCGGGAATCCCATACTTCAAGCTTTAAAATAGGGATTAGGTTAAAAACTGCCTGTTAGCTACCTGTTAACAGGCAGTTAATTGGTACTAATCCCTTCCCGCCTCGGGTAGGCGGGTCCCAGTGCGGGGCGGGTACCCGCCTCCTTTGAAACTTACATGGAGGCGGGTTGGGGCGGGATGGTGTCGGGACCCCCAAATTCGGGACTTTAACCCCCCGCACGCCTCCAATCCCGACTCCACGAGTCAATGAAAATCGACCCCATTGTCTTCGGTTCTTGCCACAAACTCCATTCCCTAGCCACCAGACTCCATACCTCTCCCTGGCCACGGTCTCAGGCTGAACCAGACCGTTCGCAACTGGGGAATCCTATTTGACCGAGTTTATGACCCCGTATCCTCTCCATCACCAACACTGCCTACTTCCGCCATTGTCGCATTGCCTGCCTCAGCTCATCTCCTGCTGAAACTCTCATCCATGACTTTCTTACCTCTAGACTCGACTATTCCAATGCCCTTCTAGTTGGCCTCCCACCTAACACCCTCTGTAAACTTGGGCTCATCCAAAACTCTGCTACCCATATCCTTACTCGCACCAAGTCCCGTTCACCAATCACCCCTCGGTTTGTTGACCTATATTGGCTCCCGATGTGGCAACACCTCAATTTAAAAATTCTCATCTTTGTTTTCAAATCCCTCCATATCTTCGCCCCTCCCTATCTCTGTAACCTCCTCCAGCCCTACATCCCTCCGGGATCTCTGTGCTCCTCCAATTCTGGCCTCTTGTGCATCACTGATTTTCATCGCTCCACCATTGGCGGCCGTGCCTCCTGTTGCCGAAACCCAAAGCTCTGGAATTCCCTCCATAAACTTCTTTGCCTCTCTACCTCTCTCTCCCCCTTTAAGACGCTCCTTAAAATCTACCTCTTTTGGTCACCTATCTTAATGTGGCTCGGTGTCAACTTTTGTTTGATAGTAACTCCTGTGAAGCACATTAGGACATTTTACTATGTTAAAGGCGCTATATAAATGCAAGTTGTTACTGTTGCGGGATCAACAATCACTGCCACTCTCTACATTTTCCTCCAGAATATCAACTCACTCGCATACAAGGCCCTTGCTATTCACAATCTTACTTAGTTCATGGGTGGCAATACCTTGCCCCTTACTAAAGTCTCCCTGCCTGTCTATATCATTCACCACCTGTTCTACCCAATTCTCCACAGTGGCTGTATGGTCATCACTGAGTCACAACTCGGCCTCTCCGACTCGACTGGGATCTTCTCTTTCAAACACACCAAATTGGATTGAGATGAGTGGGTGCAAACCAATTTATCCACCAACGATTATTCAGAATGGGGGGCAGGGGGGAGAGGAGTACTGAGTGTGATATATCAGGGCTCAGTATTGGGATGCTGTTGCTAATTTACATAAATTACCTCTATTCTGAAACAAAATGAAAAGTGGTCAAATTTGCAGATAATATCAAACTTGGAGGGTCCATGGAACCAAGAAAGGAAGACCATTATATAGTGCCTTTCAAGACCTCAGGCCGTCCCAAAGCTCTTTACATCAAATTAACTATTTCTGAAGTGTAGTCACTGTTGTAATGTAAAACGCGGCAGCCAATTTGCACACTGCAAGCTCCCAGAAGCAGCAATGAGATAATGACCAGATAATGGGCCATATATTCTGATGCCTATGGGTGTGTACACGCTATGTACACTCCCGTAGGGACATCGGAAATGCCGGTTTCAGGCATGCCAAGCGCATGTGCTGAAAACTGGTATTTCCGATCTGTCAAGAATGCTCTTGACAGATCGGATGCCTGCCCTGGAGGAGGGCCTCTGCGGGTGGATAGTTCTGCTTTCTGGAGAACCTCCGTCCGCAGAAAACCCTTAGAAATCTTATGCCTGGTAAAAGCAGGCGTAAGGCCTGCTTTTATCAGCATAAGAGTTTACAAAAGTTTTTTTTTTAATTTCACTGATTTATAATTTAAAAATACTTTTAAAAAAAAGTAAGTTTTTTTTAGCCCTGTAAAAAACTTTAATTGTTTTTTTCAAAAAATAAAATTTTTCTTTAATATATTTAACTTATTGTAATTTTAACTCATTTTAAAAATGTGATTTTTAACAAAATGTGATTTCTGTTTTACTGTGTTTTGGGGTGATCTCCATTCATCTATTTAACAGGTCGATCTGTCAAGTGTATGCAGAGAGATTCCCTTCTCCTATTGGTTCCCCATGGCCCACGTGATCCCAGGGACGCTTGCGAACTTGTGCCTCTGGGATACGTGGGCCCTGCGCATTTCGAGTTTGGAGAGGCCCAGGAGCGGAAGTATACGCACCTCGGAAGCCCTCAGGTAAGTTTGTAGATTTTTTCCAGATCGAAGGCCTCCATACACAGGAAGCCTCCGATCGGAAAATACGGCCCAATCTATTTTTTTTACTGATGTTGGTTGAGGGACAAATATTGGCCGGGAAAGCGTGGGGGGGGGGTGGTGGGGGGGAAGTCCCCTGCTCTTCTCCGAATAGTGCCATGGGCTCTTTTACATCCAGCTGAGAATGCAGAAAGGAACTTTGTTGAACGTCTCATCCGAAATACGGCACTTCCAACTGTGTAGTACTCCCTCAGTGCTGCACTAAAGTGTCAGCCTGGATTATGTGCTCAAGTCTCTGGAGTAGAACTTGAATCCACATACCTGACTCAGAGGTGAGAGTGTTACCACTGAGCCACAGCTGATACCCAATACATTGTAACATAGTACAGGAAACTCTTTTTTATCTGGCACCGACGGGACCAGCGTGGTGCCGGTTTATCAAAAAGTCCGGATTACAGAGAGGTATAGTAAAAGATATGAGAGCCCCGTACACGGCCACAGATCCAGGCTTCCCTGTTGCATGGCAACAGGTGTAGGAACCCCGGCCACAGATCCAGGCGTCCCTGTTGCATAGCAATAGGTGCAGGAACCCCGGTTACATGGCCACAGAGCCAGGAACGGCCACTAATATGAAGTAAAACTTACTTGAACCTGCTCCTGAATTTTGCCGGTTAACAGAGCTTTTCAGATATTTAGGTACCGGTAAATCGAGAGTTTCCTGCACTACAGTAAATTGAAATATGTGTACTGCTCACAAGAAAACAGTATTAAAATTCAATGAAATATTAATTAGAAAATTGCAAAGTCTAAGTCTATATGAGTACCTTTTAGTCCCAAGAAGTTTTTATTCCTGTGGTTCTCCTGCTTCAGTTTTTTTTTTACGCTTTTACCTGTTACATGAACTCTCCCACCTGTTTAATAAGAAATATTGAAACAAAAAACCATTATAAATAAAGCATGCACCATATATTTATTATATAGAACAACAGATAGCTGGGAGTCAGCTTAAGGCATTAAATTGAAACTTTGGTTTAAGCTGACTTTCATAGACCACTCTCAGGAGAGCTTCACGGTCATCTGAACTACTCCATTGATTTACTGGCTTGTAACTCACAATGGTGCCATATATTATCCTGTATTTAATCCATATCTTAATAATGCAAACACTGCTATTTATCAATGCCAATTAAAGTCGAATACAAATATAACTTATGCAAGTGTTGATGTCTGACATCACGTTGGCCTTATTTATATGAGGACAGAAACTATCAAGCCTTCACTCAATTTCAAACCAGACAAACAGTAAACTAATCAACCCTTAGGGCCAGGAGTGACATGCTTCCATATATAACGAGGGGGGGGGGGGTGGGATGAGGAAATGGCATTGGAGTTCCGGGGGACTCTCCCGATTGCCTACCATACGTTTGGTGGAAAGCCCACCAAAACACTGGAGAGCGAGTGAATAAACGCCACTTCTCCAGGGATTTGCGTTCTTCCATTGACATTATGGTGGATGATCACGAGAGCTTCACAGATACCCGCTTCACAAACCTTTTCTTTTCATGGAATACTGTAACTGCTACGAAAAGCAGATTCATTGCTCAAGCCTCGTTAAAATATAATATATAATGGAGAAGCACTGCTGTTCAAAGTCAAATTTATGACTATTTATATAGAATTTTACAGCACAGAGACTTGCCAGTCAGCCCAACAGGTCTATGCTGGTTTTTATGCTCCACACGAGCCTCCTCCCACCTTACTTCATCGTACCCCATCAACATACTCATTTCTTTATTCATTCACGGGATGTGGGCGTCGCTGGCAAGGCCAGCATTTATTGCCCATCCCTAGTTGCCCTTGAGAAGGTGGTGGTGAGCTGCCTTCTTGAACCGCTGCAGTCCGTGTGGTGAAGGTACTCCCACAGTGCAGTTAGGGAGGGAGTTCCAGGATTTTGACCCAGCGACAATGAAGGAACAGCGATATATTTCCAAGTCAGGATGGTGTGTGACTTGGAGGGGAACTTGGGAGGTGGTGGTGTTCCCTTCCGCCTGCTGCCCATGTTCTTCAAGGTGGTAGAGGTTGCGGGTTTGGGAGGTGGTGTCGAAATATCCTTCTATTCATTTCTCCCTCATGTACTTTTGTAGCTTCCCCTTAACTGCATCTATGCAAATTGTCTCAACCACGCCATGTGGTAGCGAGTTGCACATTCTCACCACGCTGAGTGTTTAGTAAATGTATTTTAATCATTAAGCATATCCATATATAAAATGTTATTTTACGATTGTAATCTCATTATCTAGTTCAATAACAATTTGCAGTTATACAACACCTTTAATGAAAAAAATAGTCCCATGGTGCTTCACTGAAATAGATATCAAGCCAAGGACGAAAAGATTGGAGGAAGCAAATAATAAAAAGCTTGATCAAAGAGAGGTTTTTAAAGAGACAGGTGGAAAGGTTTAGGATGGAGTCGGCTGATGGGTTTGTGATCTACAGTCAAAGGGAGTTAGAAAGACTGCATGTTCAGGAGGTTATAGGGCTGGAGGAGATTAGAGATATGGTGGAGCAGGCCATTGAGGCATTTTAAGTCAAGGTTGAGGATTTTAAATATAATCTGTTGGATGATGGGAGCCAATGTAGGCCAGGGAGGATGTTGGGGGTGGGGGGCGGGGGAGTAATGATGGGCAAGCAAGATAGGGTGAATGCAGTACAGCTTTCGGACAAGTTGGAGTTTATGGAGGATGGAAGACAGGAAGCCAACATGGAGAGGTGACAAAGGTATTTATAAAAGCTTTAACAGCTGAAGTCCAGGTAGAGGCAGGCTTAGTTAGAGGAGCAGCCTTGACAATGGAATGGATAAAGGGGTTTAAAGCTTAGCTCAGGGTTGAACAAGATGACAAGGTTCAGCCGATCATAGAGGCTATGGGTGGAATCAATAGTGGGAGGGAGAGAAGGAGTTCATTCGAGTGTACAACCACATCACAAAAGTCACTATTTAATGCTAATCCAAAAAAAACATAAAACAATGCCAAATCTTCAATGTGAGCTCAGGTTAGAACTTCTAATTACGAATCCACTGAAAATTGAGTTTTGGGGTTGATACACTCGAGCTTAAAATGTTATTACTGTATATTTTCTTCTTGACAGGGTTAGGAGCTAAAGAAATTCATATGTTGAAACACAACTGCCATCTGTTACAAAGGTTTCCTTTTTACAGTGGAACCAAATATTAGCAGCACACAGTTTGCATGCTCAACCCACTGGGAGGGTCTTTACCCATGGGCCCTTGCTCTGTGATTGGCAGAAATTCCAGAGCAAAGAGCTGAAGTCAGGAATGTAACTATGCTGTACATGGCCCATGTACAGCAGGCACCTCAAAGCACTGGAGAGGTACCACCAACGCCGCCTCCGCAAGATCCTGCAAATCCACTGGCAGGATAGGCGCACCAACGTCAGTGTTCTCGCTCAGGCCAACATCCCCAGCATCGAAGCTTTGACCACCCATAGCCTCTATGATTGGCTGAACCTTGTCATCTTGTTCAACCCTGAGCTCCGATGGACGGGCCACATCATCCGCATGCCCGATACGAGACTCCCAAAGCAAGCGCTCTACTCAGAGCTCCGACACAGCAAGAGAGCCCCAGGTGGGCAGAGGAAACACTTCAAGGACACCCTCAAAGCCTCCTTAAAAAAGTGCAACATCCCCACCGACACCTGGGAATCCCTGGCCCAAGACTGCACATAGTGGAGGAGAAGCATCCGGGAAGGCACCGAACACCGAGTCTCTTCGCCGGGAGCAAGCGGAAGCCAAGCGCAAACAGCGGAAGGAGCGCACGTCAACCCAAGCACCCCACCCACCCGTCCCTTCAACCACCGTCTGCCACACCTGTGACAGAGACTGTAGGTCCCGCATTGGACTCATCAGTCACCTGAGAACTCATTTTTAGTGTGGAAGCAAGTCATCCTCGGTTCCGAGGGACTGCCTAAGAAGAAGAACTATGCATTTCAGAGACTGACCTCCAGTGGGAAAACTTGGATTTGTTCACAACGGTTGGCATTAGGAATTGCAGACTTGCTTAGCGCCATCATTTTGAGAGTGGTACAGAGAACGGAAGTACCGCAATGGCGACTTTAAATGTTGGTTAATTCCGAGTTCACTTTGAGGTCTATAAAAGCAATATAAACTAAATGGTACAATTTTAAAAGGGGTGCAGGAAGAGAGACCTGGGGGTGTATGTACACAAGACTTTGAAGGTGGCAGGACAAGTTGAGAAGGCCGTTTCTCTCTCCACAAATGCTGCCTGACCTGCTGAGCATTTCCAACATTTTCTGTATCTATTTCAGATTTCCAGCGTCCGCAGTATTTTACTTTTGTAAATAAGGAAAACCTTTTTCCAGTGGCAGAAGGGTCAGTAACCAAACACAGATTTAAGGTCATTGGAAAGTTAAGTTCAACACAGATAAATGTGAGGGATTACATTTTGATAGGAAGAATAGGGAGGTCACTTATCACTTGGAGGGTGCGAGTCTAGGTGGGGTACAGGAGCAATGGGATCTCGGAGTACAAATACACAAATCACTAAAAGTTGCGCCACAGGTTAGCAAGGCCATAAAAAAAGCAAACCAAGCACTAGGGTTTATTTCTAGAGGGATAGAATTGAAAAGTAGGGAAGTTATGCTAAACCTGTATCGAACCTTGGTTAGACCACACTTGGAGTACTGCGTGCAGTTCTGGTTGCCATATTATAAAAAGGATATAGAGGCACTGGAGAGGGTAAAGAGAAGATTTACAAGGATGATACTAGAAATGCGAGGGTATACATATCAGGAAAGGATGAACAGGCTGGGTCTCTTTTCTCTTGAAAAAAGGCCGAGGGGTGACCCACTAGAGGTCTTTAAAATTATGAAAGGTTTTGATAGAGTGGATAGAGAAAGAATGTTTCCACTTGTGGGGAAGAGCATAACTAGAGGCCATCAATATAAGATAGTCACCAAGAAATCCAATAGGGAATTCAGAAGAAACTTCTTTACCCAAAGAGTGGTGAGAATGTGGAACTCGCTACCACTGGGAGTGGTTGAAGCGAATAGTATAGATGCATTTAAGGGGAGGCTGGACAAGCATATGAGGGAGAAGGGAATAGAGGGTTACGCTGATAGATTTAGATGAGGACAGATGGGAAGAGGCTCGAGTGGAGCATAAACGCCGGCATGGACTGGTTGGGTGAATGGCCTATTTCTGTGCCGTATATCCTATGTAATTGGCAAAAGAACCAGAGGCAACATGAGAAACACATTTTTTTACACAGCAAGTTGTTATGACCTGGAATGCACTGCCTGAAAGGGTGCTGGAAGCAAATTCATAATAACTTTCAAAAGGGAATTGGATATGTGGTTGAAAAGAAAAATTGTGCAGGGCTATGGGGAAAGAGCAGGGGAGTGGGACTAATTGGATAGCTTTCAAAGAGCCGGCACAGGCGCGATGGGCTGAATGGCCTCCTTCTGTGCTGTAAGACAACTATCTGTTCACAAAAATGGAAACGGTTGTGTTGCACCATCTCGTAGTAAACCCTGGCTACAATGTAGACTTGGATAAGTAACCAATTGTTGCAAAGTGATGATTTTATTTCTGTAGTTAATGATTTGTAATGAAACTCTAATAGCCATAATACACAATTTCCATTCCAGTGTTGTAGCTCAATCAATAGTTCAGCAGCCTACAGAGACACAATCTATGGGCTTTGATCAGAGCCACTACTTTGAATTCCAACCTGGCCTTTGTTGTCTTAAGCTATTCACTTTTGGGCTTTGAACACTTCAGAAAATATGAATGTAATTGATTTCCAGAAACTACTGAAGCATTCACTCATTAAAGTTGCTCCTAAGAAAATAAAGAAGTGCACTGTAATTTAACAAATGGAGGGCGAGACACATGAACCCAAGAAATAAATTTGAAGTAGAATATTAGAAACATATTCGGGACAAGTACCAAAGAAAAGGCACAGTAGGAATGGTTTCGTGACTGCAGACCATGAAAAATAAAGAACAAAAGGTGAAGAAAACTGAAAATGGTACATAAACCATGGAATACAACTCACCTCATCGAGCAAAAGTGGAAAAAAACCCCAGAAAAGCACCGAGAATTGACAGCAGAACCAGAATCAGGGCAGGAAATGACAAAAATGCACAAAATGGCAAACTATACAAACAGGACAAATAACATACGACACAATGGCCCAGAAATTGGTGTCGGGGGCTTCCCGCGGGTGCAAGCCCCCGACCTACACTTACCTAGCGCGCCGACAGTTGAAGCCTGGCCCTGCGTGGATTTCCTGTCAGTGGCCCGGTTCAGCTCCCGGCACGCTGTGCTTGCGTGATCCAGCGGCGTAGTTAGTTCGATGAGCCGGCTGGGATCACGTGAGCACTGGGCAACCAATCGGAGGTTGCAAAAGTTGCAATAGTAAGAACTGTCAAACTCATGAAAACTCCAGGTGCCCAAAACAGTACTTTAACTTCAAATAAAAGTTAAAAAGCATCCCACTAATTAAATGAACTATTAATAACTGTAAAAAAAACTAATTTAAACAATTATTCAAATTTTTGAAAAAAATAATTTTTTAACAAATCAGGTCTAAAAATACACTTACCTTACTGTAAAGTCTTTAACAATAATAAACCTGTGGGAAAAAATTTCTAACTTTAATTATTAGACCACTTACCTTTTAAAACTAAGTCCTTACGTCTGCTTTTTTCATTCGTAAAAGGTTGAGGCCTTCACGCACGGGCAACCCTGTAAAAAAAAGGAATTTCAGCGCGCACGCGCAGACTCCTGTGCGCACGCATTCGACCTCTGAACCCCTTGGTTCAGAGGAAAGGAAATGCTGGTTTTCCGCGCATGCGCTTTGCATGCTGAAAACCAACACTTTCATCGGGCCCACGCGTGAGTACCCCGTCTGTACTCACGCGTTGGGACCCGAATTACTGGGCCAATACATTTACAGAAACTAAAGAAATGAGGAAGCTGCAATGGAATTTTCAACAAAACAGAGTCAAAGAGAAATCGGAACTGCTGCTGATGAGCAAATGCTCCACCAACAGATTTTAGTCATTTTTTTACCTCCGCCCTTCCCACTGTCCAGGGCCCCAAACACTCCTTCCAGGTGAACCAGCGATTTACTTGTACTTCTTGCAATTTCGTATACTGTATTCGCTACTCACGATGCGGTCTCCTCTACATTGGGAGACCAAACGCAGATTGGGTAACCGTTTTGCAGAACACCTCCATTCAGTCTGTAAGGGTGACCCTGAGCTTCCGGTCGCCTGTCACTTTAATTCCCCACTCCACTCCCACTCTGACTTCTCCGTCCTTGGCCTTTTATTCTGTTCCAACGAAGCTCAATGTAAGCTCGTGGAACAGCCCCATATCTTTTGATTAGGCACTTTACAGCCTTCTGGCTCAACATCAAGTTCAACAATTTCAGACCATAACCTCTGCCCCTATCTTTTTTTCCCCCCTCTCAAATGGCAGCTGTCGATCATTCAGCCATTGCCATTTACACTTCATCTAGAGCCATCTTTTGTTTCTTAACTTGTCCCATTACCATCTCCTTTTGCCTTGCACCATCATCCCTTTTGTCTCTTAATCTCTCCTGCCTTCCATCCTATCACAGACCTTCCCTTTTGTTCTTTCCTCCCTGTAATGATCAGTAACCTGTCATTCTAGAATGGTACACTAGGTGGAGCTGTATGTTGCTGTATGTTTAGCTGTATATATAAGAGTGGCTACCCACAATGCAATAGGCTACCCACAAGGCAGTAGTCAAGATGGATGCTGTACAAGTCCACATGGCATGAATAAAGTGACTAGCTCAAGCTTGCTGTTCATAATAAGAATGTCTTTTTATTTATGAACATAACATGGTACCAGGATTGGTAAAATCTGCTGAATATTGTGAAATGCGACATGGAGACTTTGAAGCCACCGGAGGGTTTGAAACTCACGGGGAATGTCGACTGCAATTGACGGACTTTCAAACAACAATTCGAACTCTACATTGCTGCCATCGGATTCGGTATGAAGCCAGACGCAAGGAAAATAGCATTGCTGCTCACGGTTGCAGGCCCGCAGGCGATAGAGGTATTTAATACGTTTGTATTTGATCCAGAGCAGGAGAGAAAAAAATTGGACGATGTGCTAAAGAAATTTGATGCACATTGTTCTCCCAAAAAGAATGAAACCTATGAGAGGTACGTGTTCCGTTCACGGACACAGCAGCAAAATGAGACTTTTGATAGCTTTGTGACCGACCTGAAACTGAAAGCACAGACATGTAATTTCTCTGAGCTGAAATCATCCATGATTCGTGACCAGATTGTGTTTGTGTTTCATGATAAAAAGGTCAGGGAACGTTTGTTGAGAGAAACCGAACTAACATTGGAAAATGCTGTGAAAATATGCCAAGCCAGTGAGCTAGCTCAAAAGCACGCGAAGGCTTTCAGTGAAAATAATAATAATGCGATTGTAGTAAGTGATAGTGCTGCTGTCGGTGCTGTGTCCTACAAGGGGAAGAAACATGGGCAGAACAGAAATGAAAAGCAATCGGAGGAAGGAATTTTTAATTGTAAACGCTGTGGTTACAAACACCAGTCACGAAAGTGCCCAGCGTTTGGGAAAATGTGCACAAAATGTCATGGAAAGAATCACTTTGCCAAACAATGCTTTTCAAAAGTAAAAACAAAGAGAGGGCAACAAGTCCAAGTCAATGTGATTGAGGACACTGATTTAAGTGAGACATTTTCTGTAGGAATGGTGTCATGTGACAATATCAAAAAGGGTACAGAAAATGTGCAGCCCTCAGGAATGGACAATGCTGAACATAAAGTTAATGCAGTAAAAGAGGACAAATGGATGATGTCACTGCAGGTAAATGGAGCATTAGTTACATTGAAACTAGACACTGGGGCAAAAGCAAACTTAATCAGTATGAGTGACATTAAAAACATGAAAGAAAAGCCCAAAATACAGAAAAAGTCAGTACTACTGAAGAACAATAATGGACAGAAAATAGACAGCTTAGGTGTATGCACACTTAAACTGACAGTCAAAGACAAAGTGCATCATCTCATGTTTTCTGTTGTGGCTGAAGGACTTGATTCACTACTAGGTGACAAAGCTTGTGAGGACTTAGAACTGGTCAAGAGAGTCTACCGTATAAACTGTGCCATAAGCAGATCAGATGACTCGGTGGATTCTGTAGTGAGTAATTTCCAGGATGTGTTCAAAGGATTTGGAGTTCTACCATTCACTTACAAGATCCAGCTAAAGGATGCTGCTCAGCCAGTGGTACATGCTCCACGGAGAGTTCCAGCACCCCTGCGTGACCGGCTCAAGAAGGAACTGGACAGAATGACCACACTAGGTGTCATCAGGAAAGTCGAAGAGCCAACAGACTGGGTTAACTCCATGGTATGTGTAAAGAAAAAGAACAATGATCTAGGAGTATGCATGGATCCAAAGGACTTAAATGCAAACATAAAACGTGAACACTACCAGATTCCCAAGCAAGAAGAAATCACCAGTGAAATGTCAGGTGCCAGATACTTCACAAAGCTCGATGCCTCACAAGGATTTTGGCAACTAAAACTGGATGAAGAGAGCACCAAATACTGTACCTTCAACACACCATTTGGCAGGTATTGTTTCCTCAGAATGCCTTTCGGGATAATATCTGCATCTGAAATCTTTCATAGAGCGATGGAACACATAATTGAAGGTCTGGAAGGAGTTCGGGTCTATGTTGATGACATCATCATCTGGGGCTCCACACTGAAAGAACACAATGAGAGACTGACTAAAGTGCTACAGAGCATACGCCGGAATGGACTGAAGCTCAACAAAGCCAAGTGTCAGTTTGGCGTCCAGGAAGTCACTTTCTTAGGAGATAATCTTTCTGGTAAAGGAATAGAGCCAGATATGGAAAAAGTAAACGCCATACTCAAAATGCCCGACCCACTGACAAAAAAGGAGTGCTACGCATCATGGGGATGATAAACTTCATTGGAAAGTTCATTCCTAACTTGTCAGCCAAGACAGCCTGTCTGCGAGACCTGCTACATAAAACAAATGAGTTCGCATGGCCAGAAAGACATGAACAAGAGTGGATGAACCTTAAAACAGTGCTGACAACCACACCTGTACTCACCTTCTTTGACCCAACAAAGAGAATCAAAGTGTCAATGGATGCATCAAAAGATGCTACAAGCAGAGGGTGAAGATTGGAAGCCTGTTGCCTATGCCTCCAGGTCTATGACTGAGTCTGAGTGTCGATACGCCCAGATTGAAAAGGAATGTCTAGGCTTGGTAGTTGGACTAGAAAAGTTCCATGGCTACATATATGGACTTCCCACCTTCACAGTTGAGACAGACCACAGCCCACTGGTTGCCATCATAAAAAAGAACCTGAATGAGATGTCTCCAAGGATACAATGACTCATGATGAAGCTGCAAAGATATGACTTTGAACTGATCTACACACCAGGCAAACACATTGTGTTAGCAGATGCACTATCCCGAGCACCCACAATGAGTCATGTGAGCTCTACTGAAGAAGACGTGGATGTTCATGTGAGTATGGTCACTGCTGCGCTGCCCATGTCAGACACAAAATCAAAGCAAATAGCAGAAGAAACAATAAAAGATACAGTGTTACAAACAGTAATAGAGAACATTCATCATGGTTGGCCAAAAGGTTCCTGTCCAAAGTACTATCACATAAGGTCAGAGTTGAGTGTCGCAAGTGGACTATTACTAAAACAGAACAGAATAGTCATTCCACAGGCTCTATGTCAAGACATGCTCAAAAGGATTCATGAGGGACACCTCAGAATTGAAAAATACAAAAGGAGAGCAAGAGACACTGTTTATTGGCCTGGCATAAATAAGGACATTGAGAACATGATAGGCGAATGTGAGACATGTCAGAAACACCAAAACAAACAAGCAAAGGAACCAATGATAGTAGCTGACTTATCAACAGCACCATGGCAAAAGGTTGGTATGGACCTTTTTCATTTGAATGGTAAAGAATATCTATTAGTGATTGACTACTATTCTAACTATCCTGAGATGGCACTGCTCTCAAGCATCACAGCAAGCAGTGTCATAATGCATGTGAAATCCATCTTCACCAGACATGGAATTCCCAGGATTGCCGTTAGCGACAATGGTCCGTGCTTCAATTGTAAGGAGTGGCAACAGTTTGCAGCACAGTATGACTTTCAGCACATCACATCCAGTCCTTTGTATGCTCAGTCGAATGGTAAGGCAGAGAAAGGTGTTCAAGTTCTCAAACAGCTACTGAAGAAAGCGACAGAAAGCAAGTCTGATCCTTATCTCGCCCTGCTGAGCTACTGAGCCTCAACTTTAGACTCTGGTTCTTCACCTGCTGAACTCCTAATGGGTTGCAAGTTGCGTACCACGCTACCCTGCTGTGCAAGGGAAAAGCAGAGTAAGGAACTGAGACAGAGACTTCAACTGTTAAAGCTGAAACAGAAATCATACTATGACAAGTCATCCAAAACTCTGAAACCATTGACAAGGGATGATGTTGTCAGGATTGAGGGTCCAGATGCATGGAACGGGAAAGCTACAGTTCTTGAGGAAGTAGGACCAAGATCATACACTGTTAGAACTGAGGAAGGACAGATTCTCAGGCGGAACCGCCGTTCCCTCCTAAAAACAAAAGAAACTATCCAAGAGCAAATCGATGACAATGCCGCAACTGAACCTTGTCAATCACCACCAGAATAATCTAACACAAACACACATACAGGCTCTCGTGAAAACACATCAGACTTACCTGTGCTGAGAAGATCCACACGTGAAGTAAAAAAGCCTGATAGACTTAATCTTTGAGTATAAAGTAAAGCTTTGAAAATGTGTTGACTGTTGTGAAAATGTTTATGTTTATCGAGCACTAGCAAAAGTGTTACTGATATCATCTTTGTCGTTTTTCTTGAAAGTTGATCGATATTGATTTTGTTTAACCTCAAAGAAAGGGGGATGTAATGATCAGTAACCTGTCATTCTAGAATGGTACACTAGGTGGAGCTGTATATTGCTGTATGTTTAGCTGTATATATAAGAGTGGGCTACCCACGATGCACTAGGCTACCCACAAGGCAGTAGTCAAGATGGATGCTGTACAAGTCCACATGGCATGAATAAAGTGACTAGCTCAAGCTAGCTGTTCATAATAAGAATGTCTATTTATTTATGAACATAACACTCCCCTCCCCCTTTCCCTGCCCCTACACTTGCTTAAAAACCTGTTCCATCTCCAGCTTTTTCCAGTTCTGACGAAGGGTCATCGACCTGAAATGTTAACTCCGTTTCTCTCTCCACAGATGCTGCCTGACCTGCTGAGTATTTCCAGCATTTTCTGTTTTTATTTTAGTCTTATTGCCTCCTGTTCACAAGCACCCAAATTAGAGCACCACTGTTGTTTGGATTCAAACTCTGTACAAGAATAAACCGATATTTTTTAAATCTGCGAATCCCTCTGAATTAAAGCACATCAATGCAAATATGGTGTAAAACCCAGATTTGAGCCTTGATTATATTCAGAATGTAAATCAGGATACAAGTCAGTGCTGCAATAAATGTCACAACACTCACTACAGAATGATAGGACTTATTTTATTGTTTCATTTTTGCACAAGTGCGGCACCCATACTGCTGTGGTTTTGTTTACTAGTTGCCGCCTGTGTGCTGCATTCTAAGTAGGGTGGCTTCAAGTTATTAAGACTGGTATCTGGAGCAATATTTACCAGAGCAACTCTGGCTGCTAGTACAAATCAGGTTTTTATCTGACAATGACAGACATTCATGTTTAAAGATCAAAAAGAATAAATGGGATTCAATCACCCAGAAGCATTATTGCAGAGATAGTACAATTCTCGGAGACAACAAAATCTATAGGTTGTGCTTGGTGGGGGGGCGGGGAGGGGGCGAAGGAAAACAAAAATCAGATACTGTTACATACGCGAGAAGAAAGTGACCTACAATAATCCTTCACTACAGCTAGATCTTATTACTTTGTTTATATTCATTCCTGGTCTCGATTCGGGAAACAAAATTGCAATGTTTGCTTCTCACCCAACTGGGACTCAACGGGACAATTCCAGGGTCCATTTTATTTTTCATTTTCATTTTGCGCATGCACAGATACAGACCACACATCAATACCGACACCTGAACGTCAGTGATAATGACATTAGGATGGTTAATGCAACATTAACTTACGCCCCACTAACCAGATTCTAGCCCAGAATAAAACCTGCTCCTGTTGTAGATTCATGCTATACAGACGATATTAATTCAGAGTAGTATAAATCTGATAGCTGAAGACTAGACTATGCCAAACATCTGGTCCACTGACCCCCAAATGGCATTGCAGACAAAGTAACAGAATGCTCATTCCACATTTGCCCAACGTTGCATTAATTTAAAAAAAAACGTTGGTTCAATTATAAAACTAAGTTATTTTAAACTCCGCTTCAAATGTTAGTACAGTCAAACATATCTAAATTCTCTCCACAGATGCTGCCCAACCTGCTGAATGTTTCAAGCATTTTCTGCCTTCATATCTAAATCAATGGTAGGTCCTATCTTTATATAAAATAATCTGCACAACTAAATAATATACAGCCAAAAAAAGTACACTTACCTGTAAAAAGGTAATGAATTTATTTCAGGAGCTGTTTATAATCAATAAAAGCAACATGAAGTGGCTTTTGGCTTTACATTCCTACTGACAGAGGTCAAAGGTGCATCTCCCAAAATGCCTTGCCCATCTGAGATCTCTCTACACACTGCAGTGAAGCACAAGGTGGACAGCCTCCCAGTTGAAGAATTGGAAACTTTACAGATCTTGCAAGGTAATATCAGTTTGCAGCAAACTTGTCACAATATTCCCTCTAGAGAACTGTAAGCGTACCAAATCCTGCAAGGTAATATTAGATTCCAGCAAATGCACACAACCTAAATGTGCTGATAGCTTACTGTATGTTTTCTGCAAAGTTACATAGTTTATTTTTTCTTCAAGGGTGGAATTGTCCATCAATAAAATTGAAGCTTGATGTGACAAATAATACAGTGCGTTCATTCTATGCTTCCAGCAAGTAGCTGCAACAAGGTATCTTCACAAAAGCACACACTACAGATTTGAATAATCAGTGATCCAACAAATACACAAATCTCACTATCAGGATAGGGAAGGACTCGGCCTTAATTTTACACAATCAAATCCCTACATTTTTCTTGTGTTTCAATCTAGTGAAAGACGGCCCCACCCATCCCTACCACTATAATATTTGTTAGAAGTTAAAATCATGTATACAATCAAAATAAAATAAACATTAATAAAACAGTTCCTTGTCTGATTACATCATGGGGCTTGCTCTCTCATGCCAATTTTCAAGCAAGCATAAATATAGTCTCAGTCAGAATGTCTGGGTTACAGCCTTACAACAAACACCTACAAGCACATTTTTGAATTTCTCCTTGCTGCAGGCTCAGCATTTGCCAGATACTTGTGTGAAAATGGACATTTAATGGAAAACAGAAGTAGAGCTATTTGAAGAATCTATTGTGCGAGAGAACTCACTGCCTGTTTGTTAAAACTATTTACCACCATTTTTAAGGGTAACCTGGGTCATAATCATCCTGAATAGCAACATTTACAGTCTTAAGAAATTACTATATTTCTTGATTTGGATGCCAGCAAACCATTTTTACGCCATGTTCCACACCATTTTCTGCTTCCACCCCCAGCTAATGTTCCCTGTAATTTTTTTTTTGGCTGCGCGGGCCCTTTAACTGGCTTTGCGGCCCATTCAATTTTTCACGTATACGCGGTTATTACCATTGAAACGCCTGTGCGGGATTTCCAAACCGCCATGCAGCTTAGCGGGAACGTTACTCCCAACACATTCCTAAAATTCTGTGTTGCAGTTGTTGATAGATACTTTGCAGCATTAATGACAAATCAACACATTCGGTTTAATAATCTATTAAACCTTCACATTTGTTTGTCTTCCTTATCTTCTTGTGTCATTTGGATCTGAAAGGCTATCACCCATATCAATGATCGTCAGCTTATTTGTAGATGTATTCTTAGGCAGTCCCTCGGAACCGAGGATGACTTGCTTCCACATTAAAAATGAGTTCGCAGGTGACTGATTAGTCCAATGCGGGACCTACAGTCTCTGTCACAGGTGGGGCAGACGGTGGTTGAAGGGGCGGGTGGGTGGGGTGCTTGGGTTGACATGCTCTCCTTGCGCTGCCTGTGCTTGGCTTCTGCTTGCTCTCGGTGAAGAGACTCGAGGTGTTCGGCGCCTTCCCAGATGCTTCTCCTCCACTTTGTGCGGTCTTAGGCCAGGGATTCCCAGGTGTCGGTGGGGATGTTGCACTTTTTCAAGGAGGCTTTGAGGGTGTCCTTGAAGCGTTTCCTCTGCCCACCTGGGGCTCTCTTGCCATGCCGGAGCTCCGAGTAGAGCGCTTGTTTTGGGAGTCTCGTATCGGGCATGCGGACAATGTGGTCCGTCCATCGGAGCTGATTGAGCGTGGTCAGAGCTTCGATGCTGGGGATGTTGGCCATATGGATATAGATGTATACAGAATGCTTTAAGCACTTTCAATGAGATTGATAATTCTACAAAGTTCAAATGTTTTGAAGGTGGTGATCACTGCTAAACAATTTTATTTCAACTGGAAATGGCTCAACTTCTGTCCCCTTTAAATGGACAGATTAGTTAAGGTAATGGTGTATTAGCCATTTCCAGTCCCAATCTCAAAATGGATGCTAATAGCAAAAAAGACTCATCCTGAATAGGTTTTATAATGGAGCCTCCAGTTAGTATAAGCTAACATGCTCGCTGAAAATACAGAGAACTATCATCTATAGCCATTAACATTTTACAATGTTGCATCTCTGTTGTACATAGGTACAGATGCGTTACTAGTAAAGAACAAAGACCATGTATAAATGTTCACCTATTGCCTCGTCAATAGTTGCTAGAAGCAGGTTAATAAAATGCAGACCCTCATGCTTTTGTAGCCCACCATACCCTATATATACTAGCAGTAAAATACAGAATAATTCATTCAAGATAATTGGAAACAGTGGTTTCTGAGTGCACCATAGTTCAGGAGCACTGGATGCAAAAGTGAGTTGCACAAATCTGTCACATAAGTGGAAAAAATGATTATTCGACACTCAGGAATATGATGTTTTTTTAATTTACCAATTATGTTTTATGTAAACAGACAAACTAAAAATGATACAGTTACCATTGAAATACTTTTTATTGCGTAATGTTCAGCTTAAAAAACAATTTTTACATTTCACTTAGGTGAAGTAATACCTTGTGGAGACCGCAAAATTGTAACTGACTGAAGGCTGAAGTCAGAAAATGGAGAATGGAGGAGACAACTGATTTCCCTCAAAAGGGACTAGCAAGCCAATACAATGAGATATTTCCCATGTATTGAATTCTAGTGGAAGGAAAATACAGGATGAAATGTGACAGACTGCACCGAAATACAAATGGGCTACTTTCCTGCATGACAAGACATAGATACCCACCTATAATTCCCCAGACAGCGTGTCATCTCAGAGGAGCTATCGTGGGAAGCACTGTGGAGAGAGATTTCTCCATAGGAGAAGGAGGGAAATCAGTAGGGAAGCCAACGCAGTCTGACAGCACATATCATTACCAACTGATGGACAATAGTGAGAGGAGTACAAAAGTATTACCAAGAAAAGCTTGTGACATGGTACCTAAAGGGATGACAAATGAAAGCAAAAATGAATTTCCAAAAAAAAAGAAATGTGCTGGGGAGGGCATTTGAAGTGTTGTTGACAACCAAGGCCAAGTTTCCTTTATGCTTTATAAATATTTAATTCAACTCTGCTGTACATCAAAACACACTTACTAATTATAAATCTTTCAATATTACCGCACATTTCCCTGTTTGATATAGTGAGCCAAAGGATATACTCACTGCCTGAAAGGGTGGTAGAGGCAGGAACCCTCACAACATTCAAGAAGCATTTAGATGAGCATTTGAAACGCCATAGCATACAAGACTACGGACCAAGTGCTGGAAAATGGGATTAGAATAGACGGGCTTGATGGCCGGCACAGACACGATGGGCCGAAGGGCCTCTTTCTCTGCTGTATAACTATGATGACTCTATGACTAGATGTGGGTATTCAGGATGTGGAAGCACTCTGGGAGCTGGGGCCTGGCAGCAGTGGGAGGCTCCAGGAGCAGGGTTGTATGCACTTCAGTGGGTGTGACATTGGGAGAACTTTTACAGAGACAAGAGAGCACTTCAGGGGACTGGTGTATAGGGTGTGTGGCGAGTAGCATGAGGAGAGGCTGGGGGGGGGGGGGCGAGTGGGGTCGGGAGGTGAGAGCGGAGAGCAGAGCATAGAATGCCTTTCCAGCCAGCAAGCTGCAAAGGAAGAATGGCTGTGGCTGCCTAGCCAGAAAGAGAGGGGAGCAACTGCCAAGCTGCAGCAGGAGAGTAGCTGCCACTACATTCAATAACTTTACTGGGAAACAAGAATGTGCTGTGACAACAACAGTGAATTTACCAGAAATTAGAAATGCGGGCTTTAATGATGGTAATGTGCTGTTCCTGAAATGATTTGGAAAGTAGTTTGAAAGAGATATACTCAGGCAGAGAAATAAGTGGCAAATTGTTTTTTTTTTGGTGAGACAAGCACTTTACCTGTGTAACAAATGTTCAAATTAATTATAATGAACCTTCCCCCTGACACTTTTTTTTAAACTGCATTCCTGTTGTGTTGCTTTTGTCCTCTGTTGTTTTAGTCTGTAGCTCCATGTCTCTGTTCTTTACTCATTAATTCTCTCTAGCTTTTCTCCTTGAGAAGGACACCAAGGTTCCTTTCTCGAATTCTTTTATCTTTTGCTTCTTTGAAGTTTTGTTCAGTATTTTTCCCCCTTTCTTGTATTCTGTTTCTCCGTTAGGTCCCAGCATCTGTAGGGGCATCTCTAGTCAAATGCATTGCTTTGTGTGGGTGCCACTAGGGATTGAGGTGGCTTTGCACCTCTACAAAGATGTATACAAATCTAAAGACTGAAGTCCTACTTGTCTCAAAGAGCCTTTCAATTTTAAAATGAGCTTTTTGCAAATACTTATATACCTAATAATGCATTTGATTACCAGAGTAAAATCCAAAAATAATAAATTCACACCTACTTACGTTTCCCATATGCCTAAAACACAGGGTATGACTCCGCATAGTAAATCTTCACATAGCCCTAGCTCTGTCCTACATGACATGCAATGCTGCACATGGTACCTGACAGACAAGAATTCTGCCAGTCTCTCACATGGCACAGGAATCTGTTCACACCTGGCATGGTAGTCTCATATATTGCTAATGAAACTCCTGTAATATAGCTCATTTGCCCCTGTCCAGCTGTGCTGCTCACCCCTGTCCACCTCAGACCTGAAGAATGTTAAATTGTACAAATATACACAACTCGGCTGTCAGGTATACCCTCCTGTAATGTTGTGTCAAATATACACCAATACAATATCAGTGTGAAAAACAAATGTGTGATTTTATTCTTGTAAAAAAAAAATGAAAATTTTCAATTAAAAAATTGTTTACATCTGGAAGTTAGTTTTTTTTTTGCCAGTTTTCCTGTTCCAACTTGTAATCTGTTTAATTTAATTTCTTGAAATAAAGTGTGGAAAAAAAATCCACAAATATTCTAAAGTAATGAGCATCTGGCCAATTCCTGAAAAGAAACAAAGAAGTTGCATTTACATAGCACCTTTCACATCCCAAAGCACTTTACAGCCAATTAAGTACTTTTGAAGTATAGTCACTGTTGTAAAGTAGGAAATGTAGCAGCCAATTTGCGCACAGCAAGCTCCCACAAACAGCAATGAGATACTGAGCAATAAATCTGGTTGTGTTTTTAAAAAAAAAGTGAATGTTGTTTGAGGGATAAATATTGGCCAGGACACTGGGAGAAATCATGCCGTGGGATCTTTTATGTCCACGAGAGAGTAGATGCAGCCTCGGTTTAACGTAGCATGCAAAAGACAGCACCTCTGACAGTGCAGCACTCCCTCAGCACGGCACTGGGATGTCAGCCTAGATTATGTGCTCAAGTCTCTGGAGTGGGACTTCTACCCACAACCTTCTGACTCAGAGGTGAGGGTGCTGCCATTGTGTGGCTGACACCAGCCATATAGTTAACAGTTTGTATATCGGGCTGTAAGTGAGTGAGAATGTTTCCCTCAGCTTGACAAATTAAAAAATAATAGTTCGAGAAAGGTAGTTTTAGATTAGAAAAGAAAGTCAATTATAAATTGCAGACTCTGCATGCAACAGAAAAAAAGTCCAAAAACCAGACAGAAATTTGGGCTGTGACAAAGCCAAGGATGATTTAGGAAACATAACTCATTCAATATTGTATAAAGACCTTATTTCAAGCTTTGGAGTCAATTTTCAAGCAGCCGCTTCCATTGAGCAGGAGGCGGGCGGAGCGAGCACACAATGGAAGCGGTTGGAGGCCCAAACCGCATTTACAGTGGGGTCTCATTCACATTCACTCGACAAGCTGTTCACAGTTTTGGAGCAACTCACCAATTGAAAAGGGGTGGGATACCTGGTGGTTTCACCCTGGAGCCCAACCAGTGTAGGTAAGTTAAAGGGGCATTAATGTTCCTCCAAGCCCCACCAAAAAAAAAAAAATCGCTTTAATACCGCTTTCCCAAAATTATCTGCAGTAGTCTCTTTAAAACACACACATGCACGTAGGTTTTAAATTTGAAGATAAAATAACTTTTAAACCCACAATATGTCAGCTGCCCTGCCCAATAGGTCATAGTGGTTTGTGGCATACAAACAAACAGTTTTGTTTAAAATCACGTGCCAATTGGCATATCGTAGTGACATTGATGCAATATCATTGTGTTCCTTTGTTATTTCTGTAACAGCTTGTTAGCCCTCTCCCCCCATTTTTACACCGACACCCTCTTTCATAAAGATGGCAACGTGCCACAGCAGCCTCGACAGTGAGTGGCAGAAGGGTATTCGATTGCCCAGTGCAGCACAGCCCAGCGTCATAGGACGTTGGATTTTTGGAACAGCCACACAGATGCACTTCTGTCAGTAGTTACTGAGTAGCAAACAGAAGAAGGAATCCTGGTTGATGATTTTGCTTCGTACCCCAGGAAAGCCGAGGCCAATTGTAGCACCCTTACTGCTACCCTGTCTCAGACTGGCTCTCTTAGATAGGGAACCAAAAATGGGATCTGCCTGACTTGTGGGGCTCAGCATCACATCACACTGCATGGTGCACTTACCCACTGAGAAAAGTCCGTAACTGTATTTTAGGAACAACCTTGTTGCTCCTTTAACATGATATTGTTTTTAATTACATTAAGAACACAAAGTTGCTATTTGACGTATCCGATTGCCATTTAGTACGATAGATGCAAAAGGCATTACTGCTTCATGATTGGGATTCTACTCCTGCCATTTGTCCACCATACTTGTACACCATATTTATTTAAATTTTAATAAATTCAAAAACCATTAAAACTACTCCAGAGGTTTACGCCAAAATGTGGCCTGTATGCAGGGCAGAGATGAAACAGGACACAAAAGATCCCCTACAAGTAGAGGGAGGTTGGAGGACAGATGAACAGACCAATTCATTGGACGCTCACAAGTTGCTTAGTTGTTTTCAGTTTCAGCTTCCCAAAACTGAGATGTAATTCACCCCTGGCTATTCTACCGGTGGAATATTCTGCCACTGCTCAGTTTATTTTGTATTCTTTCCTGGGATGTTGGCATCGCTGGCAAGGCCAGCATTTATTGCCCACCCCTAATTGCACTTGAGAAGGTGGTGGTGAACCGCTGCAGTCCGTGTGGCGAAGGTACTCCCACAGTGCTGTTAGGGAGGGAGTTCCAGGATTTTGACCCAGCGATGATGAACGAACAGCGATACATTTCCAAGTCAGGATGGTGTGCAACTTGGAAGGGAACTTGCAGATGATGGTGTTCCCATGCGCCTGCTGCCCTTGTCCTTCTAGGTGGTAGAGGTCGCAGGTTTGGGAGGTGCTGCCAAAGAAGCCTTGGCGAGTTGTTACAGTGCACGTTGTAGACGGTACACACTGTAGCCACGGTGCACCGCTGATGGAGGGAGTGAATGTTTAAGGTGGTGGATGAGGTGCTAAGCAAGCGGGCTGCTTTGTCCTGAATGGCGTTGAGCTTCTTGAGTGCTGTTGGAGCTGCACTCATCCAGGTAAGTGGTGAGCATTCCATCACACTCCTGACTTGTGCCTTGTAGATGGTGGAAAGGTTTTGGGGAGTCAGAAGGTGCGATACTCACCACAGAATACCCAGCCGCTGATCTGTTCTTGTTGCCACTATTTATATGACTGGTCCAGTTTAAGTTTCTGGTCAATGGTGACCCCCAGGATGTTGATGGTGGGGAATTTGGCGATGGTAATACCATTGAGTGTCAAGGGACAGTGATTAGACTCTCGCTTGTTGGAGATAGTCATTGCCCAGCACTTGTGTGGCGTGAATGTTACCTGCCACTTATCAGCCCAAGCCTGAATGTCGTCCTGCTTCATTATCTGAGGAGTTGCAAATGGAGCTGAACACTGTGCAATCATCAGCAAACATCCCCAGATCTGACCTTATGATGGAGGAATGGTCATTGATGAAGCAGGTGAAGATGATTGGGCCTAGGACACTACCCTGAGGAACTCCTACAGTGATGTCCTAGGGCTGAGATGATTGACCTCCAACTACCACAACCATCTTCCTTTGTGCTAGGTATGCCAGTGCAGAGTTTCCCCCACCCCACTGATTCCCATTGACTTCAGTTTTACTAGGGCTCCTCGATGCCACACTCGCTCAAAGGCTGTTTTGATGTCAAAGGCAGTCACTCTCACCTCACCTCTGGAATTCAGCTCCTTTGTTCATGTTTGGACCAAGGCTGTAATAATGTCTGGAGCCGAGTGGCCCTGGCGGAACCTAAACTGAGCATCAGTGAGCAGGTTATTGGTGAGTAAGTGCCGTTTGATTGCAGTGTCGTTTGATTGCAGTGTCGATGACACCTTCCATCACTTTGCTGATGATTGAGAATAGACTGAGGGGGCGGTAATTGGCTGGATTGGATTTGTCCTGGTTTTTTTCTGGACAGTATATACCTGGGCAGTTTTCCACATTGTCGGGTAGATGCCAGTGTTGTAGCTGTACTGGAACAGCTTGGCTAGAGGTGCAGCTAGTTCTGGAGCACAAGTCTTCAGCACGACAGCCAGGATTGTTGTCGGGGCCCATAGCCTTGGCTGTATCCAATGTGCTCAGCCGTTTCTTGCTATCACGTGGAGTGAATCGAATTGGCTTAAGACTGGCTTCGGTGATGGTGGGGACTTCAGGAGGAGGCCGATATGGATCATCCACTCTGCACTTAATCTTCAGCCTTGTCTTTTGCACTCGCGTGCTGGGCTCTGCCATCATTGAGGATGGGGATATTCATGGAGCCTCCTCCTCCCGTTAGTTGTTTAAACGTCCACCACCATTCATCACTGGATGTGGCAGTTGTCAGTTGAAAATGTAAGTAAACAAAATGCTTTCATTCATTTTCTGACATTGCAAAAAGGAAAGGCTGCATACAGTGGAATTAATCCCAGCATTTTGTAGATACGTTTGGGTATTTTGTTAATTTCTTCCCTTTTCACCAAATGGCAGCCAGATTCCTACCTTCAAAAACCTCTGCAAGTCTAACTGGCTGCTACAAAGTGACTGTTTGAAGCTCATGGTTGACTTTTTCTCTAATTTTCCTTCTATTCCTTCAGGGAAGTCTCTCACCACCCCCACACCCTGCCTCCATTTGTCATCTAGCCTCCAAACCACAGTCAATAGGAGCTCGTGGTATTGGTATTATTTTGTTTTGAAAAGAATCATGTTCATATTAACTGTACCGTTAAGATAACATCACGTAGTTCCGTTAACATGTCACCAATTATTGTGCATACCTTTAATTTGAAATTAAATAACTCTGATTGCAGGTTTTAAAGCGAGGTAAATTGTACCACTGGTTATTGATCAGTGTGGTCTACTGGCTGATCAGCTGATTAATGATGAATAAAACGAATGGTTATTCCGACACTATGGAAGAATTGACGACATTGATTTGCAATCGAATAGTTCCAAGTTAAAAGCCGAATCCTCTGCAGTAATAATGGATAGATAGTGACAATGGAGGAGGGGGGATGGTACATACATCAATCTTCCATGGGCGGACAGCACTTACACTGCAGAACTAGAAAGCAGTGCTCAGAATTTTGATCATATCACAGTCTAGTAACCATTTGTATTTAGTGATAACGGATTAGTTGGCCAGTTGTGCTGTATACAACGTCTTGACTTCACTCCTATTGATGTGTCAGAATGATGGAGAACAGAGAGGGATCTTGTAATGGCCTCATCAGTTCGCTCACCGTTTACAACAATTTCATTCTCACCTCAATCTGTTCCTAGTTCAACAATCAGCATTGCCTACTCCCCAGAAACAGAAAATTAAAAGCCAGATTTGGTCTAATAAAATGTGTTTTTCAAAGAGTCACAGCAGCTTCTCATTAACCCTTTTGTTGTCCCATTTCTGGAGGTTGGTGCAAAGCCCAGGCAGCGTCTACAACTCCACTGATCTGTGTTGTGAATGATATTTGAAATCTGGCTAGTAATACCTCACTTCCCACCAATGCACCACACAGATGTTGTATCACATTCCCAATAGGCATAAAAGCAACTACATTTCAGCTTCTGATTTCAAAGATTGCATGGATTCAAAATTAAATGTTTTAATGATATCAGAGATGGAGGAAAATAGCCTTGCAGACCTAAACTGTGTCATGATTATTTTCTCAGCCATCTTGAGGACAATTAGTGCAGAATTTTATTCAAAATAAAAATCAGTGCACAAACAAGAGTTTGGCAGTAATAAAAAGAGAAAATGCTGGAAATACTCAGCAGGTCAGGCAGCATCTGTGGAGAGAAAAACAGAGTTAACGTTTTAGGTCGATGACCCTTTGTCAGAACTGGAAAAAGTCGGGAGGTGGAACAAGTTTTTAAGCAAGTGTAGGGGCAGGGAAAGGGGGGATTGAACAAAAGGGACTTAGGCACTTTACAGCCTTCTGGACTCAACATCGAGTTCAACAATTTCAGACCATAACCTCTGCCCCTTTCTCTCTCTCACATGGCAGCTGTCGATCATTCTGCCGTTGCCATTTACACTTCATCTAGAGCCATCTTTTATTTCTTAACTTGTCCCATTACCACCTCCTTTTGCCTTGCACCATCATCCCTTTTGTCTCTTAATCTCTCCTGCCTTCCATCCGAACACAGACCTTCCCTTTTGTTCTTTCCTCCCATCCCCCCTTTCCCTGCCCCTAAACTTGCTTAAAAACCTGTTCCATCGCCAACTTTTTCCAGTTCTGATGAAGGGTCATCGACCTGAAACGTTAACTCTTTCTCTCTCCACAGATGCTGCCTGACCTGCTGAGCATTTCCAGCATTATCTCTTTTTATTTCAGATTTCCAGCATCTGCGGTATTGTACTTTGTAAGAATTTGGCAGTGTGCGCTGCTGAAAATCTCCCAGCATGCAAGAGTACAATCCATTGCAACTGGACAAGTGTCACTTTCTCAGGCTATAACAGGACTTAAAAACATTTTCCCCAAATGATTTGAAAACAAGTGGAGAGGATGAATTTTAAAAGCTTTTTCAGGTAAAAATCCACTATTGTCCAGTGCTTATTTTGTTTTACTTCCGAGAGCGGTTGCCTGAGTGAGGAAGGGTATGAGAGAGCAAGAGAGAAATGAAGGCGTACACATAAGTGAATGATTAAATCACCTGTGCTTTATTTTGCTTGCATCAATAATTCAGAAACAATGTTTACAGAGAGATTCATCTATGCAATGTGAACAGCAGTCATTTCTTTTCCAGGAACCAATCAAAAAACACTTGTTTCATTGTGTCTGGGCAGATGTCCTAAAAATTTATTTCCAAATTCTTTTAGTGAAGTGGTGCTCTTCCCACCTACTTTCACACCCCAGAAGGCCATGCCTTGCAAGTGTAACCTCCTCATGATCGACAACACAGGGAGAACTACTAGCAGATATAAAAACATTGTGCAGGCCATACATCTGGGTACATCACATAACAGGCATCACGCTTTTGGGGGGTCACACATTTTTACATGCAAATTGTATCATACAATTTGGCCAAATTTTGTATTCATAAAACAGCAACAAATCACAGCTTTACAGGCAGGGGTTTAAACAGGGAAGGAGCAACTAAGAATGAAAGCTAATTAAAATGAGCAGTTAGCAACAGCAACCAATTAAAAAAAAATAGAAGGCAACCCAATCAAATTGCTCAAAGGAGATTTTAGAAATCATCTCAACCATCATCTTGAGTTCTTCACTAAGCTGAGCAGACACGAATAGAAATAAAGGGGTAAAAATGCTGTCACACCCCCTTTGGGGCGCTAACTTCACCGGGGCGCTACTCCCGAAAAAATTAGCGTCCCCGCAGCCGAAATTCATTGGTAGTGCCACAAGAGGGAATTTCGCGGCGCAACGTGCCATGGTACTGCATGACTTCCTCCCCTTATTAAAGGGGCAGGCCTTGCGCAGCGCGACCCGGGGTCCAGCTGGGCCACCAGGGATCAGAGTACCAGCAAAAGAGCCCGGCACTCAAGAGAAGTGCCGGGCTCACAGAGCGCAGCCGGCACTCCGCGGGGAGGGACTGCTGAGGAGGCCGGGGGCAGCAAACAGGGGCAGGTGCTGGCAGGCAGTCAGCAACAAAAATGGCCACCCGGCACCTTGCCTTTAATTAGCGCTGCCCCGGCCACAGGTAGGCCCCCCAGACCCCGTCAGACACAGCGTCTGGCGGTAAGTCAGGGGACGATGCTGAAGATCGTGGCTGGGACGCGAGCGGGGCACTGCGCACAGCGATGAAGTAATCGCCGGCAGCGCAGCGCCGCGGGGTGCTAACGGTTACCACCGCCACTAACCTCCCACTGAATTTCACGGGAGGTGTTGGCGGCGCTGCGCCCGGGCGCTAGTTGCTTTGCACCCAGTTAGCACCCTAAGGGCACTAACGGGAGGCGCAAAGCAACCGAATTTTCCCCCAAAGTTTTTAACAATAATAGACATGAAAATACAACAAAGTAATTAAATTACCTGTACAACAGTATTCTCTGCATTTGAAATGTCTGTAACCATGTTTTTCGTCGAATAATCATTCCTAGACCCATCACTAACCTGCTATGTCTCAGAATGCATCCATTTTGGAATGTTTTACATTCAACAGCAAGAATGGCCATTCACAAAGCATGCCAGGACCTGCTGTTTGTATATCCTGCCCCCTCCAATAAAAACATTATGAAAGAAAACTCCACTGCAAACCCTTTTTAGGACAGTGGAATTGTTATCAAATACCAGTTAAAGCATGAATTCAACTTATTCTGAAGTAATTTTCATTAAAAAAAAACAATTTAGATTACTAGATTCAAGCAAGTAGTCCAGTATGTTACATGTGTGACAAATAAAGCTTTACAAAAATCAAGAGATTTCAAATTTTGCATTGTTTAGTGTATTCTAAATGGTTACAGCATCAAACAAGGATTGTTCCTATAAATTGGTAACAACTTGGGAAAAGGCTTGACCATTATTCAAGTTTGGAGTGGATTCTGTTTGAGTTCTGAATTTAAAATGTTTTGACAAAAAAGATTCTGCGTAAATATACGAAGTTTCAGAGAAGATTATATTTTGGGGCTTAATGATTAAAAGCCACACTTTCATGAAATGGTCAGTAAAGAGCTGCTGACAACATTGCATGCAGAAATATATTTAAATAACCCTGGTATTTACCTACAGTGGGTAAAAATAATTTATTTTCCAGGAATCAATCAAAAAGCACATGTTTCACTGCGCTGGGGAAATTTGTTACCAACTTTCCACTTTGTTTTACTAGAGATCTGTACCCCTCTCCTAGCCTGGCACCCTATCTCCTTGTAATAGCTTAATCTCTGACTCACCATGAACA
Source organism: Somniosus microcephalus (assembly GCF_052327205.1). Lineage (NCBI taxonomy): Eukaryota > Metazoa > Chordata > Chondrichthyes > Squaliformes > Somniosidae > Somniosus > Somniosus microcephalus. The sequence continues at coordinate 48,471,492 of NC_141007.1, read as the reverse complement.
GTGCAATAGGAAAACATGCAAGAGAGTATGTGTTAAATGTAACAGTAGCACAGTGTACTGATCATACAAGAGATATAGGGGACTCTAGTAGATACATTCTGTAATGACCGAATAAATAAAATATCAAAAAGACATGCAATTGAACGTATTAATAACTTGACACCATAGCTCCTGGAGATTCAAACAAACCGGCACGGACTCGATGGGCCGAATGGCCTCCTTCTGTGCCGTTATGACGCAAAGGCCGAAATTTTGCCGGCGCTCAGGGGCGGGTTTGGAGACGGGACATCTGGCAAAATCGCAAAGATTGACAGCGGTCAGGAAACCCGCCGTCAAACCGCCTCCGATCAATCTTCCCAAGTGCCAGGTCCCCGATTTGCGCATGGACCCGACCCCTAGCGGCGGGAAGAGGATTATAGCCACTTACCTGGCTGTTAAAGGCTGTTAAAAGGCAGTTAACAGGCTCTTTTGCAATTTTGACACTTCTACTTCGGGCTTCCCGATGTCCGGACACCACGCCAGGCAAGTGTGGAGTGTTGCGAGTCTGCGGTAATGTTTCTGCATTGATGACAGCTGCAGAAGTGATGTGAAGGATCCAATTGTGCACTGGTGAGTTTCAGAGGTAAGGAAATGTTGGGAAATTCATTTTTAATGCATTTAGACTTTTCTGTAGGTAAGTTTTGAATTGTATGTCTAGTCCCACCTCATTGGGAGAACCTCTCTCACCAGTGAGAGATCGCTTCTGTCACCTCACCTGCAGCTGCCATCTGTTCTAGCCTAAGGAGTGAGTCACTGGAGAGTCTGGGTGCAAGAACTCATCTGTGAACAGTCATTGCCAGTGTTTGCAGCACCTCAATGCTGTCAAACACTGAGAAATGAGCTGTCAAAGAAAGAATTTGCATGGTCCCTTTAAGAAAACCGGCAGATGACGCGTCATCAAATGACGTCATCAGATGGGCTTCATGTTAATTGGCCGGCAAGCCCACAGGGCGGGCTTAACAAGGCCAATTGACGTAAAATCATGTCTGTGGGCCAGATGAAGTTGGGGGCAGGACTGGAACCCGGAAACCAGCTGACCCGCTCCCAAGCCGCATCGATCAATAAAATCGCGGCCAAAGACTCTATGGGCTGGATTTTGTCAATGGAGACGCGATGGATGCGGGACTCCCACATTTTGGGTTATAGTCCTGCCTCCATCGACTTGTGGCCAACCCACACTATTTTCCCTTGATTGACCTTGTTAAGCCCACCCAGCGGGCTCAGCAGGCCAATTAAGGGACACCTGGTTATTGGTGACGTCAGTGATTGACATTTCATCTGTCAAGAGCTTTTGACAGATGAAAAATCAGCGTTTGACAGCTCTGTGAAGCTGTCAAACACCGACAATCTGTCTTCTAACTTGAGTCCTTCTACTTAGACTCAGTTAGAGATCTCTCCAGACCAGAAAGCAGAACGCTGCAGATTTTGACATTTCAGTGGCCATTCTGCTTTCTGTGCCGGTGAGAAGAGGGACTCCCGAGACCTGAAGGAAGGAAGCCTGCAGGAGGAATTAAAGGTAAGTAAAACTTATTAAAACACTTTACACACACCTCACACACTTACCTCTGCACACATGCACCCATCACTCACCTACACAACGGATATCTCGACCCCTCCAACCCCTGCAGACTGGCAGTCCGCCTCGCTAACTTGGCGTGGTTCGGTGCCATCGGGAAGCCCACATTTCAGGGCTAAAAATAGGGATTAGGCAAAAAACTGCCTGTTAGCTACCTGTTAACAGGCAGTTAATTGGCACTAATCCCCTCCCCGCCTCGGGGAGGTGGCTCCCAGCACAGATCGGATACCCGCCTCCTGGGACATTGGCACGGAGGCGGGTTGGGGGCGGGATGGGTTCGTGCCCCCCGATTCTGCAATTTTCCCACCACTACCGCCTCCAAACCTGCCTCCACGGGGCTTGGAAATTCGAGCCCTATGACTCTAAATAGTACCATGAACAACTTGCATTTATATAGCATCTTTAATCTAGAAAAATTCCCCAAACCACTTCACAGATGAGGGACAACAAACAAGGAGATATTCGGCAACCACGATATATAAAGTTTGAAAAATGAGACACATATTTAGGGTTCGATTTTAATTCAGGTGCGGGCAATTTTCGGGTTCCCCGAATTTCATGATTCCCACACGAATCTAAATGGATGTGTGAGCTTGATGCAATTTTAACTCAATTGGCCAATTGATTTCCAACGTGTGGGAAGCCTTTGCAAATGGGTTTTTCATGACTGCAAGTCCCCTCCGATGACATCATCATTGCTGCTGCATTTAAGGTCCACAGCAAGCCTTGCTTCCTCTGCAGGCTTCCAAGCTTTCCCCTTATGATGTCACAGGAGCCTGCAGGAACAATAGCCAGCGGGAGGGCAAGAGCTGCGCCTAAATTTGATGAGGCATCACTGCAGGCATTGTTGGATGGGGCTGGGGCCCACAGGGAGGTCCTGTTCCCTTCTTCAGGGAGGAAGAGGCCTCCCAGTCAGACCAAGGCTGTGTGGCTACAGGTGGCTGGGGAAGTCAACTCCTTGGGGCTCACACGGCGCACCTGGATGCAGTGCAGGAAAAGATTCTATGACCTTCATCGCACTGGAAAAGTAAGTATGAAGTTTCCATCACCCTCAATCTGATCCCCATTGCCTTTCCTCACCAGCACTCAGCTTTAGCAATCTCTTCCTCCACATCCCACTTGAAACTCACATCCATGCACCCTTAGCCATTCCCTCTCTCTCTCTATGCTCACATTCACCTAACTATTCGACCATGCAGCCCTCACACTCCCTCTCACTCTGATGCTTTGAACACAACTGACAACACACAGGGAGGGCCCTTGGTCTTGCAACCTCACTCCATCTTTGTCTCCTTCTAAGTATCTATGCTATGCAATCTCTACACTCACTCCTTCATTCTCACTCAACCTCCACTTGTCTCCCTCATTGCAGGAGAAGAGAGGTCAAAACAGGAGAGAGCGAGCCAGGACAGGAGGAGGGCCACCCTCATTAGCCCAGCTCACCCCCTGGGAGGAAGCCGTCCTGGAGATTGTCAGGGCTGATACAGATGCGGAAGTTGGGGAAGGACAGATAGGTGCACCCCCGCAAGCTGGTGACAGAATAGTTTTCCATCTCTCTCATTGACATTGCATGAGTCACTGATAATGATTCTGAAGCTACATCATATGGACTTATGATCATCTGCAAAATGCAATGTGCATGTAACCTTAGCATCACATCGCAAACTTTTTCCTTGACTCCCCCACAGGACCATCGAGAGCCCCCGTCCCCACTGCAGGAGGAAGAGCCTGAGATTCCAGACTCCTCAGAGGAATCTGCAACCTCTGAGGGCGCAGCGTCAGCAGACCAGCACCAGCGCAGACACTCACACTGAGGGGGGACCTTCAGGACATAGAGTAGTGTTGTCACCTGGTGTATCACAGCTCACAAGTGAGCATCAGCAGATTGTGGAGACAGGGACAGCAGTGGAGAGTCCTAGTCGGAGGGCGCAGGACTCTGCCAGCTCGGCTCAGCAGCATGTCGACCCTCTGCCTCTGGGTCCATCCATAAGATCAGAGGTGATGGAACTCCGTGCACAGATGCAGGAGTCTCTGGCAGGTTTTGTCTCCAGGGTCGCTGCGAGTGTGGAGCGAATGGAGGAGTCCATAGCGAACATGACCAGAGCCTTTGTGGAGTCAGTGGCGCATGAACGCACCAACACAGAAAGAATGGCTACCTACGTGGAAATGATTGCTGCCTCCGTGGTAAGGCTGACTATGGTAGAGGAGAGGAGGGCTACGGCCATGGAGGAGGTTAGTCTCCAGGGTATGGAAAACATGGTGAGTGTTCAAATGACATCTCTTGAGGAGCGATGGGCATCTATTGAACAGAGAAACCAGACCTTCATGGAAGTCCTTCTGAGTAGGACTGCCATTGCAGATACGGGTCCCCATGGCCCCCCTGATGTGCAGCAAGGTGCTCTCAAGCCACTTGCAGGCACGGAGGGGGAGCTGACCCATGAGAGGAAGGTTGGTGGCAGGCCTCAAGAAAGTGGGGGTTCCTCTCCAAGCGCTCACACTTCCATGCCACTGCAGAGCCCTCGGTCAGAGCCCCGCCGGAGTCCACACCCAAGTTAGATAGATGTCTCAACCCCTGCACAGCCACAGGAGAAGCAGACTGCTGCCGAGCCTTCACAGGCTCGCCCGCCAAAGGTGTCGAGACAGGAGCAGCAGGAAAGTGAGCAAGGGGCCTCCACATCTGCTGAAGCCACAGGGGAACCACTACGTAGGAGCATGCGTAAGAGGAAAATAAAGCACAAATAGTCACAAGGGTAGTCGCTTGGGTGAAATGTTGTGTATATTGTAAAAATGCCATCAGTTGGTTCTTGTGCATAAAAATTCTGATGGCAACTGTTGCAGTTCTGGCGTGTGTCATTTCGCAAATGGGGCTTTCACATTGAGGGCTTAGGATTACTTGCAGTTGTCAGGATGCTGGTCAAATAGCTAGGAATCCGCAGGGTTTGGCCATTGTCGCTGCTCAGGTAAGAAGCTGCGAGGCAAAAGAGTTTGATTTACTAGGCTAAGCAAATCTGGCCAGGATGAGTGCGTTCCTTGCATCCCGGGCAGCAATGTTCTCGCGTAATGCTGCCGCTGGTTGATGGGCCTCTGCAGGATGCTCGTTTTCGCATTCCTCCTCCTCATCATCTGAGGAGGGTATGTGAGGAGTCATTTGGTCCTCAGGAATCTGCAAGCCACGATGCTGTGCCATGTTGTGAAGTGCACAGCAAACCACGACGATTCTGGAGACCCTGGCTGCTGAGTACTGCAGGGCTCCACCTGATCTATCCAGGCATCTGAAGCGCATCTTCAGCAAGCCGATGGTTTGCTCGATTATGGATCTGGTGGACATGTTGCTGGAGTTGTAGTGCTCCTCAGCTTCATTGGCTGGCCTCCTCAATGGCGTCATTAGCCAAGTCCTCAGGGGATAGCCCTTGTCTCCAAGTAGCCATCCGTGAAATTGGTCTGGCGGCCTGAATAGCGGAGGCACACTAGACTGGCGCAGTATGAAGGAGTCATGGCAACTGCCAGGGTACTTGGCACAAACATGCAAAATCTCCTTCTTGTGGTCACACACCAGCTGAACGTTAAGGGAGCGGAAGCCCTTGCGGTTGACAAAAATACCTGGATTGCGATGGGGTGCCCTAAGGGCCACATGTGTGCAGTCAATGATGCCCTGCACCCTTGGAAAGCCTGTCAGATGAGCTAATCCAACCGCTCGCACCGTCAAATTTGCGTGATCCCTGGTGAAATGGATGTGATTGTGTGCGAGGGCAAAGGTTACCTGCATAATGCAAGTGTGTGCAGCCGACTGGGAGATGCTGCTGATGTCTGCTGATGATCCCTGGAATGAGCGTGAGGCAAAAAAGTTGCGTGCAGTTGTGACTTTGATGGCCACTGGTAAGGAGTGTCCACCTGGTCCTCTGGGCAGCAGGTTAAGGCGGCAAATGGTATGTTGGCCTTCGTAGCGAGAGGGTTTGAGTACAGGAACAAGGATGTTTTGCTGCAGTTGTACAGGGCCTTGGTGAGACCACACCTTGAGTATTGTGTGCAGTTTTGGTCGCCTTATCTGAGGAAGGATGTTCTTGCCATGGAAGGAGTTCAGCGAAGATTCACCAGGCTGATACCTCAGATGGCAGGAATGACGTATGAGGAGAGATTGGGACGATTGGGCTTGTACTCGCTGGTGTTTAGAAGAATGAGAGGGGATCTCATTGAAACTTATAAAATTCTGACAGGACTGGACAGATTAGATGCAGGAAGGATGTTCCTGATGGTCAGGGAGTCCAGAACCAGGGGTCACAGTCTAAGGATAAGGGGTAGGCCATTTAGGACAGAAATGAGGAGGAATTTCTTCACCCAGAGTGTGGTGAACCTGTGGAATTCTCTACCACAGAAGGCAGTAGAGGCCAATTCATTAAATATATTCAAGAAGGAGTTGGATATATTTCTTAAGGCTAAAGGGATCAAGGGGTATGGGGAGAAAGCAGGGACAGGGTACTGAATTTGGATGATCAGCCATGATCGCACTGAATGGCGGAGCAGGCTCGAAGGGCTGAATGGCCTACTCCTGCTCCTATCTTCTATGTTTCTATGTCTTGCTGTATCATTGCGCAGATGTCAGTCACTACCTGTCGCGAAAGTCAGAGCTGCCTTTGGCACTGCTGTTCAGTCATGTTGAGGTAGCTGACCCTGTGTCTGTAGACCCTATTTGGGGGTATCTCCTGCGCCGACGGGCTTCCATGCGCTGGCCCCTTCTGGCCTGTGCTGCCTCAGGTGGGTGAGCAGCAGCCTGTCGCTCCTGCTGCTGCTGCTCTTGTTCCTGGTTCTGTTGCTGCCGCGCCTGGTGCTCGAGCTCCTCTAATGCCAAGAAGGGAAGGAGAAAAATGGTTCCCATGCTTCTGGCATATGCCTCCGCTGAGGAAACGCTGAGTGAGGGTGGTGAGAGGGGTTTCCCAGGAGTTCACAGTGGAGATGTGTGTGAGGCTCCAAACTTCCACAGGTGTTGTTAAGCCTGGTAAAAGTTGCCCCAGGCCTGAAACAACAAAGTCCTGCCGCCTGCAAATGATGACTGATCAAATCTCCTCTTTAATGGTTGACCTACAGCTGATAGTCAGCAAGCCAATAATGCTCACGCCAGGTTTCACAGACATGATCCCCACCAGGCGTGTTTTACGTGGGAAAAGGGTTAAAAATGCAAGGGCTTGTTAAAATGGCATTTTAAAGGCCAATTATTGCTGATTAAGGGCCTTAAAGACCAGTCGCGCCTGTTGAAGGCAGGACTGATTCGGGACCATCAGACATGCCTGGATTAAAATGGCTCGGGGTCGGGAACCAGGCGGGGGGGTGGGGGGGTCCCACCCGCCAGTTTTAGCGATTTTAACCCCCTGCACACCTCACGACTCAGTTAAAATCGACCCCTTAGAGTTCACTAAAAAATCTTAACTCAGATAAGATCAAATTGCCTTTATATAGCACCTTTACATGGGAACAGGAGCCCTTGAGCCTGTTCTGCCAGAATGTAGAAAAGGTCTCAAGGTACTTCATAAAAAGGAGCAATCAGACAAAAATGGACACCAAGGCAAAGGAGAGAGAGTTATTAAGAGGGGAAAGAGGTAGGTTTTAAAGGAGGGTCTTAAAAGGAGGAGAGGCAGAAGCATTTAGGGAGGAAATTACAGACATAGGGAGGGGCAAGGCCAGAACGGATTTAAACATGAGAATGAGAATTTCTCATTGGGGGACTGAGAGCCAATGTAGGTCAGCAAGAACAGGAGTAATGGCCAAGTGGGACTTGGTGGGGGATAGAATATGGGCAGCAGAGTTTTGCATGAGCAGAAGTTTACAGAGTGTGAAATCAATACTGTAATTTGAGTTCAGCGGCGTTTAAGATCAAATTTCTTTCTCTTCCCATTATTACAAGTGTGTTAATGGCATAATATTTTTGGCACATTTATCGTGCAAGCACATATACAATTAAAGGACACTTTCACCAGCACCAGCACGGTCCCATGGGTTGACCATCACATTATTCACAAATAATAGTTATCCCCAAAAAACACCTTCCACAATGGCAAGAACTCAGGCAGAAATTTTCAATGCAGCGTTTGAACCAGATTTCAATTCAGCCGAAGTTCTAGTGGAAATTTGCACCGAGTCCAGAGCAGGCTAGATATACCACCTAAAAACTTTAATTGGTGAATTCCATTACTGTGTGGGGAAAAAGTGACATTTATTTTACCATAGGGATGACATAATCTGATGGAAGTTCATCCAAAACCCAATTTTTTCTTGTAATTTTGCTAAGAATTTACAAACAGATAGATGATTCCTCCCCATAGCCCCTTTCTTCGCTATTAAAGTCACAGTCACAAGTGGTGGTAAAATCAGTAACGGAAGAAAACAAACAACTCTCTTCACCTTTTTAGTTGTAGCTGGACTGAGAAGTTGTGTGTGCATGGCAAAGTGTCTTGCTTAACATTATTCCTCACCTTTCAATTAATCTGTATTAACTAGGAGAAAAGTTTATATTGGCTTAAGGGATTAAAAATAATGTAACCTTGTAATAGATACATACAAAAAGCAAACAACCACTAGCACATTTGCTACATCAGAAGGAAGTCTCTGTGGATCCAAGGATTCAAATGTATACTCGCCTGGTGCAAACAGATACAGCTTTTGGCGTGACAGGGACAGGTTATTTTTCCACACAAGGTACAGCCCACATTTTGTTACTATTGTACAGAATCATTTTCAATATTTGTAACACTCAAGGTTGAGAGGCATCAGTTAATCCGATTACCTCATTTGGTGGCTGGATAATCCCCTCTCTTACGGGTGTTTTTCAGTCTAGGAGGACATAAGCAGCCTCACCAGCTCAGATTTTGATTGTTAACATACAAGAGAAGGCATGTAGCTGAAAGCAGCTGTGAACTGCATGGTTGACTGCCTGACGCAAGCCTCAATACGTTACAATAGATCCAGCAACAGGGACTTCAGTTATTTACAACCTTTAACGTAGTGATAAAGGGAATTGCTGGCTGTAAAAGACCATTTGACAGGACTTAGGCAGGGACTAGGCTGGTCAGAGTTGGGACTCGGAGACATGGGCAGGTCGCATATAGGTCACGGGGAAGTTATAGGGTGAAAAGAGAATTGGCTTTAGTACTCTGGAATTTGAATCAAAGATTAGAGTTATTTAAAGTGCGTTCATCTGTGTGGACAGGAAAGAAAATGGAGAAGAGGGCGGTCTTCAATAATACGTGCGAGTGTGAAGTGTTGACAGACACATAAGATCTTCTTTTATTCTTCCATGCATATATAAGATCTTCTTTTATTCTTCCATGCATGTGTAATGTAGGTGGAGTTAAATGGTAGTAGAAATTATGGAAATGCAGTATCTCAGTATATTGCAGAGGAGAAGGTAGTACGCATTTTTATAGCAGGTATTTTTCACGAGCAACTAAATGTAATTGAGATTGCTATGGAGAATCTTCATCTTCGCCCCAGTTCCCCATGATCTCCCCAGACCACACCAACTGCAGCCGAGGCTGGATGTGAGACCTACCTCTAGGTCTCTGGAAAAAAACTATGAGCAGCCTGCAGTTATGCCACCCTCCAATTTTTCCTGTCCCCGATGAGAAAGTGTCCCTCCTCAGGAGAAATGCAATCAATACTTGAAATTCAACAGAGGAAGAAAGTCAAACTGTTGCTCTCCAGCAGTTCACATTGGTAAGCCAAAGCACTGCCTTTTCAATTGAAAATTTCAAAAATGGAGGCGGATAGATTTTTGTCAGGCAAGGATATGAAGGGATATGGAGTTAAGATACAGATCAGCCATGATCTAATTGAATGGTGGAACAGGCTCGAGGGGCTGCTCCTGCTCCAATGCATTCTCTATATTTCTAACTTTTTATTTGTGGAGGTTTTTAAAAAAAAAAATACAAGTAGAAGTAAAGCGGATGAAGAAAGCATTGTCTTCCACCCACTAGTCTAATCTAAGCTCAACAGTTAGATAAAAGTGGACTCACAGGGAAAAGTGGAATCATCTGATGATGCAGAACTTGGCTAGTTGCCAAGATGGAACTATTTTTAATTTGGCCTGCCCTTTTGAGGGCTCAGGTACTCCTCGTTGGAAAGTGATCTAAACAGGTTCCACAGTTAATAAAGGTTTAATTGCTATTTGGTGAGGGAAACTTGCAGATCACCAAATGTTGAATTCTGGATTTTTTTTAAAAACTTGCCTTTATTTGCCTTTTGTAAAATGTAACATGCGATGGGCACACTTATTGGGATATACTTAAATACACATAGAAGTTGCCGTAAGGAGAATGGACATTATTGTTTATGTCAGACATTGCTGGAAATGTTCCATTTCTAAAAGTCATTGGTCAATACCAGTGCTTGGCGTGATTCCAGAGGGTTATTGTTCAAGCGGGCTAGGTTGCACGGCAGATATGTGTAAATGTTGATGTCACCTGGAGACCGATAATTCTAGCTCATTTGTGAGGACTGATCCAAATAAGCCATCTAACTTCTGCTGTCTATGTGAACTGTATACTCGGAGATCTCTGTGCGCCTTCAATTCTGGCCATTTGCACCACCCCGATAGTCTTTGTGCGGGTATGCCTTCAACTGCCTAGGCTCCTGAGCTTTGGCACTCCCTCTAGAAACCTCTCCACCTCAAGATGCTCCTTAAAACCTCCCTCTTTGACCAAGCTTTTGGCCGCCTGTCTTAATATTTCCTCATGTGTCAAATTTTGTTGGATAACGCTTCTGCAAAGCGCCTTGGGACATTTTACTACATTAAAGTCGCTATATGAATGCCAGTTATTGTGTTGTATCCACAATCTTTAACAAAAGGACCACTATGAAATGCAAGAAGACAAGCCTCCCTTTAACAAGCATATATCAGTAAGCAGCATATCAGAATCCTAAACAGAGGAGTTTTTTTTAATTCATTGCTTATATAGGGAACAAATCCATTATAGTGCCTACAGATCATGTTCAGTCTCAGAAAAAAATAAAAGAACTGCAACCTCAACTTCACTTTCCATGTTTACAGATTTTGTGTGTTATAAACAGTCAGCCACAGAAGATAAGTCACTAAATTGGAGCTGAATGCATCAACGATTCTTGCTGGTCTTTGTTGTGTGAAGGACAGGATCACATCATGACCAATGTCATACATGAGAACAACCTGCCCAACTGTGGGATAGCATTCAGCAAACCAATCAGCTCTTGCTGGTCCAGAATTCTAACCAGAGCAGAATCCTCTTGGGCACGAACTCCTTACTAATCACAAAGTGTGGCTAACATTACATTCAAACAGCATGAAGCAACCAGGTATTCGATACAAGCACTGCAAATTATTCTGTAGCTAACGAATTTGAAAGGTGGACATGTTTTGGAAGCTACACTGCAGAGGCAATAGACTGGGGCTGGTTATTTTTTCCAAGCATTGGTGATAAATCAACTCACTGGTTTGCAAGTAACATGAATGAGTTTCATCTGTCCATCTTCAACATATTGCAGTGAGCTTGCAGGTGTATATTATAAACTGCTCGAGTCATCACTCTTTTGTAAGAACACCCAAAATCCCAGCACTTCCCCATCCCTGAAAACAATTCCAAATAGCTGCTATAAACTACACTTAAATCATTTGTTTTTAAAGTTGCTTGCAGGTTTCATAGTTACAGTTACATCTGCCCTTGTAGTTTTCTATTAGTTCTGCAATGTGATTGCAGCAGAGGTTGAGTACATACATTTTTTTTTGTACGTTGTTTGTCACACATTTCAACTGTTCTGCAGCCATGGCAGGATTAAGGAAAATCTCATCTGATATGATGTGCAGTGTTATTTTGTTTGAAGTCACCAGAAGTTTTATAAATGAGGCAGCACAAATGCGGTTATCTCACACAATGATATTGCACCAGAATGATAATGAGGTTAATGGCAGGAATAAAGAATCTTACGGAGAAAGAATAGACCCTGTTTAATTATGATAAAGAATAAAGGGCGCACTAGATGCAAGTTGGAATACTTTATTTTCATCTTTGGGACCAGAGTTTGATTAAGTGAATTTATTTATTTTGCTTTGGGCTGCAAAGTTCCTGTGTGAAATGAGATTGAGTAGATTCAACCTAATTCCTAATGGACATAGGCCCACAATAGAAAACATAATTCTAAACTGGCAAACTCGTTTAGAGATAATCAAAAGACTGGCTGATGTGAGAAGTGAAAAATATTCACACTGCTGCAGTTGTCGGTGCTTTTGAAGTTTGGGGATATGCATACTATTAGAGCACAGTAGAGGCAACTTTATTCTGCATTTTTGCTGCATTGTATAGGACATAGGATTGCTTGATGCTAACAATGTTGTTGTACCAAGAGGAAAGCCACTCTATACTGGAGCACAGGCACCTTCACCTTAGTGAGCACAGAAAATTGCCTAAAGTAATGGGCTAAATCTTGCTGCAGCAGGGTATTAGAATTTTTCCTGCACCCTTCAGCTCGAAGATTATTTGCGCCGTAAACCGATCAGCAAGTTCTGGAGATTCACGACTCATGCTGCATCTCTTCAGACCTTGAAATTGCTGGCCAATTTGCGCGTTAATAACGGCGTGCGTTGTTAACACGCTGTTATTTTTCCAGCAAGATTTGGCCCAAAAATGATTAACAATGGCCGAGAATATGGTCACGCAAGAATTGAGAGCAGAGCATCTAGTAATTATTTTGCGTAGTCTGTAGGATTTAGTAATTTTCATATCAACATTTTTAAAAACTTTTCTGACTTGAGGTTTATTAAAGTTTTTGGCAGATATTCAAGTTTGGCAGAACACCATATAACAGGATGTGCTCTGGATTTGTCAGGTTATTAATGTATTTTTGGCAGTTTCCTTGACCTATGCTGGGAACTCTACCTGGAGTTGGAGGCAGAGCTTTGCTGTCGTAGGCCTCAGAGAGCCTGTCACATCATGGCATTGCTTGCAGCCACTGAGCAACCAGTAATACACAATTTAAAAAAAAATCAAATGCAATCCATTGCTTTTTTTGCAGGCTTCCTGGATTTTTACACTTTAAATATCCTCCTCCGCTGCTATGGCAACACTGGATTCCAGGGATGAACAGGCACCCTTGTGTCCATCGTTGCTATGGCGTGAATGATAGAAAATGACTTGTTTCTATTGTTTGCATATGCTTATGATATGCCCAGGTTTAAATAGGCATATTATACACCGTCCATCTCTCCCTCCCTCCCGAGAGGAAATCAGATGAACATTAAAAATGGGCGGGGATGCCTCAGAGCACATCCCAATCCATTTGCTGCCCCCGTCCACCCAAATTATCCCCACAATAAAATCATCGGTGAGGAAGGGTGGAAAATCCTGACCCCTAGCCTTTGTTATCATTGTTATTTTTCAATTAAGCTCTGCAGTACACTTTCAGGGATATTTTATAGTGCTATGAACATGGACAAGCAATGAATCGGATGGCAAGACCAAAATATTTTTAAAGCAAAATATGATTTACTTGGTAGAGCTATTCTTGAAGCAGCGGCATCGCGTTTTGAAGTTCGATCATTATGTGTTCCATGCAACACCATTGTTGCAGAGGATTTATACTCCTGTATATATTATCTTCAGTATTTTAGGATTCATTTCCGTTAGCTAGAATTCAAATAACTGCCTTTGATGAATGGAAAGTTACTTTAGGTGAATTCAAGAAAGAAGTGACATGCAACCATTAAAACATTTCTCCAATGCTGTCACTCTGCCAGTTTTACTGGCTACATTCCTTCAGGAGGGAAAAAATAATAATGAGGAATCACAAAGCAATTTAGCATGTGACAGAAGAGAGAAGGGTTAAGTCCATCTCCTCTGTCCAGTTAAGAGCTCTGGAAAAGCAGCTGTTGGATTAAAATCCTGCAAGTTTGCGTGTCAGTTTTGCTGAGATTCAGACCTCTATGTGCTTGCTGAGGTCAGCTCATTTCCATTACACTGCAACCTGCTCGTTAATTAATTACTCATTAAACTAATCATAGCTGGTGTACTTCACATCAGGAGTCAGGGAGCATCCTGTAATTACGGTGAGGACAACAGAGCATACTGCAGTGATTGTGAGCGTGAGAGAGCATAGTATCATTATTACGAGCATCCAATATAATAGTGAACATGGGAGCTGGACTGTGAAAGCATGTGCTATAATGATTGGAGGAGTCATGGAAGGTCACTTTTTTTTTTAAGTATCCTGCAACAATTGTGAGTATGAGAGGTAGAATTCTGTTGTTTAACTTTCAGTTTTGAGCTTAAAATCGTTTTTTAAACCCTTCCTGAGAAATTACACATTAACTCAAGATGACTGACATAAAGGACCAGAAGAGGGAAGTTGCACAAGAGTAGTTGCAATACTATCATTGGGTAATCTGACATTTTTGGACCCCTACACCAATTTGCGAAAGGGTACATCCATGTACATTATTAATATCCAAGGGGGGTATAATGATGCAAATTCCCTACCATAACCTTCTCCATACAAGGAAATTACCCCGACAGTACAAGCCCAAATGCAGACATTCATGTTTTTGGATATGGTTTCAGGCTTTTAGTTGAAATAATCTTTTCCTCATATGAGCTCTTCACATTTACACTGTTATCCAAAAAAGGCACTAGATATGTTAAGTCAGCATGCCAGAAAATAATTCTAAGTATGTTTGAACTTCACCTAAAATTTGAAGGAGGCAGCCACCATGGGCAGAGGCACTACTGTGTAACTTTATACTGCTCCTTAACCTGCCTTTACAGCTGGCTTGCGAGATAGTCAATCACATTGCAAGACGGGCTCACCTGGGACAGCATCATTGTGGAATAACCTGCCCTTCAAAAATTGAAGGCAATACCTTTGCACAGGATTAAACGGGAATAGATAGCTGTAAACTCATAATTGGTTTGTCAGTGACACATTTTACTTGGTTTAGTTTTTAAAACTACACCGAGCATCAAGTTAATTTAGTCAAAATTGATCTTTGCAAATCATGCTCCCATTGTATCACAGCACTTTTCAGATTCAGTTCTACATTTCAGACTGAAATTTAGAAAATCTGAATCAAAAGCATGGGTGCCATTTTATGCTGTTATAACGTTAATGTGTTTGGTAATTTTTTCCTGCGTGCGAGGTACTTAACAATATAAGAAAGGGCCTCTTGGTCCATGAAGTCTGCTGTGCTCGTTTCACTGCGCTCAACAAAGGACAAAGCCCCCATTGGCCCAGCAACATCATTCCCCATGAACTGGAAGACATCTCAAAGACAAATACAGATGAGGGAGGCTATTCAGCACAACCAGCGCACATATCTACAACCACCCCATCACAGCACCGAACTGCCTTTTGAATGACTCGGTTACCATATCTGAAAGACCATTCTGAATTTTAAATCACCCGGTGAGACGCAATGACTCCCCAACTTGCTTTTTGCCAGTCTGCAGTTGTGTCCCTTTGTCCTACAGTCATGGTTAACTTGAAATAGTCTTCAGGATTCATCTTTTCTATTCTACTTAGTGTCTTACATACTTGTCCTCGCAATTGGTTTATTTCAAGGCTAAAGAGTCCAAGTTCTCAAACCCCTCATAACCTGCACTTCTTGCATTTGGGAATCGGCCTCTCAGCTTCACTCTGCACCATCTCAACAGTTTGAATGTTTCCCTTGTACCAAGGTTACTGAATTCAGCATTCAAGGTGCAGCTGAACCAGGTTACAGCATGATGGCCTCAGGTTTAATCTCAACGGATATGGTAATACAGCTCAGCGTTTTATTTGCTTTGTTAATTGCTGCTCTGCAATGATTGGATATTCTCAGCGTTAAGCCTACCAGCACATATTAATTCCGTTCAGCCTGAACAACACCATTCATTAAGTAAGCGAGTTCCCCCATTTTTAATTTCAATTGTAAAGCATTGCAGTTATGTGTATGGAATGTCATCTGCCATAGTTTTGTCCACTTGCAAACATTGTCTACCGATGTGTCCCAAACTCTGCTGGCTGCCCATATTGGTGGTGAAGTCTCGGCTTCGATTTTCAGGCCCCGGCCTCATTTGAATGACAGCGAGCTGTGGACATCAAATGGGTGCCCCAATACACTTCGCCATTCCTCAGCCTCAGGAAAGTTGCTCAACTGAGACACAGGCAGAGACCCATGGGTAGGTCTTGGGTTAATGCCAATTTTCCCCAAGTGAAAAATCGAACCCAAAATTGAACACTTGTCAGTCTATAACCACCATCTTAAGAAGCCCTTCTATACTGGATGCAGCTCCAAAACAGCCTGAGTATTGCTAAGCAGGTTGCTTGTATACAGAAACAATATTTTAATTACTTGGAACAGAAAGGGAGATTACATCATTGTTAAATAATGAAAGAAGCTCTCTGATCAGCCATGGCTCAGTCAGTCACACACTCGCCTGAGTCAGAAGGCTATGTGTTCAAGCCCCACTCCAGAAACCTGAGCACATATTCTAGGCTTGCACTTCAGTACAGGACTGAGGGAGGTGCCGACTTTTGAATGAGTCATTAAACCAAGGCCCCATCTGCCCTCTCAGGTGGACACAAGGTATCCCACGGCACTATTTGAAGAGGAGCACGGGATTTCTCCTGGTGTCCTGGCCAAACATTTATCCTTCAACCAACACCTAAAAAAACAAATGATCTGGTCATTTCATTTAATTGCTGTTTGTGGGACCTTGCTGTACACAAATTAGCTGCTGTGTTTCCTACATTATAGCAGTGACTACATTGCAAAAGTACTTAATTGGTTGTAAAGTACTTTGGACACCCGGAGGTCATGAAAGGCACTATACAAACATGAGTTCTTTATTTCATTCTTCTTTGAGACCCATGATGTATATAGCTTTATTTTAATATAGGCTATAAGAAATGTGGAAGCAAAATATACCCAAGACTTGAAGCCCTGATTGGCAGTCTTACTTCAGTCTGAATTGCCAATTTGCATCTACACCTTATAAGCATCCCTGTAGACCACTACTCACATCTGAGCTGTCTTCCTTTTCTCCTTCTAGTCCTGCTTTTTTGAGCTGGATATTTCTCCCTGTGCACGAGTGCCTCTCTCCCTCTCCCCAGGGTAAGATATTCATTATTTAAGTAAATGACTGAGTGAACTAGATTGCTACTCTGCGTATACTTGAATAATTGAACCGACAATATGATGTAGTGGTCACCCTGCTGTTTTGTATTGATTTCTTTATGTATGGCAAGCCTTTCTGAATGCTATCTTTACATTACACATTTGAAAAATCAAAGCAAGCTGTTAAAAACAAGATGTTGGTGGGTGATTTTATTTTATCAGGAAATATTTATTGAATATATATACACATGCACACATTTGAAATGTGACTTCCTTACAATATTGCAAAATACCTTTTACATTTAAAAAAATCAAAAAATATCTTTTAGAACTACAATTACAATATTACCATGATAAACCACAAACCACTGTCTGGAGCTACTTAAGGATCATTCATTAATTCAAGTACAAATTAAAAAGAGCTGAGAGAGAAAAATTTCGAGCATTGAAGGAAAAATGGCATAATTTCTTTTAATCAAATAAAAGAGAGGTTGGAGATCATGTAATGGTAGTGAACATGCAAGTGCAATGCATTTTTGCACCAAAATGAACCGATATTCAAACAATTTTAGAACTATAATCTGCATAGTGACGATCACATCATCAACAGAGGAAAATCTGAATTATTTTACATATAAATGAACAACTCTCATTTTTTTTAGAAACTTAAGCGAGATGTTATGTTAATGCAGTTTGTCTCCCTGTCAGGGCAGTTCAACTCAAAAAATCGGAAGTACAGCTATTAAGAATTTTTCTGTTCTTCACAGCTGTTCTCAATGGCAGAATGTTAGAACAGCGTGATCTCCCAGTTGCGGAAATCATTTTTTTTTTTTAAAAACCTCTATTGTTCCTTCATAAAAATTCCAATCCACAAATGCCTGCCAGGCATCATTTCCAGTCCCCTAAAAAGTTAAAATGAATCATTTCAGGGAAGTTTCCATTTTAAAAGTCATATTCACCAACATTTTGTAGCACTGAACAATGCCAAATAAAAGCACATGCCACTTCGCCATGTTCTAAATACTGTTAAAGTTGCTTCAGTCAAAGTGCAGCTTTGTTGTGTTCAGGAGATCTATTAAATCCCGAAGTGGTTTCTCCAAGATTGAAACTGGGGAAATATAAAAGCTATAAAAAAAATATAAACCCACTGGACAGGAACTGTTTAGTGTGCAGATATAACAAAGGAATTCGAGGGTAGCTTTATATTACAATCAGATCTTGATCTCAAAGCATTGTTGAACTAAACTGTATTTCTAAATAAGCAACATTTTAACTTCAGAAAAGACAGACCTGATCCAAGAATCTGAAGAGATGTTCCATTCACTCCTATTTATACTGAATTCTAGATTCCAATACACTTTTGGAATGTAACTATGCCATGTTCCTTGTGTATTTTTATTGCTAAATACCATCAGCAAATCAGTGTGCATCAAACACAAACATTGGCCCAGAAATTCGGGTGGGGGGCTTCCCGCGGGTGCAAGCCCCCGACCTGCACTTACCTAGCGCGCCGGCCGTTGAGCTGTGGGCCCCTGTGGAATTCCAATCCTGGGCCTCCTCCAACTGCCGGCGCATAGTGCTTGTGTATCCCAGGGGCGCAGTTAGTTCGATGCGTCCCCTGGGATCACGTGGGCCATGGAGAGCCACTGGTAGCAGGGAATGCTTCATTCATAAGTTACCTGTCAAACCTATAAATACTATAAGCCCCAAAACATCACTAAATCTTCAAATAATTTTTTTTTTTTTTAAATCACATTTTTAAAATAAAGTATAAATTACTTGAAATAATTATTTTAAACAATAATTTAAATTTTTGAAAAAAATAATTTTATTTTCTAACGGGCTAAAAATAAACTTACCTTTCTTTAAAGTATTTAAAAATAATAAACCTGTGGAAAAAATGTTTTAATTTTAATCAATTTGCCACTTACCTTGTAAAAAGCAGGCCTTGCGACTGCTTTTTACATGTCTAACTTCTGGAGACTTACCCTCCCGGGAAAACCTGCAAAAGAAATGTAAGTTCGATGCGCACTCGCTGCCTCTCCTGCGCAGGCGTTCCACCTCTTAACCCCTTCTTTCAGGGGAACGGAAGTGCTGGTTTCCTGCACATGCGCAATGCGTGCACGAAACCGGCACTTCCATGCGTACTCACCCGTGGAGACCTGAATTTCTGGGCCATTATAACCAACTCTACATTCAAAGTAATTCTAATGCTAGACGACCCTGATAGTGTGACATCTTCCTCTCCCCCCTTCCACAAATAAAGTGCTCCTTTGACTTGCGTTGTAAAATTGAATTGAACCCAAATTGAAAATGGTGGGTGCCAGCACTTCTACTGTTAATTGAAATTTTCAAGACTGAGATCGCTAACTTTTTTTTTAGGTAAGAGTATCAAGGGGTATAAAGAAAAGGCAGGTCAGTGGAGTTGAGGTACAGATCAGCCGTTATCTAATTGAATGGCAGAGCAGGCTCAAGGGACTGAATGGTCCACTCCATTTCCTGTGTTCCTAGATGCTTTCATCCCATTCAAATTCCTTGGCAGGAATGAAACTAAGTTGTCCCAATCACGATACACCTCCAAGAATGCTGTTTGCACATTTCCTAAGCAGCTAAATTACCAGTTAACCAGTGCCAATGGCAAAATACATTTTTCATTCAGTTGTGGAGTGTGGAAAAAGTTTTCAGTAATGGCCGAGGGAGAATTTAGAAAAGCAAGTCTCACAAAAGCAGGATATGGAGATCCTGAGCGGATACCGTCAAAAGATGCAATTAACTTTTTGGCCCAAGGCTGCTCCACTTCCTAGCTATCTGCAGAAGACTCGAACAATGGGGCAGTAGTGTAAAGTCTGTGGGTTGTGCAGTTAATAAATACACAGACTTCAGAAGTAACAAACAAACAGGTCTTTACTATTCGAAGGTCCGGGCGAATCTGCCCCAGCAATCCTGCCACAACACTTATATACTGGTGTGGTCACTATCGGTATTACAGTATACAGAAGCCAAACAAATAGTGCCACACCTAAAGTAGTTCTCTGAAAGGTGAACGGTTACATTCAATAGTTCCCTTAAAGGTAGACGGGTACATACATTACAATCCTCCCTTTTTAGCTTATTACTTACAGAGTCCCCGTTAAACATACATATCTTCAACTTCCTATAAAACAAATTACAGATATAATCTCGGTGGAGTCAATGTCATATAAAACAATTTACAGATATAATCTCGGTGGGAACAGTTCACAGGTTCAGTCTCTGCGGAAACAGTTCATAGATTCAGTCTCTGATCTTGACTCGTTCCGAACAACATTTCTTTGGTGTAGCCGGTTCACCTGGCTAGCGTGACTCCTCCATAGCCTTTTTCTTGACGTAACAGCTTGAACTTTCGTCCTGTTGAACCAGCAGTGCGGACTTTTACAACCAACTGGCTGTCTTGACATTTTCCAGTTTTTCAACTAATTTAGCTCCTTTCGTAATGTCCCGCCTGGAATGGTAGAAGTGCTAATATTTTAGACAGTTATTATCTTCTGCTTCTTCTTTTTCTTTTCTGCCTTTTTGAAACTCTCGGAGCTCCTTTCTCGGCTGCCAGCTGTAGCGCCACCAACTCTCTATGTTCCTTAAACCTTAAGTGCTTCATCCGGATTTCAGCACTTTGGGAGTTTTCATCACAAGCTGGGCAGACCACATCCTCGTAATATTCAGTGTCACTCAACAGGTCATGGTAATATTCGGGTTCGTCCTGAGTTAGGCCAGCGAGAGAGCCTTCTTCTTCCTCCTCACCCGCCTGGACGTTAGCTGACGGTGGTTCCTTCCCTAGACATCTTTCTTGAAAAGCCTTCTTCATGCATTCATATTCATCCCGCTCTTCCTGGGTTATCTGCCATTCCTTCACGACGGACCTCATTTGTGAGTTCAATACCTTCCCTTCCATCGGGAATTGCGTTATCAGGCTATTTAAACCTTCTACTGAAGTAACGGTTTCCACATTCTTCTGTTCACCTTGACGTGATTCAACGTACTTTTGGCATCCTTGTAAAATTTGTGTTGCCACCTCAGCTATCTCCGTGACTTTTGAGAGCTCCGAACTCGTTCCCCCTGAAGATTGAAGCTCGTGTTCAGATTGTTCCCCTTGCAGAGTCTTGTCCTTCAGCATATGAAGGAGTTGGCTGACCGTTAACTCTTCCCTGGGAACACGGTGGATCAGAGTCTTCTCCATTTCATCCACCTCTTTCTCCAATACTTCCACCTTACGTTCCTCTTGAACTTTGGCTTTCAGCGCTCGGAAAAGTTGCGCCCTGATGCTCTCTAGTTCATGTTCAGGGACCATTCTTACAGTCCCTGAGTTTCTTACAGCTTCCTTTTCTTCCACTGAAAGGATTCCCAGTTGAATCTGTTCTTCAAGTTGTTGAACCTCGGTCATTGCCGCCTCATATTTGTCTTGGGTGTCCTTCAATGTTTTTATGAGTTCTTGGACATCCTGTCTTTCATGCTCTGCCATGTTTTTCACCTCTAATTTCTCATCTATGGATGGCACTTCTACCGATGAGTCTGTCTTGTCCTTGAGCTCATCAAGAATTTCTTGCAGCCTTTGGACTTCTTGCTCATGTTCAACCTTTAGTTGTTCATATGCTTCTACTGAAACTAGCTTTTCGGAGGCTGCCGAGTTAACCCCCTCCAGAATTGTAGCCTGGGCCTGTTCATACTGTTCTTTCAACTTCTCACACTCTGCTTGTAAGGAGTCGTAGAGAAGAACTGGAATAAAATCCTGGCTTCCTGAAGATTCCTCTTCCTTTGGTTCGTTCTGTAAATATTCTAGTTCCTGAACAGCATCAGGGGAATGTGATTGGTATTTGGCCACGATGGCTCTATGGTCGCTCACTGCTTGAGCTAGCTGTCTCTGTTGTCTTTCCAGGTTCTCCCATTCGGTGTCCCAGAACTTTTCCATCTTTTTCATCTCTTGTACGAGACAGTCACTCAACTGTTCTAATTGTTGTCGTACTTTGACATAAGTTTGCGTCCGAGCTCGGTGTTCTTCCGTCGTGGATGAATCCTTTGCTTGAACAGGCTCAGAATTCTCTGTCAGCCTGGAGTTCTGCTCTGCAGCTTTATTCTTCTTGGTACCATAAGTCCTTCTGCATGTCTTCGTTTTCTTCCCCATCGTCAGCAAGTCCCTTTTTGCCTTGTCTTCCATATTCGAATTGGTCTTATCATCATCCATTTCAGAATCTGAGCTAATAGCTTGCACCGAGTCCTCCCTCATTATGGCTTTTAGGTAATGCCCTTCCATGTCTATTTTCTTAATCCACTCCCGTCCTAGAAGTGGTGGTCCTCCCTCAGGTAATACGTACAAGTTCATTCTTGGGTGTTCTTTACCCCTATCTCTCACCTTGACTCTTATTTTCCCCACGGGGTATACGTTATGCCCCGTGTATGTCTGTAATATGAACTTGGTATTTCTTAAAGGTATGTGAGAGAATAGCCGGTGGTAGTCCCTTCGGTTGATGACTGATAGAGCTGATCCAGTGTCCAGCTCCATTCTTACTTGGACTCCAGCTATTTTTAGTATGACCCAGATGGTCTGTAGATCCGTTTCTTTACCCACATTGTGGATTCTCAGACTACCCAGCTCCTGGTTGTTTGGGTCTGAGTCTGAATTCTGTTCGTCTGAACTCTTCTCAGCCACCTTGTGTACCTTGTTGTACTTTTCTTGTGGTGGCTTCCTTTGATTGTTGGTCTTTTTCCCGGACAGGCATACCTTCGCGATGTGACCCAGTTTGCCACATTTCCTACACTCTTGGTTCTTAAACCAGCATTGATTCTGATCATGCGTTGCCTTCCCACAACGGTAGCATTTTGTTGTGCTTGAAGTAATTTGGTCCACCCCGAGTGCCGCCGCCTTTAGTTGCATTTCCGCCGTTCCTTTCGCTGCGGCTTCGTGCGATGCAGCTATAAGGACAGCCCTGTCCAGTGTGAGGTCGTTCTCTTCCAGTAGTCGCTTCTGCGTCCCTTCTTTGGACAATCCGCATACGAACTTGTCCCGCAGCGCTTCTGTCAGATTCCCTCCAAACTGGCAGTATTTCGCTAGCCTACGCAGTTCGACCAAGTATTCCGCATTGCTTTCGTCTTTCCTCTGCGTTCTTGCGTAGAATTTGAATCGTTCAGCCAGCATCAACGGTGTGGGGTTCAAGTGGTCCTTCAGCACAGCCACAATCTCTTCGAATGTCTGATCCGCTGGTTTATTTGGTGCTATTAGATGCTTCAAGAGCCCGTATGTTTTTGCCCCCATCGAGTTTAGCAATGTTATCGCCTTGTCGTCTTCCTCTATTTTGTTGGCTTCGCAATAGATCTCTATGCGTTCCACGTACGTGGCCCAGTCTTCTATTTCAGAATTAAAGTCGTTAATATTCCCTCGCTTAGGCATCTTTCTTCCCTTGGGAGCAGCACCAGTATTTCTTTAAGTATTCTTATTTATTTGTTTGTTTCTAAGATGGCGGTTTTCCCGCGAAATCGGCGGTTTCCCGCTCTTTCCTTCTCTCCCCGCCCACTTCAATGGCGGTATGTCAGTTAAGATGGCGGTTTTCCCGCGAAAATGGCAGTTTCCCGCTCTTCCTTTCTCGCCCCGCCCACTTCAATGGCGGTTTCCCGCTTCTGGCGTCTTCTCCGCCTAATGGCGGCTTCCCGCGTTTCTTCCCGGTGGAAGGGGTACGCTTCCCCCACAGCGGACAGGTTCAGCCGCTGGCTGGCTTCCGCACAGCTCCCCTTACTCGGCTCTGTCTTTTCCTCCCGCCCGCACGGCTCTACCGGCGCTGGGTACACTCCGTTAACGGAGGACAGTGCAGCTGCTGGACTGGCTCTCGCGCAGTCTCTCTCTCCGTACCCGGCTCTGTCGCTCTCTCTCCCGCACGTTCGGTGCTACCGGCCCTGGGTACCCCGTTGGTGGAGAACAGTTCAGCCGCTGGACTGGCTCTCGCACAGTCTCTCTCCCCTTGCTCGGCTCTGTCTCTCCCTCTCCCGCACGTTCGGTTCTACCGGCTCTGGGTACCCTGTTGGTGGAGGACAGCTCAGCCGCTGGACTGGCTCTCGCGCAGTCTCTCTCCCCTTGCTCGGCTCTGTCTCTCTCTCCCACCCGCACGGTTCCTGTTCGCCTCCCAGCCCTCTCGCAGACCGGTGTTTCCCTCCCCGGCTGCGGCTGGGTTTCTCTTCCCGCGCCTACTCCCAGTCTCAGCGCTTCGTGGCTGCGGCGCTGCCCGGCTTTTCCCGCCGATCGCGGTCCGGCTGTCACCCGACGCCGTTGGACCCGACTTCTGACCGGCTCAGCTCCCCCTCGACCGAGGTCAAGTGCTCTGCCCTTATCCTCCGGATATTCTCTACACCTTCCCCTACTCACAGTCTCTTCAGCCGCCTTGTTCCCTGCTGATCGGCTCACTCTGTACCGTGGTAGAGGGGTAGTCAGTGCCTGTTGCAGACGGAAGCTTTTGTTGCTAAAGTCTTCCACCTTTCTCCTGCTGCAGCCTCGTGTTTTCTTCCAGCAGCACGACGAGGGCGGTTGCCTCTCTTCGACGCTCTTCTTGCTTTGGTAGTCTTGCCGCAGGGTACGATCGGACTCGTCGCCACTGTAAAGTCTGTGGGCTAGATTTTCAGTATAGGCAGTTTTGGGGCGCTAACCTTAGCGCCCGCCCGAAGTTAGCGCCCGCCCCAAAGTAGCGCCCCGTTGCCCGGAATTCAGTGGCTTCGCCCTAAGAGGTTGGTGGAGCGCTAAAAGAGGCGTTCCACTACTATCTTTAGGCGCTAAGCCGGCGGTCCAGAGGGATAGCGCCCAGGCGGGGCGCAGCGCGGGTGCGGTCATTTTTGGACTGACAGCAGACCCCGTGGCGCCGACCAGCTCTTAAAGGGGGAAGGGACGAATTGGTCTGCTGACACGCCCTGCACACTGCAGCCTTGCAAAGAGGCCTCAACACTGCTGCTCAGCCCCAGGGAGTCATGGCAACGCCAGAGAAGGCCCGTCAGCGTGCCCTGCGCTTCTCAGAGGGTGATCTGGACATAATGGTCACAGCTCTGGAGGTGAGGCGCAAGATCTTGTTCCCAGAGAGTGGGAGGAATCCAACCCACCACGACTACACCAAAGCCTGGAAGCAGATCGCCCAGAGGGTGACGTTCACCGGCGATGCCCCCAGGACCCACAAACAATGTCGTAAAAAATACAACGACCTGACCAGGATTGTCAAGGTGAGTAGCCTTTCCAGTCTCCTCCTCATTCTTGCATGTACACCTGACATGATGGGCAAAGGGAGCTGAAAGTCCTATTGGCCAGCCCTCAGCCAGCAGCATTGGGACAGTCATGAGCATCAAATGGCCATTCGGCACTCTACACTTTGGCCAAGCTATTCCACCATGGGAGGCTGTGCACACTACATCAGGGCTTCACTCTGGCCAAGCTATTCCACCATGGGAGGCTGTGCACACTACATCAGGGCTTCACTCTGGCCAAGCTATTCCACCATGGGAGGCTGTGCACACTACATCAGGGCTTCACTCTGGCCAAGCTATTCCACCATGGGAGGCAGTGCACACTACATCAGGGCTACACTGCGCACTTACAGCCCGTCCTTTCTCTTGCAGGCTAAAGTAGCCTTTAATCGCCAGGCCCGTGCCAGGGGTGGCCGCGCCAAGCTGCAGAAGCTCACTCGGCTGGAGGAGTGCGTGTGTGTGCTCATGGGAGCCCGTGTGATCGTCCCCACAGCGTGCGGAGTATCCGACCCTCCACTGCCCGGCAATGGTAAGGACCTCGCCTTTTGGCCCTCTCGCGTCGCACTGGCCCATCCGAGCTACCTCCTTTGCCACTGTCCCACCAATGCGCTGAATGCCACCAGTCCTAACTCCCTCGCTGATGCCGTCTCCTCACTCTGAAGCTACTCTTGTGCATTCCTGCTTTCAGCTTGTGACGACCAGGACCCTGAAGCTGCCAGTGACAGCACCTCCGAGCAGGAGGAGGAGGAGCAGCAAGCCGGACCATCGGGGGAACAGTCACGTCCCGCAGGAGAGGAGGAAATGCTTGACACCTCCTCACTGGACGAGTGCCTGGAGGAACTGTCGCAGGGCAATGCAGCTTCTGGGACCAGTGGCGTCCAGCCACCCAGGAGCCGTGCGCGTGGCCCGCGGCCTTCCCCCCAAAGGGGGGAAGGATCAGAGGGGAGTGCTGCTGATCGGCACACTCGCCGCCACCAACGTGGCAAGGGTCCCTTAGTTCGGCCCCCTCCTCCCCAGCGGGAGAGTCGCGACTCCAGTCCGGACACCTTCACCTCGGAGGAGGTGCGGAAGCTGGATAAGATGGCCGAGGATTCGGACCGGCGCCACACGGAGCTCATGAGCGTGGTGGGGCGCATGCCTGAGGCCATCGAGTCGCTGGCGACCAGTGTGCGCGAGTTCGGGGCAGCAACTGCCGCGAGTGGCCGCATGCTGACTGATGCCGTCAAGACCCTGGCGGATGTGATGCGCGCGCACACCAGGACAACAGGGGCACTCACTGCTGCCACAGGCGCTGTCTCAGGCAGGCATCGCCAGGGCAGCCGCCGCGCTGGACCATCCCAGCAAGCCGCCCCTCGGCTGATTGTTGCGGATCCTGCAGTGCGGGCCCGGCCGAGTGCCACCGCGCCACAGCACCAGCCAGCGCATCCCAGACGCCAGCTGGCCCACATTGCGCCATCCGTCGCCGCCATTCCCGCACTGGGGCATCAAGGGCAAGCGGCTGCAGCTGATGGTGGCCAGGCTCAGGTGCGCCACTCAGCAGACGGCCCCTCGAGGCCCAAACGCCGTGTAGGCCGCCCCCCAGCGGCATCTGGCGGAAGGGCATCTGAGCCTCAGGCGCCTTCCCCCAGCCTCGCAGCAGCCACTGGGCAGAGCTTGCGAAGGAGCAGCAGGCCGGGCAGGGGAGGCAAAAGGCTGGGCAAGGTCTCGCCCTCGCGGGCCACTCAGTAGAGGGCGTGGCCAGCTTTCCTTTTATATGGCGGTGGCCATCTTTATTTTGCCCATGGTTGTGTTGTTGGAGGGCTTATTTTTTGCGTTAGGCCGACGTTGAGGCCTGGTTTGAAGAAAGGTGGAGTGACTCCTCCCCAGTTTGTGGGAGTGAGTCGTTTGTTGGGCTTTTTGTGGGGCCCGTTTATTGTTTTTGGGGATTCATGTGGGAAGGGCTTTTCATTTTTGTGTAATAAAAAATTATCTTTATTCATGCAGTCTCCATGGTTGTTCTTCTTAGTGTTTGTTGGCTTCGCCGGCTGAGGGCTTGCGGAGCGGCTGCATTCATCTTCCCTCATGGCCCCTGGCCATTCCCTGACAGGGGGCTTAGAAGTACCGTGTAATAAGGTGGCGTCGTGCGGCCCTTGGCCCTGGTCGCTCCCTCCTGGGAACGTACTCCTGCTCCTCCTCCTCCTCCTCCTGCTCCTCCTCCTGAGGTGCTGGTCCAACGTCAGGTGGC
Organism: Somniosus microcephalus; assembly: GCF_052327205.1. Classification (NCBI taxonomy): domain Eukaryota; kingdom Metazoa; phylum Chordata; class Chondrichthyes; order Squaliformes; family Somniosidae; genus Somniosus; species Somniosus microcephalus. The sequence continues at coordinate 48,444,303 of NC_141007.1, read as the reverse complement.
AGTGCCTGAGTCCTGCGGATAGCCAGGTTGTGTAGCATGCAGCAAACCACCACAAATTGGGAGACCCGGTCCGGCGAATACTGGAGAGCTCCTCCGGAGCGATCAAGGCAGCGGAACCGCTGCTTGAGGACCCCAATAGTTAGCTCGATGATGTTGCGGGTGGTTTGATGGCTCTCGTTGTAGGCCTCTTCAGCAGCGGTCCTGGGCGCGCGGAGCGGGGTCATGAGCCAGGTGCACAAAGGATAGCCTTTGTCCCCGAGTAGCCATCCTCTTGGGGGAGGCTGTGCCTGGAACATGTCATGCACAGTACTCTGCCGCAGGATAAAGGCATCGTGGCTGCTGCCTGGGAAGCTGGCATTGACTGCCATGATGCGCTGCTTGTGGTCACAGACCAGCTGCACATTCAGAGAATGGTAGCCCTTCCTGTTGTGATACTGCTCGCCATGCTCCAGAGGGGCCCGCAAAGCCACATGCGTACAGTCAATGGCGCCCTGCACCAAGGGGAATTCCCCGAGTCTGGAAAATCCCAATGCGCGCTGATGCTGGCTCTCCAGGGCCATGGGGAAGGAGATGAATTGGCTTCTCCTTCTGAACAGTGCTTCGGTCACCTGGCGGATGCAGCGATGCGCGCCGTACTGGGAGATGTTTGCTATGTCCCCAGCAGCGTATTGGAAGGAGCCGGTGGCATAGAAGTTCAATGCCACCGTCACCTTCACTTCCACCGACAGAGACGTCCTGCACCTGAGCTTTGGCCGCAGATCTCGGCGAAGCAGGTGGCAGATCTCTGCAATCACCTCCTTTCGGAATCGGAGCCTTTTAACACATCGCGCGGCACTCATGTTTAGGTAGGAGCGCTGCTGGCGGTATAGCCTGACTGGGTAAGGCCTACGTGGCCGACGCCTGTAGCCCCCTCTGCCTCTAGCCAGGGCTGCCCCTCTCACAATGCGTCTGCGAGCCCTACGGACATGGAGCTGCAGCTCCGCGTTGGCACCCCATGCAACCCCCATCAAATCCTGGCAAACACTCAAATTTCCAAAAGGCCACTTGCAGCGCTCTGGCCTGAGTCCAAAAATACCTGAGCTCTTGCTGCTTGAAACCAGTTAGCTATCCTCCTTGCTGTGTCTCCAGAAATGCGTTGCACAAGAGTGTTTTCTGAAAAAAGGCTGGCCTTTTTACTGGAGAGCACGTCCCCTTTAATTTGCGCCCCCCGGGGCCCGCGCTGGTTGTGTTGCGTTCCTTTTTCCAAACGCTCCGGCCGCCAGCCGCACAATGGGGCGGTCCGACTGAAGTTTGGAATCGGGGCGCACAAAGGGCGTTGCACGAGGATGTGACGTCATTTTCTGCGCGCGCATCCGGGCGGGCGCTAAACTTTGCGCCGGCACTAATGGGCAACTTAATTTGGGGCGGGGCGCAAACTGCGCTGCGCACGGGCGCTACACGCATAGCGCCCGAAAATCACTTCTCTTAAGGCGCTAACTGCTGGCGCTATCAACTGAAAATCTAGCCCTGTGGGTTGTGCAGTTAATAAATACACAGACTTCAGAAGTAACAAACAAACAGGTCTTTACTATTCGAAGGTCCGGGCGAATCTGCCCCAGCAATCCTGCCACAACACTTATATACTGGTGTGGTCACTATCGGTATTACAGTATACAGAAGCCAAACAAATAGTGCCACACCTAAAGTAGTTCTCTTAAAGGTGAACGGTTACATTCAATAGTTCCCTTAAAGGTAGACGGGTACATACACTACAAGTAGGTCACTGACCAGGTCAAATTAAGGTCAACCACGGTGAGGAGGTTTGCAAGGAGTAGTCACGACTTGAAAAACGAGTACTAGGAAAAGCCTGTCCACGATGAAAATTAAGAATATGCGTGGTGGCTGATTTAGTGAGGGAAAAAAAGCAGAACTCTCAGATTTGTGAATTAATTTGCAGGTGCCAATTCAGACAGAATTTTTTTTATTGGTACCAATTCTGTCACGTCAAAGTTAGCGGCAGATGAAGGTCACAGGACTTTGAAATGACAAGGACTCCACCAACTGGCTGAAGAGTCAACTCACACAGCTCTAGTCTCAGCTGGGGTTGCATTTAGGAGTAGGACACAGACACAAGCAATATGCAGATGTACACAAGTCACAAGTATACAAAAAAAATTAGACCACACACCCTGAAACAGTAATGCATCATCAGAAACATCACATGCCTTCTCATGAAATGAAACCATCCCTTTGAAGATACATTTTGTAGTCTTTCATTCACTGACTTTGCAGAAAAGAAGTGTCTTAGCCATTTTTCCCCCCCAAAACGTAACCAGAACATTGCAGTTTTTAGCCCAATCTAAACAAGTAAAGCAACAAGCAGTTCCCCAATTGTAAACATGTTCAACAGAGGGTCATTGTGGGCAGTTGTAAAGTTGACTAGAATTGGGCACACATCTCTATGGCTCCTGCGTTTTATCTGCTGTTGATGGCTGCCACATACCATCCCCCCTCAGGGAATTCAGGCCTTTCTACTGCACACTTCATTCAAATCCACGCTAAACTTCGGTCAATGGTAATGGGAGCAGCATAGAAGGAGCAATTTTGCCCACTGGATCATATTGCAAGGCCACCCCTAGCCTAACTGATTCAGCATCTGAATCGCTGCTGTCGCACCCCAAATTTTGCTCAATGAGGGTCTTGATTTATGTACACCAATTATGCTCAATTTCTGCTCAAATTTGGGGCTTTGCAGAAGTGTCGTAGGCATGGTTACATCTGAGTAAAGCCAGCTCTTCATCCTTCTTTTTCATCAACAGAGCCAGAATCTGCCTTTGACATAAAAATTGTGGCAGAAAAGTTGAAGGCAGTGCTGCCCTTTATTACTACTGTTATGCAATGTGGATGATCAATTGTCCTATAGCTCTTTGTGACTTTGACCAGACAGCACACATCAGTTACAGCATCCCTGCTGAGGCTCAGGCTCATTACAGACTGGTCATCTGTTATGGTAGAGCTTCTGCCTGGAGTAATAGGGGAGTGAATTTCCACAGGGGTTCTCCCAATCATTGGCTGTAATTTCAGAAAGAAGAGCTGTGGAAACACCGGAAAAACTGAATAAACACCGTTTGAAGTTTTCCATGGCTCTTCTGCCAAAGTTACAGCGAATGAACATAAAAAACCATAAAAATTCACCCCTTAGTTCTTTGAGTGATGTCCTTAATACTCCCAAGTGGCCTCTCCTGGTGCACTAGTTAATAACAGCCAATCCTACACAACTCTGCACAAGTCAAGCGGCAACTACTTGCATTGGTGGGAACTACTTTTTAAGCATAGAAGCAAGACTCAATAAATAGTAAAAATCAGACAAAATCTCAGCAAACGTGTTACTGGTCTTGCTCACATATTTATATATACATCTGTTTTTTTTCCCAAAAAACAACTCCATGTGATTAAAGGGCCCAAAGCATAAATAAAAGTTGGGTCATTTTTTTTTCTTTCGTAATCAGTATGTGGAAGTGTTGATTCAGGCTTCAAATTTCATGTTAAACTAATTGGACATTTATTGTGATTCAACTGTGTAGCATTTTCTAGCCAAGCTCACAATACAGTTAGTAACTGGTCCCCATGGAGAGACCGGTAGCTACATGCTACTGAGGGGGCTTGGAGATAGCAGCCTCTCCACTCTGCTGATGAAACTCGCTGTAAGCACTTCTAATGCGCAAGTGCTTTTGAAAGCATTTTGCCTGTGATCTGATTAACATTGTAGTCATGAACGAATGTCCTTTAGCTTTATGCAGTCACAGGTACATCAATTTATTTTAATAAAGCTAACAAACAGCCGGCCATTCGGAGAGCAGCGTGGCATTCATATGACTGAATATAGACAGAAGCGTCTGAAAACTCCTGACACCACTATATTTTATTTAAATAAATCAATTTGTTTACCGGTTGATGTTGTTTGTAAAACACAAGATGAATTCTTCTGTCGCTGTGGTAGCAGAGGAGCCCAGAGCAGACTGGTAAGTGACTTAATCGTGCATTTCAGAGACAGGGAATGGATATTTTGGAACGAGGGGCACACAGTCAGGTTGGAATAAGTTCACAAAGCTTAACACAATTAGAGTAAACTTGAATGCAAAACAGGGGCACATTAACAACGTGCGGAATGATGGTTTTGCTGAGATTTCAGTGAGCCTGACACACTTGCTTTGCTAAAATTAGAAAACTAAATCACTGTAATGGAGCTTTTAATACAGACCACAACACTCTTTCTGTCATGCTTTTTGTTGAATGCCTCAAAGTAAATCAGCTGCAAATGAAAACTAGAGCTGGGGAATGCACGAATGTATCAAAAGTGAGGACAGTGGGTAGAAAGCAGTCAACAAGAAACCACATTCTGAAAAAAAAAATTGCTATTTTTCTTGGAATAATAAATAACTGAATATCAAATCAAGGTTTGCAACATAAAACTAAAAATTATGCATTTCATAATAACATGATTATATTTAACCAGGAAGTTGTCTTTTGTGTCTTGGAAGCTTTAATATTTCTAAAGATCAAGCCTTTCCAAAAAGCCTGACTTGATATTTTTGCCCAGAGTTGTGGCTCCATTGGCTGACAACAGATCCTGTAGACCAAGCCTGTGCAGCAGACACAACTTCCCAGCAAACATCAGTAGAACGTTGTCAGTGCAATTGGGAAAATGTTACTTTCCATTCTCAAAAACATTATCTGTTTGGTTGTGTTTCAAAATGATTTGAAGAGTTAGAGGCCAAAGTCAAAAGGTTGAGAGGTTTTTTTTGAGGGGAGAGAGAGAAAAACAAAACAAAAAAGATACGAGACAAGAGATCCACATCAAATATTTCAGACAGCACTGAATACACACTGATGGCAGCTTTTGTTTACATTCAAAATCTAAACAATTATTCAGTGGAAAAGTAAAATTGTGTCGCTTGAGCCTGAAATTGCTGGGAAGCCGAAGCCAGTAGAACGTCGCATTAATAGCGCTCGCCATTATTAATTCCTAAAAAGTCCACGAATTTGCAGAGTAAAACAGATAAGCCACGAGTTCCAATTCTCTGCAAATTACTGGATGATTTGCACCACTCCAGGCCACCGTTAGGCCAATAAAAGTTTGTTTGCGCCATGAGGCTCCCCACTGAAGCTAATGGCGATCATGAAATTGCTGGATTTACGACATTATTGCGAATGAATTCTGCTGTAGACATTTATGGCTGGTAATTAAGGTCTTAGAGGACCCTAGTAATGGTGCGATTTATGGTCATCGCATGACACTCAACCTTAGATGCCCATAAAGAGACCATTGAGGTTATGGAGCTTTATCATCTGTCCTGGTAGTCTTTTTATGCCAGTCTTGCCATCCAGTTAGATGGACCTTGGTCTTTTTTCTCCAGCAATTCCTTTGTTCCTATGAAAGCAGTGAAATGCCACGTCTACATTACAACACTGACTACACTTCAAAAGTATTTCATTGGCTGTAAAGTGTTTTGGGACATCCTAAGGTCGTGAAAGGTGCTATAGAAATGCAAGTCGTTCTTATTTAACCGACTGGGTGTCCCACCGTTCCTGATCACCAAGATTCTATACTTCATGGGTCAAGAATGTTTGTATATTTTGCAAGCCTACCCTGCCATTCAATCATTAATGTCTCAAGGACCAATACAGAAATTCCCAAACATAACTGGATTCTTCTTCTGCTTGTTCTCTTCTTACTTTTTCTTTCTGTCTCTATTTTCTCTGTCTCTTAATCCACTGTCTTCTCTTTCCCTTTCTGTCTCTACATTTCATTTTGCTCTCTTCACTCTATTTCCCTTTCTCTATCCTTTTCTTTCCTTGGTCAGGGAACTAAGCCATTGGGTAGGACGTTCACAAGGTCCCAGATGCTGACAATGATATCGCTACGTCGTTATCGGATCAACGTTCCAGCAATTTGCGGCACAAATATAGTGCGATGGCAATGGTGAACATAAAAGTCTAATTAATAGTGTTCGCTGCTAAACCTGCTATTGGAACAATTTCTGGCCCAGTATTTCAGCTCATGCGCTTTTGAAAATGATTCATCAACAAAATGGTTGCTGAATGAGTAGTTTTCAAACTAAACTTTAATAAAAGCTAATGGCTTCATTTTTTATTTCAAGGCAATGACCATCTCCAACAAGTGAGACTCTAACCATCTCCCCTTGACATTCAATGGCATTACCATCGCTGAATCCCCCACTATCAACATCCTGGGGGTTACCATTAACATAAGAAATAGGAGCAGGAGTAGGCCAATCGGCCCCTCGAGCCTGCTCCGCCATTCAATAAGATCATGGCTGATCTGATCCTAACCGCCAATCCACTATCACAGAACCATCTCCTGAATCTAACAGAATTAGACACACGAAATAGGAGCAGAATCAGGCTACACGGCCCCTGGGCCCGCTCCGCTACCCACAGGGCCATGACCGATCCGAACCTAGACTCATGTCCAAATTCCTGCCCGCTCCCCGTAACCCTTTATTCCCTTTACTTCTAGGAAACTGTCTATTTCTGTTTTAAATTTATGTAATGATGTAGCTTCTACAGCTTTTTGGGGCAGCATATTCCATGGACCTACCACCCTCTGAGTGAAGTAGTTCCTCCTCATCTCAGTTTTGAAAGAGCAGCCCCTTATTCTAAGACTATGCCCCCTAGTTCTAGTTTTACCCATCATCGGGAACATCTTCCCCGCATCCACCCGATCCGACCCCTTCACAATCTTATATGTTTCAATAAGATCGCCTCTCATTCTTCTGAACTCCAATGAGTAGAGTCCCAATCTACTCAACCTCTCCTCATATGTCCATCCCCTCATCCCCGGGATTAACCGAGTGAACCTTCTTTGTACTGACTCGAGAGCAAGTATGTCCTTTCTTAAGTATGGACACCAAAACTGTACGCAGTATTCCAGGTGCGGTCTCACCAATACCTTGTACAACTGAAGCAATCCCTCCCTATTTTTATATTCTATCCCCCTAGCAATGAAAGCCAACATTCCATTGGCCTTCTTAATCACTTGCTGCACCTGCATACTAACCTTTTGAGTTTCGTGCACCAGGACCCCCAGATCCCTTTGTACTTCAGTACTTTCCAGTTTCTTGCCATTACGATAATAACTTGCTCTACGATTTTTCCTGCCAAAGTGCATAACCTCACACTTTCCAGTATTGTATTCCATCTGCCAAATCTCTGCCCACTTACTTAGCCTGTCGATGTCCCCTTGCAGGTTTTTTATGTCCTCCTCACTCACTACTTTCCCTCCCATCTTAGTATCATCTGCAAACTTTGATATGTTACACTCGGTCCTCTCCTCCAAATCGTTAATATAGATTGTAAAGAGTGGGGACCCAGCACTGACCCCTGCGGAACACCACTAGTTACTGATTGCCAGTCTGAGAATGAACCATTTATCCCAACTCTCTGCCTTCTGTTAGATAGCCAATCCTCTATCCATGCCAGAATAGTACCCCCAATCCCGTGATTTTTTATCTTAAGCAATGATCTTTTGTGTGGCACCTTGTCAAATGCCTTTTGGAAGTCTAAATACACTACGTCCACTGGTTCCCCTTTATCCACCCTATACGTTACTTCCTCAAAGAACTCCAGCAAATTTGTCAAACATGACTTCCCCTTCATAAAACCATGCTGACTTTGTCCTATTAATTTATGATTATCCAAATGTCCTGTTACTGTCTCCTTAAACATTGATCAGAAACTGAATTGGACCAGCCATATAAATACTGTGGCTACAAGAGCAGGCCAGAGGCTGGGAATTCTGCGGCGAGTGTCTCACCTCCTGACTCCCCAAAGCCTTTCCACCATCTACAAGGCACAAGTCAGGAGTGTGATGGAATACTCTCCACTTGCCTGGATGAGTGCAGCTCCAACAACACTCAAGAAGCTCGACACCATTCAGGATAAAGCAGTCCGCTTGATTGGCACTCCATCCACCACCTTCAACATTCACTCCCTCCACCACCGGCGCACTGTGGCTGCAGTGTGTACCATCTACAAGATGCACTGCAGCAACTCGCCAAAGCTCCTTCAACAGCACCTTCCAAACCCGCGACCTCTACCACTTAGAAGGACAAGGGCAGCAGACGCATGGGAACATCACCACCTACAAGTTCCCCTCCAAGCCACACACCATCCTGACTTGGAGCTGTATCGCCGTTCCTTCACTGTCGCTGGGCCAAAATCCTGGAACTCCCTTCCTAACAGCATTGTGGGTGTACCTACACCATATGGACTGCAGCGGTTCAAGAAGGCGGCTCACCACCATCTTCTCAAGGGCAATTAGGGATGGGCACTAAATGCAGGGCTAGCCAGCCAGCGACGCCCACATCCCATCAATGAATTAAAAAAAAATTTTTTTTTTAAGTAGGTCAAGCTACAAGTTGAGAGACAGAGACAGGGGTAGTGTTCTATTGTTATATTTGCAATCCCAAAGCAAATCAGTTTTAACATAAGGTTTGTGAAAAAACATTAAGTGGAAAATGTCAAAAACTGGGAAAAGTAATTTTATTTGTATAATACTGGTTTGTAGTTCTCAGGAATAAAATCCAAAGAGAAAACTTTTGAAATTCTTACATGTAAATAAAGCTTTGAGGTAATCTCTGGAAGTGTTTATAATTAATAGGGAGAGTGGCCATTTAAAGGGATGTTGGTGGTAATCTCTTTCCAAGTGATACAAAAATTATCGAGGGAAAATAATAAATTTTATGTAAGTAGTCAAGTGTTTAATTTACCATTCCAGAGAGACAGAGACAGAGACGGAATGAAAACTCTGGATATAAATCATTTTAGCTAGCTAAATTAAATAAACAAAGAAAACAATATTTTGCCAGGGATGAATCATAAAACAATTAATCCAATGTTTGCAGAGATCTATTATAAACTTACAGAGCAGAGCTCCCATATCCCTCACCCATCCCTGCTCCTATTGTAAACAGGCCCCACAAATCCATCAGTGAGCCATACCCTATCTTCTACTCCTAGCTTCTCCCTCCAGTTTTACCCATCCCTAAAAATCCAGCCCTACTGCTACCAAACCCCAGAATCCCACCCCAGTGCTGCCAACTTGTAAATCCAACCTCCCAATGTTACCAAAGTACCAAAGCTTCCCTTTTCCCCCCACCACTACCTGCTGCTAACCACCAGGTACCTACTTCCACCCTAGTATATCCTGCATACCATTTTACTGTGTATGGTCAGCTTTAGAAGAGGCAAAGGATAAAAATCAGAGATATTTTAAGTTTTGAATACAAGAATAATCAAGGCACTGATTTACAGTTTTCACAAAAAAAGTAACTGAATTCAGTCCCCAAGGCACCAATAAAAACCCCAGAACAGCCACGTAATAGAAACAAATTGATCACTGGATTTCAGTGGCCATAATACATTGTTTGTTACATAGCACAAGACTCTGATTGTGATGCAACAGGATGTTTGTCTGACTCAGTGAGCAACGTCTTGTGAGATCCGTGATATAAAAAACACACACACACACGGCAGATCAGTATGAGCCACAACAAATCAAGAGGAGCTGAGCATGCAAGAGGTACTGTACTCTTAGCCCTAAAGAGTTAAAATTATTATAGCGTCATAGCTAATCTGTGTATATATGTCCCTGGTATAACGCTTTCTGAAAGAATGGTCTGGTGGTCTCCGAGCCATATGCATACAGTTCACTGGCCCCAGAACATTGTGAAGTTACAATTCAACAGAAGTCACATTTGACTGGCAGTTGATGCCACATTGACCCAGGGAAACAGCAGAGGACTTGTTCATGTGACAAGAGCATCTGTTACCCGAGGGACATAAAATGACATGGTTGCCTGGAAGAGACCACTTCAATTCCCTGCTGGCGCTTGAAATTAACAGGAGAGGGAGCAGGTTAATATGATTTAACTTTCCTTCAGATCGGCAAAAATAGGACTACGGATTCACTTTGAACTATAGACAGACAGAGATTCAACACTTGTGTGCCCGTGGAGTCTGTAATTACACTGGATTTTTGCTGTCTGTCCAGGCAAGGAAACATTTCCTGAGATTGAACACAGGAACCCTCTTTCCCAGAAGGAGTTGACAAAAATCACCCACCTTGCTGTCCTGGAGACATGAAGAGTAGAGCTGTGCGATGCGAATACTGCTCGCAGGTGAATGAGCACAGCTTGAAGCTTCTCTAATTCTATTCTGCACAAAAGTGAGATTTGCAGATCAACAAAGTTGAGAGAATAGCACAGGAATACTAATTTGATGGCCCATGCTTCCATTTAAATACTTAATAGCTGTATTCAACAAAAATTACACGTCCACGCCTCCATCTGAATGCTTAATGTCAGTACTCAGTAATATGTCGTCAGCCACATATAGCTTCTATAATACTACAGTTTGCGAATAAAAGGCTTCACAAATGGCTTTTTACAGAAAATGATCTAAATTTGCAATTTTATAGCTTTGTAAAAGCAGAGCGAGTAGAATAGCTAACAAGTCAGAACATGGTGATAATTCACTTGCAGTTGTGGAGTGGGCTGTATAACTGAAGAATTCTGGGCACAAGCATTGAGGAGCGACGGGTATTGTGGGCAGCCCTCGCCCTCAGGTCGACCCTGCTTTTGCCTCATCAACTGAGCTCTTGTTCGGATTTAGCCGTGTGCTTGTAATCTAATGTAAAACACCGAAGAGGTGGTTGGGGAAGAGTTAAGTCTGCGTAATCGAGATTAATGAAGAGTTCTTCACCATACTTCCCAACAGAGGCTGTTAAGTCCATCCCATCGTGCTTCAGTCATTAATTATCGTGAATGGATGGCTTTACTGCTGAGAGTAAATAAAAAGGTGACAGAAATGTCAAAAATTGAGGGCTGCTTTATTAGCCAGGAAAGCAAGTCAGCTGCAAATGAATCAGACTAAAAAAAAAATCAAAATTAAAATTGCATGTAAAAATATAAAGATCCATCCCAAAAAAACTCTTTTGCATTACTCCTTTTTGTGTTATAGAACCCAGTAAATTTAACATTTGTTTCTCCCATTTTCATTTTAAAAGTTTTTTAAAAATATATATTTTTCCTCAACTCACCCTATGCCGCTGCTGGTGCTGCAACTAAAGGTTCATCAGGGCAGCTTTGGTGATTTGTCTGTCCACATCATCTCCTTTCCTCCAGGGATCCCCATAGAAACCACAATTTCTATCCATCTTTGCTAATTTTAGTGAAACACTGCTTGCGAGCAAAAAGTATTGTAAATTTCAAGAGAAACAGCCAATTAATCATGTTTAGCACCTCTGACACATCCTACACTTCCAAAAATTGATTAGCAAACTCTTAAAGCGCAAATGTGTTCTTATTAATATAATAGCAAAATACTGCGGATGTTGGAAATCTGAAACAACAACAGAAAACGCTGGAAAAACTCAGCAGGCCAGGCAGCATCCGTGGAGAGAGAAACAGAGTTAACGTTTCAGGTCTGGGATCCTTCATCAGAACTGGAAAAAGCTGGAGATGTAACAGATATTAAGCAGGTGCAGAGGCAGGAGGGGAGGAAGGAATTGAAGGAATATACTGTGCTTTTGTAAGAGGCAGGAAAGATAAAATGTTGCAAATGGGAATGGCAAAATCATACAGCATGAAAAATGGGGGCATGGGTTATAGTTTGAAATTGTTGAACACAATGTTGAGGCCAGAAGTGCCTAATCGAAAGATGAGGTGCTGTTCCTCGAGCTTACGTTGAGCTACATTGGAACAATGTAATAGGCCGAGGACAGAGAGATCAGAGTGGGAGTGAAGCGGTGAATTAAAGTGACAGGCGACCGGAAGCTCAGGGTCACCCTTACGGACTGAACAGAGGTGTTCTGCAAAGCGGTCGCCCAATCTGCGTTTGGTTTCCCCAGTGTAGAGGAGACCGCATCGTGAGCAGTGAATACAGTATACTAGATTGCAAGAAGTACAAGTAAATTGCTGTTTCACCTGGAAGGGGTGTTTGGGGCCCTGGACAGTGGGAAGGGAGGAGGTAAAAGGGCATGTGTTGCATCTCCTGCGCTTGCACGGGAAGGTGCCAGGCGAAGGGGAAGGGCTGTTAGGGGTGATTGAGGAGTGGACCAGGGTGTCGCGGAGGGAGCGGTCCCTTCGGAATGCTGAAAGGGGAGGTGAGGGGAAGATGCATTTGGTGGTGGGATCACGTTGGAGGTGGCGGAAATGGCGGAGGATGATCCGTTGAATGTGGAAGCTGGTGGGGTGAAAGGTGAGGACAAGGGGAACCCTATCGTGGTTCTGGGAGGGAGGGGCAGGGGTGAGAGCAGAAGTGCGGGAAATGGAACGGACACAGTCAAGGGCCGTGTCAACCACGGTAGAGGGGAATCATAGGTTGAAGAAAAAGCAAGACATGTCGGAAGCACTGGTATGGAAGGTAGCATCGTCAAAACAGATGCGGCAGAGATGGAGAAACTGGGAGAATGGAATAGAGTCCTTACAGGAGGCAGGGTGGGAGGAAGCGTAGTCCAGGTAGCTGTGGGAGTCAGTGGGCTTGTAGTGAATGTCAATAACCTATCCCCAGGAATGGAGACAGAGAAGTCAAGGAAGGGAAGAGAAGAGTCAGAGATGGACCATGTGAAGGGTGAGGGAAGTGTGGAAATTGGAAGTAAATTGAATGAACTCATCAAGTTCAGGGCGAGAGCAGGAGACGGCACCGATAGAGTCATCAATGTACCGGAAAAAGAGGTGAGGGAGGGGACCGGAGTAGGACTGGAACAAAGAATGTTCCACATATCCCATGAAAAGGCAGGCATAGCTAGGGCCATGCGGGTTCCCATAGCAACACCATTAATTTGGAGGAAGTGAGTGGAGTCAGAGGAGAAGTTGTTCAATGTGAGAACAAGTTCAGCCAGGTGGAGGAGGGTGGTGGTGGTTGGGGACTGGTTGGGCCTCTGTTCAAGGAAGAAGCGGAGCGCCCTCAGGCTATCCTGGTGGGGGATGGAGGTGTAGAGGGATTGGACGTCCATAGTGAAAAGGAGACGGTTGGGGCCAGGAAACTGGAAGCTGCTAAAAGTGACGGAGGGCGTCGGAAGAGTCGCGAATGTAGGTGGGAAGAGACTGGACAAGGGGAGTAAAGATAAAGATAGAGTCGAGATAGGAAGAGATAAGTTCCGTGGGGCAAGGACAAGCTGAAACGATGGGTCTACCAGGGCAGTCCTGTTTGTGGATCTTGGGAAGGAGGTAGAAGTGGGCTGTGCGGGTTTGGGGGACTATGAGGTTGGCAGCCATGGAGGGAAGATCTCCAGAGTAGATGAGGTCAGTGACAGTCTTGGAAAGAATGGCTTGATGTTTGCTAGTGGGGTCATGGTCCAGGCGGAGGTAGGAGGAGGTGTCGGAGTGTTGGTGTTCAGCTTCCGCACGGTAGAGGTCGGTTCGCCAAACAACAACAGCACCACCCTTGTCAGCGGGTTTAATGATAATGTTAGGGTTGGATCGGAGAAAACGGAGTGGTGCAAGTTCAGAGGGAGGTAGGTTGGAGTGAGAGAGGGGAGCAGAGAAATGGAGACGGCCGATGTCACGTCGGCAGTTAGCAATGAAAAGATCTAGAGAGGGTAAGAGGCCAGAGGGAGGGGTCCAGGTAGAACAAGAATTTTGAAAGCGGGAGAAAGGGTCAGCTGTGCAGGGGGAAGACTCCTGGCAAAAGAAGTGGGCACGGAGACGAAGGCGACGGAAGAAGAGCTCAGCATCGTGCCGAGCTCGAAATTCATCAAGTCTGATGACATTGATGGGGGAGATGGCGGAATAACTCGAGTCTCCAGGCCCCATAACAGCGAGGATGGCAGCAATAAATTAAATTAAAACTTAAATTGAAAAAAAAAACTTAAAATAGTAAATTTGAATAAAGTAACACAAAATTAACTGGCAAATATTAAAACTAAAAAAACCCATACCAGCAGTGCCACCTAGAGGAACAGTCCTGGGAGAGGCATAAATGGCACAAAATGATCAGTCTATGAACACTGCTTCCAAATCAATCTTGATACTTTGGCCTAAAGCTATTTAATATTGGTTTTGACACAAGTATAAATACTCGCAGGCTTTACGCCAGTATTCACCACCCAGCATCCATTACATTCTCTTGAGCTGACATTGTAGGCTGGATTTTTGTCCACTATTCCGCTCAAAATCAGGGTAGCAGTAGGAGAAGAGAAGAGCCATCACATGTTGCTTTCCCAAGCTAAATTCCTCTCCCTCCACCCTCGCTGGGAACGTCGCTTTCCACCCTTTTCCTGCCTACAACATGGTAATGCCAATGGGGAGAGTGCGGCTCAGCCACCCATCCCATTTCCCTCCTTTCTAATCCTGTTGTCGCTGCCACTCCCTAAAACCAGGATGATGGAAGGTGGCAGTAAGCTGGGAGTAGTGGCACTAAAGGCCTAATCTCCACATTTGGTGGGAGAGAGGGTCCAGTGTAGGACTATTCTCCCTCCAATGTGGCCCTCCACCACAGCACCACCCCAGGTTCCTCTGTGGCACTGGCAGCCTCTCTCATTCGGCCGTGAGGTTAAATGGACGGGAGTTGCGGCAATGTCAGAGGAGCAGGTGGAAGTCCTGCCAGCACACCACTGTGAAGAGGAAAATCCAGATTATATCTGTTCATAATGTTAAATTTAAGAAATGTAACAAACTTAAGAAATTTGTTGATGCAGCAGGTGTAGTGTGAGGGAGACAAAATTATCCATGTTAATGGAAAAAAAACCAGAAAAGGATTTAAAGCTCATTATAGAAATAAAGTTTAAGCACAATTGTATAAGTAGGATTGTAGACATTCTATTTAGCTTTTGGATTCAATTAATATTTCAGAGTAGCACGGAACTACAGAACTGAAACTGATCCTTGACTTCTGCCCAAAACGGACGCAAAATTGGCGGAGTCACCACAGTGGCCTGCACAAAGCCGCTGTCGGCTTAAACCAATCGCGTACAGCCCTCATTTAAATGCCACCGGCAAGCTGTGGGCACCGAATGGGTGCCCCTCTGAAACTCACTAGTTGTGGGAGGATGGGAAATTGGTCAGCTCCCCATGCGACCACCGATTAGGCCCGGTACAAATGGGCAGATTTTGTGCGGCACATGCTCCAGACAGTTCCCCCTGAAAATTGCAAATCGGGGCCCTGCAACCAGCATAGGACGCCCTTTGCACAGTTAAGCAGCCTCCCTTCAGAAGCAGGTGGGTGTGCTGCTCACCAATTTACAGACCTGCCTTAAAATTGGATCAGGCAGGTCTTCGCCATCAATGGGGAGGCCAAGGTTCCACCCAACAATTTTCCATTGCCAGCGGCCTATTTTTCAGGTGAGAAATGGGTAACCAACCGTTGAAAATTGCACCACCATTTGGCTCACTATTTATCTGCTGTCAATGAACAATCAGTATATACTCCTCTATAGAGGAAGTTTGTGAGCTGTTCATCTGAATACAATACTCAACACATTGTTGTGGCTTTTGGAATGTTTTACCAGTCATGATCTGATGGATGGTCAACCAAATAGTGCCCCTATTACAAGTTGTCTATTATAGAAATTACAACATAGAAAGGGGCCATTTGGCCCATTGTCCCCATGTTGACGCTAGCTCTTCAACTTTATTTTCATTTTTTAATGATTTTATTATTTAGGTTATAGATATATTTGAATATGCATTTGTTGGCACATTGAGAAAAATCACATCGGACACCACCTTTCGAGTGCAGTTGAGTGCACACAGATCCATATCTCATGAGACTCACAAAAAAATCACAAGATTGTGTGAAACCCATTCCCTGCCCCCTCCCTTCCTCTTGTGGGCACCCATTCCCTGCCCCTTCCCTCCCTCTTGTGGGCACCCATTCCCTGCCCCCTCCCTCCCTCTTGTGGGCACCCATTCCCTGCCCCTTCCCTCCCTCTTGTGGGCACCCATTCCCTGCCCCCTCTTGTGGGCACCCATTCCCTGCCCCCTCTTGTGGGCACCCATTCCCTGCCCCCTCTTGTGGGCACCCATTCCCTGCCCCCTCTTGTGGGCACCCATTCCCTGCCCCCTCTTGTGGGCACCCATTCCCTGCCCCCTCCCTCCCTCTTGTGGGCACCCATTCCCTGCCCCTTCCCTCCCTCTTGTGGGCACTCATTCCCTGCCCCTTCCCTCCCTCTTGTGGGCACCCATTCCCTGCCCCCGCTTGTGGGCACCCATTCCTGCCCCCTCCCCCTCTTGTGGGCATCCATTCCCTGCCCCCTCCCTCCCTCTTGTGGACACCCATTCCCTCCTCCCTCCCTCTTGGAAGCACTCATTACCTGCCCCTCCCCTTCTTTTGGGCACTTATGCTGTACAATTTCTTTCTATGGGGAAAGCAGGTAGCAGACCCTGGACCATTTTAGAGAGAGATCAATTCAACAGATTACAGACTTCCTCTATGGAGGGGGCAGAAACCAAATGTGACCCCTTTACCCGAGAACAGGTGAACAGTGATAACAAATGAAATGGTTCCGGTTCTGAAGATACTTGGCTTTCCAATGCATTCATTGAATCCAAAAGCTGAATAGAACTACTAAAATATAATTTACCCTGCAAAGCAAAATTGCTTAAATTGTATTATTTTCCAATACATTACACATCATAGTGATGCTTTTGTTTTTTTGGAGAATTCAACCACTCGCTATAGCATGGATAGTCAATCAAATGATGTAATGCGAATATTAGGACTTTGATGCCCAAATTACAAGTTGCCTGCTTTTATGGAATTACAGCACAGGAAGAGGTCATTCGAGCCATTGTTGGGGCTAGTTCTTCAACTGGAGCCATCTACTGCCATCCCATGTACCTGCACTTTCCCTGTATCGTTTTATATTTTTCCTTCTCAAATACTTATTTGATTCCTTTTAAGTGTCTCTACTGCAACAGTCTCTTGTGGTAAAGCACTCCATGTTTAAATATTCTTGGTGAAAACATTTCTTCTAAATTTCCTATTTTATTCTTCTATTCAGTTCTTGGGAGATTTGTATTTTATTTTCCATTTGCTGAGGAAGAATCTTAAAATGCATATAAAGGAAATTAGGAAAATTTTTTGCTATTGCCTACGGTATTGCCGACTAGTCCTGCAACTGCCATGAGCTAAAATTCTGAAGCCTGCCATCTGGCCTTCCCTCCCTCTAAGGGAACTCTGCTGCTGGAGTTAATGATAGTCAAAAAAAAAGACAGACCTCAGTGCTCGGAGTGGCCATTTACTGTGTACAGTTATAAATTAACAGGAGAAAGTCAACTTTGATGAACAGAAATCGGTGTTCTCCATGGTCCAATCTGGACCAATGAGGTGATACAACACCACCTGTTGTGCAGAATATTATTTCTCAGTGTCCACTAGTGGGAGGAGATTCCAGGTCCTTCACCATCACTTGACTGAACACTCAGCTTTTCAGCCTCTTTGGACACCCAAATGTGCAATATGACCATCTTCTCAGCAAGGAATGTTTTGAAATTTGGCTTGGTCTATTGAACTAAACCAAGTCCAAATGCTGTCACCAGCTGTCATGATCCCACTATGTTCATCATCTCCTTCTGCAGAGATGCCTCCAAGAAGAGTATGCAGATGCAGAGGGAGTTGATAACAAGTGAAGCCATAGATGGTCAGCTGGGGTTAAAGTGCACTGGGACAGTATGCTGTACCAGTTCTTCATTGACTGTCTCCCTATAGTTATTACATTTCTTGAGATTTCCAAAGTTGCCTTTTTCATTGGCTGCTAAATTTCACCAGTATGAAAATACTATTTCCCACCTGGATTTTCTTTTTCCACTGCAAGACCAAATGGTTAGGAGTACAGGTGAGGCAAGATTAAGTTTTGATCTGCTGAGCCCCAACTTATCTTCTGCTGCCCGGGGGCTTTGAAGTAACTCCCTCTGTTTTCTGCCCTTGCTGACAGTGGGGTTGCCAATGCTGCATTTCATTACCCCACTCTGAGGTTCACCTTTTGTGCACCCCCTCTTTTCATTCTGATCATGCACTTAGGTATTGGTAAGATGCTCACTCAATGTTTATTCATACACGGGTAATGCAAATATAATGACGCTGATGCCAAGTTGCTGTTCAGACCCATGCTAATTCATCCAGACTAATTCAAAATGCCAGAACAGGTTGTTCAGCTGGTTGGGTGCCTGACTGTGCTCTATGTCCCTCTGTCTCACTCTCTGACTCAGAGGGGGCGATTTTCTGAGCCCCAAGGAGGTGGGTTTGGAGGCAGGAAAATCGCAAAAAAATGAGTGCGGGTTCGGAACCCCCCTCCAAG
Source organism: Somniosus microcephalus (assembly GCF_052327205.1). Lineage (NCBI taxonomy): Eukaryota > Metazoa > Chordata > Chondrichthyes > Squaliformes > Somniosidae > Somniosus > Somniosus microcephalus. The sequence goes on along the minus strand of NC_141007.1, from coordinate 48,426,002 downwards.
CGATTTTGCCGGTGCCGGTTTTGCAGGATGGGAAATGGTTCCGCCTCCAGCAGCCCAGAGAGGTTGTTAAAAGCCTTAAATGGTCATTAAGGGCCTCTCTAATCCTATTTTGAGAAGCCCTTGTTATTTTTCAACATTTCCAGCATGTTCCACGACCCTCCTAAACCACACCAGCTAAACCTGGTGGGTTGACAAGTGGGTGGCCTCCTCACAGCTGCAGGTCCAACATTAAAATGGAGCTTTCATCAGGGATTAGTTGCAGGTGGCAGAACTTTGCTTTAAAAGTTCTTTCAGCACTTTTAGCAGGCCTTCCGAAGTCAGAGGTGCTACAGCTTGTATCTATCAACTGTGGGACCTCCTTGGAAGACCCTCTCCCTGCTTGCAATGAGTGCTTCCCCAATGGAGGCATCTGCAAGTAGCATGGGAACTATTCATTTCCTTTCACCATGGACTTCAGATTCAGACAAGGTGCATCCACGGCAGCAGCAGAAGCAGGTAGCTCAGCAGCAGGAGCCCCAACCTTCTGCTCAGCCACCTTTTGTCCAAGGGAATATGAATGCACAGGACAGAAGGCGCCAGTGCATCGAGGCACCTCGCCGCAGGAGATACCCCCAACAGAGGGTTTACAGACAGAGGATGAGCTACCTCAACATAAGTGAGCAGCAGTGCCAAAGGAGGCTGAGACTTTCGCAAGAGGTTGTCCGAGAGATCTGTGGACTGCTGCAGCAAGACCTGGTGCCCAGAGGAACGGGTGGACACCCCTTACCAGTGGCTGTCAAAGTCACCACCACACTCAACTTCTTTGCCTCAGGCTCCTTCCAGGGATCATCAGCAGACATCAGCGGCATCTCCCAGTCGGCCGCCCACAGTTGCATCACGCAGGTTACCGATGCCCTTTTCGCAAAGGCGCAAATTACATCCAGTTCTCAAGGGATCAAGCAAGTAAACCACACGTTCAGTTGGCTTTGCAAATATGGCAGGCATGCCAATGATGCAGGGCGTCATAGACTGCACACATGTGGCCCTTGGGGCATCCCATCACAACCCAGCTATCTTTGTCAACCGCAAGGGCTTCCACTCCCTCAACGTACAGCTGGTGTCTAACCACAAGAAGGAGTTTTTGCATGTTTGCGCCATGTTCTGTGGTAGTTGCCATGACTCTTTCATCCTGCAGCACTCATGTTCCTCCGCTTTTCAATCCGCCAAACCAACTTAACGGATGGCTCCTTGGTGACAAAGGCTACCCCCTGAAGAAATGGCTAATGACACCGATCAGGAGGCCAGCTAACGAGGCTGAAGAGCGCTACAATGCCAGCCACACTTTGACCAGCTCCATCATCGATTGGGTTGAAGATGTGCTTCCGATGCCTTGATCGATCAGGTGGAGCCCTGCAGTATCCACCATACAGGGTCTCCAGAATGGTCGTGGTCTGCTGTGCACTGCACAACATTGCACAGCATCGTGGCTTGCAGCTTCCTGATGAGCAAGTGGCTCAGTTCCAGGCCTCCTCAGATGAGGATGAGGAGCAGGAGGAGGAGCAGGAAGAGGACAGAGCGCCGGTTTATCAACCAGCAGCAGCATGCGAGCACATGGCTGCCTGGGATGCACTTATCCTGGCCAGATTTGCATAGGTTGCCCATGTTGGCACATGTCCTTGGCTCCATCTTAAGACATCATTGACAATGGACATGACACTCTGGCCTCCTTTCATTCTGGCCACCAACCTGACAACGCAAGTGTGGCGGAGCCCGCAATGTGGAGCTGCCTCAGGCGACAGAACAGATGCCATTATGCCAACATTTTGCCATGAAATCATTTTAATGCTTCTCAACAGGGATGGCATTTCATCAATACGCATAAACATTCACCCAATCTGCACACAGATCTGGAGGTTATATCCCTTGCCAGCTGGACCCACACAGCCTTGGTTTCTTTGGGAGGCCTCTTTCTCCCAGATGAGTGGAAGACCACCTCCCTGCTAGCTCTCACCCCCTCAACCAACATTTGCAGCGCTTCATCCGAGAGTCTCGGGGAGGCCCTTGCCTTGGGATTGGACATAGTGGTTTCTCAAAATATGTTGCAAGTGGTGCAGCATTGACAGAAATCAGTGAAATGATCCAAGGCAGCAAGCAGCCCTTAAATGAGGCTGGAAAAGTGATGTCAGCAGAGGCGAGTTCCAGTCCCAAAACACTAGTTGACCAAGGGCAACCCACACCTCTGAAATCAACTGGCCAATCAGGGGAAAATCTCAATTTTTTCAAACCTATCAGTGGAAGCGGGTTTGGAACCCACCCAAACCGAAACCCGCCTCCAGTGGGAAAATCGCCCCCCTACACACAAACAGTAAAACTCTTTCCACGTATTTTACAAACGCATTGATAAACATGGTGATGGTTAACTTTTATCACAAAGACTGGGTAAGGCAAGGTAACAAAAAAAGCAGATTCAAATTTTGGGTTTGGAGTAGGGTGTCGCAAGTTGGAATTCTAGTAAAACAAACTGAATCCCCATATATTTTCCAAGAGCTTTATTGGGATTCTATATATAGAACATCTAGGATGTAAATAATGAATACATTTTTGTCCTTTACCATTTTACCAGTTAATTGGATTAAACTTCATACCAACAAGATATATAATGGCCCAATGGGGATCAGCACTTGAAGTCTGTTAAATACTCTATTTGAAAAGAAACTCAAACACGATGAAATCAGCGTCAATGAAAGTAGGATTATAAAGTAACTTGCTTCTAGCTTTTTAAGCAATTACCCGATGCTTTGTATTATTTATACATTAGTCATTGTTACCAACATAAAACCAATATTTAATTTGGGTTCTAATTCATTACAAGTTCTTTGCCTGTCTGATTATGTCACAGAATTGGGCATGGAGAAGTACTAGAATAGAGTGTGCGCATGCGCATGTGTGTGTGATTGGGGGGGGAGGGGGGAGGAAGAATTCAGCAGTAGAACAGATACTACATGTACTGTAGTGTGTTTCTGAAGGTTAAAAAACAAAGCCTGAGCCTTTTAACCACAATTGCATGAAATGTGGTCTAGACCCATTACCAATGAGCACGAATAAATTGTTCCTGTTCCTACAATTGCTTGGTGTAGTCCTTGGTCTCTTACTGTTTTCTTTAAACTTTTCATGTGATTTGAGCAATTTGTGTTTGTGTAGCGAAAAGTGACAGATATATTTATTCTCAGTTGTGGGCCTCGTCTGCTACAGATGATCATGGCTAGAAACACAATCTATTGCGAAAATAGGTTACACACTGACTAGTTATTCAGAATTAAATTTATACACCCACCACAAATAAAGCACAATGTAGCTATAACCATAATAAAACTGAAAAGTAAAATCTGTATTACTCATGTAAACACAGGAACCATTGACTAACCTGGTGAACATTGAAACAAAGAATACAGATTATTTGCATTATAGATTTAGATGTTCCATCTATGGTACAAATGCCACAGGTTAATGGCTGTCTACCAATCTTATTTTCTTATAAAAATTTAACTTCAGATTTGAAGGAGGCAAGTAACCCTAGTGAATCACAAAATTAGGTGACACATTGGACAGAACCCCCCCAAAGAATCAAGTTCAGGGCACCACTCACCCTCCCAATGTGCATCTTCCAGAGCAAATTCCTTTCCCTTCCATTCACATTTTAACCACAAATTAAAGCCACAGGTTAAGGTTTTAATTTTCTACATACAGCAGCTGAAGCAATCATCACTACACTAAAGGCTCTTCTGCGATAGATCATTCTAGGTTTTGTTCTGAGCCAATTTGGCTGAAATAGACTGCAAATTGAACGCTAAACATTTTTGCTAGCTTTCTTGACAGAAACAATGGGCTTCCATCCAGAAAGTGAACAATAATTACACAATCTTATCCAAGTCCACTTAAGAAAAATTCAGATTTGGCTCAGTCTGATCAAAGCAAACAACTTGAGCTTGGCTTGATCTTTGGCCTAACACTTACTCAGTGAACAGTCCATGGACTCCCTCTGCTGGAAGAATAGATGAACAGGTCACAGACTCCACTGGTGGAGTAGGGAGCGTAGGTGAATAGGCCACGGGCATTCGGACAGTAACATTGTACATTGGTCAGGTAACAGACACATTTATTGTTATGTTCGCTAAAAAATCTGACAAATGTCCCTACAGATACTTTTACCACAGCTGCCATGTGCAGACACTTCTATAAACTTCGCAGATGTCTGGTTTCAAAATGGATCACATAACATGGGCAAACTGAGTATTGGGCAGTTGCGATTATGATGCTTACATTACTAAGGAGTGATGGCCCCTCATACCCTGAAAGCATCTGATCAGTGGGAAACAATTATTAATAAGGCAAATCATATACTGCGATCCATTGGGAGGACATTACAAAATCAGAACAAGTTATATTGACATGACACAGATCAGTGTCGAGGCCAATCTGGAATATGGTGAGCTGTTTTGGTCACCCTCCCTCAAAAAGAATACATATGCATTAGAACGGGTTCAGAGAAGAGGAGTGACCAGGATGATTCCAAGCCTTTCTAAATTATGAAAAAGATTGAAAAAGCAGCATGATACAAGTGAAGCCAGACATGATCCAGGTCTTTCAAATAATGAAGCTTATTGATAAGGTTGAAGTAAACAAGCTATGTAATTTGTACAATGAAGTCAGGATCACAGCACACAAGAACAAAACTCACAGGGACATATGAAATCGATTCCGAGAGAGGGTAATTCATTTTGGGTTAATTGCAATCTTTGAAAAGAAGCGATATTGAGGATTGTATTGTAGAGATATTGGCCGATATTTATGGGGAGGGCGCGGATGAGGCCAAAAACGGCCAAAGAACCTGGCAGGGCCAGAGATGCGAAGGCCCTGTCGACCTTAACGTCAGGGCCTTGTTAACATTATGTAGGTCCGTCTCTTGCCCAGCAGCCAGCCAAATGGACAGCCTGGCAAGTCGGCAATTGGGGGGGGGGGGGAGGGGGTGGAGGTTGAAGACTTCCTCGAGGAGCCTAGGGGAGCACACCTGCTGTGGAGCTGGCAGCTTCTGCCTCCCTTTTACTGCCAAAGTTCCCGAGCCCAGGGAAACCCTTGCAGTAACAGTAAATTTCAAAGCAAACTCCCAATTGCACTGTGGGAGCTCAATTTAAATGTTAATGAAGTGCCCCACCTCTCCATGATGGGACACTCAGAGGCCCTGATACCGCAACAAAGGTGGCGGATGTGTGCGTGGTGGGTTGGGGTCACATGGCGCGTATCTCACTTTTTACCCCATTTCCGCCCATCATGGAGGGGTTAATATTGAAACCATCATCACTGGGTGATATTTTCCCCTTTCAGTGAAGAAACTTGGGGGATAATTTTCTGACTATTCAATGGATGGAAGACCCATAACATTTCCTGTCACCATCACGTATGTGGGGAAGTTAGTCCCTTAGTATTCTTTAGAGTAGGGGATCAACAGGTAGTAGTGGTGGGTGGACTGACAAAGTCCATGATAGAAGAAGTCATACATGGGCTCAGAACGGACAATGCTTGATGGGCTGAATGGTCTGTCCTCGCTCCAGAATGTGTTCTAAAGCTGCAACCTCCAGGTCCCAAAGCAAGCGTCATAATCACTTACTGAATCTTATTTGGCAAGAGTAGTGTGGTGACTTATAACAAAGGTAAATGATAAAAAATATTTACATCTACTACTTGAAAAAGAAAAGGGGAAATTTGGCTTTCGGAAAGAGAATGGGAAGGATCTGAAAAAAAGACCCATTTAACAGGTGATATGATGAAAGAGAAAAAATGTGCAGCCAGAGTGTGAATAGCCAATTAGACCGATTGATCCGGTCATGGATATGTCTGACAGAAATGCTAATTGGCTCTGCTATGTCAGTTCCTGATCTCTCGCTTTTCTCCAACCCTCCCAGTCACCATTCTAATTAACTTTGCAATTCTTAGCTGGAGGACAGGTGAGCACATCTTTGGAGGGGATGTTCTGATTATGTTGTTATCAAACTCCCTCGAGAAAAATAAAAGCCAGGGACTGGTATAATTTGGTTACATTTTGAAAACCGCTTTCCCCTTCTGTCCTGACTCTCTGCCTTGATACTTGGTAGCAGGTAGCAAGAGACGATTTAAGGCTCAAGACACTTTCAGGCTGCAGGAGACGCATTAATACGCATGAAAAAAGTTGTATGTCCCCTAATAACTTGGGGCTTGCTGTGTATGAAACAGCAGTATTTATTTGCTTCAAGTTACCTTGTTTAACTGAGTGGGTCCTGATGAAACAGACCCTTTTCATGGGATTTGTCGAGATAGTGTTCAGCACATTGTATTTCGATGATGTACAGCACGGCATGTGGCCTTGGCCACACCGAATTATAACTTTCTTGCTTTAATAAAAACGTTTGCTTGAATTTGACTTTGTTCAACATTTTGTTCAAAGTTAGTAAACAGCGTGTCAGAGTCTGCCCCGAACAGGGTACACTGTAGAGACAGAGTAGACATTAAATCAGTTCGGTGATGTTATCATAGCAGTAGTGGTGAGCATCATTAATCAGTCAGTTCAATTATCCAGTTGCTGAACTTGGCCTTTTGCTGCTGAGATTGACAATGGTGTCATAACTATATTAGACCTCGAGCAGCAAAGAATAATGGTGACTTTGTAATGGAACAACGATTCGGCAACTGAATTAGACTTCTTCATCGCAGAAGTGGACAATTTTTGTACCAAAAATGGATGTCTGTAGAAGATATTGACAATGATTTTGTGCCAGAATCTAATCCCGAGCGCAGAGATTGACAACGATTTCACACAAGAACCAAATCTCTAGCAGCAGCGATTGACAATTTCATACTTCAACAGAATTTGTACCAGCAGGGACCGGCAATGATTTGGTAATTTAATTAGACCTCGCGCAGCAGAGATGAGCAATGATTTCATACCAGAACTGGACTTCTAACAGCTTCTATCAAACACACAGGCATGAACCTGAGCAGCAACTTTATTGCTGGGCTATTGCTAATTTATTGGTACAGAATTCAGACTGCTTATCGCAGGACAACATTCCCCTGCACATTATGCAGAATGAATCCATAAAGAGCTGATGTCTGTGGACTAATGTAGATAAAGTGAGTACTTTGTGTAAATTAAACTAGGGAACAGATGCTATTTGATTAAATACAATTCAGTGAATGTGTAGAAGCATCAATTCTCTACCAGGCAGCATTTTTCCCATTAAACAGCCAAACATTACGAGTCCCGTTTGTACCCATGTCATACAGACATAAAGCCAATTCCCTCTCCAGTCACCTTTACCTGCACAAGCAAGTTCCAGCTTCCATGCACTGCCAGAATATACAGACTTATTAGAGCTTAGCTCCAGATTACAGTATCGATTGCGTACAGTAAAATCTCAATTAGAGTCCGATAACAGCAGCTGGAATCAGAGTTGACTGCAGAACATCAGCAAGATTGATTGGTGTCCAGAGACACTCAGCCAGGTACAGATAGAGCTGAGAGTTATGATCAGGTTACGATAGATATGGACAGCAAAACTTAATAAAACATTAAATAGAACGCTTTGAGCACCGAATAAGCTTTTCAGTTTTCAATCCACATAGACATTTTTAAAAATCTGGAAAGATTACGCTATTGTTACCTAGCAACAGAATTCTACCAAAGCAGACTTGCATGTCTGAAACCCAATATTTCTAACCAGTTCTTGCATAGTAATATAAATAAAACCTACACCCATTTCTACATGAATAAATTTGATAGAAACTTTCCATCATAATGTTTGATTGAGGAAACTAAGATGAAGCTAAACAACTGAGTTACATCTTTAGATGGAAAACAAATCATGGGATCAATGGAGAAAGGCCACATCCTCATTGAGCTGCAGGCCTTCACCTAGATTTTTCTATAGAAAAATATTTAGAGGCATTTTAGGGGTTTTTTTTTTAAATGAAGAAAATGTTCAGTTCAGCTTTGGTATTAACTGATTCAATATGGAACAAATTGAATGACTAAACCTTCAATACAAACTCAAACCAGTGGAAGGTGGCTCCTGGAAATGGTCTAGCACCTTGAGAGTTTGATGTGCATGGCAGTCTGAGGTATACTACCACTTTAGCGTGACTGCACATTTTTAAAAAGCTTTTGAATTTGTGAAGCAGTCAGTAGAACGGCACCCTTAAATCCAAACCTACGGAAAACGTACAGGGATACATTTCCATGGGGGTTCCCCGATGTCCTGCCTTAATTTCAGTGGAAACCCCAGTGAAACAGTGTAAATGGCCAAAGGTCTTGCGGCAGATTGGGAGAACCTCCATGGAAATTACTGGCGAGAAATTGTAGTGCAGGAGAAGACCATTTGGCCCATGCTGGTGCTAATGGTGCAAGGCCCAACAGAAACATCAGCTGACTCCAATAAAATAAGAGCTCTCAGAAAGGAATGAATGCTACATTGAATTCCAAACACAAGGTCAAAGCATCTTATTTTGAGTTACAGCCACTGGAGACACATTGATATTTTATAAAAAAGATTTGAACCTGAATCTCCTGTCCCACCTCACGCTTTTGGTGACTGGGGAAAAGAGGGCATGAAAGTCAACTACTGTCTGCAGATCGAAGGGTTTTTTCTCAAAGCCGTCAGCACATTGCCAGCAAAAAGCATCGAATCATGATGCAGGATTAATAGGCCTGTAGAAGATATAACTGATAAACCAAGCAAGAAGCTCTTATTCAAAAAAATGTCTGGAAGGAGTGGAGCAGCTCACTTCTTTGAAAGCATTGCAATCATCAGGAAGTGAAGCAAAGGGATTAATTTCCTTTTAGCAGTGAATACATAGGTCCCAAAGAAAGGCAACTCAAGAGAAAGGAAGAGTTTCAGCACCAATGTTAATGCCTCTCCAGAATGCTGCACATCTGAAAGCAATTCAGAATAAACTTTAACTACCTTACCAAGGCAGCTAAGATAGGAACATAGGATCAGGAGTAGGCCATTCAGACCCTTGAGCCTGTTCCGCCATTCAATTAGATCATGGCTGATCTGTATCCTAACTTCATATGCCTTAATACCCTTGGCTAGCAAAAATCTATTGACCTCAGATTTAAAATTATTAATTGAGCTGGCATCTACTGCTTTGAGAGAGAGTGTTCCACATTTCTACCACCCTTTGTGTGAAGAATTGTTCCCTAACTTCTCTCAACGGCCTGGCTCTGATTTTAAGGTTATGTCCCTTTGTCCTAGACTTCCCCACCAGCGGAAAAAGTTTCTCTGTACTGATCCTGTCAGTTCCTTTTAAAATGCTAACATCCGCAATCAAAATCACCCTTTAACCTTCTATATTGCAGGGAATACAAGCCTAGTTTACATAATCTCTCCTCATAATTTAACCTTTGGAGCCCTGGTAACATTCTGGTGACTCTGCATTGCACTCCTTCCAAGGTTATTAAATCCATCCAAGGTGCAGTGCCCAGAACTGTACACAGTACTCTTGATGTGATCTAACCAGAGCCTTGTATAGCTGTATTCTAGCCCTCTAGATATAAAAGGCTACCATGCGGTTAGCCTTTTTGATTATTTTTTGTACCTGACCACTCCATTTTAGTGATCTGTGTGCATGGACCCCTAAATCTCTTTGGACCGCCACTGTTCCTAGATTTACACCATTTAAAAAATTTGGATCTAACCTTTTTTGGTCCAAAATGAAATGGATGACCTCACACATTCCTGCATTGAAATCGATCTACCACAGTTTTGCCCACTCACTTAATCTATCAGTATGTTTATAATTTTATACACCCGGCTACACTACTTACTATGCCACCAATCTCCGTGTCATCGGCAAACTTGGATATATGGCTCTCCATTGGATTAGCCAAGTCATTAATAAATATAGGGAATAGTTGAGGCCACACCACAGATCCTTGTGGGATACCACTAATCACTTCCTTCCAATTCAAGTGCATACCCATTATCCCTACTCTGTCTTCTACTGCCTAACCAATCTCCTAACCAGGTCACTTTACCTTCAATTCCACGAGCTTTAATTTTAGCAAACAGTCACTTATATGGAACCTTATTGAATGCCTTCTGGAAGTTCATATATACTAAATCCATAGACATTCCCCTGCCTACTACTTTAGTTACTTCCTCAAAAAATTCATTAATTTAATTCGACATGACCTACCCTTTACAAATCCATGTTGGCTCTCTCAAGTGCTCGGTCACTTCGTCCTTAATTATAGGTTCCGATAACTTTCGCACAACAGATGTTAGACTAACGGGTCTATAATTTCCTGGTTTCTCTCTCACCATTCTTAGGAGAACCTACCATGACTCTATATTAATACAGAGTACAGGGTACTGCATTTGCAATTATAATTATCTCCACTTTCCACTGTCTTAAGGTACTTTCCAACCTTACCATGAATCCCATGAACCAGCAAGGTGCCTTTTACATCTCCAGCCTTCACCTGGAAGTGTTCACCTCAAATAATTCTCCCATCTAATGTAGCAGACAACTGCATTTACTATAAGCTGCATGTTGTCATTTGCAGCTTACTCTATGCAATCTTAATAACTTCAACTTCTCACACCTTTAAAATATTCTTGGAGGAGAAGACCTATAACAGCCAGAGATCGAGCACACCCAAACCTTAAGTGCATGAACCATGTATGATAAGAAGCCATCCAAGTACTCTAAAGGGAATCCATAGAAGGTGCAGGAGACGGGGAAGTAGAAGGATAGCCATCAGCTTAGGGTTCATTAACAAATACTGCTACTCTTCCCATTCCCTCATTCGCCAGCAAAGCATATACTGAAGCCTTTTGCCATGTCATTCCTTCTACTGAAAGCTATCTGTGAAGGTCACTCCTTGGGACACCATTGAAACCTGTCTTTCTCTTTCCTTTCTCTAGAGCTCCAAGGACATCTGCAGCACGACCACCACCACTCCACCGTGCCAGAGATCTTAAGGGTTGGTGCAACCACCTCCCCGCCCTGGATGCTCATACTATGGTCATCGGGATCTGGAGCGTCTCTGTGGCTATTTCTTGGCCTTAACAAGAGTGGAATTCTTTCTTATTTGTGTAGATAATGGCATTGTAGAGTCATGTAGATGCAATCCATCAACCCGTGAACCTTCGAGAAGCTTGCCACTTTGTAAAATTGCGCAGTCCTGTCATACAGATGTCAGTTCTCACAGGGAATGATAGGAACGGTGTACCTTGGTCAAACTGTGTGATGTAAGAAAACTACTAGGCACTTGGTCTAAGTATTAAACAAGGCTTTAATCAACTGTTTTTCAACATGGAGATCTAGTTGTGTCCTTCACTAGTTCCTGTTAAAGAATGTTCTGAGCAAGCTGGGCCCATGCCCGAGTATTTATACTCTCCCTGGACAGCGCCACCAGCAGGCCGTCCAGTATCATTTCATAAGTCATTTCCACATGAATGACAAGATTCAGGTCACTGTGCATCTATGATTTGCTTCGCACATTTATGCGCAGCTAATTGTGAAGTCTTTATGAGTACAACAAAATGTCCCCAGCAGCAGCTTGAAAGTAGCCCAGCACATCAAAGCGGAGTGCAGTTGTAAATTGTGCAGACCGTGGTGTGTGGTAGAATTTGGCTCTGGGTCTGCTTGCAGCATGTGGCACAACGGTCACAGCTTCTCTTGTAAAACAAAGTCTCTACTGGCACTGCTCCTTGAACAAGTGAGGATATGTGCACGTCTATCTGTGTATTCCAGTGTGGGAGTACTTGCAGATAGAGAGCAGAACACTTTTAGTGCAACCAGAGCTACCTGAAATCTGTCAGATTCCTCTGCCTCTTCCTTCTAAACACAGGGGGATTCTCAACGAATAACCCATTGTGGCACAATGACTGCAGGAGTTTAAAAAAGCACCAAAGCAACCGCCACAAAAAGGTTCTTCAAAGACCTTCGTGGCTACAGGTAAAACAAAAGTACAGTAAGCTCATTACTGGTCTGAATCCTGTATGGAGCTCTGCACCTAGAAATCCTGAATGCCAAGTTTATATGGGCAGGTAAAATAAACAGCATTAAATGGGGCAGAAATGATGGAAGGAAGAAAAATGAATGTTATTATACATTCATTTACTTGCTCCTGCCCAGAAACTAGCAGATTCTTCCTGGAGACTTCAGAAAACCAACTTTAAAACTGTACAGGGCAAAAACTTAAGGGTGAAGATCCAACATTACTGATCTCCCACAATTTCTTTTATACCTCAAAACTCAGCATAAGTAGGGCATGTTTTTGTCTTCGCCACCCGAGGGGTAAGCTGGTGGAGTGAATCACCCACCTATTGTAGATCCCACCTGATATTCATTTCATTGATTTGAATGGAATGAAAATCAGGCAGAACACAGATTACTTCCCAGGCAGTGAAGACAAAAACTTACCCCACTAAGCTGGAAATCTAACCTATTGTTTCGGTTCATGAGATGAATCTACATTAATATTTCCCAGCCATACACTATGTGAAACCACTTGTGAAGGTCTCAGCATGCCTTAGTGATAGCACAATCACCTGAGTCACAAGATTGCAAGCCCCCTATGGACTTGATCACAAAATCTAGGCTAACACTAGTACAGTACTGAGGGAATCCACTGCATTGTCCAAGGTGCTGCCTTACAGATGAGACATTAAACTAAAGCCATATTTGCTTGCTCAAGAGGGCATGAGAGATCCCACAAATTGAATTAGAATAGGGAATTTTCCCTGTGTCCAGACAACATTCCTCCCTGATCTGACATCAAAACATTGATTATCTGGTCATTCATTCATTTGGTGTTTGTGGCACCTTGTCATGTTTGCCTACACAACAGTACTTACTTCAAAAAAGTAATCTATTGATTTGTAGGGACTCCTCCGTACATAAAGTGCTAAAGAATGCAAGTTAGTTCTTCTTTCATTGTACATAAAGTATACACAAATTCAGGTTCATATGCCACCACATAAACCCCAATATAAAACTTCATTTAATTCTAGCATTTTGAGATATTTGGGAGAATAAAAGAATCACAACTCCCTTTATCTTTTACGTGCTGCTGACCATCTCCCCCCATGATAATACCTCTCTCAATTTGGAAGTCAGGATGGTTTGGAATATAAATGTCTTTATGGGCTGCATCAATCTGTCTTGAAAATTGGCTGATGGAAAGAACACATCAACAGGATATCACTGGTCATATCAGATTTTAACTTTTCTCCTCCCTTCCAAAAAGAGAACTACACAGCTTTCATTTATTGGTCTCACTCAGACCTGGTGAAATTTGCCCAGTGAGGATGGTTTAAATCTGAAATATTAGTTACATCCCAGAACAGAATTTGAGCCCCCCCCCACCCCGATTAGGAATGTCACACACAACTTACAGGTCTACATGTGGCTATTTAAATTATGAAACAAATCCAATACTTCAGGCTTATGTTATGCAACTACAAGTTCGGTTTATGCTTCCACAAGATAAAGAAATTCAATTTCATCCTGAACAGTTATAACAGACAGATTGAATTGGATATGGATGAAATGTGTTTCAATGGTTAAAGCCTCAAATTATCCCGGTGTCCTTGAACAGATGGGAGAGGAGGTGGCAGGTACCAGCCTCCTGGTACTAGAAACATCTGTTATCGTTAGATGATGCTAATTGCCAATCGATAGGGAATCTGTGTCTCTCTTCATTGGGGGTCTGCAGCAAACAGAGCCAATTGAATTAGGCTAGTTCTGACACTTTGGAATGGAAATAGGTTTTTGGCTCAAAAACTTTGGTTTTGGCTGCAGTTCAACAGAAATGTCAGAAAAGGAAAACTCGTGGAGAAAGGGGCGTATTAAAATGATACAAGAGATCTACCTGCCCAGGTAACCTCATGTCAGGCAGTAATGTTTACGTATCAACTACAGACAGCACATAATCTGAAAGTAGGCACATGTGTAGCGTTAGCTCTGCACGACACAGATGTGGACAAGTACGATCCAAAACTCATGCGATACAAAAATAGAACAAGTGTTAAGAGACGTGGCATTATACCTTTCAGCGGTCACTTACGCCACTGTGTTCTTGTTTGGTCTTTGTTTTTGAGGCCATGGGTTAATCAGGGTTTAAATCCAAGCAAAGTAGCAACCAAAACTCTGGCTCCCTGAACAACAGTAGAATTCAGCAATCTGCGTAAATTACAGGCCCTCCATTCTATCATCTGTATGTGGGATGGTGCTTTCTTTATATCATGCCTGCAATCCATTTAATTTGCCATCCATACCTGTGAGAACATTTGCTTCACAGTGAAAGGCTCTCAGGTGTTTACTTTATGCTACTACTATGAGGAATTGTGAGCATTCAAATCAACCATGCGGAGATACTGGGCCATATTCAGGATGTTATTTATTTTGCTTTTCACCAAATTTCTTATTTTAATCTAGAGATCAGCGTGTGATTTTTGTTTGGGGGTCTCCCACCAGGAAGGGCATCATCAGCGTGCATCTAGTGTGCTGAGGTTTCCAAGGTCAGCCCAAGCAACATACAGTGGGTGAGTTTCCAGTGTGAATAACATCTCTCAATGGGAGCCCACCCATTTGTGGGCAGGAAATAATGTGCAGTTTAAAAGGGCATTGCTTTGATGCTGTAGAGCTGACACAAAGCAAGAGTACACTTAAGGAATATCCATCTGCAACCATGTTGGCCCAACTGAAATCTCATTCGAGCAAGTGTGCGAGCGGAAGGAGGCTCTCTTTGGAAGGGACAGATGATGAGGCAAGATGCTCAGTGTACATGGGAAGAAGTGGGGCAAGTAGGCAAGGATGGGGTAGGGGAACATTTGGGAAACAGCAACCATAACATAATTAGGACCAAAGAGGAGTGAGAACAGTAAAAGATGGAAAAAAAACACATCAAATGAGATAAAAAGCGAACTAGCATTCCAAGTTCACGCTATTACAGTGATTTCAGTGCCGAGTCTATCGGCGAAGACTGCAACAGCGCACCCTGTGGAGGAGCAGGGTATGTCGGACAGCAACTTCTGGATTTCCAGGTTTAACTGCGCATGTGCGGACACTGGAAGTTGCGGTCAGATTTCCCCAGTAATAACGCCGAGTGCTGATAGCCTCACCGTTATTATTATAGCAAAATCCGGGCCATTATGTATGGAGATTGATTTCTTTACATTTCACGACGCCCCTGATTTTACTCATTTATGAAGTGGAACGAATCCAAATATTGGGCAAGTGTTAATTTTCTATTCCAGAACCATTGAAATACTGCTTTAAAATATTTGATGCATGGCTAAACAAATTTTGTGCTTAGAGACTAGTTCCCTTTAGTAATCAGGTGGCGACATCACAGCTGTTAGAGCAAACATGAACCTCTTTATTAAAAAAGGTCCTGAGGTATTTCATCAATGACCTGCTGAGCTATGTCTTCATATTCTTTGGTTGGTTGGGTTTTCATGGTTGGCCTCTCATAGCTCAATCCCCCAAGGGACACACTTCACTCTTTTCCTCCCTTTATAGCTTATTTTGATTCTCGTCTCATCATACATCAAGTGGTTAATTGTAGTTGCCATTGTCTATGTAGCTGTTCTATGGAGAACAATAAATGAGTTTCATGCTACGTAGACCCAACTTTTTTTTAAGCTTATAGCTTGTAAATGTAGCCACCTGCTCTGTTTAAACAATTTTAAAAAAAAATTTAAATAAAATCTTTGCTATCTGAAGTGGAACCCAGAGATTACAATACTGGATCAATAGAACCAGCCATCCAATTTAGTTAAAATAGAAACATTATGCTAATTAAGTTCATGATAAACTTAATTTTCTCATTGGAAAAGTAGTTTTCCAAAAATATATATTGTTAGAATACTTGTACAGTTATTGTTCCCACAGTTTTATGAAAGACAGCCTAATTTTACCATGATAACTGAATGGACTGCAAAGACTTGGCCTGTGCCTGCTGGCAGCAGATTAGTTCCTGCTAAATGGAGACTTCAGTTGTCAAGTAGGATGGTGGTGTAAAACCTCACTGGTGATAGATCAAAGAGTATTTGAAATCCCATAGATAATAGTATGGCAGTGTCGCAGTGTGAGTTTAATTGCTCCAGGTTCTAATCCTAGGGCTGCCTGAGGCTGAAATCTGTGATGAGTTTCAGCAGTCTCTGATTGGATCACTATGTGGAACACTTTACGAGAGCAGATTGTACTACACTGGGGATGCAACACAGACATTATTACCCCCTTTATGTCAGGAGCTCTATCCTCCTTCTTCCTGTTGTAGGAGGAGGAGATATATATATTTATATATATACACACATACATACACACACACACATTCAATCACACATACACTGGTGAGAAGTACAATTTGGAGATAAATATATTATGGAGGAGTAGACATGGAGCTAAAACAGCACAGAAATCACCACATTAAGTCTGCCACTCACATCTCAACCATACATTTCCTCCAAAATGGATTCCCACATGGACACACACTGAAAGCACAGAACAGATAGAGTAATGAAAAAAGTTAAAATTCTTGGATGTGCAAATTTTTCCAATGTTTAGGAAACCATCTCAAGGGATCTTCTGTGAAGATGGCAGATTTTATATAACAATGCAGTAATTTTACAAGTCCATGCTGTGCAGTGTGAACCTGAATTCCGTATTTACATTGCTGACAAGCAAGGCTCTCTGGTGGCATCACCCCTAACGTCTTAAGTCAGCACACATTATTATTGAGTATAGTTCAGGTTGAGCATCTAAAATCCAGAGTTCCGGAATCTGGAATGTTCCAGAATCTGGACTCCGGGACGATTGGTGACAGGGTCGTCCGGAATCCGTAAAATGTTCCAGAATCCGGACACCCTGTCAAACCGCAACCTGGGCCCAGGCATTTCCGGACTCGGAACGTGTTTCTGATGTCCGACGTCCGGAAACGCCCGAGCCCAGGTTGCGATATTTCCGGACTTCGGACATCAGAAACACGTTCCGAAGTCTGGAAAAACACAAAAACCAGCTCGGCCTCGGTCCCGAGGTTGCCAGATTCAGGACGCTCAACCTGTACTCCTAGGTACAATGGCCCGTAATTTGCAGTCAGCAGCGAAGCAAAGGCAGTCGCCACTGGCCCCAAGAAAGCTGCCCACAGAGATCCCGTGAGCGCTGTGGCAAGAAGTTTACCTTTTTGACGTTCAACGGCGATGCTGCTGTGACATCAACAAGCTGTCTAAGCAGCCAATCACATTGAAGAATTCTCACAGACAAGAAAGCAGGAAATGAGAAGCTGCTTTTATCTGGATTTTTTACAAATGTTAGAGAGCGCAAAATAAAGATTGGGATGGTCACATGGGGATAAGGTAGAAGCTGAAATATCATGAACAAATTTTTTTTTTTAATAAATTAGTTTTAAAAAGTTGTAATTTTTTATCATAATGGATAAATATGACACTTCACAAATATAAAAATTAGTTTTTCAGGACCAGAATGTTTGTTTATCAGTCAATATGCTGTTAAAACCCCAGTTACACCTATTCCAAGACTTAACATTTAATGCGGTATTTAACAGCGATATTATCGCGGAAGCACCCAAATTTTCATCAGTTTCACTGATAACTGGCTATGGGAAGTTTCAGAGCAGCCAGTGTTGGAGCAGTGACTGCAACTTCAGGATTCCTGTGTTTAGATGCGCATGCGCTAAATCCTGAAGTTGCAGTCAGTTTCAGAGGGGTAATGAAAGCGAACGCTGGTTGTTCGCTGTCATTACCCACTGCAAATTCTGGTACATTCTTTACTGAAAACCAAAAAAGGTTAGTCCAAATTAGAGTGGAATCAGAATACATTTTGGTTAGTTTGGGAAAAAATTGAAGCAAATGGAGTCCAGCCCTGTAAGCATCCCGGATTGTGCCGAAAACTTTCATGGCTAACATAGGCTGCATCCCTCCAGGGAACGTCTTCAAACCAAGATCTTTCTCCAGCTCTTCAATTGTCATTCGTAGTAGTAATCTTTCTTTTGTGCCTCTGATGGTTTCTCTGGTAGTTTTATTTTTCCTTGTAGTCTAGTGGAGTGGTATATCTTTGATCCCTGGTGGGAGTTGAATCAGGGGTAGGTATGTATGTTTTTCCATTCTCAAGTTGTGCTATATGTAGTAAATCTTGGCGGTCCAATCAAGGGGGGGGGCGGCAGGGGCGAGAAAAAGAGAAGGAAATATCTGCCCTTCAGGAATTTGGTCGGTAGGAGAGAATGCAAAAGATAATAGGGAGAGAGGATCATACATATAGGCTTCCAACTGTGTAACACCGGTTGAATGTCTAAATTCTGATGTCCTGGTAAAGGCCATTTGATCGCTAGTGTTTGAAACAGAGCTCTAGAAGATTTCATTTTTGACTTCCAAGAGTCTGAACTCGAGTAGCTTTCTCCTCAGTGCTCTAGATGCGCATCAGGAAATTTGCACCGCTGCTCACAATTCCCCAAACATTAATGTATTGTTCAAAAATCACAAGGCCAAATTTCCCAATGTGTACGCGCCATGCACCAGGAGTGCTGAAGCAAAAAAGCCCAGCCACAAAAACTAACTGGTCATTAGAATCCAATTATAATGGAATTTAATTTGGTTCAGCAACATTTTCACTAGATCAGGAGCTGATCCTTTGAATGTCATGTATTAATGAAATGGAAAAAGTAGCTCAATTGCAATAAATCAATCAATGCGAAATTACTGCATTCTTAACATTGATTCAAAAGAAGTACTTATGACATTCCAATGAATATTGCTGTTTCTTCAAATTACAAGCCTGACTTGAAATAGAATGAACCTAGAACTTCACAAATAGAACTGGGATCTTGAGACTGATTATTTCATTTTGGTGAGCTGAATGACACCTTTATAAGGGCTAAAACTCATGGTGGTGCACTGTACAAAAGTAGAAACTATTGGAAGAGAAGTCAAGGCAAAAAAAAATCAAGAGGTTTAGGTGATCACAAGGTTAGGTTCTAAAGAAGGAAGGAGACACAGGCCTAGAAATTCAGTGCCCTTAGCGCCGATTTTGCGGCGCTAGAGGGCCTAGCGCTGCAATTGGCGCCGGTGCCGAAATTGCCTGGGGCCCTTCCGCCGCGGTAGACCGGTAGCGCTGCGCCGGCACCGATGACGTCATCGGTGTGCGCAGCGTCCCGGTTGCCATGCCGACGGGCCCCAGCGCCGAAATTCAGTTGCGGCCGCCTCGCCCGTGGCAGCCGCAACTAAGACTCTGGCAACAGAGTCTTACATGACTTTGCGCCGGCGCATTAAAGGCCCCGCGGCGGCCGGCCGCTTTCCCGCCGGCCGCCTGGCCGCAGCTCCCTCCCCGGACTTCCCCCCACCCCCCCGGAACAGAAGCAAGCCCGGCACTTGTCCGAGGTGCCGGGCTCATTTTTAAAAAGATTTTCGCGGGCCGCGGCCGGGTGCAGGCAGCTCCTCCTTAAGGGAAGGAGGAGGCCTGCACTTCCCGAACCTGCCGCACCGCAGCGGGCGCCGCAGCGCCGGAATAGCGCCGATATTCAGCGCGTAGCGCCAGTTTTCAGGCGCAAACAGCTCTCAGCAGCGCCGGCAGCCGTTTGGGCGCAGAACTATTGAATTTTTGGCCCGCCCAGCGCGACTTAGCTCCGGCACTAACTTCCGGCGCTAAAGCCGTCGCTGCGCCAAAACCCAATTTCTAGGCCTCAGAGTTCCACCCGAGTGGTCTAACTGTGAGGCGGGAGGTACGGAGTTTCATATGAGGAGGAAGAGTTGAGATTCTGGGAAAGAAAGTTTAAAATCTGAAATTTAGAAAGAGAACATTTATCGGTGTGTAGAGAGATTAATAGGTGGAAACATTCGTTTCCATTGATCTGTGTGGTGCATCATACTTAGCAGATGACAAAACTGGTAGAACTAATCTATTTCGTGACATCAGGACATTATAATTTCCAAGGTCACTATAAACAGGCTCAATTCTATTCATATGGAGAAATAAAAAGATAAACTATTAGGCCCCTCACCCTTTCCCTTCCACAGACAAAGTAAAATTCTACCCCATCATGGATTCTGTCCCACCCATTCAATCTCCTGAAAGCAAATGCTGGATAAATATTGTCATCCTTATTATCTCTGCATAGAATTTCCATCCTGTTTTCCCCCTCAAAATATTCTTTTGTCCAGTAAAGGGTTCAGTTTTGCAAGTCAATCCTTAATCTTCTTATTGCTCTTTTCTAAAAGCCTTTTCAAAACACCAATGCCCTTTTGTAGTTGGAATATTGTGTGCAATTTTGGGCAACCTAGCCTATTCAAAAACTGAGCGGATATTCAGTATTCGGAACAGCTGGCAGATAGTTAGAAGTTTTTAGAATCCCTTCATGGAAATGCAATAAATATATTTTTCTGGAATTCTGTAGATCAGAGTATAATTCTATAAACTTTGAGGCCTACTTGCACAGCTTGCTTTAAAATGACAGAAAAATCATTATCCATTAGTCAAAGAGAACTGAAAAGCACTTGATGGTTTTAATAATTTACACATCTGCCTGTCCCAAAAGTCTCCCTAGTCCTGTTCTTATACATCCAGGCTGCACTCTTTATAGAGGAAGATGGATGTCAGTTTAACAGGCTTGAAAGCCAGTCTTACTGATGAGCAAGAGATGAATTTTGTGGTCTAAATTGCACAGAGATGATATATAGATGGTGACATGGGTTTCATCTGACTGTCATTCACTGAAACTATGTCCCATGTTTTTTAGACCCACTATGAAAAACTGTTTTTTGATGTTAACGAACAAGCCCAGGGTTGCCAAGTGACAGGACTGTGCAATACCTACAATGCTGAACTCCATCCTAAAAGGAGGAAGAGGCACAGTGCACCATACTGGACAACATTTTCAGTAAAGTATGATGTATTCTTAGGAAATGTCACAGAAAATAAGGTTAAGATCAAAAAAAAAGGTCTTTGGTGTAGGACTCCACATTAAATGAGAAATGAGGAGGAAAATCAGGACAAACTGGTTAAATGATGCTAATTTTTTTAGTGTAAAACTTGTAAGAGGAAAGAAAGACTTAGAGAGGTAAAGAATACCAGAGTTTTGAGATCTTGAGAGAATAAGGTTAGAGTTAAAGAAACTGTGATGATTAATTTTAACATGGAGGATGCAGGAAGAAGCGTGCAAGATGTGGGAATTTTGCCACATAGGCAAAGTGGCCATGAGTGGCACATCAAGAAACTTCTTTTGTTAAAGAAAAACCTGTCCATTTTTTTAAAAAAAATTAAAAATGGCTGGTACAATTTGGCCAGCCAGTCACTTCACACCCAGCTCTCTCTTCTCTCTTCTCTTAGGCAGTCCCTCGGAACCGAGGATGACTTGCTTCCACATTAAAAATGAGTTCTCAGGTGACTGATGAGTCCAATGCGGGACCTACAGTCTCTGTCACAGGTGGGGCAGACGGTGGAGTGCTTGGGTTGACGTGCGCTCCTTGCGCTGCCTGTGCTGGGTTCCGCTTGCTCGCGAAGAGACTCGAGGTGTTCGGCGCCTTCCCGGATGCTTCTCCTCCACTTTGTGCGGTCTTGGGCCAGGGATTCCCAGGTGTCGGTGGGGATGTTGCAGTTTTTCAAGGAGGCTTTGAGGGTGCCACCCAGCTACCTCAAGGACACCAGCCTTTCAAAATGTAGTGGGCCCTTCCAAGATGTGACCCTAGCAAGTAATGTATCCCCCCTGCTACATGTATATTACTTTGGGAGCAAGAGGTGGAACCAACAGATCAGATAATCTCACTTTTTCCTAAAGTCATGAATGATGGAGACAAATACAAAAAGCATCAGCTCTCACTACCTGGGAAACAGGGTGGAGATCCATTGGAACCAGGGCCAGCCCCAAAGTATTCCCGCACCCATCCTAGATTGTGCATTATCAGCTCCGATATCTTTGAAGCATTCAAAGAAACAACATTTTCATTACCCCATTGAAGGGTAAGGATGGAGGAGATTTATGCCACGAGGGGAATGGAAGATGTGTGTACTGAGGGTGTGCAATCCAATGGAGGTTGATAAATGCAGAATGGAATAAGTGGCAAATGTGCGACAGGATTTGTGAACTGAGTTCATCACCATTATGAAAAAAAGAATGGATTGGAGTGAGGCCAGGCCATGATCTACATATGGATGGAGTAATTAGAGAGGGAATAAGATAGCATTAAGCATAGCTTTGGTGGGAGACCATATGATCATTTATTTGGAAGATCATGGTGCCACTCCCCGTCACTTGATCAGTCTCCAAGGCAATGACAAATGATTAACCAATTGTTCAAGAGTAGAGCTGACATGAATCAGTCATTCATGAAAGACAGACTTATGAAATAATATTGAGCGGCCTGTGGGTGGCGCTGTCCAGGGAGAGTATAAATACTCGGGCATAGGCCCAGCTTGTGCAGGACATTCTTAACAGGAACTAGTGAAGGACAAAACTAGACCTCCATGTTGTAAAACAGTTGATTAAAGCTTTGTTTAATGCTTAGACCAAGTGCCTAGTAGTTTTCTTACGTCAAGAGCTATTGAGACATGCAACACATAATGGGTATGATAGCATAGTGTTTATGTTACTGGACTAGTAATCTAGAGGCCTGGACTAATATTCTAGAGTACACGAGTTCAAATCTCACCATGGCAGTTTGTGAATTTGAATTCAGTTTTAGAAAATCCCAAGAATGAAAAAACAAAAAGCAAGTAGACTACCAATGGAATGATCATCCTGACAACCAAATTGATTGCCATTGATTAGATTGAACCCGAGATCAAAAATAATCTGAGTTGATAGCGGAAGTTTAGATTCAAGGGCAGATAGGCAGTAACTGCTAGGGTAAAGGGGAAATCATCTTTTAGACGAATGGAAATTTGCTGATGTTCAGGAAAATTTAAGATGGACCAGCACGAAGGCCGTGATTTTGCAACTGGACACGGTTTGGGGGCGGGTCAGCTGGTTTCCGGGTTCCAGTCCCACCACCAACTGCATCCGGCCAACGGACGTGATTTTACGTCGATTGGCCTCATTAGCTTGCCGGCCAATTAAGAGGAAGCCGGTCAGATGATGTCATTTGATGATGCATCATCTGCCTGTTTTCTTAAAAGGGACCATGCACAGTTTTTCTTTGACAGCTCATTTCTCAGTGTTTGACAGCATTGAGGTGCTGCAAACACTGGCAATGACTGTTTACAGGTGAGCTCTTGCACCCAGGCTCTCCAATGACTCCCTCTATAGGCTAGAACAGATGGCAGCTGCAGGTGAGGTTACAGAAGCGATCTGTCACTGGTGAGAGAGGTTCTCCCAATGAGGTGGAACTAGATAGCCAATTCAAAACTTGTTACCTACAGAAAAGAGTAAATACATTAAAAATGATTTTCCCAACATTTTCTTACCTCTGAAACTCACCAGTGCACCATTGGATCCTTCACACCACCTCTGCAGCTGTCATCAATGCAGAAACATTACAGCAGACTCACAACACGCCACACTTACCTGGCGTGGTGTCTGGACGTCGGGGAACCCGAGGCAGAAGCGGCAAAATTAAAAAAGAGCCTGTTAACAAGTATCAAGTGCTTGTTAACAGCCAGGTAAGTGGCTATAATCCTCTTCCCGCTGCTAGGTGTCGGGTCCACGTGCAAATCAGGGACCCGACACTTGGGAAGATTGATTGGAGGCGGGTTGACAGCGGGTTTCCTGCGATTTTGACAGCGGTCCCGCCTCCAATCCCGCACTCTGAGGATCGGCAAAATTCCGGCCTAAGAGACTGAAGAGGTGGAAAAGAACAGGGGCAAGTTCAAAGGCGCACATCTTGAGGGCAATGGAAGGGATATGAATCAGGACCAGAGGTCTTACTGCCGTAAGCCAGTAGAGGATGCAACAAGCCCATCAGGAATAAAACTTCACACTGCTTATGATGGTAAAATGGATGGAGCAATAGAGGGGAGGCGCTTTATCATTGAATTTAGAGCTGGAGGAGGAAAGGGAGACAAAGAGAGTCAAATTTCTCTTTTAGGAACATCAACCTCCCTGCCCCCCACTCCTAATCCGTAGAGCCAAGATGAAAGGGATGGAAAGGAAAATCCACAGAAGTTAGACAATTTTGGCAAGGAACTGGAAAAAGGCGGCCGCTGGAGGGGCAGGAAAACAATAGCCCTCAGTAAAGTTGCATTTGGCAGTGGATTTTCAGAAGTTCTAATCAGAGACAAAATTGGCTTGGTTGCTTCAGACTGACCAAAACAGCAGGTGAAACAGGCAGAGTTTTTTTTTTAAATACAAGAGACTGCAGAGCGACAGGCATAGTTGAATCAACATACAGGATCATATCTGACAGAAGGGGAAAACTAAGATGTTAAACCTTTCTTGCCAGCTAGAACAGCAGGAGTTGTTTCACTGGTCCAAACAGAAGGAACCAAGTGTCAAAGCAACAGCTGGACCAGGGAAAAGCAGCAAAGTGTCCTCGAAGACCACCCCAATTGGTTGAGATTGTGCCAAACAAGACGAGACTGGCTTAGTGATTTGTTACAGGGCATTCTACAAGAAGCACATTTGCGACACTGATCAGAAGAGCACAGCAGTGAGAAAATAGAGAGAGAGAGAGAGAGAGAGAGCACAAGAAGTGAAGGCAGGGAAAAATTCAGGAGATTAGTTGTATAAACAAGGATGGCCAGGGATGTAGGTAAGCTGATTGGAGAGTTACTCAAAATCAAAGAATTCAGCATTAGTGGCAGCTTGATCATAGGAAAATGATTTTTGATGGTAAACACTATAGTCACCAAAGATGGTGCTTTAACAGATGGAAGTTAGATAAGGGTTGCATAAAAAGTTCTGCAGAATTATGAAGAAGCTGGGAGCTGCAGACAACCGATAGGCAAGCAACATAAGCAGGTGAAAGATGGTCTAAATATACGCAAAAGTTAACTCACAGACAAATGATATCTGATGTTTTAAGAGTGAAATCCTCGGGATACAATCGCGGGAGGTTTTTTTGTTCACGCGCTCTATTTTCCAAATTGACGATTACCCAGTTGAACAAAGTCAAGGTAGTTTCCTCCATACAAGACTTCTAGCAGATGCTATACAATATATAAATAATATATCAAAAAAGGTATGTGCAGCAATAGCAAAAAGTGAAGAAAATATTTAACATTTTTGGGAGACTGGGTAGTGCACGCAGTTAAAGCATTCTCTTCCTTTCTGGAACCAGTATTTGAATGCACTTAAGAACGGTAAGGTGAGAGACTCTTTTCTCTGCAAGCCTAGTTCACTTTTGACTCCTCCAGTTAGGACAGTGAACCCATTCACAGTGGGCATGAGTTACTAGCATAAAATTACCCACTATTCAATACCAACTTGACAATATTAGTCAGAGTTGAAAGCATGGCTATGGGAACACACATGTCGTACTAGTGTGGAATTTGAGGTTGAAACAATGTAACGGCAACAATACTATAGACCCAACCATGGTATACTTGGTCTGGAGTGGTTGATAACAGTTGTGCTAGAAGAGACTCGTGCATGCGATGTGGTGCTTCTCTTTCACTTTTCACAAGTCCTCTATGTGCTCTTCTGTATCACCTATGTTTAAAATTTTGTTACTTCTTCTTAGGCAATCCCTCGGAACCGAGGATGACTTGCTTCCACACTAAAAATGAGTTCTCAGGTGACTGATGAGTCCAATGCGGGACCCCCTACAGTCTCTGTCACAGGTGGGGCTGACGGTGGGTGGGGTGCTTGGGTTGACGTGCACTCCTTGCGCTGCCTGCGCTTGGCTTCCGCTTGCTCCCAGCGAGGAGACTCGAGGTGTTTGGCGCCTTCCCAGATGCTTCTCCACTTTGTGCGGTCTTGGGCCAGGGATTCCCAGGTGTTGGTGGGGATGTTGCACTTTTTCAACGAGGCTTTGAGGGTGTCCTTGAAGTGCTTCCACTGTCCACCTGGGGCTCTCTTGCCATGTCAGAGCTCTGAGTAGAGCGCTTGTTTTGGGAGTCTCGTATCGGCCATGCGGACGCTGTAATTGTGACCATCTTCCAGAAAGGTGACAAGTCCGATTGCGGTAATTACAGAGGAGTTTCCCTGCTGTCTGCCACAGGGAAAGTCATCGCAAGAATCCACCTCAATCACCTTCTCCCAGTGGCTGAAGAGCTCCTCCCAGAGTCGCAATGCGGATTCTGCCCACTAAGGGGCACAATGGACATGAACTTCACTACGCGTCAACTACAAGAGAAATGCAGGGAACAGAACCAACTGCTGTACATGGCCTCCTTTGACCTCACATAGGCCTTCGACACTGTCAACCATGAGGGATTATGGAGTGTCCTCCTCAAATTCAGCTGCCCTCAAAAGTTTGTCACCATCCTCCGCCTGCTTCACGATGACATGCAAGCCGTGATCCTGACCAACGGATCCACCACAGACCCAATTCACGTATGGAGAGGGGTCAAGCAAGGCTGTGTCATCGCACCAACGCTCTTCTTGATCTTCCTTGCTGCAATGCTCCATCTCACCTTCAATAAGCTCCCCGCTGGAGGGGAGCTAATCTACAGAACAAACAGGAAACTGTTCAACCTCCATCGCCTCCAGTCCAGATCCAAGGTTGTCCCATTCTCTGTCATTGAATTACAGTATGCAGACAACGCTGGTGTCTGCGCACACTCGGAGGTCGAACTCCAAACCATCGTCAACACCTTCACCGAAGTGTACGAGAGCAGGGTTACTATGCAAGTGTAGCAAGTAATTAGGAAAGCTAATAGAATGTTATCGCTTATTGCGAGGGAAATTGACTACAAAAGTAAGGAGTGACATAAGAAAACTACTAAGCACTTGGTTTGAGTATAAAACAAGGCTTTAATCAACTGTTTCACAACCATGAGTTCTAGTTACTTCACTAGTTCCTGGTTACAAAAACGTCCTGAGCAAGCTGGGCCCACGCCCGAGTATTTATACTTTCCTTGGCGCCACCAGCTGGCCGCCCAGTGTTATCTCATGAATCATTTCTACATGAATGGTAAGATTCATGGCAGGGAGGTTATGCTTCAGCTATACGGGGCATTGGTGAGACCACATCTGGAGTACTGTGTACAGTATTGGTCTCCTTATTTAAGGAAGGATGTAAATGCGTTGGAAGCAGTTCAGAGAAGGTTTACTAGACTAATATCTGGAATGGGCAGATTGTCTTATGAGGAAAGGTTGGACAGGCTAGGCTTGTATCCGCTGGAGTTTAGAAGAGCAAGAGGTGACTTGATTGAAACATATAAAGGTCCTGAGGGGTCTTGACAGGGTGGATGTGGAGAGGATGTTTCCTCTTGTGGGAGAATCTAGAACTAGGGGTCACTCTTTAAAAGTAAGGGGTCGCCCATTTAAGACAGAGATGAGGAGAAATTTTTTCTCACAGAGGGTCATGAGTCTTTGGAACTCTCTTCCTCAGAGGGCGGTAGAAGCAGAGTCTTTGAATATTTTTAAGGCAGAGGTAGATAGATTCTTGGTAAGCAAGGGGGTGAAAAGTTATCGGGGGTAGGCGGGAATGTGGAGTAATCGGATCAGCTATGATCTTACTGAATGGTGGAGCAGGCTCGAAGGGCTGAGTGGCCTACTCCTGCTCCTAATTCGTATGTTCATATGTGCCTTACTCTAAACATCCATAAGACAAAAGTCCTCTACTAACCTGCCCCCGCCACACAGTACTTCCCCCCGATTATCAAAATCCACAACGAGGCCTTGGACAATGTGGACCACTTTCCATACCTCGAGGGCCTACTCTCAACGACGAAGTCCAACACCGCCTTCAGTGTGCCAGTGCAGCCTTTGGTCATCTGAGGAAGAGAGAGTGTTTGAAGACCAGGATCTCAAACCCAGCATTAAGTTCATGGTCTACAGAGCAGTAGTGATACCCGCCCTCCTGTATGCTTTAGAGACATGGAGTGATGTGTGCAAAGGTAAGTGTGTTTGGTGTGTCTAAAGTGATTAAATAAGTACAGCAGGCACCTCAAAGCACTAGAGAGGTACCACCAGCGCTGCCTCCGCAAGCTCCTGCAAACCCATTGGCAGGATAGGCGCACCAACGTCAGTGTTCTCGCTCAGGCCAACATCCCCAGCATCGAAGCTCTGACCACACTCGATCAGCTCTGATGAATGGGCCACATTGTCCGCATGCCCCCGATACGAATTTTGTTACATATAATGCATAGAGGGACTCTTCCTCTAGGGAGGAAGTTCTCTCCCATGACCAACTAGCCCTTTAGCACTCATTGTTTAAGGTCACACACAAAGGCTGGTCACTTGGGTGAGGTATCTGCATACCAATGTCACCTGTGAAACCACACTCCAGCAAAGTTATCACCTTTTGGGGAAGATAAAGGGCAACAAAGAAAAAAAAGTTTTTTCTGAAATTAGTCAATTCCTCAGTACTCCGAAAACATTCTTTGAATAAGGCCCTGAGGGCATTTGGCTTGTTTGTGGGGATACTCTCATTAAATAGCTTCACTGTGGCTCAGTTGGTAGCACACTCACCCCTCCTCAGGTTGTGTTCCAGCCCCACTCCGAACTTGGGCACAGAATCCAGGCTGACACAGTGCGGAACTGAGGGATTGTTGGAGGTGCCAACTTTTGGATGAGATGTTAAACCGCGGCCACATCCACCTGTGCAAGTAGATGTCAGTGGCCAGTGTCGGGAGGAGCAGAGAGCGGCGGTACAGTGAGTACTTAAACTCACTTTCGCGGGCTTTTTTACAGAGGCTTACCAATCTCACAGACCGGCGGCGGCATTCCGGAGCCACGTCACGATTCAAAAAGTGACACGGGCAAGAGGAAGCAGCTGATTGGGTGAGTACGACCAGGTGAGTATTTATACTACTCTATAGTTTGACAGTTAAGATTAATAGTTTATAAAATTTAGAAGGTCTTAGTTTTTGTGGTTATAGTTTCTAAGGTCTCTGTTGTGTATTGGGGAGTGCCAGTAACCAAGGGCCCTTGAGTATATCATTTAATTGTAGTGTAATTAGTGGTATTGATTTGATTTAAATTAAATTAATTAAAGGGTAAGTCATGACAGAACAGCTCGACCCCGTGGCATGCTCCTCCTGCGCTATATGGGAAATCAGTGACACTTCCTGTGTCTCTGACGACCATGTGTGCGGGAAGTGTATCCAGCTGCAGCTACCGACAGACCGCATTGCGGCACTGGAGCTGCGAGTGGATACATACTGGAGCATTCACGATGCTGAGGACGTCGTGGATAGCACATTTAGGGAGTTGGTCACACCGCAGGTAAAGGCTGCACAGGCAGGAAGGGAATGGGAGACCACCAGGCAGAGTAGTAGGCACAGGCAGGTCGTGCAGGGGTCCCCTGTGACCATCCCACTCTCAAAAAGATATACCAATTTGGATATTGTTGAGGGAGATGGCTTATCGCGGGAAGGCAGCAGCAGCCAACTTCCTGGCACCATGGGTGGTTCTGCTGCACAGGACAGGAGGAAAAAGAGTGGGAGAGCTATAGTGATAGGGGATTCTATTGTAAGGGGAATAGATAGGCGTTTCTGCGGCTGCAAACGAGACTCCAGGATGATATGTTGCCTCCCTGGTGCAAGGTTCAAGGGTGTCTCGGGGCGGCTGCAGGGCATTCTGGAGGGGGAGGGTGAACAACCAGTTCTCGTGGTGCATATAGGTACCAACGATATAGGTAAGAAATGGAATGAGGTCCTAAAAGCTGAATATAGGGAGTTAGGAGGTAAATTAAAAAAAATAGGACCTCAAAAGGTAGTAATCTCAGGATTGCTACCAGTGCCACGTGCTAGTCAGAGTAGAAATAGAAGGATATTTCAGATGTGGTGCAAGGGGGTGGGATTCAAATTCCTGGGACATTGGAACTGGTTCTGGGGGAGGTGGGACCAGTACAAACTGAACAGTTTGCACCTAGGCGGGACCGGGCCCAATGTCCTAGGGGGAGTGTTTGCTAGTGCTGTTGGGGAGGGTTTAAACTAAAATGGCAGGGGGTTGGGAACCTGTGCAGGGAGACAGAGGAAAGGGAAGCAAGGATAGAAACAAAAGACAGGAAGGAGAAAAGCCAAAGTGGAAGGCAGAGAAATCAAGGGTGTAAATCAAACAGGGCTACAGTAAGTAATAATTCTAAAAGGGCTACGAGTGTTAAAAAAAACAAGCCTGAAGGCTTTGTGTCTTAATGCGAGGAGCATTCATAATAAGGTGGATGAATTAGCTGCGCAAATAGATGTAAACAGATATGATGTAATTGGAATTGCGGAGACATGGCTCCAGGGTGACCAAGGCTGGGAATTCAACATCATGGGGTATTCAATATTCAGGAAGGAGAGGCAAAAAGGAAAAGTAGGTGGGGTAGTATTGCTGGTTAAAGAGGAGATTAACACAATAGTAAGGAAGGATATTAGCTCAGATGACGTGGAATCTGTATGGGTAGAGCTGAGAAATACCAAGGGGCAGAAAACGTTAGTGGGAGTTGTATACAGACCCCCAAACAGTAATGCTGAAGTTGGGGATGGCATTAAACAGGAAATTAGAGATGCGTGCAATAAGGGCACAGCAGTTATCATGGGTGACTTTAATCCACATATAGATTGAGCTAACCAAATTAGTAACAATACTGTGGAGGAGGAATTCCTAGAGTGTATACAGGATGGTTTCCTGGACCAATATGTTGAGGAACCAACTAGAAATCAGGCCATCTTATACTGGGTATTATGTAATGAAAAAGGATTAATTAGCAATGTTGTTGTGCAAAGCCCCTTAGGGAGGAGCAATCATAATATGATCGAATTCTTCATTAAGATGGAGAGTGAAGTAGTTGACTCAGAGACTAGGGTCCTGAATTTAAAAAAAGGAAACTACAATGGTATGAGGCGCGAGTTGGCGAGGATGGATTGGGGAACATTACTTAAAGGGTTGACGATGGATAGGCAATGGCAAACAGGTAAAGATCGCATGGATGAACTACAGAATTTGTTCATCCCTGTTTGGCATAAAAATAAAACAAAAAAGGTGACTCAACCGTGGCTAACAAGGGAAATTAGGGATAGCATAAGATCCAAGGAGAGGACATATAAATTGGCCAGAAAAAGCAGCAAACCTGAGGATTGGGAGCAGTTTAGGATTCAGCAAAGGAGGACAAAGGGATTAATTAAGAGGGGGAAATAGAATATATGAGAGTAAGCTTTCAGGGAACATAAAAACTGACTGTAAAAGCTTCTATAGATATGTGAAGAGAAAAAGATTGGTGAAGTCAAGCATAGGTCCCTTGCAGTCAGAATCAGGGGAATTTATAATGAGGAACAAAGAAATGGCAGACCAATTAAATACATACTTTGGTTTTGTCTTCACAAAGGAGGACACAAATAATCTTCCAGAGATGTCAGTGAACATAGGGTCTAATGAGAGGGAGGAATTGAATGAGAGGGAGGAATTGAATGAAATCAGTAGTTGTAGGGAAATGGTGTTGGGGAGCTTGACGGCATTGAAGGCCGATAAATCCCCTGGGCCTGATAATCTACATCCTAGGGTACGTAAGGAAGTGGCCCTAGAAATAGTAGATGCATTACTGGTCATATTCCAAAATTCTGCAGACTCTGGAATAGTACCCACGGATTGGAGGGTAGCTAATGTAACCTCACTATTTAAAAAAGGTGGTAGAAAGAAAATGGGGAATTATAGACCGGTAAGCCTGACATCAGTAGTGGGAAAAATGCTAGAGTCCATTATAAAAGATGTAATAGCAGAGCACTTGGAAAACAGTGACAGGATCGGACAAAGTCAACATGGATTTACAAAAGGTAAATCATGCTTGACTAATCAACTGGAATTTTTTGAGGATGTAACTGGTGGAATAGATAAGGGAGAACCAGTGGATGTGGTGTATTTGGACTTTCAGAAGGCTTTCGATAAGGTCCCGCATAAGAGATTGGCGTGCAAAGTTAAAGCACATGGGATTGGGGGTAAGGTACTGCTTTGGATAGAGAACTGGTTGGCAGACAGGAAACAAAGAGTTGGAATAAACGGGTCTTTTTCCGAGTGGCAGGCAGTGACTAGTGGGGTACCGCAGGGACCAATGCTAGGACCCCAGCTATTCACAATATATATTAATGATCTAGACGAGGGAACTAGGTGTAATATCTCCAAGTTTGTAGACGACACAAAGCTGGGTAGGCGTGTATGCTGGGAGGAGGATGCAGAGAAACTCCAGTATGATTTGGACAGGTTGGGTGATTATACTGCACCTGCCCAATGTGGATAAATAAGAGGTTATCCACTTTGGTGGCAAAAACAGGAAGGCAGATTATTATCTGAACGGCAATAGATTGGGAAAAGGGGAAGTGCAACGAGACCTGGGTGTCCTTGTGCACCAGTCGCTGAAAGTAATCATGCAGGTGCAGCAGACGGTTAAGAAGGCAAATGGTATGTTGGCCTTCATAGCGAGAGGATTTGAGCACAGGAACAAGGATGTCTTGCTGCCGTTGTACAGGGCCTTGGTGAGACCACACCTTGAGTATTGTGTGCAGTTTTGGTCACCTTATCTGAGGAAGGATGTTCTTGCCATGGAAAGAGTGCAGCGAAGATTCACCAGACTGATACCTGGGATGGCAGGAATGACTTATGAAGAGAGATTGGGTCGATTAGGCTTATATTCGCTAGCGTTTAGAAGAATGAGAGGGGATCTCATTGAAACTTATAAAATTCTAACAGGACTAGACAGACTAGATGCAGGAAGTATGCTCCCGATGGCGGGGGAGTCCAGAACCAGGGGTCACAGTCTAAGGATAAGGGGTAAGCCATTTAGGACTGAGATGAGGAGGAATTTCTTCACCCAGAGAGTGGTAAACCTGTGGAATTCTCTACCACAGAAGGCAGTGGAGGCCAACTTATTAAATATATTCAAGAAGGAGTTAGATATATTTCTTAAGGCTAAAGGGATATGGGGAGAAAGCAGGGACAGGGTACTGAATTTGGATGATCAGCCAGGATCTCATTAAATGGCGGAACAGGCTTGAGGGGCCGGATGGCCTACTCCTGCTCCTATCTTCTATGTTTCTATGTAAAACAATACCATGGCACTCTGAAATCCTAGCCAATGTTCATCCCTTAACCAACATGTGAATGGCACTAAAAAGATCAAGTTATTTCTTTAATAGAGAGGGACAGAAAATAAATCTCATCACTGACTACTATGAACCTCTCCACCCTGTTACTCATGGATTGAATATAGAACAGAGTCCATCATGGCAAACGACCCTTGATTGTCATACTACCTACTTCAAAACTCCTTACACTCAACTCTTAAATGCCCTTGGAAGAAAATGAATTGCTGTATTTAAAGACTGAAGCGGTGAAGTACAGGGAGGCCCAACCAAATCCCAATTAGAAATAAATATGTTCCTCTACACTACTGAAATAATGAAATAAATGTCAGAAATTTGAGAAAAGAATGCATCAGTGGTGCTATAGCTAGGGATCATGAAAGTTCAATTATTTTTTCTCAACCAAAATTCAACCCAAGTGTACAGCAGTGGAATATGTTCAAATTATTTGATAACTTATACAGCTTTCAAAAATTTCAAGGGAAGATATTTCCACATGCAGTCGAGACCAGAACTAGGGGCCTTAAGTATAAGTTAGACACTAATAAATCCAATAGGGAATTCAGGAGAAACTTCTTTGCTCAGAGTGTGGTTAGAATGTGGAACTCGCTACCACAGGGAGTGGTTGAGGGGGAATAGCATTGATGCATTCAAGGGAAAGCTTGATAAGCACATGAGGGAGAAAGGAATAGAGGGATATGTTGATGGGGTTAGATGAAGAGGGGTGGGAGGAGGCTCGTGTGGAGCACAAACACTGGCATGGACCAGTTGGGCCGAATGGCCTGTTTCTGTGCGGTAAATACTTTGTGATCAAAATTGATCAACAGGATGTAAACTGCAGCAGGTTAAATCAATACACTTGAATAA
Organism: Somniosus microcephalus; assembly: GCF_052327205.1. Classification (NCBI taxonomy): domain Eukaryota; kingdom Metazoa; phylum Chordata; class Chondrichthyes; order Squaliformes; family Somniosidae; genus Somniosus; species Somniosus microcephalus. Next base: position 48,392,000 of record NC_141007.1, on the reverse strand, counting down.
GTTGCAAGACCTCTGAGATTATAAAACAATGCAAAGCATTTTTTGTTACAATTACATCGTTACTATTTAAATCCAGCCAGTGCAAGAATTTTAAAGTAGAATCACAAAATAAAAGCACGAAACAGGAAAATATTGCAAAGCATTATTCATACAGAGAAAACTAATCACACATTTATGTGGAGAGCCAGATTTATTGTAAAGCTTTTAAATTGCTCAGTGAACCAACCTTCTTAGGGACAGCAAAATCTATCCCATTAAAAAATATCTCCACAGTAACTCTTATCTCCACAGTGATACCGATACATTACAATTATATCATTATTCCATACAAGAACATTAGCTACTGGAAAAAAATATACTTCCTTGCTCATTCGATCGAGTTAATGTGTATTCAGGTTTCTTTGGTAAACCCAACCCAAAATGGGCGCTACCGAATTTTCCCCCCCATAATCTCTTCTTTGTCTTAGTGGCTATAACATTTAGCTGTAAGGACATTTTCAAACCTGTACAAGGCAACTTCAATTTAAAACAGAGCACTGAAGTTTAACTCATTTCCAAATATCAGCCGGGCGCAAAGTTTAGCTCCCGCCGCTAATTATCGCCTCCGACTGCAAAATTCACCTCTATCGCCCCTGGAGGTGATTTGAGCATTAAATCAGGCGCTACACACCTCTCTTACGGCGTTAACGTCAGGGAGCGAGGCGCTAACTCAGAACGCTACTGAAGCTCAGGCGATGTCAGTTACCATGGAAGCCAGACAGACTGGCGCCGTCCAGTTCTTAAAGGGGAGGGGCCATCTTGCTGGCCAGCCACTCCCTGCTCATTGCAGCCTTGAATTTCAGCTTGGAGAGACCTCTAAAGCAATTGTGTTGGAAGCACTAATGGATAGGCCCAGGGAAAGAGCTCGGCACTTAAGAACCTCAAAAGTGGTGCTGAGGGCCAAAACTCCTTAGGACAGCGTTAAAACCAAATATTTTGCCGACAAGAAAAGGCAGGAAGAACCCGCCTTTAAATAGCGCTCCCCCAGCCCCTTCTCAACTTGAAAGCGTTCCCCTCTACCTGTCGTTCCTAGCGGCAGGCGCTAAGGCAGGGGGTGCGACTCAATATCCAGTCTGGGGCACTACCGGAGCATTGCACGCTTGACTGCCATCACGATCTGCGAGCGCAGGAGAACGTGGCGGTAGTGTTTAGCGCTGCTGCAAATTGACTGGTCAATTGCGTGGGCGGCGCTAAAATCGCCGCGCTCGGGCACGAAGTTCCTAGAGCCCTGTTAGTGCCCCCCAGAGGCGCTAAAGGGAGGTGTTAACCAACCGAATTGTTCCCCCTGTATGTTAATATACCCAGCATAGAAGATGTGCTCTAAAATGACCAGGAGCAGCAGTTAATTTGCTATCATGTCTTCAGACTAGTTACAACAATCCATCACTGAAATGACACTATTTAACCCAGAATAGGATATTTGCCCAAAATCCACTACTGTGGGGTTAATCAGGGGGGTGGGGGTGCTGTGGGGAGGAGGTGAGCAAGTTTTATTGACAAGCCTACTGGCGAATCATTTATGAATACTCAGTCCATCTTTTGGAAAATTGCAGTTGGACATGTGAGAAAGACACGAGCCTCGATTTTTAATGATGGCTGCTCGACCGGAAAAGGGCAGTGGTGGTTAAAATAGCAGTAGAGTACTTACCGCTGCATTCCAGTCACACTCCCACCCACCGCCCCCTCCATTTTAACCGCGCAATTTTCAGAATCATCTAGAGGTGCTAGAGGCAGACAGGAGCCTCATAAATACATGTAAACTGGGGTCTTATGACACACTTTGGACCCCGATGCCATTTTAACTACAAAATCACAGAAATCCTGCCCAGTGCCTAAACCGGGCAAGGATTGGCCTCGCAGAGCCACTAATGCAGTATTTAAAGGGGCACTCACATGCAGCTTATGGATCACAGGATCTTTGTGCTATTTGGAAAGTCAGTAGAGTTTCCCAGCTTCCAGATCACTTCTTTCTCACTCTTTATTTTGCTATATTGCCCTCAGTAAGCTTTATCTGTTTATAATGGGTGCTGTTATTGCTAGTTTCATTGGGATAGAGGAATACTCAGGAAAAGGAAGAGCAGCAACGGCCTCAGCAACCAGCATCAGCAGGACCTATTTTAAGATAGCAGGTGACGGGCACAGCTCGTAAGAAGCCATACCCAGCACACAGGGTGTACAGGTCAAGAGTCACTTGCTTGGATCTATCTGACGAGCAGTGCATCAGGAGGCTGCATTTCTCCAGGCAGACAATTGCAGACCTCTGCAGCCTCCTGCAACAGAACCTGGTGCCAGCTGGACCAGGCTCATGTCACCACAGCTGTTAACTTCTTTGCCACTGGGCCCTGCCACAAGGGATGTGGGGATAGTGCAGGAAAGTGGAGTTGAGGTGGAAGATCAGCCATGATCTTATTGAATGGCGGAGCAGGCTCGAGGGGCCGAATGGCCTACTCCTGCTCCCATTTCTTATGTTCTTATGTCCTTCCAATCTGCTACAAGGGACATCAACCGCAGCTCCTAGTTTACAGTACACAGGTTACCGACACCCTGCTCACCAGAGCTGACCAGAACGTTACCTTATCCATTGACCTCAACAGTCAAGAGAGAGCTTATAAATTGAAGCAGTGACTGACTTCCCTCGCATCCAGGGTGTCCTTTGACTGTACACATGTTGCCATCAGGGCACCAAAACACCCAACATTCATCAAAGAAAAGATTACCACTGCATTAACGTCCAGGTGTCCGATTACAGAAACAGGATCATGCAACTTTTTGGAATAGTACCCAGGCAGCTAGGATGATACATTTGCCCTACAACGGTTCGCTCAATATTCGACCCTCCCAGGAATGTGTCAGGATTCGGTGGTTGTAGAAGTGGTAGGATGTGAGAATGGTGCTAGTGTGAAGAGAGCAAAAGGTAGAAGTGAGTGTGTGTGGAATGGGAAAGGATGGTGTTGCAGTGTGCCCTTGTGATGGGATGTTGAAGAATATGATGAAGGCAAAGGACTGGTTGAGAGTGGTGATGGAGGGCTTGAAAGGACCGATGGCAGGTGTTAGAGTCATAGAGTTATAACGGCAGAGAAGGAGGCCATTCGGCCCATCCAGTCCATGCCGGCTCTCTGTAGAGCAATCCAGTCAGTCCCATTCCCCCGCTCTATCCCCGTAGCCCTGCAAGTTTATTTCCCTCAAGTGCCTATCCAGTCTCCCCTTGAAAACATTGAGTGTCTCCGCTTCCACCACTTCCGTCGGCAGTGAATTCCAGATCACCACCACTTGCTGCATAAAAAGTTTTTCCTCACATCCCCCCTGTATCTCTTGCCCAAAACCTTAAATCTGTATCCCTTAGTCCAGCAACTAGTGGGGACAGCCTTTCCCCGTCTAAACTAACCAAACCTGTCATAATCTTGTACACCTCTATCAAATCACCCCTCAACCTCCTTTGCTCTAATGAAAACAAATCCAGCTTCTCCAACCTGTCCTTGTAGCTAAGATCCCCGATCCCATTCTGGTAAATCTCCTCTGCACCCTCTCAAGGGCCTTCACATCCTTCCTAAAGTGTGGTGACCAGAACTGGGCACAATACTCCAGTTGTGGCCTAACCAGCGCTTTGTTGAGAGAGATGAAGAGCTGTACACACCCTTGCTGTTCTTGAGGTTATTGAACATCTTTGTATACTGAAGCCAGGTCCTGGTGGTGATACTGCTAGCACTCGCCCTGTAAGCCCCCTCGTTCCAAGCCTGCACCATTGTGGCCCTGGGGATGCTCCTGCAGCTGCTGGGGTGCAGTGCCTCTCGCCTTGCCCCGACTTCCTTCACAAGGATCTGGGAGCAGTCCTCTGACTCGTCTCTGCTGCCACAATAGTTTCCAGTGCTGTTCAAATGAAATTCAAAGCAAGGGAATGCAAACCTCCCTTTTAAGATGCATTCCTCCTTTAAACAGTTCTTGGGACGCCCCCAGAAATTGCCGCGTTGTGTGAGCAGACCATCAATCATTAAAATGAGTCCCAGGAGTCAGAAATGCCTGGGCCTCCCAGTCGCTCTGACCCTTATCCACCGCGCCTCCATCCCCACTCCTGCCCAATTCAAGTCCCGAGTTAAAATGGGAGCTGCAGTATCCAGTTTGACATGAATCTTGTCATTCATGTGGAAAGACTTATGAAATAATACTGGCGGCCTGCTGGTGGTGCTGTCCAGGGAGAGTATAAATACTCGGGCATGGGCCCAGCTTGCTCAGGACATTCTTTAACAGGAACTAGTGAAGGACACAACTAGATCTCCATGTTGAAAAACAGTTGATTAAAGCCTTGTTTAATACTCAGACCAAGTGCCTAGTAGTTTTCTTACGTCACAGTTCAAATCACAAGGTGGTATGATTAGATATTGGGTAGTATAGACATACTCCTGAATGTAAATTGTGAGGATTGCTTGCAGGAGTGTCCTCCAACACTGAATCTGGGAAGAATATCGAAGGCAGACCCCAAAATTTTAATATTTAGCTCACAATATTTCTGAATTGCTAGATTCAGAATTCAAGGATTTAAATGACTGTCACACAAGGTTGAACAAAGGGGAGGGTCACACCAGTTCAATTTGACATATGCCAGCATGGACGTTGCTTACTTATGCAGATCAATGGAGTCAAGAAGAAAAAAAGAAACTCCAGGGGCCAATTATCTGGGATGGCTGGATTCATTGACAAGCATTTTAGCCATTAATGAAGATTTCTTCCATTCAGTATTTACGAATAGCTATTCCAGTTGAATAAAATCATGAGGTGTAGGGTCCAACAGGCCAATCATGACAATGCACCACCAGAACTGGAATGGGGCACGGTGGGACATCTGGCCATCCCGAGATTGTGGTGCCAACCTGACTAAGTTTTGGGGGTCAGTTAATTTAATTAAGCAGAGAAAGAGTATTAAAATCAGCCTGCAACACCTCATAAGCCCAGATGCTGGAGAGGTCCCAAATGGGCTTTGAATTGGTGGGCCATCGTTACCTGGAGGAGGGGTAGAGACCTGATGCAGTAGCTGGATATAAACCTGCTCTGCTTTAAAGAACCTCTGGCAAAACAGGAAGCAGTTAACCTCGGTAAAAAGAATGGCAGCCAGATCGAAGAAATGAACCATCTTCATGTCCTGAAAATGAATATATGGAGCAGGGAAGAGACTTTGTTTGGTGTTGGGAGTCTGGAGACCCGCCAAGCTAGTGGTGTACACTTTATGGAGGTGAATCTGGCATGGACTGCCACCTCATTGAACCCTAGGACTCCTTTGCATTACAAGGCCTCATCATAATAGCCAAGATAATGTCCCCGATTCCCCCGACCCTTCCTTGCTGTTGCTTTTATACATCTGGCACTCCTTATTCATTGCCTTCACAACGCTAGATGAGTTAGAGATGCAAGTGGTATCTGGCAGTGGGGAGCAAAAGCTCAGCAGGATTCTGCCCTGGTTCTCAATCCTGCACACCAAGACCTTGCTCTAAAAAGGATGCTGGATGAGCATCACACACATGGAGGCACTGAGGATCATCTTGGTGGACCAGAAATAGATGGCAGGGGGCACAATGGAGGCCAATGCCATCCTCAGTGCCAATGCCTAATGATATGGCACAATGCAGTGCTGCTTAGAATGGGTGATGGCACCACAAACACCTGCATCTATCTCCCCTGACAAAGAAATCTCAAAATGGATACTTTGACCAGTGACCTTCAGGCCTTTGAGTACCATTTAGAGAGAACAATGGAAACTAGCTTCCAAATCTTTGGGACACCAGCTTTCAGGTTCTGCATGATATAACTGATACCATCCGCACCGCCCTCCTGCTGGTCAGTTCACACTCAGATCCAGGACCCTGCACAATTTTATGACTTGGATCTACCTTTATGATTACAGCTCATGTGGCTTTTCCAGCCAGACCCCTCAGACTCCTGCAGACAACTTTGGTAGCAGGAGAGAGGATCAGGGTCCCCATGTACCTACAGTGGCAACAACACCCGCTGAAGAGTTCTCCCAAGACACTGGGAAGCTTTGAGATGACCTTGGTCCCAAAATGCTCAAGTACCAACCGGTATCCCCGGCCCTTGGGTCACACCTTGGCTTAGCATCAGGATAGGTTTAAGAACTGCACCCAGAGGCACCAGGGTAGGCATAGTGGCAAAAAGAAACATCTGTTGTAAATAAAGTTGCAGAGTAAAACTACTTTGATATAAAGTTCTTTTTTCATACTCCCTTTTTGCGACATTACTTTTTCTTGTATCCACTTGTTTTTTATAGCTGTCCCAGTTTTGCTGGATTTCCACTCTTCCTTGCATTAGTGCAAGCCTTTTCTTTTCACACCTAATTTGTTGACCATGGTTGCTTAACTGCACAAGTGGAGCTTTTGCCTTTAGGGGCATGTAGTGGTTTGCATTGTACTAAAAAGCCTCTTTGAATACTTCCCACTGTCTGTAGGTTTGCACTTTAACAGGTGATCCCAGTTTACTGTGGTCAATTCATTTCTCATCCCTTCGAAGCCTGCCATATTTAAAGTTTAAAAGGTTGGTTTGTGACTCTCATTTCTCCCCCTCAAGCCCAGTATCAAATTTAATCATATCATGGTCATTGTTCGCAAGACGATCCCTTACATAATTAGATGGTTAGCTGCTTCTGGTTCGTTATTCATCACTAAATCCAACGTGGCCTGTTCTCTTGTCGGTTGTAAAACACATTGCTGGATTTTCATTCAGGAGTCGGGTAGGAGGCGGGACTACAACTTTCGGGGCTGTAGTCCCGCCTCCATCGAGTTCTAGCCAACCCATGCGATTTTGACTTGATTGACCTTATTGAGCCCGCCCAGCAGGCTCAGCAGGCCAATTAAGGGCCACCCGGCAACAGGTGATGTCACAGACTGAAATTTCATCTGTCAAGACCTTTTGACAGATGAAATATCAGCGTTTCACAGCTGTTTGAAGCTGTCAAACACTGACAATCTGTACGCTAATTTAATTCCTTCCTCTCAGGCTGATTTAGAGATCTCCCCGGAACAGAAAGCTGCAATTTTTGACAGCTCGCAGCCATTCTGCTTTCTGTGCCAGTGAGATGAGGGACTCCAGAGACCTGAAGGAAGGAAGGCTGTAAAGGTAAGAAAAGGTTAGTAGAACTTCTTTAAACACTTTACACACACCAAACACACTTACCTTTGCACTCATGCACCCATCACTCACCTGAACACCAGACATCTCAACCCCTCCAAGCCCTTCATCCTGACGGTCCGCCTCCCTTAACTTGGCGTGGTTTGGAGCCGTCGGGAATCCCACACTTCAACATTAAAAATAGGGATTAGGCTAAAAACTGCCTGTTAACAGGCAGTTAATTGGCACTAATCCCCTTCCCGCCTCGGGGAGGCGGGTACCCGCCTCCTTTGAAACTGGCATGGAGGTGGGTTGGGTGCGGGATGGGTTCGGGACCCCCAATTTTGGGATTTTAACCCCCCACACACCTTCAATCCCGCCTCCACGGCCCAATGAAAATCCTGCCCATTGTTCCAGAAAACTGTTCCAAATACTTCCTAGAAATTTGTTGCCTTTACTACTTGAGGAATCCTGCTTCTCCCAGTCCGTGTGAAAATTAAAATCTCCCATTAGACCGCATTGTTCCTGCTACATGTCTCCCTAATCTCCGTATTTATACATCCCCTCACTACATCGGATGTCGGTGGATAACTCCCACCAGAGTCTTGAATCCTTTACTGCTCCTTAGTTGTATCCATACTTTTTCTACTGCTAGTTCACCCTTACTAAAAAATCCTCTCTTTCCACTGCTGTAATTATTTCTTTTATCAATCTTGCTATTCCTGCTTTCCCAATTTCTCTGTCCTTTCAAAAGATCCTATAGCTTGGAATATTTAGCTCAACCTTACACAGCTTGTAGCCAGGTCTCTGTAATGGCTACTACATTGTACCCTTGAAGTTGAATTTGTGCTTCTAATTCATTTGTTTTATTTCTTATGCTACATGCATTGGTGTACAAAACTCTTACTTGGACGACTGTCCCCACCCTGCCCATATGCCTTAAATGGTGTATTTCTCACTCTTTTGGTTGTTGATGCTCTATACATTTGTATATAGTTCAATGTTGTTTTTAAAAATCATTCCTGCTTTATTTTTAAACTGATATTTTATTATTACGTCCTGTAGCCATTTCTGTTCCTGGAGTATTTATATTATCTTTATCTCTTTTTGTACATTGACCTTTTGCTCTTATTCCCTTATCTTTAGATTATTTTTAAATGTCCACCCGAACCCTCCACCCCAAAAGTTGCGGAATGCGCTGATCACCACTAAACAACTATGTGCCATATTCAATCTTTTTTTTTTTTTAAAGTTTTTAAAAATTGCTCCCATTTACAGGCAAAAGCTGCCATGACAAATGAAGATACAAGTGTGACTGCATGCCTTTATTAATTTTAATACTGCAAGAATAGGTACATATGCAAAGTGAGGTTCAAACTAACTTAGCTCAATTTGCATCTCTTTGTATTTCTACTCAAGTTAGGCACTTAACCCATCACAAATGTATCTTGTGGCTAAGTGTATTATTTCTTTCATGGACCTGATTTTAATATAGTTTTTATAAGCCAAAATCTTCTGCCCTGCAATTTACTTCTATAAAGATCGGTTTTGTTAAAACAGTAAGTGCATTTTTGTTTGCATTAGGCAGACAGCTTTACAGTCCGTACACAATGCACACTTCACCATCAGATTAATGGACTCATTTTTATCTTTACAAATACTAATCTGTTAATTGATCATCTAAAATGGGTCAGTTTAATATCTCATTATTCACTATGAAAATCTAGCAAGTATAAAATGCCATTTTCAAATAGCTTTAAACACAAGCTTGTTGTAAATAACAAACAGGATTTAAAATAAATTGCTTCTGTATGAAAGTATCCTGTCTTCTTTTTTGCCCGTGATCTTAGATGAATAAAAAAGTGTGGAAATCAGTCATATGATTCAGCCGAGTGCTATGCCGGGAGGCTGACTTCAGAATTAACTGTGCAATTAGTTTAGAATATCTGAAGATCAGTTTTGACTTCTTATCAAAGTGGTAATGATAGAACAGTCTACAAAGAAAGCCTTCACTAGAAGTCCTTCCCATAATGAAGCTAGTTATCCCAATTCCCAACTGCTGCTAGGCCTGATGAGCTTGCATCAGGAAATTCTTGCCCTCTACATCAACACTATACACATGAAAGTCTGTGTGGTCCCCACAGACAAGTTGCTAATTTATCCAGATTAGACCATTTGAATTAATGTAGAAATATTAAGAACCTCTCTCAACCTGACCAGACAGATGTGGGTTTGTGCGCTCCTTTATAAAGATGCCAGTGTATATATGTAGTGTAACTTTATGATGTCCAATTGCATTGCAGTCTGTGGGGTGGGGGACAGAGCAATGCTCAAATTCCTTGTTGGCCTAGGCTTGGCACTCTTTGTTTTCACATGGGCATCAGTTCAAATATAATTAACTGAATTTCATGAGGTACAATTCTGAATTATCTGAATTGATCCAAATATTCATTTAGGGTAAGCTTACAATTAATGCAGTAACATAGAGCCGGATTAACATCCTCTCACAAATCCTATGACATCGATGCCCAATCCCAGGATAAGGTTCCTTTCATCATGAAACTGAGACAAATTCAAATGTTTACTTGCTTGGATTGGATTTGGCAAGTGATTTCCCCCCCCTCCTCCCTAGTCCCAGTTGCATATTTTATTTTTGCATATTAAGCAGCACAACAACACTGCATAACTGGAGACAACTGTAAGAGACAGATGTCGAGAGCTCCATCAATCCCTATTCCATAATGCAATGGTTAATTCTACACTTAAATTTCTGCGGACAAGGGACGGAGTTCTAGATAAGTACACCATCTGTACTAGATCGCCACAGGCTGGAAAAAAAACGTGAACAATAGCCACTTGTACTCTGCAATTGTTCAGGTGCAGCTGCAGCAGTTTTTATGTTCCCCATATAGATCTGACAAGCACAATAAACTCTTGTAGTATTGCTCAATTATAATCTTATTTGAGACCAATCTCCTATCCATCTCTCTTCCCTGCTGGAGAGGGTGAGCTCTGGAACAGAGCAGGCCATCCTCATTAAATCTATTGGTCTGGAGCAAAAGAACCTTTCCACTTACCCCAAATTTTGTCGAACACGAAAAACTTACGACAAGGGTAGCCAATAAGGGTGAAGATTATTAAAGACTCTCCTTACGTTTACCAATTTTTCTAGTCACCTTAGTGACTGATTTGCCCCAGGTTGGATTAGTCGTGATCATCACAGCAGAGGACTGAATGTTGATGTGCGATTGAACCCTTGGAGATAGGCAACTTGACAATTCTTCTTGACTTGGTCTGTTCCCCAAAGCACCAATGATACAAGCTATGAGGTCGATTTTAACTCCCCCAAATCAGCATTCACGGGGACTCAAAATAAGGTCAGTAGACTTACTGCTCAGTTAACGCCAACGCTCGGGCCGCCATCTTGAAAGAGGCCTACCCCTATGAGGCCAAACAGCCCGCCTGAAACAGGCAGTAGACCCCTTACCCATGCAAATTGGGGACCAAACGATGTAGTTAGGACCCCGATTGCAATTTTAAGCAACACATGGGTGGAGCATAAGCCACAAACGCTCCACCCATATGTACTGGCGTTGATTGGCTGAAGCAGAGGTCCTTAAAAAGATCATTGCTGGCTACTCAGGAAATGGCCACAATGTTTTTTTTTAAACTTCCACTTTTGTGTTCTCCTGGCTCCACAAAAATATCAGGCCCCTAATGGCCAGGGCTCGCCCCCTACCCCTTGCAAGGCCACGCCTCCCCTTCCCCCAGGACATACCTGCAGCGGCTACCAGTATTCCTGCCAGCCAACATTCCTGTGGCCCAAAACCGGCAAGTGCCACACGTACATCAACACAGAACAAGCTCACATTTGATGACCTTCAAAAAAACAAATGCCTACAGAGAAGAAACGGAGCAGGCCAAGCATGCATCCTGGGAAACTCCTTCATAGGGGATGCGCTAAGATGGCACATCTACTCAGGACTACTGTTCCCAGCCCCTTACTCAAGGCCAATCCTTACTTGGCCCAGTTATAGACCTAAATCTTGTCCTTTCAAAATATTAACAAAAGGGAATAAGAATCACAGAAATTTATGGTACAGAAGGAGGCCATTTGGCCCATTGTGTCTGGGCCAGTTGAAAAAGAGCTATCCATTCTAATCCCACTTTCCAGCACTTGGTCCGTAGCCTGGCAGGTTACAACACTTCAAGACTATGCTGTAGTCAAATCTACCAGATGGTGGATTGATTAGTGCTTTGAAGGTTATCAAGACAATTACTCAATAGAAAACTGAAGTAAGAATTTTGCATGGGTGGTAAGCAAATTAGCTGGATGATGTCATTGAAAGGATAAAGAACATGTTGGTTTGTTTTTTTCCTTCCTAGCCAATGTGGCAACAAATAATGAAAGGCAATCTACAATACAGAATCAGTCAGGCCTGCATGGTTGTTGTGGAGGGAGCCAGCACAGGTGACAATGCTATGGTACATGATGAAATTACATCGAATTGCAAGTCTACAGCACAGAAACAGGCCATTCGGCCCAGCTGGTCTATACCGGCATTTATGCTCTATGCAAGTCTCCTCCCATCCCTCTTCATCTAATCCTTTCTCCCACATACGCTTATCAAGCTTTCCCTAAATGCGCAAGCTGCAAATTCCACCGGCCATCAGACCACAAACCTATCCTACTGTACACTCTTGGATTTTTCACCAACAAAGTGACTCACTATGGGAAACCACTGCAAACAATCTGCTTGCAAGGCACATGCACCTTTTAACACATAGGCTTACATACAAATAAATCTATTCTCCAAATAATTTTGCATGCAAGCCTAGCATCAGTGCTGCAATTGTTGGCTCCAATTGCTTCTTGTAATCTTGAAAAAATAATGCCAAAGCAATTTCAAGTGAATGCTCAATTCTGTGGGGCGGGGGCAGAGGCTGGGGTAAACTGAGATTTCACATTTTGTGCATCAAACTGTATTCAAATTTGACTAAACAGAGGGCGTTCTAAAGGAAATGAAGAGTGCTAGTCAGATGGTATAACCAGCGGCCTGGACACATGTTTGCAATTGCTAGAGCATTGTATAACCAGATGCAGACAACATACTATGCCTTTCAGCCTTCCCACTCGTGGGAATAATACCTAAAACAACAACAGATTGCACACATGACACAAGAATGATCAGCACAGTTAAAAGAACCTGAATTTAATATTTACCTAGATTTGCAGCCTGTGAATACTGACCAGGGATTGACTGGAACCACGGCTACATTTGAAATTTAAATATGCACAGGTTTTTTGCCTATAACCATCTGCAAAGGAACATTACACATGATTAAAAATGTTGTGAAAGTAACATAATTAAGATGGAGCAGCTTTTCATTCTTTTGACAGCATGATAAATTAAAAGACTCTGCTGTTAGCACACAAAATGTTGAAATTAGAACCGGGTTATGTGCTTTACATATACTGAGCTGTATTTTCTGAGGTATGAAGGATTACAATGTTGTTATTAAATAAGCTTAAAAGAGTTATCCAATTCTTTTAGAAATTGACAATTTGAAGAACTTGACAAAAAGAGCTCTATGAAGGGGTGCAAAAGATGACTCGTCAACTTGTTTAAAAGAGAATTTGCATCCGGAAAGACATTTATGGTAAAAACAAAGTTTGGTGTCAAAGTATTACACTTACAAGAACAGAATCATGTGTGCTTATGTACAAGATAATTACAGTGAAAGTTGTGCTTCTGTCGTCTCCTTCCTAAAATGAAGATCCTCCTTCAAAGTTATAAAGAGTGACGAAAAATTGACAGTGAGATTATTTGAGAATTGTGTCCCTCCTAAATTGTTGGGCATAGAAATTTTTGGTGCAAACCGGGCTGTATTGGATGGGCCGCCCGTTATACACAGCGCCTGATCGTGCAGTCAATGGAACGGAATCTCAGGTGCTGCGTATAATGGGCAGCTGATCAGATACTACCCGAGATTAATTTCTGCTTTACAATTTAGAGAGCCAGAATGGTTAACTTCACAACTGCCTCAATCCCATTAGAAATTTAAATTTTCTGTTAATACTACCTTCGTCCCCTCCTTCTTGGAACGAGTACTCTTATTCTCACCGTTCCTTACAACCCTACATAGCAGGAGAGGCCTTTCTTCAAATTAGCCCAATAGTTTAATTCCAGGTTAACAGTTTGCACTCAATGCTTTGCCATTCAGATACAAATGCATATGGTGTCTTCTCAGGCAAAAAGGACATACAGCAAAAAGAAACCTGTGCTCAGAGTTAACAAATCACAGAACAGACGGTTCAAAATTAACTCAATTTATTCCAATAACATGGACATGTTATCAAATTATGTAAATAGCTAAGGCTAAAATCTACCAAGTAGAATTCAGGGTTGTTTGCAACCCTTTTTTAAAGATAGCAATGTCTTGCTTCAACTTTGACAACTCCCTTTGGATCACAATGCAAAAAATTAGTGATTTAGCCTGTGATTATGCTCTAACTACAGTCTAAGAATGGTTTATGTAAGTGAGATGTGCAGCAGGCACACTGGAATTATACTGCCAGCTGTACAACTGTCCAGACTGCAATTAAGTCAACCACAAAGAAGTTCCATGCAAGCATGTTCACCAGGCCACTCATTTTAATGGCGTGGGGGGGGAAGGACACGGACAGACACACACACACACACACACACACAGTTGGAGTGAACTGTTGAGAGATGATCTTCTGGAGGGGATCTCACACTGCTTTGATGTTATTGCACTCAACTATCCGATTGGGATCTGACAGCAGAGAGTTATACTGCCACTTTTGTATTGTACCCAAAATGGCTTTACAGCAACATGAAGCAGCAGTATAACTACAGCCTTAAACATTCCAACAAGCACAACTAATCTAAGAAGTTGATACAAAACAGTTCCACAACCCTTCCACAACCCTTTAAGCCGATATGAGAGTTATCTGGTATTGGGGAGTAGAGCCTATGGAGACTTTAAAAGTATTACAGTGCAGCATCATATAAACTGAACAGATTGTCGCTTGGTATAACAAGTATAAAACTGAACACGCATTATGTCTGTAGTACAAAGCAACAGGAATAGAGTTGATGTATCTTGTGCAGAGTCTTCGCTGGTCTCAAGTCTCATTACTTGCAGAGCACTGTTTTCAATTAGAATTTAAGATTCAAAGTATGCAGATTTGAACCATCCAGACGGAACCCAAATGTATCAGATGTGCATCTCTAATTTGCACTCCGTGCCCTTAGGAACAATTGAAGTTCCCCAGTTTCTTTTTATCGTCTATAATTTCTTGCAATATTCCATGCAATGTACATCCTTCACCATCATATTAGACGTATCCAAATATCTGTTTCAGATACAGCGTTACCTGTACAAACCTCAGAATTGTCTAGGCTGCATTGGTTTGGGTTCCTGAGTTATTTGCCTTGATCACACTGGCAGTGCGGAGGGACTGTCAGATATGAAGTTTTTAATCCTGAAGTGGACAGATGTCCTTGCTGTTTCATTTAAGTTCTCGCCATTCATCAAAGCAAAGCTATTGTCCTAACAGATTAGCAACATGCCTGGGATTCATTTACATTCAAAGCATAGAGAGGTAATATTTCTGCATTAATTGTCATTGATAGTCTCATAAAAGACTTCATCCCAGATGTCAGTTCAAAGGTAAGCAGCAAAATCATTGCAAATATTACTACATGACGGAACTATTTGAAGTGCAGCTTTGCTTATACAGCACAAAAATGTATAAACATATGGAAGTTATACATAAAATAGGTTTTAAATGTGAATGCCAAAAGTTTGAAATAAAACAGTTTTCCTCAGTTTCTCTAAACAAAATAGCTCCCATGGTTGCTGTTATTTTGTAAACCAAAAGTAAGAATTGATATTAAACTGGCATCAAACCTAGATTGTACTTCAAACAGAAAACATAGCGGTTAGAACTCGACAAGACTCAGCTCATCTCATCTGAAACATTCTCATTATCAGAGTCCACTTCAAGAATTTAGTCAGTTCCTTTAACAGGCCCTTTAAGGCTGCACCACTCTCTTCCACACTTCTACTTTATTGAGCTAACAACTAATCCGGTTCTCAGAGTTTAGGTAGGGAAATCCAGCATTACATTTCTCTGATCTCAACCAGCTACAAACATACACATACCTTAAGAGGATTCTTCAAGTGAACCATGAAGCAAATAGAATGGCCAATATGCAGCATGTGTGTAATATTCAGAAGCAAAATCTACCCAACTTTTAAACTCACACTAGAATGTAGCTCACTTAAAAATTAAATCAGGTCATCTAATGGACTGTTAATGAAGCAGGCCAAGCAAATATGCATTAAATGCCAATATATAGAGTTAATTAATACAAGGAACTCTGAGACTTAGGGCTGGATTTTCTCAATGAAGACGTGCTGGAGGCGAGACTTCTGGTTTCCGGGTTTCAGTCCCGCCCCCAGCGACATCTAACCAACCCGTGCTATTTTCCCTTGATTGGCCTGGATAAGCCCGCCCGGCCAATTAAGGGAAAGCCAGTGACAGATGATGTCAGCGTATGACGCTTCATCTGTCGAAAATTTTTTGACAGATGAATTGTCAGCATTTGACAGCTTTGAGAAGCTGTCAAACACTGACAATCTCTGTTCCAAGTTGAGCCCTTGCACAAAGGCACACCAAGACCTCTCTCCTCAGCAGAAAGCAGATGGCTGCAGCATCTGAGATTGCAGCAGCCATTCTGTCATCTCTGCCGTTGAGATGAGGCATCTCCAGAAAGAAGCAAAAGGAAACTTTTCCCAACACTTCACACTCATCTCTCATACTTACCTGTCCACACTTACACCCATCACTCACCTCTACAGCTGACATGTCGACCTCTCTCACCCCCGCCGACCCACTGCTCGCCTCGCTGACCCTGGCGAGGTTCGCAGCCATCGGGAAGCCCGCAATTGCAGGAGCAAAATGGGGAAAAGCCTCAAAACTGCCTGTTAACAGGCAGTTAATTGGCTCTATTCCCCTTCCCGCCTCAAGGACGGGTCCCTGCGTGTCTCGGGGACCTGCCTCCTGGGAAGATGGCACGGAGGTGGGTAGGGAGCGGGGTCGGTGCCCGCTCCCAGTTTTTGCCATTTTCCCGGCAGTCTCGCCTCCAAACCCGCCTCCTCAGGGCTGGGAAAATCCAGCCGAGTGTATGTAATAACCATTAAAGAAATTTGCCAAATACAAAGCAGTCCAAATTAGACTGAAATTTAGACTGTTCAGATAAATTAAAACAAAATTGGAGGCCAGTGTGCACCATTGTCCATCCTATTATCTTGAGGGATGTTTCCAAAATCAGAATTCTAAATTGGGTCAAAATATGAATGAGATATCTGAATCTTGTCAAAGTTTGGATAATTTATATCTGCAATTCTTAAATGAAGTGTACCACATATGGCTTACTTGACTTAACTTTATGTTAATCAGTGATAATGGGGGGGAATTTTAACCTAGAAAAAGAGGGTGGGTTTGGAACGTGGGGGTAGTTAAATTGTTAACTCCCAACCTGATCCCGCCTCCAACCCGCCCAGGGGGCGGAACGTCAATTTAAATTATAATGTGGCTGGAAGCCTCTTTAACAACATCCATGCACGTGGACGGTGTAGTGTATGTAACTGTTCTACCTTTAAGAGAACTATCGTATGTAACCGTTCACCTTTAAGAGAACTATTTTAGGTGTGGCACTACTTTATCTTGGCTGCTGTATACTGTAATACCGACGGTGACCACACCAGTATATAAGTGCTGTGTCAGGATTTATTGGGCAGATTCTCCCTGACCTTCGAATAGTAAAGCCCTGTTTAAGTTACTCTTGTAGTCTGTGTATTACTTCGCTATACAACCCACAGACTTTACAGTGGCGACGAGTTCGATCTTACCCTGCGGCAACAATACTTCTGAAGAAGTAAACGAGCGTCGAGAAGAGGCACCCGCCCTCGTCGTTTTGCTGAGTGAAAACTCGAGTCAGCAGACCAAGAAAGGAGGAAGATTTCAAACACGAAGTCTTCCATCAGCAACAGGCACGGATTGTCTCTTCTGCCACGGTGGTGAGTGAGCCGATCAACACGAGAAGCAAGTCGGCCACGGTGACTGTGAGTAAAGGGAAAATAGAAACAAATAAACGGAGGATAAGGGCGGTGCACTCGACCACGGTCGAGGGGAAAAAGGCCGGACAATTACTGAGGCCACGAAGCGCTGCGACCGGATCGTAAGGCGCGGGAAGAGATAAAAATAAATAAATCGCGGAGAACTCAGCCGCAGCCGGGGAGGGAAGCACCGGACTGCGAGAGGGCTGGGAAGCGCGATTGAGAGCCGCGCGAGCGGGAGAGACAGAGCCCGAGCGAGAGCCGCGCGAACGGGAGAGACAGAGCCCGAGAGAGAGCGAGAGCCGCGCGAGCGGGAGAGACAGAGCCCGAGAGAGAGCGAACGAGAGCCGCGCGAGCGGGAGAGACAGAGCCCGAGAGAGAGACCGAGCGAGGTTCCGGCCAGCGGCTTGCAGCAGCTGCCGTGAAGGACCAGGAGCTGGATCTGTCCGAGGCCAACTGGTTGTCCCCAGCGCCGGTTGCCCCTGCCGAAAAGAAGAAGGGGGGGGACAAGGAACGCGATCGGCTTTTCTAGCGCGCGCTTCAGAATAAACTGAAGCCGGCGCACAGGCTACAAACCCCGTAAACCAGCGGTCGTCGCCCGAGGGCAAAGCTTACCCCTCCCACCAGAGGAAGAAGTCAGGAGCGGGAAACCGCCATTTTGCCAGTAGGGGGGAAGAAGACAAGCGCGGGAAACCGCCATTTTGCCAGTAGGCGGGGAAGAAGACAAGCGCGGGAACCCGCCATTTTTGGAAAAAAAAAGAAAAAGTTAAAAAGTTAAAGAGAAATCCTGTTGTTTCGCAGAAAGATAGTGAGAGACAATGAAGATGCCTAAGCATGGTAACATCAACAACTTCGATGCCGAGGTGGAAGATTGGCCCACGTACGTAGAACGTATCGAGATATATTGTGAGGCCAATAAAATAGAAGATGATGATAAAGCTATAACCTTGCTAATCTCGATGGGCGAGAAGACATACGGGTTATTGAAGCATCTTCTATCACCAGCTAAACCGGCGGATCAAACCTTCGATAATATTGTTGCTGTCCTGAAGGATCATTTTAACCCCGCACCGCTGATGTTAGCGGAACGATCTAAATTTTACGGGAGAACGCAACGAAAAGAGGAAAGCAACGCGGAGTACTTGGTCGAGCTGCGTAGACTAGCGAAATACTGCCAGTTTAGAGGAAATCTGACAGAGGCATTGCGAGACAAGTTCGCGTGTGGATTGTCAAAGGAAGGAACGCAAAAACGACTACTCGAAGAGAACGATCTTACACTTGATAAGGCTGTCCATATTGCAGCATCGCACGAAGCCGCAGCGAGAGGCACGGTGGAAATGCAGCGGAAGACAGCGGTACTCAGTGTGGATCAAATGACTTCGGGTACAATGAAATGTTCTCGTTGTGGGAAGACAACACACGGCCAGAACCAATGCTGGATTAAAAACCAGGACTGTAGGAAATGTGGCAAGCTTGGCCACATAGCTAAGGTATGCCGGTCAGGAAAGAAGAACAACAATAATAAGTCACCGCAGAAGAAGTACAGAAAGGTACATGAGGTGACTGGGAAGAGTCCAGATGAACAGAATTTGGACTCAGACTCCAACAGCAAGGCACTGGGTAGTCTGAGGATTCATAATGTGAGTAAAGAAGCTGACCGACAAACTATCTGGATCACACTACAGATTGCAAAAGTCCAAGTGAAGATGGAAGTGGACACCGGATCGGCGGTGACAGTCATGAATAAGCATGATTACAAAAAGTTATTCAAACATATTCCCCTACGGGATGAGGAGATAGTATTGCAGACATACATGGGGCACAAAGTATACCCCATCGGAAAGATAGAAGTCAAGGTGAGATACAAAGACAAAGATCACCAAAGGATGGACTTGTATGTGCTGCCCGAGGGAGGTCCACCACTTCTGGGACGGGAGTGGATCAGGAAAATAAAGATAGACTGGCATTCACTAAACATAATGACGGTAGATTCCGGGAAGGAAGAGGTCAAACCTGAACGGTTGTCCAGAATATTGGACGAAGCTAAAGAGGTATTCCAGCAAGGACTGGGAACACTGAGAGGAATTAAAGCAAAAATCAAGATTGCAGAACATGCAAGCCCAAAATTTTTCAAAGCCAGATCGGTACCTTACGCGATACGACCTGCTGTGGAGGCAGAACTGGAAGAGCTTGAATGTGCAGGGGTACTGTCTAAGGTGGACTGGAGTGAGTGGGCCACGCCCATTGTTCCCGTCATGAAGTCTTCATCAAGTAACAAGCCAGGGGGACTGGGGAAGGTCCGCATCTGCGGAGATTTCAAGATCACAGTTAATCCGGTGCTGCACACTGTACAATACCCGCTTCCGCGGATTGAGGATATCTTTGCTTCATTGTCTGGCGGGCAACACTTCACCAAGATAGACCTGGCACAGGCATACTTACAAATGGAAGTCGAGGAAGAGCCGCGCCAGTATCTCACAATCAACACGCACAGAGGCTTGTATCGTTATAATAGACTGGTTTTTGGAGTAGCTTCGGCTCCAGCAATTTGGCAGAGGGCAATGGAGCAGGTCTTACAAGGTGTTCCAAGCACGCAGTGTTACTTGGACGATATCCTGATTATGGGAGAAGACGAGGAGGAACACCTCACAAATTTGAAACTGGTGCTCACCAGGTTGAAGGAATATGGCCTTCGAGTTAATCGCCAGAAATGTGAGTTCTTCCAGAAACGGATCTCGTACTGCGGTCATGTCATTGACCAAGAGGGGCTGCACAAGTCGCCTGGCAAGATAGAATCTGTCGTGAAGGCCCCCGCTCCGGAAAACGTTTCACAGTTGAGATCGTTTCTGGGGTTGATTAATTATTATCACAAGTTTCTGCCAAATTTATCCACGGTGCTACATCCGCTGAATGCTCTGTTACGGAAAGAAGTGCCATGGAAGTGGAGCGAGGACTGTAAAAAGGCCTTTCGCAGAAGCAAGGCGTTGATTACCTCTGGGGAAGTGTTGGCTCATTTCAACCCAACGTTACCTCTTCGTCTAGCTTGTGATGCTTCCCCTTATGGAATTGGAGCAGTACTTTCACACAAGTTACCAAATGGCTCGGAAAGGCCAGTCGCATTTGCGTCCCGATCGTTGACCTCCGCGGAGCGAAATTACGCTCAGATAGACAGGGAGGCCCTCAGCCTTGTGTGGGGAGTAAAGAAATTCAATCATTACCTGCAGGGCAAGAAGTTCACATTACTGACAGACCACCAGCCGTTGGTGTCCATATTCAACCCTAACAAGGCCGTTTCCACTATGACAGCGCAAAGGTTACAGAGGTGGTCCGTGTTACTTGGGGCACACCAATATGACATTGAATACAAAAGCTCCAAACAGCATGGAAATGCTGATGGGTTATCGCGCCTACCGTTGCCGGTAGTAGAAGAGGCGGCTACAATGGACCCGGTAGAAATGTTCCACTCATCCATAGTAGAATGTCTACCAGTAACCAATTCGATGATCGAGAATGAAACAAGAAATGACCCGACTCTCTCACGGGTCTACGATCTAACAGTGGAGGGATGGCCAGCACATGGCGAACCAACACTGCCAGCATTTTCGCAACAGAAAGAACAGCTGTCAGTGTGCCGAGGAACCTTGATGTGTGGATCGAGAGTGGTGATCCCACCCAAACTTCAGCATAAGGTGCTAAAGGAACTTCACGAGGGGCATCTGGGTGGAGTGAAAATGAAGAACCTAGCAAGAGCGTTTGTGTGGTGGCCAGGTATTGATGGAGACATCGAGGAAATAACCAAGAGTTGTCTAGGATGCCAGAAGGTCCAAAACGCGCCACCACAAGCTCCTCTGCATCCATGGGAGTGGCCCTCATCTCCTTGGCAAAGGGTACACATCGACTTTGCTGGTCCATTTATGGACTCAATGTTTCTAATAGCGGTGGATGCACACTCCAAGTGGCTGGAGGTAATAAAGATGTCCTCCACCACCACGGAAAAAACCATCACAGTATTAAGGACCATGTTTGCCAGGAATGGGCTGCCGGAACAGGTCTGTTCTGATAATGGACCACAATTTGTGTCCGAAGAATTCAGGAAGTTTTTAAAAAGCAATGGGGTCAAGCACTACACGTCAGCCCCATACCATCCCGCCACCAATGGCTTAGCTGAAAGGTTTGTCCAGACCTTCAAGAAGGCCATAAAGGCCATGGGTAATGAGAACATCAACTTACAACATAAGGTAGATAGCTTCTTGTTGGCGTACAGGAATGCAACACATGCGGTCACAAATCAAACTCCCGCCATGATGTTTTTCAATAGAAGACTAAGATGCCGGCTGGATTTGATTAAGCCAAACGTCAGAAGGGACGTAGAGAACCGGCAATTCCAGGGCTTGAATGAAAGGCCAACTAGATCTTTTCAGACAGGTCAACAAGTTTTGGCCCGGGACTACCGTACCGAGAAATGGCAGCCGGGAACTATTGTAAAAAGGCTAGGGCCGCTGCTGTATACAGTGGACATTGGTGACAGCATAATAAGGCGCCATGTTGACCAGATCATAGGGTCATCCACAAAGAGCCAACCTACTCCACAACCTTACACGGCTAATGTAGAAACAGAGATACCCAGAGCACCTACCTCCGATCTGGTAATACTGGAATCAGCTGATCCTGACACTGTCCTTCAAGCTGAATCAGCCTTGCCGGAAGAACCTACTACCCCGCCGAAAACTACTACACCACCGAGGCGTTATCCGGACAGAGTCAGGAGACCTCCAGAGAGACTGAACCTGTGAACTGTTTTACATAATTTGTATATATGTTCTAATGATATGGTTAATGGGGAATAAGTATGTTGTAAGCTAAAAAGGGAGGATTGTAGTGTATGTAACTGTTCTACCTTTAAGAGAACTATCGTATGTAACCGTTCACCTTTAAGAGAACTATTTTAGGTGTGGCACTACTTTATCTTGGCTGCTGTATACTGTAATACCGACGGTGACCACACCAGTATATAAGTGCTGTGTCAGGATTTATTGGGCAGATTCGCCCTGACCTTCGAATAGTAAAGTCCTGTTTAAGTTACTCTTGTAGTCTGTGTATTACTTCGCTATACAACCCACAGACTTTACAGACGGGTTTCACACAATTTGTGAAACCCGGCAGTTAAAGCAAGACGGGGACTGCTGCTTCCAGGAGGTAAATGTCTTCATACCTACCTCCTGGATCTAGGGTCCCTGCCTAGCCCACCCCCCGTGATCAGAGGCCCCTGACCCATGGGGCCTTTGATCGCACCTCCCCCCACCGCCCCTCCTCCGCCAAGGCCTCAATCTGGCTGGCTGCAGGCGGGAAACTGAGGCCTCACATGAAAATCAGGCCCTGCCGTTAAAGTCGGCAGGGTCTGCGGGAAACCCGGCCTCCCCGACTGCATCGGAGTCCCACCCGCCCCTAACCCGCCTTCCTCCAGAAAATTCAGGCCAATGATTTCTCATCTTGGCTCCAATTTGTCTTCCCTTCCTCTCCCAAATGCATTGACTGATGCTGCAGCACTGTTTCACAGGTGCTGACAACCCTCAGCATCTTCATCAGGCAGTCATATCTGATAGCTGCACCTAGACAGTGAATATATGCAAGCTATTGGACTATGAAAGTATCACAATGGAGCGGGATGCTGTCTTTAACATCTACACATGAATTTTCCTGCAGTCACTGGATAACAATTGGAAGCAGATATCCTTGCAGGATTTTCCAATTCTTAGCCTAAGCTGCCCAACTGAGTTCAACCATTTCACCACAAAGCTCTTCCAAATGACTCGAGTTTATCCAGCAAACAGCCAAGCCGTAGAAACCAAGATCAATAAGCTCACCCAGCAAAGATTATAGGCCATGAAAGAATCAGGTTCAATCTCTAGTCTATGCAAAGTTAAACACTCCTGGCTAGAGTGGCAATAAGGGTTCTACAATTAGCCACAGCACTCATGGATTAGAAAGGAGCAAAAAATAAAATAAGCTAGCATTCCCCCTCCCGATTACTATCCACTGACCTCTACTGGAAGTGAGTCAGTGGACAATGAACGAGGACAAGATTGGCAGTGCTAGGCTGGCCCCTGCACTCCAATTGCCTGCTGACACTCACTGTCAAGGTTCACACATGAATGACGACCATCTGGGAGAGATATGGAAAAGCAACCAATACCAATTTAATTGTACCCTAATGGGATTAAACCTTCCTGAACTGTGCTGCTCAGTACCACACCAGGCAATGGATTTACCCACAAAGGCACCAGGGAAGCCCAATACTATTTTATCAGTGGTAGCCAGTGTTACTTTCCTTTGCTGTCGGCACTCTCAGACACACTGAATTCTCAGTTGGCGAGATCAAAATGGCAGGTCGTAAAAAATTAACTTGCTGGATTTCCCTAGTAAAGGAGATAAATGGCAGAGCTCCCCATCAGTCTATTGGCATAAATGGGATGGCGGTGGGTTTCCCTCACTAATGCTCAATAATTATTTCACCTCTGTTGGCTTAACAGAAGGTGAATGTAAATTATGTTGACATTGCACATCAAGCTTACCTTGATCACTCACTGTCCTCCTTACCATTGAATCCGGAACGTATTCATATTGCCAGCTCTCCAAATGCAAGAGTTAACCGGGAGTGAACTGAAGTGAGGCCATTTATGGAAAACAACTCAGTCTCAAAACTGATTAGAATGCCATGTTTGCACCTGGTTGCAGTGAAGCAAGTGGCCACCCAAGACATCTGGTAAACAAGACAAAGAATGATTCAAAGAAGCTTTGTTGATAATGAGAGAAAATAAAAATGGCCAAATTTCCCCACACAACCACCAGAGCCGAGAACAATACCTATGCTCAAAATTCACCTTGTGATGTATGTTTCACTCTAATGTAGGTAAAGGTATAGCATGGTATATTTACATAAGTGATCATCTTATACTATACCCTTGTTCCTACCTCCATTGTCCCATTGATTGTAAAGTGTATAGGATTGAAATGGGTTCTTGAAAATAACCTGCTCCCTCAAATGAAAGGAAATTTACCAATAACCTGTGAAAAACCAACATATCTTTACTACATGCCTATAAAATGTGTTATTTTTATTTGTATTTCGGTGGAATGTAGTTTTTTTCACCATCTTATTCCCTGAAATTTTACATTAAAAACAAATCGATTACTTATTTTTTCAAAAATACAGATATGTGCCCATTTTCTTATAAACTCAAAATAATTTCATATAACCTAAACTAAATCTTGTACATTCAAAATGAGTATCTTTGAAGTAATCCTTAAATGACCAGATTTCTCTTTTGAAACAAAGACTTGCATTTATACAGCACCTTACACAACTTCAGGATGTCCCAAAGCATTTTAAAGCCAACAAAGTACTTTTATAAAGTGTAGTCACTGTTGTAATGTAGGAAACACGGCAGCCAATTTGTGCACAGCAAGCTCCCACAAACAGCAATGTGATAATGACCAGATAATCTGTTTTCTTTAGTGATGTTGATTGATGGATAAATATTGGCCAGAACACCAGGGAGAATGCCCCTGCTCTTCTTCCAATAGTGGCCACGGGATCTTTTACATCCACCCAAGAAAGCAGACGGGCCTCGGTTTAACATTTCATCCGAAAGACGGCACCTCCAACAGTGCAGCACTCCCTCTGCACTGCACTGGAGAGTCAGCCTAAATTTTTGTGCTCAAGTCTTTAAAGTGGGACTGGAACCCATAACCTTTTGAGTCAGAGGCGACAGTGCTACCTACTGAGCCACAGCTGACCCCTTCGCATTTTAAACGGCTGTTTTATTTCTTACTCTTTAGATCTCCCTATTATAGATCACTCCATGCTGTGTCCCACTCCCTGGCCAAGCTGTTCCAGTACAGCTACAACACTGGCATCTATTTGACAATGTGGAAAACTGCCCAGGTATATCCTGTCCACAAAAAGCAGGACAAATCCAACCTGGCCAATTACCATCCCATCAGTCTACTCTCAATCATCAGCAAAATGATGGAAGCCATCATCGACAGTGCTATCAAGCGGTACTTACTCACCAATAACCTGCTCACTGATGCCCAGTTTGGGTTCTGCCAAGAACACTCGGCTCCCGACCTCATTACAGCCTTGGTCCAAACATGGACAAAGGAGCTGAATTCCAGAGGTGGGGGTGGGGGGTGAGAGTGACTGCCCTTGACATCAAGGCAGCATTTGACTGAGTGTGGCATCAAGGAGCCCTAGTAAAACTGAAGTCAATGGGAATCAGGGGGAAAACATTCCACTGGCTGGAGTCATACCTAGCACAAAGGAAGATGGTTGAAGATCCATTATCACAGCCCCAGAACATCACTGCAGGAGTTCCTCAGGGCAGTGTCCTAGGCCCAACCATCTTCAGCTGCTTCATCAATGACCTTCCCTCCAACATAAGGTCAGAAATGGGGTTGTTCGCTGATGACTGCACAGTGTTCAGCACCAATCACAACTCCCGAGATAATGAAGCAGTCCATGCCCGCATGCAACAAGACCTGGACGACGTTCAGGCTTGGGCTGATAAGTGGCAGGTAACATTCGCGCCACAGAAGTGCCAGGCAATGACTATCTCTAACAAGCGAGAGTCCCACCTCCCCTTGACATTCAACGGCATTACCATCGCCGAATCCCCCACCATCAAGATCCTGGCCGGTCACCATTGACCAGAAACTTAACTGGGCCAGCCACATAAATACTGTGGCAACAAGAGCAGGTCAGAGGCTAGGTATTCTGCGGCGAGTGTCTCACCTCCTGATTACCCAAAGCATTTCCACCATCTACAAGGCACAAATAAGGAGTGTGATGGAATACTCTCCACTTGCTTGGACAAGTGCAGCTCCAACAACACTCAAGAAGCTCGACACCATCCAGGACAAAGCAGCCTGCTTGATTGGCACCCCATCCACCACCTTAAAAACATTCACTCCCTCCACCAGCAGCATACCGTGGCTGCAGTGTGTACCATCTACAAGATGCACTGCAGCAACTCACCAAGGCTTCTTTGGCAGCACCTCCCAAACCTGCGACCTCTTCCAGCTAGAAGGACAAGAGCAGCAGGCGCATAGGAACACCACCACCTCCAAGTTCCCCTCCAAGTCACACACCATCCTGACTTAGTATATCGCCGATCCTTCATCGTCGCTGGGTCAAAATCCTGGAACTCCCTCCCTAACAGCACTGTGGGAGTACCTTCACCACATGAACTGCAGCGGTTCAAGACGGCGGCTCACCACCACCTTCTCAAGGGCAATTAGGGATGGGCAATAAATGCTGGCCTTGCCAGTGATGCCCAGATCCCACTCTGAATTGTGCTATCAGGTGATGCACATAGATTGGCCGACTCACCAGCCTTTCCCATTACCGCCCCCCCCTTTGAAATAAGTGTCTAATTTCCATTCTCGTCGCCAAGCTCTAGCCAGAAACCTGCCTCTTCCCACTCCACATCAGAACACTACATTGCAAATAATTTCAATGGTAGATCAACAAACAACTTCCCCACTGAACCATTAAATCTTGAAGCTTCATTCTGAAAAGAGCACTTTGGGCAAATTCTGTGTATAATATTTAGGGAGTCCTTCAAACTTCTATGGAATGTAAACAACTTTTACATTAAAAAAAGTTTTCTGAGATAACCCCTATAGGATTACATTTCTTTCCTCCTCTATCAAAAGGCATTTAATTTGCTGCACCTTCTTCCATTGCTGCATGTTATGCACGACACAGTGGGCAAAATGACCTGTGCAAACCGACTGCAAAATATTTGAACTTGTGTTGGCAAGTAACTCTTGCAAGAACAGTAAGTGTGTGGCAGCTCCTTCTCCCCTGAACCTTCTGATGTGCCTCAATGAATCCGAGACTCGACGTTAACGGAGCAAAGCAAGGCTTTTTATTAACTCAGAAAGTAATACACATTGGAGAAGTGTCTCTCATCCAGAGATCTGCTGTACTGCTGTGAGACACGCTGGGGCTTGCTTAAGTAGGGGCCAGGTATGGGCGGAGCCCTACACACAAGGAAATGAAACTGAAACTAAACTAAACACAGGGAATACAGTGCCTGATGAATGGCATATTTCATCACACCTTCCACTTAAATACTTGGCACACGTTCCCAGATCATATTCAGCGCCGATTCCTTGTGCGTTTATCGATACAAGATTGGGCTGCTTTTCTTTTCCATGGGTCTACAGCAGGTTAAATGATGAAAATAATGTTCCTTGGATGTTCATAAAATGCAAACGCTTAATGTTATCAACATTACATCCATTGTCACTTTGCATCAAATGACAATGGAGCTTGAATTAAAAGCTTTTGAGAATTTTCATTCAAGTTCCCTCCAAAAGTCTTTGTATTGCAAGTGTTAAACACATGACAGACCAAAAATTCAACTCACAAAATATTTTTTTTTAAATAAATCATGCAGGTTCTGTGGATTTGCCACTCCTTCATGTTTATAAAATGCATGTCATTTTTACAGCAGGTCTTTTATTTCTACCAACAATATAAATGCCTTAGTGTAGTCCTTCATTTCTAGTTCTGCCTTTGGTCTCATCTCCAGCTTTGTAGTTATGTTCTTTGTCTCTATTATGTTGTACTTCATCTGCAGTTCTGCCATTGTACAGCCTGTCTCCGCTACTGCAGTAACTCATCCCCTGGTTGTTAACAGGAATATCTCAGATACAGACCTTTTAATTAGGAATACATGCCCAAGGCAAATGCAGCTAGTCCAAAGTCACGAATACAAATGACACATCAGGTTCAGCAGTTCTGCTTTTAATGCAGAAGCCAAGCAAAAATACAAAAAAAGAGACAGAAATAATAAGTACCTGGCAAAAAAGACTGAATCTAATTATCTTACAACTGTGTGACATTTTTGTCTATACAACCTTCGTTCCTGTGGTCCCATTTTTGTGTCACCGCTCCACCCCCCCCCCCACCATTAGAAATTCTTATGTCCACATTTAGAATGGAAACTCCCTATGTAAACTTGTCACACTATGATTATGCCTTCCTGCCAGTGCACATCAGTTTTGTGTCTCGGAGCCTGTACTGCAGAGAAATGCCTAGGCCTCAACCAACTCTACCTTTCTAAATCCCAAACTGTTTTGCTATTTAAACTATAAATACCAATACAAAAATCAAGTTACAAGAGCAGAATGTTTGGGTTTAAAATGGGAACTGAATCACAACTGCACACCATGGTCCAATTATCCTTTGCCGTTTAACACCGCTTTACTTGTCAGCCGTGGTTCAGTTGGTAGCACTCTTGGCTCCGAGTCAGAAGGTTCAAGTCTCACTCCAGAGCCTGAAGCACAAAAGCCTAGGCCAACACTCCAGGGCAGTACTGAGGGAGCGCTGCACTGTCGGAGGTGCCCTCTTTCAGATGAGATATTACATAGAAACATAGAAGATAGGAGCAGGAGTAGGCCATTTGGCCCCTCGAGCCTGCTCCGCCATTTAACGAGATCATGGCTGATCATCCAAATTCAGTACCCTGTCCCTGCTTTCTCCCCATATCCCTTGATCCCTTTAGCCTTAAGAAATATATCTAACTCCTTCTTGAATATATTTAATGAATTGGCCTCTACTGCCTTCTGTGGTAGAGAATTCTACAGGTTCACCACTCTCTGGGTGAAGAAATTACTCCTCATCTCTGTCCTAAATGGCTTACCCCTTATCCTTGGATATTAAACCGAGGACCCATCTGCTTTCTCAGGTGGATGTAAAAGATCATTACATTGCTAATCATGGGGCTTTGCTGTGCGCAAATTGGCTTCTGCATTTCCTACATTACAACAGTACTTCATTGGCTGTAAAGCGCTTTGGGACATCCGGAGGTCATGAAAGGCACTCAATAACAGCGCTATATAAATGGCATATGCCTTTATTTCTTTACACTTGGGTCTCTACTCCCCCCAGGGTCTACTTTGCCCATTCCAGCGACAAAGTGGCCCCCGTGTTTTTGAGGCTCTGGCCTTATTCACATTCACCAGGCGAGCTGCAGGGCACCAAACAAGTGTCTCGACGCAGCTTGGCAGATTCGGCAAAGGAAAACGGGCCAGAGCTGCTGCCAGGAAGGTAAGCTGTGGAGGGTGGGGCTCTCGGGGAGGCAGCAGGCCAGATTATTTTTGTGGGCCGTGGAAGTGCACTCAAGCTCCTTCGAGGCCCACAAAAATAATTCAAAAATTTACCTTTGCTGGGCCTCTTCTCTTGCATCCAATGCCTGCATTGTGCAGGCTCCAACCAGTTTGAACTTAAAATGGCAATCAGAGTACGATTTCCATTAGAAGACACCAATTTCCATATTAAAAGGAGCGTAATGCCTGAAACAGACGGGCACTTTGGGCACCCAGACGTAGGTGACATGAATCAGTCATTCATGAAAGAAAGACTTATGAAATAATACTGAGCGGCCTACGGGTGGCGCTGTCCAGGGAGAGTATAAATACTCAGGCATGGGCCCATCTTGCGCAGGACATTCTTAACAGGAACTAGTGAAGGACATAACTAGACCTCCATGTTGTAAAACAGTTGATTAAAGCTTCGTTTAATGCTTAGACCAAGTGCCTAGTAGTTTTCTTACGTCAGTAGGCCCCTTTTAAAATGGCGCTGGCTGCATCGCTGGTGTTAATGGGGCGGGAAGGCTACGGACCCCATCTTGAGGCCGTTACCAGCTCGTTAATGCCAGGCGAAGGAAGTGCAAATCGTTGTTCCCGCCCCCGTGTGCGGATCATCGAGCATATTTTATTTATGTGAGAAACAAAATCTCAGTAAAAGTCCCTGATTCTGAGCAGTACAATGGTGCAATGCAGTGCCGTGCATTGAAACTCCAGTGTGCTGTACAGTGGAGAGGAACAAGGGACAGTGTGAGTTCAAGCCCACAAGTCCTCACATATTGAGTTCCCAATATTGGCCATGTCATCAGGGGACACGATCTTCCCCACAGAGAGGGAAGGGCGCAAAGACAACCAGAGCCGCTCTTGCACCCCTCCGAGTGTTGTCAGCCTGGGTGAAATGTTGCAATAGCCTGCCTGTTCTTTCATCCAGGAAATGCTGCACAGGAAAGGGAGCCCTAATTGCGGAAGAGAAAATAAAATTTTTAAAGAACTACTGTAAATATTCCTGGTATTTTTCCAGAATTATTCACTAAATTTAGTAAAATACAGCAGTAATGTGAGAAAGAAGGAAATACTTTCTATAAAAAGTACTTCCTTCCATAATAGTTGCGAAAGTAACTTCGATTTTAGCTCCATATGTTCAAAGAAGTCTCAACATGAACAGTTGCAGAGTAGCCTGCTAGAGATTTACCATACAGAGTTTCCTACCAGAAGACAGCTATTCCGCTGATCTATATAGCGATGGCATTGGTTACCATTTAATGTAGCGCTTTCCTGTGACAACTTTATGTATCTGCACACAGGAATTGTATGTATACGAGTGTCTGTGCAGAAACTATTGACAAAACCTTCAATCACAGCGTAACAAAAATCAGGGAAGAATGATGAAGTTTATGGCATCTATAGAAAGAATCATACCTTCCAGTGCTTTTGCAAGTTACATCGTGGATTCTGATATAATCTTGGTTACAAACCGTAAGCAGCAATAGTTGTCTGATCAGAGGCAGGAATCTGACAGATATTTAAGGTCAGGTTGAAGGCCTTATTCTAAAGTCAGAGCCTCAGTATTCATGATGCAATATTTTGTACAGCAAAAAAAAACCTTGGTTAAAAACCCTCAGTACAATTTACTCAGCATTGCTTGTGCTGGCTTAAAAACATGCTTCACTGAAGGTACTGAGGCACAAACTCCTTGTAGCAGCAAAAATATATCGTTAACAAATTAACACTACCAATATCACTAAAAGTTGAAGTGAAATCTGATTGTAACCAGTGCACAAGATATTAAAGGCGTGCAAATGCACTTTGAGCTTTTTAACCAAAGAATCTGATTTTTCAGAAAAACACTTATTAAAGTGATTAAGCAGAAGCCCTTCCCCTCATAGTAAAAGATGCATCATACCGGCTACTGTGCTGTCAATCAAGTGACCGAGTTGACCTTTACTATGCGCGTTTCCTTGGCTGACGGAAGATTCCCTGTTCCCCTGTAGGAAATGTGCGACTAATGAGTATTCCCGTTCTCACTCCACTCCTCAGCGCCTGCCTGTCCCATTGTTATACATCATCAACCGAAGCAACCTGCTGCCAGCAGCTGCTCCCTCCAGAATCATCAACCAATCACCTGCCACTGCCACCTCCTCTGACATCACATTCAGGGTGACTGTAAAACACAGAGCTCATTCAAAAGTGCCCACGTAAGAATCATGTCAATCCTGGAGAGAGAGAGAGCAAGAGCGAGAGAGAAAACTCTGCTTTCAGCAGAATACCTTCCTCACACTCTCCTATCTGGCATTACTGCAGCACACTGAAGTTACAGGGAAACCGGGCACATTGGGCAGTAAAAGCAGCGTGCTAAAAATAATTTATATGAAATCCTCTTCCCCTTGGAAAGAAGGAAATCAAGCAATAAAAACCTACAAGGATAATTTATTTTTATTTCATTTCAATTGTTCTATAATTAAATTCAATTAGTGATGTATACTTTCATAATAAAGCTCAAGTATTCATTTATTCAGGTTTCTGTAGCTTGACTCACAGTTACTCATAAATGCAACACCAAGACATTCACACATTCTGTTTGTGTTAAACATCCACATGTGCTGCATTTCAGGTGTTCTTGGGAAAGCCGTGAACCATCTTATTGTGAACAAATTAATTGTTTTTCTTTTCCCATGGCTAAATGTCAGAGCCTATTACATTATACTGAGAGAGAAAATAAAAATCACACAGTCTGCACCAGGCAATACGCTACCAACTACCCCAAAACAGCCTATTAATAAAGTCTGACAATCTGATTGATTTACAGCATTGTCAGAATTCACAGCATTGTTAGAATTTACACCATCAAACAGTGTGGATTATCTATTGAAAACCAGCATATTGAATTTCACCTGCCCTGTAACAAAACTGAACATGGCCACCCAATTGCTTCAAAATTTACATCTGACTAGATTCAGATTAAATAGCTTAACATTTACTGAGCTGAATAAAACTGCAGTCAAATATTGCTCACACAATAAATTCCAGACTATGTTATAAGGGTAAAGAAAAGTCTTGATTTTTTAACATAATAAATTTTACTGAAGTTGTATAAATCCTCCAGCGAAAGGACTCGAGGGTGAACTTTCCTTTTTAATAAAAAGGCACCCATGAAAATAAGGCATCATCAATATTAAAACCAAATATCTATCTAATTGGCCAGTATGCAAAACATCCTAACCCAACGAGGCAGAACAGCTTCTGTGCCCATTCCCTCTCATATGTACAAATACCATTTCAGACCAGACAAAGGTTTTGATTCCTACCCCCACACTGCACAGTTCAGATTCCACCCAGTAGATTAGTTAATATATATATGTATTGTTTTCAGGCCACTTACCTTTATATTAGTGACTCTGTGCACAGACATCAGCCATTTATTTATCTGTCATCTACTACAATGGCAGGATAGGTACAATATCTGCAGGCATGCACAGCAAGACAAAATACCACAACACATTGGCATTTTCCAAGTTTTGCCCTTGCCCCCCACACACACACACGCTAGGAGAGTTCTGATGATCAGAATACAAAGCACTTTTTTTTTCCTCCGCATCAATGACCAGGTGCATTGTAGTCCTAATTATGCAAGCTTTTTGTTCGTGTTTAAATGGGCCCTTAAGGCCAAATTCAGGTCATATCAGCAGTTTGTCGCTCATCCCCGATGACTGCACTAATTCTCTCAGAAGTTACTAAAGAAATTGCAGGTTTTCTCATTTCGAATATCTGATCATTAATATCAAAGAAGAAGCTTTTTTTCCCCATCCCTAGTGCTTCACCTGTTAGCACTTTTACCCCATTTAGATAACAGCTGCTGGTTTGCTTTTGCAGATAATTAGCAGCTGCACTGAATTAATTGTGGTTATCTTCATGCAGTGAAATTGTTATTGTGATTTTGTTGTGAAGTAAACTCCCTCACCTTCAAGGTATGGATTGAGATGATTTTCTTTGCAACAATGTAATGTGATATTTGGCTATGTAAACAGCCCTGGTGCCAGTGAAATGAATTAATTGTCCCAGAATACATTACATGCAAGATTTTTCCAACATCTACTGAATGTGGCATGACAGGGGCAGTGGGACAAGCAGAGGAATATTCTTGGGGATATCAGTCTAGTGACTTACTTATTCTTTGTTTATATGAACAATTTGCAAATTCTGAGTTAAATATTAACTAATAAAGGGAGAGAATCGGAGACAAGCACTTTCCCAAATGTCCCCTGATTGCTCGTGCTGGTACCTTTAATAAAAACAATTGGAACTATTTACCTTATTTTAATATCAGGAGTGCAGCCTTTTAATATGTTGATGATTTTATTACGAGAAATGGCTTCTCTTCCACCGCCTCATAACCTCCAAGGTCCCCCAGGGATCTATCCTAGGTCCTTCCTTTTCCATATCTACATGCTGCCCTTCAACAACATAATTTGCAGGCACAGAATCAGCTTCCACATATACGCTGACGCTATGCACTTCACCACTTCTCTTGATCGCTCAACTGTTTCTGTGCTGTCAGGCTGTTTACCGAAATCAAGTCCAAGACGAATCACAACTTCCTGCAGCTCAACATCGGGAAGACCAAAATTATCACCTTTGGTCCCTACCACAAACTCTGCTACCTTACCACTAATTTCATTCCCCTCTCAGGCTGAACCAGACCTTTCACAATCTTGCCAGCCAATAGATCCTATCCATCATGAAGACCATTTACTTCCACCACTGCAGCATCAACTAGATTTTGCCGCTAATTAAGCCCCTCCACCAATGATTCTCTTATCCATGCTTTTGTCACCTCGACTTGATTGTTCCAATGCATCATCTACCCTCCAGAAACCCCAACTTCTCAAAAACTCTACCTCTAGTACTCTGTCCCCATCTAAGTTCTGTTCACCCCCTCACCCCTGTTCTCATTGAAGAACAAGGGCAGCAGACGCATGGAAGCACCACCACCTCCAAGTTCCCCTCCATGTCACACACCATCCTGACTTGGAAGTATATCGCCGATCCTTCATTGTCGCTGGGTCAAAATCCTGGAACTCCCTCCCTAACAGCACTGTGGGAGTATCTTCACCACACGGACTGCAGCGGCTCAAGGAGGAGGCTCACCACCACCTTCTCAAGGGCAACTAAGGATGAGCAATAAATGCTGACGTTGCCAGCAGTGCCCACATCCCATGAACAAATAAAAAAGATCTACACTGCCTCCTCCTCCCCCACTCCCCCACACCCCCCCCCAATCCATTACCTTTAAAATCCTTGGCCTCCTCTGTAACTCCCACCACAACCTCACCCAACCCATCTCTGTGATTTCCTCCAACCCTATATGCCCTTCCAAATGCTACTTTCCTCTAATTCTGGCCTCTTGTGTCAACCGTGGCTCAGTGGTAGCTCTCTTGCCTCGGAGTCAGAAGGTTGTGGGTTCAAGTCCCACTCCAGAGACTTGAGCAAAAAATCTACGCTGACACTCCAGTGCAGTGCTGAGGGAGCGCTGCACTGTCAGAGGTGCTATTTTTTGAATGAGATGTTAAACCGAGGCTCCATCTGCCCTCTCAGATGAGCATAAAAGATACCATGGCACTATTCATAAGAAGAGCAGGGGAGCTCTCCCTGGTGTCCTGGCTATCTCTCAACCAACAACACTAATAATAACAGATTATCTGGTCATTATCACACTGCTGTTTGTGGGACCTTGCTGTGTGCAGATTAGCTGCTGCATCTCCTACATTATGACAGTGACTACACTTCAAAAAGTACTTCATTAGCTGTAAAGCGCTTTGGTGTCATCCTGAGGTCATGAAATCTACTACATAAAAATGAAAGTCTTTCTTTTTTCTTCCTCCCTTTGTCCCACAATTGATAACAGAACCTTTAGCTATTTCTGGCCTACTCTTTGAATTCTCTCCCTTCACCACTCCACCTCATTGCCTCTCTCTCTCCACCTTTTCAAAAACTACTTCTTTGACCAAGCTTTAGGTCACCTCTTCCAAACTCTCCCTTCTTGGCTCGGTATTTGTTTCCTTCTGTTATTTACATTAAAGTTACTATATAAATGCGACTTGCTTTTGTTGTTAGGAATTGAGTGTGAAGCTTTACTGCTGAAACAGATGTCTTATTTGACACTCTTACCAAAACCCCTACCTCAGCTCTTGATTCCATCCCCCACCCTGGCTTTGCACTCAGGCTTATAGTGTGTAATTTGGGTTTCTTGTTTGACTCTATGCGCAGCTTCGAGTTTCCCATTCTATCCATCATCAAAACCCCCTATTTACATAACATTATCCACATCTGCACTTACTTCGCCATCACTTTCGCTGAAACACCAACCCACACCTTCAGCACCCCCAGGCTCAATTTTTCCAAAGCTCTACTTTACACAACTCCAACTTATCCAACACTCTGCCATCCGCATCTTATCCCATACTCTCAAATCTCCATTGGTGCCCTGTCTCCAAAGCATTGAATTCAAAATCTTTGTTCTTGTTTACAAATTCCTTCACAGCCTCACCCCACACTACTTCTGCAACTTTCTCCAGCCCCACATGCTAATGCACACCCTCCATTCTTCTGACTTTAGCCCCCTTTGCAACCCTCTCTACTCTACCTTCAATGGTAGACAATTTAGCCATCCTGGGCCTGCACTCTAAAACTCTCTGGCCTAGAAATTCAGTCTGGCCACTTTTGGGGCGGTAAAGTCGGGCGGTCGCTAAAGTTAGCGCCCGCCGGAAAGTGTAGGCCACTTCGCCGAAATTCAGTAGATTTGGCCAAGAGTTTGGGCGAGCGCTGAAACTGGCGTTGCACTGCTATCTTCAGGCGCTAAGCCGGCGATGCGGACTGATAACGCCGAGGCCGGGCGCAGCGCAGGTGCGGTCATGTTTTGATTGACAGCAGACACCCTGACGCCGGCCAGCTCTTAAAGGGGGAAGGGTCGACTTTGACTGCTGCCACGCCCTGTATAGTGGAGCCCTGCAGCTAGGCCTCAACACTGCTGGTGGACCCAAATAGCGCC
Source organism: Somniosus microcephalus (assembly GCF_052327205.1). Classification (NCBI taxonomy): domain Eukaryota; kingdom Metazoa; phylum Chordata; class Chondrichthyes; order Squaliformes; family Somniosidae; genus Somniosus; species Somniosus microcephalus. The sequence continues at coordinate 48,355,495 of NC_141007.1, read as the reverse complement.
TGAAGCCATGGAGAAGGCCCGTGAACGAGCGCAGCGCTTCTCAGAGCATGCTTTGAGGGTGCTGGTTAATGGTGTGGAAAAGAAAAGAGAGATCTTGTGCCCGGACAGTGGCAAGAAGGCTCCCAGGAGGCAGTACAGGAGAGCCTGGAAGAAAATCGCCCACAGGGTGTCATCCACCAGCGATGTCCCCAGGAGTGCGGACCAATGCCGCAAGAAGTACAACGACCTCACTCGGATGGTGAAGGTGAGTACCCTTTCCAGTGTCCTCCTCATCCTTGCATGTGCACCTCACATTATGGGCAAAGGGACCTCAAAGGCCTAATGGGCAGCCCTCCTCCCGCAGCTATGGCACTGGCATGATCATCAATAGCACTTTCTGCACTTAACACACTGGCCAAGCTATTCGACCATGGGAGGCAGTGCACACAGCAACAGGGCACCACACTGGCCAAGCTATTCAACCATGGGAGGCAGTGCACACAGCAACATGGCACCACACTGGCCAAGCTATTCGACCATGGGAGGCAGTGCACACAGCAACAGGGCACCACACTGGCCAAGCTATTCGACCATGGGAGGCAGTGCACACAGCAACAGGGCACCACACTGTACTTACAGGCCGTCCTTTCTCTTGCAGGCCAAGCTGGCGTGGAATTTGAGGAGCCAGTCTGCCACCGGGGGAGGCCGTCCCCAGTACCAGGCGCTCAGTGAGCTGGAGGAGAGCGTGGCTCGACTCATGCGTGGCCGGGTGACTGGCCCTGTTGCCATTGGAGATGCGGACCCTGTACTGGGACCCACTGGTAAGGACATGACCGGTTGGACCTCTCTCGTTGCCCTTGCGCTTCAGATCTACATCCTTTCCCACTGTCCGACCAATGCGCATAATGCCACCACTCATGCCTCCCTCGCTGACGTCCTGTCCTCACTCTAAAGCTACTCTTGTGCCTTCCTGCTTTCAGCTGGTGAGGAGGAGGTGGTCCCTGAAGCTCAGAGTGCCAGGCCCTTGGAGGAGGAGGACGACGAGGACCAGGAGGAAGGCGGCACATCGGGGGAACCCTCATCCGCGCCAGGGGATGGCAATGGAGGGGAGACGTCTGGCCTGGAGGAGAGGCAGGGGGAAGTGTTGCAGGGGGGTGTAGCTCCTGGGCCCAGTGGGGTCGAGGCATGCGGGAAGGGTCGGGCAGCACGGCGGCCTTCTCCCCAGAGGGGGGAAGTGTTGCAGGGGAGGGCAGTTCCTGGGCCCAGTGGGGTCGAGGCACGCGGGAAGGGTCGGGCAGCTCGGCGGCCTTCTCCCCAGAGGGAGAGTCCGCCCTCCAGTCCGGAGATGGTCCTCGCCCAGGAGGTGCGCCTCCTTGATGAGATGTCCGCGGCGTCAGAGCGGCGCCACAAGGAGTTCATGGGGGTTGTGGGACAGTTGCTTCAGGCCATTGAGTCCCTGGCTCATAGTGTGGTCGCTTTCGGGGAATCACAGGCCAGGGGGGTCGAGCAACTCGCGGCAGCACACGACAGGGGTGTCCAGCAACTCGCGGCAGCGCAGGACAGGGGTGTCCAGCAACTCGCGGCAGCGCAGGACAGGGGTATCCAGCAACTCGCGGCAGCGCAGGACGCGAGTCGCAAGTCCATGAGTGGTGCCGTCCAGACACTGGCAGATCTGATGCGGGCACATACCAGGGCAGTTCGGGCACTCACTTCTGCCACACTCGCTGTGGCGCGGAAGCATCGCCAGGGCACCCGCCGCCCTGCTGCAGCACAGCGGTCTGGCCTCCACCAGATTGCTGCGCTTGCTGCACTGCCAGCCCGGCCGAGTGCCAGTGTCTCTGGCGAACAGCGTGCACCTGGCATCAGCCAGCTTGCCCCCATTGGTGCAGCCGACACTGCCACTCCCCCAGCCAAGGTGCGACGAGCTGCTGCTGAGACTGATGCTGGCCAGCCACAGCTGCAGCAGTCAGCAGCCGGCCCCTCCCGGGCCGGGCCTCGTCTAGGCCGACCCCCAAGGGCATCTGCCGTCACGCATTGTGGCCCTCATGAGCCTTCCCCCAGCCTTGCCACACCCACAGGGCCCAGGTTGAGGCGGAGCAGCAGGTCGGGCAGGGGCCGGAGAAGCCTGCATAAGGACTCGCCCTCTCGGCACACCCAGTAGAGTGTGGTGATAGCGGTTTTTTTTATATGGGGGTGTTTGTGTTCTGGGGGGGGCTTATTTTGGTAAGGCCGAAGATGAAGGCATTTTTTGTTTTTATGGGGGTGTTTGTGTTGTGGAGGGGGGGGGGCTTATTTTTGTAAGGCCGATGATGAAGGCCAATTGGATGGGCAAGTTTTGTTATTCCTCCCCAGGTTGTGGGAGTGACAGATGTTTTTGACTGTTTTTTGGGGGTCTCGTCTGTTTTTCTGTTTCATGTGGGAAGGGCCCTGAGTTTGTAAAATAAAGCTTTTATTTATTCAGCATGTCCAGGTGTCATGTTTCAAGTGGTTGTTGCGTTAACCGGCTGAGGGCTTGCGGAGCGGCTGCATTCAGGTGCGTTCATTGCCACAGGCCATTCCCTGACAGGGGGCCTAGAAGTGTCGTTCAATAAGCCGCCGGCGGACGGCCCTTGGACCTTGTGGCTCCCTCCTGGGCTGGTACTCCTCCTCCTCCTCCTCCTCCTCCTCCTCCTCATGGTCCTCCTGCTCGTCCTCCTGAGGTGGTGGTGCAACGTCAGGTGGCAGTGCCTGAGTCCTGCGGATAGCCAGGTTGTGCAGCATGCAGCACACGACGACGAACTGGGAGACTCTATCCGGCGAATACTGTAGAGATCCGCCGGAACGATCCAGGCAGCGGAACCGTTGCTTGAGGACGCCAATCGTTTGCTCTATGATGTTCCTTGTGGCTTGATGGCTTTCGTTGTATGCCTCCTCCGCTGGGGTCCTGGGTGCGCGGAGCGGGGTCATGAGCCATGTACACAAAGGGTAGCCCTTGTCCCCAATAAGCCATCCCCTTGGTGGAGGCTGTGCCTCGAACATGTCAGCCACAGTAGTCTGGCGCAGGATAAATGCATCGTGGCTGCTTCCTGGAAAGCGGGCATTGACAGCTAGGATGCGCTGCCTGTGGTCACACACCAGCTGTACATTGAGGGAATGGTAGCCCTTCCGGTTGCGGTAATCCTCGGCATTGTCGATAGGTGCCCGCATAGCCACATGCGTGCAGTCAATGGCGCCCTGCACCATGGGGAAGTCCGCGATCCTGCCAAATCCGACTGCACGCTGCTCCTGCCTCTCTAGGGTCATGGGGAAGGAGATGAATTGGTGTCTCCTCGCGAAAAGTGCATCGGTGACCTGCCGGATGCAGCGATGCGCGGCGAACTGGGAGATGTTCGCTATGTCCCCAGCAGCGGCTTGGAAGGAGCCGCTTGCATAAAAGTTCAGAGCCACCGTGACCTTCACTTCCACCGAGAGAGACATCCTGCACATCAGCTGTGGACGCAGATCTCTGTGAAGCAGCTGGCAGATCTCTGCAACCACCTCCCTTCTGAAGCGCAGCCTCTTAACACAATGCGCCGCAGTCATGGTGAGATAGGACACCTGCTGCCGGTATTGCCTGAGTGGGTAAGGCCTACGTTGCCGACGCCTGATGGCCCCTCTGCGTCTAGGCATGGCTGGCCCTCTCACACAGCGTCTGCGAGCCCTTCGCACATAATGCTGCAACTGAGGGTTGGAACCCCATACAGCCCCCATAATAAACTTGCAAACAGTGAAATCACAATGATTCAAATGTCAAAGCTCTGGCCAGAAGCCAAAAATACCTCTCCTATGTTGTCCCAAATCAGTAAGCTCTGTCCCTTGGTCTCTGTCCAGAAATCCAAAGCAGTAAAGTCATTGCAGCAAAATGGCTGGGCTTTATAGGTCAGTGTAAGTGCCCTTTAATTAGCGCTCCCCGAGGCCCACAGGGCCTCTGTTGCGTTCCACTTCACAGTTCTTAACAGCGCCACGCCCACATTGGGCAGGCGCCACTGAATTTCCGGTTTGGGGCGCACAAACAGCGTTGCATGACGAAATGACGTCATAAGCTGCGCGCGCAGCTGAGCGGGCGCAAACACTTTGCGCCGGTGCTAAATGTCTACTGAATTTGGGCGTAGGCGCAGATCGGCCTGCGCCCGGGCGCTAAGTGCCTAGCGCTGGAAATATACCCCTCTTATGGCGTTAACGGCTGGCGAACGCAACTGAATTTCTAGGCCTCTCTCTCTAAATCCCTCCTCTTTACAATCTCACTCCCCCCTCTTCAAAATCCTTCTCAAAACTTCTCAGATCATATCTTCAGTCACCACCCCAAATTTTCCTCCTATTACGGGTTGGCATTGTTTTTTGTCCCTGTGAAGTACCTTGGGATATTTACTATGTATAAGACACTATATAAGTGCAAGGTATTGTGATTGTTTAATGCTCGTTAATATACCGTATTGAATCAGCTGCAGCGTATCAAAATTTAAAATAGAAGCTCTTACCGAGCCATGGGCCCTCCAGCCATGGGTAAGGGACCTGCAAACAGGGAGAGGTACACATTATTTGGCCCTCTCCCTCCAACATGATGAATAGCAGGATTCCAGAGTGTGCCACTTCTCTCCTGCCAGTCCCTGGGGTTGACCTCAGTTGAGGCGGTAGGCAGAAAAATTGGCTGGTTTCTTTGGACCCACCTCCATCTCCTGCTGTCACTGGAATGTAGCGGGGCAGGGGGGGGTTCAAAGATGGGCAACCAACAGTCTTTCTTGGGGGTGGGAGGGAAGATTTCTGGCAGGGGTGAGGACCCAGTAGAAGACCTCCCTTCTCCATTTCTCTTTCTTCCACTGGTGCACCCAATTTCACATAGTCTAACTCATTCTCTCTTCACAGAGCAAGGGGAATCCAATGGTTTACAAACAAAGCCCAAAGAAGGCCCATCACCCAAGCACCAACCGTCATCATTCCCACTTAAATCATTTACCATCACAGATAAGCATACTTCAAAATAAGACCATAATGATGTTGATAAGAACATACAGCGTGAGACACTTGGCACTAATGCTGAAAGGGGAGTACTGGTAAAGATTAAGAGCCAGCTGGTACAGGGGAAGAGGTCTAATATGCCATGTGATATTTTATGACTTATGGGATTGCTAATGTATTAGACATCACATGCTCTCCACACACATCTGTGCAGATTTCTGGCTGTAAATGTTCTCAAACACATTTTTTAAAAAGCGGCATGTACACACACACACACACTTAAATTGCTGAATCAGGGTATGCATCTAATCCATTAATTCCTTGCTCTCACTTCAATTGTACACTACATTGTCTCAACGCGCCTGATTTTTTGTTGTATAAAGAAGGGGAAATCATTGTCCCTGTGGAATGAACAGAAAAGATCTGCAACAACTCAACCTAGTGAGTTGTATATGGACCTTAGTGGGTTAGCTTCCACTTGGATTCTGGTAAAAGTCCAGGTCAATATTGAGGAGTAATTTGACTAAGTACACCAGACATGGAAGGTGGTATGGTGTGGTGGTGAGTTTGGATGAAGAGTTGTCTGTCTTGAAGTCTGCCATTGAGCACATGACAACACCAGTGGCATCTGAAGTAGCGAGCTCAAGGTACAATAGGAGCATCACTAATAGCACTGCTGTTATGAGGCTTTGAGGTCCACCCTTCAATCAGCTTCAAATCATTTGGAGAATGGTACCAGGCAACCACGAGATCTTGTGAGATCTCATAGATGCCTACTGTTCTATGTTCACACAGAGCTGTGTTAATTGTGAGGAGATGCTCTCCAGCCATGACACATGTGGAGTTGTACAGGAACAGCTGCCACTCTTGACAGCAGCATCTGTGCCATTATATAGCCCTGCACAAGTGAGAGCAGTTACCATCTCGGAGAGCAAAAAGCCTACAGCATTTCAAACAAAACAGCTCCACTAGGATAGTCACAGATATGGATAGTAGGCGTCCTGTAGCCCATTGCAGCTCGTCAGTTGATTATGCAGTGCTTTACCACCAGCTGGGGAAGCATTTAGTGACCATGCACATGCAGAAGCAACACAGAAACATTCATGGCACACAGCGCAAACACACCAACAAAGCATCTTAAATATGCGCATCATAAGCACTGAATAAACTTAGTAAGATCAATTCATTTTCAATATAATTTTCATTCTCTTATTTATTCGTTGTTAAGAAAAGAAAATACCAGGACCCTGATATTGCCGTGGCCAATGCGCATGTATGTAGAATTGGTTTAGCACACTGGAAATGTGCTGTGCAGGTATTGTGGGCAGCTCCTGTAATTCAGGCTATTGCTCATTGGAATGTCGGGGATGTATGCTGGGTGTGAGTGCACCTCTGACTGACGCATGGTCATTGAATGGGGAGGTTATTCATATATCCTCCTTTGCTCCTTTCCAATGCACTTTTTTATACAGTTGCAAAACTTGTATCCTGCAGCTGTATAAAAGGGTGCAGTGGAAGGGAGCCCTGACCTGGAGTTGGCCATTGGCAGCCATTACCTTGAGTGACCCATGAGAGTAGCTGAAGTCGTGACCTGAAGCCTGTGACCAGACTTCACTGTGCCTGGTGTGAAGTTTAGCAAGCTCTGTAATGGTTGGCAGCACTGCCAAAGAAACAGGGCTTAGTTGGGGTCGTAGTTGATGGATGCTGTGAAGGACCAAAGGGAGGTTCTGTCCCCCCCTGCCCTGCTGTAGCCATAGGTACTTAGAGGCAGTGGTAGGCAGAACTTGGCAGAAGGTGGTGGATAGGGTAAATGCCTCAAACACACTTCACAGGACATGGGCCATGATTTTGGTCACTCTACCACTTCGCTTTCCTGCAGGAATGGGGTGGCAGCAAGACTAAAATCACAATCTAGCAGTTACTGCCATCTTGCCACTGCAGTCCTGCCCATTGGCATTCTTTTAGGCTTGCACTTCAGTCGACCATGCAAATCAGGGTCCTATAATGTAGATAGGGCCCCAGTGCCATTTTAATCTGGGAACATGCAGCTCATCCACAGTGTAAGGCCTGCACACTGCCACTGAGTGGAAAGTGAATGGACCTTTCCTCTGAGGATATTCCCCGAACATTTTCGTTCTATTTTCTAATGCGTGTGGCCAGAAGCTGCAGCAGGGCCCTTCAAGGAGCACTTCCTCAGTATCTCAGCAAGCATCTTGCCACTGCCTCTGACTTAAGCGAGCACCAGCACAGAGCTATCCTCTCCGTGAGACTTAACCAACTTGAGGCGCGCACCCTGGTTGCTGCACAATGCACAGGTGAACAAGAGTACGACAAGATGGTACCAGTGGAATTGGAAGCACCTGTCTAGCGGACCCAGTCACCTCCTTCCACGGATGTTGAAGCCAGTGATCCAGATCTTTAGGACACAACTTTTACAAGAAAGGTGCCTCCAAAGCAGCAGTGGGTATTGGAGTCTTTAAAAGAAAAGAAAGACTTGCATTTCTATAGCACCTTTCATGACCACCGGACGTCTCAAAGCGCTTTACAGTCAATGAAGTACTTTTGAAGTGGAGTCACTGTTGTAATGTGGGAAACGCAGCAGCCAATTTGCGCACAGCAAGGTCCCACAAACAGCAATGTGATAATGACCAGATAATCTGTTTTTGTTATGTTGATTGGGGGATAAATATTGGGCATGACACCAGGGATAACTCCCCTGCTCTTCTTCAAAATAGTACCATGGGATCTTTTATGTCCACCTGAGAGAGCAGACGAGGCCTCAGCTTAACGTCTCATCCAACAGTGTAGCACTCCCTCAGCACTGCACTGGAATGTCAGCCTAGCTTGATGTGCTACAAGTCCCTGGAGTGGGACTTGAACCCACAACCTTCTGACTCAGAGGCGAGTGTGCTACCCACTGAGCCACAGCTGACACATTTGAGGGTTTTGCCTTGGAGCTTCCAAAACATGGTGGAAAGTATGGAAGAATTACTGGCCACCATATGAGGTCCTCAGGCAAGGTTTCAAAAACAGATTCAGCCTTGGATCAAATGGTAGTTCCAGGGCCTTCTGGAGCGCAACTCCTCACACCAAAGGCCCTCTTGACTGCACAGAGTGACTGCCATACAAGCCTCGAGCAGCACCTCGCCATTAGCCCAGACAGCTCATGAGATGGGTGAAATAAGAAGAGATGCTTAATTGCTTCTGAAATGTTATTACTCCCATTGGGTCTGTGAACCATCGATCCCTGGGCATGCATGCGTGCATGGACGCTAGAGATATCAGTTTCCGTGATAAGCCCCCTCAGCACGGTGGCATAGTGGTTAGCACTGTTGCCTCACAGCGCCAGGGACCTGGGTTCGAATCCGGCCTCGGGTGACTGTCTGTGTGGAGTTTGCACATTCTCCCCGTGTTTGCGTGGGTTTCCTCCGGGTGCTCCGGTTTCCTCCCACAGTCCAAAGATGTGCGGGTTAGGTTGATTGGCGATGATAAAATTGACCCTTAGTGTTAGGGGGATTAAATACGTGGGGTTACGGGGATAGGGTGGGATATGTGTTGGTGTAGGGGTTACGGGGATCGGGTGGGATATGTGTCGGTGCAGGCTCGATGGGCTGAAATGGCCTCTATCTGCACTGTGGGGTTTCTGTGATTTCTGTGAAGTTCCTTCACTATTTTGCAGTCATGCTGTGCACTTTTGGGCCACCTCTTCCTCCACTGTGATATACCCACCAATCGACACCACACCCAAGCTTTCTGGCAGAAATCTCCTGTGTATCATTCACTTCTGTCACTGTGGTGCTGATAGTTTGGACTTTCTGCTTCCAGATTTAAACAGGAGTAAAATATTCAATTTGTTTTTGCAGCTGCAGAATCAAGGCATTCATGCAAGAAAAAATGGGTTTATTCTCACTTTTCTCCAATGGTCATTAATTTATTTTTGGATGGCTAGAAATATAATTTTCTACCACTATCACTACCCTCTTTACTCATATCTACTGTTTTGCCAAAATTATTGAATAGAGCAAAATATGGCCACGGATCTCCAAATTGGGAAACATAACTGAAATACAGTTTTGTGTAGCAATCACATTGACAATTTTTGAGAATTCGCTTTAGATTCTAGAAGATAATGAAATCTGCAGCAACTCTGCCAACATTTTAACAAGTTTAAAGTTCTGAGTTGATCTTCCTCTCAAGATGACCCTGGGACAGCTGGAAGAGCTGTCCTCTAGCTGCACTCCCTGAGCACCTGAAATCCCTTCTCGCCTAATTAAAAACACTGCTCATTAGGCAGCTCCGCTCTTTAACATGCAGGGCCAGGAATAAGTTCCTCACATCTCCACCTTTAATCAGAGACCCAAAGGCCTGTGAAGCAGCCCACTCAATCATAACCATCTGATGTCAATCTACCAGAGCCTCCTGTTCTGCCTTGAAGTGCCTTGCAGGATAAAGAGAGAAATGTGGAATGGTGTGATCAGTGATCAATGTGCCTACCATTTAAAACATTTTTACCTTGGATATGAATAAGCACCTGTGATGTTATTCTACTTTAAAGGCTCTATATAAATGTTGCCCATTGCAAAATGCATGCAACAACTGCATCTGATAGTCAACATACTATCACCTGAATGGAGTTCTTGCAACAGGCAATGCCTGACATTTGGAACTGAGCCTACATGAAAATTCTCCTTTCTGGCTTCGAGAATGTGTTACGGAACCATTTAACTAAAAATGGTTGGAACCAACTAGCTAGTTGTGAGCTAACCACTTAGTGTTATATATGCAAACTCTCTTATTGAGTTAGGGGTGACTTTCTATAGTATTCTTTTACTGCCACATTGTGTAAGTATGTAAAAGGAGACAGGAAGGAAGAATTAGTGTATTGGTTTCCTAAACTTATACAACCAGGTGCTTGTACACGTAACATAGCTATGAACAAAAGTGGATAAAGGATGTTTGGGACAGCAGCCACCGGCTCACCCTTTCGTGAAAATTTTCAGCTGATCAGAGTGAGCCAGCACAGAATTGTAAAAGGTAGGTCAAGCCTGACGATCCTGATTGAATTTATTGAAGAGGTGGCTGAAGTAGTGGACAGGGGGATGTCTATGGATGTTATTTATATGGACTTCCAGAAGGCATTTGATAAACTCCCTCATAAGAGACTGTTAACTAAGATTCAGGCCCATGGAATAAAAGGCAAATTATTGATCTGGTTAGGAAATTGGCTGAGCGGCAAGAGACAGAGAGTAGGGAGAATGGGCAGGTACCTGAATTGGCAGGATGTGACTAGTGGTGTCCCACAGGGATCTGTGTTGGGGCTGCAACTATTCACCACATTTATTGACGAATTAGATGATCGGATAGAAATTTGCTGATGACACAAAGATAGGCGGCATTGTAGGCAGTGTAGATGGAAGCCTAAAATTGCAAAGGGCTATTGAGTGATTAAATGAATGGGCAAAACTGTGGCAAATGGATTTCAATGTAAGTAAATGTGAGATCATCTACTTTGGACCTAAAAGGGATAGAACAGGTAGGCCTAGAAATTCAGTGGGCCTTGCGCCCACTTAGCGCCTAAAGAGGTCTTCTGCGCCGGTGGGGTTGGTAGCGCGGAAATTGAGTGCAGCGTTAATGGCGGCGGTAGCCGGTAGCGCTGCGCCGGCACCGATGACGTCATCGGTGTGCGCAGCGCCCCGGTTCCACCCCGATGCCGGCCTGACGCCCATATTCAGTTGCGGCCGCCTCTTCCGCAGCGGCCGCAAACAACGTTCGTGAAACACGGCCTTCATGCAGCGTTAGTGGGGCGCATAAAGGTGGAGGTGTGGCCGGCCGCTTTTTCGGCGGCCGCCTGCCCGCACCTCCCTCCCCGGCCTCCTACACCACCCCCCCCCCCCCGCGGCATTGGTGGCTGATTCCCGCGAGCCCAGCACTTCTCCGTGGTGCCGGGCTCATTTGCCGGCAGAATCCAGCGGCGATCTCACGGCTGCAGGCAGCTCCTCCTTAAGAGAAGGAGGAGGCCTGCAGTACCCCAGCCTGCTGCACCGCATCGGGTGGCGCAGCGGCAGCTGGAGCGCTGAAATTCACTTTCAGCGCCCCAAGCGGAGGCGGGCACACCCTGGAACAGTGCCCGGTTCCGACTTGGGGCGCTAAAAGTGAATTTCTGGCGGGCGCAACAGGCTCCGGGCGCTGCGCAAACTTTTGGGTGCAACTGAGCTGGCGGGGCCATACCTAATTTCTAGGCCGTACTTTCTGAATGGTAAAAGGCTAAAAACTGTGGAGGTCCAGAGAGACTTGTCGGTCCAGGTATACAGATCATTAAAATGTCATGAACAGGTACAGAAAATAATCAAAAAGGCTAATGGAATGCTGGCCTTTATATCTAGAGGACTAGAGTACAAGGGGGTAGAAGTTATGCTACAGCTATACAAAACCCTGGTTAGACCACACCTGGAGTATTGTCAGCAGTTCTGGGCACCGCACCTTAGGAAGGATATATTGTGCTTGGAGGGAGTGCAGTGTAGGTTTACCAGAATGATACCCGGACTCCAAGGGTCAAATTATGAGGAGAGATTATACAAATCAGAGTTGTATTCCCTAGAATTTAGAAGGTTAAGGGGTGATTTGATCGAAGTTTTCAAGATATTAAGGGGAACAGATAGGGTAGATAGAGAGAAACTATTTCCGCTGGTTGGGGAGTCTAGGACTAGGGGGCATAGTCTAAAAAATTAGAGCCAGACCTTTCAGGAGTGAAATTAGGAAACACTTCTACACACAAAGGGGGTGATTTTACCGATGGGGACATGATGGAGGCGGGACTGCTGCTTGTCGGGTTTTAGTCCTGCCTCCATCGACGTCCGGCCAACCCATGCTATTTTCCCTTGATTGAGCTTGTTAAGTCCGCCCAGCGGGCTTAGCAGGCCAATTAAGGGAAAGCCGGTTACTGGTGACATCAGCGAGTGACGTTTCATCCGTCAAGAGCTTTTGACAGATGAATTGTCATCGTTTGACTGCTCTGTGAAGCTGTAAACACTGACAATCTGTTTTCTAAGTTGAGACCTGGGACACAGGCTCACTTAGAGATCTATCCTGAGCAGAAAGTAGAAGGCTGATGCATTTGAGAATGGAGCTGCCATTCTGCTTTCTCTGTCGGTGAGATGAGGGACTCCCAAGAACTGAAGGGTTGAAGCCTGGAGGAAGAAGCAAAGGTAAGTAAAGCTTTTAAAACACTTAAGACTCACCTCACACACTTACTTCTGCACACATGCACCCATCACTCAGCTGCACACCGGACATCTTGGCCCCTCCGACACCTGCAGACCCACGGCTCGCCTCGCTGACCCTGGCAAGGTTTGGAGCAGTTAATTGGCACTAATCCCCTTCCCGCCTCAAGGAGGCAACTCCCAGCACGGGTCAGGTACCCGCCTCCTGGGAGGATGGCACGGAGGCGGGTTGGGGGCGGGATGGGTACCTGCCCCCAGATTCTGCCATTTTCCCGGCAGTCCTTCCTCCATACCCGCCTCCCCAGGACAGGCAAAATTGCCCCCAAAGGGTGGTAGAAGTCTGGAACTCTGTTCCGCAAATGGCAATTGATGCTAGATCAATTATTCATTTTAAATCTGAGATTGATAGATTTTTGTTAACCAAAGATATGGGGCAGAGGCGGGTATATGGAGTTAAGTCGCAGATCAGTCATGATCTCATTGAATGGTGGAACAGGCTCGAGGGGCTCAATTGCCTACTCCTGTTCCTATGTTCCTATGCTTGATACTAGGTTAAAATCTTCATAAACAGATCAGTATTATCTTGCATGTCAACACTCCTACCCTGAGTATACTACACCCACACACCTAAAATGTTTTTCCAAATTTTTGACTTTGAACTTTTGTGTTCATTAAAATGAGAGCTCTCAGTATTCAGGAATGGAACACTTCTATTTTCAGCATCCAATGTCACCATCGAGTACTATGAGGTCAGGTATAGTTGCAGTAAAAAGCAACAGTATACCTTAACTCTAACTTCAGAAAGTCATCCTCATTAGACAAGTCAGGTAATTCCATTTATTACTATACTCTTAATTATAGCCTTTGAATGAGACCACTAATTTCAATGACAATTAGTACTGAATTGTAGACATGTTTTTATGCTCACCAGGATCCTGCATGAAACTCCTCCAGCTCATTCAATCGAGACTCTTACAGCCATTAGTATGGAAGTCTCTATATCCAATATATCTCTGCTGGATTCAAACCCAGATCTCGGTAATGAAAGGGGGGTTTTCTAACCCACTGCACTACATTGTTTTCCTACTGTATTTTCAATGAATATTGCTATTTACCCATGATGATTGTTTAAGGCAGTCTGCATAGGAGCACATGCATAAAAAAAAGACTTACATTTATATAGCGCCTTTCACGACCACCGGACATCTCAAAGCGCTTTACAGCCAATGTAGTACTTTTTGAAGTGTAGTCACTGTTGTAATGTGGAAAACGCGGCAGCCAATATGCGCACAGCAAGCTCCCACAAACAGCAATGTGATAATGACAATGATGATATGGCATGTTAATGCATTGAAGCATGTCACCATGGCTGTGATTGATGCCATGATCCCTCACACTCTTGAGATCATCATCTTAGTTGTATCTCTGTGCAGAAACACCAAACAGACCTCAAGTGTCCTACACAGAGGTAGAGAAAATCAGTAGGGAAGTGATCATTGAACTGCTCTTTCACACCAGCAGCCAGTTGCTTCAGGTTCGTGCTGGTGAAGGGTCTGGAAGCATGACATCCACCCCAAGTTCAATTCCCATTCTCCTAAATTCCTGATCTCCTCTATGCCACTCTGATGGTAAATGGCGATCAGCTTTCTTCTTGGGAGGATAGAATGGTGGATTGTGCTCAGGGTGTTCCTGTGCACTTCTCAGTTTAGTGGAGGCTTGAGAACAGCTCACAGGTGGGTTAGAAAACCAGAAGGAACAAACCGGCAGGCAAAAATGAGAGGACAAAATATCCTTTCAAAAAAGTACTATTGTCTAAACTCAAATATATGCACACTGATTATAATACTCTACTTATACGGATGTTGTCCATCACCTTGATGGCTACTCGATCTAAAACAGACTATCTAATTCATGGCAACTCATCAGGGCTTCTTTTTTTGTACCAATTTTCACAGATGGCTCCTTTGTTAAAGAATAATCCTGCTGTGCACACTGCATTACAAAACAGTGCAATTTAAGGATAGTCCAGGAAAAGTAATGAAGAGAAAAAGATTCTTCACTCTCTGGTGCTTTATATAATTGGTTAAGTTTTGCCAGTTTTCATCTTGTCCATAAAAAATGATAACTGGAGCACTGCAGGTTGTGTTGCAGGGGAGGGGTAAATCTGCAGAATTAGTTCTGTCCATCAACAGCACACTTCCTGCCAGGTAATCTGGAGTAACAGCAACAATGGTTGTGAAAAAATATCCAAACCATTTCCACCTTGCTGCTCCAGAAGAAATGTGCTGCAGTAGCAGAGAGAAAAAGTTGGAATATATTTACACAAAATCTTTGTTACTTTTGTAGCCTGCTACATTTGGAAATCAGTTTTTGTTTAACCGCCTTAAACCTCCTCTGTATTCGCACTAGTTTTGTCTATGTTTAATTCTGCCTCTTTGCATTATATAGTTTTCTGGAAAAGTAAGGAAATTGAAGCTTATCACGCTATCATGAAAAATTAAGCAGGAAGACAAACTTTGCAAGATCAATACTCATCACTGTATTGGTGAGTAGTTGGTTTACACTTATTTTTTTAATTTCTTTTAAAGGAGTGCTATTTTGCTGAAGATGTTACCAAGCATGATGTCTCTTTACTAAATCCAACAAAAATATTGGAAAAAAAAATTAAACACCTTTAGATGTAGTAATCAGAAGGTGTATGTTACATACCATAGGTCAATCACTCCAACCATTAGAAATCACAGATATATTTAGTTAATTCTGGTAAACAGTAGCCAAGGTGAGAGAAAAACATTGAGCTTGTTCCCATTTACTACTATAAATAGTAAATTTAGAGAATCTAGCATAAATTAAACCAATTCTTTGGTGTCTTTTAATTTTTTTAACCAAATTTCCTAAAGCCGAAACTCCTCATAGTTTGCACCACTTATGGACAACATCCACAAGCAAATTCATGGCAAAGAGTCAACATGATCACTACCAGCCTTATACCCTGTCACTTCTTTTCTGGCTGCTCTCGAAGCTGTTATTATAGGCATTATCTGGAGCGTACAATAGAAAGCCATTTCTCCACTACCTCTCTAACCCTCTACACCGACAACATCACTAAGTCAACCACTTTTTGAAAAGTTAGTATTGTTAAAGGGAATTGTGCCCCATTAATTTAACCACCCTCTTAGGAAATTGACCAATTTTCTTCTTCGAACCTCTTTTTTTAAATCTGTCTCGCGATCTTGTTTGAGTTTCAGCACTGGAGTACAGATGTAGAGCAATGGATGAACTAAGATGGGCCAAATGGCTTTCCTTATTTATAATTATCTTGTAAACAGTTGATACCACTCCTCCACAGTGCTGACAGTGAGGCAAAATTCCGTTGCACCACCATTTTGTTTTGTAGAATCTGAGATCTGCAAGAACCACAGGCCCTTGACTGAGCTCGAGACCTCACGTTCTTCTCACGTTATTACAGTGAACCCACTATGTACTTCAACAACTCAAATTCACATCCAGGTCTGGGTCGTTCATTGGCATTCCACATCTCTGGAAATTAGATTGCACTTAAAATCTATTAAAGAAAAATGACAAAAAGGCATTTTGTTCATCTGGAGTGAATCTGTTCCTTCACCATTTGTTACTTAAATATCCTTGTGTTGGAGTAGTTGAGCTCATTCCTATACATTGTTGCCGTGCTTCACTCCTTTTTTAGAAGTCTTGTTTTCAGAATGTGGGTAATGCCCATTCCAAGTTGCCCCGAGAAAGTGATCATAAAGCTGAGTTGTTTGCTTCAGGGGGCATTAAGAATCAATCATGTAGCATTTC
Organism: Somniosus microcephalus; assembly: GCF_052327205.1. Taxonomy (NCBI): domain Eukaryota; kingdom Metazoa; phylum Chordata; class Chondrichthyes; order Squaliformes; family Somniosidae; genus Somniosus; species Somniosus microcephalus. The sequence goes on along the minus strand of NC_141007.1, from coordinate 48,339,503 downwards.
CTGAAGGACATTAGTGAACCACTGGACTTTTTACAACAATCTTGTCAGTTTTCACAGTTATTTTTCTGATTCAAGCCTACAAATGACCTGGTTTATTGCCATGGTGGGATATGAACTTATCACCTCTGAGCTGCAAGTCCAGTACCACAACTATCACAGCACCATATCCCCTGTATCAATTCTTAGTTTTAGTAATAGGTTATTGTTAGAACTTGCTTCTGTGTCAGGTGTCCCATCATATCTCTAGGCCATTGTCCAATTAGGATATGCTAATATTGGAGATTAGTCAGAACAATGGAAGTAGCAACTAGCAGACCTGTTGGCTACATCCCATGTGAGATGCAAGTATCAGGTATTGGCCAGAACAATGGAAGCACCCAACGATAGCAAAATACTGCAGATGCTGGAAATCCGAAATAACATCCGTTCAGTCCGTAAGGGTGACCCTGAGCTTCCGGTCGCCTGTCATTTTAATTCACCGCTCCATTCCCACTCGGACCTCACCGTCCTTGGCCTCTTGCATTGTTCCACAGAAGCTCAACGTAAACTCGAGGAACAGCACCTCATCTTCCGATTAGGCACTTTGCAGCCTTCCGGACTCAATATCGAGTTCAACAATTTCAGATCATCACCTCGGCCCCTATTACATTTTTACTTATATGTTTTATCCACCCCTTTGTTTTGGTTTCCCTCCCCCCCCACTTACCTTTTCTCTCTCTCTCCCACATGGCAGCTGTCTCTCAGTCTGCCAGAACATTTCACACCTAATCTGAGCCGTCTTTTGTCTCCACTAGTCCTATCACCATCTCGTCTCGTTTTGAATACCTCTTAATGTCTCTTCACTTCTTTTGTTCTGTCCCAGCCCTGCCTTTCGATCCATTTCATTTCCTTTCCAGTTTTGAAAAAGGGTTAGACCCGAAACGTCGACTCTAATTTCTCTCCACGGATATTGCCTGGCCTGCTGAGTTTTTCCAGCATTTTCTGTTGTTATAATGGAAGCACCCAAGTCGTCGTCGTCTTCTTCTTCTTAGGCAGTCCCTCGGAACCGAAGATGACTTGCTTCGCATTAACTACCTGAGATTGTCTAGGTCGTCCTGTTCCTTTTGTAATATTAAGGCTGCATGTCAGGTTGAACTGATTAACAGTTAAACCATCAAGATGGCTATTATGTCAAGTCTGGAGGTTTGATGAGAAGGAACCTCGCTTCAATATACATTCTGGGCATCATGTGATATGACTCACATTAAAGGGGGAGGGTACTTTAAGGATGCCTGGAAGGTTTTTGAACATGTGACAGATGACAAAAGAGGGAAACAAAAGAACAGGTAGCAGCTTTCTTGAAGTTAGAGCTCATGGGATGGTCGGAAGTCCAACGCCTACGGAGGCCAAGTTTGATCACCTCGGGTCTGCAGGAAACCAGGTTGTTTGAGTCTATTGTATAACTGTAATAGTTATTGTACTGTTGGTGTCTGAGTAATAATCTTGCATTTGGACAATACGCTCGAGCCTGAATCACGCGGAATCACTTAATTGAGTTTAAGAGATTTCCTTACTGTTATGTACTGTGGAAGATTAACATACTTCATTTATCACTCAAGAGAGAACTTCTATTACAGTTTCAGTAAAAAAAACTGTGTTGCATCTTGAAGGTGGCAAGCTTCCCCATTGTGCCCACTCTGTATATGCCATGCTGCCAGTAGGTAAGGAATTGTCAAGATGTACAGAGCAAAAATATTTCCTGATTCTGGTTCGTCAATGCCTTCAGCTTCATGAAACCTCAATAACCACTCCGTATTCAACATCTGTTACCTACACAAAATACTTAAAAATAAAATAACACTAAAATGGCTTGACCAGACAAGGTCGCAGCTCTCATCATTTTACAAGAGCCCACATTGTCATTTTCCTGTGTGGAATTGTTGATATAGTTCCTTCCAGAATTTAGTGGCAATCTATATATTTTATACCTTACTTAAATACGTTAGCAATTTGATTTACTGCACCAAATATTGATATTTTATTGTGAACTGGACCATTAACTTCCTTAATGAACAGCAAAGAAATGTTTGACAGTTTGATACACAGCAGTCTCGTACAAAGTAGACAAAGGGCTCTATTTATCTTCTCTTTTCACACTGTTGTAGACTTTATTTTGCAGCACTTACCGATTGAAGTGAGCTTTTGTGATCGTATTTATACTGCTAGCTAATATGTACTGTGCTGTTTATAGCACTCCAGCCTGCCGCAGTTTGTGCTTCAATGTATTTTTAACAAAGAAAGAGCACCTCAAAAATTTATCTGGCATGAGGATGGTGTCTTTGCGTCGATATGCCCATGCTTACCTTAGGCAATAACAGAATTTCACATGACTAAAGAGGTTGTTGTTCCTTTTTATTCATCTACAACGGGTATAGCAAGAAAAAGATGTCCCATAATGCAAATGTCAAAAGGCTCTTTATCTTCCATAAGCAAAGGTCCAAGTATGAGAGAAAAGCCTTCCAATTCTAGATGTCCTTTGGGACCAAAACACCAGGTTGTTCAGGCTCCAATCAATGGCTTGCACACTGGTTGTTTGGCTCTCCATTACTAACTGGCAGAACATGACCCTCCTGGTAACAATAAAGAAAATTTCACTGCGCGAGTACTTGCTTCATGAGCTAGCATTTGTCATTTTTGCAGCTTACATGAAAAGCACCAATAATAGAATTCCTCCAAGTCCACCGCCAACATGTTTAAATGAGAATGTCTTTCAGTTTTGTAAGAGCTGGAGGGGTTGTTTTTGCTTGTTCCTTATCTTCTTATTGAAGTTAACTATACTGAAACTTTAGCTCATTATAACACTTCCTCATTTTCCTGCTGGTTTTCTCCTCTCCTCTCCTGAAGGTGTTGACTCTTTCCTGCAGTATGGTTCCACAGTTGAGAGTTGCCCACTAGTACGTCACCCAAGTGGTGTTTTCCATATATGAGCTTAGGCGGTCAGTGTCAGCAGCCTGTTCTATCGTAAGGACATCACATCTGAGCTTGATCTTGTCTTTGCCTGGCATTTACGCAAGTACACATTGATATACCTATCAATTCATCCAATGAAAAGCGACGAGTTAAGAAAGTAACTATAGGTTTTTATTGGCTAAATAACAGAGCCCACCCTCGTGGGTGATCGGATACAACAAGGAGGAATGCCAGCCAGTCGACTACTTTTATACCTGGGCAGGTAGGTGGAGTCATGGGCGGAGTCAGCAGTGGTCAGCCCAGGTATAACAGCGTGACAAGAGGCGACCTCGTATAGTGATACAACAGTGTGAACAGTGATAACCATAGAGTAACGATATAACAGTGATAACTATAGTGTAACGATAGTGAACGATAAAAGTGGTTTACCACACACATCCAGTAGATGTCACTGGATAGTGGCCAAGAGTGACAATTCTTTCCATTTCCTTTCATAACCCAGGGTGCAACGACTAATTATAGCACCCCTCCATGATCTCGGCTGAGAGCAACCATTTTAACTTTTAAACAAAAATATATTTAGTTTTAGGGACTCGAAGGTTTGCCTGGTTTAAAGATACTTGACTTAAAAGTCTAGTGAGAGCAGTGCACCTATAGAACAAACAAAATTTCTCCCCAAGGAATTCAAGGTGTTCTTTGATATCATAACTCAAACCTGTGGCATTATTGAGTTATGGGTCTTTTACACTTATGAAAGAACTGTCATAACTCAGTGTCACCAATGAGGTATTGCAGTTGTACTTGCAGAAATGCTCTTCCTTGAATAATAAAGCCATTCTCAATCAGATACTCTCAATATTTGTATCTTCTTGCGAAATTATTTCAATGATGTAATTGTTTAAAATATCCAGAAAAGAGTGGCTGATCCCAGTGAATGTGGACTGAAATATCCTGATATATCCAGCACTGCCCATTTTTGTATCACACCAACTTAAATGTAGAGGTTTGACGACCTCTATATTGTTGCTCATCAGCACTGCTTTAAGACACTTTTACATTTTGGCACTCAGTAGATTAGATTTAGGGGAGTGACAGCCATGCGTTGACTTTTGTTACATTGACAAAACTCTTAACGAAGTAACAGAATTGTAGACCTATATTATCATAGGTCTTTTGTGTAAATTATAAAGATTAATCAAGGACATTTTAGGTGTTCCTGAACAGGCCCATCATTAATACAATGCGCTCCCTCTGCCAATGATGTCGATGGCAGTGCCTCCATTGGGATGAGAGTTTGCAATGTGGCTGCACCATTCTTCCAATCTCCCTTCTGATGAAGATAAATAGAGCATGCTTCTTCCTCTCAGCATCCACACTTTGCTAAGCTGTCTCACACATCTTCACAACCCTTTCACAGACCACACATAATTGGCCATTGCACCCTGGGTTATGAAATGCAGCCTTTCAGGACCCAGCCTTCAAAAGAAAAATGTTTTTTCCACAGTGGCAATTTCTCAATGTATCCCTGCCAGGGAGGAACCACCACGTCTGGGAGATGGTACCAATTTGTGTGGGGTTCTGGCGCATGGCATTGAAACTGTGCAGTCAACCATGGAGCGTGTGGTCACCGCAATGAATGCTGCAGCTGGGCCTTGCTTGCAAGAATCTGACACCAGTATTGGCTGGAGCACTGTTCAAGGAGCTGCCGCAAAAGAGCTCTAGCTGCAGGCTGGTGGTGTTCTCTGTTGCTTCCTCATCATTCAAGATGTCATCTTCATCATTTGGCTGGAGGTCCTCATCTAATTCTTGTCCCTGTTGCAGAGCAAAGTTGTGCAGCATGCAGCAAACCATTGTGATGCAGAACATTCTCTGTATTGGAGGAAGCCACCAGACCTGTCCAGTTGACAAAATCGTTCCTTGAGCACTCCAAAGGTTTGTTCAATGAGGGCACTAATTGACTCATGGAACTGGTTGCAGGCCAGTTTGGCCAGCAAGCGTAGGTTTCTGAGAGGAGTCGTGAGTCAAATGTGCAGGGATAGCCCTTGTCGTCAGCTGGTCAGGCTCTCACTTGTTGTGCAAGGGCAGATTGGGGGTGGGGAAAGAGGAGGGTGATGGAAGATTCAAAAGATTTAAATTGGAGTGCTTTCAGTACAAAGTAATTCCCCATATATGTAATTATAAACTGAAAATAAATCAGGAATGTATATCATACCTATTAGTTGATACTTTGATTTCAGTGACCCACTTTTCCTCCCATGGTTACTCACTATTTTTGGTCTCCTGTCACACTCGGAGCCTTCAGAATGGCTAGAGTGCCAGTGTACATCCTGGAATTTGAACTGGTCATGATGAAACACTGGAAGCACCCATGTTTGAAAGAAGTGAATATTGTCTTGATATTGTTGTACAAGAATATCCAGCATCTATAAACAGTGAATATGATAAATGTGTTAAAAGTGACCCTTAAAATTAGGTCACTCTTCAACAATAAGGCCTCACATAACAAATAACTCAAGCTGTATTACAGAAAATCGAGCACATTGAAAGAAATGTTATGGAAGGTGACCTTCTTCTTCTTAGGCAGTCCCTCGGAACCGAGGAAGACTTGCTTCCACACTAAAAATGAGTTCTCAGGTGACTGATGAGTCCAATGCGGGACCTACAGTCTCTGTCACAGGTGGGGAAGACAGTGGTTGAAGGGGTGGGTGGGTGGGGTGCATGGGTTGATGTGCGCTCCTTCCGCTTTTTGCGCTTGGCTTCCGCTTGCTCCTGGCGAAGAGACTCGAGATGTTCGGCACCTTCCCGGCTGCTTCTCCACTTTGTGCGGTCTTGGGCCAGGGATTCCCAGGTGTCGGTGGAGATGTTACACTTTTTCAAGGAGGCTTTGAGGGTGTCCTTAAAGGGTTTCCTCTGCCCACCTGGGGCTCTCTTGCCGTGTCGGAGCTCCAAGTGGAGCGCTGATGTAAGAAAACTACTAGGCACTTGGTCTAAGCGTTAAACAAAGCTTTAATCAACTGTTTTACAACATGGAGGTCTAGTTGTGTCCTTCACTAGTTCCTGTTAAGAATGTCCTGCGCAAGCTGGGCCCATGCCCGAGTATTTATACTCTCCCTGGACAGCACCACCCACAGGCCGCTCAGTTGATTCATGTCAAGCGTTTGTTTTGGCAGTCTCGTATCGGGCATGCGGACGATGTGGCGGGTATCACTACTGCTCTGTAGACCATGAGCTTGGTGCTGGGTTTGAGGTCCTGGTCTTCAAATACTCTCTTCCTCAGGCGACCGAAGGCTGCACTGGCACACTGAAGGCGGTGTTGGACTTCATCATCGACGTCTGCCCTTGTTGACAGTAAGCTCCCGAGGTATGGAAAGTGGTCCACGTTGTCCAAGGCCTCGTCATGGATTTTGATAATCAGGGAGCAGTACTGTGTGGCGGGGGCATGTTGGTAGAGGACCTTTGTCTTACGGATGTTTAGTGTAAGGCCCATGCTCTCGTACGCTTCGGTGAAGGTGTTGACGATGGTTTGGAGTTCGACCTCAGAGTGTGCGCAGATGCAAGCGTTATTTGCATACTGTAATTCGATGACAGATGATGGGACGACCTTGGATCTGGACTGGAGGCGACGGAGGTTGAACAGTTTCCCGTTTGTTCTGTAGATTAGCTCCACTCCAGCGGGGAGCTTACTGAGGGTGAGATGGAACATTGCAGCCAGGAAGATCGAGAAGAGCGTTGGTGCGATGACACAGCCTTGCTTGACCCGTGTCCGTACGTGAATTGGGTCTGTGGTGGATCCGTTGGTCAGGATCACGACTTGCATGTCATCGTGAAGCAGGTGGAGGATGGTGACAAACTTTTGAGGGCAGCCGAATTTGAGGAGGACACTTCATAATCCCTCATGGTTGATGGTGTTGAAGGCCTTTGTGAGGTCAAAGAAGGCCATGTACAGTGGTTGGTGCTGTTCCCTGCATTTCTCTTGTAGTTGACACGCGGTGAAGATCATGTCCATTGTACCCCTTAGTGGGCAAAATCCGCATTGTGACTCTGGGAGGAGCTCTTCAGCCATTGGGAGAAGGCGATTGAGGAGGATTCTTGTGATGACTTTCCCTGTGGCAAACAGCAGGGAGACTCCTCTGTAGTTACTGCAATCGGACTTGTCACCTTTTTTGAAGATGGTCACGATTACGGCATCTCTGAGATCCCCTGGCATGCTCTCCTCCTTCCAAATAAGAGAAATGAGTTCATGTATTCACGCCAATAGTGCTTCTCTGCCATGTTTTAGCACCTTGGCGGGGATTCCATGTGCTCCTGAGGCCTTGTCTGGAAGGTGACCAAAGCAGCAGTCAATGAGGTAGATTTTGAGAATGCTTTTGAAGATTGGTAGTGACATAACAAGGTTGAGGAGTTTCGGATGCAAATTCCAGAGTGCAGAGACATGATGACTGAAAGGTGTGCACTAACAGGGGCGTAGAGGATAGGTCCAAGATGGAGGAGTATGCTACAATGTAGGGATAGAGAAGATTGCAGGGACAGAATGGAGTGAGGCCATGGAGGAATCTGAAAACAAGAATCAAGATTTGCAAGTTGATGCGCTGGGGCATGGGGAGCCAATGGAGATTAATGAGGACAAGGAAATAGGTGTGCAGGACCTAGTACGGGATGGGATGTGAGCAGCAGAGATCTGGATGAGTTGAAGTTTTGGAGAAATTAAGATGTGAGGCTTAATGGTAAGCAAAGGGTTGAATGGGACACAGAGGAAGCAATGGGATGGCTTCTGGCATGCGGTGTTGAGCTGGAGAAGATTTTAGCTCAGCCAGGACTTGATGTCCAACAGGCAGTACAGTGGAAGTCATGGAGCAGAGAGTCATGGCAGAGAGGTAACGTTAGGTGAATTTCTGGTGCCATCAGGATTTTTTTCTTTGGAAGGGAAAAACCCCAACTTTTGTCCTTCAGTAATTTGTTGAGGTTTGTTTTGAGTTAAACCATTTTTTATAGGTCACCATTTATTTTAAATTCTTTAATGCTGACATTAAAATAGCAGACAAAGTAATGGCAGACTAACACACTAAATGTTCATACCTTTAATATTGCGTTACTCTGAAACCCCGGTGACATGTTTGGCAGGAATTTGCTTGGGGTTCTCCCGATCAGTGGCTGTAACTTCGGCCGAAGAGAAAAAGGAACCTCAGGTACACCACAAACTGGTGTTTCTGTGATCTTCCACCAAAGTTACGGTAATGATCTGGACAACCTCGGGAGGAAATTCCCAGAGGGGATATTTTATTTACTTTTTTGGCTGTGCTAAGTCCAGGAAATGGAAGGTCCAGATGCTTAAATCACAACTGTCCCCAGAATTTCAACCTTGTCGCACTGCTCTTATTTCAGAGCAGCAATCCCAAAATAAGACTTAATTTTTGAAATTGCAGAATAAAGCAAGTTCCTGGTGCTTGATTTCTTTTTATCACGCTTCTCAGTCCAAGAAATTAACACCTTACTGTATTATGGTGAGATAAGGCCTAGAAATTGGCCTGCGCAGCTTCTGTTTTTAAGGCGCTACTTGGACTACTAAGGCCCCAATATGGCGGGGCAGGAAACGCTTATTAACTTTCTGTAATATCTCTACTATTGTTTTCGTTTCAGGAAAGTCTAAATTGGCCAGCTGGTGGCCAATCAAAATAAATTTAAATGGCATCACTAAATCCAGCACATTTCTGAACCTTTCAATAATATATGTATAAAAATAAGAACTCTTTTCAGAAGTAGGAATAGGCTATTTGATGCAAAAAATAAAGTCGAAAAGTAGATTAGCATTGTGCCAACTCGGACAAACAATAGGGGTCAACCCAAAGCCCTTGAATTCATTATGAAGCATGACATCATTACACACAGCAATGCTGAGGTCGTGAATCAGACTCCTCAGGTTGACAGCTGATATGATAGTAATTAAGTATTGCTGGTCTGATCCCAGTAATACTGGCTACATATTGTGGATGCTCCAGCTTCCTCTGAATCGCAGAGTAGCACAAATACCAACTTTACGCATGTGCACACAAATATAAAATGTATAAGGTCATTGCTTGAAAACGTGTGTTAGTATGTAACCTAGCCAGCCCGAGCGAGATGCAGCCAGAAGAGTAGAGGCGCACAGCAGAAGACAAGTCTAATGACAGTCACTGGGAGCGGGGATTTAGCATTTGGGCTCAACCTGGAGAATCTTACCAGCACATTTAACACTGCATTAAAGCAATGAATCTTCTGAACTCTTCCCTTCGCCTGTCAGTCCAAATGGGTTTAATCTTGTTAAAACTCTGTGAAACTACATTAGCATGCTGATTGATTGCCTTTTGCATGAGGATAGTACTGTATTAATAAAAAAACATAGACTCAGGTAGAAATGAGAAGGGAGTGAATATGCACATAGAGCTTTAATTTATTCTGTGCAAGTCATGTGCCCTGTTCACCTTTGAGTGCCATATGAAATTAATGTATGTGATTGAGACTGTACTGTACTGAACTGGGCATGAACTCCAATACCAAGAAGCTAGCTAAGCTTATATTTTGTGTTACGGCTCCTATGCACTTGTTCTTTTACTATTTAATATAAATTTGTTTGGCAATTGAAGCCCAAGTCAAAGTCTGAAGTAGTATTGTCCTGTTGTCTTCCAAAAACAAGTAGGATCATGTAATAAAATCAATAGCTAAAATAAACTAAAGAGGGTTCTGTACTTGATACCAGGGCATAATACACATTTATCTGGCAAAGTGAAATCACTCTTTGGGGCATCAGGGGGTTAGGGCTTACCTATAAGAGTAGTCTGAAAAAGGGAAAGCCAAAAATATTTATATTGAATAAAACCACAAAGAAAACCAAAAATATAACACATATAATTAAAAGGATTTTTTTTTACTCAAAGGGAGGTAAATGTTTGGAATAATCTGCCAGGTCAAGTTGTAGATTTGTATTTGAAAGGAACTGAACCTGATTAACTGGCTTGACTAAAAGACCTACGTTGGGGCATTATATAAATGGTTACTAGTGCCCAAGTTCCCAATATGCACTCCTAACACATGAAGCTCTGCTCCGTGAACATAAATTCTTCAAATCTACCCTTTTGCATGCAAATTTGGATACTAGGAATGGCTTGAGAGTTCATGGTTATGAAGATTGGGACCTTTTCCACTGGAATAAAGAAGGTTAAGGTGAATCGGTAACAAAGCAGCATACAAAAAGGTTTATTAGTAAAAGAACAGATGGAGAATTTAGACATTTTTCCCCACATAAAGGCTTATTAAGATATGAAATGCGTTACGACATGTGGCCATTGAAGCAGGGATTATAAAATACTTGAAAAGAAAATTGGATAAGCATTTTTAAAGGAACAATATAAAAGGATATGAGGACAGGGTAGGAAAATGTTAGAATAGATAGCTTCAGCTGAGAGCTCGCACTGGCACCTATGCTGTCATTTCTATAATGCTGGTGACTTAATGGAAAATATGTAAATTTTTTCAAGTGGTATGGTAGTAGGTAGGTAATCTTGTTTGGCAAGCCAAGTATTCAATTTCAGAGGGTCCAGAAATGGATGGGGGATGCTCTGGTCCTTGATTATCTAGTGGAGATTCTACCTCACTTGTACGCTGACCTAGTTAAACTGAAACTGGGTAATTGGAGCATTCAGCCTGCGCACCTTTCGTATCTGACTCTAGAGTCAAACTTTATCCAAAAGCTCAGCCTTGTAATCCTATCACAATGTAATGAATGTGAGGTTTGAAGGAAGGGGGATGTGACATAACCATTGGAGATGGAAGCAAAGCTCTCGTTTAAATTAAATGATTTTGGATTAGTTAGCTACTTTTCAGGCTGAATAAAAACAGTTCACTTACCTTTGGTTCACAATGCAAAAGAATGGACGTAATGTCAACATGTGATGTTTGTATGGTGGGAAAGGAAGAAAAAAATGATTTTGTTTATCTTGAGTCTTGTTTTTCCTGTTTTGATATCATGGTTGTTGTTACTGGGTTGATGACAGCCCCAATTTTAACTTGGGTAAAATGGTCTTCCTCCCCGCTCCACCCCCCCCCACCCCCCACCTCCAGGGTAATAGTATTTGCACAGAGCACCAGCACTGTGGGTGATTGATTGATTTTTGAATTCTCTGATCTCCACCTATGCGAGTCCTGCAGAGTCAGTGCAACAGTAATGAACGGGGTCAGGCAGGTTGTTATTGCGATGAATCATCATACTGAATGCCTCACCAGCCTATCTTCCCCATCTTTGTTAATGATACTTCTCTGTGTCTAAGCAAAAAGCACGAGTTGTGTATAAATAGTTCACTTTCTATTTAAAGGGTCTTATTCTTCCAGATGTCTGTGTAGAAGACCTAAAAGTAAGAGCATTTGTATTGCATAGGTTCCTCCAAGGTGTCAAATTTATAAAACTCAGTTTTTATTTTGAACAAACGGATATATTTATTACTAGTGGATCTCTCATAGCATTGCTGATGGGTAGTTTAGGACGTGGAATGCTGTGTCATCCTTGGGTCAGTGATAGCACTCTTGGCTGCGTTAGAAGGTTGTGGCTTCAAACCCCACTCCAGGGACTTGAGCACATAATCTAAGTTGACACTTCACTGGTGTACTGAGGGAGTTCAGCACTGTCAGAGGTGCAATCTTTAAGATGAGATGTTAACCGAGGCCCAATCTCCCCTCTCAAATGGATAGACAAGATCCTATCGCGCGATTCAAAGTGTTCTTCAGGTGACCTGGCCATCATTTACCCCTCAATTGACATTACTAAAACAGTTTATCTGATCATTTTATCTCAAGTTGGTTGCCACGTTAGTCTACATTACAGCAGTCAATGCACTTCAAAAATACTTTATTGGCTGTCAAGCACTTTGGGATATCCTGAGGTCGTAGAAATGCGAGTTCCGTCCTTCTTTCTTTAGTGATGACTGATCTTGGTACAACAGCAGTCTAACTGTGACACTGGGCTTGTTCATTGTTGTAATACAGTAAATTAAGTGAAATAATATATCACATAACGCACAAGGTAAAAACATTACATACGTCACAGATTCTGAAAGATACAAGCTTCACAGATACTTCTCCAATACTATTTAACTGAAAGTTTAGAAAACCCGCTTATGAAGCAAAGTACCTTTGTTCTTCCTTTCCTAAGATCTCTTATTCTGTGTTATTTACACTATACAATATACAGATTTTTTTGTCATACATTGTACAGTGGATTTGCAGTATTTGCTTAAGGTACAAGTTATTTTATTTATTTGCTTATCCTTTCCTCTTTCCTGCCAAAACCCTTATTTACATGCAAGATGTATTTTTCCCTTTACTTTCCACAATAGGGTTATTCCTGCTGAAACTGTTGTTTATGTAGTATTGTACCTGAGAGGTTCAATCCCACCTTGAAGCCTTGAATGCCCAGGATTTTGCCATGCACTGGATCAGACGGACTGACTCCAGCTGCACTGTCTAAGTTCAGCATCAAAGCACCTCAAACATTCTTTCCCAGTCCAGGGTAACCATGAGTGTTACAAAAAACATCATCCCAAACAACACTTGAGCTTGGTATTTTTATCTAACAGCTTAAACTATATCAAATATTGAATAAAATTAAATCTTTTGACATTTAAGATTTTGTTTTCAATTACATGTGCCTCAATAATAATATTTGTAAATTTTCTGCCTGGTTTTGTCACGTTACCTAGGTTGTCATGGCGCAGTCTGGATACTGCCATTCCACAGGCGCAAAGTGAAAATCACAAGACGTAGTATCTGTCTCTCACACACACACAATTTGTCAATAGGAAATCTGGCTCAATTAAAGAATGCTTTACTGCCAATGTTCATGGTGCATTCTGGGTATTGTAGTTTCATAAGAGCAAAGACTACAACTCATGTCTGACATGTCTGACACTCAGAACAAGATGGCAGGTCCAACAGTTTTAAATAAATTGAACGATGTGATTGCTTCAAATTGTAGCGTTGAAATTGGTTGCCTTTCTGCAGGATCTTTCTTGATCTATATTTCACAGAATGAGTAAGTTCTTTATTGAGCCAATTAGAAATATGTGACAATTGATTTTTTTTACCATTATGGGCAGCCTGAAGATCTAATGTGTGACATGCTATTTGTAAGACTCTTAATTATATAGATTGCAATATTTCTCCACTCCAACATGAAGTCAGATAATACTACAATGGCCCTTATTTTACCTTTTGGTACCAATTGACGTTTCGAGTTCTAACGGTTCACACTCTTTCCAGCAGCTGCAATCCAAATGACATTAGTAAATTTCCTCCGCTGTTTTTAATAAAACATTGCAGTAATGCAAATCCTCAGTAGAAGCATTTTCCATTGCAAATAAGCTGTTTCGAATGGTTGGCATCTGTTGTTACTAATCGTACAGACTTTGCTTTGTTTTGGGAATGGATTTTGTATCTTTGCAATGAAACAGCAAGAGAGTCTGGAAGAAGTGTCTAAAGCCAGCAGGAACACAGATGGACTCGGGTTTAAGGTGACTAAATGGAATAGGGTCATTTTACTTGATCCTTTGAGTGCAAAAGGCGTCTTCAGTCGCAGTGGTGCACTGATCAATAAACTATTATTGCTGTTCATTAATCAGCTACAATATTTTACAGTTGTGTTAGCAATCTGCAGTGGAGAGAGACATCAAGTTGTATATATTTATCACATATACATGCAGTCAGAGTAAGGAATTCAAACCATTTTATACCTGTCCATATAACAAGTAGATTGTGAAATGATCTGCCCGGGGTAAAAAGTTAGATGCTTATTCCTTTCTAAAATAAATTTGATTTAAAATAGATATATCCTGAACACTTTGGTGCTATTCAGGAAATCAATTTGGATTCATGCTTTTAGTCCTTACTGCCTTCACTTTTTGGCATAGAGTCCACAGCAGTTTTAGAATTTTTTCCAGCATCTATTACACTGATTTAACCAGGAATTCTTATTGACAATACAATTAGATGACTGAAGCTTTCTCTTTCAAACTGCCCTAGCCAGAAGTACATTTTATTTTTATGTGACTGCAGATTACTTGGATGCCGTTGGGCATGTCAACAGGAATTTTGAACCCTATATTAAATTCTGTAGCAACATGTGACCTCTACAGATAGGGCTAGATCCTGCTCTTGGCAATAAGTGTGTGCAGTGATATTACTGCTGGTTACATGTAGTATTTTTTTTTGCTCAAGAGATTTGCCAGTAGTTCTGGTAGTAACATAAATACTGCCAGTCTGCATTTTGTGCTGCTTGCTGTATGCCAGCAATAAATTAAATGGTTAGTTTGATCCAAATAATGATGGTATGGTTGACACACATTGGCAATATCCAGTATTAATCAGTGGCCATGTTTTAGAAGTTGAAACTGATCTAGACAAGCCAGAACATTGTACCAAAATACTGAACAAACCTTTCCGTAGATTCTTTAAGTACCTATTTGTGTTGGGATCACGAATATCTGTGAGCACGTTTATAATGGAGTGAGACTATTGTATCACACGGTCCCAAAATGCATAGAATTTGTAATTGCAACATACTAAATGGCAGGCAGTTTTATAGTAATAAATGTCATGTGAATGTTACTCAAATTTCCCCATTAATATAGGCAGGGAAAGCACATATAAAGTTCCTTCCATTGAATCTGTTCTTAGTTCTGTTTAATGTAAACTGTCTGTACCACATTTACTATTATAGTGTTGAATATCAATATAATGGCTGAATTTCTACATTTCACTGCAGCTGCCTATAACTGTACAATTACAGGAATAATACTGATGGCTGTTTGCAGCAAAATGCTGAATATTTGCTAAAAGTGTAGAAAATATTACAATTGCAGAATTACTCATTGAACTACTGTACACTCACATTTAGCAAGGTCTCTTATAAACAGCCAGCATTTTATTTCCTACCCCCAGATATCAGGTTTAAATGCATTGTGACATTGAAAAAAGGAAGTACGTGGCAAGGAAGTAAGGTTGGGTTGGGTTAGAGAAGACAATACCTCCAAATGAGCAAGACTTTGTTGAAACTGAGTAGGACGATTCAACACCTTAATCCTTTGTGGCTCATCAGGCTGAGAAACACAAAAAAGGGGAAGATATTTATTTCCCTGTATATATCATTAATAATCTTATGTAGAGCACACATTTCCTGCACACAAACTTTACTTTCTGTTGCCATGAATGTTTAGTCATACTTTTCTGTCAAAAAATTAGCTTTGCAACTTGTCACGTCAACATTTCCCATTCAATTTTGCTGGGTCAATTGTCATGATGTAGTTTCAGGTTCTGGCCACTAGTTGGCTCCACAGAGTGAGTTTCTGAAGTCACATACAAAACTTATTCATCAATTGAGCACAGGCAAAGTCATAGGCAGTTTATTAACAGTAAATACATTTCTTGGAAGCAAGTTTTACCCCATTGTCTATCTTTACTTGCTGCATTTGTTTATTACGCTCGAGTGATGTATGAAAGTCAAACATTATTTAAAATAAATTTTAAGATTTGGATGTTGATGAACTATAAGAGTATGACCTTTTTTGAGTCATCTGTCACATACATCATATTCAACAAATTTCATGCATTTTATAGAAACTCATTTCTTATTAGATAAAGACATGTCACTCTTCAAAAGTTGATTTCATTAGCTGTGACGACTAAACCCAGACCCAGTGTTAAATTGGTGAGGAGCTGTTAAATTTCCTTTTCACAGTACAATGCCCCACAGTGATTTCAACCATTTACATACTGCACACAAACACACTTCATTCTCTACCAATATGAATGTGAGCTGTTCTTATAGAGGAAAACCCACAGACTGAATTTAATAAAGCAATCAAATTTAAACCAATGTCTCTACTTTGTCCAAAGTTTACTTTGTTGGTGAATGTAATATCAATGGCTGAATTCCTATATTTCAGTACAGCTCTCTATATCTGTGCAATTATGGCTGTTTGCAGGAAAGTTTCACAATCAATTTTCTGCCAATCCCATCCCACTAACTGCCATCTATGTGTTGCCTCCTTCCCAATAAATAAATATACAAAATAACTAGTGGAGTGCAATGGAGCATCAGTTTGCCTCAGTTGGTAGCACTTCTGCCTATACATCAGAAGATTGTGAATCTCAGCCCCGCTGCAGGATTGGAGCATGTGATGTAATCTGGCACTCCATTGCAGGGTGGAGGTAGTGCTAAGTTGGTCAAGGTTCTGTCCTTCGGCTGGTTTAGATGGCTGTTAAAGATGCCATAAGACTATTCAAAGAAGGACAGCCTAACTAGTTGTTATTTGTGAGATCGTCCTGTGTGCAAAGTGACTGCCTACACAATCACAGTCACTGTGCTTCCAAGTAATGAATTTAATAAAAAATGCTTTGATATTTTAAGAAATGGATATAGCACTATGTAAATAAATGTATCTATTAATATATTAAAAAGCAATTATCTGTGCAGATTCTTTGTGTCAATTTTTCCATTATAAATTCCTATATCTGCATTTATAATAGCAACCGGCAGTGTGAACTGTTGGACTATAATTACACCATCCTGCCAGTGGTGTTGCTCTAGTGTCTCAGTTTTGCATTTCCCAACACTTCAGCCTGTACTACAGAGAAGCTTCTATGTCCCAACTGTAGTGTCCGCG
Source organism: Somniosus microcephalus (assembly GCF_052327205.1). NCBI lineage: Eukaryota > Metazoa > Chordata > Chondrichthyes > Squaliformes > Somniosidae > Somniosus > Somniosus microcephalus. The sequence continues at coordinate 48,322,869 of NC_141007.1, read as the reverse complement.
TATCAATAACACACAGACTGCAGGAGAACGGTAATAACAGGTGTTTACTGAACAGAGGGTATGCTGGAACTAACTGTACAAATTACTACACGGTGTTATATACAGGTGTGGTCACTACTGGTACTGCAGTATACAGGGGCTGTAAAAGATAGTTCCTCTCTTAAAGGTACATACATTACAATTCCTCCCCTTTTAGATAAACAGTACATAACATTCATTTAACAATTAAATAATAACTAATTACAATTACAATTTTCTTTGTACTATATACATCAGCTGAAAGTAATCATTTATAAATTCAGTCTTTGAGGAGGCTTCCTGATCCTGTCTGGATAGCGCCTTTCTCGAGTATCCTGTTCTTGCGGCGGAGTCGATTCTGGCTCATTGTCATTGGTTGGTTCGTCAGCTTCCAATACCACTGATTCTGAGGTAGACGCAATCTGTACTTCGGGTTCATCACCAGGTACGTATGGGCGAGGCATGGGATTGACTTGTTCCTGTGACTCTAGAATCTGGTCAACATGGCGTCTCACGATGCTCTCTCCAACATCCACTGTGTACATTAGTGGTCCCTGCCGTGTGCATATCGTTCCTGGCTGCCATTTTTCTGTTCGGTAGTCGCGGGCCAAGACTGGTTGCCCTAACTTGAAGCTCCTGGTTGGCTTCTCATTGATGTGCTGGAATTGCTTATTCTCAACACCTCGTCTTATGTTTGGTTTGAGCAAATCCAGGTGACATCTTAACCTTCGGTTAAAGAACATCATGGCTGGAGCTTGGTTGGTGACTGCATGTGTCGCATTCCGGTAAGCAAACAAGAAATTATCCACCTTGTGTTGCAGTGGTATGTTGTCGTTATACATCGCCTTTATTGCTTTTTTAAAGGTTTGAACAAACCTCTCAGCCAATCCATTTGTGGCTGGATGATATGGGGCGGATGTGTAATGCTTTACCCCATTATTCCTCAAAAACCTCCGGAAATCCTTGGACACAAACTGTGGTCCATTGTCGGAGCAAATCTGTTCTGGCAAGCCATTCCTGGCGAAGATGATCCATAGGACTGCAATAGTTTTCTTCGTGGTGGTGGAGGACATTTTGATGACCTCTGGCCATTTCGAATGTGCATCCACGGCGATTAAAAACATTGAGTCCATAAATGGACCAGCAAAATCAATGTGTACCCGTTGCCATGGAGATGAGAGCCACTCCCATGGGTGTAGCGGGGCCTGTGGTGGAGCGTTTTGGACTTTCTGGCATCCTGTGCATCTCTTGGTCATTTCCTCGATTTCTTTATCGATTCCCAGCCACCACACAAATGCCCTGGCTAGGCTCTTCATTTTTACCCCTCCCAGATGACCCTCATGAAGCTCATTGAGCACTCTATCTCTCAACTTGGGTGGAATTACCACTCGGGATCCACACATCAAGGTCCCCTGGCATACTGACAGCTGTTCTCTCCTTGGCGAGAATGCTGGCAACAGTGAGTCGCCATGTGCTGGCCATCCCTTCACCGTCAAATCATAGACCCGAGAGAGTGTCGGGTCATTTTGGGTTTCCTTCGCTATACTTGAGTTTGTAACAGGTAGACATTCGACTATGGTCGAGTGGAATATCTCAACAGGGTCCACTGCAGGTGCTTCCTCCGCCGTAGGCAGCGGCAGGCGCGACAGCCCATCAGCATTTCCATGCTGTTTCGTGCCCTTATACTCTATGTCGTATTGATGTGCCCCTAGAAAAAGGGACCATCTTTGCAGCCGTTGCGCCGTCATCACCGGAACGCCCTTCTTTGTGTTAAAAATGGAGACAAGAGGCTGGTGATCAGTCAGTAAGGTGAATTTCTGCCCGTGCAGATAGTGATTGAACTTCTTCACCCCCCACACCAGGCTGAGGGCCTCCCTGTCAATCTGGGCGTAGTTACGCTCGGCTGAGGTTACCGAGCGTGACACAAAGGCTATTGGCCTCTCTGAACCGTCAAGGAATTTGTGCGACAGCACCGCTCCAATGCCGTAGGAAGACGCATCACATGCCAACCGAATCGGTAGTGTTGGATTGTAGTGGGCCAATACTTCTTTTGAAGTGATTAGGCATTTACATTTCTGAAAGGCACGCTTACACTCATCACTCCATTTCCATGCTACTCCAGTTTGCAGCAGGGCATTCAATGGGTGCAGAAATGTAGACAAATTTGGCAAGAACTTATGGTAGTAGTTCACCAACCCGAGGAACGACCTCAGCTGCGACACATTTTCCGGTGCTGGAGCCTTGACTACTGCCTCAATCTTGTCTGGGGACTTATGTAACCCCTCTTCATCAATCACGTGGCCACAATACGAGATTTTTTTCCTGAAAAACTCGTATTTGGGGCGGTTGGCTCATAGCCCATATTCTTGTAATCTAGTGAGCACCTGCTCCAGGTTGGCAAGGTGTTCACTGTCATTTTCGCCCGTAACCAGGATGTCGTCCAAATAACACTGGGTCCCCGGGATCCCTTGCAGGACTTGTTCCATCACCCTCTGCCAAATAGCCGGAGCTGATGCTACCCTGAATACCAGTCGGTTGTACTGGTAAAGACCTTTGTGAGTGTTTATCGTGAGGTATTTTCTAAATGCTTCTTCTACCTCCATTTGTAGATACGCTTGGGCCAGATCAATCTTCGTAAAGCGTTTCCCTCCAGATAGTGAGGCGAAAATATCTTCCCTCCGCGGAAGTGGATATTGTACTGTGTGAAGGACTGGGTTCACAGTTACCTTAAAGTCCCCACAGATGCGAACCTTCTTCGGCTCCCCAGGCATGCTGCTCAATGATTTCTTCATTACAGGAACGATGGGTGTGGCCCACTCACTCCAGTCCACCTTGGACAGCACACCCGAACGCTCCAGACTCTCCAGCTCTGCTTCGACGGCTGGGCGGATCGCATACGGTACCGGTCTGGGCTTAAAAAATTTTGGGTTTACGTTATCTTCAATTTTTATCATTGCCGTTACGCCTTTTAGAGTCCCAAGTCCTTGCTGGAACACCTCTTTCGCGTCAGTTAGAATCTTTGACAGTCGTCCAGGTGTGACGTCGTCATCCTTTTTGTCAGCCACAGTTAGCCCCTGAATGGAATGCCAATCCAATTGTATTTTTCGGATCCATTCATGTCCCAATAATGGTGGTCCTCCATCTTGTAGTATATATAGATACAGTTTCTGTGTTTCCTTGCCGTTGTATTTAACGGGCACCCTTATTTTTCCTCTGGGGTAGACTTTTTGCCCCGTATATGTCTTCAAGACAATGGACGTGTCCTTCAAGGGTATGTGTGAGAATAGCCGCTCGTAGTCTCGTCGATTCATGACTGTTAAGGCTGATCCTGTGTCCAATTCCATCTTTACTTGGGACCCTGCTATCATGAGGGTGACCCAAATGGTTCGGTGATCCTCCTTTGCGATCATGTTGTGTAACTTTAGACAACTTAGTCTCCTGCTCCCGGAGTCATTATCACTCTTCTGATCTTCTGAACTACTGTCCGTCATCTTTTGTACTTTCTTGTACTTTTCCTTAGTAGTTCTTTTAGTGTTGGTTTTCTTTCCCGGCCTGCAGACTCGTGCTATGTGTCCCACTTTTCCACATTGCCTGCATACTTTGTCCTTAAACCAGCAATCCTTCTGGTCATGGGTTGTTCTGCCGCAGCGATAGCACTTTTCTGCTCCATATGCCATTTCATTGGTGCTATATTCTTGCGGTTTCTGTTGTATTTCCGCAGCTCCCCGTGCTGCTGCTTCGTAGGATACTGCCACGCTGAAAGCCTTTTCTAGCGTAAGGTCCTTTTCCGAAAGTAGTCGTTTCTGGGTTCCTTTACTCTGGAGCCCGCAGACAAACTTATCCCTTAAGGTATCTGCCAGTCCTGCTCCGAACTGCCAGTGTTTCGATAACTTGCGTAGTTCCGTAAGATAGTCAGCATTACTCTCATCTTTGTGCTGGTTTCTTTTATGGAACTTGAATCTTTCTGCTATCAGCAGCGGTGTAGGGTTTAGATGTTCCTGTAAGATATTGACAATCTCTTCAAAGCTTTTCTCCATTGGTTTAGCTGGGGTAATTAAATTCCGCAATAGGCTGTACGTTCTCGCGCCCATCAAATTCAATAATACCGACGCCTTCTTTTCATCGGCCACCTCATTTGCCTTGCAGTACACTTCAATTCTTTCCACATACGTGGTCCAGTCTTCTATTTCGTTGTCGAAAGCAGTGATGCTGCCACTCTTCAGCATCTTGGGTGGTTTAAAATGGCGCCTCCCGCACTTTTCCTTCTTCCCCAATGGATTAAAATGGCGCCTCCCGCGCTTTTCCTTCTTCCCCCTGCTGCCAATGCTGCTCCTAGCGTTCTAAATAGTAATGGTGGCGCCCCGCGGCTTTCTGCGCGTCTCTCTTTTATTAATTAATTTTCTTAGTTTTATTCTTCTTCGAAGCTGTCCACTGCACGTCTCTTTTCCTTCCCCCTTTTTTATTTTCTTTAACGCTGCCCGGCTCTTGAGCACCGGCCGCGCCCTGTGCGCTCCACCCTCTCTCTCTCTCTTCCTTCCTGACGACGCTGCTCGGCCCCCTTGCAGAGCCGCTCGATCGAGCTCTAGCCCGCCGCAGTCCGGGAAGGGTCAGCGCACTACCTGCTACCAACCCGATTTGCTGGAACACCTTGACTGGAGAGCCAAGCCCGGTCTGAACTCCGATGGATCACTGGGCGGTTGCCCACGGTCGACGCCCGTTGCTCTGGCTTCGACCTCCAAGAAGCTTCTTTTCAGGGATGGATCCCCGTGAGGTGATGCAGTACTGCAGGTGAGTTTGAACCTGCTCGTTGCCACTGTAGTGTCCGCGTATCAATAACACACGGACTGCAGGAGAACGGTAATAACAGGTGTTTACTGAACAGAGGGTATGCTGGAACTAACTGTACAAATTACTACACGGTGTTATATACAGGTGTGGTCACTACTGGTACTGCAGTATACTGGGGCTGTAAAAGATCGTTCCTCTCTTAAAGGTACATACATTACACCAACCAACTCTACTTTTCTGCTTCACAAATTGCCCTATGTTTGTCCAAGTACTATATAAAAATAAGGGGCGAATAGCTGACTTTAAAATGGGTGCTGAGCTACTTCTGTACACCTTAACCTAGTATCTTCCCACCCCGCAAGCACCCCTTCAACCAAAGACTATACCTGGTCTTCATTCTCTGCTGTACAATACCACAGGTTGACTAGTCATATATAACAAGGAGTCATAGCCCAGTGTAATCTTTAGGTGAAGTGGGGTTAGAAAGCAGGTGATAATTGGACTAGGGTGCCCAGATATCATTTAGTCTCCATTTTTAAGTCATTCTTTTTGTCCATATTTTTCTATATCTACCATAAATATAATAGAAACTTCCTATATAAACTTAACACACTGTAAATACAAGCGACTGTCACTATATAGTAAAAATAAGACAAATATCCCCTCACATACACAAACATACAAATAACAATAAGCACACCCCACACGCAAACACAAATCATATTAAAAAATAAGATAAATTTCAACCCAAAACACATCCCCATACCATGTAAAATAAGATGAAAATCACCTCACACAAATACAGTAATATGGTATACAATAAGAAAAATAATCCCCCACAAAAACATCACTGAACAATTAGAACCTAAAGCAGTGAGACAATGATCACCATTCCAGGGAGGCCCAAACAGTGGATGAAAAATGTGGCCTGAAATAAGCAGTAGTGGGACAGGTGCAAGAGTGGGTGCAGATATTGGGAAGGGCAGGCGACATGAACACAGGTCTGACAGCAGCTGAAGAACTCCAATGTATAAGCTTCAGGGTGGGGACTGGATGTTCACAGGTCCAAGAGTGGGCAAAGAACTTTTATGATTAACAATGCTTGTGGGAGTCATAACTAGTCACTGATTGAAAAGCATGCTTGTCGCTGTTAAACTTTTCATTTTCTAGTGCTCAGATAGCTTGCCTTCCTCTCCCACTTATGCTACCTTGCACGCCATTGCCCTCCCGTGTTATTGCTGTGCTTTTAGTACATGATATATATTTTATATTTTATTTATATATCCCACTCCAGAGGCCTGAGCACATAATCAAGGCTGACAGTTCAGTGCAGTACTGAGGGAATGCTGCACTGTCAGAGGTGCCATCTTTCGGATGAGATGTTAAACCAAGGCCCCGTTTACCTTCTTAGGCGCACAGCAAGATCCCATGGCACTAGTCGAAGAGTTCTCCCCTGGCCAACCTTTATCCTTCAACCAGCATCATAAAAACAGATTATCTGGTTATAACCCCATTGCTGTTTGTGGGACCATGCTGTGTGCAAATTGGCTGCCACATTTCCCTCGTTACAACAGTGACTACACTCCGAATGTACTTCATTGCCTGTGAAGTGATTTGGGATGTCCTGAGGTTGTGAAAGGCACTATATAAATGAGAGTTCTTTCTATAGCTATATAATTATATATAAATTATATATAAATATATAGTTATATGTATATAAAGAAAATCTGACATGTCTTCTCAGTGATTTAAGCAAGCTTATTCCCCTTCAGAATCAAATAGTTTATTTTTCAATCAACTTAAATATTAGGTCATAGTCGCTTGTGAGATATAAATGCATTTCTTGATTTCCCAATAAGTATCTTCCAGCTATAGAGAGTAATGAATGACAATGTAATAGGACTCTTATTTCCAGGAGAAAATTAACTAATTCCCTCAATAGCAGTGAATTTCAGTTCAAGTGACTTATGGTTTGTGCATAAGAAGGTAAATATAAATACAGTAATGTAGTGTATGTACCTTTAAGGGGAGAACTACTTTTTACAGCTCCTGTATACTGTAGTACCGGCAGTGACCACACCTGTATATAAACCCAGGGTAGGGATCTGTACAGATAGTTTCAGAGTAACCCTCATCCAGTAAACACCTGTTGATTGTTCCCTGCAGTCTCTTGTCTAATTATTGAAGGACACACAACATCAAGATACACGGATCTAACATTGGCGACGAGAAGATTCAAACCAACCTGCAACTCTGCATCACCTTCCAGGGATTCGCACCTGGAGAACAGTGAAAGAAGAAGGCTGAGTCTAGAAGCACGGGCGTCGACCATCCAGCGGAGACTTGAGCATCGCAGGGGAGGCTGTTGAGAGCTGGGCTTGGTTTTCCAGTCACGGTGGTCCAGCGAAACGGGCTGGCAACAGGTATGGCGCAGACCCTTCCCGGACAGCGGCGGCTAGAGCCGACCGATGGCACAGAAAAAGGCAGAGCAGCGTCGACGGGAGAAGAGAGAGGGTAGAGCGCACAGGGCGCAGCCGGTTTTCAGGACCGAGCGGCATCAACGAGAGAGAGCAGAGCGTAGCCGGTGTTCAAGGGCCGAGCAGCGTCAACGAGAGAGAGAGGCACGCAGGAAAACGCGCAGAGCGCAGCCGGTGTTCAAGAGCCGAGCAGCGTCAGCGGGGAAGAAAGGAAAGCACTGGAGACGCCATTTTGAGCCGCAGCGGAGAAGAAGGGAGAGCGCCGGAGACGCCATTTTGAGCCAGTCTAACCACACCCAGGGATGCCGAAGAGTGGCAGTGTCACAGCGTTCGACAATGAAGTCGAAGATTGGACGACATATGTCGAACGCATAGAAGTGTACTGTAAGGCGAATGAAGTGACAGATGACAGGAAAGCGCTGGTATTGTTGAATTCAATGGGTGCAAAAACGTATGGCTTACTGCGAAACCTAATAACCCCAGAGAAACCAGTGGAAAAGGATTTTGAAAACATAGTGCCAATCCTACAGGACCACTGAGACCCCACACCGCTGCTGATAGCGGAAAGATTTAAGTTTCATAAAAGGAACCAGCATAAAGATGAAAGTAATGCTGAGTATTTAACGGAACTGCGCAAGCTATCGAAACACTGCCAGTTTGGAACGGGACTAGCAGATACTTTAAGGGATAAGTTTGTGTGCGGGCTTCAAAGTGAAGGAACCCAGAAACGGCTTCTATCAGAAAAGGATCTTACGCTGGACAAGGCTTTCAGCATGGCAGTATCACACGAAGCAGCAGCACGGGGCGCGGCAGAGATACAACGGAGACCGCAAGAATATGGCACAAATGAAATGTCATACGGAACAGTGAAATGCTGTCGCTGCGGCAGAACAACACACGACCATAAGGATTGCTGGTTCAAGGACCAAGTGTGCAGACAGTGTGGAAAAGTAGGACACATAGCAAGATTCTGCAGGTCGGAAAAGAAAACCAGCAGCAAGAAATCCCCACAGGAGAAGTACAAGAAGGTACATAAGGTGACGGAGAGTAGTGCAGATGAACAGAAAAGTGATACAGGCTCTGGAAGCAAGGAGCTGGGTTGTCTGAAACTACATAATGTGATCAAAACGGAGGATCACCAAACTATCTGGGTCACGCTCAAGATAGCCGGAGTCCAAGTGAAAATGGAATTGGACACAGGATCAGCCCTAACAGTCATAAACCGAAGGGACTACAAGCGGCTATTCTCACATATACCCTTGAGAGATACAGAGATTGTCTTGAAGACGTACACGGAGCAAAAAGTCTACCCCAAAGGAAAAATAAGGGTGAACGTTATATATAATGGCAAGGAAACACCAAAAATGGACCTATATGTATTGCCAGATGGAGGACCACCACTACTAGGGCATGAATGGATCCGGAAGATACAGCTAGATTGGCATTCCATACAAGCACTGACTGTAGATGCCAAAAAGGATGACGACGTCACACCTGGACGACCGTCAAAAATGCTAACTGACGCACAAGAAGTGTTCCAGGAGGGACTTGGCACACTAAAAGGCATAACAGCGACGATCAAAATAGAGGAAAATGCAAGCCCAAAGTTTTTTAAGGCCAGACCGGTACCTTATGCGATCCGCCCAGCCATCAAAGCAGAGCTGGAAGGTTAGGAACGTTCAGGAGCACTGTCCAAAGTGGACTGGAGCGAGTGGGCTACACCCATTGGTCCTGTAATGAAGAGGTCATTGAGTAATACACCTGGGGAACCAAGGAAGGTTTGCATCTGTGGGGACTTTAAGGTGACAGTGAACCCAGTCCTTCACACTGTACAATATCTGCTTCCACGGATTGAAGATATTTTCGCCTCGCTATCCAGAGGGAAACGCTTCACTAAGATTGATCTGGCCCAGGCGTACCTGCAAATGGAGGTAGAAGAAGCCTCGAAACAGTACCTCACGATCAACACTCATAAAGGTCTCTACCAATACAACCGGCTGGTGTTCGGGGTAGCATCAGCTCCGGCTATTTGGCAAAGGGCAATGGAACAAGTCCTGCAAGGGATTCCAGGGACCCAGTGTTATTTGGGCAACATCCTGGTCACGGGCGAAAATGACAGTGATCACCTCGCCAACCTGGAGCAGGTGCTCGCTAGATTGAAGGAATATGGGCTCCGAGCTAATCGCCACAAATGCAAGTTTTTCCAGAAGCAGATCTCGTATTGTGGCCACGTTATTGATGAAGAGGGGTTACATAAGTCCCCTGAAAAGATTGAGGCAGTAGTCAAGGCACCAGCACCGGAAAATGTGTCACAACTGAGGTTGTTCCTCGGGCTGGTGAACTACTACCATAAGTTCTTGCCGAATTTGTCTACAGTACTACACCCACTGAACACCCTACTGCAAACGGGAGTACCATGGAAGTGGAATGACGAATGTAAACGAGCTTTCCAGAAGTGCAAAGAATTGATCACATCAAAAGAGGTGTTGGCTCATTTCAACCCAGCACTACCAATTCGGTTAGCGTGTGATGCATCACCCTATGGCATTGGAGCGGTGCTGTCGCACAAATTCCCGGACAGCTCGGAAAGGCCAGTAGCCTTTGCGTCTCGGTCACTAACCTCAGCCGAGCGTAACTACGCCCAGATTGACAGGGAGGCCCTCAGCCTAGTGTGGGGAGTGAAAAAGTTCAACCACTATCTGCATGGGCAGAAGTTCACCTTGCTGACTGACCACCAACCACTTGTCTCCATCTTTAATCCAAAGAAGGGCGGTGATGACTGCGCAACGGCTACAAAGATGGTCCCTTTTTCTAGGGGCGAACCAATATGAAATAGAGTATAAGGGCATGAAACAGCATGGAAACGCTGATGGGCTATCACGCCTGCCACTGCCTACTGCGGAGGAAGTACCAGCAGTGGATCCTGTTGAAATATTTTATTCGACTATAATTGAACGCTTGCCAACTAACACTAATATAGAGAAGGAGACCCGAAATGACCCGACACTGTCTCGGGTATATGACTTGACGGTGAAGGGATGGCCAACACATGGCGACTCACTGTTGCCAGCATTCTCATCCAGAAGAGAACAGCTGTCAGTATGCCAGGGGACCTTGATGTGTGGATCCCGAGTGGTAATTCTACCCAAGTTAAGGAAGAGAGTGCTCAATGAGCTTCACGAAGGCCATCTGGGAGGGGTGAAAATGAAAAGCCTTGCTAGGGCTTATGTGTGATGGCCGGGGATCGATCAGCAAATCGAGGACCTGACAAAGAGCTGCTCAGGATGCCAGAAGGTCCAAAATGCACCACCACATGCCCCTCTACACCCATGGGAGTGGCCCTCATCTCCATGGCAACGGGTGCATATTGATTTTGCTGGTCCATTCATGGACTCAATGTTTTTAATAGCCGTGGATGCGCACTCGAAATGGCCTGAGATGATCAAAATGTCCTCCACCACCACGGAGAAAACTATTGCAGTCCTACGGACCATATTTGCCAGGAACGGCTTGCCAGAGCAGATTTGCTCTGATAACGGACCACAGTTTGGGTCCGAAGAGTTTCAAAGATTTATGAAAAGGAATGGGGTAAGGCATTACACATCCGCCCCGTATCATCCAGCCACAAATGGATTGGCTGAGAGGTTCGTACAAACCTTTAAAAAAGCAGTAAGGGCCATGTGCGATGACGACATTCCACTGCAGCATAAGGTGGACAATTTCCTGTTAGCCTACAGAAATGCGACACATGCAGTTACCAACCAGACCCCGGCCATGATGTTCTTTAACCGAAGGTTGAGATCTCGTCTGGATTTGCTCAGACCAAATGTACGAAGAGATGTTGAGAATAAGCAATTTCAGCACATCAATGAGAAGCCGACAAGGAGCTTCAATGTAGGGCAACCAGTCTTGGCCCGCGACTACCAAACAGAGAAATGGCAACCAGGAATGATATGCACACGGCAGGGGCCACTAATGTACACAGTGGATGTTGGGGAGAACATTGTGAGACGCCATGTTGACCAGATCCTAGAGTCACAGGAACGAGTCAACCCCATGTCTTGCGCACCTGGTGATGAACCCGACATACAGGTAGCATCTACCCCAGAAACAGTAGCATCGGAAGCTGATGAACCAACCGACGACAGGGGGCCAGAATCGCCTCCGCACCAAGAGCAAGACACTCAGGAAAGGCGCTATCCAGAAAGGATCAGGAAGCCTCCCCAAAGAGTGAATTTATAAATAGACTATTTTCAGTTAATGTTGCATGTTAAAAGTGTTAATTGTAATTAGTTGATATTTAATTGTTAAATGAATGTTATGGTACTGTTAATCTAAAAGGGGAGGAATTGTAATGTATGTACCTTTAAGGGGAGAACTACTTTTTACAGCTCCTGTATACTGTAGTACCGGCAGTGACCACACCTGTATATAAACCCTGAGTAGGGATCTGTACAGTCAGTTTTAGAGTAACCCTCATCCAGTAAACACCTGTTGATTGTTCCCTGCAGTCTCGTCTAATTATTGAAGGACACACAACATCAAGATACACGGATCTAACAAGTAATAAAATAGTGAGTTGCTCTGTTATATACTAGACTTAAAACATTTTTGAACAAATCTGTTTAATTCAAGTCAAAAAACTGCAAATACTAGGAATCTGAAACAAATAAAACATAAAGCAAGTCAGTAGCATCTGCTCTCTCCACAGATGTTTAATGTACAAACTTTTATCAGGAACTATGGTGCTTTTGGAAGATGCCTGAACATTAACTGGTGGCAAAAGCACCAAGCACTCTTCCCGTTCTAGTTAGGACCAAACACCATGATGAAAATCACCAAATGGTGGTTAAACAGGTCAATAAATCATGGCTGCATTTACATTACGATTACAGCATTCGTATGAAGTGCTCTGGGTTTGCAATGATACTAAAATTGTAGTGTAAATTTGGAGTCAAGGCCCAACCTGACCCCAGAGTGAACACAGTGCAACTCCCTGGAAGAGGGACGCTCATTCCGCTTTACACCACAGTCAGGTCACTCTTAGCATTGGTGTAAAATGAAACCACTTTTCACCAACACTACAGATGTAATGTAAATACAGCCATAGAATTGGATTTTTAACTCTGCCTCACTATAAATGTAACAAAACTTAACTATATTGTCAAGTGCATGAGAGATATTAAGTCAAATTGTTTACCATTTCAATTCTACAGCAACAAAAACTTGCATTTGTATAGCACCTTTAACATAGTAAAGCATCCCAAGGCGCGTCACAGGAGCGTTATCAAACAAAATTTGTCCCCAAGCCACAGAAGGAGATATTAGGACAGATGCTTGGTTAAAGAGGTTGACTTTAAGGAGTGTCTGCGCTCCTCTAATTCTGCCCTCTTGAGCATCCCTGATTATAATTGTTCAACCGTTGGTGGCCGTGCCTTCTGTTGCCGAGGCCCTTATCTCTGGAATTCTCTGCCTAAACCTCTCCACCTCTCTACCTCTCTCTTCTTCTTTAAGACGCTCCTTAAAACCTATGGGCTAAAAATTGGGTGGCACCACCGGGGTGCTAATTTTAGCGTCCTGAAAAAGTTAGCAGCCCCGCGGCCGATTTTCCCAGGTAGCGCCCCGAAAGGGAGGAGGGGCGCTACTGGAAGCGCACCGCGTCCCTCTTGGGGCGCTGTGAGCCAATATCGCAGCGCTGTGCGCCGCAGTATTGCAGGCCTTCCTCCCCTTATTAAAGGGGAGGGGCCTGGCGCAGCGCATCCAGGCGCCCAGCTAGGCCACCAGGGATCGGGAGTGCCGGCAAATGAGCCCCGCACTCAAGAGGCGTGCCGGGCTTCACAGGGGCCGGGGACAGCAATGGGGGCAGGTGCCCGCCACCTCCCCTTTAACTAGCGCCGCCCCAGCCGCAGGTAGGCCCCCCTGACCCTGGCGGACATAGCATCCGGTGGTAAGTCGGGGGGCGCTATCCAATATTACAGCTGGGGCGCGAGTTGGGCGCGGTGCTAACAGTTAGCGCCGCCGCTAACCTCCAGCTGAACTTCGTGGGAGGCGTTAGCGGCACCGCGCCTAGGCGCTAGTTGATTGGCACCCTGTTTTTGCCCTCTTAGGGCGCTACCTGGAGGCGCAAACCAACCGAATTTAACCCGCTACCTCTTTGACCAAGCTTTTGGTCACCTGCCCTAATTTCTCTTTATGTGGCTTGTGTCAAATTTTTTGTCTTATAACACTCCTGTGAAGCGACTTGGGGCATTTTACTTCTCTTCTTCTTAAGCAGTCCCTCGGAACAGAGGATGACTTGCTTCCACATTATAAATGAGCTCGCAGGTGGCTGATTAGTCCGATGCGGGACCTACAGTCTCTGTCACAGGTGGGGCAGATGGTGGTTGAAGGGGCGGGTGGGTGGGGTGCTTGGGTTGACGTGCGTTCCTTGCGCTGCTTGTGCTTGGCTTCTGCTTGCTCCCGGCGAAGAGACTCGAGGTGTTCGGCGCCTTTCAGGATGCTTCTCCTCCACTTTGTGCGGTCTTGGGCCAGGGATTCCCAGGTGTCGGCGGGGATGTTGCACTTTTTCCAAGGAGGCTTTGAGGGTGTCCTTGAAGCATTTCCTCTGCCCACCTGGGGCACTCTTGCCGTGCCGGAGCTCCAAGTAGAGCGCTTGTTTTGGGAGTCTCGTATCGGGCATGCGGACAATGTGACCCGCCCATCAGAGCTGTTTGAGCGTGGTCAGAGCTTCGATGCTGGGGATGTTGGCCTGAGCAAGAACACTGACATTGGTGCGCCTATCCTGCCAATGGATTTGCAGGATCTTGCGGAGGCAGCGTTGGTGGTACCTCTCCAGTGCTTTGAGGTGCCTGCTGTAAATGGCCCATGTCTCTGAGGCATACAGCAGGGCAGGTATCACTGCTGCCCTGTAGACCATGAGCTTAGTGCCGGGTTTGAGGTCCTGGTTAACGTTTTACTACGTTAAAGGCGCTATATAAATACAAGTTGTTGTTGTCTTAAAGGAGTAGCGAGATGGAGAGGTTTAGGGATGGAAATACAGAGCTTGGGGCCTAGGCAGCTGAATGCACAGCTGCCAATGGTGGAATGATTGAAATCGGATCAGTGAAACTGGATTTTATTTTGCTACAAGGCTTGTCTCTGAATTTTAAGAAGCCTTTGGATTTGTGTTATATCTCAAATTATAGAGCTAAAAATTGATACTGGCTCAGTGACTCACCACTAAGTATAATACAGTAATGTCCATTGGCAGAAATTGAGAATGAGGGCCAGAATTTAGTTTTGGGACTTAGTATAGAAGCACCAGCTGTGGGGACCTGGGGAGCACTGTGTGAACCAACAGGGTTCGTACTGTAAATAGAGGGTTAATTTGAAATAAAGCCCAAGGCTTCTCCTCAATCATTATGAACCAGTGAAGCAAAGCAAATGGAACCTGTGACCACATTAAAGACCTCCTAGGACACAGGGCCTGAACTTTAAACATTTCAATCTTTATACTGCAAGATCATGACATTTTGCCTTAGCAGAGATGAGAAACAGTAACACAGTGTGAACTTTACGTAGGTGTGATCTTTAAACATCTCCATCGCTGTTTTGCCTTATTAAATTTGAAAGATTCAAATGCCTATAAATGCAGCATTTGGTGTCAGTGTTTGAAATAATAATTCATATTTTAATAAGGGTAATTACTATAATAAGGATTAAAAATAAATAAAATTGTATTAAAACTTACTGTTTTCAGTCACTGTCAGAACTGTCCATATGTGACCTTAGGATATCTACGTTTTTCTACTATCCAGACTCTCACCGCTAAGTGAATCACTCTTTGATATACTACAAGTCATTTTCTAATAAGACACTATGAATACCTTATGAACTCGTTCTTTTACTCCTGAACAATCAGTACCAAATTTATCTATTCAGTATGCGAGGACATCCTCAACTCACTGAGAAATACCATTAAACTGTTCTCTTAATAAAAGGATAATGTTGCCTCATTCTGCTGCTTTGGTTAAAAATGATTCTCAATTTTGTTTTTTTAAATCCATTCTGGCAGTAGCAGAGATGATATGATGTTTTTGTCACCATTTGTTCAGGAAGTCTTCTGGTGTTTGTCAATTCTCTTATGTGTTAAGTGGTACTCATTTCACTTCCCAGAGATATACAATGTCAGGGAATTTTCAGATTATATGCTTCAAACAGCAAAAAAGTCTCACAATACACCTTATAAAATTGTATAACACAATTCATCTTTCATGATGTTGCTCAGACAAAAATAAAAAAATAACGATTCTCTCTTTCTGTAACTGTGTTTCTGCTTGTTTTATATTCTCAAATTCTTTCTGCTTTCCTCTCTCTTTGTCATCAACTCCTTCATGGAGTTCTCTCACTGTTCTTGCCAATACGCTTTCCTCAACCAATAACAACAGAAATAAATTAACTAGTATTTCATCTCCCTGGCATTTAGAGAAATACGTTGTGTGTAAAATGGCTGCCACATTTACCTCCCCAACAACAGTGACAACAATTCATAGCATGTAAAGTCCTTCAATTCTTCATCACTTCTTTTGTTGGCATATCTGTATCTTTTTGTTGCCTCTGACTGTTGTGGTTATTCTTTCTATCTCCCTCCTTCTTCAAGGGTCTCGTTTTCTGTATGTTTCCCATTGCCTTGGTTATGCACTTCATACAATTTCTCTCCCCAAATCTCGATGTGTCTTTCACTCCTTTGTATATGTATCTCACTTTGACTTTTTCCTCTCACCTTGTATGGGCACCTGAAGCCTGACACAGGGTTTCAGCTCGCTGACAGCTGTTGAAACGATCCTACCGCACTTTGGCAGTGTAGATCGGAGCAGTGGCTGTGTTGTCATAGAATCACAGAATCAGAGAAATTCACAGCACAGCAGGAGGCCGTTCGGCCCATCGTGTCAGTGCCGGCCGAAAAAGAGCTATCCAGCCTAATCCCACTTTCCAGCTCTTGGTCCGTAGCCCTGTAGGTTACGGCACTTCTCGTGCATATCCAAGTACTTTTTAAAAGCAATGAGGGTTTCTGCCTCTACCACCCTTTCAGGCAGTACGTTCCCCACCCTCTGGGTGAAAAAAAATTCTCCTCAACTCCCCTCTAATCCTTACACCAATTACTTTAAATCTATGCCCCCTGGTTATTGACCTCTCTGCTATTGAGTCTCCTACCACTATTGCCCTTCCACTCTTACTCCTCCCACCTTGTGCAGCTGAGCCACCCACAGTGCTGTGAACTTGGCTCTGGCTGCACTCCCCAGAGGAACCATCACTTTCACCATTTTCCAACACAGAAAAATGGTTGTTGAATGAGATGCACTCTGGGGCTTTCCTGACTACCTGCCTGCCCCCCTTCTTCTGACTGGTGGTCACCCATTCCCTCACTGACTGCACTTTCTTAAGCTGCGGGGTGACCACTGTAAAGTCCGCGCCTCAATAATACACGGACTTCGGGAGAACAGTTTAACAGGTACTTTACTGAACAAGAGGCAGCTTGAAACTGAAACTACAGAAGCCTGCTAGGGCCTTTTATACAGGGGTGGTCACTGCCGGTACTGCAGTCTAAGACCAGTTATTCCCTTAAAGGTACATACACAACAACCACATCTAAAAACGTGCTATCCACGTAACTCTCAGCCTCACGAATACACCGCAGTGCCTCCAGCTGACGCTCGAGCACCGAAAACCAGATCTCAAGTTGTCCAAACCATTGACATATGGTCATCCTGACTGCAAGAAGCGCCTATGAATTCCCACATGCTGCACGCCGTGCAACGCACGGGAATGAGTTCCCCTGCCATACTTTTAATTTAAAAACTCTTACCTCAAATTTAAACTCTTGGATTCTCACTCTCCCAAACTACACTAACTATGAACTTCCTTGAAAGAAAAAAACTTAAAATTGAAGAAAAAAAAAGCACTCACCCACTACTCACCAATCAGCTTCTTCCCCTGCGCCGGCATCACTTTCTGTACTGTGACGTCACTCTCAAATTCTGCCGCCGCTCCCGCTGCTACCGCTGCTCCATATGTCCCTCCCTGCTCTGCAGCACCAGACCCCTGCTGCACAGCAGCACAGCGCTCTGTTCTCTGCCAGGCCTTTCACCACACCACTTTCAGGGCAGGCGTTTCATAAGAACATAAGAAATAGGAGCAGGAGTAGGCCAATCGGCCCCTCAAGCCTGCTCCGCCATTCAATAAGATCATGGCTGATCTGATCCTAACCGCCAATCCACTATCACAGAACCATCTCCTGAATCTAACAGAATTAGACACACGAAATAGGAGCAGGATCAGGCTACACGGCCCCTGGGCCCGCTCCGCTACCCACAGGGCCATGTCCGATCCGAACCTAGACTCATGTCCAAATTCCTGCCCGCTCCCCGTAACCCTTAATTCCCTTTGCTTCTAGGAAACTGTCTATTTTTGTTTTAAATTTATGTAATGATGTAGCTTCTACAGCTTTTTGGGGCAGCATATTCCATGGACGTACCACCCTCTGAGTGAAGTAGTTCCTCCTCATCTCAGTTTTGAAAGAGCAGCCCCTTATTCTAAGACTATGCCCCCTAGTTCTAGTTTCACACATCATCGGGAACATCTTCCCCGCTTCCACCCGATCCAACCCCTTCACAATCTTATATGTTTCAATAAGATCGCCTCTCATTCTTCTGAACTCCAATGAGTAGAGTCCCAATCTACTCAACCTCTCCTCATATGTCCATCCCCTCATCCCCGGGATTAACCGAGTGAACCTTCTTTGTACTGACTCGAGAGCAAGTATGTCTTTTCTTAAGTATGAACACCAAAACTGTATGCAGTATTCCAGGTGCGGTCTCACCAATACCTTGTACAACTGAAGCAATACCTCCCTATTTTTATATTCTATCCCCCTAGCAATGAAAGCCAACATTCCATTGGCCTTCTTAATCACCTGCTGCACCTGCATACTAACCTTTTGAGTTTCGTGCACCAGGACCCCCAGATCCCTTTGTACTTCAGTACTTTCCAGTTTCTTGCCATTAAGATAATAACTTGCTCTATGATTTTTCCTGCCAAAGTGCATAACCTCACATTTTCCAGTATTGTATTCCATCTGCCAAATCTCTGCCCACTTACTTAGCCTGTCTATGTCCCCTTGCAGGTTTTTTATGTCCTCCTCACTCACTACTTTCCCTCCCATCTTAGTATCATCTGTAAACTTTGATATGTTACACTCGGTCCCCTCCTCCAAATCGTTAATATAGATTGTAAAGAGTTGGGGACCCAGCACTGACCCCTGCGGAACACCACTAGTTACTGATTGCCAGTCTGAGAATGAACCATTTATCCCAACTCTCTGCCTTCTGTTAGATAGCCAATCCTCTATCCATGCCAGAATATTACCCCCAATCCCGTGATTTTTTATCTTAAGCAATAATCTTTTGTGTGGCACCTTGTCAAATGCCTTTTGGAAGTCTAAATACACTACGTCCACTGGTTCCCCTTTATCCACCCTATATGTTACTTCCTCAAAGAACTCCAGCAAATTTGTCAAACATGACTTCCCCTTCATAAAACCATGCTGACTTTGTCCTATTAAATTATGATTATCCAAATGTCGTGTAACTGTCTCCTTAATAAGGGACTCCAAAATTTTACCTACCACAGATGTTAGGCTAACCGGTCTATAGTTTCCAGCCTTCTGTCTACTGCCCTTTTTAAATAAGGATGTTACATTAGCAGTTTTCCAGTCTGCCGGGACCTTTGCTGAGTCCAGGGAGTTTTGGAAAATTATTACCAATGCATCCACAATCCCTACCGCCACTTCCCTCAAGACCCTAGGATGTAAGCCATCAGGTCCAGGTGATTTATCCGCCTTGAGTCCCATTATTTTACCGAGTACCACTTCCTTAGTGATTTTGATCGTGTTTAGCTCCTCCCCCTCTATAGCCCCCTGTTTGTCCAGTGTTGGGATATTCTTAGTGTCCTCTACTGTAAAGACTGATACAAAATATTCATTCAGTGTTTTTGCCATCTCCATATTTCCCACCATTAATTTCCCGGTCTCATCCTCTAAGGGACCAACATTTACTTTAGCCACCCTTTTTCTTTTTATATAACTATAAAAACTCTTACTATCTGTTTTTATATTTTTTGCTAATTTACTTTCATAATCTATCTTCCCTTCCCTAATCAATCTTTTTGTTATTTTTTGCTGTCTTTTAAAGTTTTCCCAATCCTCTATCCTCCCACTAGATTTGGCTACCTTATATGCCCTTGTTTTTAGCCGAATACTATCCTTAATTTCTTTACTTAGCCACGGATGGCTGTCTTTTCTTTTACACCCTTTTCTTCTCAGTGGAATATATATTTTTTGGAAGTTGTAAAATAACTCCTTAAATGTACACCACTGATCATGTATCGTCTTACACTTTAATCTATTTTCCCAATCCACTCTACTCAATTCCGCTCTCATACATTCATAGTCTCCTTTATTCAAGCTTAGCACGCTTGTTTGAGATCCAACCTTCTCACCCTCTAATTGAATATGGAATTCAACCATGTTATGGTCACTCATTCCAAGGGGATCCTTTACTAGGACATTTTTAATTAATCCTGTCTCGTTACACAGGACCAGATCTAAGGTTGCTTGCCCCATGGTTGGTTCAGTTACATACTGCTCAAGAAACCCATCCCTAATACACTCAATGAACTCATCCTCAAGGCAGCCCTGCCCAATTTGATTTGTCCAATTAATATGATAGTTAAAATCCCCCATAATTATAGATGTTCCCTTATTACAAGCCTCAACTATTTCCTGATTGATACTCCATCCAACAGGTTTGCAACTGTTCGGAGGCCTATAGACTACGCCCACTAGTGTTTTTTTCCCCTTATTATTCCTTACCTCCACCCAAACTGTTTCATTATCCTGATCTTTTGACCCAATATCATTTCTCTGTATTACAGTGATTCCTTCCTTTATTAACATAGCCACCCCACCTCCCCTTCCTTCCTGCCTGTCCTTCCTGATCGTTAAATAACCTGGTATGTTTAATTCCCAGGCATTGTCACCCTGCAGCCATGTTTCTGTAATGGCCACAAGATCATACCCATATGTAGTTATTTGTGCCATTAACTCGTCTATTTTGTTACGAATGCTACGTGCATTCAGATAGAGAACTTTCAAATATGTTTTGTGACACTTAGTTCCTGCTTTTGCCCTTTTTATTACTTTACCTTTTACTCCATACCTTCTGCCCCTTCCTGACACACTCTGGTTTTTAATTTCCCCACTGCTACCTAAGTCTATGACCTTCTCTGTTGTCATTTTTATTATTTGCTCTCTAGGAACCTCCCCCCCACTAGTTAGTTTAAAGCCCTCTCTACAGCCCTAGTTATATGATCCGCCAGGACTCTAGTCCCAGCACTGGCCAAGTGAAGCCCGTCCCAGTGGAACAGCTCCCTCCTGCCCCAGTACTGGTGCCAGTGTCCCAGGAAGCAAAACCCATTTCTCCCACACCAGTCTTTGAGCCACGCATTTAACTCTCTAATTTTATTTGTCCTAGCCAAATTCGCTCGTGGCTCAGGTAATAAGATTATTACCCTTGAGTTTCTGTTTTTTAATTTGACCCCTAGCTGCTCATACTCCTTTAACAGAACCGGCTTCCTAGTCCTGTCTACGTCGTTTGTACCAAAATGGACCATGACAACTGGATCCACCCCCTCCCACTGCAAGTTTCTTTCCAGCCCAGAGGAGATGTCCTTAACCCTGGCACCGGGTAGGCAACACAGCCTTCGGGACTCTCGCTCTCGGCTGCAGAGAACTCTATCTATCCCCCTAATAATACTATCCCCTACCACTACAACATTTCTATTTACTCCCCCCTCTTGAATGGCCCCCCGTTCCACGGTGCTGTGGCCAGGTTGCTCATCCTCCCTGCAGTCCCTGCTCCTGTCCCCACAGGGAGTAAGAACTTCGAACCTGTTGGACAAGAGCAAGGGCTGTGGCTCCTCAAGCTCTACCTCCTGGATCCCCGTACCTGCCTCACTTGTAGTCACACCGTCCTGTCCCTGACCATGGGCTACATCTGAATTAATTAACTTCATAGGCGTGACCACCTCCTGATACACAGAGTCCAGGTACTTCTCCCCCTCCCTGATGTGTCGCAGTGTCTGAAGCTCAGACTCCAGCTCATCAACACGGAGCTGGAGTTCCTGTAGCAGCAGACACTTGTCACAGACGTAATCACCGTGAGCCTCAATGGGGTTCACCGGCTCCCACATCTCGCAACAGTAACACATCACCTGCTCCATTCTATGTAATTAATTAAATTTGTTATTGTTAGTTATGGACACCCTCTGCCCGATTTTAGATGCTAGTATCCCCTTTAATTAATTGGATTTAAATTAAATCAATCCCTCTAGTTACACCAGTTAAATGGTTTACCAACAGTCACTCTGCACCAGAAAGGCCTTATTAACTACAACCGACAGAGTTAAAGTTTGAAAAGAGCACCTAACACCCCACTTACCCTAACTCACACTTACCCAAACTCATAGCACACTTTGATGACTCGCACTCAGTGCTTGCTCGCACTAGTGTGTGCCCCTGTGATTAGAACAAATTGCAGTGTGCCAGATGCTGTCTCACCAGGGCACTATGCAGCTTCAGAATGATGGCCTCTGACTTATAGTCTGCGGATTTCCCAATATTTCTCAATGTTTTGTTTCCTTTGTTGATTGCTGCTCCACAGTGACTGTATATGGTGAATGTTGCCTTTACTGTCACTCACAGATCACTTCCCACCTCTTCCCTTGCCAGTTTGGCACTATTCATTGGATAGCTTTATCACACCATTTTTTTCTTTCAATGCACAACATCTCGCAATTCTACAGAGGTCCTCACAGGTAGGAAAATATCTCGAAAGCAGTTTACTCTAAAGAGGACAAAACAGTGGACAGTGAGGCAGAGGAGAAAACATGAAAATGGAGAAGGGGATCCGAAGCATTGTTGAAAGAAAGGGTTTGGTGGAAGTATTTTGAATTATGGAAGGTGACAAGGTGAAGGAGATCCTGCATGAAGTTCCAGAAGACAGGAGCATAGTGGCTGAATGTGCAGCCAGCAGTGAGAGAAGAAAAGGGTGCAGGGGAAAGAAGGCCTCATGTTAAAGGAGTGGAGGGTAGGTGAAGATATGCATGAGGCAAGAGATCACTGAGGTGAGTTGGGTTGAGGCTATAGGCCAATGTCTGCTCACATGTACTTCCAGCAGGGTTTTCCCCTGGATGGTGATCGGAAGTGGGAGCCCTCCATGATTTTCCCCTCCCTGACCAATGGACAATGAGGCCAATAATAGCAGTCCCATCACCACCCCATGTCAGGTCAGTCAACTGAACACAGAGCAGGGTTGAACCTTCCTGAATTATATGCTCAGCTGCTCACTGTTATTGGGGATGCCTTCGGCTATATGTGTTAAATACAAGAATAGACAGGTTGGAGCAGGTTATAAAATAGTAACCATAACCCGTGAGAGAGGTCTTCAGTGCATATCGTGCATTATAACAGCATTACAGTTTAAATCACATGGACGTCTGTTGTCGGTCAGAAAAATACCTGAGAGCTGAGATGTTATTGATGAATTAAGATGGGTGACATCCTAGGCAATGTTATTCTATACATCTAGAGATGCTGCCTTCAGTATTTTTTTTTCTACTGATGGTGGGCACCATGGTATAGAGCAGGGATCCAGACCAAGTCACATGCCCTGAACTAGTATTGTACCATGTGAATGGCAATGATGTTGGGTTTTACTCCACAGCTCACACCCAATATCACATTGAGATCTTCAATGCTATGTTCTGTGTGTTTCTATGTAAATGTGCTGCCCAATGATGGGCAGCAATTATTATTAATATATACAACTGATTAGTAGCATCTAATGGCCATACTCTATTAGAAACATGTAAGTTTTTTGATTCAATATAATCAAATAAAATCTCAATGTGCAAACATCTGCTTATTAACCTTTCGAGAGCAAACAAAGATTCCAATGAAACACAATCTACAAATATATTGGGATTATCATGCTTTCATATCAAGCACTGTGTTGATGTCTATCTCATGGTGAACTAATACCGTTTTTTAAAATAGTACAAGCATTGGATTGTTTAGGACGATGGAGGCCTACCTAGTGCAATTTTTTTTAATAACCACATTATCATTTATAACGTCATGAGCAGTTGACTTGAAGTGTGTTGTAAAGAGAATGTGTAGCGGGCACCAGCGTTTGGCAAGTGGTGCTGATTTGATAACTCATGGTGCCATAGGCTAGTGTGAGTCATGTTGAGTGAAACATGGGTGGCTTCTTTCCTGCAAGCCACTCACTGCTATGTCTTTTGCTTATACATCTCGGGGAAACTGACTTGTGGGGATATACGAGAGGCTGGGAAGTGATATATCTGATAGAGTAACCAAAAGCTAGGAGGAGATAATTCAATTCAATTCTCTAGAAATGTTCTACAACAATAACAAAAAAAACAGTAGAACTATAGGGAGGCATCAGTTTATAAAAAAAATTAAACAATCCTGTACCAGGAGTTTGAAAAAGGATGTATTCAAGTTGAGGTGTATAAAAGTATGAGGGGCCTAGATAGAGTGGATAGGAAGGACCTATTTCCCTTAGCAGAAGGGTCAATAACCAGGGGGCATAGATTTAAAGTAATTAGTCAGAAGTTTAGAGGGTATTTGAGAAGGATTTTTTTCACCCAGTGGGGGTCTGGAACTCACTGCCTGAAAGGGTGGTAGAGGCAGAAACCTTCATCACATTTAAAAAGTACTTGGATATACACTTGAAGTGCCATAACCTACAGGGCTACGGACCAAGTGCTGGAAAGTGGGATTAGGCTGGATAGCTCTTTGTCAGCCTGCACGGACAAGATGGGCCAAATGACCTCCTTCTGTGCTGTAAACTTCTATGATTCTGGCAGTGGCTGAGTAGAGGCATAACCCACCAGGTGTAAACCGCTGGACTTTATCCCATATAAACTGGATCTGCTACAATAGGTTACAGCTGGGCAGTGGCCCTCACTCTTGATTTCTTCCATTATGCAGATTGTCACGACTTGGTAAATGAACATCAGGTGTAGTTACATATTTAGTTTTGAGAGAGGTTTTTATTGGTCTGTATGACCACTGGATATATCATCTGGTCGATGTGAAGCAATTTTCTGTGGAAAAAGGAGAAGGCTATTGCAGACAGCCCCATTGTTAGTTTAAAAAAAATAAAATAATTCCATTTACAATAACATGGACCTATCCCAGGTCTGAGGTATCGTGGCTGTTCTAGACAGGTAATCATCATACTGGTCAATGCTCAGATAGGTTTTTCAGCCTTCCTGGATTTTTACATTTTCGGCCGTATTTCACTGACAGGTGAATTGAAAAAGTCCTGTCTCTTCACATCGATATCTTGGCAGCACAAGAGAGAAGGGAAGTGTTTCTGTTCCCTTTGTATATTCCTCTAGTGTAGTACTTCTGTACCGTTTAGTCACTGCACGTTCTCTGGCTGGGAAGTAGACAGGAAATAGATGACTCTTTACTTCTGGCTCTTCCTTGCAGTGGCGATGATTAATGAAGGCTATTTTTCTCCAAGTCTCATTCTGTTACCGTCAGAGTTAAGTGGGTTGCAGACAATAACAAACAAGCAACTGCCTCGGCCTGGGGCAGCCAAGCACAACCTGGGCACAAATTATATGCGACGTGTACAGTCAAAACACATGGAAGTGGAAAATGCAACTGCTGGACAGAGGCTTTGTTAATGAGGATAGGCAGAGAGAATCAGGAATTTCAAAGCGATTTCTTTACAGTTACTAAAGGGGTTTAATATTTCAAAAGGTTAAAGGCCCAAATCATCTGGTTCAAAATATCGTTGGAAATTAAGTCTGCATTGTAACAACGTATTGTGTACAATATTCAGATTACACAAAAAGAAACAAAAAATGTGGAAAGAAATAAACAGAAGAAAAGCAGAGGAAAACTAAACATAATCTATAAGTGAGTCAGCAAGGCATGGTGTAATATTTAAATTTAACCCAATTTAAATACATATATGCATATCTTCAGGATCCCTATATGCATAGAAGTATTGCAGTAGTCCACTCAGAATAGTTTCCTTTTCTTTATAGTTTCTGAAATACAAAGGGCTAAAATTTCTAAAACGCTACCCATTACCAACATAATATGGTGAAAAAACGGTGGTGGCCGCACTTCCGCCAACTGGTGGAGGGTCCCGTGGCGGCTGCCATTATGCAAGGGCCAGCAGCACTGCCGATAAAAGAGCTGGCCCTGGAAATGTAAATGGGGAGAGGGTGACGTCAGTCAGCGTGCAACGCTGACTTAACGTCACCACGGCGAACTTGGACCGTAGCTCTGAGTTCAGCGCTGGGTCCTAAGCTCGCCATGAAAACCCAGTGTTCAGCAGACTCACAGAGGTGCTGTCAGGACCTGTTAAAGGGACACACACATCCTTCAGGTAAGTTTGCATTTAAGCTTTTGGACTGGATTTTTAAAAATTTTATTTAAGTATTGGTTTGGTGCAATACTTGTTAAAAGTTATTTTTAAGTGTGTAGGGAGTGCTGCTGGATGCTTCCAAGGCCTCAGATGGTAAAGCAAGGCCTCCGAGAAGACAAACACACTTCAAATACTCAGCAGGTCGGGCAACATCTGTGGAGAAAGAGAGTTCACAGGCTGGACTGTGTGAATGGAGGCGGGACTGCTGCTTGTCATGTCAATGTCCCGCCTCCATCCTCACCTTACCAACCAGAGGGATTTCCCCCTGATTGACCTTGTTAAGCCCACCCTGCGGGCTCAGCAGGCCAATTAGGGAGGAAACCACTGACAGAGCACATCAATGTCAGATGTGATATCTGTTAAGACTTCTTGAATGAAGAAATGTCAGCGTTTGACAGCTCTGTGAAGCTGTCAAACACTCACATTCTCTTTAGTTTGATGAGTCCTTCTGTTCAGGACTCATCAAACCTTTCAAATGTGTAAATTTCACATGGCTGTTGGTTCGGAGGTTCCGACAGCCAGTCTGTGAAATTGACAAGGAGGATGTCGGCTCTCCCGATCCACCACAGCTGAAGGCTATAGAAAGAAAACAAGGTAAGTGAACACTTTTTAAAAAACTTATCACTCATCTTGCATACTTACTGATGTAAGAAAACTACTAGGCACTTGTTCTGAGTATTAAACAAGGCTTTAATCAACTGTTTTTCAACATGGAGATCTAGTTGTGTCCTTCACTAGTCCCTGTTAAAGAATGTCCTGAGCAAGCTGGGCCCA
Source organism: Somniosus microcephalus (assembly GCF_052327205.1). Taxonomy (NCBI): domain Eukaryota; kingdom Metazoa; phylum Chordata; class Chondrichthyes; order Squaliformes; family Somniosidae; genus Somniosus; species Somniosus microcephalus. The sequence continues at coordinate 48,296,243 of NC_141007.1, read as the reverse complement.
TGCCCATGTATTTATACTCTTCCTGGACAGCGCCACCAGCAGGCCACCCAGTATTATTTCATAAGTAATTTCCCATGAATGACAAGATTCATGTCATTCTTCCCGCCTGAAAGATTGGAAGTCTGGCGGCTTCCTTCTATCGAAACCCTCATGGCTGCATGGGACAGGCTTTGGGGAAAAAACAGCTGTAACACTAGTAGTGCCTCTTGGGGGAGGAGCAGTTTTATAGATAGCAGCTGTAACACTAGTAGTGGCTCTTGGGGGAGGAGCAGTTTTATAGATAGCAGCTGCAACACTAGTAGAGGCTCTTGACTGGCATATTTTAGAAAAGTGACCTTTCATACTGCAATGATTGCAGGTTGCATTACGAGCAGGACAACATTTCCTATAATGGAATGCACCTCCACAGAAGAAACACTTCTTTTTAGATTGCCAAGATGCCGCTAGGGTAGGGTTGTCATCAGTGAGGGCTTCCAAATGAGGCTTACCGGGGGAGTCACTAAAAGTGGTAGCAGCAGTCCGTGCATATGGTAAAAAAATAGGCATCTGAATTTTTTTGAGCTAAGTCCAGAGAATATGCCTGGTTATAGGCAGCTTGTAACCCGAGGGTTTTATTCTCCAACAGACACTGGTGTATGAGGGGAGAAGCAATTCCGTTAATAAAAGAGTCATGAATTAATTCCTCCCGGTACTGCTCAGCTGAGACAGCTTTAAGGTTACAATCTTTGCTAAGCCTGTGAAGCTCTTGAAGTAATTCATCAAGTGATACCCCGGGTTGTTGTCGAGTTGTGGCCAGTAGGTGCTGAGCAAAAATTTCGTTTGGGGCCTTAACATGTAGTTGTTGTCGTCGTGTTTGGATAATGGAGTCATAGTCTACACAGTCTTCAATAAAGTCAAACACATGAGGGGATACATAATTGGCAAGCATTCGTAACTTATTAGGAACATTCTCACCACACTCCTCGAGAAAGTTGCTGAAGGTACGATACCAGTGTTTCCATACCTTAGCAGCTGTAAGTGAATTCGGGTCCAGGTCGAGACGGGCGGGTCTGAGTAGCTTCTTCATGATGGTTTGATTACTACGTCCAAGTTCCCTTCTACAGTTTGAATCGTAGCTGTCTGTTCCCAAATCACTCAGAGCGTGGAGCGGGTTGCAGTTGATTAAATTGATGTAAGAAAACTACTAGGCACTTGGTCTGAGTATTAAACAAGGCTTTAATCAATTGTTTTTCAACATGGAGATCTAGTTGTGTCCTTCACTAGTTCCTGTTAAAGAATGTCCTGAGCAAGCTGGGCCCATGCCCGAGTATTTATACTCTCCCTGGACAGCGCCGCCAGCAGGCCGCCCAGTATTATTTCATAAGTCATTTCCCATGAATGACAAGATTCATGTCACTTACTACTCCACACTTGCATCCATCACTCACCTCCGACCGCCGCAGACCTCCTCCACGTCTCCTCCAACCTGGCAGGGTTCTCCGAGGTCGTGAAGCCTTCACCTGTGAAGGTCGTCATCGTACGTGTCTTCACACTGTTACCTTTGGGGAACTGTATGAAGTGGTGGAAGGATTTCTGGCCGCGATTAACGCTCCTTCCGTGACCGTAACTGTAGTGTATGTACCTTTAAGAGGAGAACTACTTTTACAGCTCCTGTATACTGTAGTACCGGCAGTGACCACACCTATATATAAACCCTGTGTAGGGATCTGTACTGTTAGTTTTTTAGACTACCCTCATCCAGTAAACACCTGTTGATTGTTAATCTGCAGTCTCCGTCTATTTATTGAAGACACCATACCTTAAGATTCACAGATTTAACAGTGGCGACGAGGTTGATTCGAACCTACCTGCAACTCTGCATTTCCTCCCAGGGATTCGCTCCTGGAGGACAGTGGAAGAAAGTCGAGGCCAGAAGCACGGGCATCGACCACGAGCAACCGCCCAGTCATCCGGCAGAGAGTGAGCATCGCAGGGGAGGCTGTTGAGAGCTGGGCTTGGTTCTCCAGCCACGACGATCCAGCAACAGGTACAGCACAGACCCTTCCCGGACAGCGGCGGCTGGAGCCGACCGACGGCACAGAAAAGGCCGAGCAGCGTCGATGGGGTAAGAGAGAGGGTAAAGCGCACAGGGTGCAGCCGGGGGTTGAAGACCGAGCGGCGTCGACGGAAAACAAAAAGAGAGAGAGGGTAAAGCACAGCCGGGGTTCAGGACCAAGCGGCGGCAACGAGAGAGGCGCACAGGAGAACGTGCAGAGCGCAGCCAGGGCTTAAGGGCTGAGCAGCGTCCACGGGGGAAGAAAGGAAGCGTGGGAGACGCCATTTTTGAAGCCGCAGTGGAGAAGAAGGGCGAGCGCGGGAAGAAAAGGAAGTGCGGGAGATGCCATTTTGAGCCAGCGGGGAAGAAGGGAGAGCGCGGGAGGCGCCATTTTAGCCAGTCTAACCACACCCAGGGATGCCGAAGAGTGGCAGTGTCACAGCGTTCGACAATGAAGTCGAAGATTGGGCGACATATGTGGAATGCATTGAGGTGTACTGCAAGGCGAATGAAGTGCCAGATGCCAGGAAAGCACTGGTTTTGTTGAATTCCATGGGTGCAAAAACGTATGGCTTACTGCGAAACCTAGTAACCCCAGAGAAGCCAGTGGATAAGGATGTCGAAAGCATAGTGGAAATCCTACAGGACCACTTAAACCCCACACCGCTGCTGATAGCAGAAAGATTTAAGTTTCACAAAAGGAACCAGCATAAAGACGAAAGTAATGCTGAGTATTTAACGGAACTGCGCAAGCTATCGAAACACTGCCAGTTTGGAATGGGACTAGCAGATACATTAAGGGACAAGTTTGTGTGTGGGCTTCAAAGTGAAGGAACCCAGAAATGGCTTCTATCAGAAAAGGATCTTACGCTGGACAAGGCTTTCAGCATGGCAGTATCACACAAAGCAGCCGCACGGGGCGCTGCAGAGATACAACGGAGACCGCAAGAATATGGCACCAATGAAATGTCATATGGAGCAGGGAAGTGTTATCGCTGCGGCAGAACAACACACGACCAGAAGGATTGTTGGTTCAAGGACCAAGTGTGCAGACAGTGTGGAAAAGCAGGACACATAGCAAGAGTCTGCAGGTCGGGGAAGAAAACCAGCAGCAAGAAATCTCCACAGGAGAAGTACAAAAAGGTACATAAGGTGACGGAGAGTAGTTCAGACGAACAGAAAAGTGATACAGACTCCGGAAGCAAGGAGCTGGGTTGTCTGAAACTATTTAAGGTAATCAAAATGGAGGATCACCAAACTATCTGGGTCACGCTCAAGATAGACGGAGTCCAAGTGAAAATGGAATTGGACACAGGATCAGCCCTAACAGTCATAAACCGAAGGGACTACAAGCGGCTATTCTCACATATACCCTTGAGAGATAGAGATTGTCTTGAAGACGTACACGGGGCAAAAAGTCTACCCCAAAGGAAAAATAAGGGTGAACGTGATATACAACGGCCAGGAAATACCAAAAATGGACCTATATGTATTGCCAGATGGAGGACCACCACTACTAGGACGTGAATGGATCCGGAAGATACAGTTAGATTGGCATTCCATACAGGCACTGACAGTAGAGGCCAAAAAGGATGATGACGTCACACCTGGACGACTGTCAAAAATGCTAACTGACGCACAAGAAGTGTTCCAGGAGGGACTCGGAACACTAAAAGGCATAACAGCGACGATCAAAATAGAGGAAAATGCAAGCCCAGAGTTTTTTAAGGCCAGACCGGTACCTTATGCGATCCGCCCAGCCGTCGAAGCAGAGCTGGAAGGTTTGGAACGTTCAGGAGTATTGTCCAAAGTGGACTGGAGCGAGTGGGCTACACCCATCATTCCTGTAATGAAGAGGTCGTTGAGTAATACGCCTGGGAAACCAAAGAAGGTTCGCATCTGTGGGGACTTTAAGGTGACAGTGAACCCAGTCCTTCACACGGTACAATATCCGCTTCCGCGGATTGAAGATATTTTCGCCTCGCTATCTGGAGGAAAACGCTTCACTAAGATTGATCTGGCCCAGGCGTACCTGCAAATGGAGGTAGAAGAAGCCTCGAAACAATACCTCACGATCAACACTCACAAAGGTCTCTACCAGTACAACCGGCTGGTGTTCGGGGTAGCATCAGCTCCGGCTATTTGGCAAAGGGCAATGGATCAAGTCCTGCAAGGGATTCCAGGGACCCAGTGTTATTTGGACGACATCCTGGTCACGGGCAAAAATGACAGTGATCACCTCGTCAACCTGGAGCAGGTGCTCACTAGATTGAAGGAATATGGGCTACAAGCTAATCGCCACAAATGCGAGTTTTTCCAGAAGCAGATCTCGTATTGTGGCCATGTTATTGATGAAGAGGGGTTACATAAGTCCCCTGAAAAGATTGAGGCAGTAGTCAAGGCTCCAGCACCGGAAAATGTGTCACAACTGAGGTCGTTCCTCGGGCTGGTGAACTACTACCATAAGTTCTTACCAAATTTGTCTACAGTATTACACCCACTGAACACCCTACTGCAAATGGGGGTACCATGGAAGTGGAATGACGAATGTAAACGAGCTTTCCAGAAGTGCAAAGAATTGATCACATCAAAAGAGATGTTGGCTCATTTCAACCCAGCACTACCAATTCGGTTGGCGTGTGATGCATCACCCTATGGTATTGGAGCAGTGCTGTCGCACAAATTCCCAGACGCGTTGGAGAGGCCAATAGCCTTTGCGTCTCGGTCACTAACCTCAGCCGAGCGCAACTATGCCCAGATTGACAGGGAGGCCCTCAGCCTAGTATGGGAGTGAAAAAGTTCAACCACTATCTGCACGGGCAGAAGTTCACCTTGCTGACTGACCACCAACCACTTGTCTCCATCTTTAATCCAAAGAAGGGCATTCCGGCGATGACTGCGCAACGGCTACAAAGATGGTCCCTTTTTCTAGGGGCGAACCAATATGAAATAGAGGATAAGGGCACGAAACAGCATGGAAACGCTGATGGGCTATCACGCCTGCCACTGCCTACTGCGGAGGAAGTACAGGTAGACTATCCTTTATCCGAAAACCTCGGGACCAGCCGTGTTTCGGTTTTCGGAAAATTTCGGATTTCAGAAGGTATTTTATAAGACTGGGAAATTTGTCGGGGGTGGGGGTCGTCGGGGGTGGGGGTCGTCGGGGGTCGGGGTCGGCGGGGGTCGGGGTCGGCGGGGGTCGGGGTCGTGCGCACGACTTACGCTGAACGAAACCTTTCGGTTTTCAGAGGATTTCGGTTTTTGGAAGTGCAGATAAAGGATACACTATCCCTTATCCGAAAGGGTGGGGGGTCGGCGGGGGTCAGGGTCGTGCACACGACTTACGCTGAACGAAAAAACCTTCGGTTTTTAGAGGGTTTCGGTTTTCGGAAGTTCGGATAAAGGGTAGTCTACCTGTACCAGCAGTGGACCCTGTCGAAATATTTTATTCAACCATAATTGAACACTTGCCAGTAACTAACGCGGATATAGAGAAGGAGACCCGAAATGATCCAACACTGTCTCGGGTATATGATTTGATGGTGAAGGGATGGCCAACACATGGCGACTCACTGTTGCCAGCATTCTCATCCAGAAGAGAACAGCTGTCAGTATGCCAGGGGACAGTGATGTGTGGATCCCGAGTGGTAATTCCACCCAAGTTAAGGGAGAGAGTGCTCAATGAGCTTCACGAAGGCCATCTGGGAGGGGTGAAAATGAAAAGCCTTGCTAGGGCTTGTGTGTGGTGGCCGGGGATCGATCAACAAATTGAGGACCTAACAAAGAGCTGCTCAGGATGCCAGAAGGTCCAAAATGCACCACCACATGCCCCTCTACACCCATGGGAGTGGCCCTCCTCTCCATGGCAACGGGTGCATATTGATTTTGCTGGTCCATTCATGGACTCAATGTTCTTAATAGCAGTGGATGCGCACTTGAAATGGCCTGAGGTGATCAAAATGTCCTCCACCACTACAGAGAAAACGATTGCAGTCCTACGGACCATATTTGCCAGGAACGGCTTGCCAGAGCAGATTTGCTCTGATAATGGACCACAGTTTGTGTCCGAAGAGTTTCGGAAATTTATGAGAAGGAATGGAGTAAGGCATTATACATCCGCCCCGTATCATCCAGCCACAAATGGATTGGCTGAGAGGTTCGTACAAACCTTTAAAAAGGCAGTAAGGGCCATGTGCGATGACGACATTCCACTGCAGCATAAGGTGGACAATTTCCTGTTAGCCTACAGAAATGCGACACATGCAGTTACCAACCAGACCCCGGCCATGATGTTCTTTAACCGAAGGTTGAGATCTCGTCTGGATTTGCTCAGACCAAATGTACGAAGAGATGTTGAGAATAAGCAATTCCAGCACATCAATGAGAAGCCGACACGGAGCTTCAATGTAGGACAACCAGTCTTGGCCCGCGACTTCCGAACAGAGAAATGGCAACCCGGAACAATATGCACACGGCAGGGGCCACTAATGTACACAGTGGATGTTGGGGAGAACATTGTGAGACGCCATGTCGACCAGATCCTAGTGTCACAGGAACGAGTCAACCCCATGTCTCGCGTACCTGGTGATGAACCCGACATACCGGTAGCATCTACCCCAGAAACAGTAGCATCGGAAGCTGATGAACTAACCGACGACAGGGGGCCAGAATCACCTCCACACCAAGAGCAAGACACTCAGGAAAGGCGCTATCCAGAAAGGATCAGGAAGCCGCCCCAAAGACTGAATTTATAAATGGACTATTTCAGATAATGTGCATGTTAAAAGTGTTAACTGTTAAATGAATGTTATGGTACTGTTAATCTAAAAGGGGAGGAATTGTAGTGTATGTACCTTTAAGAGGAGAACTACTTTTATAGCTTCTGTATACTGTAGTACCGGCAGTGACCACACCTGTATATAAACCCTGTGTAGGGATCTGTACTGTTAGTTTTTTAGACTACCCTCATCCAGTAAACACCTGTTGATTGTTAATCTGCAGTCTCCGTCTATTTATTGAAGACTCCATACCTTAAGATTCACGGATTTAACAGTAACCATCTTCGTACCAGCCATTAGGGTGGTTAGTCCTATGGCGGGAGGGTTTTACGGGCTCCCACAACCCATACGAGGGGGCGGGCCACCCACACCCACGGACGCAAGTATCCCGCTGGATGTCAACCCAGAATTTAGAGCCGGAACTCCGACGCAACTTGCCGGGACTGTCTGGAGCGGGGTTCGAAACCCTACGCTTTCTGACCCAGCGGCTACGCCAAAGGCCCACTCCACCTGTGAAGGTAAAATGGCACTAATCCTCTTTTCTGCCTATTAACTACCTGTTAACAGGCAGTTAAATGTATTAAATGCCTTTCCCGCCTCCAGGAGACGGGATCCGAAGCTGCACATCTTCCCGCCTCCTGGCAAAAGGGCACGGAGGCGGGATAGGGGCGGCTTTGCCATCCGCCCCCACTTTCTCCGAATTTACCGGCTGTCCCGCCTCCATGCCCGCCTCCTCGGGGCTTGGAAAATCCAGCCCCACATCTCAGTTCAAGATGCTACCTGACCTGCTGAGTATTTCCAGCATTTGATCCTTATATTTCAGATTTACAGCATCCGCTCGCAGAGGGAAGAGGAAGACACAGAAGAGGAGGAAGGATGCAGCCCAGATAGCCCCTTTCTGGCTGGGATATCCGGAATGAAATTATCTGCCTGTCGTACCAGTGACAACCCCAATTCCCCTTTCCACATTTGTCCCATACCTTACCTTCCCTCTTTTACTGACCATCACAGCGTCCTCTTGGCCACAATGCTGAAATAAAAGCCACCACAAAGCAAACTTTATACATCTATCCATCCAATATGACATCAAAGAAATCAACTTATCACCCTTATGCATTCCCTTCGTGACTGTCTTGTGTGTGTCTGTCTATCCTACTGATGTCATGCAGTGCTATCCCAGTGGCTGCAGCATGGCTGATGGAAGGCTGCTGACTTTCAGTGGGGGACACTGCAAATGGCCTTGCTGGTTGACCTTGAGGAGCTGATAGCTGGGAGTGTGAAATTGAGTGACTGTGTTTCTGTTTCTTCTTCTTCACTCTCCTCTCCCTCTACTTGCTCAGCTATTGGCTGGGCGGGCTGCATTTCTTGGGTGTGTGAAATGAGGAAGGCACAAGGATGGAGTTGTGGTGAGGGGAGGGCGGGAAAGCAAGCGGTGCATGCCAGAAGGAGGAAAGCAGCATCTTGTATCCTTTCAGCCCCACCGCTAGCCAAGGGCTCAACCATGCCCCTGCCAAAAATGGCCAGTACCATCACCTCCGAGGGGGTTAGCTGAAGCTAGGAATGGGAGGTGTGCCTGGTGTTTGTTACAGATTGTTGGTAGGTGAGTGATTGGGGGGGTGGGTGGGAGTCTTACTTACATTGAGAAGTGTGTGAGGCTAGTGATGCAGTTGGTAGGAGATGGCCTTTGAAGATGCATTCATTGACCTTGACCACTTGTCTGAGGTCATGAAGCTTCTTTGGGCACTGGAGCTAGGTGGAGGGGGCACACTGTAGACCGTGGCAGCCTTGGTGATCTAGTCCCACAGCCTTCTCTCTGGAGGGCCTCCTGGCCCCTGTGGGTAGAGGACCTCTCTTGCAGTGTTGACCCCCTGCACAAAGCTGGAGTGCTGCGTGTGAGACCTTGGGTGCCTCATCCCCGGCTTGCTAAGCCATTTATAGAATCATAGAATGGTTGCAGCACAGAAGGAGGCCATTCAGCCCATCGAGCCCGTGCCAGCTCTCTGCAAAGAGCACTTCAGCTAGTCCCACTACCCCGCCCTTTTCCCGTAGCCCTGCAAATTTTTTCCCTTCAGGTACTTATCCAATTCCCTTTTGAAAGCCACGATTGAACCTGCCTCCACCACCCTTTCAGGCAATGCATTCCAGATCATATCCACTTGCTGCATAAATTTTTATTTCCTCATGTCGCCTTTGGTTCTTTTGCCAATCAACTTAAATCTATGTCCTTTGGTTCTCAACCCTTCCGCCAATGGGAATAGTTTCTCTCTATCTACTCTGTCTGGACCCCTCATGAGTTTGAACACCTCTATCAAATCTCTTTTCAACCTTCTCTGCTCTAAGGAGAACAAGCCCAGCTTCTCCAGTCTATCCACGTAACTGAAGTCCCTCATCTCTGGAATCATTCTTCTAAATCTTTTCTGCACCCTCTCTAAGGCCTTCACATCATTCCTAAAGTGCGGTGCCCAGAATTGAGGCCAAACCAGTGTTTTATAAAGTTTCATCATAATTTCCTTGCTTTTGTACTCTATGCCTCTATTTATGAAGCCCAGAATCGCATATGCTTTGTTAACTGCTTTCTCAACCTGCCCTACCACCTTCAATGATTTGTGCACATATACACCCGGGTCTCTCTGTTCATGCACCCCCTTTAGAATTGTACCCTTTAGTTTATATTGCCTCTCCTCATTCTTCCTACCAAAATGTATCACTTCACACTTTTCTGCGTTAGGTTTCATCTGCCACGTGTCCGCCCATTCCACCAGCCTGTCTATGTCCTCTTGAAGTCTATCACTATCCTCCTCACTGTTCACTATACTTCCAATTTTGTGTCATCTGCAAATTTTGAAATTGTGCCCTGTACACCCAAGTCCAAGTCATTAATATGTATCAAGAAAAGCAGTGGTCCTAGTACCAACCCCTGGGGAACACCACTGTATACCTTCCTCCAGTTGGAAAAACAATCTTTCACCACTTGTGCACTATTCCCATTTTTTTTTTAGGTACGGAAAGGAATTCAGCTTTAAGAGCTGAAGACTCCCACTTGGGAATTTTTTTTTTAATGTAATTTTTTTTTCAGAAGGCAGTTGAGCTGTAAAGGCTAAAAACTTCATATTTTACATTATTTTAATTTTTATCATTTCAGACGGCATTGCCCTTTTAAGAAGGTGACATGCATTGCCCTTTTAAGATCCACAATGCTTTGCGAAATCACAGCCTCGCTTTCAGAGGCTGTGCGAAGCTGGAACGTTGCTTGTGGATGCCACATTGAGGCCTGATGCCAGGACGAATGCCACCAGGAGGGCATTGGATGGTAAGTTTAGCGCTAGGCTAATACAGGAAACTCTCAATTTACCGGCACCCAAACAACCGGAAATCTCAGTTAACCGGCAAAATTCAGGAGTAGGTTCAGTTAAGTTTTTCTTCATATTAGTGGCCGTTTCTTGATTCTTGGCTGTGTAATCGGGGGTTCCTGCACTTGTTGCTAAGCAACAGGGACGCTTGGTCTGTGGCCGGGCTTCTTGCACCTGTTGCTAAGCAACAGGGAAGCCTGGATTTGTTGCTGTGTACGGAGCTCTCGTACCTTTTAATTATATCTCTCTGTCATCCGGACTTTTTGATAAACCGGCACCACGCCGGTCCCGTCGGGGCCGGATAAAAAAGAGTTTCCTGTAATCATTAGTCTCCAGTGCCAATTTTCAGTCCTACCAGTGCCACCAGTTTCGGCAGCTGCTAACCCGCGGTGGCACCGGCAGCTTTCGTGTCGCACTCAAATTTTTAGGCCAAAGTCTTCAGCTGTGCAACTGGCAGCCTTTTCTTCATATACTTCACACAGGTTTATAGGCTTTGCAATGCAAGCAGGTAATCTGCACTCATTCTGTTCAACACAATTGTTTTGCTAATTAAGGTTTGCAATGATTTGTATAACTGTTCTTAAAATTCAATGATAATTAAAAATTAATTTGCATCATTAAAAGTTGTTTCTGCTGTAAATAATTGTGGTTATTTAAATATCACAATGGCCTGGAATTTGCTGCTCTTTAAGAAAGACTCGCCTCAATCCTCCAGCACTGATTCAAAGCCAAAATCTGCTGGAAACTCATTGGGCCAGGTTTTGCTGTAGCAGGGCATCTAATGCCGCCTGCCATTAGTTAGAATTGCCCTTGCACATTTAAGGTTTTAAAGATTTTGGAGTGGCAAGTTGCTGGAAGTGCGAGCAGCGAGGGAAACCGGGCATTTGGGACCCGAGTGAACAGGGCAAGAAACTGTGTATCTCCTTAACCAATCAGGTTGAAGGATTGTGAAATTAACAGCGTAAGGACTGACAAAGAAGTGTAAATTAAAGTGGGTGAATTCAATGTCAAATAAGGTATAGAAAGAGAAAGTAAAAGAAAATGTTTTAAATTAAAATTTTACATTTTTAAAATCTGCAACAACAATTAAAAGCTGAAGGAATAAGACTCCACGTTTGTAATAGTTAATTTTCAGTGCCAGAGAGGTTGTATGGCAGTAATTAACACACATCATGTCATTAAAAGGGTACATAGACTAGAATAGACAATACATAACCTTCTGTGGCGAGTTTAGTTTATATCTACCGTGCAAATACAGCAACCTTACGCTGTTCAATGCATTTCAATGGTGAGGCGACAGCGCAATGCTGTTTTCAGGAAACTAACGGTGGAGCGGTGCAACTCGGACAGCAATTTTTGGATATTTGAGTTTAACTGTGCATCTGCTCCTCGCCTGAAGTTGCTGTACCATTTGCGTATAAATAACGGCGAGCGCCACTGGCCTCATCATTATTTTGACAGCAAAATCTTGGTCATTATTATATGCCACAGTGATGATAACAGCAATCCGAGGAGCTTTGATGTGCCGATACCTCTCAGAGGGGGGCGAGCTGTGCACAAAGGTCAGATTCATCTGGAGACAGCAGTGGCACTGCTCAATGGGGATCCAATTAATGTTTATACAATGGCAGAAAACAAGCAGAACTTTGAAATTAACACTGCCTTGTATATTCTTCAAACGTACATTTGAAGTTATGCCCTGGATGTTGCTGATAATTCACAAATCCTCAATCATCATGGTCAAGTGTAATTAGAATGTAACTGTGCCTTTCTGTTATTGGTTCAAAATCTCGAATGGTAAATCTGAGATGAATTCCAAAACCTGAGTAGTGATTACCGGCAAAGTGCACTGCTTGCAATGACTTGGTTGACCATAATTTAAATAAAGTAATTTATCACTTTTAAAAACTGCCCACGGAGAGTGTATAATTTTTGTACTTTTAGACTATCATTGAAAGAACCCCACAGTGTTGCTATGGCATCATTTGATGCATTACGTGTTAAATTTCACCAGTTGTCTATCTCAAAAGGTCCCAATAGTAACAGATTTATTAACTCTGACTCTCCAGTGCCTTTCTGAAATGCCGTTCCTGCAAGCGACGATAAAACTGGCCTAAATGCAACAAAGTGGCCTTTGCTGCTGTTTTCAGTGGGGGCGGAGCTTGCATTGCAACCTTTTCCAGGTGGCAGCGATGGTTCTGGAGGAGCGGCGCTAATATCCCAGCAAATTTTGCCGTTGCTATAACAGTGGCGTTCTCACTAACAGCATTACTTCCTGGGTAACAACAGAAAATGCTGGAAAAACTCAGCAGGTCAGGCAACATCCGTGGAGAGAAATTTGAGTTGACGTTTCGGGTCGAACCCTTCTTCAAAACTGGAAAGAAAAGAAAATAGATCGAAGGCAGGGCTGCGATCGGACAAAAGAAGTGAAAGAGACAAAAGAAGTAGAAGAGACAATAAAAGGTGTTCGAAGCCAGACGAGATGGTAATAGGCTGAGATTAGGTGTGAAGTGTACTGGGAGGGCAAGAGATAGCTGCCAGGTGGGAGAGTGAAACAAAAGGAAAGGGGGGGAAGGAGTGGAAAAATGACAGGTAAAGAATTAATGGGGGCCGAGGTTATGATCTGAAATTGTTGTACTCGATATTGAGTCTGGAAGGCTGCAAGGTGCCTAATCGGAAGAAATTCGCCATTATTTTGCCATTACTATGGCGCTACGACCCAGTAAATTCTGAGCCTATGTGTTTAATATTAATTTTCATGATTCATGGTATTTAACTAATTCTGTAATTTCAGCACATTTCCCTGACTTCTCTGTCCTCGCCCCCTTTCTTGGGTATCCCTGTCGCATGTACAATCCCAGGCAAAGAAGGTGAGGAGGACTCGACGTAAATGCAGGGTGACTCTCCTTTCAGTTGGCCTGTAAGGAAGCACCCTGTTTGGTACCCAACTACATTGTCACGACTGAGGCAGTGTGTGCCGGATTTCGGGTGTAAACTCTCATTGTACCATTCCATGATACAGTGCTCTAGGACCCCAATAGATTGTGCTGTCCGAAATGTCCTGCTTATAAAGTTGCTCACCTGTTTGGAACTGGATAAAATGGAACATATCCAAAAATATTTAAAGGTGTAAGTTTCATGGAACAGTTTAGCCCCAGCACTGAAGGGCATGAAACTTTGAGGCTCAGAAAAGGTGCCAGTCATCTAAAGTTTGCAGTTCTTGGAGAACACATTGATACTGGATAATGAAAGCTTTGACTCATGATTAACTCTGAAAAGGACATTGACATTGAACTGTGAGGCCTTGAATCATGATTGGTTTCGATGGGATAAATTAACATCTGGACAATGCTCTGAGTTTAACTGAAACAATGAGGTCACGATCGACTTCCTGACATGAATGGAAGACACACTAGTCCTGGTTTCGATGGGAAAAATTAACATCTGGACAATGCTCTGAGTTTAACTGAAATAATGGGGTCACGATCAACTTCCTGACATGAATGGAAGACACACTAGTCCTGAGCAGAAAATCAGCTAAATCGCCCACCAATAGTAATAGAAATCACCTTGTGTATGCGTTACAGGGAGTGGGAAAGGAGATAAGGCGTTATCTTCAATCTCACAGCTCTGTATACCTCCGGTGATTGAATTACAGGTTGACAAGGTGTGAATGTCGGACAGTTCAGCAAACCGACAACCGAAACTGGTTGGGGGAGGCCCAGCCATGGGGCCAGGTGACTGAAGAACTAGAAGAAGGAGCAACATCAACCCGTGGACACTGCTGCAGTCAGGTGAAGAAGGACAGGGGACCGGTCACCTCCAGATCCAAGGCCTACAATCAACATCGGTAACGATCAGCCGCATGGGTGATTGTAAGTTTCAGCCAAATCCCTAAGGGGTTTTTGCCTGTGGTTTTTTGGTTTTAATAAACTAACAGTTTGGGTTAAGCCTAAACCTTTGTGTCGTGTATATTTTGTTCCTGTAAATCCAGAGTCCAAGAATCCTTGTAAGGCACAAGGGAACTGAACACCTTACAAAGGGAATAAAGAAAAAAGGGCAGTTACAACCAAAATGTTTCATGGCTCGTTAAATTAAAGGGCAGTACCAGAAGATTAGAAAATAGGTATTGCATTCCATCTTTTTGTTTAAGAATTGGAAACATGATCCTAGAAATGATGTCCTTCAATTTGCTCCGTAAAGTAGGAAAAAACATTGGTGTTTATTAGAAAGGAATCAATTTAAGCATATTTAACACGAATAAAAGTGATAATTCTAGCCCAACCCTTGGTTTATGAAGGACAGGTCATGGCAAACAAAGGTACTGGAATTTTTAAAAAGGACATTACAAAATGGAATATTACATACCATGACTTTTCACAAGGCATTTGACAAGCTAAGTCACAAGAGACTATTAGCAAAAGGGAAGGCTCCTGGCATAAAAGAGGAAATAACAAAATAGATAAATTGGCTAAGTAGAAGGAAATAATAATGGCCAGTGGTTGTAGTTCTAATGAATGGTTGAGATCCATGGATTATATTGGAATTATCCCTCTTCGCAAAATGTACAAATGTACAAAAGGTAATAGAAGTAGAATGTCTAAGTTTGCAGACAATGGCAAGATGTTTGGGAAAACAGATAAAATTCAAAGAGATCTGCAGCAACATAACACTGGGAGAAGAATCACAAATGGAATGTAATACTGTGAAGAGAGACGAGGAGAATGAACTTGGGGCAGAAAGAAAATTAAAGATAATCGTCTCGGGCCCTGACTCAAGATCTGGCAAATGCAGCTAGCTGAGGCTATCTAACTGCCCTTTCTCTTTCTAACATAATCCTCTTATGTAACAAGATGAAGATTAGATGAAGATAAAAGTTGATAAGAAAGCAAAAAGGAAGAGAACGTGTATAATGATTGCTGAAGTAACTGGGACTGGTACCAATTGACTAGCCAGTAAGGCTTGTATTAATCCATTGCGCCTACAAACTGTATCAGTGTCCCTTTTAAGTCCATGTGCTAGGTGAAGCAAACAAACTTACAATACCAAGTTCTAGAATAAAGACTGAAACTCATAACTCTGTTCCTTCATAATATTTTCGCATGCTTGAAATTGGAATTTGATCTGAACTGATGGTGAGACATTACATGTAATTAATTTTAGATTCGTTTAATATTCCATGTGCAGTAAACAGTTGATTTTAATCCCATAACTAGTTGTTCAGTACTTTGTTGTTGCTTTATAAATGCTAGGCAAACAATTCCACTGAATTAAACTTGCTAATTTTAATTAAAGTTTGCTGTGGTATACATGACAAATACAATGTAAACGGCTGATTGTGATTTAAAAATCTATACTGCTGCTGCCACAATACACCCTCTCTTTACTTCTGCAATTCTCAGTACCACTGGTAAGAAGGTAACTACCTCAAATCATTAATGGCTCAAAGCTAAAAAAAAATAGTTGAAAAGAATTAAGCGCAGTCCTCAAGTCTGATTTACTAGTGTATCCATTAACATACAAACATTTATTTGGCTGATATTCACAAAATAGAGTGTTACGTTGCTGAAAACTGGAACATTTTGTACTCTGTGTGTCTCAGGACATTGCCCATCCTTAAACAAACTGCAGAATTGATTTATCGCAGATTCCTTTCAGTGCTAATCACTTCTGAAAGTTGTGCAGCTACCTTAATATGAACTCCTTAAAGAAATGCAATTTATCTGATTTACTACAGGTTATTCAATAAATGGCTTTTAGAACAACAATACAACCTAATCAGGCCACACACACTGAGGGCCAGACCCAAATTCAACCCCCAAAGTAACCAAAATTGTGCCAATACAAGTTCAGCTTGTGCATGCACTGTGCTATTTCACTTACTCCACCACAAGTTTCCTTAACGTTCTGGTGAGTAGCTCACACCTGTATGCTGTAACTACCACAACAAATGGTAAAACTATTATATTTTGATTACTTTTTGACCTCACCAGGGCTGGCAGGGTAAAACACTGGGCACTCTCTCCTTTTCTTCCTGTGCACCAGCACACTCTTAACCCTCAGAGCAAAATCTAACAATCATCTCTCCACACTGCACTTGTAACTCCATATCCTGCCTACACAGCTCCCCTAGCACCAATTACCTACATGCACAACCCAAAACCCAATGTAGTCTCATACTCACCCACACCTCTTTCTTCACCTCTCCCATGCCATTTGGCATGCACTCAACTGCTCGCCTTACCCTCATTTACTCCATCTTCTTGCAGGACAAACCAGCACACAATATTCACTAGAGTGGGCATCCCCAGTTTAAACGCCTCACACTCTTCACGGACCAGGCTATGGAGCTAGTGGGCACTCTCTCCGCTCTTCCTGGAGATAACAAGGTCAATGGGATCTCGCTGGCATTTGGTAACTGAGAACGTACACTGACATTTCTTCTGAAATGCCACACAGAATCTTCCGCTCCTTTTCTCTGTCTCCTTAATTCCGAAAGGGTAATGTTCAGCTATTCTTACCTTCTACCCTCCTTTCCTGTAGATCTACCACAGCCACAGGGGAAGGCATGAGGAGTAAGATGATAATAATGACCAGGAAGCTGAGGAGCTTTTTTCTCCCTCATCGCTTATGACGGTGAAAAAGAGGACGAGGTCAAGTCCTCCACAAATCCCAACTGCTTCATCTTGCCCTATCTTCCTCTGCCCCAACCCCCTCCAGCACACTTCCTCTCTCCCAGGCACCAGCACAGAGCCTTTAACGCGGGGGGTAGGTGGCAAAATTAGCTAGTGGTGATGAATTTGTGGGACCAGGTGATTTAGAACCTGAGGGAACCAGAGGAGTGGGGAGTGCGTGAGGATGTGCCATATTCCCAGTAGAGATCAAGGGCTTCAGAGTTATGGGACCCAGAGCTCCTGGGAACTTGACTGAAAGGAAGCAAGTTTCGAGGAACATTATACCTACGTGCAGGCTTTGAAGTCACTCTCCAAGGATGTATGGCAAATGACAGGTTGACTCTCAAGTCTTCAGCTGCCCTATGCAGCAGCATCACAGAAACTTTGATTTCCTTGTAGGCACCAATGGAGCGAGTGGCAGCTTCATTAGAATTTGCAGCAGATTCCCAGCTAAGAAAGTCAGAGAACAGTGGTGGCTTCACCTCCATGGAAGCAGACTGCAGCTCAAAAAGCAACTGAATTGAGCAAATGGCAGCTATTCCTGAACTGCAATGTTGTGAAGGGCACAAGCAGGCTAACACTATTCTGGACATCCAATCTGAAGAATACTGCAGATCACCTGCCCAGGCAGTGAAAGAATATCCTGATGGTCCTCTTGATCACCAGCCTGGGTAGCTGCATTTGCCTCATTGTAGTGCTCCTCTGCTGCTGTTCGAGTGCCTCTGATTGGGGTCATTAGTCATGCGAGAAGAGGGTATGCTTTGTCACCCAGAAGCCATCTGTGGGTCTGATTCTCTTTGCCAAAGCAGTCAGGGAGGAATGAATGATGAAGGATGAAAACATCATGGCAACTTCCTGCATATCAGCCGTTGACATGGAGGCTCCTCTGATTGTTGTCACCTGCTATCTGGACATTGATGAAATGTGAGGTAGCTGAATGGGTGTTCTGTGGACACCCGCAATGCAATGTGGGTGCCATCAGTTTCACCCTGGGCCTTGGGGAAGCTCCTGTGGCAAAGCTTATGAAATGGGCTGTTCTGTTGTAAGTCGCAGTGATCTGACGAATGCATGGCCGTGCACTGTTCCCTGGCTGATGTTGCAGAAATCCCCCGTAGCTACCTGAAATGACCTTGTGCTGTAGAGATTGAGGGCAGTGGTCATCCTTCATTTTTTAAAATTCATTCAGGGGATGTGGGCGTCACCGGCAAGGCCAGCATTTATTGCCCATCCCTAATAGCCCTTGAGAAGATGGTGGTGAGGCTTGCTAGGCCATTTCAGAGGGCCGTTAAAAGTCAACCACATTGCTGTGGGTCTGGAGTCACATGTAGGCCAGCAGATTTCCTTCCCTAAAGGACATTAGTGAACCAGATGGGTTTTTACAACAATCCGACAGTTTCATGGTTACCATTACTGGTACTAATTTTTTATTCCAGATTTATTTAATCAACTGAATTTAAATTCCCCAGCTGCCGTGGTGGGATTTGAACTCATGTCTCTGGATCATTAATCCAGGCCTCTGCATTACTAGCCCAGTGACATAACCAGTATGTTACCGTACCCCTAGTGACATAGAGAGCAGCGTGGGTAGATGAGTGCGGCTGCAGGGCTTCATGCAGTAGGTCACACAGGGATGCCCTATCGCCTCTTTGCTAAAACGCACTCTTATGCAAAGTGACTCCGAGAGGTCCTGATATGATCTGTGTTGCCTGCAAATTCTCTTGAGGGGTGTGGGGGGGGGGGGGGGGGAAGGGGGAGGGGGAAGTCTAATACCTGGTGGGCCTACATCCGCTTTGAAAGGTGCCAGACTCAACTTGGCTCCATCCTGTGTTGCTGTTCCTTCTTCTGCTCCTCCTCCTCCTCTTCCATGATAATGTGGTATGAGAGGAAAAGCCATACCTGCTCCTGCGATGCCCTGACTGCGCACGGCAGGGGGAGAGAGGGGGGCCAGTCTGACCCGTGAGAACCAACCAGTCAGAATCAAGTGGAGGCCTTGTAGAGATAAATGCAAAAAAAAAGCTCAAAAGGCTTCTCCAAGCTGCAGTGATCCCTGTGTAAAGTTTCCAGACTCTTCAAGCTCACAAACTCCTCACATCTGTCTGTGTGAAGTGATACTTGTCGCTGCTGCGACTCATATCTCAGTCTAAATTACTCAGAGTACATTCGTAGGGCAAACCCAGGAAACTCGCTGCTGCTATGCCACCTGCTCTCCCTCTAACATATACAAATGAGGCCAGTGGGGATTCAGCGGGTGGATCGGAGGAAGCCTCAAAAAGCGCAACCAAACGCAGGGTGGTGGGTTTAAAGGCGCATAAGTGGCAGAAACAGCTTCTGCCCAAATTTCCTCACTAACAAAAGTTCCCGTGCCATTTAAACACTGCAAATCCAATGAACATGGTAAGAGAATTCACCTCCCTGGAGTTCCCTAGTAAAGACTGTGAATATTTAATAAAGGAAAGACTTGCATTTATATAGCACCTTTCAAACCCAGATCTCAGTAGTGAAAGGGGGGTTTTCTAACCCACTGCACCACATGGTTTTCCTACTGTATTTTCAATGAATATGCTACTTTATCCATGATGATTGAGGATTGTTTAAGGCAGTCTACATTTATATAACACCTTTCACGACCACTGAACATCTCAAAGCGCTTTACAGCAGCAGCCAATTTGTGCACAGCAAGGTCCCACAAACAGTAATGTGATAATCTGTTTTTGTTATGTTGGTTGAGGAATAAATATTGGCCAGGACACCGGGGATAATTCCCCCTGCTTTTCTTCAAAATAGTGCCATGGGATCTTTTACGTCCACCTGAGAGAGTGGACAGGGCCTTGGTTTAATATCTCATCTGAAAGACAGCACTTCTGAGAGTGCTCAAGTCCCTGGAGTGGGATTTGAACCCACAACCTTCTGACTCAGAGGCAAGTGTGCTACCAACTGAGCCACAGCTGACACTGTCAGTACCCTCATATGAATGAAACAAAACTATTTCCTTTGACTCAAGGTGTTGCAGGTGCCTTAAGACAGGAGCTGCTTATTGAGTACTGGTAATGTTCATTGTGAGTAACCTTTTCATCTACCTGGACGTGGGATCCTAGCAGTCCTGCTGCAGAGTTTATAATTGACGTGTTTTCTGATGGTAACAGGCTCTCAGCTTTGCTGGAGAGATCCACTGGCTGGTCCACAGGTTGCTAAACGTTCCTGGATCTGAACATCTCCTCGTTCTTGTAAAAAGATTCAACACTTGCAGGATGCAGAAAATCTAACTTTGCATTTTTTAAAAACATTTTGTTGCCATATTTATTTTTGAATTAATTTAAGGTTCGTCATTTCCTTACTGATTATAACCATTCTTACCCAAGTTTTTGATATTATACGTGGAGAAGCTGTGCATATGGGGTTATGGTGATGCATCACTTCCTGGAGGAATAAATAAAAAACTGAATCTCCCAATTCTTGTTACATTTTATCCTTGTTTTATTGAATGCGTAAGTTTCTCCACAAATAATGCACCTAGTTTGAAGGTGCCCCACAGATCACCATGTAATTGAACTAGTTATATCAGTTAATAATATAGCAATGGAGATTGCTCAGCTTTCTTGATAATGTCTCATCTGTAGCACAGACCGTTCTGTTAATAGTCAAATCAAAGGGGCACATTAATGAATTCACACAAGGCAGACAATTTCACTTATTGTAAAATAAATTAAGTCCTATAATGAACTTGTTACAGTAATACTTTTTCTTTAAAATGTAATGGCGATTAACAGTATCTTCCCAATTCCCATTATAATAAGGTAAACAGGGAAAAAATATCTCCACTGCTCAGTAACTGGAGGGCATAAATTTAAGATTATTAAAAGAACTAAGGGAGAGATTATTTTTTAAAATTATACAGAGGTCTGTTAGGATGTGGAATACTCTACCAGAAACAACAGTGGAAGTCGATTCTGTAAAACCTTTTAAAAGGGGATTGGTAATTATTCCAAAAAAAGAAAAATGGAAAAGGGCAAGGGAATGGGACGAAGTGGATCGAGCCAGCAAAGGCACACTGTGCTGAATGGCTCCTTCTATAGTGGGAAGTTCGATGAGGTAGATTCTCATTTTTCGTGCCTTGGCAGAGTGCAGAAAGGAAAACCTGCCATGGAAGGTTGCACGCTCCTTCCAGAACCCACTGGTTTTATAATGTGCAATCCTCCCTGCCAGATCTTCCTTACTGCAGTCTGCAAAAGCGATGCTTAATGCCCAGTCAGTAAAGCCAACAATCTACCCCCGTGTTTCATGGATAACACAATATGGTAGTATGATTTGGTCTATGTGATCCTCTTCTGTTTGATGCTTTCAAACAATAAATGAATCTAGCGTAAGAGAAAAGCTTCTTACCCTACCTAACTAGAAGGAACTGAGGAGAAAATGGCAAGCAGATATTCTTCAGCTGACAAATCACCTCTGGTCACCCTGGCGTTTTCGCCAACCTCAGAGCATCTTGGATTCAATTTCTTCTCCAGTCAATCCAACTGACTCACTTGTTATCAGTTATGTTTAATAAATGTTAGTTCACTTTGCTTTCTCAGTTAAGATCTTCACATAGGTTTTGAACAAATTCACAGTAAGCGGAAACTACATTGACTTATTTTCTTCTTTTCTGTACATTTCCCAGCCATTTTCTATTCGGATGTTAAGTGGTAAACAGTTTACTTTCCTTTTATGGTTTTCACATTCATTTCACTCATTGCCAAGAGGAGCGTACTTCATGTGTGCATGTGTCAAACTGGAGAATACCCTCAAGCTCAAAATCTATTTATAGAACAGCAATTTACCAATGCATTTAAGAGTAAATTGTAGAACACAAAGGTCTTTTATCAAGAAAAGCAAAGTCAGAATTAGAAAGAAATTAGAATCTGTTGGGCATTTTTTGGGCGGATTTTGAGGGTGTAAAAAATATTTTATATAAAAGGAAGCTATTTTTGGTAGTTTGGGACTCCCTCAGTTATGGTAAGGTTCATTGACATTAAGCTGTTAAAGATGCCTGGAAGCAGGAGCTTCCTGGTTCTGTTGTAAGGTTCACTGAATTTGAAATGTCTTCGAGTACTTCAACCATAGATAATACCATCTAGCCTGGATCAGATATGTTTAATTAGATTCAGCGGAACACAAAGTGAAAACTTTGAGTTGCTGGAAGGGATGCAGAATGGAAAAGACGTCAGTGATGTGATAATTGTTAAATAAGCTGGAACAGGAATGGCAGTACTGTATATATGTTTGTTTTATTCTTATGGTACATCATTTAGAGTTTTTTTTCCAGCTTAGCTTCTTCCATTAGTTTGGTTTATACTGCTCCAGAACGAGTCAAATTGTGACACGAAATATGAACAATCCGTTACTGTAATTTAGATTCTCATCAGGCTTTAAAATTACATTTAATCGTAACAGCACTAAACAACCCTGATCAAGCCACAATGAAAAGTCTAAATTGTGCACGATCCATCTTAGCATTCAGAGCAGTCACTGGCTGCCGGGCTGCTGGAGGTTTACAAGTCACTTGTCAAAAACATCTCGGCATGTAGGCACCTCAAGAGTTGATTTTACTTTTAATTAGTTGCAAACAGCATTGGGAATGGAATAGGTGATGCAGTGACATTGGCACCTTACAACTTTTCACAGGTGCTGGATTCACTCCTTTACAATAAAAAGCTGCACTTTCAGACATCTGCCCAATGGCTATGATTAGGTGGTCAAGTCAGCCCAAAGTCCATGAGGCAGTTTCCCAAAGTGGTTTTAATGAGCCCTTTCCTGTTCCATATTAAACCCTTTACAGACAGCAGGGTTCCCAGAGATGGTTTATATAAAGTATTGTTTCTCAACATACCAAACCACCCACATATAACAGATTTTCTCAGAGGCGGTTTTGGTGATGTGATTGTCTCATATCAACCCTATCTTGATGATAGATTCTAAATCTACTTACTATTCACAAGCACAGTGGATTAAAACAACAAAGATATCTGCAGTAATCTCATTGTCACAAAGGCCACATATCTTGTGAAATAGTTATTGGTCTGTGATCTACTGTTTCTGGGTCAATTTCCAATTGACAATCAAGAGCCCATAAAAAAAATCTACATTTGGCCCCTGGCATTTTCATAGCAATCTCAGTCTTTCCTCTCCACCTCGAGATTCTTTCTAGTACTCTAAAATTTATCTTTTTATCTCCCATTTCCCAGGCTCCTCACACCAGTCACTAACTGGAGCAAGAGCAGGTGAGCAATCAGCTCCCAGGCCATATCAATGCTGCATTGAACTGGTTGCTAGGAGACATGCAAAGTGGCCCAGGACAATTCTCTCTCCCTGTGATGAAGCACCCAACCTCCAAACATTGATGTGACTGAAATTGTGAACTGGGGTGGGGGGAGGGGGAAAGCATGCCCCTCACGTACCAACATGTCGCAGCACTGTGTGGCTTTATATCAAAAAGATTACAATTTTAATTTACACTGTCTTTATGCTGTATATAGTTCCTCTCATGGCAAAGTCATAGTAGTCTGCGGTGCCTGTTTGCATACCTATTCACATTGACTAGCAAAAAGGGTATGTGCAAACAGGTACATCACATATCCAGGCACACAACATGTAGCACATAGAAAATATAGAAAACAAAGAACTTTTACAAGACCATAACCAGATGTGAGTTTTACATAAGGGGGTAAGGAAAATGCATTCAGCTTGGACACTGGGGTGAAGGAGTGTCTGCTTGCCTGGACTAGGTGTGCCCATGCACCTCACGTTCCAGCACTTATGTGGCTTTATTTCTTAATATCAAAAAAAAATTACAATTTTAATTTACACGGTCTTTGTATATACTTCCTGTCACGGCAAAGACACAGGCGGCCCTCCAAAAAGCTACCTAGAGTGGTTTCTCCTGTTGATGGGATGTGTTTCAATCGATTAGTTCCAATGGCGTTAAGAATAACGGTGAGGTCAACAAGGTTCACCATTATTATGGAGTAAGTCGGACAGCACCTTCCGGAATCCGCACACGCGCAGTTAAACGCGGAAATCTGGAAGTTGCTGTCCGATTTGCCCTGCTCCTCCACAAGCTTCGTTACACCGGTATCTCGCCGAGTGACTCGGCATTAAAATCCATGCAAGGGCGTGAAGTTATGGTACTTACCCACTAGTTATGCTCTAAACATGGCAGAAAAAGTTAGGGCTGGTGCATTCAGGTGCAAGTGAATTTTTAATGGTGTGATAAGTGAGAATTACTGTGAAACAACCTCTCTGGCCCTGAAAATTTAATTTTACAAGTGTGGAGTCTTCATTCCTTCAGAATTTAATTATTGTTGGAGATTTTAAAAAAATGAAAATGAAAATTAAATGTCTTTGACTTTTATCTCTCTCTTTTAATCCCATCTTTCTTTCGCTTTCTGACATAGTTTTACAATTAATTAAATCTAATTTATACTTCCTGGCTTAGACTCTGCATGTCTCAGTGAGGATTCTTCAATCTAAATGGTTGAAGAGCCTCGCTGTTGCTCACACCCACCACAGATCTCCTGTAGAGGGCGCCGCGCTGGATCAGACGCCCGATGACAGCAAATCGCCTCTCAAAAACACAAGAAAAGTCAGTGGGTAAGTGGAATGAACGGTGAGTGCCGTTCCTTCACCACTGAACACAAAATCCGGGTCATCGCCTGCCTGAAATGTAGACACATTCCATTGGGTGCCCTTTTCACACATGCCAAATGTACAAACAATAGAGGTGGTAGCGGCAAATTTCACCAAAGTTGGGGAAAGGGGGATGAAAGAGCATCCAGTCTGGCATGTGTATGTGCGTTATATATGTGGGAGAGAGAAATGTATTACTAATATACAATTAATGGGTAGTGATTGTGGTTAATAAGAGGGTATTTTGAGGTTTGAGCCTACAGAATAATCTCCCTGCAATAGCACAAAGTATCAGACTCAGATATCTATTCATCTTCTCCTAATCTCTCTGTCCACTAGTATCTGAAGCATTCCCCCCTCTTCCCCGTTAACCCCCCACCCCAAGCATCTCTTCTCCAATTTCTGGTGTCTGCTCAACAGCTGTCGATTATTCTCTGTTCCCAGCTCCTAGTATGCAAGGTCTGTAACAAATCCAAGAGAAGGTGCACTTTTACCCAAGGCCATTCAATTAATTTCAGTTTAGAGTGCATTATATATTCAGGAACCCATTCTAACAGAGGGGGAGAGTGAAAGCAGGGCAAGATGCTAGGCGACACCGTGACCTCCGTCCAATCTCATCACACCAAAAGGAAAAGGACTCCCTTTCGGTTTATCATTCATTCATCTCCATGCACCTCCCGAAAAAAGCTCCCATCTTGTAGCAATATTGATGGAGCGTAAGCCTGGGCTAAATATTTTGTACTACAAGGTCAACTGTATAATTTATTTACATTTTCATTTATTTGTTTGCATATTTAGATAATAATACACTTGAGAGACATATGTTGGCATTTTGCACAGTAGTTTTTCCAAGCAAGTCACAGTTTTCACAATACTTGGGCTAAAGCTAAAATTCCTTTAAACAATCCAGTTTCTCTTTTAAACAAGTGTTGTAGATTATTTTCCTATTAAAAGGACACAAGTAGATCCCCCCCCTTTTCTCCTGTACAATTAAATATAAGTTTGTGGTTAAATACCAGATAATACAAGCTGTGTTAAAGTATGTTTAGAGTTTTACTTCTAAAAACCTTTGCTCTTATTATTAAACATGAGTCTCATTGTGGTTCCTCACTAAACTGCTGGGCTGCTTGCTGTTATTCAGTGGAGATTCTCTGCCACTGTAACTTCAGGCAAAAGTGCCTGCTCAGTGTCAGACAGTGGAAGATGACAGCCTGCACTTTGCCCTTCAAAAAACTCCTTATTGTCAGATAAAAGGGAACAGGGCAGATCCATGGATCAGAGTCGGAGTGACCTCCCGGTCTGGGCATTTCACTGTTAAAGCATCCTGACATTGAGAATCTGCATCAATCCCTCTGCGGTTTCACTTCAGAGTTGGAATACAAATCCTTGTACTACAGTCCGCCGCCACAGTATGTCCCAGTTATAGTAACTATATGGGCTACAAATCCATGTCCCGGTTCTGACAACAATACAGTCTATGGTAGCAGCAACATACAGTCAGTAAAATTATCTCTCAAGGTCTCAATATACGAGGCAATCTTTGAGGATTGAATTCAACATGCGGTTTGGTGCTTGGAATCCTTTGTCCCTCCTTGCGAGCCACATTCTCTGCGCAATACCTCTCGCTGACACATTGCTAGTTTGAGAAAAGAATGTGTGGAAAATGGGGGAAGAGCTTCCTTCCATGGCATGTTGAGGCAACAGCTCATTGTGCCGATTTTCCAACTTTAAAAAAAATTCTTGCTATCCTTTGCAGGACAACCTTTTGTATCTCTCTCTCTCTCTCTCGTGTACATCTTTCAATTTCATCCTCCCCTCCACCTTTTGTGGTTGCTACTAGAAAGCTACATGTAGGACGCTCTGCATTACAAAGTGAATATTATGTTAAGCCATGTGAATTTTGCCAATTAAGAGAGTTTGACATAATAACGAAAGAAATATGTGCCTACCCAATTGCATACTGTCCTATATAATTAGATGATGGGGATCTTTGCTGTTGTAAGTGGAACATTATGTACTGTCTCTTGTGCCTTCTTACCTTGTTTGCTGGTGGTGACATAACTGGAGCACATCTGTATTGGGGGTGGAGATATTTGCTCAGCTGCTGTATCTGTTTTGTGAGCCCTAATTTTGGAAATCAAAATTTGGAACTTTGCCCTATGGTTTGCTGAGCCAAGTAGTTTATCCTTGTGCTTACAAATCAGAAATAACTTAAATTCCTAAGAGCTTTCACTGACAATACTCTTGCTTACTTACGTTTCTGACTCCACATCATACTACGAGAAACCAAATGACTGATCCTTTTTAATGGTGGCATGATTACCAAATATTCATATCTCATTTAC